>NC_138166.1:68881631-70145381 GCF_964165515.1 Mesoplodon bidens | reverse complement strand
AGCAGCTGTGCCAGTTTGCCTGTGTCAGCCTATTGGAGAACTGGTTCCAGCCTGTGTTGGAAGGGAGTGTGTGGCAGGAGCTGACATGGCCAATAACCTTGGCTAATATATGTCTCAACTCTGAAAATCATTGATTGACGTTTTCCATTATCAGTCATTCTTACCTTTCCTGAAATGGTCAAATGCCGGTTCTCTGTCTCCTGTCCCACCCTTCATACTTCCCTAGGCCTACTCAAAGTTTGTCCTCATGACCCTCAGCCAATGTTTGTCCTGGCTCCTCTCAACGCTTCCTGGAATATCAGAACAGGCTGATCACTGGATTCTATCTCTGGACCGTTCTGACCCCCTCTCAAATCTACAGTCTTTACTTAGGCTCTTTGACAGTTTTTCTGATTCTGCCGCCCTGTAGGCCTGTCTGTTGCTGGCTGCACCTTAGTATAAAAGATGACTGAGGAAATTGCTGTGGACCCACAGGTTTCTATATCTTTGCAGACAATTATGAGTCCTCCTGAACTATTTTCTTGCCTTCTGCTCTGTATCCTCTTCCCCCTGCCTGAGCGTTTCATAAGAAATGGAAGGAATGATGAGCATGCTAGTAGGTAGATGGGTATAATCACTGTGGCCCATTTCAAAACTGTTTTCTCTCCTTCCCTCCTTCTCTACAATACAACCTGCAGCAAAAACGTTGGGTTAGCTTCCTTCTGGTCTCCCATGATGGAGCTGGGAGGAACCCAAACCTATCCAGAGTTGATTGACCAAGGTTTTTCATCTTGATTCTTCAGAAGAAATCAAGAAGAAAATCCAGCCTGTGTGGCAAGGTCCCCCAACATGCCCACCAGTGGAAACACCTAGGAGCACAGCACATGAACCCTGTTTCCTGCCTCACTGCAGACACAAACCAAGACAAGTTAGAGCCACAGACCTACTTCCAATAAGAGCTCTCCTCACTCCAAGGAGATGATCCAAACTTAAGGATTATTGGTGCTTCTGAATTCACACAGGCCTATGGCTGTTGAGCCAATTCTCAAGAAGCAAGTGGAGGTCTTTCCTATTCTTCCATTGCCCGTTAGCTTCCAGCATTGCTAGAGCCCACTCAACTAGAGAGGACTTACCAGTAATTTTCTAAAGTGAGCCAACCATTGTAACACCATTCAGCAATAAATAGGAATGAATTCCTGACACACATAACATGGATGAACCTCAAAATAATCATGCCTAGTGGAAGCCAGACAAAATCAGAGTACAAACTTACTATGTGATTCCACTTACATAAAATTCCAGATAATGCAAACTAATCTATAGTGACAGGAAATAGATCAGTGGTATCAAGACGATGGGGAGGGAACCCACAAGAAAGAAAGGGAGAAAAGGATCACAGCATGGCAGGAGGAAACTTTTGGGGGTGATGGATATGTTCATTATCCTGACTTTAGTGGTTTCATGAGTATACACGTGTCAAAACTTACAAAACTGTCCATTTAAAATATGTTCTATTTATTGTAGGTTAATTATATCTCAATAAAGAAGTATAATTTAAGAAGTGTATATCCACCTCCAACTATTAATATGGTAAATTATATTACTGAATTTCCTAACGTTAAACCAACCCTGCATTCATGGGAATATATCTCATGTGGTCATGATGTATTAGTTTCTTAATGTGGTATTGAATTCTGTTTGCCAATATGTTTTTGCATTCTCAATCTTTTTATTTTGTCTTTTATTTCTTTAGGTAGTTATTTTATTGCCAATATTGGAAACTCCCATTATCTGAATTCCATATGATCTAAATCTATCATTTGTTGTGTTTGCAGACTTTCAAACAAGAGTTTGTTAATTTCTCACTGGGAATTTTTATTTGTTTTAATCTACTATGTTGGAATTCTCAAGGCCTCAAGGAGGAGATGCTGTCTCTAGGATTTGTATTTGTATATGGCAGGTACCAGGAATACTTCCAGTCTGGAACTATTTTACTTTTCAGTTTGGGATTTTCCTGTTTGTCAGTAGTATAAATTCAATGAATAGTATAAATTTAAACCCCCAAATCACAAATGGGTAAGGTTAAAAATTCTCAGAAGGGATGATATTGTTGTTTTGTTATTATTGTTTTTTATCCAGTGTTGCAGCCCAGATAAATTTCCTATTAGCTGCCCTTTGCTGGCTGTCAGATTTGTTTTCTTACACATTATTTCATTGGTGTCACAGCCCCTTCAAAAGGGTCCTGACTTTATATTTGCATCTCAGGCTCTGTTTCCCTGTTTTGCATGGAAACAAAGCTTACCCCTTCATTTCTTTAGCAATTATAAGCCCCAAAGTTTTAGATTCCAGGTATTAGCATTTGCTCTGGGATAGGGCAGGCTTTTATTTACTTATAACCTTGATTTCAGCTCACAGTTTTTTCTTTTGGTTCTTGGGAATTTACTTTCTTGCAAACTCAGTCATTTTTTAAAATATATTCGTTGTTCAGGATCTTTGTGTACTTCAGCAGGATAGCTTTTCAGAATATCTGACCCATAATACTGCCGCAAATGGAGCCCCACTATGAGACCTCTCCTTTCATTAAATTGGACTTCTGAGTAACATACAATCTGGTATGAAAGCAATCAGTAGGTGAGTAGAAGTCTCATTCACATTTCCTAGGCTATGCCCTTGGGCTTTTTAACATCCTAAGAATCTTTAGGGTTTTATGAATAATCTTTCCAGGATTTTCTAAACTGTTGATTGTCGCCAGTGGGGACAGCAGACACAAATAACAAATGCTTATGGTGCTCTATATACCATGTTACCAAGAATGAGAGTTGTGAATTTCTCAGTTCGATGATTCTCTTCTCTTAGCTTAGACAGCCACTGGTCATTAGGCTTTGCATGCTTTACTAACCACTCACTCACTGCATCATGACCAGTGACCACAATCACTACGCCACTAAAACAATTAACAATCTCAGAAGACAACTGAAGTCCAGCTGGCTTTCTCACAGAGCAACATAAACTTTTCTTTAGCATGAGTTCAGTGAAACCTGAAATACTTCTACGAGGTTGAACCACATAAACTAAGTTGTCCTGTCACAATGATTGCAGATCATGTGTGAGAAGCAACCTAAAGGGTTCACACGTCAATCAAAGTTTGCATTTCCCACCTGGGATGGAAAACCCAAACCAGAAAGAAGGCAAAGAATAGCCCTGGTGCTCGGGTTATTGGGCTATTACCAGGTACCAATATTAAGAGCCACACCTGTCCTGCTTTTTTTTTTTTAAGCCATTCTCAATTACATTTAATGGGAATTAAATGGAAATCCCCACACAATTACCATTTCTTGTGTTGTTTCCAGGCTAGATCTCACCAAAGCTGGAAGATTCCCACCTTGAAAAGAGGGGACTAAAACCTAGTAGAGGGCTTCCCTGGTGGCGCAGTGGTTGGGGGTCTGCCTGCCGATGGGGGGGATGCGGGTTCATGCCCTGGTCTGGGAGGATCCCGCATGCCACGGAGTGGCTGGGCCCTTGAGCCATAGCCGCTGGCCCTCCGTGTCCGGAGCCTGTGCTCCGCAATGGGAGGGGCTGCGGCAGTGAGAGGCCCACATACTGCAAAATAAATAAATAAATAAAACCTAGTAGAGTGGGCATGGGGCTCAGTCAGCCTTGCCTTGCTCAATGGCCTTGCCATTGCCTGGTCTCTCTGGTTGTTTCCGACCTGCTCTCTTGCTCCTTCCTGACCTCTTCATCTAGTGGTTCTCAAATTGCTGTCTGCATCAAGATCACAGGGGAACTTCCTAAAAACATTTTTTTAAAAAAAGTCCTGATTCCACTTTAAAACTAGTAAGTGAGTCCTGAGGATATATCCAGAGAAACCATAATTCAAAAAGATACAGGCACCCCAATGTTCATTGCAGCACTATTTACAATAGCCAAGACATGGAAGCAACCTAAATGTCCATCGACAGATGAATGGATAAAGAAGATGTGGTGTGTGTATATACACACACACTAGAATATTACTCAACCATAAAAAAGAATGAAATAATGACATTTGCAGCAACATGGACGGACCTGGAGATTATCATACTAAGTAAGCCAGACAGAGAAAGACAAATATCATATGACATTGCTTATATGTGGAATCTAAAAAAATAATACAAATGAACTTATTTACAGAACATAAAGAGACTCACAGACATAGCAAACTTATGTTTACTAAAGGGGAAAGGGGGGTGGGGGAGGGAAAAATTAGGAGGTTGGGATTAACATATACACATTACTATATATAAAATAGACAACCAACAAAGACCTATTGTATAGCACAGAGAACTACACTCAATATTTTGTAATAACCTAAAAGGGAAAAGAACCTGAAAAGGAATATATATATGTGTGTATATATATATATATGTACATATACACACACACACATATCTATATAACTGAATCACTGTGCTGTACTCATGAAACTAACACCATATTGTAAATCAACTATACTTCAATAAAATACAAAATAAAATAAAATGAAAAAACCAAAAAACTAGTGAGTGAGAAACTGAGAGTGGGGCCGGGAGTGCTTAGCAAGTTTGTCAGGTGATGACACAGATTGTCCCAGCACTACACATGGAGAAACACTCTAAGGACCCTGTTTCTGACTGACTGGGGAATTACTCTGGCTCTCGGCCCTCTGATATTTGCTCACCTTGTTCACCTGACCTCCTGTGTATGTCTATCTGAACTGATCTATTTGGCCCTGCCCTCTGTTCCCCCTGCACTCTTCATCCAAGTGGGCTGTAGCTTCTTGCTTCAGCTGCTCTGTGACTGAGGCCTGCCTTTTGCACGCGGTGTGGTGCTACCACCCCAGCAGATCACATCTGGGGTAACTGAGGAGTCCAGCTCCTGACGAAAAACCATGTGTGAATTTTCAGGCCTGACTATAGGCAATTACAAAGGCTTTGCTTGGTAGGCCTTACGGGGGATTGGTGCTCTCCCTATGCCAGACTTTGTGCACAACCAAGGCATTACAGTCTCTGAAGGGCATTTCAGTCAAGAACTGGAGCCCGTCTGGCCAACCCAGGCACATTTCAGCCAAGGCATTCCTCAGGTGCCTCTATGGGGGAGGGCTTTGAAGATATTTTTTTCAGACTCTGACTCAGTACTCTGTACTTTTCCACTCCTATCCCTCATTTCCTCCCTGCCTCATGCATGACCAGCACAGTCCCCTATGGGAGAAAATGGAATGGGGGCAGTTGACACCTTTTCCAGGTTTAGACTCTTGCTTCTACCATAGCAGTAAGTGATTAAAGGGTCCACTGTTAATTCTTTTCAGGCCTGTGCTTTAACCAGCTACTCCAACACCTGTCAGCTCAGCTCTTTCTCAAGCTTAGCTAAGCTCCTGACACCAAGAGATCCTGAGCCAAAACCAGTTAGTTTCAGAAACTGTGTGAGATAATAAATATTTGCTATTTTAAGCTGCTAACTGGGGTCATTTGTTATACAGCATTCGATAGTTAACACTAATACTTTTCACTTATCTTATGTACATCTGGACTTTCAACCATTTCAAAGTGTTTTCACATCTATTATCTCACATCTTCCTGAATATAATAGCATACATTTACAGAAAACTTACTTTGTGCCAGGCACTGTATTAAGTACTTAGCAGGCAATATCTGAGCAAACGGCCACAACTACTCTGAGATGGGTCCTTTTATTGTCTCTGCTTTATAAGTAAGGAGATCGAGGCACTAGGTGCTCAATAATTTGCCCCAAATTACACAAACAGTAAGTGAAGTCATGATTCAAACCTTTGATCCTACCACTAAAATAAAATAAAGCCCAGAGAAGTGATGCTATTTGTGTAAGGCCATACAGCTGGCTAGTCCTGGAGGCAAAACCAGGAATCTCCTGATTCCCCATCCAGGAGTCTGGGATCACCAGGGGTCGTGAACAGACTTAGAAAACAGTTTTAGCTGCTAGCTGGGCAGAGAGACTTGCTCAGAGGGCAGGTGGTAGGAAATGCACTCGGGTGGCAAAGTCTTATGCAACTGCATCTTCACCTATAGCTGGAACAATAATCTGACTGGATGTAGAATCCTTGCCTTCTGATGAAGTGGATCAAGGCTTCTCCTCACTTCCCAACAACACCAGACAAAAGTCACTTCAGCATGACACGAAAGATAGTGAAGAATAAGGTACACAAAATAAAGATACAGATGGGATTATTCAAGGACATTGTCTCCATGGAAATATGCACCCCAGGGGTGGATGGCGCAACTGCAGAGGAATAGGATTTTAGGGGGATGATTTTCTGGAATTAAGAGTTCACTAATTTAGACTTACTAAATTGGAATTCATGATAAGTCTGGGAAGCACTGAGCTAAAGCTACACACTGGTATAACTAGAAGCTGTATTTATCTGTGTATTAATTGGATACTATTGGGAAAGGAATGCTTAAACTATTTGTGATAACAAAATCTTCAAACTTTCAAACTCTTTGAAGCACTTGAAATGCTATGTGGAATAAACCTGACAGGGTTCTAAGGGGAGTTGTCATTAGTTCCTGGGGAGTTTGGAGAAAATTCAGGTTTCTAAGCTTTCTCTCAGATACTGATGCCGTAGGCTTTTTGTGGGCCTGGGAGTTAATGTCTTAAAGCAACACCAGGTGTTTCAGATGCAACTGACTCATGCACAGTTGTTGGGGGATCTCTGCTAATTACACAACCATACATCTTATCCATTTATTTATTATTATCTATTAGTTATTAACAGGTACCTTAAGGACTTCCAGTCCTGTAATAATTGAAATCTAGGAATGCTTTCAAAAATGCCCTGTGAAATTTGCAATTACTAGTTGTTCACACTGGAATTTTATCAATTTATCACCACTGCAGTTATACCAAATTAGTAAAATTTCATTTGCAACTGGCATTCTCCTGCTCCCCACAGAACTTGTAACTATGACAATGTACCTGGAACCTGAAGACTAAGCCCCAGTCCAGGCTCTCACACAGCCCTTAATCAGTAGAACTTAAGAAACAAATGACCACCACTGTACCTTAGGTCTGGATGTCCTGGAAATTGTCCTTGTACCAAGTTCCTGCCTGAGCCCCAATTCCAATAGCAGCATCCTTGTACCCACGTACCAGCACAGGGGTCTTTCCAGATTCCTTTATCAATTTCATCAGCGACTTCTTCGTGTTCTGAACCCAAGGGCTGAAACTCCACCTATGAGCCGGCAGTGGGTCTTTTGAGCTTTCTGGCTTGACCTCTGACCCTCACGTGCTACGAGATTGCGCCGATGGTCCAGCTGCCTTCACTGATTACCTTCTATCACCCATTTAAGGAACTTCCTTAATCACCTCCCACCTTCTGCTGGATGACTATTCACTATGGCCCTCCTCCAACCCAGTTTAAGTTCTGATATTGGTTGTGTTTTTTACAGCCTTGGAAAACACCCAAATAGAGTGATTTTTGAAATAATACCTACGGCATACTTAAGATATATTAAATCTCTTTGGTTGTAATCACTTAAAAAAAAACCCTCTGAATTAATTTAAGAAATAAAATAAACTACCAAAATAAAACCCTCACATTTTTGAATATAACAAAAAAAAAAGCAGACTCACAGATATAGACAACAAACTAGTGGTAACCAGTGGGAAAAGGGAAGGGGGGAGGGGCAATAGAGGGGCTGGGGGTTAAGAGGTGCAAACTACTATGTATAAAATAAGCTACAAGGATGTATTGTGCAACACAGGAAATATAGCCAATATTTTATAATAACTATACATGGACTATAACCTTTAAAAATTGTGAATCACTATATTGTATACCCGTAACATATAATATTGTACATCAACTATACTTCAATAAAAAAGAAAACCTCACATTTTTAACAATTTAAATTTTCTGGTTTTTCGGGTGATTTCTTTGTATTTTATTCAAGTTCATGAATAATGGATCACATTTCTTGTAAGATGTCTCATTATGTTTGCAGCATACAAATATACAGTTTCTTAAAATGGCCTCCTGTCAAATACATATGATTTCTATTTGCTGTTAATGTAATTGACTAAACACTAGATTCCACTGATTATGCTTTCCCTTGTAAGCCACTTACTTTATAGGCATAAGCAGCTGTGTTTATGCTTCTGTCATTTGGGTCTCATTATGAAGTTTTCAGCACACGATTCAAAAGCAATAGTCAGTCTAAGCACCCAGGCACCAACGGGCAGTTCTTTACCAATTAAGGCAGTATGCCATCAACACTTGTGTATGCCATGTAGAAGGATACACAGATGCACATAAAACCACTGCAAGCACAATGATTGTGAATTTGAACAGGAAGAAAAACACTGTTAACTCTTCAGGAAGGAATTGATCAACAAAACCTGAATTCAACCAAAACCATAAATGCTTCCTCTCCTGCCCCTCCCTCAGCTGAGAAGTATGAAGAGTTTTGTTTTTTAACATAGGTGTGTGGTATAAGTATTCAGAAAGGTGGAGTTAAGAGAGGCTGGCAGACAGAGGGGAAAGGGAGAAAGGTTGTAGAAAGCAGCCACCAAGAAGATGAGGAGAAAATCCATGCAGAGAAATGGCAGGAAAAGGAGCCAAGGGAAGGACACTGAGGGGAACTGACAAAGGTACAGGAGAAACACTGTGGCAAAGAAGCTCCATAGTCACCCAGGAGGTGTCTGTTAGCCAAACCTCTGTGACACGTGATTACAGTTATTTATTTCGACAACCTCGTGAAGAAGAATATTAGAAGAAGGGCTGGTTTAAAACCTGGTTCTGCCTTCCACCATTAGCGTAACCTACGCCAGTTCCACAGCCTCTGCAGGATTCAGTTTCCCCATTTGTAAATAATGGGTAGTAGGTGGCCAGGTTTGGGTGAGGATTAAACGAGATAACAAAGTAGTATTTGGTTAAGAAGCTAGGCTTTGTGATCAGCTGCATAGTTTAAATCCCAGCTTCTAGCTGGGGGACCTTAAGCAAGTGACTCACCTGTCGGGCTTAGTTCCTTATCTTTAAAACAGGGATAATAAAAATAATGCCTACGTCCATGTGGCCATTATGAGGATTGACTGGAAAATCACGTGTAAAACATGACGAACAGGTTAGAATAGTGCCTGGCATTTTGTTAGCACTCAATAAACATTGATGCTTAGGAATAAAAGCAGGTGTGAAGAGTATGGTATTGATGAGGATGTCTCCATCTTGGGAGGGCAGACACCATTTTGCTTTTTTTAAAAAAATACATCTTTATTGGAGTATAATTGCTTCACAAAACTGTGTTAGTTTCTGTTGTACAACAAAGTGAATCAGCCATATGCATACATGTATCCCCATATAACAAATGGTGTATGCTAATGCATATATATGCTTTTTTTACTCCTAGTATCTTGCTGGCACATCGCGAGCATTTACCGAACATGTATTATGCTATCAGAAATGATAGAAAGCTTTTTTTTCACACTAATGTTTTGCACTCTTATGTTAACAACACTTACCTTTGCCTTGTGTATTGTTGATTAGATGATTATCCAGGTTTTCAACTGTTCTTTTCTTTGGAAAATGCTATTTAATTGCACAAGAAATCTTCTCTTGGTTTAAAAAAAGAATGATGCCTAAAACCCATTTCTAAGTTCCAACTCTAATCCTGGTTCTTCCCCCAAACAACCATTTTATTGACTTTGGTGAATATCCTTTCACACCTTGTATTTTACATACATGTATGAACTTAATGTGTGTACCTTTCTTATTCAGGATCCCACCAGAGGAACAGAACATTTTAATGTCCATGGGATCAATAGTAATGGCCCTTTTTCATTTCTGATAGTAGTAATTTGATCTTGTCTTTTTTTTCTTGGTGACCTGGCTAGAGGTTTATCAATTTTTTTTTTAATCTTTTCAAAGAACCAGCTTTGATTTAGTTAATTTTCTCTTTAATTTCTTATTTTCAATTTCATTGATTTATGCTCTAATTTCTGTCATCTATTTTTTTCTTCTTGCTTTAGGATTATGTTACTCTTCTTTGTCTAGTTTCTTAAAGTGGAAGCTTAGATTACTAATTATAGATCTTGTCTAATATATGCATTCAATTCTATAAAATTCCCTCTAAGCACTGCTTTTGCTGCATTTCACAATTTTGACAAGTTCTGTTTTCATTTTTATTCTCCTCAAAGAATTTTAAAATTTCTCTTGAGCCTTCTATAACCCCAATTTTATTTAGAAGTCTGTTGTTTAATCTCCAAATATTTGGGGATTTTCTGGCTCTCTTTCTGTAATTGATTCTTAGTTTAATTGCATTGTGGTCTAAGAGCCTACTTGGCATGATTTCTATACTTTCAGATTTGCTGAGGTGTGTTTTATTTGTATTAATTACCAGAATGTAGTCTATCTTGGTGAATGTGCCATGTGAGCTTGAGAAGAACATGTATGCTGCTGTTGTTGGATGAAGCATTCGATAAATGTCAATTAGATCCAGTTGATTTACATTACTGTTCAGTTTAACAACATCCTTACTGATTTTCTGCCTGTTGGAACTGTCAATTACTGATAGAGGGGTGTCGAAGTCTCCAACTATAACAGTAGATTTATCTATTTTTCCTTGCAGTTCTATCAACTTTTGCCTCATGTATTTTGACACTCTGTTGTTAGGCAAGTAGACATTAAGGATTTTTATGTTTTCTTGAAGAATTGATGCCTTATCCTTATATAATGCCCTTCTTTATCCCTGATAATTTTCCTTGCTCTGAAGTCTGCTTTGTCTGAGATTAATATAGCTACTCCAGCTTTCTTTTGATTGCTGTTAACTGTGGTATACCTTATTTCATTCCTTTACTTTAAATTATTGGCATCTTTTTATTTAAAGTGGTTTCTTGTAGACATACAGTTGGATCTTATTTTTGTATTCACTCTGATGGTTTCTGTATTTTAATTGGTTTATTTAGCGCATTCACATTTAAAGTGATTATTGATATTGTTGGATTAATATTGGCCATATTTGTATCTGTTTTCTATTCATTGCCATTATTGTTGTTGCTGTTATTTGTTGCTGTTGTTCTTCCTCTTCCTCTTTCTCTGCCTCTTCTTTTCATTTACCCTTTTTCTGCCTTCTCTGATTTCTGCTTTTAATTACATATCAATAGCCTTTCTTAAAATTTTTTTAGTTGTTGTCCTAGAGTTTACAAGGTACATTTACAACCAATCCAAGTCCACTTTCAAATAACACTGTACAGCTTCATGAGTAGTATGGGTACCTTCTAAGAGAATATTCCTAATCTCTCCTGTCCCCTGTAACATCACTGTCATTCACTTCACTTATCCATATGCTACAATCACCAAATACATTGTTGCTATTATTATTTTGAACAAATTTTTATCTGCAGGATTAGTGAAAAAAAGAAAACAATTTTATTTTATCTTCATTTATTCCTTCTCTGACACACGTCCTTTCTTTATGAAGATCTAAATTGCTGACCCATATTATTTTTCTTCCTTCTCAAGAGTTTCTTTTAACATTTCTTGCAAGGCAATAAATACCCTCAATTTTTGTTTGCCTGAGAAGGTGGTAATTTCTCCTTCACTTTTGAAAGATAATTTCACTACATACAGACCTTTAGGCTGGTGGTTTTCAGCCTTACTAGGGTAGCTCTAGAATAGACTTTCTCTAACAGCATAGGCCTTGGTCTTAAGGCCTGGCCTTTGTGGTGCCTCATCTGGATGCCTGTCATTCGTCAACATTCTTTCTGGGCTGGAACTCCAATGTCTCCCAGACTCTTTGTTTCAATCTCTACCTCACAGCAAATGCTCTCTGATGAGCCTGTGTCATCTTACCCAGAGCTTCTGTGCCCTCCCTGACTCTGCTCCTTCTTCAATTCCTACCCTGCACATTCCGGTGACTATATCTACCCCAATTCTTATTCTTCTAACTGGGACTTCCATGCTCTGCTCAGACTCTAGCTCACTGAGCCACAATTGATTAAGTGTCTCCAGGCAGAGAGCTGGAATGATTATGGGATATTACCTGATGAGTTTTCTTTTTAGGGATCACAATCTTGTGCTGTCCCTTGTCCAATACCTGAAAACAATGGCCTCATATATTTTACACAGTTATATGTTTTTTTTATAGCATAAACGCTAATCTAGTGCCAATTGCTCTGTAATAGTCAGAAGCCGAAATGCTTCTTATTCGTTACTGTTTTCTCATTATTATCTGGCACAGTTCTTGGCATATAGAGGCAATCAAGAAGAAATCAACACATGAAATGATACGTAAATCAATGAATTCAGGGAAGGGAGAAAATAGAGGAAAGGGAGAAAGAATGAATTTGAGAGAGTTTGGGAGGAGTGATGATATCAGTGTACTCAAGCAAATGAAACCTTTTAGTATGGAATCTGACTCAAACTCAGAACATTTAGGAGTTAGGCTTAATATCTTTGGGGGGAAAACTTAGTAATGGCTCAGGTATTCTCCATTTGTCAATATAATACTTATTGAAAAGCCTGAGCCAAGATTTTTGGTTTGAAATTCACCTTACATATCATGTAATTAATAAACTAGTTCCAAGATAAATCAAGGCATATATGTATTTTATAATATTCTGATTTATAGTAATTGTTAGATTTCAATGTTCTACTCATAAGTATTTTTGAATGTTGATAACTGACAGGATAGTGCCAGATTTTGAAAACTTTTATGTTTTGAGGAAATCGATCTGTCTTTAAGGATTTTTAAAACTTTGCTCCCTACTTCAGACATATTTTTCTGGGCATTATAATCAATCAACTAATTATGTCATTAAGATACATTATTATTACTATGTGATGAAGTAATCAATTTGCTTTTTAGAGATAAATTTTAGAAGAGTAATTTAACAAGTCTTTTATTTCTGTTCATCCTTTTATTATTTTTTTTAATTAATTTTTTTTTTTTTTTTTTTTTTTGTGGTACACGGGCCTCTCACTGCTGTGGCCTCTACCGTTGCGGAGCACAGGCTCCGGACGCACAGGCTCAGCGGCCATGGCTCACGGGCCCAGCCGCTCCGCGGCATGTGGGATCTTCCCGGACCAGGGCACGAACCCGTATCCCCTGCATCGGCAGGCGGACTCTCAACCACTGCGCCACCAGGGAAGCCTGACAATACTTTTTTTTTTAAACCATTTTCTTCAAGCTATTTATTTCTATAACATCATGTAGTTATCTGTTTTCAAGGTAAAATTTCTAGACATTGCAGTTAATTTAAATAAAAGCCATTTCATTCTTTTTGGGTCTAATTTTATTTCTCAATTAATAAGCTCTGATTTATCTCTTGCATTGAAAATACTGTCTTGTGAATATTTTCTGAAAATGAAATGAATATATATCACAGAAAAAATTTAAATATGATATTATTATAGAAAAGGCAGAAGATCTTTTCTTAAAGGTAAGCGTAATCCAGTGAACTATTTAAGGGTGATAAAAATATTTTATAATGAAGAAAATAAGATAAAGAAAACAAGAAAGAAAGAGATTTGCAGATAAGGAATTAGGATTGAAGGGTAAGCACCTGGCCTGACTTCAAAAGTCTCCAGCTACTCGCCTATTATAAAATCTTATGGCCCAGGTAGTGGGAGAATTTAAGTCAAAAAATTTTTTTGTCTTGAATAATATTTTATTTTCAAGTAAAGATTGAAGGAGACAGGGAAAGTTATTTTTGGGTAGTCCTGAAGGAAACAACAAAAATTATTCATTTATAGAAACTGGACTTCAGGGAAAAATTATGCGAAGAAGAATAGCCTGAAGAAGAGACACTTGAATAGGAAGGTCCAACATCCTTCAAAGGTATGTACCTGTGTTAGAAAAGATCTTAAGTGCACCGAGATAGAGGAAACAGATGAGAAAGGCCTGACCTAGAGACCAGATGTTCCCTAAACCTCATAGCACAGGTAAACCTACTGATATTGACACTTTCTTGCTTGATAATGTTGCAAAAGTACAATAAAAATATGTTCACTTAAAGGAGCTGAAATATTGGGTAGATTGAGACAAAACAAAGAAAAACTAAGATAGAAGCTCAGTTCATGTGTCAGACACATTTAAATCATTCCAGCTTAATTTCTGTAACCAAAAATATCAAATATCAGTATCATAAAGTACAATATTGCTACTATCATGGTTGCTGAAATATAAATTGCCAAGAAGAAGTACCAGCTGAACTTGACTGTCTTTCAAGGAAGATATTGTTGCAGAAAAAGCACATGAATGGCTCTCTTTTGGCAAACTACATACTTGGTGGCCTTTAATTTCTCCTCTTCCTACTTCTCATTCTTTTCTCCTTTGCTTAGTATCACTCTTCTGAGTCTCCAAAAGGAAAAAAATTGAAAGAGAAAGACATTTATTTTTATTGCCTTATGGAAGTCTGTTGCAGCTAATAGTCTATTTTAAAACATAATTCAATCAAAATATTACATCTTTTTTATCTGGGTGGAGAACTTATAGTGATTTCTATTCTTTATTCTTCCTTGAGTTTTTCTAAGTTTTCTACAATGATCATACACTACCTCTACAATTATAAGCAAATAAATTTAAAGGAAGTTACGGATTTATTTCTCTCATTCCAGATAGGCAGTTTATGATTCTATTGTCTCTTTGATACTCTGATCACATCTCTTTTAAAAATCTGGAATTAGTTAAAAAATTATTTAGGGAATTCTAAATAAATTGCTTGGCTTAAAGACATTATAATTGAGCACATTTGGTAAACTGAGGATCAAACACAGCAATCTCTCCCAGGTTTAGGGGGAGGGGAGGACAATGAGGGGAAAGTTTTATACTACAGAGTGATACTTGTAAAGATCTTCCAAAAATTTAAGAATTCTAAAAATAAAATGGATACTGAAATAGAGAGAAAACCATTTAGAAAAATTCTGAGTAGAGCTGAAATGAACTAAGGCTAATCAGTAGTTTTGTAATTGCAAAACGGAATGCCTTATGCCCTGAGAAAACCATAATTCAAAAAGAGTCATGTACCATAATGTTCATTGCAGCTCTATTTACAATAGCCAGGATGTGGAAGCAACCTAAGTGTCCATCGACAGATGAATGGATAAAGAAGATGTGGCACATATATACAATGGAATATTACCCAGCCATAAAAAGAAACGAAATTGAGTTATTTGTAGTGAGGTGGATAGACCTAGAGTTTGTCATACAGAGTGAAGTAAGTCAGAAAGAGAGAAACAAATACTGTATGTTAACACATATATATGGAATCTAAAAAAAAAAAAAGTCATGAAGAACCTAGGGGCAAGACAGGAATAAAGATGCAGACCTACTAGAGAATGGACTTGAGGACATGGGGAGGGGGACAGGTAAGCTGGGACAAAGTGAGAGAGTGGTAGTGTATATATAGACATATATATACTACCAAATGTAAAATAGAGAGCTAGTGGGAAGCAGTCACATAGCACAGGGAGATCAGCTCGGTGCTTTGTGACCAGCTAGAAGGGTGGGATAGGGAGGGTGGGAGGGAGGAAAACGCAAGAGGGAAGAGATATGGGGATATATGTATATGTATAACTGATTCACTTTGTTATAAAGCAGAAACTAACACACGATTGTAAAGCAATTATACTCCAATAAAAATGTTAAAAATAAATTAATTAATTAATTTTAAAAAAAGACGGAATGTCTGGTGAGATTATAAGAGTTTACATAAGGTGTTAGCCTCCAAGAAATTAAGAAAATCAGTTATATTCTGATACATTAATACAAGGTAGAGGAAAAAGCTAAGTTGAAATGATTTTAAAGTTTTCAGGTTTTATTGTTACTACTATAAAGAACAAAGCAATAAGATTATATCTGTATCGAGAGAGATCATAGTTCTTGGTATACATACTACATATAGTGGATTGTTTCCATGTTCATTCTGTTTTCAATCAGAATATTTTTTATTATTTTTTTACCTGAAAGTATAGTGGATAATTTTGTCATTAGTGAGTCATGAAAGCCTTATTATTAGATACAGAAGATGGTCCTGGAGTTCTTTGTGTTGTCTTTGAAAACTTGCATCACTATAAATTTTCTATATCATATCATTTTTATACTTCAGTATTTGTTAGCAGTGTTCAATTTCAAACTGTGAATTTTTTTCTTTAGTAATGATTATTCAGTATGTGTTTTGTTGAAATGCTAAACAACCAATCTGACATAAATTTGTTTTCTAAGAAATAATAATTTCTATAATATTTTAACACATCATTATAAGCAGAATCTTTTAACAAATTGGGTAGCAAATGTAAATGCAAATACACAAACACTTACTGTTAATGATTTTACTGCTACATTTCAGATTAGCCCTGCTTATTAATTCAGTAAGATAGCAAGCTGCCCCTTTCAACAAAAATACTTTACTTACATGACTGAACTATCACTAAATACAGAAATGCCTACATTATAAAATAACATATTCAGACCAGCACTTTCTAACCAAGGAGATTTTTTACAGATCTCATTAACTATAAGGTGTACATGCACTAATTTACTAACATTTGATCTAATAATGACATACACAGAGATAGAATTGCTGTTACTCTCTCACTAGACACTTGACTCACCAATGTCTAGAAAGCTGTGCAAATACAGACTTCTCCAACTCAGCTATCAGACCTAGAGAGGTTTAAGAATGTTTAAAAGAAATGCAGGATTAATACACTGGAATTTTCAGTGGTTAAAAGCTCCTATTTCACCTACATTTTGTATTAAACAGGCTTCGATTGGAAATTTGAATATGAATATGTTATCTAAATTCCAGACAAATGACATTTGTGATTAAGAAATATGGGAGTCTTTAGGGCTTTCACAAATATTCCTGTGTTCTCTACTTCTGGGTAAAAGGCAATAATGCACTTGCTTGTCCCCTTGAACCTCAGGTGTGGTCAAATGACTTGCTCTGGCCAATCAAATGAGAATGGAAGTGATCAAGGTCATTTGTTGATATTATGGTCTTCATCTATCTTATTACTTTCTCTTATTGGGCAGGAAAAGGAATGCTATTTATTGGGTCTTCTTAAACACTGCAGTAAGAACTGCTTAGTGTCTTAATTTTTCTTCTTTTTCTTTAATAATGAAAAAATTTAAGGCTTTAAATTTTCCTCTGAGTTTTCACTGGGTCTCTAGTTATGAAGTGTAATGAAATGTTCTTCTTTTCAGTGCTTTCTAAAAGTTCATAAATTTTCTTTTGATTTCCTTTTTGATATAAATAAGGTTTATAAGAATAGATTACTTTAGGGCTTCCCTGGTGGTGCAGTGGTTAAGAATCCACCTGCCAATGTAGGGGACATGGGTTTGAGCCCTTGTCTGGGAATATCTCACATGCTGCGGAGCAACAAAGCCCGTGAGCCACAACTACTGAAGCCTGCGCACCTAGAGCCCATGCTTCACAGCAGGAGAAGCCACCACAATGAGAAGCCCAAGCACTGCAACGAAGAGTAGCCCCCGCTCGCTGCAACTAGAGAAAAGCCCACACACAGCAACGAAGACCCAAGGCAGACAAAAATAAATAAATAAAATAAAATAGATTTTTAAAAAAAGATTATTTCCAAGAGTTATGATATTTTCAGTCACTCTTTTTAACATACTTTTAGTTTTATTGGATCATGACAAAAGAGTATGACCTGTAAATATCTACTTCTTCAAATTTATTAAGGTTTTCTTTTTAGTTGATAACACAATCAATTTTTATAAATCTTTCAGAAATACATGATAAAAAGCTTATTTTCTAATAAAGGGCTAGAAAATATGTATACACATACACACACACACACATTATCCATCAAATTATGTTTTTAAATTATGTGATTCAGTTCTCTAAGTTGTGCTCATTTTGTCCAATCATGTATTAAAGTTTTCCACTATAACTTTATTTTTTAAAAAGCTCTCTTTGTATATCTGCTAGTTTTTGCTTATATATTTATCTGTTATATTGTTTGATTCATACAGAATTATGACTGTATTTTATGCAGACTGTATCTTTTTCATTATGAAATTACCTCCATATCTGTAGTAATTTTACTCTAAGTTCTACATTATCTCATATTAACATTGTCATGTCTACATTTTTTTATGTATCTAATATATCTTTTTCTAGTGCTATATTTTCAACATTTCTTTAGTATTTTAAGTGTGTTCTTATAGAGTGTTTACAACTAGGTTTACTTTTTAACTCAACTGGATATACTCTGCCCTTCAATAGGAGTTAGTTCACTCATATTTAGTGTAATGACATTAATTTTACTCTTCCATCATGTATTTTACCTATTACTTATTTTACATTGTTGTTTTATATTTCTTTTTTCTTATTTTTTATTGGATTGATCAAGTTGCACTTCATTCAATTTTTCCCTTTATTAATTTGAATGTTAAAGTTTTTAAAAATTCTTTTAATATTATTTTCCCCTTCTCTGGTCTCATAAAATGCATATACTTCTCTACTACCATTTGAAAACAAGATGCCACAACAACACTGTTTTTTCCCTACTTCTCTTCTCTTCAATGAAGTGAGACTTCTAAATAATTTTATTTTCAATTACACCACTGATTTCTTCTACATTAGACTTTTAACTGAGAGGAATAAACATTGCAGTTGATCTCTAAGCTGAAATTTCCTGAGTCATGAATCCTTATCCTTCATGATCTGGGAGGTAGGGCAAATGCTGAGGAGGGAGGTGGGGAGAGGCTTCCAGTTAAGTTATCATTTATGTCTGGAATACTGAGGCAGTTTTCATGTACTTATCAGGCACTTGTGGGAAGCACTGCCTCCTCTGAGAGACCAGGGGCTGAGGCTGTGCTGGAGAAAAGGGTTACAGGAGAATGATGGAAGGCATCATAGCTCTCAGAAATGAAGGGACGGAACACATTTTGACAAGGGAAAAAAATGGCTTTCTTTAGCAAGTTCCTATAGAACTGAGTTTTAAAGTTAATTTTCTTTCCAATATCCACTTTTGCTTCTGCTTGAATTCAAAGAAATTCAATTGTAAACTAAAATAATAATAACATACATGTTATCCCTTCTTCCCTCTTCCACTTTCCCTATGAATGAGTGCTTTTACTTTCCCATCCCTACCCTTCTGTACTCTTCACTAACTCTTTAGTTTTGCTAAGGTAGTTTAATACATTTAAGTTCAAAAACTTTTATTAGAATTTACCTTATTGTACATTCCTTCTGTCTCTAGGGTTTTTGCTTAGCATTTACCTTACAATGCTCTTTCTTATCCATTTGGATTTCAATTGAATAAGCAATGTTGATTTAATGTATAAACCTTCGTTTCTTATCACTGTCCTCTCATGTCTTTGATTCCCCATCTTAGGCTTCTGTTGTGTTCTGTGACATTTATTCTTTGTTTTCATTAGTCTTTTCTTGAGAATTATCCTCTCTGAACGCTAGCATATCCTCAAATATCTTTAGTTTTTTCTGACAGGTGGATAATTTCTTGACTGTATATAGTAGTTTCACATTGAAATTCTTTTCTCTCAATAGTCCTCAGATACTGTTCCATTGATTTTTAGGTTCTGGTGTTGCAAATGAGAAGTTCAAAGCCAGTATTATGGGCTTTTTTTCCCCTTTATGGTTGGCTTGTTCTTTTTGACAGAAAGCTTTCAATATTTTCAACTTATCTTTAGAATTCAGAAACTTCCTAGGATATATCTAAGTATATGTCTCTCCTCATGAATATGGCCAGGTACTTGGTGAACATTTCAATATAAAACTTCAGATCTTTCTTTACTCAGGGACACTTTCTTCCTCTCCTGCTTTCCTTACAACCTTATCCCTATGTATGGATTTCTCTCTCAGCTGGAACTGCTTTTGTTTCCATGTTTAGCTTCCTAGATATATATCGTCCAATTCTCTTATCTTTTCTCTAATGATTTTTATCTCATTATATCTCTTGCTTTGTGCTTTGAGATACGTTATGGGTTGAACTGTGTCCCCTAAAAAAAAACATTGATATCTTACCCTCCAATCCCTCTGAATGTGGCTTTATTGGGAACGGGGTCTTTGCAGATGTAAATAAGTTATGATGAGGTGGACCCTAAATCTAATGACTGATATCCTTATTGAAAGAGAGAAATTTGGAGATATAGAGACACAAAGGTAAGAAAGCCACGCATTGATGGAGGCAGAGGCTGGAGGGATGCAAGTCAAGGAATGCCAAAGACAACTAGCAACCACCAGAAACTAGGAAAAGGCAAGGAAGGATTCTTCCCGAGGGCCTTCAGAGATAACATGATCCTGCCAACACCTTGATTTCAGATTTCTAGCCTCCAGAACTGTGAGAGAATAAATTTCTGTTGTTATAAGTCCCTGATTCATTGTAATTGGTTACAGCAATTACAGGAAACTAATACAAGATAGTTCTTCCACTAAATGTTTCAGGTCACTAATTTTAGTCTACTTCATTTTATTTACTGAGTCATTAAAAAATATGTTTTGATTACTGTTTTTAAATTTTAAATGGACTCCACTAGAATCTCCGTAAGTCACTTTGATATTTTATAATTCAAGGTTTTTTTCTTTAATTAATTAATTAATTAATTAATTAACTTACGGCTGCCTTGGGTTTTTGTTGCTGCACATGGGCTTTCTCTAGTTGCGAGCAGGGGCTACTCTTCGTTGTGGTGCACAGGCTCTAGGCTTCAGTAGCTGTGGCACACAGGCTCCATAGTTGTGGCTCGCAGACTCTAGAGCACAGGTTCAGTAGTTGTGGTACATGGGCTTAGTTGCTCTGCAGCATGTGGAGTCCTTCAGGACCAGAGCTCGAACCCGTGTCCCCTACATTGGCAGGCAGATTCTTAACCATTGCACCACCAGGGAAGTCCATAATTCAAGTTTTTAATCTGTCTTATCTAACAGCTGTCTTTCACTAAGCATTTGGTTTTGTAGTGTGACTAATTTTCATTTCTGGGTGGTAGGTTCCCTTCAGTGGTATTTTTCTTAATTGACTGACTGGAGCTCAGGTCTGATTCTAGGGTACCCAAGTTGGCGACAATCCTGTGGGTGGTGGCAGGCAAAGTGATCTCTACCCCTGTGGCAGCTGCTGTTGATGGAGTAAAGGATGAAGCCAATTTCCTGCTAAGGTATTTGGTGAAAGTCTCTCAGCAACTTCGTCTTCCTGTATCCGACCCCCAGCATCAGGGGCAAGGCAGGTTTGGCTCACCCATTCAGCAACTTCTTGGACTTTGGGGAGTCAGGACAGTAGGTCATGTTCATGCTGGACTAATATTTATCTCTCCAGGGAGGTCCATAGCTTTCTGAGGCCAAGCTCTTCCCAGGGTCCTCTGCTTTTTGGTCCTTTACCTGGGAGTTTGTTCTGCTCTCCAGGTGTTTTCTCAATCAAGTGGAAGAAAACTCCACACTAGTTCTCCCTCTTGTACCCCAGCAGCATTACTGCTATACCCACAGTATTTCAGCTGCTTTAATTCTAAATTTTGAAGTATAATGAATAGAGTCCAATGGATATATGTATGTTTAACAATAAATAACTTGCTACATCTGACATTCTAGAGTGGTTACCAGCTAAAACTTTCAACATGGAGCAAGTATAGGGAAACTGGTTGCAAAGTATTACAATATGGAACATAACTAGAGTAGATAGGAAAATGTAAGAGTATTTATGTAAGCACTTGTTTGGTAAACTTGATAAAATGCTAGTCCCTCTGTTTTATAAATAAACTTTGCCTCTGCTTTAACATGGAAGAATTTTAATTCTACATAAATTAGGTAGCCTCTTTAGAAAAATGCAATTTGAAAATAATCTCATGATTTTAGTAACTGTGGTCTTTATGACCTTGATATATGCTTTCCTAGAAAATAGTTTTCTAAAATATTTGTGTAAGTCATTTAAATATCTAACACTCATGGGTAAGTTGATAACCTAACACCTAGTGTAAATAGTTGGATTTTTTCCCATAAACTCTGATTTCCTTTCAAAAATAAATTTTCATCTTTAGTTGGATCAAGATGGCAAGTTTCCCTATGCCTCCCAACCTCCAGGAAAGAAAGAAAAAATGTATTTCTGAAAAGAATAAATTATTAACAGCACTAGATAATAATAAAGGGATCAAAAATTCTGAGAAGTACTTGAAAAATAGAAAGTAGACAAGATCAGATCTCTGGGGTAAATATAGGAAATGATAGCCCAAAGCAAGATGCAAAGAGAAGGCTGCTATGGCCATGGGGTTAGTTTCAGGGAAGCTGCAAGTTCAGAGGCAAAGGACCCAAGAAATGAAAGCTCATTGGGCACATTTTAGTGTGGCCAAGTGGGCAGCTGCTGTTGGAACCCTACCCCCTCTCTCGCTTGCACTTGCTGAGCAGAGTGTGTCTTCTGGCTGTGGGACTCTATTTTGTTTTTTTTGTTTTATTTTTGTTTTGTTTTGTTTTTTGATGGAGGGTGGAGTGGAAACTAGCTGGTGAGTGATATCTTCCTACAGGCCAAAATGGGAACTATCCCCTCTGGTATCAGCAAGGCAAGGTAATGCCCTGGTTTTACTGTTTTCCTACTAGCTTTATGGCTTACCATCCCTCCAGGAAATAGCTACTCAGAAGATAAATTATGGCACACCCTTTTCAGCATTACGTCTTGTCCTTCTCCTACAATTACCAGAAGCAGGCTAATAGGTCACCAGATTGAAAGATGAGAGGAGGTTGCACTTATTCACATTTCTCATGATTCTATATGAAATTGTTTTGGCTAAACTAATATGCCTGGCCTCCTCTATGCCAAATTACCCACACACTTTTTCCATGACTTAGTCTATTGATGTCATATATATCCAAGAATTAAGAATTCCTATTTGTTTCTTATTAACAGTATCCCTACAAAGCTTTTAAAACAGAACAAAGAGATATCAATATCAGTGCAAACTGAATTCAGCACAGCATAAAGATGTTAAGAATCGTGCTACATTAAATAGTAGAGAGTTAACAATAGTGGTTTTTGTCTCCTTTTAAACAAGCTTGCTCGGAGGACATACCGATCTAGATTTTCCCCAGTGTCTATAACTGCATCCAAAGAGGGATATCAGTTCTGTCTATCTATTACCCTCTCTCTATATATATGGAGGACAATGTTCTATTTCTACGAAAAGGGAAACTAATCCGAGTGAAGCATTTCAGGAGATTTAGGACTCACTAGTTAAGAAAATGCTTAAACATCTCTGGGGGCACAGATCTTCACTAGAGTCTTGTCTGACCGAGAGATTTTGCTCTCTTCTAGGGTGATTGGCAACCAGCAAAGTGAGTTAGTCATGCATGTCAGACAATTGATAGTATACCCAGTGGGGAGCCCTAAAGATCCTACTGCAATCTTATCAATCTCAACTGGAATGAGTCCATTGACCAGAGGACAAATTTTATTTAAGACAAACTTTCTTTTCAGTTTAACTAATCCTAATTCTTGCCCTTGCCATTTGGTAAATTCCTTTTTCTGATTCAAGAACTCTTTTTAAGATAATCACAAAAATGATAAATGTACATAACCCCCCCCCACCACCATATCAATGTGTTGGTCCACTGCGATTCTCTAGATGATTTCCCTATCTTGTTTCCATTCCTTATCAATGATCTTTTGAAAAATAAAAATGTAGTCTGAGGAGAATAAGGAGACTAAATGGGGAAAAGTACGAACCTTAAGAATTAGTAGTACAAAGGAGGAAACAAAAAGTACTATGACTAGGTTTTGCATGTTAGAGAAAAGCAATGCCCTGCAAGCTTGATAATCATCTGGTAAATGTGAAAGAAATCTAATGGTAATTTGGTAAGTTTAAAAAAAAAAAAACAACGGCTGCATTAAATGGTTTTTTACTTGTTGGCTCTCCAAAATCCATTTTTACTTCTCACGATACATCAATTTCCTTTTAGTTTTTTTCCACATTGAATCAGCCTTTATTAAATGCGTCCTATTTGCTCTGATGACTTCTCCAGAGAGAGCTGTGCTGACTTCAGGGAGGGCACTTATTCAGCCTGAAGGGACAATTCTGTGCTCTCCAGTAGAGTGGTACCTGAGGCCATGATTATTTATGCTTCTGCAGCTGTGGTCATTGCTGTAGGGAGCCATATTCCAATGTCTGCAGGATGCAAAGGACTTTCACAAGAGGGTACTTGTATTAGTTTGCCAGGGCTGCCATTAAAAAGTACCACAGACTTAAACAGTAAGTCTGTTGGCTTAAACAGTAGAAGTTTATTTATTTCTCACAGTTCTGGAGACTAGAAGTCCAAAGTCAGGGTGTCCGCAGGGTTGGTTTCCTCTGAAGGCCTCTCTCCTTGGCTTGTAAATGACTGTCTTCACGTGCCCTCACATGGTCTTCCCTCTGTGTCTCTGCATCCCCAATCTTCTCTTCTTAATAAGGACACCACTCATATTGGATTAGAACCTACACATATGATCTCATTTTACTTTAATTACCTCTTAAAGATTCTATCTCCAAACACAGTCACATTCTGAGGTACTGGGGTCACGAATTTCAGGGGATGGGAAAGACACAATTCAGCTCATAACAGTAGTCTTCTCTTCTCTAGTAGAGGGTGTTCAAATGGTGAGATCTGCTCCATGTTTCAAAATTTACCAGAGTCAGAGTCAAGCAGATCATTTATCAGAGGGTGAAAAGTTTGAGAAGAGCATAGAAGTTTGCACAAACTGAAATTTGCCTCAGCATGAGCACCAAAGCAAGATGGCTTGAATAAAGTGCTGTGAGGTAGTTTTTTAAGTTCAATATTTGGACACATACTAACTCCTCACTTCTTTGTCCTTCAGGTCGGTATTAATTACAAGGTTAGG
Source organism: Mesoplodon bidens (assembly GCF_964165515.1). Taxonomy (NCBI): domain Eukaryota; kingdom Metazoa; phylum Chordata; class Mammalia; order Artiodactyla; family Ziphiidae; genus Mesoplodon; species Mesoplodon bidens. Next base: position 70,120,588 of record NC_138166.1, on the reverse strand, counting down.
AGTAGAGAACAGGGTTAGCATAAAAAAGGACTATTTACTGTTCTTCACATCCCCAACCTTACCCTCACTTTCCTCGTCTCTTGGGAGGTGAAGGCTACTCCATGTGAGCTCCCTCAGCTTCCCTTGCTCTCCACTCCAAGCGCTTTGTTCCTTCATCCATCCTGTGTCACTTCTCTCCTCACTCAGAGGGTACAGGCCCTTCTATCTTCCCAAGGCCAACTCCTCTACATGTGTCTTTGCTTCCGTGGTCAATCAGAACCTCCAAGACCTTTCTCCTTCAGTGACTTTTTCCTATCTCCACTGTCTCTCCCTCTCCAGGGAGAGGCCATAAGTCTCTCCTTCTCCACAGGTTATTTCTCCTGAGTTCACCAGAGTTCCAGTATTCTAAAAGCAAAACAAAACACAATTCCCTCTAATTGTGTGCTATCCCTCCTCTTTACTGCCAAAGATCTCAGAATAACTGTACACTTGAATTCATTGGTCAGTCGTCTTCCTTAGTCCTGGGTCAGAGATGGGCACTACTGACAACATCTCCTGAAGAACTTCCCTCCCTTGGTTTGTTCTGGCCCTGCCTGTCCTCACTATCCCCACAGCCCAGCTCTTGACCCAGTCCTCTTCTTGCCCTGTGTCCTCTCAGGAGGTGATCTCATCTGCTCCTATGGCTGCAATATAAACCTCAGTTCAAATATTTACCAGATCAACATGATTCGCCTTGACCTAAGCTCCTGACCCACACTGTCAACTGTTTCCAGAGCAGTTCCATCTGGATGGTCAACAGGCACCTCCAACACAACATGAGCAACACCAAATCGATCATTTTACCCTAATACCCACCTCTTTTTTTTTTTAACAAGTAAACTGCAATTAAAAAAAAAACCAAGAGAGAAATGTAAGGGAAACCTATAGATTAAGAGACTTAAGAGACATATCAACTGTGTGGATCATATGTTGAACCTGATTCAGAAAAGCTGGAAAAAGATATGGTACAATCAAGGAAATTTGTAATATTATGAACTTACTGATAAAGTTTATGTGTGATAATGGTATTGAAGTTATGTTTTAGAACAGTCCTTATCTTTTTGAGGTGCACACTAAAATATTTATGGATGAAATTATGTGATGTGTGAGATTTTTCTTTGAAATCCTCTATCAGGAAAGGGCCTGGGGGTTTTAGATGAAATAAGATAAGGCATGAGTTGAAGCCAGTGATGGTTACACAAGGGGTCATGCACATAATTATCTTTACTTTGGTATTTGTTTAAAATTCCTCATCATAAAAAGATTTTAAAAATAAAAGATTAAAAATGAAATTAAGTTTTAAAAATCTACACCTCCTTCTCATGTCTCTAATTTTTTCTTCCTTCACCTTTGTCATTTTGCTATCCTTCACCTCCCCACGACGTCAAACATATAGGAAATGTACTGAGCCCTGCTTGCTTTCCCTCCAAAGCATACTTGGTTTTCTTCCTCCTCTCTCTTTTTTTTTAATCACCTGGGTGGACAGGTTCTCTTCTTTCTTTCATTTGTAATAACTTCCTGTCTCCCCAACCCTGATTTTCCTAAGACCAGAGTTTATTCTACCAAGAATAAATATTATTTTAACCAGAATAAAATAATATTCTAATTCCACTTGTATTCCCAGACCATTCTCTAGAACAGACTTATTCTGAGAAAACAATAATCTCTGAGAGGGTTTCCTATTCAGAATGAAGCACAAAAGGATTTCTGACCTTGTAATTGGTGGGAGTGAGATTAGGAAGGAAGTTCAGGACTTGATTTTCCATTTGCATTCCAAACTTGAGTTACACTTTTCTAATAATTGTTCAATAGGCAGAGATAGCTGAGTGTACTAGTTAAGAACCAGACAGCCTCCCAGCTCCAGGGGTTCGGTTCCCTACTAAGTAAAGTAAGAAAATAATTGTGCTTATGCCATAGGATCATTATGAGGATTAAATGAGATAATATGTATAAAATGCTTAAAATAGACCCTGGCACATAGTAAGTGCTATATAAAGTTGGTAAAATACAACTCCTTTGGTGAGTTAGCAAATCCTTCTGTTTTGTTTTTTAAATTTATTTTTATTGGAGTATAATTGCTTTACAATGGTGTGTTAGTTTCTGCTGTATAGCAAAGTGAATCAGTCCCATGTATACATATGTCCACTGTTTTTTCAATTTTCTTCCCATTTAGGTCACCACACAGCATGGAGTAGAGTTCCCTGTGCTGTACAGTAGGTTCTCATTAGTTATCTATTTTACACACAGTAGTGTATGTATGTCAGTCCCAATCTCCCAATCCATCCCACCCCTCCCCCCCAGCAAATCCTTCTGTTAATAGAAACTGCCAAACCTCATAGAGTTTCCAGATTATATTCTCTAATTTTAATGAAACTAACCTTCACAAAATGAATAAACATCTTTAAAAGATGTCTGCAAAGGAAATGAGGAATAAAGACAGACCTAATAATATAAGTACAGGCAAACAGTGAGAAAATAGCAGACCTGATTCTTCTATTCCTAATATAAGCCCTTCGTAACCACATTGCAATGTAGAAACAACGATGATGAAATTAGATCTGACAGGAAGTCAGCCAAAGAAGAAGAAGAAGAAAGAAGTAACCAAGAATACTATTTGAAATATGAGTATATACATCCACAATTGTTAGGAATGAGCCCCTAGGTTCTGAAACACACAGAGCTCCTGTTTTGTGAGTCAACAAATGAAAGATGCATCAGAAAAGATATAGTCTCCACAGTAACTTCTTAGGTTGAAAAAATGTTTTGTGGGAAAACTGTGTTAGTTAGAGCTGCAACTTTAACTGGAACAATTTTCAAAAGATTATTCTAGGTCAATATTACAGGAAAAGATTAAAGTCAGGAGTGAACAAAATGCTAAAGCATATAGCAATGTAATTAATTATATAAAGACAGGACATTGAAATATAGTATATTCCCAATATTTTATAAAAAGATGAGCAGCTGATAGTGAATTTTAAATTTCAAGCAGATGTTGACTGGCTATCTCATACTTAAGAGAACTACTGGATTTAAAGATGGTGGATATTTCTCTTTTCCAGAGACAAATGTGATGACTGGTGGCAGTTTGATAGTATGCTATCCATCAAATGTTTTCAAACACATGAAGACACCTAATCCATCCTTTAAAAGTTAAAAAGAGAGAGAAAACACCAGATTTTTGAAGGAAAGTCTTTCAAAATAAATTGTACTACAGAAACAGTACTATGAAAACACATATTTGAAAATGTTCCCATTGCTATGCAATGTCTGGGGCAAAACCAATGTAATTTATCACTCTGGTACATTTTTATGTCTGAACACTTTAAAAACTTGGAAACAATTTTATTATTTGTTTTAAAATCTTTCAAATGAAGAGTTTCATTGGGCTTGAACCCCTTTTCAAAAAAATATTAAACTGCAAAACCATCCAACTTAGTTTGCAAAAACAAGTGATAGGCATGATGGGAGATGGAAATTTACTAGTCATGTTTCAACAAGTCTTTGCTTCATTGCTGAATAAGATTAAGAGTGATTTAGTAAGTACATCCAGCCACGTACTTCTTCCATTCAGATCTAGAGTTCTTTGTTAGGTATTTTCCCAGCTAAGGCACCATTAAAACCAAGCATCAAAATAAACTGTATCAGAACTAGGACTTTAAAAACAAAGAAGCATTTCAATCACACTACTCTCACTAAAAATATTAGTATAATTTAATCACTTATAATATAATAACCTATTTTTTAAAAGAGCAATATGATACTTTGTACCACAAATACAAAGTACCTTTTAAAAAGTTTATTTGAAATAATTTTATCATTCAAAAATTTATATAGTAAATTATAAATATTTATAATATGCATAATGTATTAGTAAAGCATGTGTGTATGTATATACATGTATGTATACACATGTGTGTATGTGTGTGTGTGATTTCCAATTAATTAAAATCAAATTCTACTTCCAGCAAGATATTGTAAGGAGTTCCACAGACCCACTTCCATTTTACCAGTGAAATTGGTGTCAATTATTTTTAAAAAAACAACCCACCATTTAAAGTCAAAGGAAATGGTCTGAAGGATATACAGCAAATAAAGAGTTCAAAATCTACTAAAACTTAGTAACAACAGAGGCTGTGGTATTTGAACCAATATTTACATCCTTGCTATTCCCTCCCAGCTCAGTGAGACAAAACTCCTCTCCAGACTGGTTCAGACAATTACACAGGGCTCGCTCTCCCCACAGGTCCCAGCTAGAGAGCTGTCATCCAAGAGAAGCACAATGTCAACATTTCTCATCCTGCCCCCAGCTACCTGGTGCTGAGGTTAAGTTCTGGGTGAATGTAGCTGAGAATTGGAGGCTCTCTTCTCTCCATCACCCACTGGTGTGATGCAGGCTCTACCTTGGGTACGGAATACTAAGAATGCTGGGGCCCTTGCCATGACTCATTTGTAGTCTTTAAATCAGAGGTTCCAAGCCAGGAGAGGCAAGCTGAGAAGACCTGAAGCTACTGGTCACCCCCTCCACCAAGTGCTCAGCTCCTGGAATGAATGTATCACTCAGAGAGAAAAGCAACCTTGTCCCCACCTCCAGCCCAAGCCCTGGCTCAGAGACTTTGCTCAGAGTAAGAAGAAGGCCATAAAACAGACAGCTCCAAATCTTGTCCTAAACTAACTGACTCCATTTGTAACAGATTGTAGAGAAGTTAAAGTCTAAGCATCCTCTCAAAAGCAGTGAAGGTTTGGTGAAAGAAAACTGGGAAGAAATTGATAGATTCATTGGAGATAAAAGCTAAACTGTACATCAACTAGTTTGTCAGATAGAGCAGACAGCTGGGAAGAGACATCTTGGAGGAGCCCTCCTGGGCTCAGTAAAAATCTCAAGCACCCACATCTGGAGCACCCCTTCAAAGAAGCCTGAATTTGATTGGATTAGAGGATGGTACAATCTATGCCCAGGGCATATTGAAAACAATAGAGCAGTCAGCCAGCAACTAGGACTGAAAATTAACAGATAGGTGTAGTCAGAAAGAAGACAAACTAAGAAAACCCTGGCAAAACCCAGGGTGATTGTGGCCTATCCAAGCCTGTGCCCCTAACCCCCTACCTCCCATGCCCCCTGGAGCAACATCAGTGGCTTCATATGGCAGGGAGGAAATAGATTTCACTAAAAAAATGCAGCCAGTGACTCAACAAAGAAACAGCAATAACAAACCCTGGTATGGGATGACAGGGACCAGCACCCAGAGTCGCTACAATATATTTTCTAAAATGTCCAGTTTCTAACAACAACAAAAAAATTATGAGACACAGAAAGGAATAGGAAAGTATGATCAATATCTTAAAAATGCAACAGGAACTACCTGTGAAAACAACCAGATCGCTGGAATTAACAAAGACTTCAAAGTAGTCATTATAAATATGTTCAAAAACTAAAGGAAATCATGATTAAAGAAGTAAAGAAAGGTATGATAATGTTGCATCAAATATAAAATATCAATAGATTAAAAATTATTTTTAAAAATGAAGATTCTGGGCCTCCCTGGTGGCGCAGTGGTTGAGAGTCCGCCTGCCGATGCAGGGGACAACGGGTTCGTGCCCCGGTCTGAGAGGATCCCATATGCCGCGGAGCGGCTGGGCCCGTGAGCCGTGGCCGCTGGGCCTGCGCGTCCGGAGCCTGTGCTCCGCAACGGGAGAGGCCACAACAGTGAGAGGCCCGCATACCACAAAAAGAAAAAAAAAAAAAAAAAAAAAAAAAAAAAATGAAGATTCTGGAGTTAAAAAATGAAATGAAAAATTCACTACATACAAGAAAAGAAAACTGCAGACCAATATCTCTCGTGAGTGTAGACAAAATTCTTCAACAAAATATTAGCAAATCCGAAAAGGTTTAAAAAGAATTATACTCCAGGACCAAGTGGAATTTATCCCAGGTATGCAAGGCTGATTCAACATTTGAAAATAAATGAATGTAATCCATCACATCAACAGACTAAAAAAAAAAATCACATGATCAAATTGATAGATGCAGAAAAAGCATTTGACAAAATCCAACACCCATTTATGATTTTTTAAAAAAGCAAAACAAAACAAGCAAACAAACAAACAAAAACACCTCTAGGTAAACTAGGAATAGAGGGGAACTTTCTCAACTTGATAAAAACCTACAACTAAAATCACACTTAAGGGTGAGAAACTACAACATTTCACACTAAGATTGGGTACAAGGCAAAGATATCTCCTTTTATCACACCTTTTTATCATCACACTGTACTCCTTGCTAATTCAATGAGGCAAAAAAGGAAATTAAATGTATACAGATTTGGAAGGAAGACATAACTGTCTGTTCATAGATGACATGATTGTCTATGTAGAAAATCTTGAAGAGTTGCCATAAAAAGCTCCTAGAATCAATAAGGAATTATTGCAAGGTTACAGGATACAAGGTTATTACACAAAAGTCAATGCCTTTCATATACACCAATGAAGAAATTGAATTTGAAATTTAAAACACGGTATGATTTACATTAGTACCCCTAAAAATGAAATCCTCAGTATGAATCTAACAAGATATATTCAAGAGCTATATGAGAAAAACTACAAAACTGTGATGAATGAAATCAAATAAAACTAAATAAATGAAGAGATAAATGTTCATGGATAGGGAGACAAAATTGTCAAGTTGTCACTTCTTCAGAACTTGATCTATATATTCCATGCAATCCCAGTCAAAATCACAGAAAGTTATTTTGTGAATATTGACAAACTCATTTTAAAATTTACGTGGAGGGGCAAAAGACCCAGAAGAGCCAACACAGTATTGAAGGAGAAGAGCAAAGTTGGAGTACTAATGCTATCCAACTTCAAGACTGCTATGAAACTGCCTTGATTTTCATCCTCTTCAACTGAGTGAATTTTATATTCACTGTAACCTTGAAAACTAGACAGTGGGGGAAGGAAAGATCACCTAATCATTCCCAGGGGTCCCAGATAAGAAACTTTCTTCCTTTTCTCAAGTTCTTCCTTTTCTCTCTCTCTCTCTTTCTTTCTTTGATTTATTATCATTCGTAACCTTACACTTCCAATCACTGTGTTACTTTCTAATACGTAGGTTGTAGCTAAGGAACATAAAACTGGTTTTAAAAAAGTGAAAAAAATCAACCTACCAAATTATAAATTTACTTCTTTATAAATTGGTTTCACTGGATTTTCAAAACTGAACTGACACTAAACATCATCACCCATACGCACAGCTGGGACCCAAACTTGTCTTTTTTTTTTTTTCCTGCAGAGACTTCTGGTAGCTTTGCTTCTGGTTGGAAATACACATTCCCTTCTTCATTTAGTCATCATTGGTTTTAATAGCTTGAAAATCAACATTTACCTAATTAACATTTACCCCCAACTTTAAGCATACGTACCTAGATCTGAATACATTCTGCTAGAAGATGAAGTATGTCTTTCTGATAATTTTACCACTGTGATAGTGTAAAGGATGTCCAGAGATCACTAGAATCTAGAAGAAAGACAATTTTAGTAAGCCAAATGTAACTGTTTTCTTTACTTGCCTCAATTTTCTTTACCGTTTTGGCTATTTTACATGTAATATGAACTCCATACATTTTTGACACAAAAAGATTAAATGTTACTCACAATAGGAAAAAAGAAAAACATTAAAACTGGAAGAAATTGTTATCTTCTCCAAACATAATTCAATATAGCAATAAGAAGGCAAATCACATTGATATACATGGGAGTGGGGGGTCATTCAGGTTATGATTCAGGTTATGATTCATGTTATATTTGGTTCCAATACATTCACATTTATTTGGCACAAGCATGCCTATGGCTCTTTTCTGTGGACTTAATGAAGTGTATTCACTTTTCTGGTATCATTATCCTTTTCTATCTTAAAAATTTTTTTTTCTCTAGCCCTTTTGGACAAATTTAGAACAGAATGTGTTCTAACTATGGTGAGTCAGGAGTGTAATCAGTGTAAAATGGGTTATCAGAATAATTTTTTTAAATGTTACAATAATCTCTTCAGTGTATTGTGATATCTTTACGAAAATGGTTAATGAGACTTGATAGTTAAATGACCCGTGGTGGGGAAAAATGCAACAACAACAACAAAAATTTGATAGTATATGAATTAGACTCAAGCTTTTCTGGGCTTCCAAAAAACTAATGGGAACTCCTGAATTATGAATTTCTTCCCTAGGCAAGTCAAGCTCTAACTTTAGGAATTTCTTTGAGAAAATTACAACCTTGCATTATTTTCAGTCTGAAGTCAAAATATTCTTCTGAATTTTGGCTTAAAAACTTAAACAATTTTCCTAAAGTCACCAGACACCAGACACCAAGCTCAGGGATGTTGCACAAATTTAATGTAGACACATTTTAAGTTCTCCAAGAGTGGCAAAGATGCAAATGGGCATACAGTTAATTGAAACAGTCTCCAACTGTTCTAGAGATTTGGGGAAAAAAAAAAAAGAAAACAGTCTATGAGATGTGGCCATCAAATATACAAATGTTAGGTATTCATGCCCTACATGTGTTCTCTCTCAACCCATGTGTTTGAGTCACTTATAGTTGCTTGCTCTGACATGCAGTTCATAGTTCTAATAGTGACTCAAGGGAAATAAAACCATTTGATGATGGTCTAAAATCATTATTATGAGTTCTCATACTTTTTTTAAAGCAGGAAAACTTTATTTTCAAACAAAATTATACATGGAATTCCCAGGGTAGAGTGTTGATTTTTAAAAATAAGAGCTTAGAGTGTAGATTTTTTAAAAATAAGAGCTTACTTTATAAAACACAAGCAAGCAAGATAGATTCACTAAATTAGGGGTTACCCACCAAGGCCTCAGGGCCAAATCTGGCTTATCACCTGTTTTTAATACAGCCCACAGGATAAGAATGGTTTTTACATTTTAAAGCTGTTGAAAAGTATCAAAAGAAGAATAATATTGCATGACACATGAAAAGTATATGAGATTCAGATTTCAGTCTCCATAAATAAAGTTTTATTGAAACACAGCCATGGTTATTTGTTTACCTATTGTGTATGGCTGCTTTCACAGAAAATTTTCCAGAAAATTTGGAGACATGTACGGGGTGGTAGGAAACAAGCTAAACAAGAGTAGAGTTTGAATAATAGAGGTTAAATGGAAATAAGAGACAAGCAAGCAAGATATGGCCAAAGGGTTGGGCAAAGGTAAAACTTAGGAAACGAATGGAGAATCATTGTAAGTTTTTGAGCGTATGAGTAGCATAATGAAATTTGCACTTACTGAATGTGGGTATTGAGACTAGATTCAGGGGGACACACTTAAGGCCAAGTGGTCAGATAGGAGGATGTTGTAATAACCCAGGTGGAATATGGTAAGAGCCTGGACTTCAGTAGGAGCAATGGGGATGGAGGGGGGGAAATGGCTATAAAGATTTTCTAGAGAAAAAACTGATATGACATAGCTTTAGGGAATGAGGGAGGTGGGGAAGAGAGGAGTATAAGATTTGACCCTGGATGTCCTGAAGAATCGTGAAGACATTATCAAATATATTATTACCTTAAAAATAAATGTATAATTTATATCTTTCCTACTTTCATAAAAAGAAACCAGTCTTCTTATAGAAAAGGCACGTACATAGGGAAATAAAATTAAGACAGACTCTAAATTAATAGAAAAAAAGGAAACAGAGGATGATGTAATCTTCTCCCTGAGTACTAAATTTAGCTCTGAACTTCCTTGCAGCTGAGACAGGTGGCTTCACAGCTGTAACTATCTATACTATTTTCTCCAGAGACCATCACTTGCCTGGCAGTAAATTCTGGGAAAAAATCACAGTGATCTTTACTGAGTAATGTAATAGATACACTCTCAGTAGTGGTTCCTTAAAAAGATGCAAAAAAATGCTCTTCATGTGGCCAAAGCATTGATCACCACTTAAGAAAATCTGTGGGCATGGTGTTGTCATAGTTCTGTGAAGGCTTTTCTAAATGAAATGAGGCTGGTATGGATCCAGTAGGATGATAAATGAGCCGGTTCAGGACTAGGGTGCAGAGCTGGACTAAGGTGGAGTTGCAAGCCGTAGCATATCCCTCCTTGCACCAGAGATATCCAACCCACCTTCTAGAGGAAAAGGGAGATGCTAAGACTTGACTCAAGAGTCAAGGAACAAGAGGACAAGGTGAAAGTGAAGCTAGCTGGCCACAATTCTTCAAGAACCTCTGGCCATTCCTCCATCTTCTCTGGAATCTTATTGACAGAGAACAACTAGTCCATTACTTGCACAGAATCCTCACAAAGTGAACCAAAACCACCTTTCATTTCAATGGGAAGTTATCACACATGGCCCCTTCCCAACCTGTTCCTTGGCATGGTGTGGGAGGTGAAGGAATGCTGAGGGAGTGAGCTAGGCGACATTCATATGCTCCACCTGGAGATAGCGGGAAAGAAGCATGACCCATGTGAAATCTTAAGAAGAGGGTATTATATAGTTACAACTTTCCTCCCTTATAGTTGTTACCATTAAAAATTTTAAAACACTCCTCTTCAAAATTTTCAGAAAAACATATAGTAAATCCTAGGCTGAACACAAAACGCATGCCCTCAAATCACGCTGTCCTTCTTAACACACTGTAATTGCTTGTCCCCTTGTCTGTCTTTCCAGTAGAATGATATGTTTCAGAGGTCAAGACCTTGTCATCTCATTCATCACTGCATCCCTGGCACCTATCATTGTGTTCAATAAATACTTGTTGAATAACGTAGAATGAAATTCTTCCCACATTTTTCTCCTTTGGCTATTTCTACTGTTCTTGATCCTGACCTAATTTCTTCCTAAGTAAAGGCACTGTCTCTCATTCTGACTCAAGAGTCCTGAAGCTGGGTATTTGGAGTCATAATTATTAATTGCATAGAATTTTGTCCTATTATTTTTGCATTAACAATAAGGGTATATATCAAATATTCTTTTGTCTTCAATCCCCTCTATTTCCTTCTCTGTAGTTCCTCCCAAAGTCACCAAAAAATCCTGTGTTTCGTGGAAGTCCCTATTACCTCTTTGCTTACCTTGTAAAGAAAATTAATGACATGGCATTTATTGGATGTTTACCATATGCCAGCCTTTGTTCTAAATCCTTCATTTACAAATAAGGAAAAAGAGGCACAGAATAATTTTTAAAGACGCCCAAGATTCAGGGCTATACATGTGCAGATTGTGCATTGCACAACTCCAGGGTGTGCCATTAGACGCCCTACACTGCTATATGCAGTTTCTCTGCCAAGGTGATAGAGCTAGTAATCAGTGTAGCTATGATTCCAACCCAGGTGTTCTGGCTCCAGCCCCTACCCTTAACCATTATACTAATCTAGGACTTTTTCCTTTTACATAATTCCTCTCCCCATGGGCTTATTCCTAGGAATGTTGGCAATACCAACCCCTCCAAGCGCACTCTTGGTAAGTCCCTGATTCCATCAAGGTCAATTCTTTTATATTATTCGGGGACTATTCATTATCATGCATATTGATTTTATACTCTAGTTAAACAGACCTTCAAGTAACTAGAATGGTAACTGGTAGGTCACAGGTAGAAGTTGAGGAAAGCAGAGAATTATTCTTTAACCTAAACCAGAACTCTGTCAGGTAAATTAGTTCCTTTCCTCATACATTTATAAAATAATTTTTTTATTATGCTAGCAGGATGCTTGAGGTCTCCTTCATGTTTGTAACAATAAATATACATTTATATTACACTTGTACTTGGCAGGGAATTTTTTTTATTGATATTTAAAACAAACAAAAACAACAAACTGACTTCAGCTGCTTCTGCCTTCAAATAAAGGGAGAGGAGATAGAAGGAGAAGATGGACTCTCCACGTAGAAACTAGCAGCTGAGCTAAGGAAGCAAAGCCTCAAAGTTGAATCCTATTAAAACTTAAAATCATCACATAAATGTTCTTCTAAGGGTGGAGACACTCGTAGGTGGTCTTGTATTCAGCAAAGTAGTTTTGAGTATTGGAATAAATAAAGGTTTGTAAACCACGGCACTACTGGCATTTTGGACTGATAATTCCTTTGGAGGAGGGGTGCTGTCCTGTGCATTACAGGATGTTTAGCAGCATCCCTGGCCTCTACTGTGAGATGCAATTCACACTCTCCCCCCAACTGTGACAATCAAAAATGTCTCCAGATGTTACCAAATGTCCCTTAGGGGGCAAAATTGACCCAAGTTCAAAACCACTAGGATAGACAAAGGTAGGCTCAGACATGGATAGAGACCAGAGTTAGACTGTTCCAGGCCAGTAGTTCTAAATGTGTGGCCCTTCGACTTGCAGAACCAACATCACCTGGGAGCTTGTTAGAAATGCAGAATCTCAGGCCCCACTCCAGACATATTAATCAGAATCTGTATTTTAAGACGATCTCCAGGTGATCCAGGTGCACATTAAGCTTGAGAAGGACTGCTTTAGTCTATGCGAGAAAAGGAAGGCACTTCTGGAGAGAGTGGCATGGACATATATACACTCCCAAATGTAAAATAGATAGCTCTTGGGAAGCAGCCACGTAGCACAGAGAGATCAGCTCGGTGCTTTGTGACCACCTAGAGGGGTGGGATAGGGAGGGTGAGAGGGAGGAGATATGGGGTTGTATGTATATGTATAGCTGATTCACTTTGTTATACAGCAGAAACTAACACACCATTGTAAAGCAATTATACTCCAATAAAGATGTTAAAAAAAGAAAATGAAGGCTCTTAGGAAACCCTTTAGGTATTAAGGGATTCTAGACAGCTGAGAGAAGGGGAGACTGACAGGGATCTGGAGAAAGGGGGAGGGGGAGAGCAATATGATGTCGGGAAAAAATTTTCTAAGGCAGATGGTTAAAGACCTCCAGAAAAATAATGTTTCATTTTCAATTAAATTGTTTGCTGTGCTGTGAAACAATCCCTTGCCCCTCACACCCTATGTCCTCTATGTATCCAAACCTGCACTACTACTCTGCTATAGGCAAGAGCCCTGCATTTGTATTGAAGAAAAACTGGTTGCTCTGTATTTGTGTTGGTCTGGGGCAGACAGAAGAAGCCAGTTGCAGGAGGCAAGACACAGAGGAGAGCAAGAGCTCAAAGGAAGCAGGAACTTAAAGCAAGAGAAACACAGGCCCCCAAATCTTCAGCAATGTGGGAAGGGGCGGGTTTGCTGGTTCCATGCATGGAATGGGGATGATAGTAATTTTCACGTTAAAGGAAGAAAACCCCATAAAGCAGGAGAGCAGGGCTGGGGACAGGCATCTGTAAATTTGCATTCAACTCTCTATGTTCTATGGCTTGTGTGTCAAACTTGGTTACTTACTGTTTCTAAGGAGATGTGTATTTCCAGAAATAAATCTTTTTCTGAGATTCCTCATTTCAATTAATTTCTATTTATAACTAAAATCTCCATATAATGCAAATCTATGTGGATATTTTAGTAACGATCTTTCTATTAACCTCAAAATAAACAAGAGAAGAAGCAGAGCAAGTGACTGACATAGTTGTGCGACAGCCCACACAGTGGAATGGGTGCTGCAAATGGATAATGAGATTATATTTGTCATATTAGCTCTAAATAGATTGGAAAAAATCTATTGGAGCAAACTTTAGCATGTCAATCAAAAATTCTAAAACATGTATCAACTCAATTAAGACTAATTGTATTAATGAATTTGAACAAACACACAAACACACCAGGAATCAACTGTTTCAAACAGTGGCAAGTTAAAATTTATGTTGAAGAAATGTTTGTTTTTTAAACAATCTGCTAGATTTCCATTTTTAGAAAACAGTTTGGCAGTCTCTTAAAAAGTTAAACATACATTTACCATATCATCCAGCTATCCCACTCCTAAGACAACTGAAAGAATATAGCCATACCAAGACTTGTACATAAATGTTCATCGCAGCTTTACTTGCAAGAACCCCAAGTTAGAAATAACCAAATCATAAACTATCTATCTAATGGAATACAACTCAGCAATAAAAAGAAAAGAACTATGTCTACACATTAACAGCATGGACGAAGCTTAAATTATTTACACTGGGCTTCCCTGGTGGCGCAGTGGTTAAGAATCTGCCTGCCAATGCAGGGGACATGAGTTCGAGCCCTGGTCCGGGAAGATCCTACATGCCGTGAAGAAACTAAGCCTATGCGACACAGCTGCTGAGCCTGTGCTCTGGAGCCCGTGAGCCACAACTAATGAGCCCATGCGCCTAGAGCCAACGCTTTGCAATGGGAGAAGCCCGCACCCCACAACAAAGAGTGGCCCCTGCTCACTGCAAGTAGAGAAAGCCCGCGCCCAGCAATGAAGACCCAATGCAGCCAAAAGTAAATAAATTAATTAATTTTAAAAATTATGCTAAGTGAAAGAACCCAGACCAAAAGAGTACATATTGTATTATTCTATTTATATAAAACTCTAGAAAATGCAAACTACTCTGTAGTGACAGAAAGCAGATCCATGGTTGCCTGGAGAGGGGAGCGTGGGAAGTGAATTACAAAGGGGCACTGAGAAAATTTTCAGGGTGATGGATATGTTCATTATCTTGGTTGTGTTGATGGTTTCACGAGAGCAGTATGTCAAAACTCATCAAAGTGTACACGTAAATATAAGCTATTATATGTCAATTAACCCTCAATAAAGCTGTTAGAAAACATTAGGCCAAAAACTGTTTTTAAATGATGATCAGCCAAAAATTAATCATGAAAGGAATGAGTGCTAAGTGCATTTAACATTTTTCAAGCAAAAATGAGCCACACTTTCCTACTACATAGGAATCATTCCAATTAATCTTCAGCAGCAGTGGAGCTCGTTGTACTTTTCTTTAGCACAGTCCAATGCTCAGCATGTAGGCCACTGTAATTTTGGATGTTAAACTGCTCTCTTTGTGCCTCTCATATTAATTAAACCTGTTATTCATGTTGCGACTGATATTTGGTCCACATAAACTTTTTATTGAAATAGGCCTTGGGACAGAAGTCGATCTCTATGGCTGTGAGAAAAGGGTTGCCTACCCTTATTTAAATATATCATTTTGTTTACGTAAAGAGCCAGCCAAAGGCATGCTGCACTCATTGCATGCTCATTTATCCAATGAGATAAATCTGTGAGAATGCTTTGTAAATTGTAAAATACTAGAGAGCTGGAGATGGTTACTGCCACTGCTTCTGCTGCTGTTAATTAACTAGGATGGTGACTGGTGCTTATTAATTCATTTGGTCAATATAATTAGCTAATTTAGAAGACTCGAATTCCAAAGTGAGCTGATGCATTAATAATAATGTTCACATGAAACTGACATACGAATAAGTGAGCTATGTGCTCCACAGGCACACTCCCAAAATGGGTGTGATCAGCATTGCTTTTTCCTTCTCTAAAAGAATTATTATACTTACACACATATACACAGGTGTGTGGCGAGGGGCAGGGGTGGACTGTGTACATATGGCAGCCCCGGGGATTATCAAGATCGTAAAGAAATGAGAAAGGTTAGGTACAGGCTAGGCATTTTTCATGTCAAATAAAACTCTGGTCAATGAGTGTCATAAACGTTTAAAATGAGGTCAAAAAAACATCTCAAATAACAACCCCTCTTTTACTTTTCCGCATGTTAGAGAGTATCATCTTGAAGCAAAGATATCTCACAATCTCCTGTTTTACAGAAGCTTCTGCAGCTTCTTTTTCTACCCCCTACATTTGACATTCCCTGTTTCGTTCCCAACCTCCTTTCTTTAATTCCCTCTGGTCTGCTGGGCTCTTGTAGGACAAATCACAAGTATAGTTTCTCTGCCTCGTTCTCTCCCTAGGCTTTTTCTTTCCTGCAGGGATAATCTGTGTCAATCAAATCCTTACCCAACTCCTTCTTTCACATAAATTTTTTCAGAGCAATGTCACAATGGTAAGTTTTGCTGAAATCTGTAGTTTTCCTTGTTCATTTTGAGCACATCATATACACAGAGATCTTTGCATGCTTATTTATTTGCACATTCCAAAGGGTTTGAAATGAAAACATAGTTTCCTGCTTCTCAACTGAAGCCTTTAAAAACCTGGAATTATCTTTGACTCAGGCCTCTCTCTTATTTCTGAGCCTGCAAATGGTCTGGGATTATCACCCTTGGGCCTGATTTCCCTTCTCAGTGCACCATATAATGGATTTTTAAAAACACATCCACAAGAGTACTGACTTAATTAGTAGAAGCCTACAGACTCAAATTCGTAAACAATGTAATATGATGATATAAATATTGGTTTGCATTTCAAATAATGTGAATAATTGTGTGGAGCAAAGAGTAAATGACTGGATCATCTGGTAGTAACTGGTAAGAGCCACAATACCCCATTAGCCTCATAAAAAGAAGATACTTTTCCCATGAACTTGTTTGGATTAGCAAGGTCTCTCTGGCCAACCATGGACACTGCCTTCTCTGCTGGGACCTGATGACAGAAGGAACTATAACCCAGGGTCCCAGGGGACCGGCAGGATGCTGAGGCCTGACTCCATTAGAGCAGACTGAATACCACTCAGCTGGAGAGATTGCAGGATGCACCTTTTACTGGGAAACGCTCCCACCCATAGGAGAAAGGATCAAAACTTATATTTTTAATGTAACATATGATATGACTGCTCTTTGCTGCAAGGCACAGCCAAAAGATAAAACATCCAAAGTGACAGTCCATGTCCACCATCAATACAATCCCACAAACCAATCCAAGTCTATCTGATTTTCCTTCAAAATATTTATTTCATTAATTTGCATTACTGGTATCCAGCCCAGGCCTGGGTTCTTTCAAGTGCAGACTGCATAGCTGACATATCTTGGAGGCCTGAGATGGGACAGACACTTTATATGCATTATTATTGTTATTATTAATTATTATTAATACTCACATTTACATTATAACTCAATAGTAAAGCTTTTACAAATGAAGAATGGAAGAAAGCTATTGCTTTTGTCTGCCTGACACCCCTTTCTTCCCCTCATAGTCTTTTGGGGCATTATCTCTCACCCCGCCAATGGTGCCAATGACAGTGCACTTATCCCTCCTCCCAGGCATGTTTAGGTCAACCATGGAACCATAATGATGGTCCAGGGATGAGCTAATAACACTTATACAACAGCAACAATTATAGCTTTGTGCTGGCAACTATTCCAAATATTTTAAATATCTTAAGGTATTTAATTCTCACAACAACCTTATGACTTAGGTCCTAGTATTTTCCCATTTATCAGATAAGGAGACAGAAGCACAGAGAGAACTTGCCTAAGGTCGTAAGCTAGTCTTTTCTCAAAACTTAAGAACTGTAGCTATGGAAAGAGTCCTTTTCTCTTGGTGAAGGAGCTAAGAAGAGCTACAGGTACCAGTAGCCACATCCCTACTTCACAGTGAAATCTGCTCACACCGCTTCCCCAGAGAGGAAGAGAGAATCCTGGCAGTTTTAAATCTCTAGTTTCATTTCTTGAGTCCCCCACAGTTGCCTTGGTTTGTGTTTCCCAAAGCTTGGTTGTTCCACTTTCCCTCAGATTTGCGAGTCAGTCCAGTTTACTGTCCAACACTTTTTTTTTTTTTTAACATAGATTGAAGTGAGATTCAGTCACTTGCCAGCAAAAGATTACTGATTCACACAAGGAGAAGGAGGTTTAGAGAGGCTGGATGGTAGAGCTGGGAGTACAGCCAGGCTTTTCTGACTTGAAAGCCCCTGTCCAGTCCACATGATCAGTCCTCAGCCGGCCTGTCCTTCACAGAATCTCACCACTGCAGTTCCTTCCACTCACAACTGCACAGTTAGCTTTTCTTAAACAATGCTTCCATCACTCTTCAGTTTCTCTAACAGCTTTCCACATTTCCTGATGCATGAAATCTACATCCATCTGCCTAGTTTTTGATGTTTTCCAAATCAGGCGTCACTTAAATTTGGACTTTCCCCACCATCCACCACCCTTCAAGAACCCAGCCCAAACCAGGTCGTTCACACTTCTGTGATTTCTTTACTCAAGTTCTTTCAAATGACTAAAATTAAACTCACTCAAGACCGAGTTCAAGTCTTGCCCCTTTCTGGGAATCCTGACTATTTTAATCATTATTAATTTATTTAACCAAGAACATTGGAACTATTTTGTCTAATAGAAAGTTAGCTTAACAAGGCAAGTGGGACCAGTAAGTATATTTATCTTCATATCTATATATACTTTTATTCCATCTGTTAGATATTTCATGAAAGTATTACTAATTGGAAGTATAAAAAGGAGTTGTAAAAAAAAAAGAAAAGAAAAAGAAACCAAATTGTAGCACTGATTCGATTTTAAGTAAAAGTGAAGTTGATTTCCCTTAATACTTTTATCTTTCAGGTAAATGGCTCATGTTTTATTTTCTGTTCAGTGATATATACACCAGAATTAATATAAAAATCCAACTGAATGGAAAAAAAACAAGGACTATGATTTTTCTCCAAACACATATATCTTAGTCGAGATGTATTGCCTTTCCTGCAAGTTCAAAGCCCTTCCTCTGTATGAGGTATGCGGCTCCCCATTGATGGTCTTCAGTGAAGCTGGGCTTGCATTCCTGACATGTCCAAGCAACTCACTCTTTAGCACACTCAAGAATATTGTAATCCAATTAAGTGGAAAATCACAACGCCCACAGCTGCCAGGATGAACCACCATTGTTCCTAAAAAATGCTATTTATAGGGCTTCCCTGGTGGTGCAGTGGTTGGGAGTCCACCTGCCGATGCAGGGGACACGGGTTCGTGCCCCAGTCCGGGAAGATCCCACATGCCGCGGAGCGGCTGGGCCCGTGAACCATGGCCGCTGAGCCTGCGCATCCGGAGCCTGTGCTCCGCAAGGGCAGAGGCCACAACAGTGAGAGGCCCACATACCACAAAAAAAAAAAAAAAAAATGCTATTTATATCTTCCTTCTTCTGAACCTTGGAGTATATAATTTTTTCTTTAAGTAAAAACTGCTTGAGCCCTTGACTTAGAGCCATTTATATTGAACTTAAGATCCTCCACTTTTCATAAATAATGTTCCTACAAGCCTTGTTTGGTTTGTTCTTTAATTCCCACAACGTCTGGAAGTGATTTTTAAAAGGTAAATCAATAAAATATTTAGACAATATAGGAAATATTCTCATGCCTTCGGGATGAGAGGCTGACTTCTTTAACAAAATATAAAAAGTGCTAACAATAAAGGAAAAATTGACAAATATGACTTTATTGAAATTAAAAATGTATGTTCATCAAAAGACACAGTTTAGATAGTAAAAGGCAAGCCACAGACTAGGAGGAGATATGTGTACACATATAACCACAAATCAATGAGAAAAAGACAAACAACCCATTTTTTTAAAATGAGCATGAGCCTTGAACCAGTGCTGCACGAAAAAGGAAATCCAAGTAAACGACAGACTTGTGAAAAGTGACACATTTCACTAGTAATTAAGGAAATGCAAATAAAAAATGCAATGAGATATAACTAATCACCTACCAAAAACAGTTAAAAGTTAAGACTCAAAATAAGGTTTTTATAGAACCCTATAGCTTTGGTGGAGACATAAATTGTTATCACAATTTTAAGAAACTTTTTGGTATTGTCAACGACAGTTGAGAATATTCATTCTATGACACAGCAGTCTACTCCTAAATATATAACTCAATAGAATATGTGAACAAAAGTGTTATGGAAGCATTATTCATAATAGAAAAAACCTGATCAAAGGCCAAATGTCCCACAGCAGTAAAATGGGTAAATTATATTCTCTAAAGGAATACTCTATAGAAAGATAAATAAATAGCTACACCTAATAACATAGAAGAATTTCAAAAATACAGAGTAAAAGAAGCAGGGGTGGGGGGAAGCTGTATGGTTATATTTACATAAATTTCAAAAATCAGGCAAAACTAAACCATAAAGGTAAAGGTTAGTAGTTACTTTTAGAGGAGAGAATTCATTGAGCTATACAGTTATGATCTGTGCATTTTTCAATGTCTTATGTTAAACTTGTTTAAAATGTATTAAAAATTATTGGCACTGGCAATTAGAAAATTCACTGGATTTCTCAGAACATTTTCAATAGAGTAATTTGGCTAAAAGACAGATTTAAAGTTTTTATGTAAGGTGAAAGTAAGAAAGAAATGGAGGCTGTTGATAGATAAATGTTGAAAAGATTGAAGCCACTGAGATAGGCTGGGACCCGGGGCCCTTTACTGGAGTGCTTGTACCTGGACAGAGGTCTCCTAGAGCAACAGAACACAAGGAACTATAAGGGACTAAAAATAACCACATATTGTACATGTGCAGTTGGGGCAAATTATGAACAATAAGATACAAAAAGGCCCAAACCTACTGCCACCTCTGAGGTGCCGGCAGCAAAAGCAGGGTACTGCACAGGATCCCTGCACACAGCATCACCAATGAGGTGGGCAGACCAACTAAGCCACACCTCCAGCCCAACCCACCTATCCGCCCCTACCCGCCCTCCATTTAAGGAACCAGCACACCCTCCTCAGGGAGCAAGCAAGGACACCTGTTACTTGTTTTCTCTCCCCTTTGCTGCAGCAGGAGTCTCAATAAGGCCTTGCCTGAATTTCTCCTCTGGCTTCTTATCAATTTCTATTGATTAAAAGGTCCAGGGACCGGAGTTGGTAACACACCCAGTAACAGGTCATCCCAATATAAACAATATAAACATATAAATCACAATATAAATATACCTGTGTATGTGCACATTAAAGTTGCTGATCACTCAATTATTAATTTCACTTGAGTGCAAATCTTCTCAAAGTTGCTCTGGTTCCTATTGTTTAAATTAATCATAGTAACCATAAACTCAGTAATGAACATCCAAAACCCTATCCACAGAAATGAGAAATATTTTCAGTTTGGAGATATTAATGGCTAATTTTGGAGGAAAAATAATTTTGACTTTAAATTAATACTACATCTGGCTTAAAAATTTGTTTTTTAAAATAAAGCATATTGAAAGTGAGTTTTAATCAACGCACATAAAGTTTATCTCAACTCCCAATAACAATTTAACTTCAGTATTCTTATTCTATTTTTCACATCCTGAGTAGGATGACTCAGAAAAACCTATTGTAATTAAAAACTTAATATAAATATAGGAAATACACTCTACTTATAAAAGTTAATACAGAGGCAAATGGAACAAAATAAATTTTCATTAAAGAAAGCAATTAATAAGAACTTTGTTGTCTGTGTTCATAAGTCTGATTTCCTCATTAGAATTAGCTATTCAGTCTTCCATTTTGGAATTTGCTTACTTTCTTTTTATATAACACAAAAGCCATTATCATTTAATTAAAACTATTCCATTAAATAGCTGACCTTTCACTTCAGAAGACTTGGTGCTAAATTTGATTCAAATTCCAAGTTAAAAGCACACTCAGCTAAAGGCAGAGGTTGTTTGTGAGTCTCAGATTCAGGGAGCTGGCTCTAAACCAGCTCTCTGTGCATTAAGGTTCTCTGCCTGAGTCAACAATTCATATTTTGCACATCTTTGGGAATGGTGTCCCTTGGGAGTGATTACTGCAACTCTGAGTCACAAATTTGAGAGTGTTAAATTCCATGGTCACTCTTGAGGGGAATAAATGGAGCTGGAGGAATCAGACTCCCTGACATCAGACTATAGTACAAAGCTACAGTAATCAAGACAATATGTACTGGCACAGAAACAGAAATGTAGATCAATGGAACAGGATAGAAACCCCAGAGATAAACCCACGCACCTAAGGTCAACTAATCTATGACAAAGGAGGCAAGGATAGACAAAGGAGAAAAGACAGTCTCTTCAATAAGTGGTGCTGGGAAAACTGGACAGCTATATAAAAGAATGAAATTAGAACACTCCTTAACACCATACACAAAAATAAACTCAAAATGGATTAGAGACCTAAATGTAAGACTGGACACTATAAAACTCTTAGAGGAAAACATAGGAAGGACACTCTTTGACATAAATCACAGCAAGATCTTTTTTGATCCACCTCCTAGAGTAATGGAAATAAAAACAAAAATAAACAAACAAACAAAAAATTCCATGGCCACAGAGTTATCCAAAAAAATAATTTGAAATGTTGATTAAATGTTGAATTCCACCGAATCATAATTTATGAAGGTATTCTCCAAATGAAAGTCAAGGTTAAATGCATTTTGAAAATTTATCAAAAATGTAAAATTAATAAATAACAAACTTTTTTGATGGTTACAGGTTAAGATTATGTCAAAGGGCATGATCATTTTCCTAGCTATTAATACACATTGCCAGGTTACCTTCCCAAAACAGGAGTAACAGGTTTTTTCTGTGTGCTACATTCTGTTTTACTTGGATTTTTTTTTCCTGGGGGTGAGTCTTTTAAATTACATTTCTAGTGTTAAGGTGAGGCCACTGCCACAATACATTAATGTGTTAATCTTTCAAATACATGAAGCAAAATGGTCTGTTTCTTTTTTTATTGGCCTGTTGCTTGCAACCAACAACCTCTAACTGATACACCTTCCCACATGTAGAACACTTCCAAATAGTTTACCTGCCATTCTACCTGGACCTGAAACTGCAAAGCAGTAAAGGTGAATTAAGGTAAGACCCAAGACAGAGAAGGGTGAGCAAGTAAATATTTGGTTGTGGAATTCTATTTTTCTTGTCCTACTTGCACATTTTTCCTGAGACCCGGATATGGGACTGAAAGAAATCTGTGTAGGGCAGCCTTCTGCAGGTTTGCCTTTCTGCAAAGACCTACAGGACCTGATAAAGGTATAGGCAGCATTCTATGCAATTTCCTCTCCTCACAGGATTATAGGTAGACCCAGAATGTTTGCCCTAGTAACCTGCGGCTGACCTTGGATTACACTGCTCTTCCTCTCTCAAGGAAAGCATTGAGGGCTGCCACACACAAATAGGACATGCTTTGAATCTCTCTCTAGTGTTACAAGAAGAAGACAGATAATGAGAAAGTAATGGTTTTACATATTTCTGTTTTCTAATTCCATTAGATTCCAGATCAAATATCTAAAAACCTGCGTGCAGAGTATGGTTCCGAGCAGGCTACTGAGAACAAAAAAGACCACCAGTTTAAAGATGAACCAGTACTTTGTTTCTCAAAGAAAATGAAATTAGCAGCTTTTTGGAAAATGGAATGAAATAGAAATGGAATGGAAAAATGCTTATTTTAAAAACAACAATGCAGAATTTAAATTTTCTATTGCAAAAATCTTGACAAGACATTGGAAATACCATCTTGAAATGATAATGATTTAAGATAAGCATAGCATTTTCCTTTTATAGTAAATAAAATGTCATTGCTAACTTTCTTCCATGGAACAGCTGTATAGGTAAAACGCATTTTAACAATTTCAGACTATACCATTTATACCTACACCTTACCAAGTATACCTAGCAATTTGCATACAGCATTCACTTTCAAAGAGCAAAGGAAAAATAAACTAGTAATTAAGCAGAAGACACAGCTGTTAAATTCAATGAATTGAATAGCTGATATGAATCTTTGACTTTTAAGTGCATACAAAAGGGACATTAAAAGAATCCTAACCACACAACAATAGATATTCATGTTGCCAAATGTTTTTTTCTCACTGAAGCCCAGAAATTTTATGCAAAACTTTCATTTGAATTTCAGGCAAAATTTCGAAAGCATTTTACTTTTAAAAAACAATCACAAATCTGTTCCTCCAATCTGTAAGGGAATAAAACATAAAGACTTCTCTGAACTTTCATCTCTATTATCAATAATCCCTGAATCCTGCAGGATGTATCTAATTTGAAATTTCTTCACCCAATCCATCAAAGCAGGTTGCAGATGTATATAATTTGTATTTACTTTTTTTTTCTCTCACTCAACCATAAACCCTCTGAGGGCAGAGATTATTTTAGTCATGATTGTACTCAAGGCCAGACACAGAGCAGGCAGGCAGGGCACATCTCTCTTTAGTCGATACATACACAATTGTTCACACTGAGAAAAAAAATATTACACAATTGAGGAAGAGCCTTTTCTACATCTTCTGCAGAGGAACTGTATATAAGTATTTAATATTTAGTATACAGTGTTCATCTGAGTCAGGCCAAGTACCTAAAATGGAATTCACCCCTTGCAATTCTCAGTGCTCGGCTGAGATTTGAAGGTGTCCAGAGGCAGCCTTTGGTGAGAAGGAGGATGGGCAGGAGAGAGCATGGATTGGAAAGAGGGACTGTTCACCTGGATGAGGAGCAGTAGGTGGTAATGGAAACATCCACACCCTGATGCTTTTAGTCTAGTAGGTCCACATCACTCACTGAATATAGTTCCCAGAGACTTGTAGGATAACTGATTCATCCTGTCACATTCAATATACCCCTAAAGCTACTGTGTAAGACTCATTCATTATTCAAAATTAGTCTGGTACTGGGCAGAGAGAGGAGTATAAAACAAGATCCCTGTTCTCAGGGAGCTTGTATTTTGGTAACTGGTAGTTTGGTGCAGAATTGAAGAAGCCCATCCCCCAAACCAGATGAAAAACAACAACAAAAATAACAAATAACAATCAGTATTGCCAATAGGAAAGAGTCCAAAACTCAAACTTCACATTTTGAGAAACACTATCTAAAACCAGAGCAATTTGGAGCTAAGTGAAAAAAAGTGCCAGAAATCAACACGCCTCTTGGGAAAACAGTACAGTGGACTGAAAAGGAAGACAAAATTCTGAAAAAAAAAAAAAAAAAAAAAAAAAATATATATATATATATATATATATATATAAACTCTACTTTGAGGGATGAGACTTGGGCATGTGGCTATCTGTGAAAAAACAAAGTACACGCCGAGAAGAATTCTTCCTTATGATCAGCAGACAGTGACTTGGCGTGGGCTGAAAGAATCACACAGATCCTGCTCTTTAAAACTTTCTAGCAGGAGAAGACAAGCAAAGAGGGTATAAGAAAAAGAATTTTCAGGGTAATGTTCTTGACAGTATACATAAGCTTGACCAGATGGAGAGGAGAAAAATGAGAGTAAGGCAAACTCTGAAGCCACTGGAGGCTTGTGCATCAGATCAGAATGAGAGCCCTTCTGGGGAAGACATAGACCTCAAGTCATGGGGTGGCCTTTGTGTGGGTTTGGAACATAATTTCAAGAGAAAAGAACATGGCAGATCTGATACAGCTGCTCAGGAAGGCCTGAGTCCCCTTCCCTCCCCAGGCTCTCAGGCCTTGGCATTGACGCATGTTTATACTAACAGACTGAAAAAAAATTAAGCTGATTTCATTATAACAATGAATTTTTAAAAAGTAACTTAAATTCTTCTCATCTGTTACACCACTTGTCATAGAAATCAGCCATTTTAGGACTGTTGAAGTCTGTAACATCTAAGACATGCTTATTAGTTGGGCATATTTTACAAACCTATTAAAGAAAAAAATGGCATCTCAACTGCATTAATGTGAATTGCTAATGCTTCATTAATTATGCTTAAATGCAGTGATCACTGAGTGAACAAAAGTATGAGAAATTTTTAATCTCAAAAGTCATTACGTTTTAAGTCATCTGTTTGTTTATGGCGACTAATTGTATACTTATTATTATACAAAGTCTATGTCTGTGGTGCAAATAGCTGTTTTCCAATTACAAGGAATCTAATAAATGAATCTGAATAGTTTGATGGTAATGTAAGCATCCAGTGATTCATTTTTTTACACATTGCATTGCTTCACTGCAGTAAGAAACACCATTGTTCAGTAATACATGGAGAAGAAACTTTTTAGACCCATGATTATTAACTTTTTCAGAAAACAGCAGGCTGAGTTTTTCTACTTATAACTCAATAAAACCAAAATAAGCTGCTGTATTTACTTAATTGGAGCAAGGATTCCAGCAGCCAGGGTTTATGATTGGATGGCTTAAATAACTCTCCATTCCACTGCATTGTCAGAGGGTATTCATTTATCTATTACTTATGAGCACATGAAACTTGCACAAGGAACATTTTCTCTTGTTTTTCCACATTTTCTCTTCTGGAGACTGAGGAAAACATTGTGGTTGGTTTTCTATAACCCTCAGTTTTGGCAGTTATTAAATCTTTAAGTTAAGGTCAGAGCTGATTCTCCAAGTATTCATTAATTGAAATTCATTCATTGAAATTGAAATTGCTTCATGTTTGGTAGCTTCTTATTCAGTATATCATTGGGGTGTGTGTACGTGTGTAAACAGAGCATTTTAAAAAGACTCATCTGGTTTTTCTCCGGCTGCAGGATACCTGGATGCTCAGAGCCTGAGGCCGACGCCGCCATGACCGAGGTGGGGAAGGGGGGCTCTGCTTTCGTTTTTCAATAAAGCTGTTGATCTGAAAAAAAAAAAAAAAAAAAAAAAAAGACTCATCTGAAAATTGGAGCATTGCTTAGACTTTGAAGTTTCAAATACTACGAAGTCATAGAAAAGAAGAGGTCAATGTGTATATATTAATATGGAAAGACATACTGTTAAGAAAGCAAGTTGCAAAATAATATTGTGGTATCTTCCTATTTGGATTTGAGTATCTTTAAAGAATATGAATCCTCTAGGAAAAAACTACCTGCTTACACCTCCTGGAAGGATACACCCGAAACCGCTACTGACAAGAGAACTGGAAATCAGAAGTAGAAAGAAGATTCACCTCTCATGATACATTCCGGACTCCCAATCTCTCTGTTTCTTCTTATCTCTCTGTCTTCCCCTTGTCAGTTTCCTTTGCTTGTTCCTCCTACTGTACGCACATTCTACATGTCGGCAAGCCTCAGAACCTATCCTAAGCTCCCTCCTCTTCTCCATTCTCCAATAATGACCTCATTTAGGATGATGGCTTTCAATATCCTCAAAAACTGATGACTCTCCAGTCAAAATTTCTATTCCTTATACCTTTCTGGAAAATTTGAATCATATAGCAAATTAGTCACTTAATATAACTGCATCGTTGATGAATGGCATCTCAAATTTAATTTGAAAAAAACAAAACTCTTGTTTTTATCTCTGAATCCTTTTCAGCTAAATACATTAAACCATTATTCCTCCAGGTAATTAAGTCACAATCCAGGAATTATCCTTCATCCCTCTTTTTTCCTTACACTGAATATTCAATTTATCAAGGAGTCTTCCAGTGTTATTTCTGAAACATCCCTTACCCATCCATTTTCCTCCATCTCTTTGACTACAGTCCACAATTAAACAACTATCATATCTCACATGAACTTCTTATAGGACTACTCCCTGCTTCTGGTCTTGTTTCCCCATAACCCATTTCTCCCATGGTAGCCAGAATGATCCAAGTTTTTTTCCCCTTCTCCTTAATATATGCCAATGGCTTCCCATTGTTCCTAGGACAAATCTGTACTTCTTACACTGGCTGGAAAGCCCGACTAGAGCTAGGCCCTGCCTACCTCTGTGACCTCATCTCAGATTGCTCCACCCCTTTTCCACTAAGTTCCATCCACGTTGGCTTTTTTTTCGTTCCTCAACTAGACCAAGTATGCTCCCACTCTTGTACCTTTCTACTAGCTGTTCCTTCTGTTCAAATCTTCTCCTTAACCCTCAAATGGCTTATTTTTTCCTGAAACAGAGACTGATACTCAGAAGTGGAGGGCTGCCATTATAAAAGCCTGAAATATGGTACTGGCTTAGCAGTGTGATGGCAGGAATAAAGGACACAGACATTGCAAGCTAAAAATCTTGTGACTCATTATGCTACAGCAAAACTTTTGGTAACAGTGTCTCCCATGATAATCTGGATGGCAAATCATATGCTTACATGCCTACTGCTTTAGGGGAAGCAGCTAAACAAAAAGCCAGAATGTCACCATGCACCTGCAGATTCTTGCCACTTTTTGGCAAGTTATTATGAGAGAGAGAGAGAGAAAGAGAGAGAGATATGAGATCAGGCAAGAACTGGCCAGTTTGCAAGAGGTAAAGGGCTACAATATCTAGAAATCTGGGGCTTGACAAGGTTGGAAAAGCTTAACTATGTGTGCACTCCCAAACAGCAGGAGATAAGATTGTTATTACTTAAAGCCTTTTCCAAAAACCTTACATGAATACAAATAGGGGAATAAAGCAGTGATTTTCAACTGGGAGGAAGTTTTGCACCCCCAGGGAACACTTAACAATGTCTAGTGACACTTTTGGCTCTGACAACTGAGATAGAGGGTGATACTGTCATCTACTAAGTAGAGGACAGGGATGCCGCTGAACATCTTTCAATGCACAGAAAAGCCCTACACAACAAAGACTTAATGGAGACCTCCATAAAACTTCTAGAAGGAAACACAGGAAAAAGTTCTTTGACATTGGTCTTGGCAATGATTTTATAAATATGACACCCAAAACACAAGCAACAAAGCAAAAATAAACAAGTGGGACTCCATCAAACTAAAAAGCTTTTGCACAGCAAAAGACACAATCACCAAAATGAGGTAACCTCAGAATGGGAGAAAATATTTGCAAACGACATATCTGATATGGGGTTAATATCCAAAATATATAAGGAATTCATACAGCACAACTGCAGAGAAACAATAAAGACACAAGTAAAAAAACCAATTCAATTCAAAAAATGGGCAAAGGATATGAATAGACATTGTTCCAAAGAAGATATTCAAACAACAGGTCCATGAAAAGGTACTCAACATCATTAATCATTAGGGAAATGCAAATCAAAACCACAATGAGATGATTACTGACACCTATTAGAATGGCTATTCTCAAAAAGATAAGAAATAACAAGTGTTGGTGAGGATGTGGAGAAAAGGGAAACCTTGTGCACTGTTGGTGGGAATGTAAATTGGTGCAGCCACTATGGAGAACAGTGTGGAGGGTCCTCATAAAATTAAAAATAGAACTACCATATGATCCAGCAATCTTGTATCTGGGTATTTATCTGAAGGAAACAGAACACTAACTCAAAAGGATATCTGCACCCCCATGTTCATTGCAGCATTATTTACAATAGCCAAGACATGGAAACAACCTAAGTGTCCATTGATGGATGAATGGATACGCATACACACATTATATACTGGAATATTATTCAGCCATAAAAGAAGGAAATTCTGCCATTTGCAACAACATAAATGAAACTTGAAGGCGTTATTCTAAGTGAAATAAATCAGAAAAAAGTACCATGTGATCGCACATAATTGTGGAATCTAAAAACCTGAACTCATAGAAACAGAGAACTGATTGGTGGTTTCCAGGGACAAGAGATGGGGTGGGAGAAATGGATGAAGGGGATCAAAGTGTACAAACTTCCAGTTATGAGATAAATACACTTTGGGGATGTAATGTACAGCATGGTGTCTATAGTTAACAGTACTGTACTGTATCTTTGCAAGTTGCTAGAAGGGTAGATTTTTTTTTTTTTTTTTTTTTTTTTAGTTTCTGCTTTGTGACAAAGTGAATCAGTCACACATATACATCTGTTCCCACATCCCTTCCCTCTTGCGTCTCCCTCTCTCCTACCCTCCCTATCCCACCCCTCCAGGCGGTCACAAAGCACCGAGCTGATCTCCCTGAGAAGGGTAGATTTTAACAGTTCTCACCACCAAAAAAAAAAAAAAAGCTACTATGTAACTATGTGAGGTGATGGATGTATTAACTAACTTTATCGTGGTAATCATTTTGCAATATACACGTATATCAAGTCATTATGTTGTACACCTAAAACTTACACGTGGTTATGTGTCAATTGTATCTCAATGAAGCTGGGGATTAAAAAGAAACCTGGTTCAAAATGTCAGTAGTGCTAAGACTGAGAAGCCTTGTAAAGATGTGTGGTGAAAATCAGGTTAGATCTGCCTTCTCCCAGTAACAGAGGTGAAGGAACTATGTCCATAAAAGAGCTCTGAGTACGATTACTGGCAATAGATCCAACTGAAACAAAAGGACTAGAAGTCTAAGCTTTCTAAGTGTTTTCAGTTGAACTCAAAAGCATTCCATGAGATTACTTCAGAGTCATCATGGGAGTGCCTCTTCCATAATGCCAAAAGGTAGCTTCAGACTCTGCAAAGTGGGCTTTCAGTAAAAGTAGAAGGACTATTTGCAACTCATTTCATGCTTAATTAATGGATAGATGCCATAAATGTGACAATGAAATAACAGGTATAAAAATAAACATTTCTTTCATGCATTTCTTTCCAAGATATTTATAAGTGTAAAGATTTAAATATCTTTTTTCAAAGGTAATTAATATATAAAAGTGTACGTTAGTGTATTATACTTTGAGAGTTTATGTGATATACCTTTACATCACTCATGTATACAATGCCTTACTTTGTTTTATAATGTGGCTTGGGTAATGTTATCATGATGCAATAATTTCTACATTTCTCCCCCCAAATTTATAATTACTAATTTAGTGCTTTTCACATCACATTTCTTATTAGAGTTAAAACTTTAGACATAATAGAAGGAAAAAGTATTAATTTCAAATCTGTGATGTCAAAACCTTTTTGAAAATTTTGTTTACCTTTTCATGATCTTTATTCTCATCAAACTGATCATTTTCATTTCCAATAGACTAAGTGATAGCCCCTCTTAATATTAAGGTACAAATGTAAGAAGGATTTAGCTTGAAGCCATAGTTTAAATCATAAATGGCTCTTTTGGTTTCTTTGCATGAATTCCACACGAGAGGTCTAACACAGTACACATCCTGGAAAACATAAAACTCATTTTTTAAAATGTGGTTAATCTTTAGGCTTTAAAAAAAAAAAGAATCAAAACAAGTAAAAAAGACACAGGCAGGTTAGAGTAACATAGTTTAAAGAGCCCCAGCCCATGAGTTCAGAGATCTGGATTTTGTCCCATGACTTCCATTAACTAACAGGGTTGTACTAATTGTGCAGCCATGTAGGTTGTGCACTGGAAACTCGGGAGCACCATTCACATGCTCCAAACTTAGATCATGTGAACCGTGCCCCACAGGGTTGCTGTCATTCACAACCTGGTGGTCCTGGAGCCCACATAACTTTAACCAATCAGTTCCCTGGATTTACTTTCTTCATCTGCAAAGTGAGACAACTGCAACAGATATCGTTCAGGCTTCTCAAGTTATAGACTTACAACCATCTTCTCCATGCATTTTCATTCACTACATTCCTTAGCTCTGCCTATGTTTTCAGAAAACTTCATATGCCATTTGGTGATAAATTGTTAATAATGTTAATGCAACATTTTATCAATCTATTTCACAGAAAGTGAAGTTTTTAGAGGCACATTTTATGAAAATGACGTATGGTAGTAAATCGCTATAGTATAGTGTTACTGACTGTAATAGTTTTTAACTTAAGTGTTCCTAAATTTCATTGGGATTTCACTGTGCATCCCAAGGTGCACAGTTTTCACTGACTTAAAAACTAGTCAAGGAGATACATAGTGGCACAGACATACATAAAAATAGGGAGAGGTAATTACAGTATCTAAAAACTAGCAAGCAGAGATGACAAAGGAAAGAATCATAGGAATAGTACACTATTATTAGTCATTTATTTACATTAAAATTTATCAAACCTACCAGGTTAAGAATGTCCAAAGAAATAGCTTTATTAGCATCCTTTATTGCTTCTCTCATCTGTCCTAAATCAATGTAGAGAAGGTGGAAATTAAGTATATTTTTCCATAGTCTCTCTTTACATTTCATTGCCAAGGATAAACTGGATAATAAATGCATATGATATTCTGATATTCATTTATATGACATGTGTATAAACGGTTTTCAATTTACTGAAAAGTACTGCAGGACATGCTGAAATTCTTACAGATTTATAAAGTGAGAAAAGGTTTTTTAAAATAAAGATGAGCCACTGAAGTAATCTAAATACAGTTGATGGTAGTAAAGTGTCTACCACCTCAAATCAGACTAGGAGGGTTGACTTTGGACGTAGCTTGAATTGGAGATGAAGATAAGCAATGTAAAAGAGCTAGAGAAGAAAATAGAAGATTAATCTGAGAGGAAAACTGGTTTTAATAATTCTTTACTTCTTTGAATAGAAGCTTGCTAAAATGCTTCAGAAAGATTTGACGAATCTTGATAAGATGAAATATAATTGTTTCCCCCTCAAAACTTAATATTTTAACCATTTTTATAGACTGGAGATGAAAGTAGAGATTATCAGGGGCATTTGCTTCCTATGCTAATGTATTAGTTATCTATTGCCCAGTAAAAAATTACTACCATACAAAGACCCAGGCCAGGGCTGGGTTCTGGTCTGGTGGTTCAACTGGGGAAGGATCCATTTCCCCACTCATGTGATTGTTGTAAGCATTTGCTTCCTTGAGGCTATAGGATTCATAGAGGCTGACTTGTTTAAAACTACAAATGGAGACAGAAAGTCAGCTAGCAAGACAGATTCTAGTATAACATAACAATCAGTAGAGTGGGATTCCATCACATTTTCTATATTCTACTGGTTAGAATCAAGCTAGTCACAGGTCTTATAAGAGGAGATAATTACACCAGGAAACGGAGGTCATAGGGGCCGCCTTAGAGTCTGCCATAGACCACCCTCTGGCATCAATAATTCACATCTCTTCCACATGCAAAATACATTTTTCTCTTCTTAAGATTCCCAAGAGTCTCACTGCATTACAGCATCAGCTCAAAGTCCAAACTCTCATCATCTAAATTAGGAATTAGGTCCAGGTGCAGACTAGGCTCTTAGGTATAATCTGTTAAGTATAACTCCTGAGAAACAATTACTCTCCATATTCAGACCTGTGAAACTAAAGTTACCTGTCCAAACAGAGCCAACATGCAATGGCAGGAAAGGTGTAGGAAAGCTGCTATACACATCCTAATTCATAAAGGGGCAAAGTCAAAGGTCAAAAACCATTACTAGTCTACAGGAGTTTAGAAATCAATCCAGCCAGACAAAAGTTGGGAGTTCCTTTATTAATTTTCAAAGGCTGGAAATAATCCTCCATGGCTCTCGGCCTAGTCTTCTGCAATCTTGGTTCTGCCCTTCAAACCATCTTTCCTTTTTCATAAATGGTAGCATAGGTTTACAACCAGGTAGATTTATCAGCCTACTTCCTGCCAGAAGAATGTTGGGAGTCCAACAACCTCCTTTCATTTTGTTCTCTCTCTGCCCCTTTCCACCCAGGCTGGAAGTGTTTCTGCTGAAACAATTTTCTCAAAAATTTTGTGGGTCTCTCATGGATTTCAATGGGGGTTCATTCCATTAGACAAAAGCCATACCCACAGATCTTTTCAAGATAATCTTTTTTCTATCTTTGGCTCCTATTGAGATAGTTGAAGAACAACAAACTGCTGGAAACAATTTGCTTACTTCCTGCTATTATACAACAAGAATCTCCCTTCCTCCATGTTCCAATAACAGGCTCACTTCCTTTTGAGTCTTCCAAGAGTCCTTAAAGTCCAGATATCTACTAGCAACTTGTTTGAAGGAACTTAGGCCTTTTCTATTATAACTTAAAATCTCTCTAGACTACCCAGTGCCTGGCTTCAAAGCCATTCCCACATTTTTAGGTGTTTATTATAGCAGCATCCCATTTCCAAATACTAAAATCTGTATTTGTTTGCTATTGCATGCCAAATCACCACAAACTTAGTAGCTTAAAACAACATACATTTATTATCTCACAGTTTCTGTGGGTCAGTAGTGTGGACATGACTTAGTTGGATCATCTGCTTAGAGTCTCACAGGTTGTTATCAAGGTGGTGACCACAGCTGCATTCTTATCTGGAGGCTCAACTATAGAGGGGTTTGCTTCCCTGCTCGTGTGGTTCTTGGCAGCATTCAGTTCCTTCTGGCTACAGAATTCATGGCACTTATTTCTTCAAAACCATCAAAGTAAAAGGTGGAGCAAGTCCACTAGCAAGATGGAGTAGTGTAGAATGTAATATTATCATAAGACATCTTATCACCTGTGCCATACTCCACTGGTTAGAATCATATCACAATTTCTGTTTACATTTAAGGGGAGAGGATTCCATGTGAACACCAGGAAGCAGGGATCAGAGGGGCCACCTTGGATCTTTCACTCTTTCACCAAATTCTCTAATCCTATTCTCCTTAACTGCTCCCTCACATTCTATTTTCCTATTGAATGAGAGTATTAGAAATTCCTCAAACATAATACACACCTTCACATTTCTGAACCTTTGTACATTCTGTTTCCTCTAACTGGAATGTCTTCAGTCCACTTCTAGCCAGTGGTGCATGCATGTGTTGGTTAAGTTCCTTAACATTGAAGAGTGGAAGTCAGCTCTGCCCTTAACTCAGCTGCCTGTCAAAATATTGGGTTCTACTCTCCCTACACAGGTTCTGTCTACCTCAAGTTCTTAGCAGAAAAAAAATAACTTGGCCCCATCTTCTCCAAGAGAGTATCTATGGGAGGCTATAGGAAAGATAATACAGGATCTATGTTCCTCTAATTATATTCAATTTTATTCTTGACTCAGTCAGTATCTTTGTTTCGTGGTTCTTGACCTCCAGTGCAGCCCCACCATATTCCTAGTCTGGTCCCCTCCTCCTTAGCTTTAGAACACTTGTCAGAGCTCTGCTTCCAGCTCTAATCTGGGCCACGTCTGCGGATACTCCCCCCTCCCAGCTTTTCCCCTCCCAAAGTTTCCCACAATGAAAACCAGAGTCATCTCTTTGGAGCATCACATTAACTTTATCTGCACTCTACACTATAGGATTTATTAAATCATTCATTCACTCAACTAATGTAACCTCTGTTAGCTGCTTGATATCCAGTGATGGTCTCTGTGCTGAATGACTGACAATCTAGTGAGGGGGACAGATGTAAGCAGATAATGGCCACGTGTTTGTAATGTGCTTTCAAAAAAATATGCGGGCTTCCCTGGTGGCGCAGTTGTTGAGAGTCCGCCTGCCGATGCAGGGGACACGGGTTCGTGCCCCGGTCTGGAAGGATCCCACATGCCGCGGAGCGGCTGGGCCCGTGAGCCATGGCCGCTGAGTCTGCGTGTCCGGAGCCTGTGCTCCGCAACGGGGGAGGCCACAACAGTGAGAGGCCCGTGTACCACAAAAAAATAAATAAATAAATAAATAAAATATGCAAGCAAAGGCATGGAATCATGCAAAGGCCTCCTGGTTTGAGGAAATTAAAACAATTTGCTGTGTCAGAATTAAATGTGAAATGCATAAGAGAGCGTTGGAAAAAACACAGCTAGAAGAGGTAAAGGTGGGTGACCAATTCCCAGGCTTTAATTTTCAAATTAAAAGAAATATGGACCTTTTTTGGCAGCCAGTAAAGAGCCATCAAAGATTTTTAATATAAAAGTAGAAATTTTTGAAACAGTGTTTGAGGAAGATAACTCTGGTAGAAGCCTATCAAAAAGTTAATACAATAGTCCAGGTATAGAAATAAACAGGGAATCAACTCAAGAATCATTTTAGAGGTTTAGTTGACAGAAGTTGACAGTTTTTGGATGAAAGAGAGGGAAGCCTTGGAATATCTCTGAAGTGTTTCTCTTAGGTAAATTCCTGAAAGATGGAACCATGAATCAAGATAGGGAACACAGGAAGAGATGCAGACTTGAGGAGAAAGTCTCAGGAAGGTGGAATCTTGTATGAAATTGGATAGAACACTATTGTTTGAGCTCAAGCTATTTGCACCCTTCTCTGCTCAATCCACAGAAGCAGATTTCTCTCCAAGTCAGGTTTTGGGAAATCTAGGAGGTGAAGGATAAAAACAAAGGGATCTTCATTCATCTTCCAAGGGATGAAAGCCTTGGATTTAAGTACATCTCTCCTGGCATACAAAACATGGTTTTCCTAAGCGGTACCTCCCTCAAAAAGAGTAGTTCTGTATTTGAACCTCTGTGTTTAAGTTATGTATTTGAACCTCTGGGTTTATCCTGTGCATATGAAGATGTTGTCCCAATGCACTTTTAAGATGCAGTGCTTTAATCAAGCTGATTGTAACTTATCAATGTATAAAAACATCTTAGTATAGGAAGCACTTGACATTTCAAAATAGTGGCTTTTTGTTAATTACTGCTTATATACAGTGAGTGTAAAGTCTCCAGTGGAAATTTAATTTCATAGAGGAAACAGGTTTGTTAGGTTGAAAATATATCAGCCCAATCCAGAGAGAAACAATGCATTTTACCACATACTGCATGAGAATATGCCATTCTTGAAAATATTGGTGTGTGGAAGAAAGTTTCATATTTACAGCCAACATTACAGCCATACTGGAAATAAATGAAGAATATTATTAATAATCTTTGAATTAACATTTTCTTATTAAAGCATTATAACAATAGTGCAGAATATTTGAAAAATCGATGGGGAAATATATAATCCCACTATCCCTAAATAAGTTACAAACAATTTTTTATATTTCCTTTCCGTCTTCTCTACATAATTGTTTACAGCTATCATAATAGCCTGCATTCTATTTCCTGTACTTATGTTTCACTTAAGATATTAAGGGTATTTCTACATTGCTATGTTACATTCACGATCATTTCTTCTAATTGCACAGTCTTCTAACAAGTAGGTCCACTCTAATTTACCTAGTATGATAGTATTGTGGGATACTTTTTCTTCTAA
The DNA here is from genome assembly GCF_964165515.1 of Mesoplodon bidens. Taxonomy (NCBI): domain Eukaryota; kingdom Metazoa; phylum Chordata; class Mammalia; order Artiodactyla; family Ziphiidae; genus Mesoplodon; species Mesoplodon bidens. Next base: position 70,083,949 of record NC_138166.1, on the reverse strand, counting down.
TTTTTTTGCTGTTATCGATAATACTGCAATGAACATCTTCCTCAACAAGGTTTTCCCCTTATTTTAGTTTACTCTTACAGAATAAATTCAAGAAACTGACTTGCTGTATAAAATACTACAAATCTTGGACTTCCCTGGTGGTGCAGTGGTTAAGAATCGGCCTGCCCATGCAGGGGACACAGATTCGAGCCCTGGTCCGGGAAGATACTGCAGAGAAGCTAAGTCCATGTGCCACAACTACTAAGCCTGTACTCTAGAGCCCGTGAGCCACAGCTACTGAAGCCCACGTGACTAGAGCCCGTGCTCCGCAACAAGAGAAGCAACAAGAGAAGCAACAAGAGAAGCCATTGCAATCAGAAGCCCGCGCACCGCCACAAAGAGTAGTCCCCGCTCGCTGTCTCTAGAGAAAAGCCCACACGCAGCGACAATGCAGCCAAAAATAAATAAATACATTTTAAAAATAAATAAATAAAGGTCAGAGCCTTGAGAATGGGCTATCCTGTATATTAAAAAATATATATTACAAATCTTTTCATGGCTCTTGGTTCCTGTTACCACATTGCTTTTCATGAGGGTTGTATCATTTGTCTTCCCACTTGCAAGGTATAAAAATACCATTTTCATTGTCTCTTCTCAACCATTTCCTTTAACTAATCTGAGTAGAAAAATAACTTGTTCTGCCTTTTAATATTATTCTATGATTACTAGCAAACACAAACATTTTTACTGGTTCCTAAATAGTTCTACTTCTTTTTGGATGAAATTTTGTGTTTGCCAATTATATTGGGGTACAACTTTTTGCTTCCAGCTGAATGTACTTTTCATATGTCATCTTTAGCTCTGATTACATACACTAAAATACTTTTCTTTGTCATTTCTTTGGTGGCACAGTTTTTCAGAGCAATTTAATGGTCAGCTAGAATTGACAAATATAAAAATCCCTCGCAACAAATCTAACAATAATTTTATACTGTAATGGATGAGCACAATTGGTTCTTTGTTTTAAATCACCATCCTGGGCTTCCCTGGTGGCGCAGTGGTTGGGAGTCCGCCTGCCGATGCAGGGAACACGGGTTCGTGCCCCGGTCTGGGAAGATCCCACATGCCGCAGAGCGGCTGGGCCCGTGAGCCGTGGCCGCTGAGCCTGCGCGTCCGGAGCCTGTGCTTCGCAACGGGAGAGGCCACAACAGTGAGAGGCCCAAGTACCGCAAAAAAAAAAAAATTAAAAAAAAGAAAATAATAAATAAATCAATCACCATCCTTATTCATCTTAACAGGGTTCTAGAAAACTACTCCAGGACTTTTGCTATTCCTTTAGGGTTGACTTATGCCATCATTCCATAAATGATTTCCTATAATAACACTCGCTTTTTTTTTTTTTTTTTGCAGTACGCGGGCCTCTCACTGTTGTGGCCTCTCCCGTTGCGGAGCACAGGCTCCGGACGTGCAGGCTCAGCGGCCATGGCTCACGGGCCCAGCCGCTCCGCGGCATGTGGGATCTTCCCAGACTGGGGCACGAACCCGTGTCCCCTGCATCGGCAGGCGGACTCATAACACTCGCTTTTTAAAAACAACATGAAAATTCAAGAGGTTGTTTTAAAAACTTGTAACATTAGCCACACATTAATATAAATCAATTCACATCCTTAGAGATGATAATTTTTAAACTACATTTAACAGACATAAAAATTACAGTTAACAGTAAATATACTTTCAAAACACAAAGGCATCACAGAACATTTATGAAAATGAAAAATAAGCATTTATGTTAGGTTCATTTGCAAGCAAATATTATCTTCAATGTCTGTCCAAGGGTGATCAATACCCATGGGAAACAGCACAACTGCAAAGTGAAATGGTACGATCACAGATTCTAGAGTCAGAAAAACTGATTTCAAATCCTGTTTTGCCAATTAGCAGTAACTGAGTGAACTTAACCTTGTTATTCCACATCTGTTTCTCATCTATAAAATATAATATAACCTTCCTCTCAGTACAGGGAGCTTTGGATACTTTTATTTATCCCACATTCTTACAACATTGCTTTAAGGCAGAAATTGTAGCTTCCATTTTTCATGGGGATCTCTGACTTCTCTATTTAAACAATAACCTCCCCTTACACACCAGACTTCCTTTCCCCCATTATCCACCTTCATTGTTCTCCATAGCACAGCTCACCATCTGATATACTATTTATGTTTACTGTCTGCATTTCGCCACTAGGAAGTAATCTCGAGGGCAGGGATTTTGCTTTTTTCACTGCTGTACCTTCAGCACCTAGAAAAGTGTACTCAATAGATATCTGTTGAATAAACTATGATACCACTCTTAAGCCAGGTTTCTCATATCACTTTTCTCTACTATTTATAATTTCTTTAAAAAATTATTTTATAGGCAAAAATATATTCTAAGTTATGACAAATCTATTTATTTTCATTTGTTATCTAATCGGTAAATGAGAGAACATTTTTGACTGGGGAAACTTCAGCAATGTGCTTGAAATTCCTCCTACACATATTCAAAACGCTATCTCTTATGAAGTGTCAAATCTATTCTTTCCAATTTATTTTGAGTTGAGATTCAACATTAAAATATCAAGACATTAGATTGTGCATTCAATATAATCTTCGGGCATTATGTTGAATTTGTGGTGAAATTCTTCAAGATGGACCTCAAAATCCAAGTCAGCATGAATATACAGGGCTAAAGAGTTTTCAAATCCAGTGTGCATATTATCCTGCACAAATTTATATATATAAAAAAAGAAGGCCATCTTTGTCCTATAAATCCATGTGGGAAAAAGAGATACAGAAATAGTTTTTTGTACAAAAATAGTTTTTTTGTGTGTGTGGTTGACTAGGAATGACAGCTTTGGAAACAGCTGAGTCTGTCTACTAGCTCTGCCACTTATTAGCTGTGTGACTTTTAATATAGTATTTAATCCCCCGAAGCCTCAGTTTCCATGGTTGTAAATGACAAGCCTTACCTTGTGAGGCTGTGAGGATGGACCGAGATCAGCAGGGAGGTAACCAGTACAGTACCTTACATAATGGAGAAGCTCCATAAATCACCTCCTTCCCTCCATTCCTTTCACAATTAGGTAGTGGAATGATTGCAGAGGACTGAGTGTTAATCTACCTTCCTTCTTACCAGCTGCCTGACTTTTCCTAACAGCAGTCATACTAATAATTTTCATTATCTGAGAAGCATTTACATCCAAACGAGAAGTATTAACAGTAGACCTCACCTCCACAAACCTTGAATGACTAAATGGGTGTACTCCACCATACCACACATTTGAAGAACCAGCATACGTCAACCCAAAATGATCAATAAAGGAAGGAATCAAACCCTCTCTAATCGGTTTCAAGCCAACATCATAACCACTATGTCTTTCTTTATAAATGAGATATTAGTAAAATCTTACATAACTTTGTCAAAGTTAAGTCACAAGTGAAAATCCTGTATATCTCCGTGGCATATCCCTTTCAACTAGGCTTCCAAGATGCAACATCACCCATTACAGAAGAACTCCTACATTTCCATGATCATACATTAATCATTGTTTTCCTAATTAGCTCCTTAGTCCTCTATATCATTACCCTAATACTTACAACCAAACTAACACATACCAGCACAATCGATGCCCAAGAAGTAGAGACTATTTGAACTATCCTCCCAGCCATCATTTTAATCCTAATTGCCTTACCCTCCCTACGAATTCTTTACATAATAGATGGGCTCATTATACTCTCACTCTGCTTCCATTAATCCACCTGTATTAAGTTACTGGGGATCCTGCCAATCTCCTAGGTTTCTCGTGAGGACAAAGTGAGATAATTCACATGCCGTGCTTAGCATTCTGCCCCAAACCTGTCAAGGGCTCAGGGAGAAAGTTTATTTTTAGTCGTAATAATAATATAAGTAAATGTAAGTAAAATGACACTGCAGAACAGTCAGAAGAGCCAATTTCTCCCTAAACTTACTCTACTAGACACAAATTTAATGGAAAAGAAAAGAAAAATTCCACTCGTAACGAAAGTCTCTCATTTACTTATTTGAGAGTGATATCATTGTTTTAGGAGATTCAGAAGATACTATGGTTGATGAGATTTGTACCTTTCTTCATTTTCCAAATTCTCAACACAGAATACATATGACCTCTACAACTGGAAAAATAGTCACTTAAAACAACAACAACAAAGCATGAAGCAGCATAAAATATTCAGAAGAACGGTTGATGGTGATGCCTGATACGAACCACGTAATGTGCTGTGTTTTCTGGGTTGGAGCATTTCATGTTTTTTACATGATGCCATGTATAGCTGCTGGAAACACATGGCTGTCATCAAATAGCACATTGCACTCCTACAATTTTCATCTTTTTGAAAATTCTAAGCAACAGCCCCCAGGTTTACCTTTGGTATGGAGGCAATCCTTGAAGCATTTGTTAATTGCTGGATGGCTTTCTTGTGGAGATTCAGGTTCTGGAGAGCAACTACTAAATGAAAATGACACTCATAGAGCTGGAAGAGAAAAACGGTGTCAAAATACTCAAGGTTTCTGTGTTTTTGTTTTGTGTTTTGAAGTAGCAAGCTTTTGGCTAAGCTTAAACTATAAAAAAGAAGTTCTTTCTGCCCTTTTACTAATGTCATCCATGATGTCGGGTAAGTTGCCTCAGTCTCCCCAGTGCCACTGAGAACAGACCAGTCCAAAGACACATAAACCAAAGTAAGCTCATGAGTCTATGATGACACGCACCTATAGATCCCTACACAGTACAGCTCCAAGCCCTCACTAGTCTAGGAGTTTAGTGGTTTGAAATGGCAGACACATTCTCTTGTAGCACAAACTAGCTTACAGTTCCCTCTTGACAGTATGACAACACATTTCCTATAGGTTCCTGGATACTGTGAAAGTTTTTGTCCATCATTTTACATTCCTAACCATGTAAGAGCAAATCTCCTGGCTTGTGAGTAAACAGATACATTAACAGCCAGAAGGACAGGCAGCAGAGGTAGAAAAATAACAGGGCTGATTCCAGCAGCCTGTCTTCTACCATGATGTGCTAAACTACACAAAATTACACAGAAATTCATTCTTAAAATCTCAACCACTGTTATTTTCAATATTTTCCAATGCTGTAAGTTATGTGCCACAATTTTAAAGTCTTTAAATAGATATCCATTTCCAGAAAAAGTATGTATTTCATTCTGACACTACTGATTCTAAATACGTTATTATGTCTAAAAGAGGCACTGAGGCAGTCAAAGCATTGAACCAAACAAACCAGACACAGCTCAGTGTTCTGATTCAACAATAAAGTTTTTTTTTTAATATCTTTCTTTGGTCTAGGGTCTCCCTCTGTTATATGACATTGGTGCAAGCCAAGATACAGTCTGCCCTCTGAAACTGCAGGTTCCACATCCACAGATCTACACTGTATTTACAGCTATTTACATAGTATTTACATTGTATTAGGTAATATAAGTAATCTAGAGAAGATTTGAAATATATGGGAGGATGTGCATAGGTTATATGCAAATACTATACCATTTTATTTAAGGGGCAGATTTGAGCATCCAAGGATTTTGGTACTGGTTGGGGAACCAACCCCTGTAGAAACCAAGGAAGGACTGAATACGTAAGTCAGAAGAGAGCCTAAGGCTTTTAGCTGATGCTACCGATTATTCCAAAGCCATGTGGAGACACATCAGAAAGAGGAGGGACCTGGATCTGGCTCAGACCTCCAGGCTCATCTCAGGGAGCTGCTCAGATGGGAGTCACTCAACCACTCTGTACTTCAATTTCCCCACCAATAACGTGAAATGAACCAGGACACACTCCTGAGGGCCTTCTCAATGCTAACATTCTGTGGTTCTCTGACTTTGCTGGTGCCTAAGTTCTGGGCAAAATTTCTGGGGCTTGACCCAGAAACACTCAGAAAAGCAATAATTCACTCTTTCTGTTGCCAAAAACAAACAATAAAATACCAGAAATGAGACAAAATACAACTTAAAAATGAGTAAGACAAAATAAAGTGTAGTTATATCTACTGCTACTTATACTTAGTATTTATAAGTTCGTGGAGGTCACCAAATCTGTTTTTTCTCATTCATCACTCTCCTCCATTTCTTTGAAAGACTTAACCCTTTTTTATTCCTTGCTCATCTTTCAAGAAAGTCTCTACTGGGTGGGTTCTTAGCCCTACTCTCATTCTCTTCCCCCTTTATGACTGTTTCTCTCTGACTTTTCTTCCACTTCTCCCATCTTAACCCTGTATTTACCATAAAGTTCAGCTCTTTCTCCTTTGCTCTTCTGTCTGTATATTTACTTGCTTGCTCATCTATTAACCTAATGTCTGAGTGACAGCTTAGCTTTTTGAGGTATCATGAAAGGCAATCACGATCTCTGAAAAATGTCCCTTATCACTGTGAGGAATAGAAAGCCAGGTTGCAAGGAATTCTAAATCTGACTGGCAATTCAACAAACAGGGTTTTTTCAACAGTGGTCAGGCCCAAGATGGTTTTGGTAATATGGTCCAAAATACTTTTTAGTTAAGCATAACAGTTGCCACTTTTATTGTTTTATAATATTTCCATCAGATATCATTGCCAATACATACTTAGAATAATATTTATGGAAACAAATTATTTACAAAGCATGTTGAATTTCACTGATTGAAACTACAGCTTCAGCAGAGTTAAAAAAAAACTTTGAAATATGCGCTACCTAATAAATATAGATGGGTTTGTTATTCTTTCCTAAAATATGAGACCAACAAAATTTATGGTATTTAATAAAAGTGAGGAATTCAAAACCTCGAATTAATAATTTTTAATAATTAATGGGTTAGAAGATGATTTATTAAAAATGTCTAAACCCAACTTAATGGTGGTAGGACTGGAAGAGACTTATTGAGGAAAATGCCTTGGGGCTAATTTCTGCTCTGTTCCAATGAGCTTTTGAAAACCAATCATGGCTCATAAGCACGAAAACCTCATCTCTTGCTACTGAGCTCAGAATAAGTGAGTGGCTTTCTGAGGAGGATGAGTACCACTAAGATTCTAAGAGAAGAGCGGGTTGGCAAAACGAAGGGTATCATCACAGAAGATACTCAGATACAGCTCTCAAAGTGCACATTCAAGCACTTGGCATAGCTTTAATTCTACCTCTTCAATATCTTTAAGAGGAAGAAAATAAGTTAACCAGAAGAGTTATTCCAGCCTGAATATATGAATAAATGAAAATCATCTGGAGCCCGCCAGCCAAAAAAACAGTGAGTGCTTGTAAAATCAACAACCTTAGTGTCTCCACAGAAAAGACAACAGGATTGGATGAGACTTCTTTTCACACTCAGGTTTCAAGTCATGGTGATGAGCATGTTTCCAGAGACTGCCATGAAACAAGTTTTCCTCAGATGTTTCCTTCCCCCAATCTAAGGAATTGGATTTTGAAGTATCACAATGAATTAAGAATCTTTTTACACATTGCTTTCTTGCCTAAAATTCATACCATCTTGGTTCCTAATTCTTCCCCTTTTCAGTCAGAGAAACAGTATGAAAAGAACTCCACATTTGCCTCTGTGATCCCCACATTAAAATTTACATGTATTTTATTTTTTGTGTCTCTCACATATATATATATATATATACATATTTTTATACAGCAGGTTCTTATTAGTCATCCATTTCATACACATCAGTGTATACATGTCAATGCCAATCTCCAAATACATCACACCACCCCACGCCTCCCCCCCCGCCGCCTTCCCCCCTCAGTGTCCATAGGTTTGTTCTCTACATCTGTGTCTCAATTTCTGCCCTGCAAACCGGTTCATCTGTACCATTTTTCTAGGTTCTACATATATACATTAATATACGATATTTGTTTTCCTCCTTCTGACTTCCTTTACTCTATATGACAGTCTCTAGATCCATCCACGTCTCAACAAATGACCCAATTTCGTTCCTTTTCAATGCTGAGTAATATTCCATCGTATATATGTATCACATCTTATTTATCCATTCATCTGTCGATGGGCATTTAGGTTACTTCCATGACCTGGCTATTGTAAATAGTGCTGCAATGAACATTGGGGTGCATGTGTCTTTTTGAATTATGGTTTCCTCTGGGTATATGCCCGGTAGTGGGATTGCTGGGTCATATGGTAATGCAATTTTTAGTTTTTTAAGGAACCTCCATACTGTTCTCCATAGTGGCTGTATCAATTTACATTCCCACCAACAGTGCAAGAGGGTTCCCTTTTCTCCACACCCTCTCCAGCATTTGTTGTTTGTACATTTTCTGATAATGCCCATTCTGACTGGTGTGAGGTGATACCTGTAGTTTTGATTTGCATTTCTCTAATAATTAGCGATGTTGAGCAGCTTTTCATGTGCTTCTTGGCCATCTGTATGTCTTCTTTGGAGAAATGTTTATTTAGGTCTTCTGCCCATTTTTTGATTGGGTTGTTTGTTTCTTTAATATTGAGCTGCATGAGCTGTTTATATATTTTGGAGATTAATCCTTTGTCTGTTGATTCATTTGCAAATATTTTCTCCCATTGTGAGGACTTTTTGTCTTGTTTATGGTTTTCTTTGCTGTGAAAAAGCTTTGAAGTTTCATTAGGTCCCATTTGTTTACATTTGTTTTTATTTCCATTACTCTAGGAGGTGGATCAAAAAAGATCTTGCTGTGATTTATGTCAAGAGTGTTCTTCCTATGTTTTCCTCTAAGAGTTTTATAGTGGCCGGTCTTACAATTAGGTCTCTAATCTAGTTTGAGTTTATTTTTGTGTATGGTGTTAGGGAGTGTTCTAATTTCATTCTTTTACATGTAGCTGTCCAGTTTTCCCAGCACCACTTGTTGAAGAGACTGTCTTTTCTCCATTGTACATCCTTGCCTCCTTTGTCATAGATTAGTTGACCATAGGTGCATGGGTTTATATCTGGGTTTTCTATCTTGTTCCATTGATCTATATTTCTGTTTTTGTGCCAGTACCATAGTGTCTTGATTACTGTAGCTTCGTAGTATAGTCTGAAGACAAGGAGTCTGATTCCACCAGCTCTGTTTTTTCCCTCAAGACTGCTTTGGCTATTCAGGGTCTTTTGTGTCTCCATACAAAACTGAAGATTTTTTGTTCTAGTTCTGTAAAAAATGCCATTGGTAATCTGATAGGGATTGCATTGAATCTGTAGATTGCTTTGGGTAGTACATTTTCACAATATTGATTCTTCCAATCCAAGAACATGGCATATCTCTCCATCTGTTGGTATCATCTTTAATTTCTTTCCTCAGTGTCTTATAGTTTTCTGCATACAGGTCTTTTGTCTCCCTAGGTAGGTTTATTCCTAGGTATTTTATTCTTTTTGTTGCAGTAGTAAATGTGAGTGTTTCCTTAATTTCCCTTTCAGATTTTTCATTATTAGTGTACAGGAATGCAAGAGATTTCTGTGCATTAATTTTGTATCCTGCAAGTTTACCAAATTCATTGATTGGCTCTCGTAGTTTTCTGGTGGCATCATTAGGATCCTCTATGTATAGTATCATGTCATCTGCAAACAGTGAGAGTTTTACTTCTTCTTTTCCAATCTGTATTCCTTTTATTTCTTTTCTTCTCGGATTGTAGTGGCTAGGACTTCCAATACTATGCTGAATAATAGTGGTGAGAGTGGACATCCTTGTCTCGTTCCTGACCTTAGAGGAAATGCTTTCAGTTTTTCACCATTGAGAATGATGTTTGCTGTGGGTTTGTCATATATGGTCTTTATTATGTTGAAGTAGGTTCCCTCTATGCCCACTTTCTGGAGAGTTTTTATCATAAATCGGTGTTCAATCGTGTCAAAATATTTTTCTGCATCTACTGAGATGATCATATGGTTTTGCTTCTTCAATTTGTTACTATGGTGTATCACATTGATTGATTTGCATATATTGAAGAATCCTTGCATCCCTGGGATAAATCCCACTTGATCATGGTATATGATCCTTTTAATGTGCTGTTGGATTCTGTTTGCTAGTATTTTGTTGAGGATTTTTGCACCTATATTCATGAGTGATATTGGCCTGTAATTTTCTTTTTTTGTAGTATCTTTGTCTGAGTTTGGTATCACAGTGATGGTGGCCTCACAGAATGAGTTTGGGAGTGTTCCTTCCTCTGCAATTTTTTGGAAGAGTTTGAGAAGGATGGGTCTTAGCTCTTCTCTAAATGTGTGATAGAAATCACCTGTGAAGCCATCTGGTCCTGGACTTTTGTTTGTTGGAAGAGTTTTAATCACAGTTTCAATTTCATTACTTGTAATTGGTTTGTTCATATTTTCTATTTCTTCCTAGTTCAGTCTTGGAAGGTTATACCTTTCTAAGAATTTGTCCATTACTTCAAGGATGTCCATTTTATTGGCATAGTGTTGCTTGCAGTAGTCTCTTAGGATGCTTTGTATTTCTGTGGTGTCTGTTGTCACTTCTCTTTTTTCATTTCTAATTTTATTGATTTGAGTCTTCTCCCTCTTTTTCTTGATAATTCTGGCTAATGGTTTATCAATTTTGTTTATCTTCTCAAAGAACCAGCTTTTAGTTTTATTATCTTTGCTCTTGTTTTCTTTGTTTCTATTTCATTTATTTCTGCTCTGATCTTTATGATTTTTTTCCTTCTACTAACTTTGGGTTTTGTTTGCTCTTCTTTCTCTAGTTCCTTTACGTGCAAGGTTAGATTGTTTATTTGAGATTTTTCTTGTTTCTTGAGGTAGGCTTGTATAGCTATAAACTTCCCTCTTAGAACTGCTTTTGCTGCATTCCATAGGTTTTGGATCGTCAGTTTTCATTGTCATTTCTCTCCAGGTATTTTTTGATTTCCTCTTTGATTTCTTTGGTGATCTCCTGGTTATTTAGTAACGTATTGTTTAACCTCCATGTGTTTGTGTTTTTTACATTTTTTTCCCTGTAATTCATTTCTAATCTCATAGCGTTGTGGTCAGAAAAGATACTTGATATGATTTCAATTTTCTTAAATTTACTGAGGCTTGATGTGTGACCCAAGATGTGATCTATCCTGGAGAATGTTCCATGTGCACTTAAGAAGAAAGTGTAATCTGCTGTTTTTGGATGGAATATCCTATAAATATCAATTAAATCTATCTGGTCTATTGTGTCATATAAAGCTTCTGTTTCCTTATTGATTTTCTGTTTGGATGATCTGTCCACTGGTGTAAGTGAGATGTTAAAGTCCCCCACTATTATTGTGTTACTGTTGATTTCCACTTTTATAGCTGTTAGCTGTTGCCTTATGTATTGAGGTGATCTTATGTTGGATTCATATATATTTATAATTATTATATCATCTTGGATTGATCCCTTGATCATTATGTATTGTCCTTCCTTTTCTTTTGTAACATTCTTTATTTTAAAGTCTATTTTATCTGACATGAGTATTGCTACTCCAGCTTTCTTTCGATTTCCATTTGCCTGGAATATCTTTTTCCATCCCCTCACTTTCAGTCTGTATGTATCCTTAGGTCTGAAGTGGGTCTCTTGTAGACAGCATATATATGGGTCTTGTTTTTGTATCCATTCAGCAAGCCTGTGTCTTTTGGTTGGAGCATTTAATCCATTCACATTTAAGGTAATTATCGCTATGTATGTGCCTATGACCATTTTCTTAATTGTTTTGGGTTTGTTTTTGTAGGTCCTTTTCTTCTCTTGTGTTTCCCACTTAGAGAAGTTCCTTTAGCAGCTGTTGTAGAGCTGGTTTAGTGGTGCTGAATTCTCTTAGCTTTTGCTTGTATCTTAAGCTTTTGATTTCTCCATCGAATCTGAATGAGATCTTTGCTGGGTAGAGTAATCTTGCTTGTAGGTTCTTCCCTTTCATCACTTTAAGTATATCATGCCACTCCCTTCTGGCTTGTAGAGTTTCTGCTGAGAAATCAGCTGTTAACCTTATGGGAGTTCCCTTGTATGTTATTTGTCATTTTTCCCTTGCTGCTTTCAATAATTTTTCCTCGTCTTTAATTTTTGCCAGTTTGATCACTATGTTTCACCGGTGTGTTTCTCCTTGGGTTTATCCTGTATTGGACTCTGTGTGCTTCCTGGACTTGGGTGGCTATTTCCTTTCCCACGTTAGGGAAGTTTTCAACTATAATCTCTTGAAAGGGAAGTTTTCAACTATAATCTCTTCAAATGTTTTCTCGGGTCCTTTCTCTCTCTCTTCTCCTTCTGGGACCCCTATAATGCGAATGTTGTTGCATTTAATGTTGCCCCAGAGGCCTCTTAGGTTGTCTTCATTTCTTTTCATTCTTTCTTCTTTATTCTGTTCTGCAGCAGTGAACTCCACCACTTTGTCTTCTAGGTCAATTATTCGTTCTTCTGCCTCAGTTATTCTACTATTGATTCCTTCTAGTGTAGTTTTCATTTCTGTTATTGTATTGTTCATCTCTGTTTTTTTGTTCTTTAATTCTTCTAGATTTTTGTTAAACATTTCTTGCATCTTCTTGATCTTTGCCTCTATTCTTTTTCCGAGGTCCTGGATCATCTTCACTATCATTATTCTGAATTCTTTTTCTGAAAGATTGCCTATCTCCACTTCATTTAGTTATTTTTCCTCGGTTTTATCTTGTTCCTTCATCTGGTACATAGCCCTCTGCCTTTTCATCTTGTCTTTCTTTCTGTGAATGTGGTTTTTGTTCCACAGGCTGAAGGATTGTAGTTCTTGCTTCTGCTGTCTGAAATTTACATGTATTTTAAATTCAGTTTCATATTTAAAAGGCTTTTCTCAATGTTTAAAGGAATGAAATTCATTAACAAGGTGATACAGTTATTCTTAACTCTCCAGCTTCACTGCCCATTGAAATTGCTTGGGGAGCTTTAAAAAATGTACAACCTAGGTCACACCCCCAGAGATTCTGATGTATAGCCAGGGCATCTGAACATTTACAAGCTCCCAAGGTGAGTCTAATGTTCAGCCCTTGTTGAGAAGCACTGCTCTGGAGGGTTGGTGCTCCTAACAATACAAAGTTTATAAGTTTATCAGCCTCATTAGGTTGCACACTCTTTGAGCAGAGTGGATAGATTTGGTTTTTCTGTCTACTACTTTGATTTCTATTTTGTTCTATTCTTTGCAAAGGTGAACCCAACAGAATGATGCTGCATAAATATCCTTTAAGGAGGCTGAATAATGGCACTGATCCAGTCTCACTGGTTATTCTGAATGACAAACAAAGAAACCCTACTTTGTATCCACAACTGGGTACTTCTTAGGATAATAATAATAAACAACACTCAATAATGAAAATCATAATACATAGTTTGCACTTTTCATTCTAGAAATTCAACTCTATCTTCAAGTATGATCTCATTACCACCCAAAATAATACTCTTTGGCAAGGAAGTTAAAAATTATCAGTAGGGCTAAAGGAATGTCAGGGTTGTATATCTGGTATATTTCCACTTGGTTTAGAACGTCCAGGAGTTCAGTGTAATATTCAACAACCTAAACTTGGAAGGGAAAAAATTTAATAAATTGTCTAGCTTGGTCATATTAATTTCTAGAGTTTGACTGTCACCCTTATAATTACCATGGCAGAGCCTTATTTTAAGAGCAATAAGAAGTTTTGGCTTCACCATTGAATCTTAATATGACTAGATCAGGGTTTCAAATGATACCTTTCTGATATTAATGTACATGATTATTTTTCTTAAAAGAGATTGCAGTCTCTTGTAATGCATTACATTTTGAGATGTTATAGACTAAAAGTACTTTTTCTGTTTTAAAAGTGGTTCCTGCTCTGTATAATACCTTCAGATCCTATTGCTGTCTCCAGTTTCCTACTGCTCCACTTAAAAGGTCAACACGTCTCCTTGTGTAGAAATGAAAAGACCCTCAACTTTTACTTACTCAAGCTAGTTGGCTTTGCCTCCTATGAACTTGTTCCAGCAGTTATGGAACAAGTATATAACTTGTATACCTTCAAGTTATACACTTGAAGCAACAGTTTCTTCCAGTTGCTTTCTTGGGAGAATGAGTTAAAGCTTCTGCTTGGATTGGAATCCTGGTAACACTCCTTACAAACTTCAGGTTCTATAACCTCTCAGGTGCCTCAGTTTCTTCATCAGTACACAAGTGATAAATACTAGCTACTTCACACAGGTAATTGAGTAAGTACTGTAAGTGTTAATTAGCATCATTGTGCCCAGTTGTCTTTGCCATTTCTTTTCAGTTTTACTGTTTGCTTGTTTGTTTGTTTGGGGTGGGTCGGTGGAGGTGAGGAACGTACTATTTGCAGCTCCATCTAGCTTACAACACAGCCATGGTAGGAGTAGCGGTCCATCCTTTCTAATTTATTGGCCTCGCTGACTCAGGGACTGTGATTTCGGTGTGCCCTGGCTTGCCAAAGCAAAAGCAAGGTCCATGGGAATTTCTGGCACTCATTTCCCAGAGAATGTAAGTGACACTACATGTACACTCAGTCTCCACACCAGTAAACACGTGAGTCTGTGCATATAAAATTCAGCCTCTTCCCCCTAAGAAATAGATGTCATAGGATCCCGATCCCTCTCCCCCTCTCCCCTTCAAACACACACACACCCCGTTTTTGGTGGGATACTGAAGAATAAATCTGAGAGTAAGCCTGAGGCTGGGAGGCCAATTGGAAAACTAGTGCAGTCATCTCTGGGAATTTAGGGAGATAGGGGTGCAGCTGCAGAGTTAAGTATAGAAACAGAAAATGATGCATTTATAACAGCAAGCAACTGAACAGTACATTTTACCTGTTTTTAATGCACTGGTGCTTCTAAAGTACACAGGACATTGGGAACAGGGCTATAATCTCCACGATCCACAGGGCAGAGAGGGCTTTATGGGAACTGCGACAGCCGAGCCCCGCCCAGCCTTAGCCCCTCGCAGCACCTGGGGGCCCGGCCTTCCCACCGCAGCCCCGCGGGTCCCGCACGGTTACCTTCGTCCAGGAGCGCTTGTGCTCGCTGACCAGGGCCCTGTGCAGCGCCACGGAGGCCGTGTGCTGCAGCTGGGACTGCCTCGCCACGAGACCGACGACCTGCTAGACAGGGACATCTGACCCCCTGGGGCTGGGCCTGAGGGTCGGCGACAGGGGAGAAGACTGAGGATGGTCATGGAAGGGAGTCGTCATTACATCCCCCTCCTGGGCACCTTCAGCAGCATCACAAAGGGACCCTGGGGACCTGGCTCACCTGGGGAGGGGCAGACCCTGAGAAGGGACAGCGTCCCTCTAGGAGGCCACCTAGACCCCAAAGGCGGGGCCTGCGGGGGGCCACCCTGAATTCTTTAGACAAAAACTCTTTCCTCTAAGCACATCTGGACCAACATTTCCATTTATTAACCTACTGCTGCCCCCTGTTCTATTAATAATGAGACAAATCATTGTTGTTACCTGGCTAATTTTTCCTTTGCTACTCCCTTACATTCCAGGGCTAGTGGCCGGGAACAACTCCTCCCAGCCTCCCTGCGGGGCCTCCAGGTGCAGCACATCAGTGAAAAGCTTCTTCCTACATTGCTTCCCCCTCACCCGCCCCGCCCCCCTTACCTCCCCGCGCTGGTTGGGGACCACAGCCTCGCCCAGACCTTTGGGAACTTCTTTGAATGTCTCCTTTGTTTCCAGCCTGAACCCCGACTGATACTTATATTTGCCTGCAATTCTTCACTGTCGTTATACAGTCTAAAATTCACCTACAAGCACTAAGCTTTCTATTTAAAATACAGACGGTCTTTTTTACCCAAATCGGATACGTTCGGTCACGTTTTTTTCTATAAGGCTAAGAGAGCAGTTTCAGAGGGAAGCTGGTGTAGCGCAATCAGTGAACTTTGGTGGATAAAGTACTGGGGGCAGATAGCCCTCTTCAGCACGCCAAGCAGGGGATTATATTTGCTATGGATAGCATGGACCTCATAGGCACCAGAGGCCATGGAAAGGGATCCCAAGCTAAAAGAATCACTTTCCTACTTTACCAGGTCCCGGTGGTGTTTGGGTATCTGACATAAAAAGTCAGGAAAAGGAATCATAGGTTATGACACAAACACTAATGTGTTAATTACAATCAAAGATTTTAAGCCAAAAATAATCATTAAAAAGCAACCTAAGACTGTACCAAAATCTGCAAAACAAGGAGGGAAAACTTCATAATCTACAGTAAAATTTAGTAATGTCTGTTCCCACCTGCCCTTTCTGTATCTCATACACACACTATAGATGCCCCTTCAGGTCCTCTCTCGAGAACCTCACACTCCCCCTAACTTTTCACCCCAACTCAGAGAGACCATGGATTCTTTTGTTTTCTTAATCTTTGAAAATATTTGATCTGTTGGAACTAAAGAAGAAATGTTGGCTCTCATTGTAATTCCTTGACAAACTTTTATCTAAACTGTCAGTAAATTTGTCACTTTAGACAAAAAGAGAAAGGAAGACTGACTTTATTTTTTAATAAGACATGGGAGTTGATTGTCCTGTCTCCCTAGTTTTCTATTTCTTCATGACTACTTGCTTTGCATGTTTTCTAAGATGCAAGACACATATTTCAACCTGCTTATTAGCATAAGAGCAGCTTTCTTTTCCATCTGAAGAATCACACAGTGTTTGATTTTTACACTCCAGAAAGCTAGAGATGACATGACCATCTTCAGTTCCTAAAAATAAGGAGATATATAAACACATAAGCAAAAACAGGGGACTACATTTATTTGCAGATATTTCACAAAGTTCTAGCAGAGACTGCAAATATAAAGACTTGTGGAATTATCAGTGACAGTAGCCCATGGGAACAAAATAATTTTGGGGTTTTTTTTTTTGTTTTTTTGTGGGGTTTTTTGCAGTACGCGGGCCTCTTACTGTTGTGGCCTCTCCCGTTGCGGAGCACAGGCTCCGGACGTGCAGGCTCAGCAGCCATGGCTCACGGGCCCAGCCACTCCGCGGCATGTGGGATCCTCCCAGACCGGGTCACGAACCCGTGTCCCCTGCATCGGCAGGCGGACTCTCAACCACTGTGCCACCAGGGAAGCCCACAAAATAGTTTTCAATCAAATTTTTAAAAATACATTCTAGAAAGAACTGACAGAGACTACAGGTCTCCTGACTTGGTGTAGAAGACTGATCACCCTCCCTTTGGACTGAATAAGCCCAGCATTATGGGACGATCCTAGGAGAAAGGCCAATACTAGATATTCTAGAAGATCACACCTTGCTGGACGTCCTGCCATTCCAGGCAGGTGAGGACAACAGGGACAGAAAGCATCGGTGCAGAGTCTCAGGAGTTACCACTCCATTCCTAATTGAAATCTACATCAAGGAGTTCCTCTCTCCTCCACTTTCAGCTGCCTCACCCAGGGATCATTTTGGAGCACAATATCATCACTGCTCCAAATTACTTTTTACTAAGCTAATTTTCCTCTGCTGGAATCTTCTTCCTAATTATTTAGCTTGAAAAAACGTACTGTATGCAAATTATAAAATTCCTTATATGTACAGGACCAGGAAAAATAGAAAAATATGGAGAGAAAGAGCAAGGTGAAGGGGAGAAGAGTAGGAAGGAGGAGGATAAAGAAAAAGAGAATGATGGTTTGCTGTGTTGCCTTTGTCTTCCACTAGTACACAGTGCTTGTCATCACCATGCCCAGAATACAACATGCATGAGAGAAAGAGAGAAGAGAGAGGGAGAATTACCCTTGAAGTAGTCATCTATTCACATAACCTCAACTGTCATCCTCTTTGGAAGGTCCCACAATGTTTATCTTCAGCCACAAGCTTTCTCCTAGTTTCATATCTCCACTTGTCTGTCTACTAGATTATTTCCACTTGGATGTCTTACTGTCACTTCAAGGTAACCATTTCTAAAATCATTTTAACTGGTTTCATCCCCAAACCAGCTCCCTTTCCCTGCATTTGCATTTCTATTAATGGCACCAAAACTTCCTCAAACACTCAGCCTAATCCCCAGTGCCAATGCTAACTCTCCCTCCCTTTTCTCACCTTTGTACCATCAATGTTTTTTTGGCTTAAAGATTTTTTTTTTTTTGGATGTGGACCATTTTTAAATGGTCCATTGAATTTGTTACAGTATTGCTTCTATTTTATGTTTTGGTTTTTTGGCCACGAGGCATGTGGGATCGGACCCACACCACCTGCATTGAAAGGCAAAGTCTTAGCCACTGGACCACCAGGGAAGTCCCCTGTACCATCAATGTTTTGATCATCCTGATATTATCTCTGTCCTTCATCCCTTGCTTCCCATTCTCAACCCTATCAAGCCTTATCACTTCATGAGCACCTGAAGTTCTAAAGATAAACAATAACTTCATAGTTTTTTTGAGCTTATCCTGATTGAGGATATTCTGAACTGAAAGGAAAAATTACTAAAGGGGATAAATTAAAGGAGAAGTAAAAATTGTAATAATGATAATAATAACAGTTAATATTTCTTGAACACTATTTGTCAAGTACTTCTTAAAGTTCCTTTACATAGATTAACACATTTAAGAGTCACAATAAAAGTCTGTGAAATGGACACTATTTGTGCCTTCCTTATAATAGGCAGAGAAACAAAGCAGTGACAGTGAAATTTGCATGGTGTACTGGAAGTCAGAGGACCTGGATTCAAGGTCTCAAAATCATTCTTTTTAAAATTTCCCCTTGGAAACAATCTTAAGATTCTACCTCATAGCTGAGATAAGAAATTTGGTATGAAAAAGAAAGGGAATCTTAGAATTCTCCAAATTCTATTCAATTCTCAAGGACTTATCTGTAAAGAAACAACGATTCAGTCATTCAAAATATTCATTGAGCATCTATCAAGTACCACTGGAGATGGATGGTTGTTACGTCATTTCATATAGACTTCTCGTTTACGTCAGCTCTTCCCTTATTACTGCTAAAGTCTTACCTGCAGCAGATAACAGAGCAGAGGAAAGAAGAGCTAAGAAAAGGTAATGAATCTTCATAGTAAGGCAGCTCATAGACAACTAAGTGCCTCAAAAAACTAAACCAATAGAAATGGAGATGATTCTAGAATCAGTCTTCCTGTACTTAGAGACTTTCAAACTTGAGCAGGACCTTACATGTCTTGGTCTGTCTCAGATTTGCGGAGAAGCCAACTCCCCACCACCTCTGTGTACTTCCTATTTGTTTAGATCATATTATGACATGGGTAAGCCCTTATTACATCTTTAGAACACTTCTTGCTCATCTGCATCCCTCCACACTGTCTCGGTGACTCACCATGAGGGCTTAACTGTGGGGCCTCTTATCACTTAGCAGATCTCTATTTTGATGGCCCCCTTCAAGGTGGCACCACCTTTCTGGACACCTATTCCACTCCCTCCACACAGGAGCAGTGCTTTCCCTTAGTCTACACATCTCCTTTCCTAGTCTGGATGTCGTGTTCACAAAGGTCAATGTTGCCTTGAATAGTCCCATAAGGTTGTTAGTAAACCTGAATCTTCATAGACCTTAACTTCCTCTCCTCCTAAATCCAACAAACATTGTTGAAGATTGTCATGGGATTATGCTAATGTTTCATTTTCACTTGCTTTCAACTAGGCCCTGGTAGTGGCTTTCCTCTTAAGCGTGACACCCATGAGAAAAGGGATTGTATCTTCTGTGACCCCGTGCCTACACGGTATCCTACCACAGTAATGCTCATAGAAAATTTGTTGAACTGTTGGATTGACCTCCCCACTTTTTTTTGTTAATCTTTTATTGAGTCCTCTCACCTCAATGAGACGTTCATATCAGAACTAAGACCAGTCCCTCCCTTTTTCACACAGATTACTTAAAATCTTCCCCTTACTTCTTTCTTTCCTGAAAATATTGAGCCATCACTTGTTTATTTCTTCATCTCACCTTCTATCCATTAGAATATCTCTTTTTACCTACACCCTTTCTTTTGTTTCAGATATGATATAACTGCCTCCTTCAAAATCTGTCATCTTCCAAGGTTCTCTGTCCCATCTTTTTCTACCATTTCCCTCAATCCTAAACTTCAAAATCCTTTACCCATTAGGTAGACTACAGATGCTTACAGATTGATATCATCTTGGATCACAATTGCTTTAAACATCCCTGAAAATAAATGAGGAATTTAAAGTTGGGCATAGTTAATGCAACCCTTAGCACAACATTAGAGTCGGTCTGCCCCAAGGAATTAATGATGAATCCTTCAAATAAGTTATGATTATATATATTTGTCTCATATATCCTTCAAAAAAAGAATTTAAGGCAGCTTATTGAATATACACATGAGGTGAAAAATGAGCAGATTATAAAATTGGGTTGTATATCACAGAAATTCCTCTGAGAATTTAATACATTGTAGGCTTTCCACCTTGAAGAAAAAAAAAAAGAAATGCATCCATGCACATATCCATAAAAGTCCATATACAATGTAAGAAGTTTTCATAGGCTCCCCCTACCTCTATCCAATGCCTTAAGAGTACATGATCCCAGGTTGATTTCTGCTGTAGAAGAAATCAGATAAAGGAAGAAATAAGAAATCTAAGAGATCAAAAATTTGGGTGATGCTGGGGAGTCAGAACACAGGCCAATAAGCTGGACAGCTAGGGATCATGAAACAGAACACTCAAAAAGACTGAAGGTCAAGGCATGACCATCATTTTGCCCTCAGGATACAAATTCACGCAACCCACTGTCACAGTAGAAAAATAACCCTAAAGGCCAAAGAGTCACAAAGCTCTTCCACCTCCTCACCCCTGCCTTCTCCAAATAAACTGTACAATAGCCACAGGGCAACAATCACAAACCCTCCTTAATAGTTAGAGATCCTTACTATCCTATTCAAAATCCCCTGGTACTTCCTAAGGCATCAGCCAATTCCAGGGCAGGACCATTCTGAGGCCTTGAAGGCAGGATAAGTAGACTGGGGTGAAAAGTGTTTTGGAAGTTCAATAACAAAGACTAATGGTGGTTGGTGGGTACGGCGGTAGTGCAGGGGTTAGAGCACAGATTCTAGAGCTGTACTACTTGGATTTGAACCTTGAGTTCTCCAACCATGTGACCTTGGGCAAGTCACTAACCTCTGCATGCTTCAGTTTCTTCGTCCCTAAAATGGGATTAATTAAGAGGGCATCCTGTGTTATTTGAATCTGTTTGGTTCCTGAATTAAGACAGAAAGGCAAACTCTAGCATCTATTTCATGGGGCTGTAATGTGGAGTAAACAGGTTAATACACACTTGATGTTATTTACACCTGGAACATATTAAGTGCTATGGAAGTGTTTGCTGTTATTCTTAGGCACTGTATTTTGCCCACTAGATGAGATATCAGCCTTCCAATATGTATCGGTCCTCCAGTGTCTGTCTGGTGCCAGGGTATGGGAAGAGCTCACACTGCGCATATTCCCAGCTGGCTGTCTTACTGCTATTAACTGGGTTATGCTCATTGGGTCTGTCTCTGGAAGACCACTAAAGAAGACAGAGAACACATTTATCCTTCAAGCAGAAGACAAATGACAGTTTCCAGATCTTTAATAGAGAAGCAAAGCAGTAAAAAGCCTCCAGTCTAGAAAGAAGAGGTTAAAAAAAAAACAAGTCCTGCTATACCCAAACAAATGAATGGCTCAGACAGGAAATCCCTTTGTGGGCAGGACCTATATCTATTCAATTCACCAGTGTATACCCAGAAGATAGCACAGGGGCTGCCTGACATAGAGGAAATACTCAACACATCAATGACTTAAGTCTCAGCAGTTTACTTCAATACTATGATTTAAGTCACAAAGAAGTGAGTAGGAACTTCAGGCTATCTTCCTGAGTTCTCCCAAGTCTAGCTCTGCTGCCAAGAGAAATCAGTAAAGTGAAACCCACCTCTCTGCTCTCCTCACCTGCTGGCATCTCCTCTGAGGAACACTTATGAATGGCAGAGATTCTCTTCAAATTCTCTGACCCCTTCCCTTGGAGCCTAACTTTTTCTTTTAAGTTTTGTTT
The DNA here is from genome assembly GCF_964165515.1 of Mesoplodon bidens. Lineage (NCBI taxonomy): Eukaryota > Metazoa > Chordata > Mammalia > Artiodactyla > Ziphiidae > Mesoplodon > Mesoplodon bidens. Next base: position 70,061,990 of record NC_138166.1, on the reverse strand, counting down.
TCAAATTTAAAATATATTTTGATAATACATTTCAAAACGCTATAGCTCATTCTTTTTTTTTATGGGTTAAGCTTTGTATTTATTTTAAATAACTTGGAGTGGGGAAGAAGGGGGAAAGACAGGTGCCAAAATCTGTTCAGTGCGCTATAGCTCATTCTTATTCTCTGTGTGTCAACCATTTTTTCTTAGTCTTCCAGCATTAGCAACATATAGTTAGTACTTTTATTTTGGCGCTACAATAACATGCCTAAAGTTAAAAAAAAAAAAGATAATCCATTCTTAATAATTTGTGTGTATTTCTTGAGTCCTAACTGCCTAAGGACAGAAGTTGTTTTGAAATCTTAAAAAATATATATATAAATATGCATGTGTGTGTGTGTGTGTGTATATATATATATATATATATATATATATATATATAATTTTGATGTATAGACATTGCAGAATTTTTTAATGAAAGGTTTGATGCCATGATACAAACAAACCATCCAGCTTAGGTCAACCCTATAGAACAAGGCTTCTGTGAAACAATACAAGCCACCAATTTCAGGTGCTTTATTTTAGTTTCAAATCCTTAAATCAGATGACCCACATACATACATTTTTAAATTGAGGTTTCTGACCTAAGTAAAGATCCATCAAAAAGCTAAAGAGGAAATAGAAATCTTCTGTATTAAATTTAGAACAGGGAACATCAAGCCATTCTATATTTTAGCTCTGTACTATATTCAGGTTAAGGTAGAGAGTAACAGATGAGCGGGGGGAGGAAAGGAAAATCTAAGAAAGTAGGTAGATGAAAATTCATATTCATCACATCCTGAAAGGACAAAAGTTGAGTGGATTCACCAGTATTACTTGAAGTCATCCCTACCTAACCTCAGAAAATCCAACCATTTTGAAATTATTTTTGTTTTTCTAATTTTAAACTGGAAATAAACAGGCTTTACAAAATTTGTAACCATTGAGTGAAAAATAAACTTTAATACCATTAATTACGTTATCTAAGTGGTTTCCATTTAGATTCCACAAAAAAATTTCTGAGTCTTTTGACAAAGAAACAGCAAAAGAAATTCATCAATTTCCAAGCATGATGCCAATTGAAGTTCTGCTTGCACTCTTATAGCAATGTCTGAACTCTAATATCTTTTTCTACAGTCATTCTTCTGCTGCTTTTAGTATTATTCCAGATAAAGCATTTTTTCCCTCAAACTCATCAACATGGTACTGTAAATAAATTGTGACTCATTCATCAAAGGAAGCTATAGAGTAGCCAAAATTTATAAACTGGAGTTACATTTATTTTGATAGATAAATCTTAAACATAATGTGTTTAGCAAAAGCAATTTGCAAAAGTATACATACAGTATGATCCAATTATATAAAGCTTAAAAACTTTATATAAATTCTGTGCTGCTTGTGGGCATGTATGAATGTAATAAATAGAAAAGCATGATAGATAGCTTAGTAGTTTTCTGTTGTGAAGGATATATAAGGGACTTGCTGACCAAAATATTTTATTCCTTAAAAAAACTATCTGAAACAAATTTGGCAAAATATTAAGATTTGTCTAAGTTTTATGAGGAATATAGACATATCCTTCTCTAAACTCTTCTATTTGCTTGATATAATTTATAATTTTAAAGAAATAATAAAGTAAATAAGTTAATTTCTCAGGTCAGGTAGCTAGAAAAACAATAATAAAATATCTTCAGAGAAAGAAGATAAAGGAATTCATAAAGTTAAATTAAAAAGAATGTAATAGAAAACATAAAGGAGTAAAATTGATCAATAAAATCAAACATAGCACTTTGAAAAGTCCCATAAACTAGATAACAGCTTTGAATCTTTTGTTTAGAATAAATGAGAAAAAATAAATACCATTCATAATGAGAAAAGAGATATATCTACAAATACAGAGAGATTATTTATACTATAAAAGGATACTGATTTTCTAATACCAATTAATTTTAAAATATAGATGAAATTATTTTCTCCTAAAAATATAGATTATCAAACTAAACCAGAGAGAAGAAAAAAGTGTGACTATAGCAATAACTGTAAAAATAATTGCAAGAGTTGTCAAAGCTCTATCCTAAAAATAGGCTCCACTCCCAAGTGGTTTTATAAGTTTTACTAAACCTATAAAAGGCAGGTAATTACTATGTTATATAAACTCTTTCAGAGCACAGAAAGCGTGAAGATCTTCCCATATCATTCTATAAGAACAGCTTACCTTTATATCAAAAATAAATAAGGATGGCTCAAAAACAGAATGCTATAAATAATCTCATTTATCTCATTTTGAAACACTGATGTAACAATCCTAAATAAAATATTATCTAACAGAATCCAACAGTTTTTTTTTTAAAGTAATATGTCAGAACTATCAGGGACATTAGTCATTCTTCTGGGCTACCTGGTATCTGACAACCTATCCTTTGTTTAGGGAATTCCCAATCTCCTATCAAAGAGGCTTCCCATGCCACATATTTTCTTTCCCAGCTTCTCTCAAAGCTAAAACAAGAGGAACATGACCTAGGCTTTGCTCATCAGATAGCACCACTCCAGGCTTTGAGTTGAAAGCAACTGATATGAAGAAGCAGAGACTGCTCAGAATCCATCTGTTGGGCAGTAGAGGCTACATCCAAGCACAAGGATGGTGGGGACAAAGGAAGTATCTGCTGACCAGCTTAAGTGATAAAAATTGTGGTATCTGTGCTCTGCAGTTTCTGCAGTGTATCTTTGCTGGACCACTTCTATGAAATAATGTGAGGCTTTGTTCTGGACCATGTAGCCTGATTCTTTTGACTTCACAGAGATTCCAGGAGTTCTCTGATTGCTTTCTATAAATTGCTTTTCTGCTTAACTTAGCATGAGTTGGTTTTGTTGCTTGCAAATAAAAACATGGACTAATTTTTTGACAAAGTAGAGTTTATATCAGTAATGCAAGGATAATTTAACATTAATATATTTATGTGATTCACTACACAAACAGATTGAAAAAAAAGAGCCATCAATTTTATAGGCCAAGACTGATGACGTTCAATATCTCTTACTGACTAAAAATAATACAAAATAAAATCTTATCAAGCTAGGAATAGTTGGAAATTTTCTTAATTCATGAAGGATATCTACCAGAAACAGAGAACAAATGTCATACCAAATTTTCTTAATTCATAAAGGATATCTACCAGAAACAGAGAACAAATATCATACCAAAGTGGAACAAATTGGAAGTAATTCCACTTGATATCATGAACAGGACAAAGATGTCCACTCTTACCAGGACTATTCAGCCATGTACCTGAGATCCTGCCCAATGCAATTAGATAATTAAATAAATGAGATAAATAATAGAAAAGGATCAAATTTTCATTATTTACAAAGAAATACAGTTGCTTACCTAGAAAATCAAGAGAAACCAACTGAAAAATTGTTAGTTTTTAAGGAGGTTTAGTAACATAGGCAGATATAAGATAGGTGTATAAAAACATCTATAACATTGTGATATACTAATAATAATCCATTATTTTAATATAGTAAAAAAAACCCTACCATTTATAATAGCCAAAGAAATATAAAATATATAGGAAGACACCTATCAAAAATGCTCAAAAAGTATATGAAGTACACAAAACTCAACTGAAGGACATAAAATTATATTTTAATAAATTCAGAGGCCCACATTGTTCTTGAATGGTTTTCTCCAAGGGAATTATTATTAGTTTAATTAATATAATTTTATTCAAGATCCCAACAGGATTTTTGTTGTGTATGTAACTTAACAAGCTGATTCTAAGGTTCACCTGGAAGAAAAAATACTCAACTGTATCAAAAAATGTTCAAAAATAAAAAGAATAAGAGAGGAGCTGCCCTAAAATGTATTCAAATATGCTATGGAGCCCCAATAATAAAAACAGAGTGGAATTGGCATTGAGATATACAAACACAGATCAATGAACCAGACTAGAAAGTCCAGAAATTGCTCTTCAGATTGGTATTCCATGGTATTCCATTTCCATAATGGAATACTTGATGAAGTTGATGTTTAATATCTGTGTGGAAATGATGAATTTTCCTAAATATAATAACTGGCTATACCTTAAAGTAGGGGAGAATTCAATCTCTTCTCGCTACCAAACATAAAATTAAATATCTAAGCAGAAAAGAATTTGAAAAAAAAGAAAAGTTTCAAAATCTTGGTAAGGGAAAGGTCCTGCTAAGCAAGACACAAAACCCAGAAATGATAAAGAAAAAGTCTAATAAATTGTACTACACCAAAACATAAACTTTTATATGGTACAAGGTACAAAGTTGTTTTTATTTTTATTTTTATTTTTTTGCGGTACGCAGGCCTCTCACTGCTGTGGCCTCTCCCGTTGCGGAGCACAGGCTCCGGATGCGCAGGCTCAGCGGCCATGGCTCACGGGCCCAGCCACTCCGCGGCATGTGGGATCTGCCCGGACTGGGGCACGAACCCGTGTCCCCTGCATTGGCAGGCGGACTCTCAACCACTGTGCCACCAGGAAAGCCCAAGGTACAAAGTTTTTAAAAGGGGAGAGTGAGGACAGAGTATCATTATCTCACACTTGGCAGGCACTTAGTGAAAAGATTGTTGATATGATGATTTTGTGTGTATTTATATTTTTACGTTAGGAGTTTAAATAAGCTCAATGTAGCTGTCTGCCAAACTAGAAACAGTATCCGTAAGTATAAGAGCTATGTCCTCTACTTCTCTTGTATGGTTCAGAGTTTACTAAGATGTAAGGGTTTAAATGCCTGATGAATAAACACACCTTTATAACCACAGCTCTGCAGTTTCAAATGGATGCACAACATCATTAAATAACATTGTTATTAAACTTGCTTAATTTATGTTTAGAAGCAAAAGGCTGACGACACCACCTTCCTTGAGATGAGGCTTCTTCATCTTTTTCAGTGTCAGAATCCTTCTAACACATAGAATTTAGTAAGTTTTTTTATAGTCCAGACAGTTTCTTCCATAATACATACCTCTCCCCATGTTGCTATATGCTTGGCGTTGCTCATCTTCCATATCCTCAAGTGAAAAGGAGAAAAATGAGTTTCTTTATAAATATTTTGATAGTGATTTTAAAATACAAAAGACTGATGGGAAGAATGCCAAAATTGAGTTAAATCATAAGATTTATCAAGATGAAAAACTTCCATTCAGATTTAAATGATTTTAGGGGTTCTGGAATCTGCTGTATGTAGGAAATCAGTCCAGTTATCAGACTAGAAAATATATGTGAAAAAATTCTTATCAAAATCTTATTATATTTCCTTAAATGTACTTTTAAAAGTTATACCTGGGACAAACTGCCATTTTGTATCTCAAATGTCTTTCAAAATCAATTTATCACAAAAGACAGACTGAAAAAATTTAGGAAAGATGCATTGATAAAGGAAATGTTAAATAAGCCAATTTAACCATTATATGGTATTTTAAAGTAAATATATAATGGAAAGAAAGAGGAGAACTAGATGGAAGGGAAAGCGAAAAAATGAAAGAATGGCTGTTTCTGTATGGGAAAAAAATTAGGTATAGGAATTCAAGTGGAGAAGGATGACCCAGGCAGGTCTGGGAGAACATTTTGCTAGCAAGACACCTTCCACAGAATGGGAATTCTATGAATGTTAAAGAGGAAGAAGCCAGGGAGAAGGAGATGGAAGATGAGAGAACTGTCATTAAGAGGAAAATATCCTACACTGAAGTATTTGTATCCACTGTTGTTAGCTGTAGTTAAAATACCAAGGTCAGAAAAACCAAAGCTTAGAATAAAAATGATTGAGATCTGTTAAAAGGTAGAAGGCAGGGCTTCCCTGGTGGCGCAGTGGTTGAGAGTCTGCCTGCCAATGCAGGGGATGCGGGTTCGTGCCCCAGTCCGGGAAGATCCCACATGCCACGGAGCGGCTGGGCCCATGAGCCATGGCCACTGAGCCTGCGTGTCCAGAGCCTGTGCTCCTCAACAGGAGAGGCCACAACAGTGAGAGGCCCGCGTACCGAAAAAAAAAAAAAAGGTAGAGGTCAACTTACCTAAATATACCTAGATGTTTATCTTTCTTTAAACCTTGATATTCAATGGAAGTTGTCAAGAGAAAGCAGAGTGCCATTGAACTAGGAACAAGGCAGATATGGGTTACAGGCTTGATCCTGTCTCTTATTAGTTCTGTCTCCTTGGATAAGCCATGAAAACTCTCTCATTTCCAAATGCTGCCACTGATAGTTTGTTTCTCATTGGATGGTTCAGAGTATATAAATCTAAACTCTAAAATTATATGATTCCAAGTTTATGGATTTGTTATTGTAATGGAGATAGATATATAATTCTGTGAGTACACATATACAGGAATGATATTTTAGATATTTCAACTAATGCAACATTAATTAACCATGACAGAAGCTGGTTGCACACAACCATATGGTCATACCAATATATGCCTCCTGGATATCAGCTCTGCAAGGAAAATAAGATATAAATAGATAGGTAATAGATAGATGGATAAATAGATTGTTTGATTTTAGTGTAAAGATGGCTACTCGTATTTTCAGTGAACCCCATCTATATTCACACCATAAAAATGCAATCCGTGTGCTACTGTTCACCTGATGTAACGTTTCTGCACTGTAGACAGCTGAGTAGGAGAAAATACAAAACTTCCAGGAAGGAAGAAAGGAAGAAAAGGAGGAAGAAGAGAGGAAGGGCGGGAGAAGTAACTGCATTTTAGGATTGTGATTCCTACATGTAGCAGAGGTTCTGGTTAGACTATAGCCAGAACTTGGAATTGCTTGGCAAGTAAATACTTATTTTCATCCTCTGATTTACATAGGAGTGAAGGAACCTCTTGGGGGAAAACATTTCAAACCACAAGTCAAATTCAGCTGTACAGAGTTCAAAGACTCATCATTATCATTGTCAAGTCACTCATCTGATGAACCAGAGCCTCAAGCAGGGAAGTTAAGAGAATCCAGGTGAGTCCCTGAGAGAGAATTCACCCCTAGAGAAGGAAGAGTCTGGCATGGGGCACAGAAGAAAGGGGAGGCTCTGATGCAGTCAGCAGTTGGGTGCAGCTGCAAGGCATTTGTCTTGGAGGTAAGAACATGGCCCCTAGGGCTTCCCTGGTGGCGCAGTGGTTGAGAGTCCGCCTGCCGATGCAGGGGACGCGGGTTTGTGCCCCGGTCTGGGAAGATCCCACATGCCGTGGAGTGGCTGGGCCCGTGAGCCATGGCCATTGAGCCTGCACGTCTGGAGCCTGTGCTCCGCAGTGGGAGAGGCCACAACAGTGAGAGGCCCACATACCGCAAAAAAAAAAAAAAAAAAAAAAAAAAGAACATGGCCCCTAGACCCTCCTGATAGCAGCTTCTGAACTGCCTGTGGCATCACCTCCTGTGTGACCTTGGCAACTCCTCAGCATGTCTAGACTTCGGTGTCTTTATCTGTGAAATGGGGAGGATGATGGTAGTAGTCCCTGTACCATCCTTCATAGGGTCGCTGTGAGGATAGATGGAGGTATTGCATGTAAAGCCCTTAGAGAGAACTTAACACGTATTAACTGTTGTTACTCTGGAAGCTCAGGTGTGTTGGAAGAGAAAACAGTTTTCTGAGTGCAACCTGAAAAACCTAACAATGATAACAGCAATAACAGCAACAGCTATGACAACAGCCTCACTAGATTTTGTATCATTTAGGGAACCTGCTCAGGGTGCCCCACCTCCACTCCATCCAGTCCTGTCTGTCCTCATAGGAAAGCATTTTTCTTTTCCCGTCCAAGAGAGTAGCTTGGGCTTGGGGTTGGAGAATTTGGAGCTTCCCTCACTGTGGATGAGAATATGAAGCCTTTGATTTGAAAGCTGAGACGCCCCCAGAGCTGGATTGTCTGAGGGAAAAGAGCTCCTAGCATTGAAGCAGGTAGAAACAACCTACCCAAGAGAGCCGGAGAGCACTAAGGGAGCCGAAAGGGACACTTGTTCCCCCATTCCCATCAACACGTCAACATTTCCAATTAAAAAGAACAAAATGTTAGGAGAGAAGAACATCTTTACAATGATTTAAAGCTGCTACCTATCACCTTTTAGAACAGGTTGAAGAACTGGCTTGGGGATGATGCCAGGGTTGAAGAAATAAGAACCACCTGCAGAACAATTGAGGCTGCCTGGCACTGCCCAGAGTCCAAGTCCAAGTCCAAATCCAGGGTGGATTAAGTCTAGAAGTTAGAAGATGGAACTAGGGTCAAGGTCATGTAGAATCAGGTGCCAGATCATCATCCAGAAACAACACAGGAGGTAGCTGACCAACCCTAGGTGCACCTGGCCTTCTGGCTCCCCAAAGGGGAGCCAATAAAAGACCAGCCCTCTAAGAAGGGTCTATCTCATGACATAGGGCTTAGTTTGCCCTGGAGGGTTGGGAAGAGGAAAGGAGCTTGCAGGAGGTCACTTTTAAAAGGTTAGAGAAATAAATTGCTTAAACTATTAGTTCAGAGGTTGATTATTTTGAGGTTTTATCCAATGTCATGCACTGATATAAAAAATAATGCTAATTATAGACAAAGCCACTGCTTTGAATTATTAAAAATGTCATAAGCAAGTTCTCAAAATTAATTAGTCAACTAGAAACATGTGCATGCTTTTATCCAGTTATGTATGCAGTTTGGGGTGAGGATGTGGGACCATAAGATATATAATCATGAAAACATCTTTGTATGAAAGAATTCACTTTTGGTTTTGAAATGTAAAAAGAGCATCTTTATTATTTCTAGTCTACTCTGCACCCTTATGTGATAATGAGTTCTCATATAAAAGCAGTTACCATGGTGGCCCCTCCCTTCTCTGTAGATGAAACATGAGTATTAATGTTTCAGATCCATTGTTTTCAACTCTGTTCCTTCTATGTGTCTTCCCCATTAATATTACAACATTATGGTGATCCACAACACACTTAAACTCTTTGCTCTGACTATCAAGATGACTGAGCCACCCTGTCCTATAAATAATAAGGTTCCAACATTTACAGATTACTCCTGTTAACTAAAAAGTGGTTAAAGTGAAAATTACCCAGTCCTGGCAGATGTTCATGTGACCTAAGGTCTGGGTTTTTTCTTGGGATTTATAACCTTGATAGTTAATTTTGCGGGCCTCTTTAAAGCCTGTAATTTAGCACAAATTGACATTTAAGCAGCTTTTCAAAGCTCTTGTATAAAAATGTTAAAACAGCCTGGGTTTTTTTTCTTATTAACATCGCCTATTATTTATTATTGTAGTCAGAGAATTGAATCAATTTTCCTCTTTCAACATTTTCTTAGGAATTGGAGGCAGTGGAGGAGACAGAACATCCTCAGTCAATTTTATTTCCTTCTTCAAAAAGAAAAAAATAAGCTACTTAGATTAACATTTAAAATTTGTGTACAGCAAAAGACACTACAAAATGAAGATAAACCACCAACTGAGAGTTATGATGCATTAACAATAAAGGGTTGGCTACCATAAAAAAGACAAGAGATAATAAGTGTTGGTGAGGATGTGAAGAAAAGGGAACCCTTGTGCACTGTTTGTGGGAATGGAAATTGGTGCAGCCACTATGGAGAACAGTATAGAGGTTGCAAAAAAAAGTTCTTAAAAAACTATCATATGATCCAGCAATCCCACTCCGGGTATTTATCTGAAGGAATCAAAACACTAATTCAAAAAGATATCTGCACCCCCATATTCATAACAGCATTATTTACAGTAGCCAAGACATGGAAACAACCTAAGTGTCCATTGATGGATGAATGGATAAAGAAAATATGATATATATGTGATATATACACATATACATATACAATAGAATACTATTCAGCCGTAAAAATGATTGTGACAACATGGATGGACCTTGAGGCCATTAAGCTAAGTGAGATAAGTCAGAGAAAGACAAATACTGTATGATCTCACTTATATATGGAATCTAAAAAAAAGATCAGATTTGTGGTTACCAGAGGCAGGGGGAGGGGGATGAGGGAATTGAATGAAGGTGGTCAAGAGATACAAACTGCCGGTTATGAAATAAATAAGTACCGAATGTAATGTACAACATGATGACTATAGTTAACACTTCTATATGGTATATTTGAAAGTTGCCAAGAGAATAAATTCAATAGTTCTCAATGCAAGGACAAAAATATTTTTCTTTCTCCTTTTTTTGTATCTACATGAGGTGATGGATGTTAATTAAATTTACTGTGCAACCATTTCACAATATATATGTCAAGTCATTAGGCCATACATCTTAAACTCATACAGTGTTGTACGTCAATTATATCTCAATAAAACTGAAACAACAATAACAAAGGGTTAGTCCAGAATATATATATTTATATTTGTAAAACTACAAATATTTAGAAAAAAATAAACAATCCAACAGGAAAATGGGAAGGAATAGATAGTAGCAATTTTAAAAAGAGAGAGAAGGGTCATATAAAAAGATGCTCACTTACTAGTCATTAAAGAAAGTCAAATTAACACAATGAAATGTCATTTTATGCTCATTACGACTGACAAAAAAAAGTCTGAGAGAGGAAGGTGGTGGTTTGAACTGGTCTCTGTGCTCTCATATTCACTGGCCCTCACCTCAATCTAACTGCCACACCACTTTCCAGCCAAATGGCTCCTGGGCTTAGAGGGTGTGGGTAGGCTGCAGCTCTGGCCAGTCCTGAAGGAGAGAGATGAACCCAAGGAACAGCTGGGGACCAGTAGCGAAAAGGCTTAGGAGGAAGAGCAGACCAGTCTGAGTATTCTAGAGAAAGCTTGGCAAGTGGAGATCCTTGGTCCCCTGGGTGAAGACTGCTGTTCCCTCTGTTCCCTGAGGAACTACAGAGGAGCCAGGCAGTCTTCCCTGTCCTGAAAGATGGGAGAATGACACTCTTTGCTAGCATTTTGCTTCTTTTAGGAAGACCGTATTTTATTTTTTTTGAACTCCAAGAACACAGAGTTTAGTTAACTTGAAGGGATGCACGTTTATTACAAAAGGCCACACAGGAACACCACAGAAGGACTTCAGTTTCAACAGCATAGAACTCAATCTCCTTAGAAAGAAAAGAATAAGATCTGGTTGATGAAGAGTGGGGAAGTAGGAAGGAACTTGCTATGCATCATTCCCACTCTCTGTCATCATGTACAAAACATCATCAAGGCTGCAACATCAGTCTTTCATTATAAGGTGAGGTCCATGTATGCTTACTTCCCCATCAGCATCATTATTCAGGAAAATGGTCTCTCTTCCTGAAATCTGAAATTGCTTGGGTGAAAAATATATCCACAGATTTGGGATAAGGCCAGGCTATTACTTGTTTAATATCTCAAGCTGAGAAAGATGAGTTAGTTCTTGAAGGACACAGCTTTAAACTTGTATTGAAGCTGCTTCAATTTAAAAAAAAAAACATGCTAGTTAAAAACAAGGGTATCAGAAAGATTTTGGATGGTATCTGTCTCTGATAAAGGAACAGTTCAGTGGGCAGATGAACGATATCTGGGAGTTGCCGAGCTACAGGAACAATGAAATGCTGAATGACACTCACTACCTGTTTGTGATATTTAAAGAGCACAATTGAAATCATCTATTGAAAAACAGGTGGGAGGGTAAAATAAAGGCACTTTGAGATATTTAAAATCTTTTCTAAGTAATTCTTGCATCAAAGGAGAAATCACATCTAAAATTACTGATAAAATGAACATCAGTGAGTGTACAGCACTTCTCCTGTATGGCATGCAGCCAAAGCAATAATCAGCAGAAATGTACATTCTTAAGTACATTTACAAGAAAACAAGAAAGACAGAAAATAAATGCATTATACTTTTAACTCTCAATGATAGAAAAAGAACCAAACCAAACAAAAAAATTAGGAAGGAATTTAAAAAGATAAAAACAGAAATAAATTATATAGAAAATAACCCCCAAAGGCAGATTAGATTAATTAAAATAAAGTTAGTTCTTGAAAAGCCCAGTAAAATTCATAAGCCTCTGGTAATTCTGATGACAGAGAAGAAGAGAGAAATAAGACAGAAATAAGAATTAAAACATAGCCAAAGATACAGGTAATAATTGCAAAATCAAAAGAGAATTTTATCTAATACTTACACCAATAAATTTAAAATTTTAGAGGAAAGAATTGTTCAGGACATATAGACTACTAGAATAATATCAGAAAAGATGTAAAACTGGATAAACAGCCATAGAAAAAAAATTAAAAACATAATTTTTAAAAATCTACAATTTAAAAAAGGCATTGGTCCCAGACTGTTCTATGGGTGAGTTCTACAAAACCTTGAAATAATGGATTGTTTTTTCATGTTTTATTTAAATTGTTTCAGTGTATAGAATAAATATAAAATTCCTTTTTTTGTTCTGTAAAGCTAGTTTAACACCAAATTGAACAAAAACTGCCCAAAACAGCCTTTTCACATAAAATTATAAAAGTAAAAATCTTTTAAAAAATTATAAATCAAAACTAGTAGCATATTACAAGAAGAATATATCATGACCAGGTAGGACTTTTTATAAGAATAAAAGTGTGGTTAAATGGTTAAACAAAGGGATATGTATTAATTCCTTGTATACATAGAAAAACAGAGAAATTCTATATGATCTTGCAATAGATGTTGAAAAAAGGAGTTAAAAAAACCCCAATCCTATTCCTGAAATAAATTTAGTAATCTAGGAATAGGAATGAGAATTGGATGCTCTGTAAGAAATTAATGTGAATTTTATTCTCACTCCTTTAGACTGGTTAGCTAGGAATAAAAGAAAGTGTTACCCCTTTCCAACAGGACAACCAAGCTATGGTCTATGTTCTCCCTAACCCTAGCATGGATGGAGCTTTTGTGTTTCCAGGCTAGTGAATGAGAAGTTAGCACTCAAGTACTGGCTGCCCTGGATATAATCAATCAGTCTCTGTGATTAGATCTGGTTTCCCACCAGCCACCCCCCTGCCAGGGTATTTAAACTAAACTATCCAAGAGAAGGGCTTTGACTTGGTGGAATTTGAAAGGAATAACAGCTCGACTGAGAACTCAAGCGAGGAAAACAATGCAGTTTTCAGAGAGGTAGTGACTTGAAGGGTGTGGAATGACCTGAGCCAACTGGTATGTTGCTCTGGTTCGGATTTGGCAGGGATCCTATTGCTGGAGGAATAAATGTAGACACTGAGTCAGCAGGGCTGAGACCCCAGATGCCTGTTGAGGTCCTTTGTGCTCTGCAGCATACCGTGCATGCTCATGTGTGCTTGTGTATGCATGTGTGTCCTTTGGGTATGCATGTGTGTGCACACACGTTTATGTGTATGTACACAGCTGTGTGTGATGTTCTGGATTTCGCTTATCAGTTACCACAGTGAATATATAATACTTGCAAAAATATTTTAAAACTATGAGAGCAGGAGAATTTTGTCAGATGGCCAAATATAAGAGCAACATGTCAATGTGACTTGCTTTTCTGCATGCCAGCATTAGCAAATCTGCAAAGTAATGGGGAAAATATTCACTCACACTGACAACAAAACTTATCAAACATCTTGGAATAAACATCACAAGAAATGTGTTAAACTTATGAGAAAAAAATCATAAAACTTTATTGAAGGAAATGTATAAACACTTGATTAAGTGAAATGACATACTATGTTTCTGGATATACTGTTTTTCTAGTTGTGTAAGTAGGGTAAATTATTTAACCTTTCTGTGTCTTCTCTCCCTTGTTGGTAAGATGGAAATGAAAATAGTATCTACTTCACTGGGTTGTTATGAGAATTAAATGAATTAATTTATGTAAACTATAATATAATCATTATTATTATTAATAAAAAATATGTCCATTCTCAATTTCTATAATTTCAATGCAGTTCTAAATAAAATCCCAAAAAGACTTTTATGAAGCTTCAAAAAGATAACTCTTATTCATCTACATATATATAAATGTTAAAATTATCTATGGACATTATGAAAACTTATAAATATGATGGGTAAATTGCCATGCTGGATTTCAAAGCACACGTTGGAGAACTTCAGTAATTAAAACACTGTAGTATTTCTTAAAATAATAGACAAGTCTTTCAAGGGATAAATAATAGAATAAAATAAAGGACATAAATGGACTCCTACATCTGTATAGTGGGATATGATGTAAGATAAATGTTACATTTGAAATCCATGGGAAATAATTGATTATTCAAAGAATTTTGTTGGAACTAATAACTATCCATTATATCTTTACCCAGCACCAAACACAAAAATAATTCCAGATGTAGTCCCAATTTAAATGAAAAACCACAACTACAAAAGTATTAGAAGAAAATATGAGAATGAGTGTCCAACTTAAGGAGGCATTGCCAAATATATTAATCAGGCTTCAGTTGAACATAACAGAAATTATTCTATCTGGCTTAAGTAGAAAAAAATTAAATACAGAGAACCTAAAGCTTTGAAAATTATTAGAAGGGATTTGTGGAGCAAGATCTAAGTAGAAATTTCAAAAAATTTCTAGAACATCACTGCAGATCTGGCCCACCAAAATTATCAATAATGAACTCTGCTGTGATCAGAAAACTCCATGATCAGAAAGTGGGTGAATTGGCTAACTTTAAGACAACTCCACGGATAAAGAAGATGTGGTACATATATACAATGGAATATTACTCAGCAATAAAAAGAAATGAAATTGAGCTATTTGTAATGAGGTGGATAGACCTAGAGTCTGTCATACAGAGTGAAGTAAGTCAGAAAGAGAAAGACAAATACCATATGCTAACACATATATATGGAATTTAAGGAAAAAAATGTCATGAAGAACCTAGGGGTAAGACAGGAATAAAGACACAGACCTACTAGAGAATGGACTTGAGGATATGGGGAGGGGGAAGGGTAAGCTATGACAAAGCGAGAGAGAGCCATGGACATATATACACTACCAAACGTAAGGTAGATAACTAGTGGGAAGCAGCCACATAGCACAGGGAGATCAGCTGGGTGCTTTGTGACCACCTGGAGGGGTGTGATAGGGAGGGTGGGAGGGTGGGAGGGAGATGCAAGAGGGGAGAGATATGGGAACATATGTATAACTGATTCACTTTGTTATAAAGAAGAAACTAACACACCACTGTAAAGCAATTATACTCAAAAAAAAGAGAGTAAAATGCATATTGGAACAAGGTAATGGATTTTTATCAATCAGATTATCAAAAAAAATTTTTTAACTGGTAATATACACAGTTGATGGAAGTATAAATCAGTGTTGCCTTTTTGGAGGGCCATTTGATAACATCTGACAAAAATTTAAATGCACGTGCCATTTAACTGAACACTTTCACTTCTAAGAATCAGACTTACAGAAATCTGTTTATGAAGCATAATTTGTGGTTGTGAAAAATGTAGACAACTTAAATGCTTTCAAGAAGAAAAAGTGTTAAATAACTTAGGTATGGCCATTACACAAAATAACAAGTGATCAGTTTTTAATATCTATATGTAGTCATAGTATCCTAAAAATAGACAAAAATTTTCTGGGGCAGGGACAGATTGCTACTTACAATAACCACAGTGTCTCCCCCTTGTCCCAATTCCTCCCCTTTTTGGGATGATAGAATGAGAGCCTGACAGATGTCATCCCACATATGTGGTGAGGAACCCCATAAACATGAATCTGGAACAGCTGCTCACCCTGCTTCTCTCCTGAGAAAGAAAGAAACCTTTGTTCCCTAAAATAAGAAAACTCTACTTGGGAACAAAAGGGAAGGGATGCTAGGCTCTTTCCCTTTGGAATATAAATAAATGTCTCCAGAGGGACGATAGAACAAATATCTCTAAGTTTACAACCTTGGAATGTTTCCATAGATTGGAGGAGATACGTTTATTACTCTTTGGATGGGAGCAGATGGCTGCAGTTCTAAAATCCTTGAATGTGAGGAGCAAATGGATCTGAGAAAATGGAGAATTCTGTAGCTTGTCAGTTTCCTTTGCTTAGGAGTTCAAACTATGCAGAAACATGAGAATATTCTCATCCTGACAGTAAGCAGATGAATAAAATGTAAATTTATGATATTGGCACCCAGAGTAATCAAAATATAGAATATTAAATGAAAAGTCAAGTGAGAGAACAATGTATAAATAGGATCTCATCCATGTGAAACTGGTAAACCAAATCATTAACATGGTATATCCAGGGGGAAAGGAGACAAAAAAGGGACTTCTGTTTTAACTATATATATATTTGTTATTGAATTTGAGTGTGGAGCCAGGGGTGACTTTTAAAATATCATCCTTTCTATATTTTTCAGATTTCCTACAATAAACATATATTAGTTTTATAATAAATGTCACCATTTTAATAGTCGAATCCAGTTCATTTATCACCAGTTCACTCATCTTTATACTTCAAAACAGCCACAAGATTAATCAGCTGTATCTGTTATTGAGTTTATTATTTAGTCCAAAAGGGAAATGGTATACTATTATTGATAGAATGTGGTTCTCCTCTTCTGCTGTTTATCAATGTTTGCCTCACAATAACTTTTAAAAATCCCATTCATTTAGCAACATTTATTTATCTATTACATAATTGGCACTATAATTGGCCCTGATGTTACAAAAAATTACAGTTGGTCCTTCCTTGAACAGTTCACAATCTTCTGCAAGGTAAAAGACCTGTGGTAGAATATACTGTAGTTCCCTGTGAGGGACTTCCCTGGCGTCCAGTGGTTAAGACTCCATGCTTCCCGGGTTCAGTCCCTGGTCGGGGAACTAAGATCTCACATGCTGTGTGGCATGGTCAAAACAAACAAACAAAAAAGCAAAGTCATTTAATATATTGTAGTTCCCTGTGATAAACAGCAGCGTGTGAACTAAGTGCGGTGTGGACCTTGCAAGGGAGGCTCCCTCTTGCCTGAGAGAAATGGGGAAGTGTTCATGAAAAGGTGACGTTTGAAATAGCTCCTGAGGAAATTATATCACAAGCAGCTGAAGGGAATTGTGACACCAGGTAATTTGATCTTTATCAACCCACTGAAGAGTACTGACACACCTTAAGCTCAGTTTGCAAATTAATTTTTAAACCAAATGATAACACAAGTTTCCAACATGTCAGAGAAACTTAGTCCATGAGTAGACAGAGAAGTACATTTGATTGAGGTCTGTGGGGTCTCTAGAACTGGTATTATAACAAGTTGGGAGAGTTGTCTAGGTGAATACAATTCTTAACTCTTAAAAAGTAAGTCATGTGAAATAGATGTTCTTGACAAAATTAAGGTAGTGAATAATTTAGGGATTAAATTTAGAGACTTAAGGTCCTTTGGTTCAAAGTGAAAAGTTCTGGTTCCTGCAACATCCACTCTTCATTATTCCAACAGAGACTCAAATGAGGGGAGTCAGATGAGAGTGAAGGTTAGGCCAGTAGACCCCAAAATGTGGTCCTCAGATGAGAAGCATCAGCATCACCTCAGAACTGACAAGAAATGCAAATTCTCAATGCCCACTCCAGACCTCCTAAATCAAAAACTCCAGAAATGGGGTCCAGCAATCTGTGTTTTAACAGGCTCTTTGGATGATTCTGATGCACATTGTACACTCAAGTTTGAGACCCACCATGCTAAAGTAAGCTCTCAGTCATTGACGTACAGCCAGGTATTGGCTTTAATTTAACCAGCTATCTTTATTTATGTACCATTGGTAAGGAGGAAGCATGGCAGAAAGGAGAATTTAAGAAAGAAACATTTTACTATTTTTCTAAAATACATGTATGTAAATAATATTTAATAGAGGGTGCTTCAGTAAAAATACTCTTTTTGTTTTACAGAAAGCCCTTCAAGTGGTGGGGTGGATATTTCGGTCTCTATTGTTCTTGGGCTTCAGAGAATCAATGGAAGATGCACCAGGACCAGTCTTAACAATAATAAAGCTGGTGATCTTTGATTCATCATGACTTGGGTAACCAGGAAGATTCCCCTTGTCTCAAACACATGTCCAACCAGAGGCTATGTGACTAAAAGTCCAGTATCAAAGACTCATTTTTTCCCCTTAATCTAAGCATTTCCCTGAGTATATACTCTTAAAATTTTGAATCCTGTCTGGAGGAATAACATTTAAAATTGTGACCAGTCTGATTCAATCATGAATTCATTAATCATAACCTTTTCTTCTGAAATGAGAGGTCCAGGAAGTATACACAGTAGGCCCTGGTCCATTGGGGAGGGGAATGATTCAGATAAGGGAGGCGGGGTCATTAGTCATTGGAAATAAATTTCCACTTTTTTACCCACAATAGACTTAGATTCTTCAGAGTCTAATTCCAGCCTAACTTTAGATAAGCCCTCCACCTCTTCAATGCCTCAAATTCTCAGCTGTCAAAAGTTTCACAAGTTTAGGGTCTTAAAAATGCTTGGCAATCTTTGAGTGTTAAATATGTGAAGAGGAAAAACATCCACATCAGTGTATGGGGGATAATCATTCTGACTGACTTCACTCATTACTCCTATTATTAGCACCAATCTAAAGACCATCTAGAGTCTTTGACGAAATCAGGGAAGTCATTTGGCACCCAAGTATCATCTCCTGGTGACAGCTTATTTTACCACAGTGAATGAATGGCTGAATAAAGTATAACCAAATGTTAATGGATGCTCAAAGCCTTGACTTACTTTTGTGGAGACAACTGTGGCAAGGAGACAAGTATTATTTTTCAGTAACCTACACACTCATGTTGCTTATTTTATGTATTTTGCTTTCTTCAATATTCCTACAAGATGAGGAGAAAGAATTCCTTATACTTTAGTATAGAACTGAGCTAAGTGGCTAATTAATAACTTTGACAGGGACTTTAAACCACTTCCCCTGCCACCTAATGAAGAATAAGATGTCTCAGGATTTTCTTTCTATTCCTGGCAGCAGAGTTGCTGAAGAGATAAACAATCAGAGCTGCTAACATAAATCACTCTCGAGGAGATACACTGCGTGACCTTTGGGGGAACCAGTTATGCTTGTATAACACCGAAACCCGAGGAGCTCAAAACTCTTGGGGAAGGTTATTGTGCATACACACTTCTATGTATTTAACCTTGCCCCCTTAAGAAAGGAAATAGACACAAAGCGTTAAGAATATACTTTCCTGGACCTACATACCGCAACAGGGAGAGATCAAAGAAAGCCCCAATCTTCTGACATCCTAGTTCTGCCTGTTCTTCAGCTTCTCCCTTTACAAGCAGAGTTTTCTTGGTGGCAAGGATGCCCTTGGGCAATAATTCTTTTTTTTCTTAATTTTTAAAATTGAAGGATAGTTGATTTACAATATTGTGCCTGTCTCTGCTGTACAGCAAAGTGACTTAGTTATACACATATATACATTCTTTTTTTTTATATTCTTTTCCATTATGGTTTATCACAGGATATTCAATATAATTCCCTGTGCTATACATTAGGACCTTGTTGCTTATCCATTCTAAATATAATAGTTTGCATCTACCAAGCCCAAACTCCCATTCCACCCCTCTCCCTCCCCTGCCACCCCTTGGCAACCACAAGTCTGTTCTCTATGTCTATGAATCTGTTTCTGTTTTGTAGATAAGTTCATTTGTGTCTTGGGCAATAATTCTTGATTCTCCATCCCCACCCCATACACACAAATCCTGTTCCTCAAATGATGACACAACCAGCCACCTGTTGCTCAAGCCTAAACCCTAGGAATCATCCTGGATTCATCTCTTCCCGTGTCCCCCTCACAGTCAATCACATCAACAAAGTCCTACCTCTAGTTTGCACATGTCAAACCGAAGCACTTCTCACCACCTCCACTGACACTCTCTCTGCCCCACCAACAACATCCCTCACTTGAACCCACTTCCTTTGCCCCCCACAGTCCACTCATGACACAAGAGTCTAAATCATCTAAACTATAAATCAGATTTATGACGACCTTACTTCAAACCCTCCCACAACTTCTGAGTATAATTAGAATAGATTTTGAATTCCAATCATGGTCCATAAGGCCCTGACTAGCTCTTCATCCTCCCCGTGTTCTCCTTGTCCCCTCAGTTAGGACACTCCAACTTCACTGGTCCTCTGTGGGTTTTGGTCCCTCAAACACACCCACTGGCTGGTGGGAAGCAGCTGCATAGCACAGGGAGATCAGCTCAGTGCTTTGTGACCACCTAGAGAGGTGGGATAGGGAGGGTGGGAGGGAAACGCAAGAGGGAGGGGATATGGGGATATGTGTATACGTATGGCTGATTCACTTTGTTGTACAGCAGAAACTAATGCACCATTGTAGAGCAATTATACTCCAATAAAGATGTTGAAAAAAAACCCACACCCAGCTTATTAACTTCTAAGAGTCCTGTCCTGGAAATCTCCTCACCCAGATCTTTGCACAACAGGCACCATCATATCATTCAGGTCTCAGCACACATTACCACCTCAGCACACATGTCATACACGTTACCACCTCAGAAGGGAATTTTCTGAAATGCTTGCCCACTCCCTGGCCTGTCATTTTATTACCTGATTCATTTAAATTTTCTTTGGATCACTCACCATTTATGACATTTTCTTACTTATTAAATATCTGTTTCTCTGTACTAGACAATAAGCTCCATGAGAGCAGGAACCTTTGTCTCACCATTGAACTCCTAGAGCCCAGAGCAATGCCAAGCACCGAATTCATGAATAAACTCTTCTGACTAAACCTATTCTATAAAAGTTTTAATCATATATGTAACACTAATAACAGTGACTTCAACATATGTTTTTATGTGTCTATCAAGTGCCAGGCACTGTTCTAGGCATTTCAGTGAGGTTGCTTGCATTCATCTACTAAAGTTGAATAGAACGTGATTTTGATCATGATGATATGCCAGTTAATTGCCACCTGAAGAAAAACCCCATTCAAGGTGCACAGGCTGTGCCACTCACTCCTGACATGGGTATTGCTAATGGGGCTCCCAAGGCACCTCTAAAAAGCACAATCTTATCATCACTTCTGGAAAAACAAATCACAGAGCACCTTCCTTGAGGATGGCGGCAAAGAAGTGTCTCTACAGGCATGCAAGAGTAAGGAGACAGGGTACAAGTCCCAGGTCTGTTATTTACAACATCTGTAATTTTGGCCAAGTTACTTTATCCCTCTGTGCCCCAGTTATACATCTGTTGGAGATAACAATATTAATAACTTCCCTGCCTACCTCAGAGAGTTATAACCATCAATAAAATATTGCAGCTAAGAACACTCTGTATCCTGAATACATACGAGGCTTAGGACTATAATCATGCACCTGCTCACCTACACAGAAAGGATAACAATCAAATATTAAATGATTTATGAATTATAGTTGCCACTTATAACCAATTAGGTCATGTTCAATGCAACTGATTCCTCACTAGAAGAGTAGTTGAATCTTTCCAAACACATTAATAATAGATTTCCCCAACACAGCCTCATTTCTGGAATCTCTTTCTTGATCTGTCCTTATACATGAGTCCCCTACCTAAGGAGTCCCAAGCATTCAGGACGTTCCTCATCAGTAGCAATGTCTCCTTCCTAAAGAGAAACTGAGCTCAGAACACAGACTAACCTTCAGTTATGACAGCTATGACATGCTTAGTGAACTAAAATTCCCCAAACTGTTCCTTCCTGAAGCTAAATTTTAACCACTGATGGTGATACCAGTCAGAGAGAATAACTGACGCACTGAATCCCTAGTGTGAGTGTAACATGTAGATGGGCCGGGAGAGTCCACCCTGGTAGAACAGTCTATGTGGATAATTCTCAGGCCTCTCTGGACGCAGTGTAGATACTCATAATCAATGAACTTCTCAACTGGCCTAGTTTTTCCAGCTACAGATTTGATAAAGGGGAGAGAAGACAGTGCCATCTTAAAACTCTAAATTTAGTGACTTCTTGACAAATGTCCCTAGACAAAACCCAAACGATATTTTCTAATGCTTCCTCTTGACTATCTTCCCTTGGAGGCTAAATCTGCCGTTGCTCTGTCTTTCTAGTTCAAACTCATTTGTATTTCATCAATTATTAGGTATCTATTTCATTTGACAATTTCTTGAGGCTCCTTTTTAATTATTTAAATAACTCAGGAATATAAACTAAATAAGCTTGTGTGAACATCCAGCTTAAAAAGACTTTTAACACTTTTCTCAGATGGGCAAGTTTAAGAATTAGATCATAAAGGAGCCAGAAATGTGTGAGGAGGATAAGAATCTGTAAAGGAAAAAATGAATGGTAGTTCCAGTTTAAGTATCCATCATATCTGCTTGAGAATATAATCTAGATGTTAGGACTCACCCTTCTTCCTATCTTACATGCATAAGTCCATCCTCTGTAATCTCACTCCTTCTAAACCTTGCAGGGGTCCAGCTGTAAGACTGACTTCTAAATGACCAGAGTGTATAAGATTCTTGGTGAAAGAAGAGGGTAACTTCAGAATCAAGGATAGTGGTGCCTGCTGCTTATTGCTGCCCCATTATGGTTCTGTACGTGGTTTCAGGGCTTGTTCCTGAATTCTGGGTCTGCATCTAATCCAGAGCCTGTGTTGGGTGACTGCTGATCTAAACATTTGTACAGTCCCAATTCCTATGGGATCCAGAATTAAATACAAAACTATATGTGTGGTTTTGTATGTGTGTTGTTGTTTTTTTTTAGAAAGGGAGATGATAGGTTTTATTAGAAGTGAAGAACCACTGATCTCCATTATCTGTGTTCTCCTGGTTTCTTCATTCTTTCTAGTTTCATTCATTGCCTTGCTTCAAACTCAAGCTTCAGGATATGCCCAGATATAGAAGCACAACCTCACTCTGGCCAGTTTGGACAGCTCATCTCATCCCAGCCCTCAGCTATCCTTAGCCATCCTCCCCTTGGCACTTTGCTGGTCTTATCCTTCTCCTGATTCTCCCCTCTTCTTTGAACACCTTGCTATAGTTTTGTTCTTGGTCCCAAGGTCAACATGCAAATCCATAGTTCAACCACATGTGCTAATCTTTGACCCAGTTCTTATGATTCTACTCATTGTAAAAACTATTTTCTCTCACAGACTTTAAGTACATTATCATAAACAGATCCCCTTTACTTGTCACTCAATGCTACTGAAGAAAAAAATGTGTATGTTTAGTAAGAACTTCGACACAATGTGCTAGCTGGCCTGTGGAAGTGGTCAGGAAAAGGACTTCTCATGAAATGTTGCTGGTTTTAAACATAATATAAGCCAATCAGAACGGGAGTTTTTTATTAGCTATCTTGGTCCATAAATGAATTCTCGATACTGGGCAACAGACTTAGGAAAGAATGAGTCCTCAGGCCTGGCAGGTAACAATTGGGAAATTTCTAGGAGATTTCAGCATTGAAGTGAGCATTTAGATGACCTGAAAGTCCTGCCTGTAGAGATGAAATATTTTGTTCAAAATTCAAGAGGAAGTATACCTTTAAATTTGGTAAAAGATCTTACATTCTTGTACCCTAATTTCTGGCTTACATGTAATATACAAATGATATTATATACTGTCACAACTAGTATTTTTCCCAAAGATAGCAGCCTATTATCAGCCAATTAAAATCGAATAATATAGGTTGCATATATAATATAGATTATATATATTTATAAATTATAATAATTGTTTTATCATTTAAATACTGTCCCTGTCTGTTTTAGCCAGAATTCCAAGATGGATTTCCAAAATTCCTGTCTCCTAGTTATTCAGCTGAACACTAATCTAGGTACTGCTGTAATAGATTTTTTAAGTTGTAAAGTCCCAAATCAATTGACTCTAAGATATAGAGGATATATGGGTAGGCTTGACCTAATCACATGAGCCCTTTTAAAGGCAGGATTTTTTTCTAGCTGGTAGCAGAAGGTGAAGCCAGAGAGATTTGAAGCATGAAAAAAATTTTGATGCACCATTGCTGGCCTTGAAAATGGAGAGGGTGCCATGCAAGGACTAGAGAGTTGCCTCTAAGAGCTAAGAAGACCCCCAGCCAACAGCCAGCATAGTAATGACAACCTCAGTCCCACAGCTGCGGGGAACTGAATTCTGCCAACAACCTGAGTGAGTGTGGCTGCAGATTCCTCCCCAGAGCCTCCAGATAAAAACTGTCCCTCTCCCACAAGGCCACTGCCTTGGTTTCTGCCTTGTAGAGACCCTAACCAGAGAATTCAGTCAAGCCCCTGCCAGACTTTTGACCTCTGGGTCTCTGAGCTAATAAATGAGTGGTAAGCCACTAACTTTGTGGAAATTTTTTACATAGAAATAGGTAATAATCCACTATCCTTCCATAATCTTATATGTCAGGCTTCTTTTATATCTAACATTTTCATGCAGCTTTGTACAACATTCAAAATCTGATTCACACGAAGAAACAGCAAAGCCCCCAGGTGAACATCAGGAACGGTCTGTTGACTATTCTGAAGATCATTTGTTAAGTTACAATGAGCTATAATAAGAAAATGACTCACTTGGCTTCAGTAACAAGCCTAAATAGAAGAATCAGCAGAACCATCTAACTAAATGACTCTAACAATCATTTTCAAGACTGGGTTGCATATTAGGAAGTTTTAGCAGAGGTCTCTGCTGAAGTTAAATGCTTAATTTTAGAATAACCAATTTTCCAATAAAAGCAAGTGATTGCGAAAACAAAGAGGCAGAACTATACTGGATGATTCCATGGAAACACACAAGTAGATTCCTACCTACAGACATGCAAAAGTAGGCTTTAACATTCTGCTACCCAGCATATCTCAACATTGCTCAGCTGTGCTTACCTTTCCCCAACTTTCTGCCTTCCTCTCCACAGAATAAATATAATCGGAGGATGAAGAAGTTGGTGGTCTGCAGGGACCACAGAGACGGTGCATTAATGAGAATTGCACCAGGAAAGCAGTACTGCGCTGTCTCCACTCAGAGTCTGGAAGTGTCTCAGCATGATTCTTCAATTAAAAATTAATCAAGTGAATAAGGCCCTGCAATACAAAACAGCAAACGAAAGTTAAACATCTCCCCAGGGAAAAGCTGACAAGTCATAAAAAATTAAAACATAAAACTGAATATTTACAAATATCATTTACAAACTTAAGATTGTTAATGACTCATACCCATGGCAAGATCACAAGTCCTCAGGGAGCTTCAAGACTTTTCAGGGATCAAGCAAGCTTCTCTTGCTAGAGTGTGCACCAGAACCACCACCTGGGGGTTCGTGGGGGCAGATGCTGAAACACAGTCTCTCAGAACACACCCCCTGTGGTGCTGACTCAGAAGGTCTGAGAAGCAGAAGGCCTGGCATCAGTAATTGAGATAAGTAACCTGAAGGGATTCTGATGGGCATCTAACCTGGACAGCACTGGCAGCGCCAGTTTCCTCACCATTGTCTCACAAGTCTGGAGTCCTCACAATGCAACACTCTGGCTATTGTTCTGCTGCTTATTTGGGACCTACACTGTATTTTTAAATTATTCAGGCACTTTGCAATTTTCTTTCACCTTTACTAATGAGATCATCCTAAGCAGAACTAACTTGAGAATAAATATCAGTGAGTAAAGTTTTTCCCATTGCTATTTCCTCCATTCATTTATTAATTCAACAGATAATGAGAAGCTATTATATGCCAAACACTGGAAAAGGTCCTGGAGGTTTAATGACAAATAAGTAAGAAATAGGCCCTACTCTCAGGGTGTTCCCAGCATAATGTCATTAGTAAGCAAGTATAATACAATATAGTGAGTGGTGGGAGGGGAAAAATACAAGGAGCAGAAAGAGTGTTCCTGGCAGTAGGAACAGCATGTACAAAACAGAGTTAAGAAGGAGACTTAGTATGGTGGGGTGGAGTGTGTCTGTCTGAGAGTGTGTGTCTGGTGTGTGCATGAGCACTATGGGTGTTAGAGGGAATAACGAAAGATGAGATCGAAGAGAAAGTAGGGGCCAAATTACTCCTCCTTCAAGGTAATCTCATTTGGCAAAGCCATCTTGGTTAACTCAACAAGAGCCATTATCCAATGGACTCTATTCACAGGAATACAAAGCTAATATGGCTGCATAAGATGTGTTTTTAAGATTCAGAATCTTCTAACAGCTTAACACTTCCTGATACAGCAGTTCCTGTGTAAATTTAAGATGTATGACTTTTTTTCTTTTTCCCATTTGCGTGACGGTTTCAGGAGAGGTTGGTACAGTAGACAGTGATCTGTAAAGACAAGTATTGTGTACTTTGGCATGCTACCAATATTGTCATGCTTCTAACTCACAGTATTCATAGACTTCATAAGTCATGGTTCAACGGTCCACCCAAGGCAACGATCTCTTCTAAGTTTTACACATTCTTTTGGGAGGGAAACATCAGATAGAACCTCAATTCCCTTTGAGTGGCTTGTCCCAAATTTAGGAAGCCAAGCTCATCCAGTTCAAGATACAGCTTTTCTGAACTGGAATGAAGATTTGAGCTATAGTTCTAGAAATAAATGACTTGGGTGGAAAAATGTAGGTGAGATAATCCAGTATGTACAATAGAAAGAAAAGAAAGTGTGAGAGTAAAAGAAACATTTGTCAAGAAGGAAGTAATTGGTGACATTCAAAAGAAGGAGTGATGTTATCTGGGCCAATAAAAGTTAATTGACTCCAAATGAATTGATATAGGCCATAGATATCAGCCTAGGCTGTGAGCTGGATGTATTTACTTGCTCTTCCAGAGCAAATTCACTCTTGATGCTTCTCTTCCCTACTTTGTGTTCCAGAGGCTGATGTACATGAAGTGCACCAATGGGCTGTGTTGTCTTCTGGCCTCCATATGGGTCCAGCCAATGGGAGACACTAGTAGATTAAAGTGAGCGAGAGGAGAGTGAGACTAGGTATCTGTTCTCTTGACCATGGTTGGACTCTTTCCCTCTACTAAAGACCACAACACCATCAAAAACACTCCTACAGCTGCTCTCTCTCTGGGTTTGGGTAACTTCTCCCTTGTCTTGTTGCTTCAGGCCTAGGGAGGTGATATTTCCCTACTATTGCTAGTTCTGTTGTGCTTCATCATTCCCTGCTGGTTCACTTCGACCTTGCCTACTTTCCATGCATCTTTGTAAACAGTCCTTTCATTAAGCTCTCCTCTATTTCTTGGTTTAAGTGAGTCATTTATTTTTTGTCTGCATCCTGACTGATAGAAGTTGCCACGGACTTCATGCTTCTTCCATTGACTACAGAGAGTTAGCCTGTCTGTTAAAACAGTAACTGTTGTTGTTAACAGTTACATAGAAATTACAGTTCACTAAGTGTATTTACATGTGTTATCTCTTTTTTCATTCTTTATTCATGGCTAATAAAACTCAGACCTCACTGGCTCTACTGGAGTAATAATTATACATAATGAATGTAAATGTGGATATTTACTACCAAATCCAAGTCTAAACCATATTCTTAAGAATTCCAGAACCCAAATGTTGTATAGTCTTTTTAAGCTGAAAAAATTGGAGCCTCATTATGTAAATTGTCTCTATTTCCTTCATCTGGGTTCCAAGTTCTTCAAATTAGCTAATACTTATTTTTCAAGATTTTATTTCTATTGGAAAATTTCTAAGGGCACATTGTGAGAAGAGGCAGCATTATGAATCAGAAATTAATCATCAGCTGATAGATATCTAAGACCATATTTTACAATGATAATTGAATCAATTAAGAATAGAAGTCTGACAAACCAGTTGTTTACTGCCATATAGATAGATAAATGACCATATTAACTGTTTCCCCTATTTTCAACCACTTATTTCTTCTTTATATGGACACAACCCAAATCTCTTTACTATGTCAGTAAGCAAAACCTACAGAATCATTTAAAAATGCAAAATTTTGTAATTCTAAAGAGAGAAGGGCAAAGAGTAACTATATCTATAATAAATTTGATAACCTTCATGGGATATTCAATTCCCAAAATAAGTAACTCCACAATGAGTATACACAAAATGGAGAAAAGAAATATGCAAAATGTGACCTAATTTTTGAGCATATAGTCTGTGCCTTTATGGTAAGGATATTGTTGTTGAAGTTCTTATGGTAAAATCCAGGGAGTTTGGTGGTCTTCCCTCTAAAGTAAGAGAAGGTGGATAGGACAAAGTTAGAACTCAACTTAGATTACTTTTAGCAAAGTTGGACTTTCCCCCTGGACTCCCAAACCCTATACCCAGAAAGCCAAAAAGCCTGAGTCATTGGATATCAAAAAATGAGATTTCTAATTTACAATAACCAAGACATAGAAACAGCCTAAATGTCTATCAACAGATGAATGGATAAAGAAGATGTGGTGTGTATATACAATGGAATACTACTCAGCCATAAGAAAAGAATGAAATAATGCTATCTGCAGCAACATGGATGGACCTGGAGATTATCATACTAAGTGAAGTAAGTCAGAAAGAGAAAGACAAATACCATATGATATCACTTAAATGTGGAATCTAAAATATGACACAAATGAACTTATCTATGAAACAGAAGCAGACTCACAGACATAAAGAACAGACTTGTGGTTCCGAGGGGGAGGAATGGGGTGGGGGGGGATGGAGTGGGAGTTTGGGTTTAGTAGATGCAAACTATCATATACAGAATGGATAAACAACAAGGTCCTACTGTATAACACAGGGAACTATATTCAATATCCTGTGATAAACCATAATGGAAAAGAATGTATATATATGTACAACTGAATCATTTTGCTGTACAGTAGAAATTAACACAACATTGTAAGTCAACTACACTTCAATAAAATTAATTTTTTTAAGTGAGGTTTCTAAAATCCATGTTTACTTCTGATATATGTGTATCAAATATAAAATAATCCCCCCAGCTGAAAAATTGCACACAAGACCCTATCTCCTTTCAGGAGAGAAAACATCATCAGTTGAAGGTATATTCCAGATGTAAAAGAATGAAATCTATGACCTGAATATATGACTTAGAATACTCAGAACTTCAACTTAAGTGGCTTGCCCCAAATTTAGCAAGCCAAACTTAGATTGTTCAAGATAAAGCTTTTCTAACCAAGCTTATCCAGTTTGAGATAAAGCTATTCTAAACCAGAATGATTTGAGCTACAGTTCTAGAAAGAAATAATTTGAGGGTGGAGAGAAGAGCTGAAGGAAGTCATACAATATATACACACACTGTGTACAATAGAAAGAAGAGAAGGTATGAGAGTAAAAGAAACATTTGATTTTTCAATAAGGAAGTAATTGGTGACATTCAAGGGTGCAGCTTAGAAGGGGGATAGTCATGTACCAAACTGTCACAATGAGAGGACAGAAAGGAAATGAAGGTAGTAATCACAGTCCACAAAAAGAAGAAATAAGTGGTTGAAAAAGGGAAAACAATTGCTATGGTAGTTGATCTATCTACATAACACTATAAGCTGGTTTGGCAGATTTTTATTCTTAATTGATTTATCATAATAAAATATGGTCTTAGATATATCTACCTGCTCATGATTAATTTCCAATCATTCAGAAAGTTTGCTTATGAAAAGGAAAGAGCCCGTCCTGGTGCTTCTCTGTACCCCTAGGACTTAGCAGCTAATGCCTGGTAAATGGATGCCCAGACCTTGTTCTCAAGTCAATCACTAATTCAACCAGTGATAGAAAGGGCTCAAGACCAAGGGAAGGTCTCTTCATGTTAGAAGAGAGCTGTGTATTTTTGAAGGCAAAGCAGATGAAGTCAATGAAGGGAAGAAATTGATCATGTTAAAAGAAAGAACTTGATTAAAGAGAGACTTGGAAAAAATTCTCAGTGGTGAAGGTCAAAGATGGTACAAGAGCCTTCCTCACTGTTTCTAGGAATTGTTTCCATGCTTACTTTCCTCACTCCCATCAATCTTCCTTTCCCCTCAACTTCCTGGTCATTCCTTTTCATTTCTCCTTTTCATCTACTTTCTGCTTCACCTTACTTCTCTCTCTCCCAACCAGCTGTAATATAGAAGTAAAATAAAAATAATAATGTTCACTTTTGTAAAATTATATTGTTTTATGACTGTTCTTAAGCTAAAAGTAGATGAATTGAATGTTTTATATTTATCTCTTTCCTAGCTCTAGAATAAATAGCTTTCCTTTAGATAAAAGACAATATAAGAAAAACCTCACCTTAACTTAGACTCTTGGAAAAAGAATTTGATTTTTGGTAGAAAGGGGGTAGTTTGTGACAGGAAGCATTATGATATAGTTTAAAACATGGTCTCCAGGGTTAAGCAGAGCAAAGTTGAAATCACAAATCCACCACTTACTGGCTGGGGGATTTGGGCAAATTTCCTCATCTATGAAGTGGTGCTGTTATCTTCCTCTATAAGAGTGGTTCTATAGTCATAAATGCAGGAATGGATTTAGCCTAGTACCCAGCACACAGTAAACACTCAGTAATGGTAGCTATTGCCATTATTAGCTGCTTTGCACGTCCTAAACTCTCTGAAGAGATGAATTAAACCAAGAAAATATTCTTCTAGACATTTAGCTTTCTATGGCCCCAGTTTGTACTGGTAAATTTACCAATACCATAATTCTCATTATCCTTCTCTAAGGTCAAAAACAAGAAGAAAAGAGAAAAATGAACTCAAATCCTATCTCCTGCTAAAATGCACAGAATTAACTATGGATTGCAGCCAACTGCCCCAAGCTGTAGCAGTGCTGAAAAAGCAAAAGCTGCTTGTGTTTATTTGACAGTTCAAGAGACAAATAAGCATATCAATTTTAATTTAACTTCCCAAGTTCACAAGCTGTCAGTCAAGATAATTGTTATGCCAATTATCTGGTACTAAATATTGTTATGATTTCTGATATCAAATTTATAGTAAAACACTGTCTTAAGAGTGACATTTCAGTGGAAAATTCCCAGTACTTTCCCTCTGCAATCTGGGCTGGTAAGGTTTAATTAAAACAGCCAAATTACAAACCGCCTCAGAAGGTTTTGTAACAAAATTGCTGGCTGGCCTTTAGTGATAATGGTGTTACAGATCACTGCTTTCTGTCACATGGGTTTGCTTAGATAGGAAAGGATTGGTCATCGATTAGAATAGAAGCCAAGACTTTTTATTGCTGTCATTTCTGCTGCTTTTACTGACAATGAAAGTAGGAGATTTAAAGTTTCAGTTGTTCTCATAAATATGCCCAATCATGGAAAAGCAAAGGGAAGGACTGCTACTTTAAAGTTCAGGTATCTGAAAATCTACTGAAGGCTAAATAATATAAAAGCTTAAGGACTTCGTATTCTATTCCAAACACTAACAGAAAAACACAGTGTGGTCTGGGCTCAGGCAAGTCACTGTTGAGCCATCCTGCCCCTGTCTGCCTCTGCAGCTTACTCCCAAGCGCTTACAGAAGAGGAAGAGGCCAGCCGGTGCTTCAGGACTGTTGGGTGAGGATGTAAATAGGACATCAAGGGACTTCCCTGGCGGTCCAGTGGTTGGGACTGTGCACTTCCAATGCAAGGGGCTTGGGTTTGGCCCCTGGTTGGGGAACTGGGATCCTGCATGCTGTGCAGTGCAGATGAATAAATAAATTAATTAAATTAAATTAACTACTGGTTCTCAAACATTTTTTTAAAAAAAGAATGTATATTGAATTTAAAAAATATCAAGCTTCTTGCTTCAGCAACATCTTGTTCCCCTGTGAACGCTCTGGAACTTTAGAGCCAGAGAAGCCTATCTAAGGATACTGTGAATTATTCCTCTCATCCTAGTGAAGTTAGCTTGCAATCTTGCTAATTAATATCTATTCTTCAGCACCTTTCTTTACTGTTCTTCACACACCTCTGTGTAAGTCTTTCAAGGTTTCCATCCACTTTTTCAAACTAGTCTCAGTCCTCTTCTTTCCTAACCTGCTCAGACTAGCTGCCGAGACATCAACAAAATAGTCCAACTCCACCCTTCTTTATTTCTCTAGGCATAATGCTAGCATCTTACTACAGCTCTGAAATTGTATATATTTATAAATTACATGAAGAAGCAATCTTCAATTCAGGTCAAAGTGTGAAAAATAAGCAAAAAGAAAATCACATTTATTTGTATTATAGTAAATAGATTTAATGTAACTCCTTTGGAAATATAATATCTAAAAGCTTCTACTCCCATTATTACCACTCAGGAATGTCTAACATGGCATTATATCCTTCTATTTACTCTTTATCAGGACCTCCACTCTTTCAAATCTTTAGAATTAAACTGTGAAAGAAAAATATATTGACAAAATATATTATCACACTCCTTGTTTTAAAAAATACATAAACATAACAGTGAGAATTGTCATATTGGTCTATAAAGAGAAATTTTAGTTCAAGAATCTTAAGTACTAGTGTCAAAAGTTTCACCCAGTGTCTAGTAAGAGTCCCTCAATTATTCAAGCAATACACGTGAAAAGATTTTTGATTGACAAAGGACACTAAATTACTATAAAATGTTCACCCATTAGTAAAATAGTTGCCCATTTGGAGTTTCATCACCAAACCTCTTCCTATTTTACTTTCTCCTGTAGTCATAAACAGGTCACAGAGACAGCTCTGGAACTATACTGCCTGGGTTTGAACTTGTCAGTTCCTATTAACTGTGTGACTATAGGCAAGTTTCTCAACTTCTCTGACCCTCAGATTCCTCATCAGTAAAATGACGATGGATAATAATAGCACCAATAATATAGAGCACTTGTGGAGATTAAATGGGTTAATATATGTAATGCACTAGAACTCTGCCAGGCACTAACTAAGCACTCCATCAGGACTAGCCTGATACTCTAGGATGTGAGTGCCATAAGGGTAGGAACTTGGGCTCCACTGTGTCTGTACCTGCAGTCCTGGGACAGTGCCCAGCACAAAGTATGTGCTCAATAAATATTTGCTAAATGAACAAACCAGAACATTCAACTATAAAAATAGGTTACAAAACCACTTTCCTTCATCACTTTTCATTTGTTCACTTAATATTTATTAAACACCTATTGTGTACATTTCCTCAATACATTTCTGTTAATGAAATCCATACAAACAAGGAAAGAAAGTAATGGGAATATGGGCTCTGCCAACAACAGGTAATATGACTAATTATAAATTCTGCCAGCATCTATTAATTCTGTAAGAAAACTTGGTGTTTAAGCAATTTCTTATGGCTTCGAGTTGTAGACCTAATTAACTCAAATTTTTAAAAAATGTATTGAATGTTTTCATTCACAGTAACTACAACCTAAATGCATTTCCCCTCTATTCGTCCTTGAAATACACTTGTAACAGTTAATTCTTTCATAAGATTTCCCCCAGTTTTGTTGAGAAATAATTGACGTACATCAGTGTATAAACTTAAGGTATACAGAAGGATGGTTTGATTTATGTATATTCTGTAATGATTACCACAATAGATTCAGTTAACATCCATCTTCTCATATACAAAAAATACAAAGAAAAGAAAGAAGGAAAGAAAAAAGGAAAAATTTTCTCTTTGTGATGAGAATTAGGATTTACTCCCTTAATAATTTTCCTATATATCATACAGCAGTGTTAGCCATAGTCATCATGTTGTATTGGATATATCACATCCTTAGTATTTATTTATCTTATAACTGGAAGTCTGTACCTTTTGACCACCTCCTTCCTCCAATTTTTCCTCCCCTGATTCTTTACCTCTGGTAACCACAAGTCTGACTCTTTTTCTATAAGTTTGGTTTTTATTTTGTTTTGCTTTGTTTTGTTTTCTTTTTAGATTTCACATATAATTGAGATAATACAGTATTTGGCTTTCTCTGTCTGACATATTTAGCATAACTCCTTCAAGGTCCATCCAAGTTGGTGCAAATGTTAGGATTTCCTCATTTTTTATGGCTGAGTAATATTCCATTGTATTTATATACCATAACTTCTTTATACATTCATCTGTTGTTGGGCACTGAGGTTGTTTTCATGTCTTGGCTGTTGTAACTAATGCTGCTATGAACAAAAGGTTGCAGATATCTTTTTGAGTTAATGTTTTTGTTTCCTTTGGATATATTCCCAGAAGTGGAATTGCTGGATCATATGATAGCTTTTTAATTTTTCGAAGAACCTCCATACTGTTTTCCCTAGTGGCTGCATTAATTTATATTCCCACCAACAGTTCACAAGGGTTCCCGTTGCTCCACATCCTTGCCAGAACTGGTTATCTGTTGTCTTTTTGATAATGGCCATTCTAACAGGTATAAGATAATATCTTATTGTGGTTTTAATTTGCATTTCCCCAATGACTAGTGATGTTGAGCATCTTTTCATGTACCTATTATATATCTTATTTGAAGAAATGTCTATTGATGTCCTTAGTCCATTTTTTAATTTGGTTATTTGTCTTTTTGCTGTTGAAACATACCACAAGATTTTTTAGATATAGAAAATCTAGTTGGTGCACCATGATTTACGTCACTATTCGATATTTCTTCATCCATACGTAAATAAGTAAAAATTGTAATAGTATTTGCTGATCATGTACAGTGGCTTACAAAATGCACACCACTCAAAAGCCCTTAATCCTATATACCAAGTTAATTTAAATATGTGTTTTTAACTATATATAGTTTGAGCCACAGAAAAAGACTTAGAATACATCTCTCCAAACTGACTATGTTTTCTAGACATCAAAAATGTGTGGAGGAAACTTGCATAAGCCTCCTAGATAGCCTCTTCCATCAAAGGGCAGACAGCAGAAGCAAGAAGAACTACAATCCTGTAGCCTGTGGAACAAAAACCATATTCACAGAAAGATAGACAAGGTGAAAAGGCAGAGGGCTATGTACCAGATGAAGGAACAAGATAAAACCCCAGAAAAACAACTAAATGAAGTGCAGATAGGCAACCTTCCAGAAAAAAAATTCAGAATAATGATAGTGAAGATGATCCAGGACCTCAGAAAAAGAATGGAGGCAAAGATCAGGAAGATGAAAGAAATCTTTAACAAAGACCTAGAAGAATTAAAGAACAAACAAACAGAGATGAACAATACAATAACTGAAATGAAAACTACACTAGAAGGAATCAATAGCAGAATAACTGAGGCAGAAGAATGGATAAGTGACCTGGAAGACAGAATGGTGGAATTCACTGCTGCAGAACAGAATAAAGAAAAAAGAATGAAAAGACATGAAGACAGACAAAGAGACCTCTGGGACAACATTAAACACAACAACATTCGCATTATAGGGGTCCCAGAAGGAGAAGAGAGAGAGAAAGGACCTCAGAAAATATTTGAAGAGATTATAGTTGAAAACTTCCCTAACATGGGAAAGGAAAGAGTCACCCAAGTCCAGGAAGCACAGTGAGTCCCATACACGACAAATCCAAGGAGAAACACACCAACACACATTGTAATCAAATTGGCAAAAATTAAAGACAAAGAAAAATTATTGAAAGCAGCAAGGGAAAAATGACAAATAACATACAAGGGAACTCCCATAAGGTTAACAGCTGATTTCTCAGCAGAACCTCTAAAAGCCAGAAGGGAGTGGCATGATATACTTAAAGTGATGAAAGGGAAGAAACTACAACCAAGATTACTCTACCCGGCAAGGATCTCATTCAGATTCGATGGAGAAATCAAAAGCTTTACAGACAGGCAAAAGCTAAGAGAATTCAGCACCATGAAACCATTTCTACAACAAAGGCTAAAGGAACTTCTCTAAGTGGGAAACACAAGAGAAGAAAAGGACCTACAAAAACAAACACAAAACAATTAAGAAAACTGTCATAGGAACATACATATCGATAATTACCTTAAATGTGAATGGATTAAATGCTCCAACCTAAAGACACAGGCTTGCTGAATGGATACAAAAACAAGACCCATATACATGCTGTCTACAAGAGACCTACTTCAGACCTAGGGACACATACGGACTGAGAGTGAGGGGATGGAAAAATATATTCCATGCAAATGGAAATCAAAAGAAAGATGGAGTAGCAATACTCATATCAGATAAAATAGACTTTAAAATAAAGAATGTTTCAAGAGACAAGGAAGGACACTACATAATGATCAGGGGATCAAACCAAGAAGAAGATATAACAATTATAATTATATATGCACCCAACATAGGAGCACCTCAATACATAAGGCAACTGCTAACAGCTATAAAAGAGGAAATTGACAGTAACACAATAATAGTGGGGGACGTTAATACCTCACTTATGCCAATGGTCAGATCATCCAAACAGAAAATTAATAAGGAAACACAAGTTTTAAATGACACAATAGACCAGATAGATTTAATTGATATTTATAGGACATTCCATCCAAAAACAGCAGATTACACTTTCTTCTCAAGTGTGCATGGAACATTCTCCAGGATAGATCACATCTTGGGTCACAAAGCAAACTTCAGTAAATTTAAGAAAATTGAAATCATATCAAGCATCCTTCCTGACCACAACGCTATGCGATTAGAAATGAATTACAGGTTTAAAAACGTAAAAAGCACAAACACATGGAGGCTAAACAATACGTTACTAAATAACCAAGAGATCACTGAAGAAATCAAAGAGGAAATACAAAAATACCTAGAGACAAATGAAAATGAAAACACGACAATCCAAAACCTCTGGGATGCAGCAAAAGCAGTTCTAAGAGGGAAGTTTATAGCTATACAAGCCTACCTCAAGAAACAAGAAAAATCTCAAATAAACAATTTAACCTTACACCTAAAGGAACTAGAGAAAGAAGAACAAACAAAACCTAAAGTTACCAGAAGGAAACAAATAATAAAGATCAGAGCAGAGGGCTTCCCTGGTGGCACAGTGGTTGAGAGTCCACCTGCCAATGCAGGGGACGCGGGTTCGTGCCCCAGTCCGGGAAGATCCCATATGCCGTGGAGCGGCTGGGCCCATGAGCCATGGCTGCTGAGCCTGCACGTCTGGAGCCTGTGCTCTGCAAGAGGAGAGGCCACAGCAGTGAGAGGCCCGCATACTGGAAAAGAAAAAAAAAAAGAGAGATCAGAGCAGAAAAAAATGAAATAGAAACAAAGAAAACAATAGCAAAGATCAGTAAAACTAAAAGCTGGTTCTTTGGCAAGATAAACAAAATTGATCAACCATTTGCCAGACTCAAGAAAAAGAGGGAGAAGACTCAAATCAATAAAATTAGAAATGAAAACGGAGAAGTTACAACAGACACCACAGAAATACAAAGCATCCTAAGATATTACTAAAAGCAACTGTATGCCAATAAAATGGACAACCTGGAAGAAATGGACAAATTCTTAGAAAGGCATAACCTCCAACAACTGAACCAGGAAGAAATAGATAATATGAACAGACCAATCACAAGCAATGAAATTGAAACGGTGATTAAAAATCTTCCAGCAAACAAAAGTCCAGGACCAGATGGCTTCACAGATGAATTCTATCCAACATTTAGAGAAGAGCTACCACCCATCCTTCTCAAACTCTTCCAAAAAACTGCAGAGGAAGGAACACTTCCAAACTCATTCTAGGAGGCCACCATCACCCTGATACCAAAACCAGACAAAGATACTACAAAAAAAGAAAATTACAGATCAATATCACTCACAAATATAGATATAAAAATCCTCAACAAAATACTAGCAAACAGAATCCAACAATACATTAAAAGGATCATACACCATGACCAAGTGGGATTTATCCCAGAGATGCAAGGATTCATCAATATATGCAAATCAATCAATGTGATACACCATATTAACAAATTGAAGAATAAAAACCATATGATCATCTCAATAGATGCAGAAAAAGCTTTTGACTAAATTCAACACCCATTTATGATAAAAACTCTCCAGAAAGTGGGCATAGAGGGAACCTACCTCAACATAATAAAGGCCATATATGACAAACCCACAGCAAACATCATTATCAATGGTGAAAAACTGAAAGCATTTCCTCTAAGATCAGGAACAAGACAAGGATGTCCACTTTTATCATTATTATTCCACATAGTTTTGGAAGTCCTAGCCACAGCAATCGGAGAAGAAAAAGAAACAAAAGAAATACAAATTGGAAAAGAAGAAGTAAAAGTGTCACTGTTTGGAGATGACATGATACTATACATACAGAATTCTAAAGATGCCACCAGAAAACTACTAGAGCTAATCAATGAATTTGGTAAAGTTGCAGGATACAAAACTAATTCACAGAAATCTCTTGCATTCCTATACACTAATGATGAAAAATCTGAAAGAGAAATTAAGGAAACACATTTACCATTGCAACCAAAAGAATAAAATACCTAGGAATAAACCTACCTAGGGAGACAAGAGACCTGTATGCAGAAAACTATAAGACACTGATGAAAGAAATTAAAGACAATACCAACAGATGGAGAGATATACCATGTTCTTGGATTGGAAGAATCAATATTGTGAAAATGACTATACTACCCAAAGCGATCTACAGATTCAATGCAATCCCTATCAAATTACCAATAGCATTTTTTATAGAACTAGAACAAAAAATCTTAAAATTTGTATGGAGACACAAAAGACCCCAAATAGCCAAGGCATTCTTGAGGGAAAAAAACAGAGCTGGAGGAGTCAGACTCCCTAACTTCAGACTATACTATAAAGCTACAATAATCAAGACAATATGGTAATGGCACAAAAACAGAAACATAGATCAATGGAACAAGATAGAAAGCCCAGAGATAAACCCACACTCCTATGGTCAGCTAATCTATGGCAAAGGAGGCAAGGATATACAATGGAGAAAAGACAGTCTCTTCAATAGTGGTGCTGGGAAAACTGGACAGCTACATGTAAAAGAATGAAATTAGAACATTGCCTAACACCATACACTAAAAAAAACTCAAACTAGATTTGAGACCTAATTGTAAGACCGGACACTATAAAACTCTTAGAGGAAAATATAGGAAGAGCACCCTTTGACATAAATCACAGCAAGATCTTTTTTGATCCCCCTCCTAGAGTAATGGAAATAAAAATAAAAATAAACAAATGGGACCTAATGAAACTTCAAAGCTTTTGCACAGCAAAGGAAACCATAAACAAGATGAAAAGACAACCCTCAGAATGGGCCAAAATATTTGCAAATGAATCAACGGACAAAGGATTAATCTCCAAAATATATAAACAGCTTATGCAGCTCAGTATTAAAAAAACAAACAACCGAATCAAAAAATGGGCAGAAGACCTAAATAGACATTTCTCCAGAGAAGAGATACAGATGGCCAAGAAGCACATGAAAAGCTGCTCAACATCACTAATTATTAGAGAAATGCAAATCAAAACCACAGTGAGGTATCACCTCACACCAGTTAGAAGGGGCATCATCAGAAAATCTACAAACAACAAATGCTGGAGAGGGTGTGGAGAAAAGGGAACTGTTTTGCACTGTTGGTGGGAATATAAATTGATACAGCCACTATGGAGAACAGTACAGAGGTTCCTTAAAAAACTACAAATAGAACTACCATATGACCCAGCAATCCCACTACTGGGCATATACCCTGAGAAAACCATAATTCAAAAAGAGACATGTACCAAAATGTTCATTGCAGCTCTATTCACAATAGCCCGGAGCTGGAAACAACCTAAGTGTCCATCATCGGATGAATGGATAAAGAAGATGTGGCACATATATACAATGGAATATTACTCAGCCATAAAAAGAAACGAAACTGAGCTATTTGTAATGAGGTGGATAGACCTAGAGTCTGTCATACAGAGTGAAGTTAGTCAGAAAGAGAAAGACAAATACCGTATGCTAACACATATATACGGAATTTAAAAAAAAAAATGTCATGAAGAACCTAGGGGCAAAACGGGAATGAAGACGCAGACCTACTTGAGAATGGACTTGAGGATATGGGGAGGGGGAAGGGTGGGCTGTGACAAGGCGAAAGAGAGGCATGGACGTGTATACACTACCAAACGTAAGGTAGATAGATAGTGGGAAGCAGCCGCAGAGCACAGGGAGATCAGCTCGGTGCTTTGTGACCGCCTGGAGGGGTGGGATGGGGAGGGTGGGAGGGAGGGAGATGCATGAGGGAAGGGATGTGGGAACAGATGTATATGTATGACTGATTCACTTTGTTATAAAGCAGAAACTAATTTAAAAAATAAATAAATAAACTTAAAAAAAAATGGATTTAAAAAAAAAAAAAAAAAAAACTAAAAATAGAATTACCATATGATCCAGCAATCCCACTACTGGGCATATATCCAGAGAAAACCGTATTTAAAAGGACTCATGCACCCCAATGTTCATTGCAGCACTATTTACAATAACCAGGTCATGGAAGCAACCTAAGTGCCCATCGACAGACGAATGGAAAAAGAAGATGTGGTACATATGTACAATGGAATATTACTCAGCAGTGAAAAGGAAACAAATTGGGTCATTTGCTGAGACATGGATGGATCTAGACCCTGTCATACAGAGTGAAGTAAGTCAGAAAGAGAAAAACAAATATTGTATATTAATGCATGTATGTGGAACCTAGAAAAATGGTACAGATGAACCAGTTTGCAGAGCAGAAATTGAGACACAGATGTAGAGAACAAACGTATGGACACCAAGCGGGGAAAGCGGCAGGGGGATGGGGGTGGTGGTGTGATGAATTGGGATATTGGGATTGACATGTATACACTGATGTGTATAAAATTGATGACTAATAAGAACCTGCTGTATAAAAAAAAATGTGTGAATAATTTGTTATTACTCACTCATTATAGAAAATATTTCTTGAGCACTCACAATGAGCCAGGCCCTCTGTTACATATAGGGAATAAAAGACGATCTAGCTCATATTATAGAGATCGTTTTATATTTCTATTCCAAATTTTATTATTTTAGCTTTTAAGATTATACAATTTGATTTACCTTCATTGTCCTAAGAACAGTAAAATAAAACCTTATCTGAAAACTTCAGTTTATCGGCTGGTTGGGCCGTCAGGGCCGTGAAGGTAGGATTGCTAGTCCTGGGCGGCGAGTTCCCTGCCTCCAGCTGTCCGCAGTCAGAGCATGGCCCCCTGACCGAGGACCCCCGGCCGGCTTGCTTAGAGAAGACGTGGTTCCCCAGCACTTGAGCTGGGGCATCCCTGCCCACTCCCCCTCTGTCGCTGGAGAACCGCTGCGCTGAGCAGCTGGGAGAAGCAGGCCAGAGCCTTCTAGGGCCTCAGGCCTGGGCACCCGTGGAGGATGAGCTGGCTGTTTCCCTGACCAACAGCGCCTCCTCCCCCGCGGTGGGCACCCCCCGGTGGTCTCCCCAGCCTCCAAAAGCAGAAGCGGCACCTGATCGAGTCCCTCTGGAGCGCACACTCCAGTGTAGCTGAAATACAGAAAGATGTGGAATACAGGTTGCCATTCTCCGTAAACACCCTGACAATTAGCATTAATACATTGCTTCCTCCACAATTTCCTCAGGAAAAACCAGTGATCGGTGTTTATCCACCAATACGACATCACTTAGTGGATAAACAAGGAGTGTATGTTACCTCTCCATTAGGAAAAAATTTTTACAATGCACTCAGATCTTGGGAAGGTTATTCAGAGTCTATTGGATGAGTTTTGGAAGAATCCTCCAATTTCAGTTCCTCCTTCAACAGCATTCCCATACCTGCACAGTAACCCAGGTAGGATTCCTCCTTATGCTTCTCAGGGTTTTCCATTTCTTCCTCCATATTCCCCACAAGAAGCTACCAGGACTATCAGTTCTTTATCTATTGCTGACACTGTTTCTTCTTCAATGACAAGTTATACAACAGCCCAACCCGCTCTGCTGCTCCTTCATTTGGTGTCCTTTCAAATCTGCCTCTGCCTGTTCCCACAACAGACACTTCAGCACCGATAAGCCAAAATGCTTTGGGTTACAAGATGCCTGATATCCCTGATGCATTTCCACAACTCTCACAACTAAGTGTGTCACAACTTACAGATATGAATGAACAAGAGGAGGTATTACTAGAACAGTTTCTGACTTTGCCTCAACTAAAACAAATTATTACTGACAAAGATGACTTAGTAAAAAGTATTGAGGAGCTAGCAAGAAAAAAATCTCCTTTTGGAGCCCAGCTTGGAAGCCAAAAGGCAAACTGTTTTAGATGAGTATGAATTACTTACACAAATGAAATCAACTTTTGAAAAGAAGATGCAAAGGCAGCATGAACTTAGCGAGAGCTGTAGTGCGAGTGCCCGATAGGCAAGATTGAAAGTAGCTGCACATGAAGCTGAGGAGGAATCTGCTAATATTGCAGAAGATTTCTTGGAGGGAAAAACTGACATAGATGATTTTCTCAGTAGCTTCATGGAAAAGAGAACAATTTGCCACTGCAGAAGAGCCAAGGGAGAGAAACTTCAACAAGTGATAGCAATGCACAGCCAACTTCATGCTACACTATAGATTTTACTGAAAACATGAACTGCCAAGAGAGGAATGGGACACAAAACTAAGCACATTTATATTTATGATTTGAAAGTTTCATCACAGTGGCTGAATTCATAGATAAACTATATAGATTGTATACAGAACTGAGACTAATTTTGTACAGATTAGAATGATTGCTATGATCTTTGCTTTGAGAAATTTTTCTGCACTATTTGCACTAAAAATGTTTATTTATTGTTGATAAATCCTATCATATTCAAGTTCCACTGCTGTTCATCTCTTACTCTTGATTAATTACCTATGCATGTAATTTTAGCTAGTTTCAATATTTTATAAAATTACTTCATTTAAATTTGTAATTTTAATTTGAAACTGCCTCATTGCTTTATCAAGAATGGTTTATATTTTTTCCTCTCAACGTTTTTTGAAAAACTACTATTTCAACTGTAGAAAAACTCTTATTCTTTCTGTTTCTTTCTGGATGATAAAACTTTCAAAAATAATTTGTTTTTAAATATTCACAGTGTCAGGAAACACCAAACCTGCCAATGTGCCATCTCAAGGAAGTAACTTTTAATACATACAATAAATCAAAAGAATAAACCAGCTGTTTTTACAAACAAAAACAAAAACAAAACAAAACAAAAATACTTCAATTTATCCAACCATCTATGAATCGTTTCAAATCATTTGAAATTATCACAAGCCAAAGGAAACTATTAGTTTCAGTAACTCACAAGCCTGAATATCTGTGTCAAAATAGTCTCTTACAATAGAGTTATTGCCTATTTTTATATTTATGGATTTGAGAGAAAAGAAAAACTTAAAATTGATTAACTGTAATAAATATACACTAACTGGAGGGCGCATGTGGGGCTTATAGCATGAGGACCTAGAGTCACATTGCTGACTGGCAGGGGAGTGAAGTAGGACTGTGGTTCTTAGAAAATGTTTGAGTTCTTTAGTAAATAAGTAACCATTTGTCATTAACATATTCATCGGTACTATTCAAAAACTCTATGGTTTTCCAAATGTTTTTGAAAATAGCTTATTGGACTAAAGGACCTCATTCAAATAAGCTATTCATTTCCTTTGTTTATATGATTAATATTCATATCAAACACATTTTTCTTAATGCAAAGACATAAAAATTCTGACTACAGGTCAGAATTATCATCGATTCCAATGAAGTCTGTTAATGAGGTATTTGTTTTTGTGCAGAGTACTATTCAAACCATTAATGTACATCCCAAGTAGTTCATGGAGGCTTTTTTATTATGCAATCAAGCATATTCATAGGGACAACATGCCCTTGTCTGTTAACCATGTCTCTTTGTTTATTTGCTCATTGATTTATGAAGTGCAGTACATTGAAAAGGCTCTCTTAGGAATTATGGGAAATTACTAAGGTTCCTCTGCATAGTATTTCTCATTATACTCCAACAAGAGTTCACAGAGAACTCGATTATGTAAACTAAAAGTTAACATTTGTGCCCAAGTGATGAGAAAAATCTTGGTAAATCCAGTCTGAATTTCAATTAATTCAGAGAAAAAGAAACTCACTCAATGTTTGATTGATCATGTAGACCAGTGGTTGGTAATCTTTTGGAGTTCCGAAGACTGCTTTGACAATTTAGTGAAAGTTATAGATTCTCCCTCCCCAAAATCTGGACCAGGTGAAGAACTTATGGTGGAGAAAAAGAAACAATGATTTTTCACTTATCAACCAGTGATATTGTATGTTATTAGATAGTCTCCTACTGCCAATGCCTTATCATTTTCTGAGTTCTAACGGTTTCTACCAGTATATTTATTAAACAAGTTCTACTGAACCACAAGTTCATAATTATAACTTGAAAATAAGTTCATGCCCCAGAGATTTGCTTTACTCCTACTCTTACCTAAAAGCCTCCACAATTCAGCATAGCAAGTACAGAAAGGTAAGGTTCCTAAGATATCTTACCACTGAGATAAGTATTGAGACCCTTTGGCCCTCTCGGGGTAGAGACTTCACATCTACGATTCTATCCCTGCCCTTTTAGAAGTCCACACTCTTCCACTGTCATCAATTTCCCCCACTCTGCCCAATACATCCCTGCATCTGACCCAGCACACCACCCTACCTTCCCTTCCAAATGTTGCTCTTGAATTCTCTAAAATTCCTCATCAGTAAACTGTAAACTGTATCTT
This sequence comes from Mesoplodon bidens, assembly GCF_964165515.1. NCBI lineage: Eukaryota > Metazoa > Chordata > Mammalia > Artiodactyla > Ziphiidae > Mesoplodon > Mesoplodon bidens. Next base: position 70,017,441 of record NC_138166.1, on the reverse strand, counting down.
CAATGTCTTCTCTGAATATTCCCTTCTCTTCGCATTAAATGAAATGAGGTTACCTCCTAATGACATTGCTTTTTCTGTTATCTTCTCAAGTAGAGGTGATTTTTTCCCCTCTCACATTGCACATACAAAAAGGTTACAAGGTAGATTATCCTCCATGCTTTCCATTGCAACATCAAATCATTTCCCCCTTCCTTCTATGAATTTGAAGCTCATGCCAGCCCACTATACTAGCTGCTCTACCTCCTCAATGCTATCATATTCTTATCTCCTAGTTACCCCACTCCTTCTTTGACAGTATTTGCTCCTAGATCCTAGACCAGAGTCTTCCTTGTCACTCCGACTTCTGTCATCATTCTTAGTGATGATGACATCCATACAGATGACCCATCATACACCTCAGTGTCTCAATTTCTCAACCCAATCAATTCCAGAGACTTTTTCTTCCACAGCATCTCAGCCAGCCATTCCCATAATCTGTTTCAAACATCCCATTTCTAGCTCCCACCTTCTGTTTCTTTGAGCTCGCTTACTCTCTTAACAACCTCCTCCACTGCTACAATTTCAATGACCCTGTTATCTATTGCTAACATACCCTTGTTCTGTCTTCAGCTATCTATTTTGGTAATCATCAAGACTACCACTCCCTTTATGCTTTCACCTTTGAGTGTACAATCCTAACAAAACCCTGGTTGAACCTGAATAGCCTTTTTTCCTGTATCTTGGTGATGCTAGAGCACATCACTTAAATTCATGAATACATATCTCAAATGGGCATGCAACACATCCTGGAAAGTCTACAGTGTTTTCCTAGTAAGCTCACTTTCCCACTCTCTAAGACAATTATTTCATACCCTTTCCCTCTCAAAAAACCTCCTACACCCCCTTCCCTTTTCATTCTCAGTTGATGACCTTGACTGTTGACTTTTTGAGGAAACAGACATTATTAGATGGGAACACCCTCACATTCTCACCTCCATATGTGAAACCACCTGTGTCAATACCTGTTTCTCCATCCTTCTTCCTGTTACAGTGGAAGGTGTGTCTCTCTGCCTTCAAAGGCTCATCTTTCCCTTGGACTCTAGTTCCTATCACATCACTCTTTCAAGTTAGACAGGCTGCCCTCTCACAAATCTCACAGACTAGTGAGGACAACTATAGGCTGGTGAATCCTAAATGCCGGAAGAAGCAATGCTTTGTCTAAACCACAATCCAAACCCTACTACACTCCCCAAAGGATCTTGTCTGGCTCTAATTATGGAGCCACTCCAAGACACAATCCATGTGTACCACCCATGTGGCAAATCTGGAACCCTTGCCATGATTACTTTGTTTTTCCCCATCCCTGGCTAGGTACCCATTCTGTATAGAAATGGACAAGGTAGCCCATTGTCTCCTGTGACTTGGGGGCTAAGGCACAAATCTTTCCTCCTTGGAAGGCTACATAAATATTTTGACTAACCTTTACAATTTTTTATTCTCGTTTTGTAGGGTGACGATCTGTCCATGTACTTTCTAAAGTCTTTCAATACTTGTTAGACTCAGGAACTTTAGAGTGAGTGAGGAGATTAGAGACTATTCATTTAACTCCCATTTTAAAGCCTCAGCATAGCAAAGTGACTTGGCTAAAGTCACACTTTTGATACTAGTGAACACAGTATTAGAATCATGTTCTCTAAGACAGAAGCTATTTCTACTGTGCTACTTGTGATTGTGAGCTCCTTGGAGTAATAATACCCTAGAAGTATTATTATGTAAGCATCTGACCAAAAGAATATGAAATAGATTTGTGGATTCCATATGGATACCCAAAAGAGATCCATAGTTACAGACTGGAAACCACTCACCCGTGTGTAAAATTAACAATATTCCAGGAGTGGACCGGCTCATTAACTACATTGTATATTACTTCTCCTGAACAGTAAGCTTTTTCATGGCCTTATTGTGAAAGGAAACCCAATTCTAAAGAATTCTGGCCTTAGACGCTGCCTCCATTAGACAGCTGGACATATCTGGAGATAGTTACCCTCGGTCTCCTTTTTGTTTTTATGAAAACCCGGGGAATTGTAAAAAAATTAATATTATTTTGTAATTCATCATCAGCGACCAATTAAACAACCACATACTAAGCACCTGCTACTGTCAGAAAATGTGCTAGACACTGGATTTGCAGAGACAGCTGTGACGTAGCTCCAGCTCTTGGGAACCCATGATTCTGCATAGAGGCCCTCATAAAACATTGGTGTAATGCAGCCACCCAAGAGGGCTAGCACAAGTGATTTGCTATTAATAACAAAGTACTGAAGTTGGTGAAATATTTACTTTAAAAGATTAGAATGGATTTGGTTATCCTTACAATAACTTTGTACTCATTTACTGGCATCATGATACACATTCTTGAGTAGGAATAGAAGGGATAGAGTTACGATTCATCTGGATAAATCCATGGAGGTGTGCCAGCAAATGAAAATCACTATCATGTGTCAAAGTAGAAAAAAATTGTTGACAAGCTCTAGCCTAGATCTAGTGAGAGAGGGAAACAGGCAGACAGACAATGATTACAGGATAGTCCATTAGGTGCAGTCATAAGCACCTGGTGCAAACACAGGATGCTGTGGGCAGGCAGAGAAAGAGAAGGGGTCACACAATTGCCAAAGCAATCCTGAGAAAATGAATAAAGCAGGAGGCATAACCCTCCCAGACTTCAGACAATACTACAAAGCTACAGTAATCAAAAGAGTGTGGTATTGACATAAAAACAGACATCTGGATCAATGGAACAGAATAGAGAGCTCAGAAATAAATGTACACACCTATGGCCCATTAATCTTTGACAAAGGAGGCAAGAATATACAATGGGAAGAAGACAGTCTCTTCAGCAAGGGATGTTGGGAAAGTTGGACAGCTGCATGTAAATCAATGAAGTTAGAACACACTCTTACACCATACACAAAAATAAACTCAAAATAGCTTAGAGACTTAAATATAAGACATGAAACCATAAAACTCCTGGAAAAGAACATAGGAAAAACATTCTCTGGCATAAATTGTATTGATGTTTTCTTAGGTCAGTCTCCCAAGGCAATAGAAATAAAAGCAAAAATAAACAAATGGGACATAATTAAAATTACAAGCTTTTGCACAGCAAAGGAAACCATAAACAATATGAAAAGACAACCTATGGAATGGGAGAAAATATTTGCAAATGATGCAACTGACAAGGGCTTAATTTCCAAAATATACAAACAGCTCAAACAACAACAAAAAAACAAACAACCCAATCAAAAAATGGGAACTAAGAACTAAATAGACATTTCTCTAAAGAAGACATACAGATGGCCAACAGACACATGCAAAGATGCTCAACATTGCTCATTATTAGAGAAATGCAAATCAAAACTACAATGAAGTATTACCTCACACCAGTCAGAATGGCCATCATTAAAAAGTTTACAAATAATAAATGCTGGAGAAAAAGGAACCTTCCTACACTGTTGATGAGAATGTACAGCCACTATGGAAAACAGTATGGAGGTTCGTCAAAAAGCTAAAATTAGAATTACCATATGATCCAGCCATCCCACTGCAGGACACATATCCAGACAAAACTATAACTCAAAAAGATACATGTACCCCTATGTTCATAGCAGCACTATTCACAATAGTCAAGACATGGAAACAACCTACATGTTCACTGACAGATGAATGGATAAAGAAGATGCGGTACATATATACAATGGAATATTACTCAGCCATAAAAAAAGAACGAAGTAATGCCATTTGCAGCAACATGGATGGAACTAGAGATTTTCATACTAACTGAAGTAAGTCAGAAAGACTTACCATATGATATCACTTACATGTGGAATCTAAAATATGACAGAAATGAACTTATCTATGAAACAGAAACAGATTTGCAGACATAGAGAACAGACTTGTGGTTCCCAAGGGGGAGGAGGAGGAGGGATGGTGTGGGAATTTGGGGTTAGCAAATGCACACTGTTATATATAGGATGGATAAACAACAAGGTCCTAATGTATAGCACAGGGAAATATATTCAATATCCTGTGATAAACCATAATGGAAAAGAACATACAAAAAGAATGTATATATAAGTATCACTGAATCACTTAGCTGTACAGCAGAAATTAACACAACATTTTAAATCAACTATACTTCAATTTTTAAAAAGATTCTAAAAGGGTATTATTTTTTTTAAAAAGACAGAAAGGGTCAGAGAAAACTGTGTTGATAGGAGAGGGTGCGGTTAGGATTAGAGGAAACTGTGCCAAGCCGCAGCTAACATGGGATAACCCTGACTAAGAACACAGAACCAGGACCTGGGTTGGGACAGCTTGGGCAGTGCTCAGGTTATGGATCTTGGTCCCATCAGTCTTAAATCAAAGCAGAGTTGATAGCTGAACTGGAGAGGCCTGGCAAAGTTCACAGTCCAGTACAAGTTCTGAGTCAACTTCCAGAGGTATATGTTCAACAGACGCCAGCCAGCGTGTACAGCATAGCCAAACGCTTGCTGGCCTGGGTCAGAGTTCAGATTCAGATTCAGCATTTGGACAGATAATCTGGAAGGAGGCCCTCTGCAATCATCAGAACACATAGGACCACAGAGCAGCAGGGGCAGGGTGTGAGGTAAACCAATACAGAACTGTCTGATCTTTCTTCTTAAGCTTCAATTTCAGTATGTGGCAGGGATGAGCCAGCAGATGTCAAACAGAATCAAGCAGTGAAAAGATGCAGAAGAAAACCACAGTGGCAATATCTTTGCCAGTGAAAAGCTCACAGTCTAAATAGGGAGAAAGAAACACATGAGCAAACAAGCTCCAGAGATGCTGTGATAGAAGTTTGTATAATGGACCACAAAAGCCAGAGTGGTCAATTCAGCCTGGGAAAGTTGGATAAACGTTTTAAAATGGAGGTGACCAGTGAACAAACCTGGAAGATAAGTAGGTGTTTCCCTGGCAGAACTCAGAAGAAGGGGCAATTGGGAAAGACATTCTGAGCAAAGGAAACAACATGAACAAGAGTTAACTGGACTCACGGAGCAGTCTGGAACATCCAGGGACAGTATGGGGATGAAACACTGAGTCAGGACTGGTTACATAATTGTGGAGCCCAGTGATGGCATACTGCTAAGCATGCGGCCATGAAGCCAGCCCTGCACAGAATGCAGAATGGGTGAGATGAGATTGGGCTTTACTATGTAGATCACTAAAGGTTTTAAAATTTTTATTTATTCTAACAGCTTTACTGAGATACGATTCACATACCATATGATTCACCCATTTAAATGTACAATTCATTGGTTTTTAGTATATTCACAAATGTGTGCAACTATCACCACAATTTTAGAATATTTTCATTACCTCAGAAAGAAACCCACAACTTTTAGCTATCAATCCCCATACCCCATGTCCTCTGCTAGCCCTAAGAAACCACTAATCTACTTTATGTCTCTATAGGCTTACCTGTTCTGGACATTTCATAGGAATGGAATCATATAATATGTGGTCTTTTGTGACTGGCTTTTTTCACTTAGCATAATATTTTCAGAGTTCACCTGTACTGTAGTATGTAGCAAGTATTTCATACCTTTCTATGCCTAAATAATATTCTATTGTATGGATTTACCATATTTTATTTATCCATTCATCCTTTGATGGACATCTGGGTTGTTTCTACCTTTTGGCTATTATGAATAATGCTGCCACAGGTATTTATGTACAAGTTTCTTTGTGGACATAAGTTTTCATTTCTCTTGAGTGTATACCCTGGAGTGAGATTGCTGGGTCATATGGTAACTGATATTTAATCACTCAAGGAACTGCCAGACTACTTTCCAAAGTGGATACACCATTTTACAATCCTACGAGTGGTGTATGAGAGTTCCAACTTTTCCACATCCTTGTCAACACTTGCTATTATTGCTCTTTTTTATTCTAGCCATCCTACTGGGTATCAAGGAGTACTGGTAAAGGTTTTTAAAAAGGGAAGAAATAAAAATTTTAGTTTTAGGAGGATGACACTGACATCAAGATGTGAAAAGAATTAAATAGAAGTGGGACTAGAGACAAAGTATTCTAACAAAGGATGAACCTCTCTCTGTCACTGGCTGCTTAGAAAAGGTAAGAAGTTAAAATGGCACTATTGCTCCAACTACTTTCTCTATATCAGAGTCTTTACTTCACATTGTTTCTTCTAAGAATTTTTCATCATAATTTTAACAACTGTTGCAGAAAAAAGGGGGGACCACTTTTTGAGAATGTGCCCTAAGGGAGCCTCCGCTTCCCAGCTACCATCAATTCCAACTTTCCCGTCTGTCCTTCTAGTGTTCACCCACCCTCAGCGATGCTTCTGGACACAACTAGAGACAGTCCAGTTTAAAATGTATTAGCAAGAGTTGGCAACTGATTGGCTCTGGAAAGTCGAAAGAGAGAAGAATATTCCTCTTCTTCTAGTAACTTCCTGGTTTTTAGCAGGGGTGACTGGGTAAAGTAGCAGTTCTTGTTACTAAGATGCAAAAATTAGACCAGGGGAGGGAGTTAAGCAAAGAGGAAGTGTTTGGATTGAAGCACACTGACACTGAGGTGTCTAGGGGATAGCAAGGGGAGTGGCTTTGCAGGTAGCTGGATAGAAGTCCTGGAGGTAGTAGTTCAGTTGTCTGTTTCAAACATTTAAACTACATAGACACACAGAAGCTCAGTATTTGCTATTTTAAATGCCTAGAATGACTCTTCCAGCTTGTCCTTTGCTATAGGAAATGGATTTTGAAATTAGGAAATTGTGGGACTTGCCTGGTGGCTTAGTGGTTAAGACTCCACACTCCCAATGCAGGGGGCCTGGGTTTGATCTCTCATCAGGAAACTAGATCTCACATGCATGCTGCAACTAAGAGTTTGCATGCTGCAACTAAGGAGTTGGTGAGCCACAACTAAGGAGCCCTTGAGCTGCAACTAAGGAGCTGGCAAGCCACAACTAAGAAGCCGGTGAGCCGCAACTAAGGAGCCTGCCTGCTGCAACTAAGACCCAGAGCAACCAAATTAATAAATAAATAAATATTTTTAAAAGAAGATATTAGGAAATTTTCCCAGGTACTCAGTCAAAAGAAATTTTGGGGGAGTGTTTAGTTAAAAAACAATAGCTATGCATTTCCCCGGTTCTCTTCTGTTCTTTGCTGGTGGTATATGTTTCAAAATCCATAACTAATCACAGACTTCCCCCAGTACCTGAATTCATTCATTCACTCAGTCAGTCATTCACCAGAAGTTTACTGACTGTCAGGTTCTGTTCAGGTGCTCAAGATGAAATTTGTTGAACAAAACTTACACAGTTTCTGCCTCTCTATGGAATTATCTCCACGTTTTTTCTCACTCAAAAGCTATTCATTTTTCTGGGAAAGGCAATCATCTAGCATCTGGGAGTTGAACTAGAGAGGAATATTTTATTTCATGGACCAAATAATTTTTTAATAACTGCTTAAACCATCTTAGAAAAACATTTAAATTGTTGGCCGTTCTCTTAGGATATTAAACTTTATGAATAGCATTGAAAAATGATTACAAAATTGTTTAAATCTCCAAAGGATATGTTTTTAATTTTCTAAAGCAAGATAAGAATTGAAAATCTGGTTTAAAAATGGAAATTCAGAATAAATATTAACACAAGACTGTAAAGCACTGCAGCACTGCTTGACCCTGGCTCAAAAAACAAACAAACAAACAAAAAGGCGGGAGGCAACATTAAGCTTTGCAAGACTTTTAATTAATGGTGCAATTTCAGTGATAAAAATGACTAAAACCCTAGACTAGCCCATTAACACCTTTTCAATCAAAGAGTAATTTTTATTGAAGTGTAACTTATATACAACAAAACTCATTAATTCTGTGTGTACGATTTGATGAATTTTGATAAATATATACAACAGTGTACCATTCAACACAATGAAGATATAGAGCAGTGCTATCCAATAGAATTTTTGGTGCTGGTGAAAATGTTCTGTAACTGCCCAATATTGTATCCATTGACCACATTGGCTATTGGGCACTTGAACTGTGGCTTGGGGACTGAGGAACTGAATTATTAACTTTAATTTTAATTCATTTAAATCTTAATTTAAGCAGCTACATGTGATGCGGGACTATCATATTAGTGCACAGCATTTCCATCACCCCAAAAAGTTCTTGTTGCTATCATCTTGCAACGTTACTCCAGTGCCCTCTACTGAGCTTAGCATCACACTAACTGGCAAAGAAATGTTTACCAGTTGCAGCTCCATTATTACAAAGCCTGGACTAGAAGAGTGGGTTTGGAGCTGAGAGAAAATAGATGACTCATCAAATACATGTATTTTTAAATGTAATGGATTTCAATTTATCGATTTTTTTCTTCATGCTTTTTGTGTTCTGCCTTAGAAGTCTTTGACTAATAAATGGTCATAAATGTTTCCTTCTATGTTTTCTTTTAGAAGTTTATAGTTTTAGCTCTTACATTTAGGACTATCATCTAACCTGCGTCGAAAATTTTATATGGTTTGAGGTTAGGGTGGACTTTACTATTTTCACATATGGATATTCAATAGCTTTAGCACTTGTTGAAAAAACATCTTGTCTTTCTATTACTGAATTACATTAGCACATTTGTCAAAAATCACTTGAATGTACGTATAGGTCTATTTCTGGACTCTCTGATTTATATGTCTATCCCTACACCAATTGGACTATCTTGATTACAGTAACTTTTATAGTTAATCTTGTAATCAGGTAGAATGAGTTCTCCAACTTTGTTCTTTTTTCTCATTCAAAAGCTATCCAATTTTGCTCACTCAAAATTGTTTGGTTATTCTAGGTAGTTTATACTTTCATATAAATTTTAGAATCAGTTGTCTATTTATATTTTTCAATACCCACTGAGATATTTGTTGGGGTTTTATTAAATCTATAAGTCAGTTCTAGAACAACTAACCTCTTAATTATGCTACATCTTCCAATCCATGTACATGGCCTTTCTTTCCATTTATTTAAATTTTATAGAAAAGGGAAATCTCCAACACTGTTGGTGGGAATGTAAGTTGGTGCAGCCACTATGGAAAACAGTATGGAGGTTCCTCAAAAAACTAAAAATAGAGTTGCTATATGATCCAGCAATCGCACTCCTAGGCATATATCCAGACACAACTATAACTCAAAAAGAAACATGTACCCCTATGTTCATAGCAGCACTATTCACAATAACCAAGACATGGAAACAACCTAAATGTCCACTGACAGATGAATAAAGAAGATGTGGTATATATATACAATGGAATACTACTCAGCCATAAAGAAGAATGAAATAATGCCATTTGCAGCAACATGGATGCAACCAGAGATTATCATACTAAGTGAAGTCAGAAAGAGAAAGACAAATACCATATGATAGGGCTTCCCTGGTGGCTCAGTGGTTGAGAATCCACCTGCCAATTCAGGGGACACAGGTTCAAGCCCTGGTCTGGGAAGATCCCACATGTTTTGGAGCAACTAAGCCCATGTGCCACAACTACTGTACTGAGCCTGTGCTCTACAGCCCACAAGTCACAACTACTGAAGCCCATGCATATAGAGCCCATGCTCCACAACAAAAGAAGCCACTGCAATAAGAAGCACACACAACACAACAAAGAGTAGCCCCCACTCACCACAACTAGAGAAAGCCCACGCACAGCAAGGAAGACCCAACTCAGCCAAAAATAAATAAATAAATATTTTAAAATACCATATGATATCTCTTATACGTGGAATCTAAAATATGGCACAAATGAACCTATCTACAAAACAGAAACAGACTCAAAAGACATAGAGAACAGACTTGTGGTTGCCAAGCAGGAGGTGGAGAGGGAAAGGGATGGACTGGGAGTTTGGGGTTGGTAGATGCAAACTATTATATTTAGAATGGATAAACAAGGTCCTAATGTATAGCACAGGGAACTGTATTCAATATCCTGTGATAAAACATAATAGAAAAGAATATAAAAAAGAATTTATGTGTGTATAACTGAGTCTCTTTGCTGTACAGCAGAGATTGGCAAAGCACTGTAAATCAGCTATACTTCAGAAATAAATAAATAAATAAATAAATGTATGTTATAAAATCTCTCTTAGCAGTGTTTTGTAGTTTTCCTCAGTTGCTATTCTGGGTTTTAGACAAACTCACACTTCTTACCCCTTTAAACACTCCTCTGACTTTCATCTGCTTTGGATAATTTCCATAATCTTTAAATAATTTCTTAACTATTTAACAAGATTTTATAATTATCTGCTCAGAATCTGTGGGACCACTTCATGTCTCCATTATTACTAAAAGCAAATTCCTGAAGGTTTTTAAGTAATAATTAACAAATCTAGAGCAAAAATTAGAGATTCTTTCTGCTCTAAGTTCTATCAACTTTTTCAGGGTTCAAACTGTTGAATATTATCTATTCATGTGCTTGCACTAAGATAACATCTTAGTTTCAGTCAGCTACAATCTGAAATGGGAAGAACAATATAAACACAGCAAACAACTTCTACCAAGTTTCTTATATTTGTGAATTACACAGATCAGAACAGACTCACTGATCAGGAAGCCCAAATAATGCAGTCATCCTCTTGAAACACTAGATAATAAAACACAGAAATATTCTCGGGGAGGTAAGGTAGTGAGGAGAGAGGGGCAGTCTAGGTAAATATTTTGAAATATTATGCAATGTGTTTTATTTCTCACTTCCAGTATTTCCTCTTGCCCTGCTGTAATTCCTCCCCCCCCCACCTCCCCATTCAGAGAGCAGCAGCAAGAACAAAAAAAGTCTTGTATTCACTGCCTTCAAGTTTGCACAGTTACAGCAGAAATGAAGCTGGAAAGAAATGAGTTAGTACTCAGCTTTTGGAGTAGAAATTAGACTTGACTGTTGGGCAAAGACAATATCCTTATTAACTATTTCATTTTATTAGAAAATATTTGACTAGGTAATACATGTTCATAGTACAACATTCATAAAGTACAAGAGTCTACAGTGAGAAAAGTCTCCTTGACTCCTTATCCCCCAAGAAGTTCCCTCTCATGTTTGCTTCTATAACTTTGATAGTTTTTTTTTTACATTAAAATCTTTGACTCATCTGAAAGGTAATCGTTTCCAGCTTTACTGAGATATTATTGACACATACATGTAAATTTAAGGTTTACAATGTGATGACTGGATACAAGTACATATTGTTAGATGATTCCCACAATAATGTTAATTAACACACCTGTCACCTCAAATATCCTGTGTGTGCATGTGTGTGTGTGGTGATAACATTTAAGATCTACTGTCTTAACAAATTCCAAGTATGCAACAGAGTATTGTTAATTACAGTCACCATGCTATACATTAGATTCCCAAAACTTACATTCTACAGGTGGAAATTTGTACCCTTCGACCAACGTCCCCTTTCTCCCATTCATCCAAACCCAACCCCTGGCAATGACCATTCTACTTTCTATTTTTATGAGTTTGGCTTTTTTAAATACCACATATAAGTGATATCATATAGTATTTGTCTTTCTCTGTCTGACTTATTTCACTCAGTATAATGCCCTCAAGATCCATCCATGTCGTCACAAAAAAGGAGGGTTTCCTTATTTGAGGGGCTGAATATTATTCCATAGTGTGTGTGTGTGTGTGTGTGTGTGTGTGTGTGTGTGTACTGCATTTTCTTTTTCCATTCATTCATCATTAGATGCTTAGGTTGTTTTCATGTCTTGAATGTTGTAAACAATTCTGTAATAAACACGGGAGTAGAGATATCTATTCAAGATAGTAGTTTCATTTCCTTCGAATATATACCCAGAAGTGAGATTGATGGATCATATGATAGTTCTATTTTTAATTTTTTGAGGAACCTACATATTGTTTTCCATAATGGCTGCACCAATTTACATTCCCACCAACAGTGTACAAGGGTTCCCTTTTTCATCCTCACCAACACTTGTTATCTCTTGTCTTTTTATGATAGCCATTCTAACAGGTGTGAGGTAATATTTCATTGTGGTTTTGACTTACATTTCCCTGATAATTAGTGATGTTGAACATCTTTTTGTGTATTGTTTGACCTTTTGTATGTCTTCTTTGGAAAAACATCTATTCAGTTACTCTGCCCATTTTTAACTGGAATTTTTTTGTGCTCTTGAATTGTATGAGTTCTTTATATATTTTGGATATTAACTCCTTATCAGATAGATGGTTGTAAATATTTTACCCCATTCCACAGGTTGCCTTTTCATTTTGTTGATTGATTCTTTTGCTGTACAAGAGCTTTATAATTTGTAGTCCCACTTGTTTGTTTTTGCTTTTGTTGCTTGCATTTTGATGTTGTATCCAAAAAATCATTGCTAAGATCAATGTGAGGGAGAATTTTCCCTATGTTTTCTTGCAATAGTTTTACAGTTCTGGGGCTTAAATTTAGATCTTTAATCCATTTTGAGTTCATTTTTGTGAGTGGTGTAGTTTCATTCTTTTGCATGTGAATATCCAGTTTTCCCAACACCACCTATTAAAGAGACTCCTTTCTCCACTGGGTATTCTAGTCTCCCTTGTCAAATATTAGTAGACCACATATGTGGGAGTTTATTTCTGAGCTCTTGGTTCTGTTCCATTTATCTATGTGTCTGTTTTTATGCCAATACCATACAGTTTTGATTAGTATAGCTTTGTAATAAAGTTTGAAATCAGGAATAGTGATACATCCAGTTTTGTTCTTTCTCAGGATAGCTTTGGTTATTTGCAGTCTTTTGTAGTTCCAAAAAAATTTTAGGTTTTCTTTTTTTTATTTCTGTGAAAAATGCCAGTGGAATATTGATAGGGATTGCACCAAATCTAAAGATGGCTTTGGGTAGTACAAACGTTTCAACAATATTAATTCTTCCAATCTGTGAACACAGATTATCTTCCCATTTATTTGTGTCTTCTTCAATTTCTTTAATCAATGTCTTGTAATTTTCAGTGTACAGATCTTTTACCTCCTTGGTTAAATTTATTCCTAAGTATTTTATTATCTTTGATGCTATTGTAAATGGGATTTTTTCAAATTTCCTTTTCTGATAGTCCATTGTTTGTGTATAGAAACACAGTTGATTTTTGTTTGTTGACTTTGTGTTCTGCAACTTTACTGAATTCATTTATTAGTTCTAACAGTTTTTTTGATAGAGTCTTTAGGATTTTCTATGTATAAGGTTATATCATCTGCAAGCAGAGATAATTTTCCTTTTTCCTTTCTAATTTGGATGAATTTGTTACTTTTTCTTGCCTAATTTCTCTGGCTAGGAATTCCAGCACTATGTTGAATTAGAGTGGGGAGAGTGGTCATCCTTGTCTTGTTGCTGATATTAGCAGGAAACCTCCAACTTTTCATTGCTTTTTCTTTGTTTTTTAAATTTTTATTGGAGTATAATTGATTTACAATGTTGTTAGTTTCCAGTGTACAGCAACATGAATGAGTTATACATATACAGATATCCACCCTTTTTTAGGTTCTTTTCCCATACTTTCATTGTTGAATATGATGTTAGCCTTTGGTTTGTAATAAAGCAATTCAGACTATGTATACGTCTTTTTCACTGGGTTATATCATTGCTTATTTTTGTATAGTTTTTGCTTTTATGTGATGACAAAAGTGAAATTTTAACTTGGAAAAAAATACTTGGGAGGAGAGATTTGAGAAGATGGCAGAAGAGTAACACACAGAGATCACCTTCCTCCCCACAGATACATCAGAAATACATCTACACGTGGAACAACTCCTACAGAACACCTACTGAACGCTGGCAGAAGACCTCAGACTTCCTAAAAGGCAAGAAACTCCCCCACGTACCTGGGTAGGGCAAAAGAAAAAAGGAAATACAGAGACAAAGAATAGGGACGGGACCTGCACCAGTGGGAGGGAGCTGTGAAGGAGGAAAGGTTTCCACACACTAGGAAGCCCCTTAGTGGGGGAGGGGGGGAAGCTTCGGAGCCACAGAGGAGAGCGCAGTAACAGAGGTGCGGAGGGCAAAGTTGAGAGATTCCCGCACAGAGGATCTGTGCTGACCAGCACTCACCAGCCCGAGAGGCTTCTCTGTTCACCCTCCAGGGCGGGCGGCGGCTGGGAACTGAGGATCGGGCTTCGGTCGGATTGCAGGGAGAGGACTGGGGCTGGCGGTGTGAACACAGCCTGAAGGGGCTAGTGCACCACGGCTGGCCGGGAGGAAGTCCGGGAAAAAGTCTGGACCTGCCAAAGAGGCAAGAGACTTTTTCTTCCCTCTGTTTCCTGGTGCGCGAGGAGAGGAGATTAAGAGCACCGCTTAAAGAAGCTCCAGAGACAGGCGCGAGCCGCCGCTATCAGCGCAGATCCCAGAAACGGGCATGAGACGCTAAGGCTGCTGCTGCCACCACCAAGAAGCCTGTGTGCACACACAGGTCCTATCTACACCTCCCCTCCCGGGAGCCTGTGCAGCCTGACACTGCCAGGGTCCCGTGATCCAGGGAAAACTTCCCTGGGAGAATGCATGGCACGCCTCAGGCTGGTGAAACGTCACGCCGGCCTCTGCCACCGCAGGCTCGCCCCGCACTCCATGCCCCTCCATCCCCCAGGCCTGAGTGATCCAGAGCCTCCGAATCAGCTGCTCCTTTAACCCTGTCCTGTCTGAGCGAAGAACAGACACCCTCAGGTGACCTAAACGCAGAGGCGGGTCCAAATCCAAATCTGAACCACCGGAGCTGTGCGAGCAAAGGAGACAAAGGGAAATTTCTTGCAGCAGCCTCAGAAGCAGCGGATTAAAGCTCCACAATCAACTTGATGTACCCTGCATCTGTGGAATACCTGCATAGACAACTAATCATCTCAAATTGAGGCGGTGGACTTTGGGAACAAGATATATTATTTTTTCCCTTTTCCTCTTTTTGTGAGTGTGTATGTATATGCTTCTGTGTAAGACATTGTCTGTGTAGCTTTGCTTTCACCATTTGTCCTAGGTTTCCGTCTGTCCGGTTATTTTTTCTTTTTCTTTCTTTCTTTCTTTTTTTTTTTTTTTTTTACTTAAAACTTTTTTTCTTAATAATTGTTTTTTATTTTAATTATTTTATTTTATTTTATTTTATCCTGTTTCTTTCTATTTCTTTCTCCCTTTTATTCTGAGCCGTGTGGATGAAAAGCTCATGGTGCTCCAGGCAGGAGCCAGTGCTGTACCTCTGAGGTGGGAGAGCCAACTTCAGGACACTGGCCCAAAAGAGACCTCCCAGCTCCACGTAATATCAAATGGTGAAAATCTCCCAGAGATCTCCATCTCATCACCAAGACCCAGCTTCACTCAACGACCAGCAAGCTACAGTGCTGGACACCCTATGCCAAACAACTAGCAAGACAGAAACACAGTCCCATCCATTAGCAGAAAGGCTGCCTAAAATCATAATAAGTCCACAGACACCCCAAAACACACCACCAGACATGGATCTGCCCACCAGAAAGACAAGATCCAGCCTCAACCACCAGAACACAGGTGGTAGTGCCCTCCACCAGGAAGCCTACACAACCCACTGAAACAAACTTAGCCACTGGGGACAGACACCAAAAACAACAGGAACTAAGAACCTGCAGCCTACAAAAAAGGAGACCCCAAACACAGTAAGATAAGCAAAATGAGAAGACAGAAAAACCCACAGCAGGAGAAGGAGCAAGGTAAAAACCCACCAGACCTAACAAATGAAGAGGAAATAGGCAGTCTACCTGAAAAAGAATTCAGAATAATGATAGTAAAGATGATCCAAAATCTTGGAAATAGAATAGAGAAAATGCAAGAAACATTTAACAAGGACCTAGAAGAACTAAAGAGGAAACAAGCAATGATGAACAACACAATAAATGAAATTAAAAATACTCTAGAAGGGATCAATAGAATAACTGAGGCAGAAGAACGGCTAAGTGACCTGGAAGATCAAATAGTGGAAATAACTACTGCAGAGCAGAATAAAGAAAAAAGAATGAATAGAACTGAAAACAGCCTCAGAGACCTCTGGGAGAACATTAAACACACCAACATTCGAAGTATAGGGGTCCCAGAAGAAGAAGAGAAAAAGAAAGGGACTGAGAAAATATTTGAAGAGATGATAGTGGAAAACTTCCCTAATAAGGGAAAGGAAATAGTTAATCAAGTCCAGGAAGCACAGAGAGTCCCATACAGGATAAATCCAAGGAGAAACATGCCAAGACACATATTAATCAAACAATCAAAAATTAAATACAAAAAAAACATATTAAAAGCAACAAGGGAAAAACAACAAATAACACACAAGGGAATCCCCATAAGGTTAACAGCTGATCTTTCAGCAGAAACTCTGCAAGCCAGAAGGGAGTGGCAGGACATAATTAAAGTGATGAAGGAGAAAAACCTACAACCAAGATTACTCTACCCAGCAAGGATCTCATTCAGATTTGATGGAGACATTAAAATCTTTACAGACAAGCAAAAGCTGAGAGAGTTCAGCACCACCAAACCAGCTTTACAACAAATGCTAAAGGAACTTCTCTAGGCAAGAAACACAAGAGAAGGAAAAGACCTACAATAACAACCCCAAAATTATTAAGAAAATGGGAATAGGAACATACATATTGATAATTACCTTAAATGTAAATGGATTAAATGCTCCCACCAAAAGACAAAGACTGGCTGAATGGATACAAAAACAAGACCCATATATATGCTGTCTACAAGAGACCCACTTCAGACATAGGGGCACATACAGACTGAAAGTGAGGGGATGGAAAAAGACATTCCATGCAAATGGAAATCAAAAGAAAGCTGGAGGGCCTCCCTGGTGGCGCAGTGGTTGAGAGTCCGCCTGCCGATGCAGGGGATGCGGGTTCGTGCCCCAGTCTGGGAGGATCCCATATGCCGCGGAGTGGCTGGGCCTGTGAGCCATGGCCGCTGGGCCTGTGCGTCTGGAGCCTGTGCTCCGCAACGGGAGAGGCCACAACAGTGAGAGGCCTGCATACCGCACAAAAAAAAAAAAAAAAGAAAGCTGGAGTAGCAATTCTCATATCAGACAAAATAGACTTTAATATAAAGACTATTACAAGAGACAAAGAAGGACACTACATAATGATCAAGGGATCGATCCAAGAAGAAGATATAACAATTGTAAATATTTATGCACCCAACATAGGAGCACCTCAATACATAAGGCAACTGCTAACAGCTATAAAAGAGGAAATCGACAGTAACACAATCACAGTAGGGGACTTTAACACCCCACTTTCACCAATGGACAGATCATCCAAAATGAAAATAAATAAGGAAACACAAGCTTTAAATGATACATTGAACAAGACGGACTTAATTGATATTTATTGGACATCCATTCCAAAAACAACAGAATACACATTTTTCTCAAGTGCTCATGGAACATTCTCCAGGATAGATCATGTCTTGGGTAACAAATCAAGCCTTGGTAAATTTAAGAAAATTGAAATTGTATCAAGTATCTTTTCTGACCACATCGCTATGAGACTAGATATCAATTACAGGAAAAGATCTGTAAAAAATACAAACACATGGAGGCTAAACAATACACTACTTAATAACGAAGTGATCACTGAAGAAATCAAAGAGGAAATAAAAAAATACCTAGAAATAAATGACAATGGAGACAAAACGACCCAAAACCTATGTGATGCAGCAAAAGCAGTTCTAAGAGGGAAGTTTATAGCAATACAATCCCACCTTAAGAAACAGGAAACATCTCAAATAAACAACCTAACTTTGCACCTAAAGCAATTAGAGAAAGAAGAACAAAGACACCCCAAAGTTAGCAGAAGGAAAGAAATCATAAAAATCAGATCAGAAATAAATGAAAAAGAAATGAAGGAAACAATAGCAAAGATCAATAAAACTAAAAGTTGGTTCTTTGAGAAGATAAACAAAATTGATAAACTATTAGCCAGACTCATCAAGAAAAAAAGAGAGAAGACTCAAATCAATAAAATTAGAAATGAAAAAGGAGAAGTAACAACTGACACTGCAGAAATACAAAGGATCATGAGAGATTACTACAAGCAACTCTATGCCAATAAAATGGACAACCTGGAAGAAATGGACCAATTCTTACAAATGCACAACCTGCCGAGACTGAACCAGGAAGAAATAGAAAATATGAACAGACCAAACACAAGCACTGAAATTGAAACTGTGATTAAGAATCTTCCAACAAACAAAAGCCCAGGACCAGATGGCTTCACAGATGAATTCTATCAAACATTAAGAGAAGAGCTAACACCTACCCTTCTCAAACTCTTCCAAAATATAGCAGAGGGGGGAACACTTCCAAACTCATTCTACGAGGCCATCATAACCCTGATACCAAAACCAGACAAAAATGTCACAAAGAAAGAAAACTACCGACCAATATCACTGATGAACATAGATGCAAAAATCCTCAACAAAATACTAGCAAACAGAATCCAACAGCACATTAAAAGGATCATGCACCATGATCAAGTGGGGTTTCTTCCAGGAATTCAAGGATTCTTCAATATATGCAAATCAATCAACATGATACACCATATTAAAAAACTGAAGGAGAAAAACCATATGATCATCTCAATAGATGCAGAAAAAGCTTTTGACAAAATTCAACACCCATTTATGATAAAAAAAAAACCCTGCAGAATGTAGGCATAGAGGGAACTTTCCTCAACATAATAAAGGCCATATATGACAAACCCACAGCCAACATCGTCCTCAATGGTGAAAAACTGAAACCATTTCCACTAAGATCAGGAACAAGACAAGGTTACCCACTCTCACCACTATTATTCAACATAGTTTTGGAAGTTTTAGCCACAGCAATCAGAGAAGAAAAGGAAATAAAAGGAATCCAAATTGGAAAAGAAGAAGTAAAGCGGTCACTGTTTGCAGATGACATGATACTATACATAGAGAACCCTAAGGATGCTACCGAAAAACTACTAGAGCTAATCAATGAATTTGGTAAAGTAGCAGGATACAAAATTAATGTACAGAAATCTCTGGCATTCCTGTACACTAATGATGAAAAATCTGAAAATGAAATCAAGAAAACACTCCCATTTACCATTGCAACAAAAAGAATAAAATATCTAGGAATAAACCTACCGAAGGAGACAAAAGACCTGTATGCAGAAAATTATAAGACACTGATGAAAGAAATTAAAGATGATACAAATAGATGGAGAGATATACCATGCTCCTGGATTAGAAGAATCAATATTGTGAAAATGATTCTACTACCCAAAGCAATCTACAGATTCAATGCAATCCCTATCAAACTACCACTGGCAATTTTCACAGAACTAGAACAAAAAATTTCAAAATTTGTTTGGAAAAACAAAAGACCCCGAATAGCCAAAGCAATCTTGAGAACGAAAAACGGAGCTGGAGGAATTAGGCTCCCTGACTTCAGACTATACTACAAAGCTACAGTAATTAAGACAGTGTGGTACTGGCATAAAAACAGAAAGATAGATCAGTGGATCAGGATAGAAAGCCCAGAGATAAACCCACGCACATATGGCCAACTTATCTTTGATAAAGGAGGCATGAATGTACAGTGGAGAAAGGACAGCCTCTTCAATAAGTGGTGCTGGGAAAACTGGACAGGGACATGTAAAAGTTTGAGATTAGATCATTCCCTAACACCATACACAAAAATAAGCTCCAAATGGATTAAAGACCTAAATGTAAGGCCAGAAACTATCAAACTCTTAGAGGAAAACATAGGTAGAACACTCTATGACATAAATCACAGCAAGATCCTTTTGGACCCACCTCCTAGAGAAATGGAAATAAAAACAAAGATAAACAAATGGGACCTAATGAAACTTCAAAGCTTTTGCACAGCAAAGGAAACCATAAACAAGACCAAAAGACAACCCTCAGAATGGGAGAAAATATTTGCAAATGAAGCAACTGACAAAGGATTAATCTCCAAAATTTATAAACAGCTCATGCAGCTCAATAGCAAAAAAACAAACAACCCAATCTAAAAATGGGCAGAAGACTTAAATAGGCATTTCTCCAAAGAAGATATACAGACTGCCAACAAACACATGAAAGAATGCTCAACATCATTAATCATTAGAGAAATGCAAATCAAAACTACAATGAGATATCATCTCACACCAGTCAGAATGGCCATCATCAAGAAATCTAGAAACAGTAAATGCTGGAGAGGGTGTGGAGAAAAGGGAACACTCTTGCACTTCTGGTGGGAATGTGAATTGGTACAGCCACTATGGAGAACAGTATGGAGGTTCCTTAAAAAACTACAAATAGAAGTAC
Organism: Mesoplodon bidens; assembly: GCF_964165515.1. Taxonomy (NCBI): domain Eukaryota; kingdom Metazoa; phylum Chordata; class Mammalia; order Artiodactyla; family Ziphiidae; genus Mesoplodon; species Mesoplodon bidens. Next base: position 69,997,088 of record NC_138166.1, on the reverse strand, counting down.
CATATGACCCAGCAATCCCACTACTAGGCATATACCCTGAGAAAACCATAATTCAAAAAGAGACATGTACCAAAATGTTCATTGCAGCTCTATTCACAATAGCCCGGAGATGGAAACAACCTAAGTGTCCATCATCGGATGAATGGATAAAGAAGATGTGGCACATATATACAATGGAATATTACTCAGCCATAAAAAGAAACAAAACTGAGCTATTTGTAATGAGGTGGAGAGACCTAGAGTCTGTCATACAGAGTGAAGTAAGTCAGAAAGAGAAAGAGACAAATACCGTATGCTAACACATATATATGGAATTAAAAAAAATGTCATGAAGAACCTAGGGGTAACACGGGAATAAAGACACAGACCTACTTGAGAATGGACTTGAGGATATGGGGAGGGGGAAGGGTAAGCTGTGACAAAGCGAAAGAGAGGCATGGACATATATACACTACCAAACGTAAGGTAGATAGATAGTGGGAAGCAGCCGCAGAGTACAGGGAGATCAGCTCAGTGCTTTGTGACCGCCTGGAGGGGTGGGATGGGGAGGGTGGGATGGGGAGGGTGGGAGGGAGGGAGATGCATGAGGGAAGGGATGTGGGAACAGATGTATATGTATGACTGATTCACTTTGTTATAAAGCAGAAACTAATAAAAAAATATATATATATAAAATAAAAATAAATAAATTTAAAAAAATAGATGCAGAAAAAGCTTTTGACAAAATTCAACACCCATTTATGATAAAAAAAAAAACCCTGCAGAATGTAGGCATAGAGGGAACTTTCCTCAACATAATAAAGGCCATATATGACAAACCCACAGCCAACATCGTCCTCAATGGTGAAAAACTGAAACCATTTCCACTAAGATCAGGAACAAGACAAGGTTACCCACTCTCACCCCTATTATTCAACATAGTTTTGGAAGTTTTAGCCACAGAAATCAGAGAAGAAAAAGAAATAAAAGGAATCCAAATCAGAAAAGAAGCAAAGTTATCACTGTTTGCAGATGACATGATACTATACATAGAGAATCCTAAAGATGCTACCAGAAAACTACTAGAGCTAATCAATGAATTTGGTAAAGTAGCAGGATACAAAATTAATGCACAGCAATCTCTTGCATTCCTATACACTAATGATGAACCATCTGAAAGTAAAATTAAGAAAACACTCCCATTTACCATTGCAACAAAAAGAATAAAATATCTAGGAATAAACCTACCGAAGGAGACAAAAGACCTGCATGCAGAAAATTATAACACACTGATTAAAGAAATTAAAGATGATACAAATAGATGGAAAGATATACCATGTTCTTGGATTGGAAGAATCAATATTGTGAAAATGATTCTACTACCCAAAGCAATCTACAGATTCAATGCAATCTCTATCAAACTACCACTGGCATTTTTCACAGAACTAGAACAAAAAATTTCACTATTTGTGTGGAAACACAAAGACCCCGAATAGCCAAAGCAATCTTGAGAGCTGGAGGAATCAGGCTCCCTGACTTCAGGCTATACTACAAACCTACAATAATCAATACAGTATGGTACTGGCACAAAAACAGAAATATAGAACAATGGAACAGGACAGAAAGCCCAGAGATAAACCCATGCACATATGGTCACCTTATCTTTGATAAAGGAGGCACGAATATACAGTGGAAAAAAGACAGCCTCTTCAATAAATGGGGCTGGGAAAACTGGACAGGTACATGTAGAAGTATGAAATTAGAACACTCCTTAACACCATACACAAAAATGAACTCAAAATGGATTAAAGACCTAAATGTAAGACCAGACACTATCCAACTCTTAGAGGAAAACATAGGCAGAACACTCTATGACATTAATCACAGCAAGATCCTTTTTGACCCACCTCCTAGAGAAATGGAAATAAAAACAAAAATAAACAAATGGGACCTAATGAAACTTAAAACGTTTTGCACAGCAAAGGTAATCATAAACAAGATGAAAAGACAACCCTCAGAATGGGAGAAAATATTTGCAAATGAAGCAACTGACAAAGGATTAATCTCCAAAATGTACAAGCAGCTCATGCAGCTCAATAACAAAAAAACAAACAACCCCATCCAAAAATGGGCAGAAGACCTAAATAGACATTTCTCCAAAGAAGATATACAGATTGCCAACAAACACATGAAAGAATGCTCAACATCATTAATTATTAGATAAATGCAAATCAATGGTACAATGAGATATCATCTCACACCAGTCAGAATGGCCATCATCAAACAATCTACAAACAATAAATGCTGGAGAGGGTGTGGAGAAAAGTGAACTCTCTTGCACTGTTTGTGGTTATGTAAATCGATACAGCCACTATGGAGAACAGTATAGGGGTTCCTTAAAAAACTAAAAATAGAACTACCATATGACCCAGCAATCCCACTACTGGGCATATACCCTTAGAAAACCATAATTCAAAAAGAGTCATTTACCAAGATGTTCATTGCAACTCTATTTACAATAGCCAGGACATGGAAGCAACCTAAGTATCCATCAACAGATGAATGGATAAAGAAGATGTGGCACATATATACAATGGAATATTACTCAGCCATAAAAAGAGACGAAATTGAGTTATTTGTAGTGAGGGGGATGGACCCAGAGTCTGTCATACAGAGTGAAGTAAGTCAGAAAGAGAAAGACAAACACCGTATGCTAACACATATATATGGAATCTAAGAAAAGAAAAGAAAAAAGTCATGAAGAACCTAGGGGTAAGATGGGAATAAAGACACAGACCTACTAGAGAATGGACTTGAGGATATGGAGAGGGGGAAGGGTAAGCTGTGACAAAGTGAGAGAGTGGCATGGACATATATACACTACCAAACGTAAAATAGATAGCTAGTGGGAAGCAGCCACATAGCACAGGGAGATCAGCTTGGTGCTTTGTGACCACCTAGAGGAGAGGATAGGGAGGTGGGAGGGAGGGAGATGCAAGAGGGAAGAGATATGGGAACATATGTATATGTATAACTGTTTCACTTTGTTATAAAGCAGAAACTAACACACCATTGTAAAGCAAAATACTCCAATAAAGATGTTAAAAAAAAAAATACTTGGGAATTCCCTGGTGGTCCAGTGGTTAGGACTCGGATGCTTTCACTAACATGGGGCTGCATTCAAACCCTGGTCAGGGAACTAAGATCCCATAAGCCACTCACTGCAGCCAAAAAAAAAAAAAATAACCTTCATAAAATTGGCTGAAACATCCCTCATAATTAGTTTCCTTAAATCAGTATTTATAGAATGCCTACTAAAAAACAGGTAACACATTAGGTATTGGGGAAATGGAGAGGCTTATTTTGATAAAAGCTTTAACTCAAAATTCATTCTATGACAGAGTATATCTGGAAACACAAGAAATTGTTAACAGGTTTACCTCTGGGGAGAAGACTTAATTTTTATAGTATAGTATACCCTTTTTCACATTTTGAATTTTGTATTCTATGTCTGTGTATTATTTACTCAAAAAGATTGGTTTCTAAAATCCTATGCATTGCATAAATCCTCTAGAAAATAATTTGTAACATGTAATTTGTTTTTTATGTCTCATTAAAAGCCCTTCCACATTGTAGCAAGTTAACAAATTCTGACAAAATTTTCTGTTTGTTCATCTTAATTTTTTTTTAATAAAAGAAATTTTACCTCAATTTTCCAACCACCATACAGTAGTTTATTGTTGGTTACTGAGGGTATTATGACCCTGAACATATTCTTAATTAACTATGGTAGCTCCATAGGGAGGATTCTAGTATGTAGCATTCATCTCTACTTGAAAATCAGCCTATCTGTGCTTAGTACCAGCTCTTCTGAAGCTCTCCCATGGTTCTCCACCAAGTCCTCCTTCCCATGGTAATGTATCATCTCAATCCCTGTGTCAATGGAGATTATGAAATGATTTTTCATCTATTCCCTTGCCCACAGCACTCATCACCATCAATGAGACCTGTAGCTAGGAGGAACTCAGCAAGGTGCTGAGAAAAGCTGTAATGAACCCTCTGTGAATACTAAATACAGTGAGACTAAGCTCTGAAAGGACAGCTGACTAGCTACTGTTTCAGTTGCTTAAAATGAATTAAAATGTTTATCAAGCTGGGGTTGTAGAAGAAAAGAGAAGATGGGTAAAGTATTACATGAGACATTGCTTTGAGGGTGTATAAAGGAGTAGTCTAACACAGAGGGGTATAAGCCAAAGGGTTTCTTGGTTTGTGGTCAGTCTCAGAAAGGGGTTCAGATCTTGCTGCAGTGTGGAGAGGATTGAAAGAGGATAAGATGGAGCAGAGAGACCATTTAGAGGACTTGATTAAGGCAGTAAGAGCTGGATAGAAAGGACAGGTCAAATATGTCACACATTAAGAAGAAAGGTCTAAAATATAATTGCCAGGTAGAGTCAGTAAGACCTGAGAACTGATTGGCAGTTAAAGTAGAGCGATTAAGAGCAGGACTCTAGATCCAGTGAATTATGGCTCTGTATTATTAATAATTCTGGCTTAGTAAGACTAACAGAAATAGCAGCTATTAGTATTATTATGTATATTGCATAGAAACAGAGATAGGGATGACTTCCAGGTTTCTGGATTACATGACTTTTAAACAGACATGCCTTTCACTGGGCTGGAAATACAGAAGGAGAAACAGGCTTGGGTGAGAGGAAGGAAAGATGAAAAAGATGCTGAGTTAGAGGTGCTTGGGAAACACGCATATGTTGCATATGTGAAAACTAGTCAGGAGAGGGGTTGCGGTCTAGAAACAGATTTGTGAGTGGCCACACATAATTGGTAGTTGATGCCATCAGTGTAAATGAGAATGAGAGAACCAAGAGAAACATACAGCGTGTAGAAAAGGGAGAGGTGTGGTGGGAAGGAAGACCAGAGAGCTTGCAGGGAAACCAGGAGGAGATAGTGACACAGGAGAAAAAGGGGAGCATTTGAGAGGGAAAGGCCTGATCAGGTGTTCCTTCCTCATCAGATCAACCCAAGTGAAGTTTTGTCTAGAAATGAACAAGGTTTGAGTCTTCTCTAGGACCTCAGGCCCAAGTATCCAAGAGCAGCCCCTGGAGTGCAGGCTTCCTGGAAGCCTCCATGACAGCAATGGCCCAGGACAGAAAATCCTCCTCTGCACTCATATCTCAGGTCAGCCAGAAGGCCCGTGGCTTCCTTGAAGCAGAAAGAAGAGTTTATCCCACTGTTCAGCAGCTGGCCAACGGCAGCTTCAGTTCAGTGAGAAAACTCTTAAAAAGCATGGAATCATGGAAGGTTGAAAAAACCACCTGCCTATTAACAAATAAGTTAGAGATTACAGTTTTGTTGGAAATATAAAGTTGGCACCCTCAAATTCCTCTATGTTATAGTAGTAGAAAAATGCCTTATTTGTATGAGTGAATTTTCTAGATAAAGTTTACTACTTTAGGAACTAAACCTTTAATTTTAGCCATCGTTTTGTCACTAAAATTTCCCTACCTTCCCAATACCCAGTACACTAGACATAATATAATCTTGCTTGCAAACTCAGGATCATTGTTATGATCATTAATTATTATGGTAAAAGATATAAAGGATGAGAGGTAACATTTATTGTGCACTTACTATGTGCCTAATGCATAACATTTAACTTCCTCAATGATCCTATACACTAGGCACCATCTCCATTCTACAGATAGAGACACTGAGGTTTGGAAAGATTAACTTGTTCAAAATCAAACATATCTTTAGTTAGAATTTATATCTAGTGTCTGATTCTAAAGCCTTCCTATTTCCCTTCCTGCGCTTTCCCCTCCAACTTTTGAAAATTGTTTTTTATAGCTATTTCTTGCTGGGGGTTCCCTCAGGGACTGTTTACTCCATAGCTAAACAGGTCAGGTTACTGAGCTTTTACAGGATGATTTAACCTCTCTCCTCCCTTGATACCAATGATCACTTTTCAATATATCAGCTTCCGCAGTAATCCTTCCCTTCTCCTAATATCTTTTTCCTGAAACCTAAGTAACTTGCCAGGGAAAACTAAATTACCAATTTTATTAAATGAGTAACATAATTTAACACAATATTTAAGAATGTGTTCACATCTCTCTTGTGAATATTATTTTCACCCCTTCTTAGAGACTTGTTCTTACTGTCACGTTTATGACTATATTCAAGAAGGTTAAAGTTCACCAAAGTCTAAATGTTAGATAAATTACTCTCAGTTTGCCCAACAAGCCTTCCCCCAGTCACCTGCCCATATTTGGGCCAAACTGATTGGTTCAGAGGAAGACAGGCACACAAGTCAAGCAATCAGAACCTTTCTTGGGGACTTCTCCTGCTGGAGCTATCAGGTAAGAGATGGTCTCATCACTGAAGCTATTACAAGATGAGTTCAGAGCTTTCCACTAGTCTTTGGAGATAGCCCACTGCTGTAGTAGAGAGTGATTGCCACTTACAGAGAGGGCAGAGACAAGAGATGAAGAAAAAGAGGATCCAGACAGCCTTAGTCTCTGGATTCAATTATTCCTAGTTCTGCAACTGCCATGACCTTGTAAACTTATAAATCTTTCTCCTCTTTATTTTTCTTCAGCGAGTTGTACTTCTACTTCTGTCACCCGTCACTAATAGACTTTTGGCCAATAAATGTAGGCATTAATCAAGAACAGTAGTTCTCAATTGCGGCTGCATATTAGAAGCATCAGGGGAGTTTTTAAGAGTCCCAAAGCCCAGGGTGCATTGCAAACCAATTAGACCAGAATTTCTAGGGTTGGAACCAGGCATCGGTATTTTTATAAAGCTCCCCAGGACAGCCCAATGTGCATCCAGGATAAGAATCACTGCTCTGGAACAACTTTAACTCTAAGTAGTCTATCAAAAACCAGCAGCAAAGGATAATCTTGGCAACATTCCCTCACTGAAGTAAAAACCAGAAAAATTGCCTTTATTCCTTATACTATTCAAGGTATACTGAAAGTCATAATTGATTCAAGAACACTGAAAAATGTTGTAAGAAGTTTCGAAATAGGATGTGCAGAGATGAAGTTGTCATCTTGCAGAGAATATATGATTGCCCACATAGATATCCAACAGACTCTATAGACAAAATACTAGCATTAGAAAGGTGATTGGATACAAAATCCACACATGTACAAAGTGTCAGTTCTCTCCAAAAAAGTATGTGCAATCAGTGCAAATCCAACAGGACTTCTCACAGAACCTGAACAGCTGACGCTAGTATTCACCTAGAAAAATAAAGGATCAATAAAAGACAAAATAGTTTTAGAAGATAACAAGTTGGAGACTTGCCTTACCAGATATAAATTCTCCCATCCTCTTCTAAATTTTTACTTAAACACACAGACACACACACACACACACACACACACACACACACTGTATACCTACTCACACTCCAGAGATTAAAGCCATTACAAATACAGTAAAAACAAACAAACAAACAAAAAACAATAGGGAGGAACCAAGATGGTGGAGAGGAAGGACGTGCTCTCACTCCCTCTTGTGAGAACACCACAATCACAACTAGCTGCTGGACAATCACTGACGGAAGACGCTGGAACTCACCATAAAAGATATCCCACATCCAAAGACAAAGGAGAAACCACAATGAGATGGTAGGAGGGGAACAATCACAGTAAAATCAAATCCCATAACTGCTCATTGGGTGGCTCACAGACTGGAGAACACATACCACAGAAGTGCACCCATTGGAGTGAAGGTTCTGAGCCCCACGTCAGACTTCCCAACCTGGGGTTCAGGCAATGGGAGGAGGAATTCCTAGAGAATCAGACTTTGAAGCCTAGTGGAATTTGATTGTAGGACTTTGACAGGACTGGGGGAAACAGAGACTCCACTCTTGGAGGGCACACACAAAGTACTGTGCATATCAGGACCCAGGGAAAGGAGCAGTGACCCCAGGGGAGACTGAACCACACCTACCTGCTAGTGATGAAGGGTCTCCTACAGAGGTGGGGGTAGCTGTGGCTCACTGTGGGGACAAGGACAATGGCAGCAGAAGTTCTGGGAAGTACTTCTTGGCATGAACCCTCCTAGAGTCTGCCATTAGCCCCACCAAAGAGCCCAGGTAGGCTCCAGTGTTGGGTTCCCTCAGGCCCAGTCAGTCAAGCGGATTAAACTTTTACTGAGCTCTGCCCACCAGAGCAACAGTCAGCTTTACCCACCACCAGTCCCTCCTATCAGGAAACTTGCACAAGCCTCTTAGACAGCCTCATCCACCAGAGGGCAGAAGGCAAAAGCAAGAAGAACAACAATCCTGCAGGCTGTGGAACAAAAACCACATTCACAGAAAGGTAGACAAGATGAAAAGGCAGAGGGCTATGTACCAGATGAAGGAACAAGATAAAACCCCAGAAAAACAACTGAATGAAGTGGAGATAGGCAACCTTCCAGAAAAAGAATTCAGAATAATGACAGTAAAGACGATCCAGGACCTCGGAAAAAGAATAGAGGCAAAGATGGAGAAGATGCAAGAAATGTTTACCAAAGACCTAGAAAAATTAAAGAACAAACAAACAGAGACAAACAATACAATAACTGAAATGAAAACTACACTAGAAGGAATCAATAGCAGAATAATTGAGGCAGAAGAACGGATAAGTGACCAGAAAGACAGAATGGTGGAATTCACTGCTGCAGAACAGAATAAAGAAAAAAGAATGAAAAGAAATGAAGACAGCCTCAGAGACTTCTGGGACAACATTATATGCAACAATATTTGCATTATACGGGTCCCAGAATGAGAAGAGAGAGAGAAAGGACAAGAGAAAATATATGAAGAGATTATAGCTGAAAAATTCCCTAATAAGGGAAAGGAAATAGCCACCCAAGTCCAGGAAGAGCAGAGAGTCCCATACAGGATAAACCCAAGGAGAAACACACTGAGATACATAGTAATGAAACTGGTAAAAATTAAAGACAAAGAAAAATTATTGAAAGCAGCAGGGGAAAAATGACAAATAACATACAAGGGAACTCCCATAAGGTTAACAGCTGATTTCTCAGCAGAAACTCTACAAGCCAGAAGGGAGTGGCATGATATACTTAAAGTGATGAAAGGGAAGAACCTATAACCAAGATTACTCTACCCGGCAAGGATCTCATTTAGATTCAAAGGAGAAATCAAAAGCTTTACAGACAAGCAAAAGCTAAGAGAATTCAGCACCATGAAACCATTTCTACAACAAATGCTAAAGGAACTTCTCTAAGTGGGAAACACAAGAGAAGAAAATGACCTATAAAAACAAACCTACAACAATTAAGAAAATGGTCATAGGAACATACATATCGATAATTAGCTTAAATGTGAATGGATTAAATGCTCCAACCAAAAGATACAGGCTTACTGAATGGATATAAAAACAAGACCCATATATATGCTGTCTACAAGAGACTCACTTCAGACCTAGGGATACATACAGACTGAAAGTGAGGGGATGGAAAAAGATATTCTGTGCAAATGGAAATCAAAAGAAAGCTGGAGTAGCAATACTCATGTAACATAAAATAGACTTTAAAATTAAGAATGTTACAAGAGACAAGGAAGGACACTACATAATGATCAAGGGATCAAGCCAAGAAGATGATATAACAATTATAAATATATATGCACCCAACATAGGAGCACCTCAATACATAAGACAACTGCTAACAGCTATAAAAGAGGAAATCAACAGTAACACAATAATAGTGGGGGACACCTCACTTACACCAACGGACAGATCATCCAAAACAAAAATAAATAAGGAAACAGAAGCTTTAAATGACACAATAGACCAGATAGATTTAATTGATATTTATAGGACATTCCATCCAAACACAGCAGGTTACACTTTCTTCTCAAGTGCGCATGGAACATTCTCCAGGATAGTTCACATCTTGAGTCACAAATCAAGCTTCATAAAATTTAAGAAAATTGAAATCATATCAAGCTTCTTTTCTGACCACAACACTATGAGATTAGAAATGAATTACAGGGAAAAAAATGTAAAAAACACAAACATATGGAGGCTAAACAATACGTTACTAAATAACCAGGAGATCACCGAAGAAATCAAAGAGGAAATCAAAAAATACCTAGAGACAAATGACAATGACATCACGACGATCCAAAACCTATGGGATGCAGCAAAAGCAGTTCTAAGAGGGAAGTTTACAGCTATACAAACCTACCTCAAGGAACAAGAAAAATCTCAAATAAACAATCTAACCTTACACCTAAAGGAACTAGAGAATGAAGAGCAAACAAAACCCAGAGGTAGCAGAGGAAAGAAATCATAAAGATCAAAGCAGGAATAAATGAAATAGAAACAAAGAAAACAATAGCAAAGATCAATAAAACTAAGAGCTGGTTCTTTGAGAAGATAAGCAACTTGATAAACCATTAGCCAGACTCATCAAGAAAAACAGGGAGAGGACTCAAATCAATAAAATGAGAAATGGAAAAGCAGAATTGACAATAGACACTGCAGAAATACAAAGCATCCCAAGAGACTACTACAAGCAACTCTATGCCAATAAAATGGACAACCTGGAAGAAACGGACAAATTCTTAGAAAGGTATAACCTTCCAACTCTGAACAATGAAGAAATAGAAAATATGAACAGACCAATCACAAGTAATGAAATTGAAACTGTGATTAAAAATCTACCAACAGGGCTTCCCTGGTGGCGCAGTGGTTGAGAATCTTCCTGCTAATGCAGGGGACATGGGTTCGAGCCCTGGTCTGGGAAGATCCCACATGCCGCGGAGCAGCTGGGTCCGTGAGCCACGGTTGCTGAGCCTGTGCGTCTGGAGCCTGTGCTCCGCAACAAGAGAGGCCGCGATAGTGAGAGGCCCCCGCGCGCCGCAACTGGAGAAAGCCCTCGCACAGAAACGAAGACCCAACACAGCCAAAAAAATAAATAAATAAACAAATGTGGGGTTTAAAAAAAAAAAGAAAAGAATTTAAAATTAATCAATACAATCATAAATAGCATGTAGGTCAAATAAGAAAGCATAATTAAAATTAGAAAAATATTTTTAAAAAAAAATCTACCAACAAACAAAAGGCCAGGACCAGATGGCTTCACAGGTGAATTCTATCAAACATTTAGAGAAGAGCAAACACCCATTCTTCTCAAACTCTTCCAAAAATTGCAGAGGAAGGAACCCTTCCAAACTCTAGGAGGCCACCATCATGCTGATACCAAAACCAAAGATACTACAAAAAAGAAAATTACAGACCAATATCACTCATGAATATAGATGCAAAAATCCTCAACAAAATACTAGGAAACAGAATCCAACAACACATTTAAAGGATCATACACCATGATCAAGTGGGATTTATCCCAGAGATGCAAGGATTCTTCAATATACGCAAATCAATCAATGTGATACACCATATTAACAAACTGAAGAATAAAAACCATATGATCATCTTAATAGGTGCAGAAAAAGCTTTTGACAAAATTCAACACCCATTTACGATAAAAAACTCTCCAGAAAGTGGGCAGAGAGGGAACCTACCTCAACATAATAAAGGCCATATATGACAAACCCACAGCAAACATCATTCTCAATGGAGAAAAACTGAAAGCATTTCCTCTAAGTTCAGGAACAGGACAAGGATATCCACTCTCACCACTATTATTCAACATAGTTTTGGAAGTCCTAGCTATGGCAATCAGAGAAAAAAAAGAAATTAAAGAATACAAATTGGAAAAGAAGAAGTAAAACTGTCACTGTTTGCAGATGACATGATACTATACATAGAGAATCCTACAGATGCCACCAGAAAACTACTAGAGCTAATCAATGAATTTCACAAACTTGCAGGCCACAAAATTAATGCACAGAAATCTCTTGCATTCCTATACACTAATGATGAAAAATCTGAAAGAGAAATTAAGGAAACACTCCCATTTACCATTGCAACAAGAAGAATAAAATACCTAGGAATAAACCTACCTAGGGAAACTAAAGACCTGTATGCAGAAAACTGTAAGACACTGATGAAAGAAGTTAAAGATGATACCAACAGATGGAGAGATATATCATGTTCTTGGATTGGAAGAATCAATATTGTGAAAATGACTATACTACTGAAAGAAACCTACAGATTCAATGCAATCCCTATCAAATTACCAGTGGCATTTTTTACGGAACTGCAACAAAATATCTTAAAATGTGTATGGAGACACAGAAGACCCTGAATAGCCAAAGCAGTCTTGAGGGAAACAAATGGAGTGGAGGAATCAGACTCACTAACTTCAGACTATACTATAAAGCTACAGTAATCAAGACAATATGGTACTGGCACAAATACAGAAATATAGATCAATGGAACAAGACTGAAAGCCCAGAGATAAACCCACACCCCTATGGTCAACTAATCTATGACAAAGGAGGCAAGGATATACAATGGAGAAAAGACAGTCTCTTCAATAAGTGGTACTGGGAAAACTGGACAGCTACATGTAACAGAATGAAATTAGGGCTTCCCTGGTGGCGCAGTGGTTAAGAGTCCGCCTGCCAATGCAGGGGACATGGGTTCGTGCCCCGGTCCGGGAAGATCCCACATGCCACGGAGCAGCTGGGCCCGTGAGCCATAGCCACTGAGCCTGCGCGTCCGGAGCCTGTGCTTCGCAACGGGAGAGGCCACAACAGTGAGAGTCCCGCATACCACAAAAAAATAAAAAAATAAAAAAATAAAAAAAATAAGAATAAAATTAGAACACTCTCTAACACCATACACAAAAATAAACTCAAAATGAATTAGAGACCTAAATGTAAGACCGGACACTGTAAAACTCTTAGAGGAAAACATAGGAAGAACATTCTTTGACATAATTCACAGCAAGATCTTTTAAAATCCACCTCCTAGAGTAATGGAAATAAAAATAAATATAAACAAATGGGACCTAATGAAACTTCAAAGCTTTTGCACAGCAAAGGAAACCATAAACAAGACGAAAAGACAACCCTCAGAATGGGAGAAAATATTTGCAAATGAATCAACAGATGAAGGATTAATCTCCAAAATATATAAACAGCTTATGCAGCTCAGTATTAAAGAAACAAACAACCTAATCAAAAAATGGGCAAAAGACCTAAATAGACATTTCTCCAAAGAAGACATACAGATGGCCAAGAAACACATGAAAAGCTGCTCACCATCACTAATTATTAGAGAAGTACAAATCAAAACTACAATGAGGTATCACCTCACACCAGTTAGAATGGACATATCATCAGAAAATCTACAAACAACAAATGCTGGAGAGGGTGTGGAGAAAAGAGAACCCCCCTGCACTGTTGGTGGGAATGTAAATTGATACAGCCACTATGGAGAACAGTACAGAGGTTCCTTAAAAAACTAAAAATAGAATTACCATATGATCCAGCAATCCCACTACTGGACATACACCCAGAGAAAACCGTAATTCAAAAAGACACATGCACCCCAATGTTCACTGCAGCACTATTTACAATAGCCATGTCATGGAAACAACCTAAATGCCCATTCACAGATGAATGGATAAATAAGATTTGGTACATATATACAATGGAGTATTACTCAGCCATAAAAAGGAACGAATTTGGGTCATTTGTTGAGACATGGATGGACCTAGAGACTATCATACAGAGTGAAGTATGTCAGAAAGAGAAAAACAAATATCGTATATTAACACATATATATGGAACCTAGAAAAATGGTACAGATGAACCGGTTTGCAGGGCAGAAACTGAGACACAGATGGAGAGAACAAACGTATGGACACCAAGGGGGGAAGTCGTGGGGGGGGGTGTAGAAGGGTAACTGAGGACATGGGAAGAGACGTGACCCAAGAATCGGCTCACCTTGCAAGCTGGGTGCGTGCGAATGTTTCAGGACTGCAAGCAGTACTGATTGTTCTGGGCACTGACCCACGCATGTCCTCGGTATAATCGGGAACATAAGGAAATAAGGAGGTGCATTGATTAGATGTTCAAGGAAGGCACAGCCTGCGCTAAATAGAACTCTTTGTATTAGATAAAGTTATAAGTAAAGTACATCTAGCTCTTAGAATGTGGTTTTAATTACAAAAAGTATAATAGATGTAAGATAAAGCTTAAATAAATACGCCATAGTGGACTGAGGGCTTTGCTGTTTTGCCTGAGCGAGCAACAGCCCTCTACCACTGTGCTTTAATGCATACATCTCGTGTGTTGGACTCATTTTCGTCTCTGACTGAACAATTGCAACATTTGGCGCCCGAACAGGGACCTGAAGGTGAGTACTGGGACCACACGGGACCAGAGGGGACTTTTTGTATGCCAAAGGAGAAAGGCGAAACCTCTGGGAAGGGTAGAGTCATGGGGAATTCCCCCTCCGTGGAAAGTCAATATATTAGGCTCCTGAGACAACTATTACAGAGTTCAGGGGTAAAAGTGAAACAGGAATCATTTAATGAATTATTTACGAAGATTCGAAAACATTGTTATTGGTTTCAACCCACGGGCCGTAATCAATTAAATTTAAAGGTCTGGAAACAAGTTATACGAGCATTGCAGCGAGCTCATCAACATGGGGATCCTATTTCAGTGCGAGTTTGGTCACTTTGTAATTTAATTTCCTTGGCACTTGAACTGCTGCAATCTGAGACAGAAAGTGAAAGTGACATACGGCCTCGAAGGCCAAACTCGGCCCATGACTATTCTGCTGCTTTTAGCACCCTTTTTTGTGAGTCACCTGCGGAGGATTTTCCGCCACCTCCCATCTCTGACACTGGGGAATGTCTCCTTGAATCTAAAAATGAAACATTTAGTGACTAAGCTAGAAGAAACTAAGAATAAAATTGCAAGTCCTTCTTATCAGGAGCCTTGTTTAACTTTCCCCCTTTCTGTTTGATAATAGAGGCCCCCTGAAACAAGAGGAAGAAGGGAGAATAGTGGAAAATTATACTGTTGGGGTCAGTGGACCTCCAATTTGTATGGGGAAAGGAGATCATTGTCTTAAAATGGATTATCAGGCATGGTTGAGTATTGTTAAGAATAATAGTCGCCATCAAAGTTTGTATCTCTTAAGCGCCTATAGTTTTGCCAATCATAGTTTTATTGATAATATTTCAGCACCATATATGCCTCCATGCCACGTGCCTTAGTGGATCAACTTTCGGATTGGGTCCATTGGACTCAATGTCGAGGTAAAATGGCTCGAGTACTTGTTAATACTTCCTGGGGAAGTGTCATAGATTGGAGCCCTATTGGCTCTGCTCGAGCTAAAAGAACCCCGAAAGATTTATTCTGGCATATAACAAATTATACTATTTCTACCAATACCACTAATGATACCATAATATGGCATTCTGGAGGATTTTCTCCTCCAGGTCCCCATTTAATTGGATATCCTATTCAGAGGGATTTGTGGAAACTTATGGCAGCTTTAGAGAAAGTAAATGCTTGGGTAGGACAAATTACCAATCGGTCAGGAAATTTCAACCTAACTTTTCATAAAAATGTTACTCGTTACAGTCGTAGCTGTGTTAAGTTACCTTATGTGTTGTTAAAGGGACCGGCTGAATGGAATGAAACTCAAGGTATTATAACTTGTATAAATTGCTCATTGTATACTTGTATAAACTCTAGTATAAACTTCAATATATCAACAGAAAGTTTATATATCTTGTGGGCTCACATAGGTCTCTGGCTTCCTTTCAATCTCGATAGAGAATGGCAGGAATCCCTTCCAATGGCTATTTTACAACATTTAACTGATGCTCTGAAAAGAACTAAAAGATTTGTAGGAATGCTGGTCGTGGCAATCATGGGTATTATTGCAATAACTGCTACTGCCGCAGTGGCTGGAGTTGCGTTGCAACAATCCATTCAAACAGTTGACTATATAACCAATTGGCATAAAAATTCTGAGATGCTTTGGTCCTCTCAGCGACAAATTGACTCTGAAATACATTTGGAAAATGAGGACTTGCAGCAAGCTGTTGTTACGTTAGGAGTTCAGCTTGTGAATTTATAAAGGCAGATGAAGCTGCGTTGCGACTGGAATCAAAGTACCTTCTGTGTCACATCTGTTCCATACAACCAGTCTGCATTCCCCTGGGATAGGATAAAGAGACATTTATTACATCCTAAAAACCTGACGGAAGAGATTGTGGAATTACAGGGGGAGATTCAACAGACTTTTCAAAAAAGGTTACAACAATTAAACTCCCAAGAAGTCTGGACAGGAATTATCCAAGGACTCAATAATTTCAATCCTATCCCTAAATTGCATGCTTTGTTTGGTTCTACTGTGGAATTATTAATAATAATAATGATATGTCTAATCTGTTTAATTATAGTGCGCCGAAGATTGCAAGCCACCCACAACCTAACATCTCAACAAGCTTCTGTGTTCTCCTTGATATTACATAAGCTGCAAAACAAAAAAGAGGGAAATGTAGAAGGGTAACTGAGGACATGGGAAGAGACGTGACCCAGGAATCGGCTCACCTAGCAAGCTGGGTGTGTGTGAATGTTTCAGGACTGCAAGCAGTACTGATTGTTCTGGGCACTGACCCACGCATGTCCTCGGTATAATCGGGAACATAAGGAAATAAGGAGGTGCATTGATTAGATGTTCAAGGAAGGCACAGCCTGCGCTAAATAGAACTCTTTGTATTAGATAAAGTTATAAGTAAAGTACATCTAGCTCTTAGAATGTGGTTTTAATTACAAAAAGTATAATAGATGTAAGATAAAGCTTAAATAAATACGCCATAGTGGACTGAGGGCTTTGCTGTTTTGCCTGAGCGAGCAACAGCCCTCTACCACTGTGCTTTAATGCATACATCTCGTGTGTTGGACTCATTTTCGTCTCTGACTGAACAACTGCAACAGGTGGGGGGATGGTGTGATGAATTGGGCAATTGGGATTGACTTGTATACACTGATGTGTATACAATTGATGACTAATAAGAACCTGCTGTATAAAAAAATAAAATATAATTCAAAAATTAAAAAATAAATAAATAAGAAAAAATAAAATAAAACACTGTAATCATGAGTTCATCTCTGGTCTTTCAAGAAGACTGTAAAAGAGTCATTTTTTTCTTTTTTACACATACCAGCCCACCATCAATTTAAATGACTACCCTAAAACCACAAGGAGGGTGCTAGAGGGTTACCACTATAACCGAGTCCCACAAAGCTTGAAAATTGGTATAAGACAAAATTCAGTCTTGGATCTTGTACCATAGATTGTAATTCTCAAAAAAAATCACTCCACTATATTCTAATGAATCCATAATTCCTTGACACAACTCCCAAAGTCTGTATTACGGTAAGGCTTCAGAGTATTTGACAATTCATTAATTCTACAATGTTCAGTACTGTATTAAACAAAAATTTAGTTTCTCTTCAGACATGAAAGAGAGTGGACACTCCCTTGTGAAGATATCCATCCACATATGAGTTGCCAGGGTATTTTTGAAAGAGAGCAGAAAAGGAAAAAGATATAAAACAAAGGGTGCCGTAGTAAAAAAAATTTTTTTGTTCCAATTGGGTTTGACATCCAGGCAAACATTTGAGGCCGAAATTTGGCCTAAGACCCCTCAAACAGAGCCTGCTGCCATGGCTGCTTAATCTTAAAGCAAGAACCTCTTCAATGCCAAATCAACCAAACAGCCTGATTTTAAAATGAGCAGAGGATCTAAATAGACATTTAAAAAGATATACAGGTGGCCAACAGGCACATGAAAATTGGTATAGATGCTCAACATCACTAATTATTAGGGAAATGCAAATCAAAACCACAGTGGCTATCATCGAAAAAGATAAGAAATAACAAATGTTGGAGAGGATGTGGAGAAAAACCTCATGCACTGTTGGCGGGACTGTAAATTGGTGCAGCCACTATGGAAAACAGTATGGAGATTCCTCAAAAAGTTAAGAACAGAACTACCATATGACCCAGCTATTCCACTTCTCAGTATTTATCCAAAGAACACAAAAACACCAATTCACAAAGCTATATGCACCCCTATGTTCACTGCAACATTATTTCCAATTGCCGATATAGGGAAACAACCTAAGTGTCCATCAACAGATGAATGGATAAAGAAGATGTGGCATACACACACACAGACACACACACACACACAAAATGGAATACTACTCAGCCATAAAAAAGAACAAAATTTTGCCATCTGCAGTAACATGGATGGACTTGGAGGGCATTATGCTAAGTGAAATAAGTCAGATAGAGAAAGACAAATACTGTACGATATCACTTATATTTGGAATCTAAAAAATACAACAGACTAGTGAATATAACAGAAAAGAAGCAGATTCACAGATATAGAGAACAAACTAGTAGTTACCAATGGGGAGGGACAGGGGAGGGGCAACATAGGGCGACTAGGGATCAAGAGGTACAAACTATCAGGTATAAAATAAGTTACAAGGATATTATACAACATGGGGAATACAACCAATATTTTATAACTATAAATGGAGTATAACCTTTAAAGCTGCAAATCACTATCTTGTACCCCTGTAATATATAATATAGTACAGCAACTGTACTTCAGTTAAAAAAAAAAAGGACCTGGAATAGGGAACAGGGAAGTCATTAGAACTCTCTATCCCTCCTTTCTGATTCTTTGTATCTGCTTTGTTCTTCCCTCTCAGGGCAGATGCATTCTCTCTATTTTCTAGCCCACATGGAGGGGTATGTGGGCCACCCCACAGATAAACCCAAGTTCACGTGTGTAATAGATTACATCATTCGCTTTGATTTTTCTCACCACCCACCACTCACCCCTTGGGCCTCATATCCATGCAATGTGCCTTATGACTACAGTTCTACCAAAGGGCAGCGTATATGTATCTACAACTTAATGTTGGGTTCAACGCTTGACTTGTCAGGCAAACAGAATGAGGCAGATGTGAAAGCCTGCCAGTTCCAAACCCAGGCTCATAAGGCCTGCCTCACTTCCGCGTGTACATTTGTGCTCTGCCATTGCCCTGTGTCCTAGTCCTTTCAGGCTGCTGTAACAAAATACCATAAACTAGGTGGCTTATAAACAAGACAAATTTATTTCTCACAGTTCTGGAGGCTGGGAAGTCACTCACAGAGACTAAGCGTCTGTGTCCGAGTCCCACCCTCACTTTCTGAGGAGAGAGACTACAGTAGACCCAGTGTGGGTCAAGTGTCAACCCTTATGGCTAGAGGAGGTGGTCAAGACTCTTAGTATCAACCTGGCTCCTGGGGGCCACCCTACAGATCAGGAGACCGTTCCCAAATGAAAGCAGCGTGGGGTAGTCATTGTGAGCTGAGCAGGTAGCCCAGAGGACTCTACTTCTACTTGATGTACAAAGTGCTTCCAGCAGAAAGAACTGCCTGAAGGGAAAAACTGTTTCCTGCGAGAAAAACTGTCTCCTACAAGAAAGCTCTGAATTTCAGAGACAACTTAACTTTGAAGAAAGAAAAGAAGAAAAAGAAAAACAGCCACGTTCTTTAAAAAGGGAAGATAGAGAGCAAGAAGAGATGTTTAAATGCTATTAACAGGATTTGGGTAGAATGTGATCAATGGTTCGCTAGGAAATCAAGTGTGAAATAGAAGAGGCAGCAAGTAATTTCAGCACTCAGTTTTCTGTGAGTCCGGAAACATCGCTGCTCCTGGCCACTCATGCAATTGGCTATCAGGCACGGATCTGCACCTGACAAGGGATGAAGAGTTGTCTCCTAATAAAGAAAATGGTCCAAGGTAGGAAAAAGAAGTTGACATAATCAGAACCATTTCAAATTTAATGAGTACACAGGTGATGTTAGTCCTTTAGTTGAATGGTGAGTTTTAAATCAGAGTTATTACACTGTAAAAAAAAAATTTATTCAAATTAGCTTCACAGTAACAGGAAAAACTAATAACGTTCTAAGTTGTTTTTGCCTTAAACAGAGGATTCTATTTCCTCTAATCACTCTTTGAAGAGATGAGAATTTTTAGATTTTTGAACATTCAAATGGAGAGAAATTGTTCATAAAAATGCACATTTGCAACTAATATTTAAATAACTGATTTCCAAACCATTTCTCAAAATACTAACATGAGGATAGAGATTACATTTTCCCTTTATGTGACTTCTAGAGAAGAAAAGACTGATTATGTTTTTACCTACTTATATAAAGAGAAGCAAACATCCATATATACATATTTTTGAAATAGCATGCTTATTACAGACTGTGCTGAAATTTAAATTGAATAAGTAACATCATAAAATAAATCATAGCCAAATGGACTAGAAATAGTTCTTAAAATAACTGATATAATTCTGAAAGCAATGCACAGTACTTGCCAAGAAGCAATACTTTCTGAAGGATTCTATTTGGAAACAATTAATTAATAACAGTCACTAATGATAATGAAGGTATTTGGGAGGTACATGGTGTCCCACCAATTATTTGCCAGGCAAGCAAGAAAATTTTTTTGCAGTATGCGGGCCTCTCACTGTTGTGGCCTCTCCCATTGCGGAGCACAGGCTCCGGACGCGCAGGCTCAGCGGCCATGGCTCACGGGCCCAGCCACTCCGCGGCATATGGGATCTTCCCGGACCGCGGCACGAACCCGTATCCCCTGAATAGGTAGGCGGACTGTCAACCGCTGCGCCACCAGGGAAGCCCAAGCAAGAAAATTTTGAACAAAGAATCTAATTTAAAGAGAGAGTTGCAAGAAAGTTGAGAAGAAATGGAAAGCTGTTCCAAATATTTTACAAGAAATCATACTGGGACCAGAGTCAGCAAGCAGACCAGCTCTAGGCTTTGGGTTGTATTTTCTCCTAGGCAAAAATCCCAGAGGGAAGGAAATTCAAATGGCTGCTACCTACCCTGAAGACAGCATAGGTCCTTACGTCTACCCTAGACCTACTGAATCCGATATCCCAAACTGGACTAAGAAGTTGTATTTTTAATAGGCTTTTCTGGGTGATTCTCTTGAGCAGCCAGGTTTGGAAACTATTACTCTGGAGAGAAAAATATCAAGCTAATGTTGACACTGTTGGTAACCTCTCTGGTGACAGTAAGGCAGGACTTCAGAACACTCAGGGACCATGTGCCCAGGAATCAGCTCTTTGGTTTAATGCTCCCCACACCTTCCCCTCCCTCCCAGAGATTAAGAATCTCCCTTTTTTTAGATATACAGTAGAAGGTGTTTCTATCACCTTCTACAGTAGAAAACTATGGGGGTTTTTTTTGATTGTTGGAAGAAGTCTCAAGTGAAAATCAGATCACTTCAATGACATGAATGATTTGGGATTAAACTGGCATAGGGTCATGACAAATGAATCTCTAACTTATTTATTGGGGACCGTGATAGGAAGAGGAACAACTGAGCACAGACATGGTTTCCCTTTAAATGTGTGTTTTACATCTACTTAGGTGCTGTTTTAACTTTGAAAAAAATCCACAGCACGCTTAATTCACAACTCCTTCATTCTTTGTTCATTGACCTTTTAAATTACAGAGCCCAAACTGCGCCAAGTTGCCTAAGTGGGATTACGCTACGTGACAAACTGCTAATAAGTGAGAAACTGAAAAGAGCCTCCATCTGTCCACCCAGCTTCCTGATGAGCAATCAAGGCAGCGAAGCTGTGCTCAAAGCCCAGCTCCACCTGCAGGACTCCTGGCAGCCTCTGCAGCCCGCGTGTGCCCCCGGCGCTGCGAGAAAGGTGACTCCGCTAGAAGCAGTGCACCTGAGGGGCGGACAGGGAGAGGCGGGTGGAGATGCCCTTCCACGGCGCTCTCCTCGAAGCTCAGGTTGCAGTTTGGCTCTTTCCCTCGATGTAAATAAAGCCAGTAAAATCTGAAGAACCTGTGCTCAGAGGCCTAATGCGCTTTAGAGTTCCAACATGGTTGGAAGGACAAAATCTACTTCTCTGACTTTCATACACTGTTTTTGAAGGTAACCAAGAACAATTCAGCACAGTCCAAAAGGAAGGGGGCAAGAAGTG
This sequence comes from Mesoplodon bidens, assembly GCF_964165515.1. Classification (NCBI taxonomy): domain Eukaryota; kingdom Metazoa; phylum Chordata; class Mammalia; order Artiodactyla; family Ziphiidae; genus Mesoplodon; species Mesoplodon bidens. The sequence continues at coordinate 69,975,082 of NC_138166.1, read as the reverse complement.
CAGCCTACTCCTGGATTTTATTTATGGTGTGATGCAAATAAAATGGAGAGAAGTGGGCATATAATTTATATATAACACACATGCACAGAGATGTGAACATTTATGTCCATGTTGGGGGGCAGGTAAGCAAGAGGTTGGGCTCACCCCAGGAAGAAACAAGAAAGGCCAGTGTGGGACAGACCCCCATGGTTCTATATGTATGAGGAATCAGAACCCACTTTTTAAAAGTCTTCCTAAAGAAAGGAGAATAAAGTCATACAAACTTGATCCAAGGACACCAGGTAGGGGTAGGAAGGGAGAGGCGATTTAGGGACAGCTGTTTGCCTGAGTCCCAGAAAAAGAGCCTGAATTGCAAGAAAGGAAAAATAGAAGGTCTATTTCACTAAATTTCCAGTTAGATGGAGAACATAAAAAACAATATGGAGGAGTTCAGTACCCTTTCATATCCCTTGTCAGAGGAATGTGGATGGAGCTCGTTAGAGCAGAGGGATAGAACAGGCTGGTCACAAAGTGGGACTCACCTCTCCCTGGGACAGAGAAGTAGGAGAGAATGACATGCGTCTTGGCTCCTCTCTGGGTGACAGGCGAGATCGCCACAGCCAAGGCAGGAAGAGTGGGCACGTTGGCAGAGAGGACCGGCTCCTGAGCACACGCAAAGCATTTCAACATCTCCCTGAACCAGCTGGAAAGGTCTGGGAACCATTTGAGTTTCCGTAATTATAAATGGGAGCTACAGAAATCCTTTCTATCCTCTCTTGCATTTTGACCCCACTATAACCTCCAGGATGGCATGGCCCAGGGAAATAGGAATCATCACATTTTTAAAAAAAGAATGTGATGATGTAATAAAAGATGGCTCATATCTTGGACTAGCATATGGCATATGGATGAATAAAAGGAGAGATACATATATTTATGAGCCATAATACACATATGTATTATGGCTGTTTTCATGTATATCTAAGTGTATACACATACACACTTTTATACAGGCCTTTTTTTTTTTTGGCAGAAATGACAGATCTTGCTGATGAATTTGATGATAGTCCAGGCGGTGGGTGGTGATGCCATTTACTGAGAAGAGGAAATCAGGAGAAGAGTCAGATTGGGTCAGTAGTGAGCTGTAAACATGAGTTCAGCTCAGGATGTGTTCTGTTTGAGATGAAAATGCCATGTAGGCAGTGGATACACTCTGTAGAGTTCAGAGGAGAGACTGGGTGGAGATGTCAAATTGGGTGTCCATCCACAGTTAAAGCCACGGCCTTAGATGAGCCCTCCTCTGAGGAGAGGACAGATAGAAAAGAAAAGCCTCTCCGAATTGAGCCCCAGGGAACACCATTTCTGTGACTAGGTAGAGGTAGAGGAAGTGGAAGAATGGAAAACTAAGCTTTATATTTAACTCAGCAGAATTTCATAGAATTGTGTTTTTCCAACTCTAGTCCGTGGGATACTCAGTGGGAAAAGGGTTTTAATGAACAAATCAGTGTGTGATGTGCCGCATATATAGTTCTCCCTGGGAGCTTCAGAGTACCAGAGTAATATTTGTAGATGAAAGATTCAAAGATGTCCTACAATGAAAAACTTGGTTTAATTTTATTGAAAAGAGCATTTCCTAAACCAGAGGTCCTTGAAGTGTGGCTCCAGCCCAGCAGCAGGGGCATCACCTGAGAACTTAGAAATGTCAATTGCTGTCCCACCCAAGACCCATAGAATCCAAGGGTTTGGGATAGGACCCTGAAGTCTGTGTTATCACAAGCCCTCCAAGGTGACTCTAATGAGTGGTTTGAGATTCACTGTCCTAAACATTGTCCCTTTTTCTACTTTTGGCAAATAATAGCATTTTCCAAAGTGATTTATTTGGAAAATATTGTTATTCAAACTCTAGCTTTTAGATTCTTAGTTTAACAAACCTTCAAGTGAGGACTCACTACCGAGGATTAAATCCAGTATCTCACCATTCACTTGTTTGTTGTTAAATCAACATGCCACGAAATATTTCTATCAATAAAGGCTTTACTTGCCAAGAAGCAGCAATTGATTATAAGCTAGTCTGTGATACATTTAAAAATATTTTTTCACATTAAAAAAAAAAGTGATTCCTTGTGCCTTGCTGAACAGGTCAGATTATCTAGACCTGCACTATCCAACAAGGTAGCCAATAGCCACCTGTAGCTATTTACATTTAAATTGATTAAATAAATTGATTAAGATAAATAAAAATTCAGTTCCTCAGTCACATTAGCCACCTTTCAAGTGCTATCCATGTGTGGCCAGTGGCCAGTGTAGATATAGAACATTTGTTGAACAGCACTAATTTGGACAAGGAATAATTCCTTCCTTTTCTATGTTATCAATGAATGCCTCACAGTCAACCGTTCAGAGAGGAGAGCAATTGTGATGTGTGAGCACGATCCTCACTTCTCTAGACAACATCCATCTTGATATGGAAGGGACAGTGACGAGCACAGGTAAGAAAAGCAGGGGTCTAGAACTTTAAGCTCGAATGTCTCCCTCATTTTTTCCACATAGTCTTAGAAGTTGCCCACTCCCCGTCTATGAAAATTCTCCTTCTGCTGCCCAGGATACCCTCTCCCTCCACCACTTCACGACCTTGTTCACCCATCATCCCTTCACCACGACCGCTGCCACTGGTATAAATTCTGGCCATCACTGCCATTCTCGCCAAGACACTCTGGCCCCTCAGTACCTTTGAAACTCCTTTCTTTGCTGGGCACGCCCAGTAAATGAACCCATGCTTTCTCAAAGTAGATGCCTTCCCCTTGCCGGCCTCCCTTGCAGGCTACAGAGAGGCATGTGACCTACACTCCACCAATCAGGTGCATCCATGGAGATTTCAATGTGGGAGAAAGCCACACAATTAGAAGGCAGCACCTGGGCACTGCATGACAACCTGCTGGCAAGGATGCGGGAGGGTGGCAAGAGAGACCGTCAGCTTACAGAGGCAGCAGTGGGGATGGTCTGGAGGCAGTGCCCACACTCAGTGTCAGGACCAGCATGGTACGAAGACCTCCACCGGAACAATGAACTGCCATAGCTTGCATCTTGCTCCTGGCTATAAAAGAAATCCAAGTCCCGTTCTCCAGCTTCTTGGAAATCCTGTGAGCTACCTCATATCTTTTAATAGATTCCTTTTCAGCTCAAATTAGCAAGAGTGGATTCCGAGTAGCATCCGAAGCAGAAATTCCTACCAAGTAGGAAAGAATTCTCTCCATAGCATTTACCCACACACGTTAATTATGTGGCTTGTGTCAGACTCTGCCAGGGAGTGGGGATGCAAACACTGACAGGACATTCTCAAGGGCCTTAAGATTCAGGGAAAGAGAGAAATCAGCAAACCAAGAAGAACTTTAAAATATCGTAGATGGCCATGACAGAAATACAAATGCAGCATCATGGGGGCCCAGAAGATAAGGAGAAGGAGGGCAAGTTCAGAAAATCTTCAAGGAGATGGCTCTTGAGCTGCCTTGTAAAATATAAACAGATGGTCGACATGCAGGCGGGCAATAGGACAAAGGCAACAGTACTAGCGAGACAAGGAGGCGACCATGGTCTTCCTCGTTCTGGGAGGACAGTCGAAGCCTGGGGTTGGGGGTAGAAGGAGGAGTCTGGGCAGCAAGAGAAAAGGTTCGAGATATCAAATCAACACACTGTACACCTTAAACTTACACAGTGTTATGTGTCAATTACACCTCAGTAAAGCTGGGTAATTTTTTTTTTTTTTTTTTTTTTTTTGCGGTATGTGGGCCTCTCCCTGCTGTGGCCTCTCCCATTGCGGAGCACAGGCTCCGGACGCGCAGGCTCAGCGGCCATGGCTCACGGGCCCAGCCGCTCCACAGCATGTGGGATCTTCCTGGACCGGGGCACGAACCCGTGTCCCCTGCATCGTCAGGCAGACTTTCAACCACTGCGCCACCAGGGAAGCCCTGGGTGATATTTTAAAAAGGTTGGAGAAACCCTAATAATAATATCACCTGAGTGCTTATCGTGTGCACTACATAGCCTACACTGCTTTAACTCATTCACTCCTCACACAACCTCAGGAGGTAAATGACTCCATTACCCTTATTTCACAGACAAAAAAAAAACCCGAGGCAGAGAATCAGTTACATGCCCAAGGTCACACACACCTAGGGAGCAGCAGAGAGGGGGTTTTACCCCCTGACCCAGCTCGAGTCCACACTCTTAAGCACTGTTCCTATAGTCAGGCGAGCGCCAGTTCAGAGAGGATTTTCCATCCCATCCTAAGGAGCTTGGACTGGACTCTCCAGCAGCACTGACTTTAAGCAGATGAGCAGAATGATCAGACTTGTGTTTTAGGACAGACGTAAAGTGTTTCCAGAATGGAGGGCAGAACCAGTGTGGGTAACGCAGCGAGAAGACAACTCCACTCTCCACCACACAACCACACGCACCCTCCTCCTGGGGCCTGCCACACAAGCCAGGAGAGCAAAAAGGGCAGCTTTGGGGGACGTGGTTCAAAACCAAGGCAGAAATACCAACTCTTAGCCGAATAGCTCGAAACAGACCTATGTTGGAACCATAGCTCTCAATGTAGCAGCTCTGTGACCCCAGACAAATTACTTAACCTCTTTGAGCTTCAGTTTTTCTATAGAAGCAGAGGATAGAATGAAAATCCCTCCTCCAAAACTCAGAGTGGAGTCAGATGTGTTTCCAGAATTCAGATGTTCTGGATTATAGGACAGAAACGCATTGCCTTTATCATATGTTACCTACGCAAACAGCGAGGTCTGACGCAGTCCTGTATAATCAAATCCATCAATATTTCTGCAGCAAAACACGTGAATATTCACACTGAGTGGGGTAAGTCAAAACTATAAATAGCCTCACATAAGTTCAAGTCAGGTTTTCCTGTCAAAAGATTTCAGGTCAGTTTTACATTCAAATGAGTTAAGAAAAACTCTCAAATCTTTTGGGATTTCAGAATTACAGATAAGGGATTATGCCCCTCTTATAATAATATTATTTGTTTCAGAGTTGTTTAAAGACTTAAATGAGGTACTGCATACAAAGCACTTGGAATCTGATATTCTCCTGCCTGACAACAAACATGACCCAGTATCCCACTTACAGAGCCCAAGCTTCAACTCTGCTATCTCAAAGAGCTCCCAAAGCAGGGGACGTCTTCAATCACCCCTTTAATCGTGAATTCTAATCTTTACAGTCTCTGAGCCCTACCACCAATCATAATGCCCACCACCATTTTTCTTGGAAGCCCTAGCAAGTCTGTGCAAACAGTCTCCAAATTCCTAAGGTGGGTCTTAGTGAACAGCCCTGCCCTCACCCTCATGCATAGACCTGTCTGCAGGGCCATCATGGGAGGTGTGAATCTGGGGTTAATCACACCATGGGAGACCTTCTCCTGCATCCAGAATGGTTTTTTTTGTTTGTCTTTTTTGTTTGTTTTTTTTGCGGTACGCGGACCTCTCACTGTTGTGACCTCTCCCGTTGCGGGGCACAGGCTCCAGACGCGCAGGCTCAGCAGCCATGGCTCACGGGCCCAGCCGCTCCACAACATGTGGGATCTTCCCGGACCGGGGCATGAACCTGTGTTCCCTGCATCGGCAGGCGGACTCTCAACCACTGAGCCACCAGGGAAGCCCCAGAATGTTTTTAAAAGTAAAATGTTGTTAAAATCAGCAAAAGTGAGCATGAAGTGTAAAAGATGGGGGAAAAATACCAGGAAAACCACATAAAACCTCAGTGAGACAATGGTCAGCAAGGAAACATTTATTGACTGTATACCATGGACCAGACATGGTGCACCTCGTCCACCTGCCCTACCCTAGGACAGCACAGTGTCTTCCTCCTATCTTCTCCAGTCCTCCATTCTGCTCCCTTGCCTCAATCAGAGTTCTGCTAAATCATCATCACCATCACCATCATCATGCGTCCACAATACAGTGCCTTAAAATCTACTTAGGATTCTTACATACGTCACCTTGTTTCTGCCTCACAGCCACATGGGGTTGCTATCATTAAATCTATTTCACAGGTGAGGAAACTGAAGCTGTGGGAAGTCTGGTACCTATGTCTTATCCTTCTTTTCTATGGTCATGATCTCCTCAGTCAGCCAGCCTTCTCACAGCTGGTAATTTCCATAAAATGCTGGTTGTTCTGGTGGGCAGAAGCCATAGAGAAAAAAAAAGTCAAGTGACGCAGACAAAGACCTCTCACACCCACACACCAAGCCATTTTGTGTTTCTGCCTGGGGATCCAGGGACCTCCTGGACTGGAGATCAGGCCCGACCTGAAGAATGACAGCAGGCTACCCGTCAGCAAAGAACAGGAGAGACGCTAAGTATCGCCAATTCCATGGTTATTACAAAGAACAGTGGTTCCCGAACTTGGACTGAGCATCAGCCTAACCCTGGGAGATTTTTTGAATCCAGATTCCCAGGCCCCATCCCCAGAGACTGTGAGACCATGGATGTGAGGTGAAGGCCGGGAATCTGCACTTTGTTATGCTCCCCGGATGATTCTCACATAGGGAGTCCTGGGAACCAATGACCTAGAAAATCAGGAAACACAGATTACAGAAAAAATCACTTTAAACATACCAAATTCTAATTTCTGTCAACTATGAACTCTGTGGCCACACGGGAGACAGAAAGAAAATGACCTTGAAATATTAATACATGCAGCTGTAATAACTATTCACGTTGGATAACTTGTGGAGAAATGACATAGAGGTTTTGTGAGGGAAGGACAAAATTGTAAAATGCAAAGCCTAGAACTGGGCGGAACGACGAATGAATATCGGGCATCTAGAAAATGCTCTCCATCAGCTTTGTGTGAAGGCTTGTTGCCCATTCCTCACCTCTCCTCTCCCCTCTAGCTCCCCACTGCCCTCCCCCTGCTCTCCCCAGGTGGAAGCTGCCTTGGGTTGCAGGACGACGCTTCAGAAATCAAACAGAAACCTAAAAATTACTTCTCTGGTTAGCATCTGTGTGGCAATATGCTTACTGCCTCTATTCAGCCCTGAGCAATTGGCAGTAAGGCCAAAAAGAGGGCAAGAGCTCTATTCATCTAATTGCTTCAGCAGAAGAAAAATGTGTTAATTAACTGACCTTAATAATTCATATATATCCAAACCAAGGGATCATTACATTGCACACAAGGGCTGGCATCTGAAGAAAAGATCACCGAAATGATCTCAGGGACAGCCTCATTTTGGAGAGGTGATCTATTTTTGTTTTCTCAAGAACAAATCTACCACCTTCAAAATGATTGAAGAACCTCTCTGCAAATTACGGGTTTGCTATAATACCTTGATTCCCCCAATTTCCTCAGCCCCTCCGAGGGATGTGAAATATTTTCAGAATCACAACAGCCTAACACATTAATGGGATTTCATTATGCTGGCTGCTGATTGGAACATTCTACAGGAAAGGGGAATGTGACTGTGTGTCCTCTGCAGACTTCCAAATCAGAAAGACGAGGGACAACAAAAAGGCTGGCTTTTCTGGGGGAGTTAACAGAATCATTCAAATCACAGTTTCCTATCAAATATGCTGCTGCATAGAAACCAGCCAGGAAATTAGATCAACAGGCCTCCACTCTTAAAGTCAGTCAAAGAAAGAGAAAGGATGCTAATAATTTCATTCTCAAAGATAGTGGGACCCCCAAGCAGGTATGCTGTTTACATGTGCCTTCCTGGGGTTTTAGCAGGTGGAGGAGGAGACCCATTTTAAGGTCACAGAGAGAAAGGGGGAAATGGATCATGGGGCACTTGCAATTGGGATGAAGTCACTTTCCAAAAGCATTTATTAAACAATTACACAGGCATCACAGACACACAAGTACACAGATGGAGGCTGGGAGTCTATTTTGCAGATGACACACAGGAATGGTGAACAGAGAATAGCAGGAGGTTCTCCAGCAGGTCAGCAAGACATGATGGTGATGACAAAGATGCAGCTAGCAGTGATGGCAGGGGAAAAACATTTGTCCCTGGCAGAGACTCCAGTCTATCCAGCCAAGGCCATGGCTACAGCGTGCATGCCACAGCTGAGCCCCAGAGCCAGCAGCGGAGCCAGAGGGACACCTGCTTCTTCAGCAAAGGGGACCTTGCCAGGGGTCCAATCAGAGGTGGGAATAGGCCGAGAGGACTGCCTGGACACAGGACCCCTGTCTGTGGGTCCCTGGGTATTATGGGTTGAATTGTCTCCCCAAAATTAGTATGTGGAAGTCCTAATCCCCAGTGCATTAGAATGTGACCTTATTTGGAAACAGGATTGTTGCAGATATAATTAGTTAAGATGAAGCCATCCTGGAGGAGGGTGGGTCCCTAATCCCATATGATTGATGTCTTTATCAAAGAACACCATGTGAAGAGACAAACACATGTATCAGAAGGATGCTTTATGAGGATCTGAGTTATACTGCTCCAGCCAGGGAACGACCAGAATCTAGGAGAGAGGCCTGGAGCAGATCCTTCCCTAGCAGCTTCAGAGGGAGTATGGTCCTGCTGACACCTTGATTTCAGAGTTCTGATCTCTAGAACTGTGAAAAAAATAAATTTCTGTTGTTCTAAGTCACCCAGTTTGTGGCCCTTTGTGATGGCAGCCCTGGGAAATATACACTGGGCCAACGAAGGTCTGAGTGGGTGGAGGAAGGCTCCATCCCCTGGCACTGGAATCCAGCCACCATGCTCCAAAACCCAGCCTGTGATTGGCTAGCTCTTCAAGCCTGTTCCTCCAACCATAACATAGGGCTGCTTAGATAGTGCCTTTCCAGAGGGTTGCTATGAGGATTAAATGAGATAATCCTGGTCACATGGTTAGCCCCGTACCTGGCACATAGTAAACATTCAATAAATGTGAGTTAGCTCCTGTTAAGGGGCCACAGAATCAAATTACCAAATTACAGTGACAGTGGACAGTGGACATCCATCTGCAATCTTTTCCATCCTAGATTTTACTTTGTACACCCCATAAATTGTGATGTGCATTCTCTACCATGACAGCTAAAATTATTTATCTGAATGGCTGATTCACAAACGTCACAACTCTCCTCAAATCCTTTTCTCCATATGGCCGCTTCACTAAATCATTCCTGGCTGGCAAATCCTCCATCAGCCCCTCTTTCTGCACCTTCCCCTCTCTGTGCATCTCCATCCATCTCCACCCATCTCCATCCACAGCCTTCCCTCCCAGGAAGATGCCTTTTCCTCCTCGCCCTTTCTGCTGGCTTCACCCACCTCCAGCTATAAATCTTCCCTGCTCTCTAGCTGCTCTGCCTGGAGCCATCTCCCATCGTGGGTCCTCCCCTCCTTTCTTTAAGCCCCCTCTCATCCTACCTTCTCCTCAAAAACCCATCCACATCCAATTACAGTGAATGGAAATAGGAGGCAGGTTACCACTCACACCTAAACCGTGTCAACTACCTTCCAACTCCGAATCACCCACAGCTGTGATATAAAAATAATCCTTTAAAAAACAGAATGAATCGGGCCTCCCTGGTGGCGCAGTGGTTGAGAGTCCGCCTGCCGATGCAGGGGATACGGGTTCGTGCCCCGGTCTGGGAGGATCCCATATGCCGCGGAGCGGCTGGGCCCGTGAGCCGTGGCCGCTGGGCCTGCGCGTCCGGAGCCTGTGCTCCGCAACGGGAGAGGCCACAACAGTGAGAGGCCCGCATACCACAAAAAGAAAAAAAAAAAAAAAAAAAAAAACAGAATGAATCAAATTAATCCAGTGTCTCCTCATTGCACCAGGAGGAGCTCTGTCTCCATACCCTGCGCAGAAACAGCGTGTGCAAGACAAGGGAGGTCTGTGTGGGTGACAGTTCACTAGATAAAGCTGCTGGGAGGTGGCCTGGGCCCCTCACCTTCCCTGCCCTGCACCAGTATCTACTAGACACTCCCAGGGGAAAGGCAGAGACAGCACCCAATAATTCATCTGCAAACCCACAGAAGGAAAGCCAAGTCACACAGGCGGTCCCTCCTGCACTTCACCACTCTTATCTCCAGGAGTCAACCTTTGGGGACTTCCCCCACCTATTTTAGAAGCAGCATCCAAGATATGGGTTGAATCAACCGCCACAGCACACAGGTCTGTGGAGAGAGAAGCTGTTCAACTCTTTACCCAACATCTTGCTATCCATCAACAAGAGTAGATGGTTCTTATTTTTGCCTGCCAGCGACTCTATTTCTTTGGGGGAACCATTCCTTTTCTGTTGTGTATGAATCTCATGACAATCAAGCAGTGGAGTCACTCCACTGACCCGTCAATGAAAGATCTGGTCCCATGTGATTCCATTCACTAAGAATACAACTGTCAGTTTCTCTCAAACAAAAGACTCAAGGAAAGCAGCCTATGGGACACCTCGTTATACAAGGGGAGGCAAAAGGATGCATGAGGGGAAGGATGGTCACCCCATATGCGAGATATAGCTGCATCTCTGTTCTAGGCCTTGTGACACAGATACACATTTACCATGTTGAGACCTATTAATTAAATTTATGTACAGGTAATTCTGGGAGAAGAGTTGAGGGCATGTGAAGAGACAGCACTTGGCAGGGCACAGCGAGGATGTTAACAGTGGCCAGGTGCCTGGAGAGTGTGTGAGAGACACTGGCTTTGGGGGACCCTCCTCAATAGGTCCCTTCCTCCCAACTTAAGACGCTGCCAATGGTATGGGAAGTTCTGAGAAACAGCACATAGAGGGGGTCATCTCCTTTCCACACTCTGAGAGGCATGTAGCCAGCCCATCCCTGCAAGGATGGAAGACAGTCAACAGCAGGGAGATTCGCAGCCTTTCAGAATGAAAGATTCGCTGCATTGTTTCCTCCGCGCCCCGCAAGGAAAGGGGAGGAGAAGTTCCCCCGTCTCCTGCCTCGGCTCAGCCTGTTACCTCCCTGGGAACTTGGGTATGTTTGTTTTCCAAGCTCCAGGAGCATCTGCTTGGGGCTTTGCAGAGTCCCATTTAAATCCCTGGCTTTGGCTTTGACTTAATTTATGGTTTTGCTGCCACCATCAGGAAGGCTCTGGGCAAAAGCAATGGCAATTCAATGACTCTGTAGACGAGAGGGCCCAGGGGTCTTGGGAAATTTTGCTTGGTTGGGGGAAACACAGAAAGCAGAAGCACACCCAGGGAAGGCATTTTAGCTCTGTTCATCCCCAAAGCATCTTTACAAAGAGAAATTAAAGGCAAATTTAAACTCGAGTTAAGTAAGGGATATTGTAAACACAAAGTGTTATGGGTCTGCTAGGAAAATGAACATTTGGAAGTTACTGAGAGAAGCTAGATCTGTATACCCTGTGCTCTGGATAAAGACTGAATTATCTGGCAGATACCACTGGTATTGAAGAAGCTGTAAATTGAAATGGGCGGGGTGGGGGGGAATACCTGAAGAGAAATAAACCTCAAAGCCGTTACTGATGTTATTGATTAGAAAATCATTCACATCAATATGGTAGATAAAACTTTCTTACAGCACATCAGAATGGTCCAAACAGGTTTGTCACTGGAGGCACTTATCAAGAGCAATTCCCCCCACAGTGCCTGGAAGGAGGACTATTCAGAGGTCACTTTCCTAATCTGAGACTTGTGGGTGGGGTAAGTGGTGGTTCCTGGTGCCCCAGAAACTACTCCATTCACTGTCTCTCTTCAGGGCCTTGACACCAGCTGCTCTTCCCACCTGAGCCGCTGGCCTCCACCTCCCACGTTACTGGGACAGGGCTGCCACCTCCACCACCACTGCCATTCTGAAGTCAGTTAACATTCTTGGATGCTCGACCGTGTCAAACGCAAAAGCTGAATTCAGGAATATACTCCTTTCCTCCTGTCCTCGTCTCATAACCAGGTCCACTTCTTAGCTCTGCTTCTGACAATAGCACCTGAGTTCTCTCAGTCACCAGACTGAAACCATCAAGTGACTTTTTACTTTCTCTCCACTAACCCTACCAGTAAACCCACTGTGTAGTAAAGAACTAACCTCACCCAAACAGAGGTCTGGCCTTTGCCCTTGGCTCCTGGAAGGTGATCTCTAGGCCCTTGAAATGTCCTTCCTGATGAGAGTGCCTTCATTTAGGTGGAGGCCTTGGGCTACATCAGATAAGGTAATGTGTGATTTATGAGGCACTAGATAGTAACTGAGTTAGGAAGGATTTTCCAAAGATGGCCACAACGATATCTTTTATCCCACATGCTCTTTGGAGCCCTGAGCTGACCACATAAGGGATCCAACTATTCTAAGGCTGTCATGTTGTGAGGAAGCACACATGTGGGTGTTTCAGTTGATACCATCTGCCCAGGTGCCAGACATGTGAGTGAAAACACCAAGGATTCAGCCCTCAGCCATTGAGTTGCCCCCAGCCATTTGAGTCTTCTTGGCTGAGGTCCCACACATTGTGGAAGAGAGAAGAACTGATCCCACTGAACCCTTCTCAAATTTCTGACCAACAAATTCTGAGTGTAATAAAATGGTTGTATTATGCCACTAAGTTTTGGTCCAATTTGTTACCCAGCACTAGGAACTGATACACTTTCCTGGCCACCCAGGTATGAATTAGACTCCCATGGCAACTTGTGCCTTTCCCATCCTAACTTTTCATACTGAATTATCACTGTCAACTCACTCATCTTTACCCCATGCTAGATGTTATCCGTGAAGTCAGAGACCACATTACACATCTATGTCTCCTCGGCACTCTGCAGTGTCTGGCAAAAAATAAGACAATCAGTAATAATTTTCCAACAAATATCCCATAACAGAATGCCCCAAGAGCACCAGATGACCTCCCCAAAACATCATACAACAGGGAAAAAAGTCCAGAACATGCACCCAGTGAGTCAGATGTATCATTTTACTCAAGTCAGTGTGAGGGTTAACAAGAGCCTAAGCCCAATTCCACTACAAAAATAGCTTTCAATTTGTGAAGTTTTCATGAAAGGAAAGCAAGCTCTGCCCTGGAAGAAAGACCTAGATAGCAGAAAAGCCAAAAGTTCGGGGCTATGGCTCTGGATGGCAAATTATACTGTGAGTTTAGACCACAAAAGGATTCAGAGAAACAATGTCTAGCCAGCCTTTATCTAAGGCCTGAAATTATTAGTCATAGAGCCTGACCCAAATATATTGAGGTGAGAGCTGAATCTTGTTTTCCACAGAGTCTTCTGTGGTGCTCAAAAGATCCAGGAAAAAGGGCTAGGGTGTCACCAGGGGAACGATGAAAGGATAAAGAAAATTAAAGGAGTTTAGCTAAGGAGACAAGATTTTATTCAGAGAAACTAGATGGAAATATAAACACTTTAATTCCTTGGCCAAGTAAAAAACTTTAAAAACAGGGAATATTATCTTATCTCTTCATTAGAACTAGGAATAATGGATTAAAAGCATGTTTTGTGGGATGTACAGTAATTACTGTTATCAACACAATAACATTTAAGTAAATCAGACAAAGGAGGTTGATTTAGAATGATTTCCTTAACAAAAAACTAGATGTTCAAGAAAAACTATTTTGATAGTAAAGAATTTTATCTTTTGAGATTTTTCTCTCTCCAGTCGTCTGAGTTTTCATTCTCAGAAGTACTAATATTAAAAAGAATGTTGTTAATAAAATAATCAATTCTGGCAAATGCCAGAGTGACATACTTGCTAAAAGACACTCAACAATCAGAGAGGACTGAAGTCTTGCTAAGATTCAAGATGGTTCTTTAAAAAGTTAAAAGAATCAAATTTTTTTAATATGTAAAACACACATGATATAAAATTCAACAGGTATAATAAATCATAATGAAAAAGATTATATATAACTGAATCACTTTGCTGTAGACCAGAAACTGACACAACATTGTAAATGAACTATACTTCAATTTAAAAAAAAATTCAATCGGTATTAAAGAGCATAAACTACAAACTAAGTCTCCCTCCAAGAGTATTCTTTAAAGTCACAGTTTTATTCTGAAATTTTACAATCCTTGAATTGCGTTATTTGGGGCCTACTTCAAGAAGAGCATTAGGCGTAATTTTCTGTGTTTGTACCAAGAAAAAAAAAATCTATTCGATCAATGTGTAGTGTCATTATTACAGTCACTTTCCTTCTTGATTCAACTCTTTCTAATTTGAAGTTACTTTCCCTTCTCCCAACATTTTGAGACTTAGGACCATGGCCCACCACCTAGTAGAAAAACTCTCCATTCTTTACTCTAAATCCTTTTTAGAATTTAGAATGCATTAGCTGTTAGCCATTAGCTACACATGCAAGTTTTAAGGGAATGCTAAAAACCCCTTTAATCAATGAAAGATTGTGTAAATTTTGGCCTCAGAGACTTCAGCAATGTTACCACCTCTTGGGTGGGCAGTAGTTACTGGGAACTGCAGAGATCTACTTCCATTGTTAGGACTTTTTTCCATTTTTGTGTTTTGTGTTGACAACACAAGTGGGTGACATCAGGCATGGTTTTAACCTCTTGCACATGTTAAGCATAAATTCACATCCACATCTGTCTCTGGGAGTCAATCAAACTGAGAGAAAAGACAAAATCTTCTCCTTCAAGTCTGTGAAGCAGGGTCCCATTCTTCCAATAGATTTTGAGGTTACACATTTACAATGAGTAAACAATTCTGTTTATTCATAGATATGAATTTTCCAATGCTTTGTTTAGCTTGGCTACTCCATCACAGGCAATAGTGTTGAAGGCACAAAACTTGCCACAGAAATTATGGACCAATGATCTGATTAAGGCAACAGGGAAGAGAAAGAGAGGAGAAGAGGAAGAAACTGATTAATTTTCCTGGGAGACCTCAGTCTATTTCAACACTAAATCATCATGAGTTGACATTGAAAGAAACACAAGGTCTTTGCACTTCTCCACATTTCCTTCCGTCTTCCAGATGGAATTTTAGGTTTAGTTCATGCCATCACTGACCCCAGCCCAAGATGACTCCAGACAAGGTAGAAGAAAAAAACACCTGTCAATAGGGACATAGGAATAATACTTCTGGTATTCCAACATCCTGCCTGGTATGTGCTATGCCTTGTCTGCTTATCTGCTGGAATACCCAGGTGCTTACACATCACCTGGCATTTGATTCATTCACCTTGGGATTCCTACACCATGAAATAGTGTCCTGTTTCCCCGTTCATCTTTTACTTTCACATTTTACACTCTAAAAGTCATCTACCTCCATTCCTTACACCATGTATGAATGCCCTGTTATCTTAAATGTGTCTTCCCTTTCTTCCTGCCTCCTCTGTTGAGGAAAATGCTGGCTGCCTCCTGTCAACAGGTTCCCTCCCTGCCTTTTAAAATGGAGCTTTAATCTCTTCTGGATTATATTGTCTTAATGAGGAGATGAGATCACAAGTATCCTCTTCAACTCCCATCTTCTGAAGTCCATGTCACAGCACACTTGGAGTCACCAACACCATTGTCTACCCACATTCAGAGTTTATGTGCTTGCTTCTGGCAAATCTGAGCCCAAGCTAATGTTCTCTCTCCATTCTCACCCTCTGCCATAAAATATGGTCACCAAAGATCCTTGATGATCTCTCCTTGGCATTCCTATTTCTCAATAGATTTTTAGGATTGATTCAGATCGAGATATTTCTAGGACACTTTCAATGAAAGGATAGGATATAAGGCAATTAAAGGCTCAATCAGTCACCTTTAGGTGTATGTCCAGCTCATAATAAAACTCTTTCTCTGAGAACTACCCCTCAAAAGCCATGCTTGTATAGTATGACCCCACACCTCAATTCAGCCACAGGTGAATGGACCAGAAATAATCGGTCACTTGGTAAAAGATGAGCCACAGATTCTCCTATAAATTTGGAATGGGGTCAAAGAGAGCCAGATTGTTTCTGAAGCTAAGGACATATAAACTCAGAAGCTGTTGAGAAGTTATTCCACAGTAAAGCCAAGATTGGTCTGCAGAGACAGAAGAATGAAGCAGAGACAGAATAACCACATATTCCCACAGGAAACAGACTGAGGAGGTGCCTGTGTTCCATCAGGCTTCCTTGTCTCTAGAACCTCTCAATTCTTGCTGGTAAGGATTTTCTTTAACGTCTTGTAGTGTGGATCTATTGGTGCTGAATACTTTCAGCTTTTGTATGTCTGAACGATTCTACTTCTTTGTTTTTAAAAGTCATTTTTTCTGGGTTCGGAGGTTTTGTGTTTTGTTTTAAATTGTGGTACTTTAAAGATGTTGTTTCACTCTGTCTTTTAAAAAAAAAATTTTATTGGGGTATAGTTGATTTGCAATGTATTAGTTTCAGGTGTACAGCAAAGTGAATCTGTTATACATATACATATATACACTCTTTTTTACATTTATTTTTTTAACATCTTTATTGGAGTATTATTGCTTTACAATGGTGTTAGTTTCTGCTTTATAACAAAGTGAATCAGCTATGCATATACATATATCCCCATATCTCCTCCCCCTTGCGTCTCCCTCCCACCCTCCCTATCCCATCTCTCTAGGTGGACACGAAGTACCGAGTTGACCTCCCTGTGCTATGGGGCTCCATTCCTTTTTAGATTCTTTTCCCATATAGGTCATTACAGAGTATGGAGTAGAGTCCCCTATGCTATACAGTAGGTCCTTACTAGTTATCTATTTTATATATAGTAGTGCGTATGTGTCCATCCCAATCTTCCAATTTATCCCTCCCTTCGCTTATATTTTTCACAATGAGAAATCTACTGTCGTCTTTTTTTCTCTGATTGCTTTCAAGATTTTCTCTTTATTACTGGTTGAGAAATTTTATTATAATATGCTTCCTTCATCTAGCTTGTGATTGGGTTCTGTCAAGCTTCTTGGATCCGTGGAGTTTTTTTGGTTTTGTTTTTGTTTTTTTTTCGGTACGCGGGCCTCTCACTGCTGTGGCCTCTTCCACCATGGAGCACAGGCTCCGGATGCACAGGCCCAGCAGCCACGGCCCACAGGCCCAGCCACTCCGCGGCATATGGGATACTCCCGGACCAGGGCATGAACCCATGTCCCCTGAATCGGCAGCCGGACTCTCAACCACTGTGCCACTAGGGAAGCCCTGGATCCGTGGAGTTCTACTTTCCATCAAATGTCTGGCCTTTATTCCTTCAAATATTTTTTCTCTCCTCTCCTTTGAAGACTCCAACTACACAAACATTAGACTGCTGCAGTTGTCCTGCAGCTCACTGATGGTCTATTTCCTTTTGTTGATTCTCTTTTCTCTGCATGTTTCATTTAAAATAGTTTCTATTGCTATGTCTTCAAATTTACTGATAATTTCTTCTGCAATGTCTAATGTGCTGTTAATACCACGTACTGTGTTTTCATCTCACACATGTAGTTTTTACCACTATATGCTTTAATTTAGGTCTTTTTAATATTTTTATTGTCTCTAGCTTTTTAAACATATGCAATACAGTTCAAGGCAGTACACTGGGACAATTGTAGGCTCATCTTGTTTGTTTCCAGTCTCTAGAAATAACAGTTGCTCAATGCCTGATGTCAATTGTCTTGAAATCATAGCTGCATATATTTTCAGGTGATGGGGGAGGGGGGAATCCAGTTCTAGTTACTCAGTCTTGATCAGAAGCGGAAGTCCCATCTCCCATTTCCTAAGGCTTGTTGTCAATTTTTTCTTGGATTTCTTCATATTAACCAATGTCCTTCAAAGAAATTCTGTTTTTTTGCCTAAGCAAAATATCTGATACATTGAACAAGTAGAATTCATGTGCTTTTTAAATGAATTTTTAAAATAAAAATATGCAAAACTATCCTTTTTTCTCCTGTACCTTTAAATCTCTTCATGGGAAGGTAACTATTCTTCTCCTGATCTTGGGAGAAAGATGCAGACCAGACAGTCTGCAAGGAATACTCAACATTGGCATCCTTCCATGTATATCTAACTTCCTAAAAAGGGGCAAAAGAGAGCTGATTGCAGGGGACATTTTACATCCCTGGTATAGGTCATAGTTTGGCAGAGGATGTCAGGAAGTCAAAAATCAAAATAAAATAGACTATATAAGCAAGTAACTACAAAGAAGAATACAAGTAATATCATAGACTACAGATCCATAATGTGTTTTTAATTTCTAATCACTCAGATGAGCTATGGAGAACCACTGTATTCACCCATAAAGTATCTTTGAGAGTCAGAGGCAGAATTCTAAGCTAAATAAATCTCTGATCTAACCCTTTCTTAAAAAGGGTGGGCTTTCTTAAATTAGGACAACAATAAAGACCAAAAAATAAGTTGATACAGAGCCAAAGACCGTAGAGAAATAGACACAAAAATCAATCAAAATTTAACTAAAGGTGAGTGCTAACAAAAATAATTGGAAGTGAAACTTTATGTAGGAAACCGATACTGAATAGATATAGGAAAAGCTTGAAAAGAGGAGATGCCAAGTATATTGTGAGAGGAGCCAATTATGAGAAAAGAGTGTGGATATAATTTGGGTCATAACAATGGTTAGGAGTTGGTGAGCCATCCACTGATAAGCTGGGTCTCCTGAGATAAGGCAGCCTAGCACTGCCTACACATCCACTTTATTTGCTGAAGACCAAGTGAAAATTGGAAGGAATCCAAAGAAAACTAAAAGTGACCACAGAAGGGTAGATATTTTAAAAACAATCTAAATGAATTAAAGATGGAAAATCTGGTTTAAAGACAGCAAAGACAAAGAAGGAAGGATGCACAGATGAAATCTAATAATAAAAACAGTACACAAATTCTTAATAGAAAGGATGAGAGCAGAACAAGGCCATGAGGACAAAAGAATTAAACCTGCAAAACCCATAATACAAGGACTTTGAGGGTTTGGGGCAGGAAAACAAACAAACAAAAGTGTGAATCATAGGGAACACAGCCTAGCTTTATGAAGGAGAGAGGACTTGCTGGCTGGGTGTTTCTTTTTCTAAACTTAATGGGTCAGGAACTGAGCTGAACACAGTAGAAAATGCCAGGAACACACCAACTTTCTTATCTGCCAACACTGTTACAGCCTCTAAACCTGGGCAGTTTCATGGGTGGTCACCTCATACATTTGCACAGGACCCTGGGCTTGGTTTAATGCTCTACTGTTGCCATCCTGAAATTCTCAGTAATCTACAAACAAGGGGCCTGCATTTCCAATTTGCACCAGACCCCACAAATTATATAGCTGATCCTTCAATACACTCAGATTGTAAATAACTTCACCACTATTAGCAAAAGGTCTTTGTTTCCCCACCTCTGAAATAACAGACAAATCTGGAGAGAGACTAAAGCAAGAACAAGGACAATCCATTCACCTCCTTTCTCTGCAAGATCCCCTTCCTGTCTTCCCTGTTGAGTGAGCTTCCCCCAGTCATCCTGCCCCAGGACAGCAGACACATGTTTAAAGAGGATGTGCCTTAACAGCAAAAGCTGCCTGGTCAGAGTCCACTAAGCAATGGGTTCCTCCACAGAGGTCACTATGTGTTAACAAAGTCCTTCTTTGGTCAACTGACATCTCTAATCTTTCCATATTAAATCACCTTTCTTCTTGCAGAATGAATGTGATGAGTAAAGAGCTACACTATTAAATAGGAGAGTGGCCCTTCAAGGTCTAGGAGAATTATAGATTTCTTATCCCAAAACATTATGAATAAGCAGAAAATTGTAGGACAGATGCATGTACATAAAAACATTCCTAATAGCTACAATTTCTTTATCCTTTTATTTAAAAAGTCTCCTTCTGTTGCCAGACACTGTCAGGCACTGAGGATTCAAGGGTGAATAAGATAGACACGGTTTCACATTAAGGCAGGAGTTGTTGGTGCCATAGTTCCAATACCTGGAAGGATTAATCTGCAGGAGAATAAAAAAAATTAAAAAGAATAAAACCGACACACAGAAGAAGAGGACCGAGAGGGGAGTGGGATGGTCCTGATGGCTTTTGAGTTCCTAGTCTCAGTTGTCCCTGAGACCCAGGTTCTGTGAGCCAATAAAGTCCCTTTTTTGCCTTAACTGGTTAAAGGAAAAAAAAGACATGGTTTCTACTGCCAGGGTGGCTAGAGTCCAGGGTAAAACTATGAGCCAAGACCTGTGCTAAGTACTTCACGAACATGTCATCTCCCTTCAAACACACCATGGGGTTGATGATTATCATTCTCACCTGTATAGAGGAGAGAACTAAGGTGGAGAGAGGTTAAGTTTCCTTCCCAAGGCCATGCAACTATCAGGAAGTAGACCTAAGATACTAATCCAGTATGCCCGACTGTAAGTCTTTCTGGTGCCTGAAAATATTAGGGTAGGTCTCCTTGAGGTGATAAATTCAAAAATGTTTTAGAGACTATGTCTGAGAAGCCTCGATATCTGAAGAAGAGGTGTTGAGCTGGAGGGATTAGAAAAGGTCCCCCAGACAGAAGGGACTCTATGAACGAAGGCATTGCAGTGGAAACGACAAGCTGTAAGGGCCCACAAAGCAGGATTTGGGAGCTATTAAAGATTTTTCACCGGGGAGAATATGGATTTATATTTTTAGAAAGATTATTCTAATGACTTTGCAGAATGAAGACTTGAAAGAAATAAACATTGAGTCTGAGAGACCAGTTAGGAGGATATTGTGATCATTCGGACAAAGGGCAATGATGACCTTAAGTTGGGCACAGGTCGGAGGGATAGGGAGGAAAGGATGGATTTGAGAAATGATTTAGAAGGTAAAATAACAAATCCCTGATGACTAACCACATACGGTAAGTAAGGAAATGAGAGAAGTCAAAGGTGATCCCCCAGGTTTCTGGCTTGGGTAATTGGGCAGTTGGTGATGCCCCCAACTAAGCAAAGAGATACAAGAAGAGGAGAAATTTTCATGAGGAAAGGCAATCTGTTTTGTGTTGGACATGTTGAGTTTATCTAGGTCCAGATACTGAGCAGGCAATTTGTTCTATATCTGAAGCACAGTGGAAATATCTGGATTGAAGAAATAGGTGTAGAAGTCATTCTATAAATAAAAATGGCATTTGAAACCATAAAATGAACTAACCCAGAAATAGTGTGTAGAGATAGAAGAGCAGGAACAGCAACATTGAAGAGGCAGGTAGAGCAAGAGGGGCCCTAGGAGTAAACAGAATAGAAACCCTAGAAGCATCCAAGGAAAACCAAGAGAGTGCTGACCCAGAGGTCAAGGGACTAAGGAGTTTCATGAAGGGAATCATCAACAATGTCAAATGCAACATAAATATCCATTAACAACAAGTTTGAAAAATGGTCATTGGATCTGGCAATGAGGTCATCAGTTATAACCTTAGCAAGGACAATTTCAGTAGACAGGTGGGGGTGAACGGCACATCTCTGAGGAATGGATGGGAAGTTAAACAGTAAGAGACAACGAGTGTAGCCTACCATTTTTGAGAAGTCTAGACAAGGAAAGTAAGAAAAAATGATAGTGGCCATTGGGGGTAATTGGGGAAGGATTTACAAGGATAGGAGAGACTTAAATGGGTATCTATAGGAAAAGGAGCTAGTGAAAAGGAACAGACTGACTAAATAGAACATGGTCCCTGATAAGGAAAAGAGATTGGGATCAAGGATAGAAGGCAGCTCACCTTGATCTGATTCTTGAGGAAAAGCCATGGCTGGGGTAAAGTTGTAGGTAAGTCTGCAGAGAGAGAAGGTAGCCATCCAGAGGAACCCTTCTGGCGGCATCAATATTCTCTCTGAAGGTAGAATAATCAATCATCCCAGCTTGCCAGGGAATGAAGACTTTCCCAGGATAGATGGCCTGCCTATTGTCAGCTCAGCAAGATGCCTTCCCTCCCCTGAACTATTCCAGATCTTATTCTCTGGATCACAAAATTGGGAACTTAACCATGCCTTATTTCTTGTTTTGCCTCTGTCTGGTAATCTTGTCTCCCCACTTAGGGGTAAGCTCCATGAGGGCAGCATGTCTGCATGGTGAAAAGACATTGGAAATTAATAAATTCCTATTGCTTCATGGGAAGATACTTCCCAACAGAGGCCTGACAATAAGTTACCTTCTGTGGACCTTCCTAAAAGTAGGATCAGAGAGGCCCCTTCCAGGGAATTTTTCCAAATTCAGAAGAACTATAAGCCCTTCACTAGAGCCAGAAGAACACCTCTCCCTCACCTCAAACCCTGCTCTCACCTTCTTTATGGTGAATAAGGGAACTAATAGCCACTCTCATTAATCAAGAGCTTACCAAGCACCAGGTGTTTCGCAGCAACATTGTGAGGCAGGTATTATTCCCATTTTACAGATGAGGTGACCAAGGCTCAGAAAAGGTAAGTAACTTAGCCAGGGTCACACGGCTTGTGAGCAACAGAGCCAGATTCAAAGGCAGGTCCTTCGACTCCAAAGCCCACGGTCTTCACCACCATCAAGGTGGCCTCCTAGCCTGGTGGCCATTTCTCCCACATGTAGCCCCCAGCTGTCCTATGTCTGATGCAACAATTCACTCTCCCTCCAACATCACACACTATATTTTAACTCTTGCCTTCTTTCTTCCTTTCAAATTGACCTCCTTCCCCCGAAATAACCAACTGCCACCAGGTGTCTCTCCTCTTATTAGTGAGCAGCACTTGGCTCTATTGCAAGTCAGAGGCAATGCAGGCAGCATGGAAACCCGTCCTAGATTAATTACACAAATTCCCATTACTGAGCCATCACTATAGCCCGAGGATGCCCAGATGAGAACATCATGCAAAGGGTACAACACAGGTACACAATGACAAGGCAAAATCTGAGAGGTTCACATGAAGTTCTAGGCTCAAAGGATTGCATTGAGTCCATTGGGGAAAAAATTACGAATAATTCCTTTGTGACTTCTACAAGTAATATGGAAAGAACCTGGGTTTTCTCTCATCTGTACTAAATGAAGGTTAAACATAGGTCAGGGAACGTACCTCAAAGGCTACCTAATGTCTTTTCCATCATTGTTTTTTCTGAGCCTGTAAGAAACTGTTTGAGCCCCTGAATGGATTTATAGTAATTCAGAAGTTGACCCCAACTCATCAATATTAAAGACATTTGCTAAATTGGGGGGAGGGAGGAGGATGTGGCGTAGAATTCTAATTTAGTCTATTTGTGGCAATATTTAAAACCACTTTGGGACGTGGAACATTAGACATTTTTAGCATTTGAGAGGCCATAATTAGATTATGAATTGGTTTGTCCATTGTTTGACCTGCCCCGTTTGTTCATCAGGCAATAAATGCTCTGTGGCAGCAGTATTCCACATTCAGGAAGGATATTCCTCATGGAATAAGCTGTTACAATCCATTTCTTTGAGGATTCATGCATGAAGAATGAATCATGTTTCATAATTTGAAAGGGGATGTGAGAGTCAGAGGAGGCCAAGAAACAAAGAGAAGTTAGGATCATGACTTCCTTTTCTACAGCCCATTCGTTCTTCACGTACAAGAAAAGACGGGACAGAGCTCATCTGCCTTCATCCAGGAAGACTTAAAACGCCACAGCTTGACAGGTGGGATCTATACTTCACTCCAGGGCTGCTTTCTCTGCCCTTATTTAAACTCATCCTACTTCACACATTCCTGGTCTAAAAGCAAATGTCTACAGAAAAATCCCTACGTATTTTATTGGCAAGACCAGCCTTGAAGGCAAAAAAAGAGAGAAAGAAGAAATGAAACAAAATTAAGTTTCTTTGATTTCTTTTTGACCAATAACGTGCCTTCCTCTAGGGTCAGTTTGATTTCTCTTAGGTGGTGAGAAATTTAGGGGTAACACAAGTTGTGTCCAAGTGAACTCTTGCAAAGACAGAAAATGCACCTAAATTGAAGACAAGTTTCCAATCCTTGCAGTTTTAAGAGCTGCACCTGGCCTAGTCCCTGTTTCAACTGTTGATTTTGCTCCTCAGGTGCTGAGGATTGAACTAATTATTTGCCTCACTTCATGGCCCATGACTGTCATTGGTTTCAGGTGATTATTTGGTTTTTTTTTTATCCCAGCAACTCTGAGTCATTTATAACTGTTATATCAAAGAGGAGGGCAACCATTTCCAGACATGATTCTCAATGTCCAGGGAATGTCAATATTCTGTCAAAGGACCTATAAAATGTCTTCAGATGAAAATATTTAAGACAGGAGGTTCCCATTCCAAATGACCAGGAGGCAGATCCTGACCATTGGGGCCAGGGCAGGGGGGACTCTAAGGTGCCACCAGGCCACTCACAGGTAGGGCCTTGAACAGCATTAGTTTTCTTAAAAACAAAACAAAATGGAAATCTGAATCATTTGTGTCTTGAGATCAAGATTGATCACAGTTTTTCTAACATGTGAAAAGACAAACTGCTGGGCAGTCTACCAGCCTGGCCAGGCCTGCGTGTCTCACATTCCCAGGAAGCCCCTAGGTCATGGTGCCACAAAGCTCCTATGGCAAGAATAATTCTTCTCTGCTCTCCTGGGGCAGGAAGTGGAGCAGACCCCTCCGTCTGGCTTCTCCCTACGTTCCTCGCCCTTCAGCATTCCCAGGTTCTCACTGACACCTTCTGCTCTCAAAACAGCCCTCAACCAGCTCTTCAGTCAAATTGAACAGTCCCCTAAACTGGATCTTCAGCCAAGCACAGCTGAGAAGGGGGAGGAAAGAGAAAAGACAGGTGAGGGAGGAAGTGGAGGGTTCTTCTGAACACTTTTATGGTTCCTTTGACAAGAGGTTAATAGTGATCCCTGAGGATTAAAAATAACATCCACAATTGGGCCCCCCCTTTAACATACAATTTATGAGCCGTTTATAAACAACACAGAGCCTGAAAGACTTTCTGTCAACTTCGCTGTTCTCACCAGCAGCAACACCCTCCCACTATACAGATGAAACTCCCAAAAGTCAGGGAGGTTAAGAAACAGAGTCAAGGGACTTCCCTGGTGGCACAGTGGTTGAGAATCCGCCTACCAACGTAGGGCACACAGGTTCGAGCCCTGGTCCGGGAAGATCCCACGTGCCGCGGAGCAACAAAGCCCGTGCGCCACAGCTACTGAGCCTGTGCTCTAGAGCCCATGAGCCACAACTACCGAGCCCGCGTGCCACAACTACTGAGCCCGCGCACCTAGAGCCTCTGCTCTGCAACAAAGAGAAGCCACCGCAATGAGAAGCCCGTGAGCCACAACTACTGAGCCCGCACACCACAACTACTGAAGCCCGTGTGCTTAGAGCCCATGCTCCGCAACAAGAGAAGCCACCACAATGAGAAGCCTGTGCACCGCAACAAAGAGTAGTCCCGGCTCACTGCAACCAGAGAAAGCCTGCATGCAGCAACGAAGACCCATTGCAGCCAAAAACAAAGAAATTTAAAAAAAAAAGAAACAGAGGCAAGAGAGGTGAGGGCCTCACTGTAACTTGTGCGCAGAACCAGAATCCAAACACAAGTTTACTCCGAATACATCATTTGTCCAGCCACTCAACTAAACTGAGCATCAGACTCATCACAGCAGCTTTTTAACATCATGAATTCTCAATCCCACCCGCCCTGCCTGCTAAGTCAGAATATCTGAGAATAGGATCCAAGAACCTGGGTCTTTCTAAGCCTCCCAGCTGATCCTTGGACAGCCACACTGGGGAGCTGCTTTCTCCTGTTCATTATTACAGGTCATTACTGGCTTCTTACATGTCTTATTTGCATGACCAATTAGCCTCCTCTTGAATCCTCTGTAGCATCAGCCCACACAGGCGGGCACCACATATATGCTCAACACCTGCTTGTTACAGGGAATTAAGTTTTTTCTAAATTGCTTGTCATTTTTTTAATCCGTTTCATTATCGTGGAAAGCAGAATTATATTTCAGTAAGGTTTTGCCTATAAAAAATTTACTGAGAAGTTTTTATCTTTACCAAATGAGAATAAGTACACACATGGGTTCCAATAAGAATATGTTTAATTGCCTCTTTTTTAAAAAAAAATACACTTCCTGATTCTGTGGAAAGATAGCTCATAGTCCTAATGCTCTTTCTCCTTTTCACAGCTTCTTCTGAGCAAACTCATTCACAGAGGGGATAGATTACCAGTCTTTTCTGATGATGTTTCTTTTGGTCATCCTCTACCGAATTTAAATGGGGTCATTATTTTAAGCGGGAATAAAATTATTTTATACACCATGACTCAGAGAGACCTTGTTTCCATTAAAATTCTTTCTAAGCAATAAAAATGGATTATAACACCATGGTGTGAGCAATATTTCCCAAGACACCTCAGTCCAAATGTCATGCACACCAAAATTTTTCTCTTTTCCACCACAGACTGCTGTTAGAAAAAAAAAAAAAAAGCAGTTGTGTTGTTTTTTTTTTTTCCGGCCCCCCCGCATGTGGGATCCTAGTTCCCTAACCAGGGATCAAATCCGCCCCCCCCCCCGCATTGGAAGCGCAGGGTCTTAACCACCGGCCAGCCAGGGAAGCCCCTGCAATTGTGTTATTTTTAACCCTCCTGGTTTTCTTGTTCTTACCTAAGAGGCTTGCTTTGGAGATTGGTGTCCACTGGTGGAGTCCTGGCCAGATGACCCTGGTCTTTGCAGGAGAGAAAAGTACCCCGTATTCCCTAATCTGCAGCCGGGCAGCCACACTGGGAAGCTGAAGCCTCCTCCTTCCAGGTTGTTCCACACCCCAATGGCCTCCAGGTGTCACAGCTGAGTGTGGTGGGCGGGCCTGGGGCCGGCTCACCTGCAGGTGGTTGTCAATCAGAGCAATTTGAGGAGATGTAGGAAGGCTCTCCCAGGATCCTCATGGTGGACTGAAAAGTGCATGGCATTGTTCCTGGGGTCAGAAGACGTGGATAATCCTTCCATCACGGCAACACCAGGAAGGGCATGCAGACAGAGCCCATTGCCAGAAAAAAATCACCTCTCTCTGAGCCTCTTGTGAACGTGTACAAAGTCCAAAGAAAGATACAAAACTTTCTTTTCTTTCCCTATCAGGACATGTCTCCGTTCAGCAGTCCCTTCTTTCTTTTTCTACTCCTTTGCCTCACATTACTGTCCCGGCTCCCTCCTGCCACTGCGCGTTGTGCTTTGGTCCAGGACAGACCTCAGCGAGGCAAATGTGGATTCATATGTTCTTCAGACTAGATCGTTTGGAAAACCACAAACCCTCCTGCTTATATTGATCGCCTCTTGTAAATTAGCTTAACACGTTGTTTTGCCAAAAGCTCGTACCCCACCATCCCTGGTCGGATCAGATCAGGATGCTATGGTCTTAAGTGCAGCAGAAAAACATTTGGCCCTAAGTCCCCATCAGTAGATGTTAAATTTAGTGGGTTATTTCCTTTATACAACACCTACTACTTTTAACATTAATAATTACAATAACTAGCATTTATTGAGTACTTTGTTTCTGACACAGTGTAAGTCATTTATCACCTCTTTTAAGCCTTACAACAACACTAAAAAACATTTTGTAATGATCTAATTTTACTGATAAAGGAGGAAAGAGGTTAATTTCCCCAAAGCCACAGTAAATGGTGGCACCAGGATTCGAACCAGACAGTTGGGTTCCCCAGCCCATGTCTCAACCACCATATTTGACTGCAGTGAGACTACATGTAACCAAAGGGTATGAAGGTTCAGCTATGCAAGATGAACAAGTTCTCAAGACCTAATGTCCAGAATGGTGACGATAGTTTAACTATACTGTATTGTACACTTGAAATTTACTGAGTATAGATCTTAGATCTTTCCATACACACCACACACACACATTCATACAAATAGTAACTATGTAGAGGTGATGAATGTTAATTAGCTTAATTATGGTGATCATTTAACAATATATGCATAGATCAAAACATTGTTATACACCTTAAATATATAGTTTTTATATGTCAATTATATCTCAAAGCTGTTTTTTAAAAAAAAAGGAAAGAAAAAAATGGATGATTTTATTAAACAAAAATTCTGCAAATGTTAACATTTACCATAGTGGCTTTATACACACATAAATTTTTTTTGAATTTTTGAATTTTATTTTTTTTTATACAGCAGGTTCTTATTAGTTATCTATTCACACACACACACTTATTTTTCTGAACCATTTTGGAATTGAAGACATGATGTCCCTTTATCCTTAAATGCTTCCATGTGTGTTTCCTAAAACCAAGAACTGTCTCATGATAACCATGATACTATTAGTAAAATCAGGAAATTAACATTGATATAATACTATTATCTAGTCTACAGACCCTATTCAGATTATTCCAGTTGTTCCAATAATAGCTTTATTAGCAAATTTAAATCCCTGTGTTGAAAAAAAAAACAAGACTACATGTAGCCAGCCAATATTTTAAAACAGGATCAATAGAAGTTGCGAATCTGTGAATCCAAATACCAGGAGCTGTAATGCCTGGAGTTCCCCAGGCTGTGTATGTGACCATGGCTCCATCGATGCCATACAGGCAGGACAGTGCAGATCCAACAAGATGGATGCAAAAAGATGGATGAAATGATTTATCAGACACTACACTACTCCATGTTATAAAAATCATAAATTCCTTGGAATAAAGATCATTTATTACTGAGCACAAAATATCCACTGTGTAGGGGAAAGAAAAAAAAAAAAGGCATAACAAGACCAAACAGCTTCAAAGAAAGAAATGTGTATTTTTAAAGAGTTGTTGCATCAGCTCATCTGTAGTTTGTGAAACTATGTTATAGCAAATCCTGATAAATTATTTTGCCACACCCCATCAACAGGTCAATAAGAATTTTCCAATAAATACAAATCAGATTTTTAAAATATTCTGCATGATATCAATTTTTAAAAATTAAGTATGCAGTACAATTTTTATTTTATTTTATTTTATTTTTGCGGTACGTGGGCCTCTCACTGTTGTGGTGTCTCCCGTTGAGGAGCACAGGCTCCGGATGCACAGGCTCAGCAGCCATGGTTCATGGCCAGCCGCTCCGCAGCATGTGGGATCCTCCCGGACTGGGGCACAAACCCGTGTCCCCTGCATCGGCAGGCAGACTCTCAACCACTGCGCCACCAGGGAAGCCCAGTACAAATGTTTTTGAGTGTAAAAATGGATAGGTGAAATGTCTTGTGTTTATTTCATTAACTATTTAGTGTTATAAAATGTGTGTTTATGTATGTGTGTAACTTTAGAATAAACCCAGATGTTTCTGATGAACCCAAAATGATAGAATTGCAATAGACTTCACACAACAGACTTACACAATATATTTATATTAAATAAAAATTTTTCTAAGACTCATGCTTTTAAAGCTGATTTATATCACAACATATCCAATTTCATAAATTCTGTGCCTTACCTTTTGTGCTAAAACAAGGCAGGTTCCAAATATATGGTTTCCCACTGTAGTTTAATAAAGGCTACAAACCTATCAGATTTCCTCACAATTAATCAGCAGGGTACTGAAGGATTTTTTTCCCATCAGAAACAAAGTCAAAAAAGCTTATCTATCTATATATAACTATACATCTCCTTTGTTCCTCGCTTGAATGTAAGCTTCTCCCGAGTATGGTGGTTTGTACAAAGCAGCAGCTCAATAAACATTAGTTGAATAAATAGGGCTCTCTCTTTTAACCCCACCCTACCATAGGCACATAACTACTATTAGCAAGTACAAGTAGGCAACTAGCTTGGAGGCCGCCCACCCCCTGTCCCTGGAGAAATGAGTCAAAGTGTAATCACCTGAGCAGAATCTATTTTATTGCAAAGAGTTATCACCTGATTCCCTTGAACACAAATAATTCAATGAATTCCTTAGGCTTTCAAGGGAGTTCATAAAGTTACATGAGGTGCCATGAAATTTACTGGCCACAGTGAACTTATTCTGGTGCCAAAGCTCCTTTTGTAAAAGAAGCTGTACATAGAGCCAAATTCCCGTTCTTGTTTCCTGTTGGTTCTCTTCCATGCCAGCCACCTTTAACCCCATGAAAGCTGAAGGACCCTACCACAAAATCAGCCCCCTTCTGGCGGCTGTCCCCAGCCCCCCTTGCCTTGGAGCTGCTCCCATCCCTGTAGTGGAAAGTTGGCCTTTTGTTGCCTGCAGATACGCCCTTGGTCGGTTCTTAACCCTGTACCCTCCCAGGACAGTGAGAAGCTCAGGTGTTAGCAGTTGCTCTTGGAAGATCATTCCTTTAGTTCTGCTCAGAGTCCAGTTGGTTGAGTCTCTTTACAATGATGCTGTTGATTTTCTTAAGATCATCTATGTCCTTTCCCTCAGCTGCTAGTCTTCTTGACACATCTTCCATCTTGTTGCCAGTTTGAACTTTAAAATGAGAAACAGACATTGTTACACTGGCTTCCAGTGTATTCCATCGGGACTCATCAGAGCCCCGTTGGGGTGCTCGGCTGGAGAGCTGAGAGGCCCTCTTGGCAAATCCCCTGCTCCAGTATCCCATGCAGCCCAGAAGCCCAGAAGAGAAATTGATGAAGACTGAAGTTACCTATCAAGTGAATTATTTTTACGACTCCTTGGTGAAAGACTTGACTACCTTTGGCAGACTCCACACAGATTTTCGCTAAGAAAGACTCTGCTGTGAGCAACCGAAGGAAACCACCAGTGTCTGATTATTCCCACAGAAGTGACTGTTATGTTGTCTCATTTTTGAGACCCATTCTCAGAAAAGGTTTTTCACTTCACATGTGGGAGGTGGGATATTTTGGGTTCCAGACTACTTTGATATACACAGCTCTCCTGGTTCTAAATTACCAGCCCATAATGAATGTATAATAATTCCCCTCAGACCACCCTGAGAGCAGAGAGTCCATATTTCCAAAATAAATAGAATCCCTGGTTATTGAGTAAGTCAGGGAATGGAATACTCTGAGGTCTGCTTATGAGTTAAAATTTCCAAGAAAAGCAGCACAAAATCAGTATTTAATATGTGAGCTCCTTATCATTTCCATTGCAGGCAAGTTTTTTCCAAGATATCTTTCAGGAACTAATGATGGTGGTAACATGCCACTGGGTTTAGCCAAAAACTAACATGGGAAGGTGTTAGAGCCTCACCTTCCAGGCTTGGGACAAACTGTTGCCCAGAAGCTGCCTTTCCCCCATATCTGAAAAATTATGTTGGATGAATTATGGTCCAAGACATGACAGAGAGGTTTTAGCTGAGATTTGATGCAGAGCCAGGCAGAGATACCACTTGCTTCTGGAGAAAAGTGTGAAACAAATAAATCCATAGCATGTGACATACTTCCCCTCTTGGGAACATTCTACATTAGTCAAACACAGAAGGAAGTAGCAGCCATGTTGGACTAAGTCTGTTCCACAATACAGTGGTTCCAAGTTAAATTCCAAAAGAGAAAAAGGTTTCTATATGCAAAAACGTTAGAGAAAAATCATGCCTGACCTGCTTTTTGGAAATTCACAAGAAGTAAAATAAAATACCTTAAGTATTACTAACCCAGCAATTCTCAAACTCATTTGACCATAGAACCCTTTTTTAAGTTAAGGCAATACTTGCATCACATCCCACATATCTACATTGCGTGGCCACTGGAAACTGTTACAGAGGCAGGTAGGCATCCACGGTAACCTATCCTTGCTGTCCGTTATTCCTCTTTAGGACAGAGATTGTGGCAAAAACACAAGGCCCAACAGTTTATTCAATGTAATCAGTATAAAATAGCCTTGGGGCTTCCCTGGTGGTCCAGTGGTTGGGAGTCTGCCTGACGGTGCAGGGGACACGGGTTCGTGCCCCGGTCCGGGAGGATCCCACATGGCGCGGAGCGGCTGGTCCCGTGAGCCATGGCCGCTGAGCCTACGCGTCCGAAGCCTGTGTTCCGCAATGGGAGAGGCCACAACAGTGAGAGGCCCGCGTATCGCAAAAAAAAAAAAAGAAAAAAAATAGCCTTATTTCTCTTGCATAAAAATGTCAGGGTTATAAAGAATATAAGTTCTTACACTTCAGTTAAAATGACACAAATTGGCACTGAACCCCACTGAGAGCAAAACGGTTTCCTTGTTAAGGATGAGCACAGGCCAAGTTCATTTATAGCTGCCTGTGCCAACTCTGGTCTTAGGTTGGGCTAAGGTTTACCTGAAAACCACAGGAAGCCTTTATTATTACTTCAACACAGGCAGTGGAGGGCCAGGGAGGTCTGGAGGCAGACAGCTCAGGGTATGAATCCCAGTTCTGCTTCTGACTAGCTGGATAAATGTGGAGAGTTAAACTCTCTGGGCCTTAGTCTTTCATCGGTAAAATAGAAATATTAGACACTACCTTGAAGGGTAGAGTAAGGACTTAAGATAATGAATTTAATGTGTCTGGCAAAGAGTAATTGTCCAATAAAAAGACACTTCTTTATTCACATTTTCTTTCTTTTTTTTTTCTAAGATTTTTTTGATGTGGACCATTTTTTTTTAAAGTCTTTATTGAATTTGTTACAATATTGCTTCTGTTTATGTTTTGTTTTTTTGGCTGCAAGGCATGTGGGACCTTAGCTCCCCGACCAGGGATCAAACCCGCATGCCCTGCATTGGAAGGCAAAGTCTTAACCACTGGATTGCCAGGGAAGTCCCTTCATTCTGTTTCTTGATATGACTTTGCCCTCAATGTAAAACACTAGAAGCAAACATAAAATAAATCCTATTTATACAACGGGGTATAATAAGTGAATGGTCTTTGATGTCAGGCAGGGGTGTCTCTGAGCCCTGATTAGGCACCATTGTCTGTTGGCCTTGGGCATATTAATTAATCTCTCTAAGCTTCAGTTTCAGCATTGATAAAACCAAAATAACAATAGGTCCTACACCACAGAGTTGTTATGAGGTGGTGAGCAAACAGACATAAATGCTTAGCACAGTGCCTGGGACAGAGTGGGCACCCAATACATAACATTTTTAATTATCATTGCCCTAAATCTTACTACTTATTTTCCCACAAAAAAAAGCAGTCCCTTTGGGTTGCTCCCAAGTCGGTAGGCATACCTAAAATTTCTCAATAGTTTAACTTAGTCATTTCCCAGGCAGGTGAGGCAGGATGATATTTGGAGCATCAACTTATGAGGTATAACATTTCAGAGGAGTAATCCATGTGCTCTTTCCTGCAGGTTCAGGGCCACCCTCCTCCAAAGAATAATCACATGCAAGGGCACCATTATTGTAAGGAGGGTTCACACTGTAGCTTCTAAGTGCAAAAGGGCATCAGCAGGGTGACAAAGAAGCAATTAAACATCACCCCTTTGCACCAGCTCTGAAACCTATACCAGGAAGAGACCTTTAAGCTGGAAGAGAGATGAAGTTTTAGGGAGGAAAAGGGGTTAGAAGCTGTCATGCCCTCTGCCCACTTCCCATCACCACCACTGCTACACTACCTCCATTGATCCTGAATGAATCTGAAATAGAGGCATTTCAGAGACATGGGATCCACCTCTCATTTAGGAGTTCTGAAGGCTACAAGGCCTATAGGGCAGAAGAAATGACAATGTGGTGGATCCAGCCAAAAGGGTATAAAGTATGACTCCTTCTCTCAGGCTCCGTCCACTCTTAAGAGGGGTGGGAGGGAACTGAAGTAACCCCAGATGGTGGTCTGCAGAGGACAGCTCAGGGAGGATGCTGGTGGGCTTTCCTGAAAGGGCAACATGCCTCAGGATGGACAGCAGCCCTCCCGGACCTGAGGCAGAGAGGAGAGTGGCACTGAGACCTCAGGGGATCTCTTGGCTGAGGGGCTGTGTAGGAAAGCCTGGGTCACCACTCAAGGGCGGACACGCAGGGCCCAGGCCAAGGGCAGGCAGGATGCCAGCCTGGGCGGTGGCAGACAGGAGCAGTCTCCTCCCATCCCAGCACTGCCTCTGGGCCCTGGCACAAGCCCAGTTAGTGCTTCTAATGGATTTCAGGGAAGCGAGGGAACCTGGAAGAGGGGGTGAACCTGACTGTGACTGAAAATTATAGACCTGAGTTCACGGAGAACCCATGTGTTGGATGAAGAAAACCCCGAGTTAGCTAGAATAAGCTGCCTACCATTGGCAGCTAGGGACTCCAGGTGAGAAATTAAAGCATTATAGAAACATTTAATGTCCATGTTTGCGAACTCCTGGCACTGAGGGCTTATGAGTGCCCAGCGGTCCGGCCCAGAGCAGTAGGTACCCTAAGCATTCACGCCCCCTCAGCCTTCAGCGGCAGCACTGACTGCCAGGAAGCTCTGCCTCATTACCGGAGCAAAGCTAAACAACCAGCTACAAAGTAAGTGCATAGCAACGAAGAAAAGTGTGTCGATGGTACTTACCTATCAGAAATATCACGAAGGAAACCAGTGCCAGGCTGACAATCAGCACGATGATCAGCCCCACCAAAAACAGACTGTGGTTTCCATTTCCTGAGTTAGTGCCGATGTCTGGGATTTTCTCCTCTAGAGCTAATGTGAAACAAACAACAACAAAGACAAAAACTCCTCAGCATTAAAAAAAAAAAAGAGAGAGAGAAAGAGAGAGAGAGAGATGTAAGGGATATGCCCATTTTCCCTCTGATCACTCTGGAAAGAGACTTATGTTTGAGGACTGTCTTTGGATCGGGTGCTCTTTGAGAATTTTTCACCTTCTTCTATATCAGTATCCAAAGAACAAGTCAGGTCAAGCTATCTCCTCAGCCCCTATTTGGAAAATTCTTTGAAGATCGTGTTAACGCTGATGTAGCTGGACTTGGATTTTTCTTTTGCTTGGGGGAGGGGGGTGGTGGGCAGGGAATAAAGAAGTTAAGGGTTCAGAGTGATGGAGGCTCTATTGCCCTTTTCCCAAAGTGAGCCAAGAATAAAACACAGCTGGCTGTGGGCCACTGACTCTGGGTGAAAGGCTGAACACTCTGAGATATCTCCCAGAAAACTTTATGTCCTATAAAAATAACCAGTTATGCTTATATCCATTTAAACAACAACATCAAAATGACCCTGATGTAATTTGGTTTCTAAAAGCTGTTTCCAGGATGGACACGCTCTGGAAGCAAGGTTCTCTTAAGTGTTTTACAGTTGAACTGAAAATGCAACCATGCTTATAAAACAGCTTGGTTCACCCAAACCATGAATTGTCTGCATTTGGTCACTGTTTTGTAAGGCCTATTTGCCTAATAACACCCAAATTAAATTGCAAAAGAAATAACAGAAACTTGCGGTAATGGAGATCCTTGAATTGCTTTCTGTAATCCCTCCTACTTTGTATCAGTCCCACACCCTCCGCTACTTGATTATGGAGAGATGGGGGCTTAGGTCCTGTGCTTTATAGGGACATCCTGTGTCACACCCTCCAGAGCTTTTCCTTCCTAATCATAACCACGGCATAAGCCGGCACCCAAACACCTGCATTTATTGAGACCAACTGCAGTAAAAACAGGTGAAAATCTGAACAAATTAAAATGAAGAGAAAAACAAGAATTCAAAAAGGATTAAGGGGGCTTCCCTGGTGGTGCAGTGGTTAAGAACCCGCCTACCAATGCAGGGGACACGGGTTCGAGCCCTGGTCCGGGAAGATCCCACATGCCACGGAGCAACTAAGCCCGTGCACCACAACTACTGAGCCTGCGCTCTAGAGCCCGTGAGCCACAACTACTGAGCCTGCATGCCACAACTACTGAAGCCCATGCACCTAGAGCCCATGATCCCCAACAAGAGAAGCTACCTCAAGGAGAAGCCCGTGCACTGCAATGAAGAGTAGCCCCCGCTCGCCGCAACTAGAGAAAGCCCACGCGCAGCAACGAAGACCCAACGCAGCCAAAAAATAATAATAAATAAATAAATAATAAAATAAAAACAAAAAGATTTAGAAGGGGAATAATGGACATAAAATTGGGACAGTAAGAGTTTCGAGTGCATGTGAAACAAACAGCAAGTGGGCATTTATCACCTGCGTTGGAATGTCAGCGTTTAAGCTAGAAAAGATGGGGCTCAGAATAACCTGATAGAACTCGTTTATAATATTTAGGGGACAAGATACACATGTAGTATTTAGTATTCAGCAGCCTTTTATTTTGTTTTCCCCCTCCTCTTTCTAGTGCTTTAATTGAGGCAATCTGTAATCTAAAAAAATGAAGCTTTTTTGCCCAACAAAATCTTAATGATTTTTTTTAAACTAGATAAACGTGTGGAACAATCCGCTATGAAGTAAGACCTCTCTAGGAAAGTGGGCACCCTCGGTGACCTGGCTGTGGTCACTAGAAGGCACAAAAGCGGCCAAGAGGGATGAGTAAGCCTCATCTCAGCAGCCTCCACCGCTTTCCAGGTAGAGAAACTCCACAGGGAACTTCTCAGAACTTTTAAAGACAAGAGTTCAAATCTTGCTTAAGAGCCAAGAAAGCCCACAAGCCTGGCAAGTATTCAGAGAACAAAAGCAAAAATTGCCTAATACTAAACAGCATCTCTAACGCGGAGGCTTCCTAATGCCCACCCCGCCCCCAGCCCACGACCACAGGTCCAGCTCAGCATTCGCTATTTTTAGGTGGCCTAGAAGCCCGGACAGGCGGCCAAGCCTGGGAAGGCACACATACGGAACAGATGCTGCGATCCGGCAGGACAGAGGTTTAGTTTGTTTAAGTCATTTATGGAATCCACAACATAAAGCTTTCTATCTTCAGGAATGCCGCCAGAGCCGGTGTCCTGGGAAGAAGGATTCATTGTCCCTGGAAGAAAACACTGCTGTTAAACACGAGAGGCGGGGCTGGGGAGACGGCCTTCACACGGATTACAGCCCACAGGAAGTTGGGCTGGCATGTGAAGACCCACCCACACATACTACTGCCAAATGAAAGGCTAGAAAAGTTTAGCTGTTCCTTTTGGGGACAACATGGAAACTCTTCTTTTTGCTTTGCTTGACAGGAAGCTCAGAGTCAAGTGTGTTTCCCAATTTTAACGCTTTAATACCCTGCTTATCTGCACTTGCTCTTTCTTCCTGCTCAGATTTCTCAATTCTGTCTATATTTACCCTGGGCCTCTTTTAATTTTTTGTAATTGATTTTTGAATATTTCTCTTTATTACACTGTTCGTATTCCGGTGAGATTTCTCAAATCCTTTGTGCAAGAAGACGATGTATAAACACATAAAAAGATAAAATTAAGCTAGGCAGCCTGTGGCCATAAAGATTCTGATAGAAGAAGAAAATGTTACTGTGAACCATTCTAATTGATGAGGCTTTAATACAAAACTATACTTTTTATACTCTCCCTCAATATGGTATAGGAGTCCCCACCTTAAAGGTATCCTTTAGTCATTATAGACTGGCTCTGAGACCTCAAGGCAAAAATCTTAGCAAACTGAGTACGGAGATGAATACTGCAGTTGTTGGAGGCTAAACTTCAGGACCAGGTCTCTTCCTTCTGTGTTTCCTTAGAGTGCGGTCACTTATGTAATAAGTAATTCTAAAATTGTGGTTTACATTGAAGATAATATTCTCTAATGAGAGCACAAGTTCAAGCTACACTGAAAAATCTGAATGGATTAAAAAGTTCTATTTTAAGATGTCCCTCTAGCACAACAGAGAACTTGTGACCTTTTAATTATGTGAAAAGAAGGTTCTAGGAAGACAAATTCCGATTGCTATCAAAGCTTTCTCCTTCACAGTTACCTCTTTTCATAAAATGAGTCTAATAATGGATGTGGGATTTTTTGATCGGGAAAGGATTTTAGACGTGCTCTCATCTAGCCCCCATCCTTTCCACAAATGAGAAAATTGAAGCTCAGAAGGTAAATGCCCAAGATCATACGTTAGCTAGTTGCTGGGCTGGAAGCAGGCCTCATGCTTCAGAGTTCACTGCCCCTTCCCTTGTGCTACCTTTCTTCTCCACACCCTTCCCGAATCCTTTGTCAAGACTCAGCTCAAACCTCACCTCCATTAAGAATCAACCTGTCTTTCCCTTGTGCCCTTGCTGGATACTGTACATTCTTCTATCAGAACATCTGTTCTATTTTATCGCATTTATTTGCCTACATCTTTGATTTCCCCAATTGACTGAACACTCCATAGGGTAATCTCCAATCCTATTCTTCAAATGCCCAGTGCCAAGTTTAGAAGCCAGTGATTTATGTTAAGTTGGAACACCTAAAATATTTTATTTAGGATTTAAATCTCATTATTTCCAAAAG
Source organism: Mesoplodon bidens (assembly GCF_964165515.1). Taxonomy (NCBI): domain Eukaryota; kingdom Metazoa; phylum Chordata; class Mammalia; order Artiodactyla; family Ziphiidae; genus Mesoplodon; species Mesoplodon bidens. The sequence continues at coordinate 69,937,082 of NC_138166.1, read as the reverse complement.
AATTTGAGGCAGTTAATAATAAGTACACTAACATAAAACTGAGGTTAAGAATCCTCGTGTCGTATCTATCTGGACTTTAGTAAAAGCAGTGCAGAAAACTTCACGTCTGCCTATATGTGGCAACACACTATTGACTTCCTCTTAACATTTAAAAAATTTCCTTTAACGCCCAACTACAGAATGAAGGCAAATATGATTAGAGTTAGGAGAAACCAAATTCAGGAAAAAAAAGATGAACACCTATAGAAGATCTGAAAAAAAAAAAGTATCAGCCATTTACTAAACAGATTAAACTGCACACTAAAATATTAAGACCGAACAATTTCCCAGTAATAACTAAAAACCTACTAGTACTTGTAAAAAAAAAAAAAATGTTCCCCTAGAACCCTAGCTAAGAAAAACAGTGAGCTCGAAAAGTCATGAACTAGTTAAATTTTTTTTCAAAGCAAAAATCTAAAAGGGTGTTTCAGTTATGCTGAAATTTTAATTAACAAGAACACTTAACTCCCTGAATATTTTAGGTAAGATACTACCGAAGCACTTTAGATATAGATATTACTGAATTCCAAATATACTTCATGGATCATTCCTAAGGGAATGATTTTAAGTGACAAAAAAAAAAAAAAGTAACAGCATATAGAACAGAGGGGCCTTAGAGATCAATCAAATCTCATCCTTTTACAGATAAAACCAAAAGTGTTGACTGATGCATGGTCACAGATTCCTATTCTTTTAAAAATGTTTTCTATTTTATCCTCCCTTTATATATTATCCCAAACACTAATATCTGATGAGGCATAAAGGTTGTGTCCCATCATAGGATCATCGTTCCAGACACAGCGTCTATTTTAGGCTTGGTGGCTGACACATGGTTCATTTTTGGATCTCTGACTTGACATCCTTGAGCCTTAGCTTCCCCTCTAGGGATGTAATTACTATTGCTTAAATCTCATACTGAGGCTTGAATCAGTGTTTACAAAGTAGAGGACTAGCTAGAAAATCATAGCTATAAAACTGACTTAAGAGCTGCATGACTAATAAAATCTCCAAACTACTGGCCTTGCTGCTAACTCAAAAGGTGATTCAATGCGACATCAAACCCAGAAGCATTAACATAACAACTTAGTGTGAACTCTGAAGCGCTCTGAACGGAAATCTCTTCATTTGGGTAAAGTCACAATGTAAATAGATGCTATTTCAATGCATTTTTAATTAAATGCAACATGCAAATGAAAAATAAAGAGCCACTAGAAAAAACTGAGTTGGGTGTGGTTCACCGACGCCAAGAGCCTGCAAATGACCCCGTGAGTAAATGGATACAAGATCACATGGTCCTCAAGCCAGGACCCATAGCTGTTTGACACTCAGTTGTTGCTATCTTTGCATCCCCACATGAGAGCATCTGGGAACAACCAGCAGTGCTGAAGCAGCCAGAGTGTTACTAAATTCTGCATTGCACTAACCTGACCCTCCTGCTTGACTGTGGTGTGCAAATTTGCTCATTAAGTAAGACTGACCAACCAAAGTAGCATCCTTTTCATGGAACCCTTTCTAATACCTTGAGCTGAAACACGTAAGTAATTTTATTTTCCTCCAGTTTAGGTCAATGCTAACAGCTGATTCTTTTTGTCATTTAAGAATTCTTTGACTACCTACTAATAAATATTCTGACCAATATCATCATCTATGAAAATTTGCTTTGCTCTTTACTTTTTCCCATAGGTGCTTAGTATCAAACCAGAGAAATAACTCAAACCAGCACTGCTTGCCACAAAATCAAAATTGTTATAATAGGATTTAATTCAAAGCTAATAGGAAGCTTTACTGAGCAAGTCATGGTAATTTGTTCTATAATTCCATTTCAGAGTCAGTGCCTCTTCACATCCAGGAAGTAATTTTTAAAATCAAGTCTAAATCATCTGTATCAAAAGTTAAAAAAGCACAGAGTAGGGCTTCCCTGGTGGTGCAGTGGTTAAGAATCCGCCTGCCAATGCAGGGGACACGGGTTCGAGCCCTGGTCCCGGAAGATCCTACATGCCACGGAGCAACTAAGCCTGTGCGCCACAACTACTGAGCCCACGTGCCGCAACTACTGAAGCCTGTGTGCCTAGAGCCCGTGCTCCACAACAAGAGAAGCCACCGCAATGAGGAGCCTGTACACTGCAACGAAGAGTAGCCCCTGCTCACCACAACCAGAGAAAAGCCCGCGCACAGCAACGAAGACCCAACGCAGCCAAAGATAAAATAAATTTAAAAATTAAAAAAAAAAAAAGCACACAGCACATGCAACAAAAAACATCCCAGCCTCAAGAATCATAATTCAGTCTCAGTAGAGTAATAGCATGCAAATTACTTACAAAAATGTGAGCTCTGACTGCTAGGTTACCAGGAAAAACAAATTATTCAGAAGCAACTATAATGACTTTCTAGAAATTCTGTAGCTCTTTCTTTGCCTCCCTTCAGCACATGGTGCTCCTATAAAGCCCATAAACCCCAGCATGAAACTGCTGGTCTATATTTAGTGTTAACTTAGCCAAGCAGTGTAAGATTCCAAATATTGACTTTTTTTCATAGTGCCTAAGGTTTTTAGTAAATATAGTACTGGGACTATGTTTTAAAAAGAAAAAAACCCACCATGCCTTGATTTAATTGGTAACTGATGAGGTTCTGATTGGACTGAGATTTATGTCCTTATTTGGCGGATGTGTAAACTGACACAGTTCCTGCACTTCTGCCAGGAGGTGCTCCCATATATAAATATCGGGTAGCAGGCTGGAGCTGCCACTCTGACAACTAACTTGCACAGGACTCCAGTCAACAGGAAAAGAATAAGGCTGACCGTCTAACCAGGATGAGGGCAGATCAGAGGACACCTAGGGCTTGCAGTAGCTACAGAAGCGGACTGTGCGTGGGAGATTGCATGGCTACAGACCCAGTGCCCCCACTGCCGGCAATGGAAGCACTTTATCTCATCAACTTTCTTTCCTTTTCAAAGGCTTTATTCTGTGAGTTTTTAATGCGTCCTCCTTTCTCAGGAATGTCAGCCTCTGACATGGTTCCCTCTCACACATGCCAAGGACCATCTGCCCTCTGGGGTACATAAAAGCAGCACAGTGAGGAGTAGACTATACCACAAGCCCACCCCCCTGACTATCCGAGCAGGATACTGAGGGTTAAGTGGTAAACGGATACGTAACCCTTTATAATCCTACCCTGCATTGCCATCGCTAGACAGACATTAATTCATCCTTGAGACATATTGCACGTCAATTAGGAAATGTTTGCTCCACAAAATTCCTTTTACGTCTGTATTCAGTATGGACCTCACTCTCCTTCTGGGGGAAAAGAGTGTCATCTTTCAAAGCTTTATCTATACCTGAGGACCAGTTCATGAAGAAAGGCAATGTAACTAGTAACTTTTTCTCAGAAGCATATAATACATTAAAAGCTATACCAAATTTCTTGGAAAATGAGAATGTTTGTTAGCTATTATTTTAATTATCATATTCAGCTTTAATCTCCCAACTACCTCATCTGTTTTAAACCATCTATTCTTTGAAAAAATAATAGGATGGCCTCATTTTGAACACTGTTTTTCTCTCTCCTGTAAACCAAACCCTTGAAGTATCTGTCACCTCCACTCCACCTCAAAGGTGAGGAAAATGGAGACTAAGCAACTCCTCCTGCCAAAGTCTGAATTCAACCCTATGTTACACCAGTGAGGGGGATGAGATTTTTTATGGCTTATGAGCCGTTAGACTTCTGGAGAACCAGTGAAGAACAAAACAAGACAACCTACCTCATTTTATCTACTCTGTATCTGAAAGGCCACATCCAGAAGAGTTTTGAGTCACAAAAAGAAAATAGGTATTCTCACATGAACTGTTCAACCTGGGGATATTTTCAAGTATTTCTTGCTTTTTCTTTCAAATATTATATCTCATTCCCAGGAAATTAAAACAGGCTACCAAAGACTTGAGTCAAAGATACCAATTGGTTCAAAATTAATGACTGAACCTTGAAGAACTTACTAGGCAGGGACCATTTTAAATTCCTTTAAGCCAGCAAGATTAACCAAGAAGCAAGGAATGAATTGGTCTCTCATATACCATTTTACTGCTCTGAAGAAAACTCAAGCATTCTTTCACATTGAATCCCCAGTTATCCTGTCTAGCAACTACCCATCAATTTGACAAAAGGCCCCCGTCTATAAATTTAATATACAAATTAACACTTACTTATATCTTCTTCCTCCTAAAATCCCAGTAAAAAGGCAGAATAAAAGTTATAAAACCACAAGTATAAAAATAGGAGGAAACACTGAGCAAGATTTCAACAAATGTATCAAATATGGGAAGGAGAGAGTGGTTGGTACCCGCCTTAGCAGACCTCCGGAGGACCATCACTGCTGAGTGAGGTGACAGACAGACCCTGCAGAATTCAGGCAGGCTCGGGAACTGGCGGCAAAAGTGAAGTATGGAGCTAAATACAGGCAGGTAATTTCACGTTAGCTGAAAATATAATGCAATAAGAAGACTGGAAAACCACGTTACAGAAATCTCCCAAGAAAAAGAAATAAGGCCAGAGGCTCAACCCAGCAGCTCTAGTATCTCATGGGAGTTCCAGATCAAAGAAAATGTCTATGTGTGTGTGAAGGGGGAGGGGAGGTCAAGAACTTAGTATTTTCCAGATTGCCAGAGTCCACCAAAGCACAGTACCACCCGCTTTTAGAACAGTAGAGACAGATTCAAAGAACAAAAGAAACAAATCAGAAATTAAAATCCCATCAGATATCGCAACACTTTAATTAGGATAGAGCAATGCCTTCAAAATCCTGAATTTGGTTTTCTACCTAGAATTTTATATACCAAGCCAAAGTATCTGTCAGACATTTAAAGTTCCAAAATAACTGACCTCCCACACACTCATTTCCAGAAGTTACTGAAGGAAGTGTTCCACTTTAACAGGAAAGTAACCTAATAACGAAGACAGGGGGTCCAGATGTGTAATCCAACTCGCGAGAGGAAAACAAATCCCAGGATGATGAAGTCTCAGGAAACAGCTGTATACTAAGATGAGAGAGAAGTTAGTCTAGACTGAAACAAGTACTCTGTTGGGCTTTGACCATGTGGAAGATAGATTAAAGAAGAATTTTACAAACTTACTTGGGACTATTTTGGAAAAGTTAGTGATGTGTGTGTAAAACCAAGACAAGATGTCCTGTGAGAATGGAAATGTAAGCATAGTAAACCATCTAGTTCAGAAATGAATAGAAATATGGTCCCTATAATGCAAATGATGCTGATTTAACCAAAAAAACAAACAAAAAACCGAAACAAAATGGGAGAAGGGAAAAGTAAAAAGGCAGAAATCTTCACCTATCGAATAAAGAAATAGCTGTGTAAGCATACTACTTAGAAATCTGAAACCAAGGTGCTAGGAAAAAACTATAAAGGCTGAAATGAAATGCCTCCTGAGATATGGGAAAGGATGGCACAGGGAGCTAACTTCCTTATAAGCCTTGACATACTGTTATGTATATACATCACTTTAATAAAAATTCATTAATATTTTAAAATATACATATATGAAATTGAGAATTTAGAAAAAAATATTACTTGCAATCTCTTCTCCATGGTTCTAACCTACTTGGAATATAAAGAGATGACAACACATAACACCAGGTTCGAGATTCCAAGTCTGTTTTCCATTGCACTGTTTCTGAGGGATGGAACTCATACTCCCAGAAGCAATAGTGGTTGCACAGGCCGGCCAATGATTTTCAACGAAGAGGGCACATCAGACCTTCCAGGAGAGGTTGAAGATGTGGCAGAGAGATGCTAGTTTAGAAAAAATACCTCTATTTTGGTCCTTATCTACATGCTTCCCCACCCCTCTTATCACTATTTTCTGCATTAATATAAAGAAATAAATCTATGAATTCTAAACTGCAGGTATTACTTGTGCAATGTAATTTTAATATAAAGTTTAATAATAACAAAACCCTAATGCATTGTCAAAATGCTTACAACTTCCCATAAAGTAAAAAAATCACCTCATGGGCAACCAAGCAGCAATAGTCTTAATAGTTGGAATGCCAATGATATATTGCTACATTTTTTCATTTATTTTCATGTTTCCAAATATACAAAGCAAGTTCTGTTTCACTCTCTCCCTACCCCATTACACCATTTTGAACTCTGAACTTCAAACCCATAAATGTTTCTTCTATTAAAAAAGAAGCACTTTTAGTGTGAAAAGATCTTTATTTCAAAATAAAGAGCACAAGGTCTTACACAGAAGATAAAATTAGTGTTACTGCCCTCAGAGGTCAAGGCTAGCAAATTTTCTGGCATATACAAATTCATTATGAATAACAGATGGACTGAATGGCCTGTAAGTGCAGCTGTAAGGTCTCATGGTATAATTCCCTTTGTTGATCCCAGTGACAAAATTATTAGGTTCCATTTAAAATTGAAAATAATAGCAGCTTTTCCAGAAGATCTAGCTCCCAAAATTGCATCCAGAACTCATCTAAGATCTTAAGTTAAATACCTTGTATATCTATATCATTATAATCAATATTTCTGACAACCACAGCGTAAGAAATTTAACCTCAGTTAATAGTTTTTCTCATCATGAAATCAAGTGAAATACTATATTTTTGCTTTCTTCATAAATAGAAAATGACCACACACTACAAACACTTTATTCATGTTTACTGATTATACAGAGAATATTCAATAAACAGAACTCATCATTTGCAATACTATACATTAAATTATAAGATAACCCCTACTACAAAAGCTATCTGTTGACCCAAGATAAAAAACTGTCTCTAGAGTTTAAATACATTAGAAATTATTTTTTTTTAAAAAAAGGGAAATTAGAAAGTGGTCTTCAAATGCTAAAAACCTAGAAGAATTCTCCAACATCTGCTCTCTTATCTCGACATTTGCTTCGAGCTTTTGTTCGAGCTTTGAAGGCAGCAGAATTATATAAATGCTGAAATGAAGAAAAGGAAAATACAGATGAGCCACTAAAGCTTCAGATATTCTTATAAAGTTAAAAAAAAGATAAATAAAAAAATCACAAAGGAAAGAAATGAACTAATTTGACTCTAGAAATATTTTAAATGTTTATAAGACAGAAGAATGAGGGGGAAAATTAACACATTATAGTTCATGGCTATTCTGTATGAAAAAAAATAGCCAAACATGTAAAATACCAAGAAAATTCCAGCCAAAAAATTTTTTTAAGTATATAAACATTTATTCTGATCAAGGAAAAGACAAATCATGAATTAATGTGAACAAAATACTCAACTTTGCTGTTAATTAAAATAATAAGGAAAAATATCATAAGGTTTCATTCAAACTAACAAATTTTTAAAATTATAAAACCCAATGCTGTCAAATATGTGTGTAATAACTACATTTCACCACTGAAAATAATTTAAAATGATAGAATTATTTTGGAAGGTAATTTGGCAATGCATATCAAAAAATCATCATCAAGCCCTGTAGTCCCATGCAAGGATTTCTTCCAAGAAATAATTCAAAAGAGAAATTATGTAAAAATGTTAGTAATTATTTAAAAGTTTTAAAATACCCAACACTCAATTATATGGCCATCAAAATGATTAAATGTAAAGATTCTTTATAATATACAATTAAACAATTCAGACCCACCAGGATGGCTATAATTTAAAACAAAAGTAAAACCAAAAAAGTGTTGGTAGGGATGTCAAAATTTGAACTCTTATACTGCTAGTGGGAATGCAAAATGCACTACAGTCACTGTAGAAAACAGTTTGGTGGTTCCTTAAAAAGTTAAACACAGAATTACCACGTGACCAAGCAACTCCACTCCTAGGTATCCAACTAAAAGAATCAAAAACAGGTGCTCTAACAAAAACTTGTACATATATGTTCATAGCAGCACGATTTAAAAGGCCAAAAAGTGGAAACAAGCCAAATGTCCACCAACTAACGAACAGATAAACATGTGGCATATCCACACAATGAAGGATTATTTGGCCACAAAAAGGACTGAAGTAATGACACGCTACAACATGGATGAACCTGGCAACATTATGCTAAATGAAAAAAAAACAGTCACAAAAGGTCACATTATATGATTCTATGTATACGAAATATCCAAAATAGGTAAATCCAGAGATAGAATGCACATTAGTGACTGTCAGCAGCTGGGAGGAGAAGAGGGGAGGGGAACGGAGAATGAATACTTAATGGACATAAGGTTCCTTTTGAGGTAGTGAAAATGTTTGGAAACTAGATAGTGGTGACAGTTGTGCAACACTGTAAGTGTACTAAATGCCACTAAATTGTACAGTGTAGAATAGTTTATTTTATGTTATGTGAATTTTACCTTAGTAAAAAAAATAAAAATATAAGGGTTTTTGAAATGTTAAATAAAAATATTAACCACTATTTAATGTTACAAACTCTCTGAGCACATTTGTTTCCTCATTTGTAAAATGAATCTGGTACTTACTAAGTTTAGGCTCAGTTACCTGATACGAAAGAAGCACTGTGTAAATATTTATCCTTAACTATATAAACTTCATAGAGCAAAAGGAAACAAAAGACGAAAATAGCTTCTATGTTAGTAGGATTATGGATAAAAATTTTTCATCATAACCCTCCATACTCTAAATGCAGTGAAGTTTCTATACTTTTAGTCCAGCTACGCTGTGTCTGAAACATCACGAGAACTAAAATCTCACAGACATAGCTAAATACCTATCACCTGGCAGAATCAAAGCTTTGGCTCCACTTTTCTTCTGTGCATTCAGTTCTATTGAAAACAAAAACCAAACCTACCCTTTCAAAACGAGAAATCTTCATTGATTTAAGTGTTGCAGCATCAAGCATCACTGGGGGTCCAAGTTCAAAAACATTGCGAAGGAATTCATTTGACTTAAATAAAAGAGAAAGGTAATAAGGCTCAGTATTAAATATCAGCTCTTTTTTTTTAACTAGATAAAAGTGAAATCTGGTTAACAGAAGTTATGTAGAGCTTATAAATATGAATGTAAGTCACTTATTTTCTTTGTTTCTCATAAGACCAAATGGTTTTCCAATGCCTTGAATTCAAGAAAGCTATGTCAAACTATCTGCTTCCCTACAAAGATATCAATAGTATTCCAACAGCCACATAGATGCTCCACTAGGCTTACACAATACAAAAACAAAAAGAAGAGTTTCATATTTATTCAATTTAACTTTCAAAAATAAATTTGCTATTTTGCATATAATATGCTGAAAACATTCTGTATATTCAAACTAACTTCAAAAGCCAGTTAAGTAAGGTAGATTTAAAACTCCTCCCTAACTTAAAAGCAAACATACAGAAAGGATGTCACCCACTCACCTGCAAGTGGTACTGCATCCCTGATCCAAGAACCTCCTTAAAGGTGTCATATGTATGTTTTTTGACCCAGCAATCAATATACATGCGTTCAGGACCAAATTTAACAGTTTCTGTTGGAAAATCCCGTTCCTGGCCAATAGAAGAACAACAATTGTAAGAGGAGCCAAAATGATCTAAAGAGATCCTACATAAACACAATTTCTAAATAGACATGTATATGGTGAAATGAATAATGTGGTTTAAACCGGTACCTCCATCCCTGAAATATAAATAGACTAGAAAGTGGAACTACTATCCCACGTATAAGGGTATAGAATTTGCTTAGTTGTAGTAGACTTGAAGACACAACTAAGTTTGGATAAATATTAATGGCAAAACCACCTTGTTGTGAATGTTTTTAAATTTCAAAAGCACTCAACAAACTTGGTGAAAAAGTCAGATATTTATACTGGTCTAGGATTGGCAGGGGCGGAGGGAGGGTAGGTTACAGGACAAGTCAGAAAGACAAGATACCCTCACAAGCCAGTGGTGAAATGGGGGGAAGCAGAAATCTAGGAAAGGAAGGGAAGATAAATGGGGTTTACAGACCAACCATCAAGGAGTATCTATTACAGCATTAAGTGGCCTACCTCTACCGCCCTCAGGATGTCTCTGAACACCGACCGCTGCTTTCTCTTGTCCACTTTGGCCCGGTGCTTATTTCCATCTGTAGCCAAAGCCCTAAGCATCTGAGTCAAAGACTCCATGTCTTCGTAAAAAAAGTCCTGGTCAGAAAAAAAAAATTTGGTGTTGTTTGTTGTTTGTTGTTTCTTTCCCCCCAAGTTCTTCTAGAGTTAACAAAAAACAGTCCACCTTGGAAATATCCAACAGAGTTACAAAGAACAACACAAATCTTTGAGCTATTTAGAGATCTTGGCACAGATACACATATAAACACTTATTGTCATGCAAAAATTTAATCCAGAAATGTTGCCTACAAGATGATACACTACCACCAAACAATGAACATTCCTCTTCCAAGTATAACCAGATGCATTCAGCCAATGCTTACCGTGTTCCTACTGTATTCAAGACATTACTGGGATTTCCAAGTTCAGTGATAGTCAGATACACATAAACCAATACAGCTTCTACCCACTGGCTCCCTAGTCCCCAAAGCACATATTCCCAGAATTCCAAATATTCTTATTCCAAAAGGGCAAGCTATCAGTAATGCTTTTTAAAGCACCTAATTTCTAATTTATTGGCCATATTTCAAATAAGCAACCGAGTACTTACATCAGGTGCACAACTCAAGTGATTAAATTATTTAAGAAAGGAAGATATTTTAATCCCTTTTGGAGGGAAGCCACAAAATGTATTACTATTTGCTATGACCTTAAGTTGACTGTGGGCTTCCTTTTTACAGTTTAAGTGGCTATACTTTGAAAGTCTCTTTATTTTGGGTGTTTTTACTCCCTGATTAAATTTTACAACCACATTAAACTAAAAGATGATTCCAAGTTCTTTAGCTGACCAAAACTAGAGCAGACACTCATGGAAGCCAGAAGGTGACCCACCTCCAGTTCTAGTTATTAATGCCTATTTAACATTTTTTGCATTGGTGGTAACAATCACTTAACTTATCCTATTAAAACAAACAGCTCAGACTTCCCTCGTGGTGCAGTGGGTAAGAATCCACCTGCCAATGCAGGGGACACGGGTTCGATCCTTGGTTCGGGAAGATCCCTCATGCCATGGAGCAACTAAGCCCATGCACCACAACTACTGAGCCTGCACTCTAGAGCCCGAGAGCCATAACTACTAAGCGTGCACACCACAACTACTGAAGCCTGCACATCCTAGAGCCCGTATGCCACAACTGAGCCCGCATGCTGCACCTACTAAAGCCCGTGCACCTACAGCTCATGCTCTGCAACAAGAGAAGCCACCGCAATGAGAAGCCCGCACACTGCAACGAAGAGGAGCCCCCGCTCGCCGAAACTAGAGAAAGCCCACATGCAGCAACAAAGACCCAACGCAGCCAAAAATAAAAATAATAAAACAAGCAGCTCTTATTCTAGGCATTCTTCACACTGTATACATAATTGTTCAATCTCAAAAAATATGATTTCTTTTAACGTCTAAAATGAAAAAAATTATTACACTCATGGAAAGTAAGCTTGAAATTAACATTCTTTTTCTTTTAATTTATTTATTTTTGGCTGTGTTGGGTCTTCGTTGCTGTGCGCAGGCTTTCTCTAGTTGTGGCGAGTGGGGGCTACTCTTTGTTGCGGTGGCTTCTCTTCTTGCAGAGCACAGGCTCAGCAGTTGTGGCTCACGGGCTTAGTTGCTCCGCAGCATGTGGGATCTTCCCGGACCAGGGCTCGAACCCGTGTCCCCTGCATTGGCAGGCAGATTCTTAACCACTACGACCAGGGAAGCCCCAGATTTTCTTAATTTAAAGTATTTTCTCATTGTCAGTATTTTAGAGATTGTATATTCTTAACTGTTCTAACAAATGTTTTCTTCAAATGTTCTGATTCAACTTCCTATGTCTGAGTTAGCTGGAAATAACACCTGTCAAGAAGATTTTCATCTAGAAAAGCAGGTACCAAAGCTGATAAGATACATGATCTGTATATTTAAATTCCAATAAATTTGATTCCATCATAACAAAACGGGAATCATTTTACTGCTAGAAACAAATACATTTCAGGGACTGGAAGTTCTCTACTCATTTCATTGACTGCTTGTTCTTTTGTATTATTCTCAAAAAGAAAATTTATGGAAGATTTAAAAATATATATATGGGAGAATACACCAAAAATTAACAAGACTTTATGCATTACCTTAATTTGTTCTAAGAACTGGGAACTACTGCTAGTGGTCTCAACAATCTTACCTCCCAGCATACATCTGGCCATGTCTAAAGACATATTTGGTTATCATCATCTGCCAGGAGGTGCTACTGGCCTCTAATGAGTAGAAGCTAGGGAAGCTGCTAAACATCCTGAAATGTACAAGACAGCGCCCCCTCCAACAACAAAAACTATCCAGCCCAACGTATCAACAGTGCTGAAGTTGAGAAACTCCATGGTAAATAACCTTAGCAATCAATAAAACTCAATCTAGTTTACAGAGTCTGAACCATTGAGTTGAATATAGTACTTGTGAAAATAAATATTAAGTACTGTAGGGAAATGTCTCCATAAAGTGCCTGTGCTTTAAAAAGAAAGAAAACATAAAATATAACAAAAATAGTCCATAAACAGCATCCAAAAGCCAATTTACTGAAGTTTGGGATAACTGCATAGTAAAACTTTACACTCAGGGACAAATGAAAAATGGGCTCCTAGAGGGACAAATACCTAACTCTTATCAATAATGATAAGAAAACTGCACAGTCATTGCCACACAACGGGGTCAAAAGTCCTAGATCAGAACCTCAAGCCTACTACTCACTATACCAAGTTTTAAAAATTACGAATCTGTTTCATCACCAGTAAAATGAAAATATCCACCCTCCCACCACATGATAGTTTTACGGATTAAGTAAGACAGGAAATATAAATTTGCCCAATAAATTATGAAGCATGAACTATTATATCAATATTCTAGATTTAGAGGAATTTACATAGAATTGGACTTTTAAAAAATCAGTGTAGTAATTACAGCTACATGAGGAAGTTTATTGTCATACAAAACAGGTTTTGCAGTCAGAACATCTATGTTTGAATCACAAACATCCATTACTTAGACATATATAACCTTGGGCATAATGACATTAGCAATCTGTGTCTCAGGTCCTCTGATATAAAAAGGGGATAGTTAATACTACCCACATCTCACAGGTTTATTTAAGGCCTAAGTAAAATATATTTATATAGTCTAAAAATATATAAAACACAGTACATAAACATCCATTATGCTACAGCTCTTTTATGATATAGCCTGTTTCAGTCTAACAATATAAATGCTTCAAATAGGTCAGCTAAAGATAATTATTTCATACTAAATGACTATAAGTTAAATGGTTTCAAAGGCTGAGTGGCATTAGAATGAAATGAAACCACAGAAAACTTTTAGAAGAGTTTAAATACACAGGATGAGATGCTTACGGTCACAAAAATCATCCCTCAATCTAGTATTTCTATACAGAAGTCACTGGAGCACTGATTGTAAACAAAATGAAATAAGCTGGATCTTGCACAGCTGTCCTACGTGTTAAAAAATAATCACAGGGAAGCCTAACATTAAAACAGAATTTGATCTCTCCCCACTTCACCGCAAAGTGCTGACTACTATTTCTAGAATGGTTTTATCTGACTCTACTCAACTACAAAGACTTTTATTCTTTTCATTCCCTGCTAATTGAGGCAGAATGTCTCCATCAGGGTATGGAGACATTTTTACATGAGTCAGTTATCCTATAAACAAAGGCAAGAAATGAGAAGCACGTGGGGTTGTCCTTTCTGAAAATATAAAATCTAAGTGATTTAAGGCCCGGGGAGTGTGTTGTGAGTCTTCAGAGTTTCTTTGTTTCTGCTCTGTCTCTCTGTCCTGAAGCACTTCCCCTGTCAGCTTAGGTGGGGGATAGAGCAGGGAAAATTAGGGAAGGTCTGACTATACTATATTATGGTATATTTTCCTGAATCAGCATATCACATGGCCCTCAGACCTATAATTCCACTCATTAAATAGTCCTTGTCTTGTTTTAAGTTACCCTAGAGAGCTCCTAAAAGGCCACTACTAGAGTACTAGCAAGAGGGAGGTAATACATGATTCAGTTAAGAGTGCAGGAACTGCTACCACTTACACTGTACTTGGCATGTGCTCCCAAGAACCATATAGGTAGTGACTATTATTATCTCCATTGTAAACATATGGATACTGAGGCATAGAGAAGTTGCCCAACATCATCCTAATAAGGGTAGAAGACAGAATTTGAACCCAGGCAGAGCAGCTCCTAAGTACACTCTTCACCTGCTTGGATACATGGCAGACACACACAGTAAAGTAAGGGAGCTCTCACAAATGAAGGATTACTAATTCTTCATATCAACTTTGAACAAATAGCTATTATTAATATTTCACCAGCTCATTCTTTAAAACCCAACCTAAAAGCCAGCTCTTCAGAGATTTTTACTACGTCTCCCAAGCTGATTTCATCACATAGCTAGATTTCCAGGTTAATAATAACACAAAATAATTAATGTTAGCAAAAGGCTCTGAATAATTTGATGCCACACATGTGCTAAAAAAAATCTAATTTAAATCAACCTATGGTTTAACTAATTTTTTTGAACACCTTGTAACCACACTAACACACCACTCCCCACCTTTCAAAAAACTTAACAAAAATAGCAAAGAGTGCTCCCTTCGGCAGCACATATACTAAAATTGGAATGATACAGAGAAGACTGGCATGGCCCCTGCACAAGGATGACTGGCAAATTCGTGAAGCATTCCACATTTTTAATCATAAAGATCAGATCAGAAACAAATGAAAAAGAAATGAAGGAAACGATAGCAAAGATCAATAAAACTAAAAGCTGGTTCTTTGAGAAGATAAACAAAATTGATAAACCATTAGCCAGACTCATCAAGAAAAGAAGGGAGAAGACTCAAATCAATAGAATTAGAAATGAAAAAGAAGTAACAACTGACACTGCAGAAATACAAAGGATCATGAGAGATTACTACAAGCAACTATATGCCAATAAAATGGACAACCTGGAAGAAATGGACAAATTCTTAGAAAAGCACAACCTTCCGAGAATGAACCAGGAAGAAAGAGAAAATAAGAACAGACCAATCACAAGCACTGAAATTGAGGCTATGATTAAAAACCTTCCAACAAACAAAAGCCAAGGACCAGATGGCTTCACGGGAGAATTCTATAAAACATTTAGAGAAGAGCTATCACCTATCCTTCTCAAACTCTTCCAAAATATAGCAGAGGAGGGAACACTCCCAAACTCATTCTACGAGGCCACCATCACTCTGATGCCAAAACCAGACAAAGATGTCACAAAGAAAGAAAACTACAGGCCAATATCACTGATGAACATAGATGCAAAAATCCTCAACAAAATACTAGCAAACAGAATCCAACAGCACATTAAAAGGATCATACACTATGATCAAGTGGGGTTTATCCCAGGAGTGCAAGGATTCTTCAATATACGCAAATCAATCAATGTGATACACCATATTAACAAACTGAAGGAGAAAAACCATATGATCATCTCAATAGATGCAGAGAAAGCTTTCAACAAAATTCAACACCCATTTATGATAAAAACTCTCCAGAAAGTAGGCATAGAGGGAACTTTCCTCAACGTAATAAAGGCCATATATGACAAACCCACATCCAGTATTGTCCTCAATGGTGAAAAACCGAAACCATTTCCACTAAGATCAGGAACAAGACAAGGTTGCCCACTCTCACCACTATTATTCAACACAGTTTTGGAAGTTTTAGTCACAGCAATCAGAGAAGAAAAAGAAATAAAGGAAATAAAATCCAAATCGGAAAAGAAGAAGTAAAGCGGTCACTGTTTGCAGATGACATGACACTATACATAGAGAATCCTAAAGATGCTACCAGAAAACTACTAGAGCTAATCAATGAATCTGGTAAAGTAGCAGGATATAAAATTAATGCACAGAAATCTCTTGCATTCTTATATACTAATGATGAAAAATCTGAAAGTAAAATTAAGAAAACACTCCCATTTACCATTGCAACAAAAAGAATAAAATATCTAGGAATAAACCTACCTAAGGAGACAAAAGACCTGTATGCAGAAAATTATAAGACACTGATGAAAGAAATTAAAGGGGATACAAATAGATGGAGAGATACACCATGTTCTTGGATTGGAAGAATCAACATTGTGAAAATGACTATACTTCCCAAAGAAATCTACAGATTCAGTGCAATCCCTATCAAACTACCACTGGCATTTTTCACAGAACTAGAACAAAAAATGACACAATTTGTATGGAAACACAAAGACCTTGAGAAAGAAAAACAGAGCTGGAGGAATCAGGCTCCCTGACTTCAGACTATACTACTAAGCTACAGTAATCAAGACAGTATGGTACTGGCACAAAAACAGAAATATAGATCAATGGAACAGGATAGAAAGCCCAGAGATAAACCCACGCACATATGGTCACTTTATCTTTGATAAAGAAGGCAAGACTATACAATGGAGAAAAGACAACCTCTTCAATAAGTGGTGCTGGGAAAACTGGACAGCTACATGTAAAAGAATGAAATTAGAACACTCCCTAACACCATACACAAAAATAAACTCAAAATGGATTAAAGACCTAAATGTAAGGCCAGATACCATCAAACTCTTAGAGGAAAACATAGGCAGAACACTCTATGACATAAATCACAGCAAGATCCTTTTTGACCCACCTCTTAGAGAAATGGCAATAAAAACAAAAATAAACAAATGGGACCTAATGAAACTTCAAAGTTTTTGCACAGCAAAGGAAACCATAAACAAGATGAAAAGACAACCTTCAGAATGGGATAAAATATTTGCAAATGAAGCAACTGACAAAGGATTAATCTCCAAAACATACAAGCAACTCATGCAGCTCAATATCAAAAAAACAAACAACCCAGGGCTTCCCTGGTGGCGCAGTGGCTGGGAGTCCGCCTGCCGATGCAGGGGACACGGGTTCGTGACCCGGTCCGGGAAGATCCCACATGCCGCGGAGCGGCTGGGCCCGTGAGCCATGGCCGCTGAGCCTGCGCGTCTGGAGCCTGTGCTCCGCAACGGGAGAGGCCACAGCAGTGAGAGGCCTGCGTACCGCAAAGAAGAAAAAAAAAAAAAAACCCAATCCAAAATGGGCAGAAGACCTAAATAGACATTTCTCCAAAGAAGATATACAGATTGCCAACAAACACATGAAAGAATGCTCAACATCATTAATCATTAGAAAAATTCAAATCAAAGCTACAGTGAGATATTATCTCACACCAGTCTGAATGGTCATCATCAAAAAATCTACAAACAGTAAATGCTGGAGAGGCTGTGGAGAAAAGGGAACCCTCTTGCACTGTTGGTGGCAATGTAAATTGATACAGTCACTATGGAGAACAGTATGGAGGTTCCTTAAAAAACTAAAAATAGAACTACCATACGACCCTGCAATCCCACTACTGGGCATATACCCTGAGAAAACCATAATTCAAAAAGAGTCATGTACCAAAATGTTCATTGCAGCTGTATTTACAATAGCCAGGACATGGAAGCAACCTAAGTGTCCATCAACAGATGAATGGATAAAGAAGATGTGGCACATATATATATATAATGGAATATTACTCAGCCATAAAAAGGAACGAAACTGAGTTATCTGTAGTGAGGTGGATGGACCTAGAGACTGTCATACAGAATGAAGTAAGTCAGAAAGAGAAAAACAAATACCGTACGCTAACACATATATATGGAATCTTAAAAAAAAAAAAAAAAAGAAAGAAAATGGTCAGAAGAACCTAGGGGCAAGATGGGAATAAAGATGCAGACCTACTAGAGAATGGACTTCAGAGTACAGGGAGGGGGAAGGGTAAGCTGGGACAACGTGAGAGAGTGGCATGGACATATATACACTACCAAACGTAAAATAGATAGCTAGTGGGAAGCAGCCGCATAGCACAGGGAGATCAGTTCGGTGCTTTGTGACCACCTAGAGGGGTGTGATAGGGAGGGAGATGCAAGAGGGAAGAGATATGGGGACATATGTATATGTATAACTGATTCACTTTGTTATAAAGCAGAAACTGACACAACATTGTAAAGCAATTATACTCTAATAAAGATGCTAGAAAAAAAAATCACAATGAGGAATCACCTCACACCTATTAGGATAGCTATCATCAAAAAGACAAGAGGTAACAAATACTGGTGAGGATGTGGAGAAAAGGGAACACTTGTGCACTGTTAGTGGGAATGTAAATTGGTGCAGGTACTTTGGAAAATAGTATGGATGTTCCTCAAAAAATTCAAAATAAAATTCCTACTGCAAAAAAAAAAAGCAAACAAAACACTAGGTTGTTTTATAACCCAGTTCATTTTTGTCTTTGACAAGGACTTCAGTCAAATTAAATACATCTGGATGAGTTCTCGCTATCACATATTATTTATTAAGTCAGAGAACGTAAGATATATAGGTAGTAATATATTTACATTTATGCATATTTAAACAAATTCAACACATACACTTTAAACTACATCATTAGTTCACTTTTAAGATGCATTTCAAAGGAAAAAGAAAAGAAATTACCATTTCTAGTCAGTAGAGGAATACAAAATTAAAAACGGGGACATCTGGCTTCTGTGCCTTGAGGTTAAGGAGCCATTAAGTAGCTCAGTAAAATTACATGGATTGCCAAACTTCAGTCCTCCAATTTCTCACATAAGGAGACTCATTAGCTACTGACAGCATTAATAACTTACTTTTACCTCGTACCTGCTCTCTTTCAAAGTAAGGAGGGATGTGGGGGGCAACGAAACACAGGCCTAGAATGGAATGTGAATAAGCAAGGCAACCCAGAACACGTATTAATCTTATTTAGAATTATCCACTGTTAAATAACTTATTTAATTGCAGACAAAGTTTCATTCCAGAAATAATCTTTCTCCTTAAATTAAGAAGCAGCTAGTAAGTAACCCAAGATTCACAATAGAGGTCACAAACCAGGGTGACCAAATGTCCCATACAGCCTAAGACAAAGGGTTTCCTAGAACACAGGACTTTTCAGTGCTAAACTTGGAATACCATCAGGATGGTGGATCACCTATTGGTCACCTATCACAAACTCAAATACCTTCAAAAGCCAAACTGTGGTTTTAAAAAAAAAGCAACTATGAGTCGACAGTGGTAGAGAACTGCAAAGCACATGTCCCAGACTAAAGGGCCATGTTTATTTCCATCTTTGGCTTAAAAGTTAAACATAACAGTAACTAAACTCATCTGACTTACTCCCAAACCTATGTTGACTTAATATTTCATTCATTTGTCCAACATTTATTATAAAGCATCCATGCATGAACTACCTTAATGTGTCTGATGTCTGAGAAATCCAAGCAGATCCAAAAGATTATACGGGACAGCACTCTCCATGAGTAATAAGAGTGTACCTAAACTTCAGTTCTGTAGGCAGCAACAATTAAATATAATGAACTACACTTAAATATTGCTCTACCAACCCCTATTGGTTTATGCTCTTAAAAGTATTACATCACCATTAAGAAGCAGGACGATCAATCACTAGGTTCTCAGTGGGCCATGCTCTAAAGTTATCATCCACTTCTTAATTGTGAGGATTATGATGGAATAATGGTCCTTGTGATGCAAGCTTTTTGTTTTACCTATCAGATACTTACACTCTCTATTCCTCTGGCCAATTCAAACAGAAGTGCCAGAGATTCACCAGCAGCTATTCTCATGTTTACATCATCAGAAGAGAGGAGGCTTGGAAGTTTATGGAAATGCCTAGAAAATAGTCAGTCATTATTATGTGCACACAACCGATTATGTCAATAAATGTTGATTTTAGAAAATAAGAAACTAAAAATACATACACTTCAAGCTTTTTCTTCACTTCATTGATTGGGCATATGGTCAGTAATAATGTCCACATGAGAAGCGAGCTGATATGAAGCGCTGTAGTAGGGGTGCTGCAGACAACGTTAGTGTCTTTCTCTTTGAGATAGGACTTGGTGAAGATATTTTCCAAACACTGCAGAGTTGAATACAGCTCCTAATGCATAAGAACAGGAAATAAGATACCATCTTAAATGAGAAATGTGCGAACAACTGGATTCATAAGGTTGTCTACTTACAGTAATGTCATCTGTGGCAATAAAACAGCAAACAGCAAAGCAAGTTGCACACTAAAAAAAGCAAAACGAAAACAGACATTAATGTTTGCCATTTTCTTATTAATTCTACATCTTCCTGCTTTTATAATTCAATGTGAAAAATTTCTCAACTACATGACTACATTAGGTCCCAAGTACAGTATTAAAAAGAAAGAAAGAATATAAGGTCAAAAGTTAAGGGAAGTGGGTTTTGGCTAAAACCCACTAAGGTCTGCTACTAAACTCAGAGTATGACTTCAGGGAAGTTACTCCATTTCTCTCAGGTTTTCCTTCATTAATCTAGCAGATCATTTCAAACTTCAACTCCAACTCAAAGACAGAGATAAGTGTGGACATTTGAGATAAAGAAACCTACTCTATTAAAAACCTTTAAAACACAAATCTCAAAAAATTTAAATAGCTGTCCTCAAACTTCCGACTTAAAGAAGGATCTCATTAACTCAGATTTTACTTATTTTGGAATATGTTGAAAAGAGGTTGGGAATCCTATAATTGTTTATTTTTTTTGGGGGGGGGATGCTAAACAAGTGAGTACACAGTCCAAGATTACCAAGGTAATCTTACCTAATAAAACAGATTCAGAATATCTATATACAATCTATCTGCAACATAAATAGGAGCCATGAATTCTCAGAACACTGCTCTAACAAATTAATCATACAAAAACAGAACTTGAAATTCGTAAGCCTTTATTATTCTTCATTTCCCTTTTCCCCGTATGTTATCACTAAAATTCCCTCATGTTGCTCCAAGTACCATTAAAGCTTAAAGCTTAAGTCTTTAAAGTCATCATTCATATGCCCAGGTTTCAGCTAGTTCTGTTCCAGTAATATGAGGACACTTGTAATATTAATCTGCTTGGTGTCACTATTTTATTTTCATTAGTTTATCCTGGTGAAAATTGGACATTGTTAAAATTCAAAAGTAGCCTACGCATTATTCTTAGTAAAGAAAAATTTCAATCTATCATCCCTTCTCCTAAGTAAGCAGCAGAAGCAAGGCCACATCTCTCCTTTTGATTACTAAGAGAAATGGCAGATTAAAAATTAGGACTGCCTACGTTTAATAAAGATTCCTTCTGCTAATATGCAGAAGACTGCTCGTTTTTTTATTTTTTTTATTTTAATTCACAGCAAGAGTGAGAAGGATGAAGAAAGGGCCTTTAGATGACCACATAAACCCACATGCAACCAAAATTAAGTGATCACCTCAAATGTCTGATCAATAGTGTTTTCTGTCAAACATTTCAAATACCCCATACTCCTGCACAATTTAAAAGTTGCATGAAACTACACAAAAAGGAAGAACAGAAAGATAAAGAGCAAAAGCGTGAGTAAATATTTTAGGATTACTAAATATTGCGGGGCAGAGATTCCTATAATGTCACCGAACTCCTATTCCTTTGCCTCTGGGAGAAAGAGCTAGACTATTCCCAGCAGCCATACAGTTGGTAAACCAAGGAACTCTTGGCAGAAGCGATGTGCCTCTGTCCTCTAGCTTTCCCCATCTAGCTACCATAGTTGCCATCTGAAAGGACCTAGAGGTAGGGCAGAGATGCACGATGGATGCCTAGGGACCCTGCTGACTTGACTGGGCAGTGATATAAACAAGAAGTTAACTTTTATTAAGCCACTAAGACTTCAGGGTTTATCTGATACAAAGATTAATGTCATTTACCGTAAGTAATACTAAAGAGGAAGCTAATTTGAATAATCAGTATTAAAAAGCTTTAAACTTAAACTGGTTCTCTTGTTAGGAAAACAGCTTAAGATTCAAATCCACTAAAATTAAATTTTTAAGATCTATTAAGACTCTTAAGATTCTTAAGGTCCATAACATTCAAATCTTAAAATCCATTAAGATTCAAATCCACTTTTTAAATCCACTACAACCACCTCATGTTTCTGTGAATAAAGCAAAACATGTTCATGTGATCATTTAAATCACTTATTAGCACACCAAAAACTAACAACCAAAAACAAAAACAAAAACAAAACCCCCACAACCCACAGTCTTAAGTGTTGCAAGTGGTATATATCAATTAGAGAATGAAAGCTATTCCAAACCCCAAAACCAGATGAATATTTCACAAGTCAGAGTTTCAGAGTTTCCTACATCTACCAAATCCACCTGTGTAACTACAGCATTCAGCTCTCTCATAAGGACTTTTAGGCCACAACAGCCAGAATTTTTTTTAAAAAACCACTCCATTATATTTCTTAGAATAAAAAGTAACCACACAATAAACATTGTCTAGACTATTTCTTTAAGCTCCAATAAAAACTGGATCATCCTAAATAACTCAACATAGCACTGTATTTCATATCGGCAAATGATGTTCAATTTCAAACATGTAGAAATCTTCTCTATATGGGATGCTCTATTGAGTCTCAGAAAATTTAAGAGTGCAATTGTCATATTAAGCCTGCTCACTAAAATTAAAGACAAATGGGGGTGGTGGTGGGATGAATTGGGAGATTGGGATTGACATATACACACAAATATGGATAAAATAGAGAACTTATGAGAACCTGCTGTATAAATAAATAAAAAAAATAAAATTCAAAAAACAAAGGGACAAATGAGAATAAAAATGTTAATAAAAAACCTGCTATATTTTTTAAAGATGCTGTTTTCCTAGATCATTCATCACAAGGTCTGGCTGTCATTCCTAGATAGATCTATAAATTAAAAACTCCTATACTTACAGTTTGCCTAGCCTGGATACTAGCTGTTCCATCACAAATTATTTTCTTCAGGATTGGTCCAAGAGTCTTTAAAACCTCTTCACTTTCAATTCCAGGGCCCAACTGAATACAAAGAACAGATGCTAATGCTGCAGCTGCACGCTGCTCATCACCTTTACCTATAAAAGAAGCCACAATGCAACTATGACAAATCATTTTCAACAGACTTATTAAGGCAGCAATCTCCCAAATTTGTTCAATTTCAAAATAGCATCTACCAATTATGAAACTCGTAATATGCTCAAGGCTTTGACATGAGCTATAAATCTAGTGAGGTTAAAGAGCTCAAACTCTGGAAATAGACCTCACTCAAATCCTAGATCTACCACGTATTAGCCAAATGATCTTCAACCAGTTACTCTTATTCTCAAAACATTTCCTCATCTGTGAAATGGAGATTAACACGATTTTTAAGGGAGTACTGTAACAGTTCAGCCAAATAATGCATTTCAAGCTGATCTGACCTTCCAAATCCTTCATGTACTCATAAAATAGTGCTCAAGTAGCCCTTGAATTAATCTGACAAGCATTTCAGATGTACACAGCCCATGAGGTAAACTAAACTTCCAGGGCTTCCTCCACCAGTGTTTTTTTGTTTTGTTTTGTTTTGTTTAATAAATAAGGGATTAAAAATAAGGCATTCTTGGGAATTTCCTGGTGGTCCAGTGGTTAGGACTCTGAGCTCTCATTGCCGAGGGCTCGGGTTCCATCCCTGGTCGGGGAACAAAAAATCCCACAAGCTGCATGGTACGGCCAAAAAATAAAAATAAAAATATTTAAAAAATAAGGGATTCTTTAAAGCTATAGAAAATAGGTTAATATAAAGGTAAATGTAAGTTAACTCTTGAGAACTGTATACACCAAAGGATTGGGGCAAGTTTTGAACTTAAGTTGTTATCTGATAAATTAAATATTTATGCAGGTTGTAAGAAATTTTTAAAGGTCACCTAGTCTAATTACCTTGTGGATACAGTTTCAATGTAAATAAACACTTTTAAAAAAGCCATTGTAATATCTCAAAAAAGTTGGCTCTGTTATCAACTATACCAGTAACAAGGTATATAACTTTAGACCAGTCTCCTGTTTCCTAGGCCTTTCTTTTTCCTATACAATGAGAGGTGGATTAGATCAAAGGTTTCCAAACACCCATTCTTGACAAAGCTTTCACCTGAAGCAAAATGAGAATAAGAACATAAAACTAAGCACATTCAATTTAAAGGAACATGTGTGCTTCCTACACTTTTGGTGCTACAAATACTCTGTTGATAAAGTGACAACGATAGTTGAAGCTAATTATTTTCATAATGTCCTTACTTGGCAAAATAATTAAGCTGGCAGCCCCAAATCTTTTTAAATCTGGCAGTTCCTAAAATTGAAAGCTTGATAATACTAGACTTAATCTTTAAGGTCTCTCTTCATTCTTAAAAGTTCTATATCATAAAAGTTCTATGATCATAATATGAATTCCAGAATCTCCACTACAAAGTTCTAGAATTCAAATATTCCAAGGGATATCCTGAAATGATGTCATTGACAGGTACGACTGATGTTTTAAATAAGAAAATGAGGTAGATAATTATGATACTTTTTTAATTTTAGAAAAATGAAGTAGGATGGCTTATAAATAATACTTTTGGTTGACATCTGACACATGGTTTCAAGCCTTCCTTACATACAAAAGAATGGCAAACACCTCTTCTGATACAACTAAAGTTGATAATCCACCCCAATCCTTCCTAGTTTCAAACTGTTTATTACATAAACAAAACAAAGCTAACAAGTTTGATTTTGAGTTCTAACAAGCCTGGCATATTCCCTGCCAATTACAAAGTTATAAGAGTGAGCCAGACTTCTAAGTGCTATTAACAAATATTACTGCACAGAAGGTAGCAAGTTCCTTTTCAGTTCTGTGACTGTGACTCAAAAATATGGACATTACCTTTTTTCAGGCAGCGTTCAATGCTATCAGTTAAAGTCATTCTTCTTTCCAGAATAAATTCATACAGCATCTTTGAAGCCAGTATATTTTTAATACCTTCAAGAGCTGCCTGCCTCGTCTTCGCACTGTTTAAAACAAAATGTAAGAGAAAGAATATCCAATTGGAGTATACCATCGGTCAATGAGACTTTTAAAAACTTAGCTTACTTCCCTCTCAACTTTTTCCATTTATAGATTATTTAAAATCTAATTTTCATCAAGCTCTCACAGTTCTTCAATAATAATTTAATTTTCATCTACAACTCACCTTATTACACAAAAGATTTTAAGCTACTCTGTACCATAATGTTTTCTGTTTATTAGTTTAATAACCACAATGTTAAATGACCACATAGAATTTTATAGTTTCAATGTATAAGACATGTTCTCCTACATTACATATTCAAGTAAACTCACACTTTTTTTTAACACTACAGAAGTCTAGAGTTCTTGTTTGAATCTTCTGGGCTTTTTAATTCCATTTGTTTTAAGTTGGTTCTAGAGCTACTGTTAAGTAAGAAAACAATTTAGCTTTGATACTTTTTGAAGTTTAGTTATACTTTCTAGTTGAAGATTAACTTTTAATTCAACAAATCCACTTCAGTTATCAAATACAGTTATGTGCTCTTATGCTGAACAACGACTAATCTTAGGCTATTAATCTAAATTCTAGTGGCATGTTCCTATCTACTGATACATTAAAAGTCCAAAGGAATAAGAAACACTAAGATATACAAAGTAAACAAATCGAGCTTTAGAAAAACATAATGTTAAATGAAAGAACTGCACATACTTTAAACTGATAAGAACAGATACTACACTTGATCTTAGCCAAAAGGCCGAGAAGCGACAGAACTGCACATATTTTAAATAAAAAGTGGCTGACAGAAATCACCCAGAAGAAAAGAGTTTCCAGTAATTCCTACCTCTTATCTAGGGTCAGGTCAATGAATCCCTTCAACTTATACTCTAAGTCTTCTTGAGTTCCTTCCTCATCGAGGACTTCTGGTCCTAAAGAATAATAAAAACCAACCACTGTAATTTAAATAGAAAAAAGCAGACAGGGAGCGGTAATAGTATACTTAGCAACAAGAATTCCTCCACCTAAATCATCCTTTTATCTAACGTTGCAAATCTTAACTGAAAACTCATACCATCTTCAGCAAAACTGGAAGGATCACTGTAACCACTGCAATGGCTCATTGTTTCAATCGATGCATCCTCATCACTAAAAGGTTGAACATTTCGATGCTGGCCACCTAATAGGTAAAAGAGGGTGAAGGTAAATGATTTTGTTGTCATATATGCAAATACTTAACTTGGGATTTTAAAATTTACTTACAAAAAATCCAGTAATAAAAACCCAAACTTATTTATGAGATGATTTTTTACAAAAGGATACACTTAAATTCCTAACATAAGTCAATTCACCTAATATGTATTTCAGTGCACCAACTGTTTACAATATACATCAACTTCAGAAATATATCAATCATCTAACATGCAGCACCCATTTTTGGTGATACAAAAAGTGGTATTACAGATGAAAAAACTACTTCAAATCATGACAACAATGAAAACTGACCATCATAAGAATAAAACGAATATATGTTCCAATGAGAATAACTGGGCTTAGTAAACATTAACTGGTGAATGGGTTAGTTTTTAGGTTACACATGTCTTATGTGAAGGGGAATTTAAGAAGTTAAGGGATGGTAGTTTTAAAGACAACTTGAATTGAGAGGGTCAAAAAAGGCTTAAAATTGAAGTTTTGGATGGGGATGTTGACAAGTGGATCCAGAATGGCATAGAAAGTAATGATAGGAATTGGATGAAGTAATTGATCACTAAAGAACTACAGTGCTGATGAGATGTGTATGAAATTATAAAGAGCTCTGATGGGCTATTTGGGTGATACCCAGTGCAGTGAACTACAGGATTTTTGTTCCTGAGTCATGGAAGTTGGAAGAGCTGAGAAGTCGTGTGAACTAGCGTGTGAATCACTTAAGAGGCAGGGCTTCTTAAGTGAGGACCACTTAAATGGTCCTCAAGCACTGCACAGAGGCCCTCCTTTCTCTCGGCCAGTACTCTATGGCAGACTTCACAGTGCCACGTCCACTGGAGACAGAAAGCATCAATTTGAGAGTCTTTACAGAACTGCCTCATTTTTGCAAGTAAAGAACTATGGGCAAGCTGCAAGCTGATCAAGACTGTAGACATGGTGTGTTTAAAACTGGGACTTTGCTTCGAAGATTTTGAATTATTTAAGTGAGCAATGTTTAAGATTTGACTTTTTTCACATGCCGATTTCAAAAGTGACTACAGTATTTTAAAAACCCACTTTACTGTGGTGACTGGTGACTAATTTGGATGATGACTTTCCTACTACGATGGGTGCACACGTGAACATTTGTTCCTAGTCACAAGTGCTGACACTCCTGTCGCTTCCTTGGGAAAACTGATAGTGCCCTTTTAAAGTTTGTGTGAGTATTTTCCAGCAATAAAGAGCCAAGATTTAAGAACTAAAAAAAAAAAAAAAAGTTTTGGTATTTGATGTAGCATAAAAAAATAGATAAAAGCCTGACAGATAAATTACCTTTAAAAGAAAGGTTCTAACAAATCCAACAGTTTTAAAATATCAGCGCTATTACTAAAAACTTAAAATCTTTTTTTTTAAGCTAGAATCTTTCTCTCACCTTCATTAACTTAAGGAGTAAATGTACATTCCTGGTCACTGTCATTTCTAGTCACTTTTGTTTTGTGGGAATTTCATATTAATAAAAAGATTACCTAGTCATCAATTACACTGAGCACTGAGTTAAAGTAAGTCCCAAATTCTGCCCCAAAAGTGACTTGAGTCATCTGATTTACCTCTGAGCTCGAATCAAAGATTGTACCTAAAATTGTATCCTTAGGTACAAGGATACAATACAAACCTAAGATTGTATCACTTAGGTCTCTATATTCAAGAAATCTGTATCATTTACTATATCATAGGATAAGCTTTTCAAAAATTCTCTAAGTTTAATTAAGCCTGTTGCTGTTTTTTTTTAAATGGGGGGGGTGTCTTTTTTTTTTAAATCAAAACAGAGGTGAGACTTCAGCAGATTTTTAAATCAACACAGGAAGCAAGTGGTCTTCAAATCTGCCGGCTATCTGAAAGAGAATAAAGTGTGCCAATCAAAGTAGTGAAGCATAAAGAATAAGCAATGAAACCAAGATCCCAAAACTTCTTAATCATAGTGCTTAGGACAGGAATAAACAAATAAACAAAGACCTATGCCATCATACTCTATTTCTGGATCTATCTTCATGTTTTTTCATGATTTGAAGTTATGGCAACAGTTGAGTCATCTACTTAACTTTTACTAACATTTATTCACAAATCAATTTACGTTCTTTATTTTTCGTATTCAGCCTATTTTTAAACTGTCAAGAAGAGTTTCCTATCCAGGTCTTACACAGCTCCCTTCTCTAAGTTTCAATGATTTCCCAAGGCTCAAGGGAAAAAGAGATTTAAAAAAAAGAAAAAAATGAGGAAAAAAATCCTGTATGAATGTCTGATATCTAGGTCACACTCACCCACCTTGTGATCCTAAGTACCACTAATGAGGTGGCACTTAGACACATAAAGTCCTTATTTCTTAGAGGGCTTATGTATTAACAAAGTTTTGTTCTTTCCTAAAAATGCTCTCTTCAAATTAAGTGCCACGAAAAATAAGCACACTTGAACAAAAGGTCAATTTTATTAGTTTCCTAGACCTGTCCACTAACTTAAAGAGCAGAGAATTTAAAAGGGAAACCCAAAGTGATAGAGAGAAGTTGGTTATCTTTCAGCTGTACACGGGAAGATCTCATTTGAATCCCATTTCTTCTAGATGTCACTTAAAAATACCAGTAAGATAAGTGACTTTTAAGTACAAGTTTGTGACAATTTTCCACCTCTTCTACTCAACTATTATTTATTCATTTATTGATTTAAGTAATATTCACAAAGAACCAAATGAAACTTTTCAAAAAGTAAAGCTCACCCCCCAGGCCCAATTAGAGGCAAGCACAGTTAATAAGTTCTAGTGTAAACTTCCAAAGATAGTCAAAGCATGTATAGTTTTATAAACTAATCAAATAATTCTTTTCCTGACGATGAAAGGTCGCAAATGAACCTCAAGGTAAAATCTGAAAGGCAATCCCCCACTGCCTCCTGGTATTATTCTCTAAGTACCAGGAAGGAAGGAGGCTGGACAGGAAGTTCCAGAAGGGAATAAAGGTTTGTTTGTGATTCAAGGAAGCCATTAGTAACATCATTACCATTTTCAAAATGACTTTAGCTTGCTACATCTCCATAATTAATAATAATAAATGATAATAAAAAGGTAAACTTAAAGAAGAATAAAATTAATACGGACCTTCTAGACAGAATTTAAATGTTTACTTCAGATGAGGAAAGCTGAAGCAGAAAGGTAGAGAGGTATGTATCCTCAATTCACACAGAGCAACTAGATGCCACAACAAACTATGTATTTTATATCTTGATCAAGATATAAAATATCTTGATCATTCTTGATCAAGAATGAATTTCATGAACACCGAAAGCATTCAATCAAAATAAAAAGCGATATAAAGAAAAGGGAAAAAACTGCATTTATAATAATTCATTCTTGTCAATTATTAAATATTTAATACATGATCACAAAGTTTTCGTGCTGCTATAAATCCTATAGGAAAGCTTTTAAAATACCAGCTTCCAATCATCTTTAACAAGAAAACTGGCCTATTTACTTGCTAAAGAACAAAGGCATATCATTCTGAGGGTCAAAGTGGAAACTGTGTTGACAAGTATATATGGCTGGTAGTAGTTCCGATGTGATAACATCTGAGGATATTCCAACATTTAATTTCAAAGCTTCAAGAAAGCAATTATTAAACGTGCTGATTTTACCCAGTTTAACACTAGCTTTCAGTATGCTGTGTCTCGTAGGGCTTTCTGCTTTAAGTCCTTTTTTCTTAGCCGTATAGTTAGGAGTAAAGAATCATTAATTCAGTTAAGCACCTACCCATCCAGGAAAAGCTTCAACTTTGCAAAGAGGAGACAAAAATACCCTAAACTTTTGGCCAATTGCAATCTGAGCTCCTCACCATTCCCGCCTATCCCGGGCTCCCATCAGAGAACCT
The DNA here is from genome assembly GCF_964165515.1 of Mesoplodon bidens. Taxonomy (NCBI): domain Eukaryota; kingdom Metazoa; phylum Chordata; class Mammalia; order Artiodactyla; family Ziphiidae; genus Mesoplodon; species Mesoplodon bidens. The sequence goes on along the minus strand of NC_138166.1, from coordinate 69,906,894 downwards.
ATAGAATACGGCATAAAGGAGAACGCGGTTTCTGCCCCGAGGAGTAGGAGGTCGCCTCGACTGGTCGCAGGAGAGCTGGGGGCTCGGGATTTGTTCGGGTGCCAGATAGGGACAGGAGCAGAGCCTACTCTGGGACAGTGGCCCCCCGCCTCCGACGCCTCCGCCAAGCCGGGTGGACACGCGGCATGCGCAAGAAGGCAGCGGAACGGATACCACATGGGCGCCTCTGCGTCACCCCGGCCCCACCACGTAAGGCCCAGGCCGCGTGACGCAAGAGCCAGTCCAAACCCGCCGGACGTTTGGCATTCCCGAGAACTCCATGTTGGAGCCGGGTGGTCAAAGGTGACCAGTGACAGCATGGACGGAACTCCGAGCCCGGCCCCACCCTCCGTCAAGGAGAGCTCTAGAGAGCCAGCACCTGCCTCTGAGAACAGTTCCCCTCCTGCCAGCTCCCGGTCACCCCCGATGCCAACCCCTTCCCAGACCCAAGGACCCTTTCGCCCCTCCCAGACTCCACGGCCGGTGCCCGAGTTCGGCTCGCATGCCAGATCCAAATCGCGCGAGGTGCGGCCTCCGGGGCACGCTGGGAAGTGTAGTTCGCCGGCCACCTCAGGTGCCCCGCCGACGCAAACGTCTAGAGGAAAAGAACTACACCTCCCACGGTACCCAAGGTTAAGAGACTTGCCAGCCTGGCCGGCAACTGGGGCGCCGGCGGCGGGGATACCCTCGTACCTGCTGTCGCCGCCGTCGCTGCAGCTGCCCCTGAGCCGCCGCCACCACTGCCACCGCGATGGGGAGTGTTCCGCTTCTTATTCTTCGGCATCGTGGGACGCCCGGTGCCGCCTAAACTCGGAGCTTAGCGAAGATCAGCCGATGGAGCTGCACTTTTTACTCGTGCGTCTGTGCGGCGGGCGGCTGAGAGGTGAGTTTTCGACTAACAACAGAGGCGAGAAGCGGCGCGGGTAAGAGTGGGCGGTGGCGGCAGCAGAAATCCCCGTGAAGAGCTGTGATCGGAAACGATACATGTTTCTCTCTAGCGCTGGAGCTAAGGCGGGGCGGGTGAGGCCACGACGCCTTAAGTAGCAAGACCGCCGCCTTTCGTCACCATACGTGGGCGGGACTCGAACTCTCACTAGCCAATCCCTATAGACCTCCCCACCAGAGGCGGGCTTAGGGCGGCCGAAGGATGCTGACTACCGATCCCATGCCGCAAGTCTTCCAGCGGCAGCCAGGGAGCCGGTCTTCGTTGCCGTCTTGAATTCTGGGAAATGTAGTCAGCCCTGGGGAGCCGGCTCCCAGCTCCTCCCAACGGGCTTTTCTACGCGCTTGCTTCGTTTCTCGAGACCCTTCCCCTGCCTCCCGTGGCCCCGCCTTGGAATTGACGGAGGCGGTAGCCAGTGAGGAGCATGCCTAATGACGACAGCCCGCTTCCAACTGGGATTGCTTCCAACTGGGAGCTACGCAATCCGCATTGCTGGTCTGTCTCCAGAAGCTCGTGTTCTTCTCCTTAACCTTTACCCTACTTGCCTGTGAGCTCTGCCCAGGCTCAGCCCATACCCCTCCTTAGGTACGTTTCCATGGTTTTAGTTGTTGAATTAGTTTAGCGATCATCAATATCTATCATTGTTGTGGTTCAAAACATAGGAGCACCTCAATACATAAGGCAAATGCTAACAGCCATAAAAGGGGAAATCGACAGTAACACAATCATAGTACGGGACTTTAACACCCCACTTTCACCAATGGACAGATCATCCAAAATGAAAATAAATAAGGAAACACAAGCTTTAAATGATACATTAAACAAGATGGACTTAATTGATATTTATAGGACATTCCATCCAAAAACAACAGAATACACATTTTTCTCAAGTGCTCGTGGAACGTTCTCCAGGATATCTTGGGTCACAAATCAAGCCTTGGTAGATTTAAGAAAATTGAAATCATATCAAGCATCTTTTCCTACCACAATGCTATGAGGCTAGATATCAATTACAGGAAAAAAGAAACTAAAAAATACAAACACATGGAGGCTAAACAATACACTACTAAATAACCAAGAGATCACTGAAGAAATAAAAGAGGAAATCAAAAAATACCTAGAAACAAATGACAATGAAAACACAGCAACCCAAAACCTATGTGATGCAGCAAAAGCTGTTCTAAGAAGAAAGTTTATAGCAATACAATCCTACCTGAAGAAACAAGAAAAATCTCAAATTGTGGTTCAAGGCTATGTGCCACACCCCTTTGAAAAAGATGTGCTTTAATCTACTTAGTCATGTAGTTCCCGTATTTCTCCTGCTCTAGACTAGAAAGATCTGGCGATTCAGATTTCTATACAAGAATGTGTCCTTTGTCAAGTCTTCCTTCCAGTTAGGAGGTCAATCTGAGATAAGGATTGGGTTTTGGGAATTTAACAGCTGGTAAAACAAACATGAGCTACGAATACCAATACTTTCCGTGTTTTTTATTTTCCAAGGTGCGCCTAAGATCTCTGTCTTCCTTGTTACATTTGTCATGTATTTAGGACCTGTTTTTAAGTTTATGTATTATGCTTATGACAGACCAAACTCACTGACTCACCTCAGTGTAGGTGACTCATCCCCCACTCCACCTCTCTCCTGAGTCCTTCTCTTATTTTCTTTTCAGTGGCAAGTAGCACATTTCCACCTGAATGTTCCATATGCACCTCAGTCCAGCATCTCTAATACTGTTTCCCTCTTCCTGTTTTCCCTTTGTGTGTTCACAGTACTACTGGCCTCCCATATGTCCAAATTCAAAAACTCAGAGTCATACCTGGTTTCCCTAAAAATAATCAGTTTTACCATAAAACACCTAAATTCATGTCCTCTTCTCCGATCACACATGACCTCAGTTGGTGCCTGAGCATTTTAAGGGATCTTGCCAGTCATTTCACCATATTTAATGCATGATAATATTGCCAGATTTATTCGTATATCCCCTATTTTACTAATTCACATGGTTTAGTAGTTGCTCAAAAACATTCCTTGGTTCCCATTACCAATATATCCAATGCCAACCTTCTTCCCCTGGCCTGGACTCCCTCTTCAGCCCATCTTTCACTGCTTCCTGGTACACGCCCTGTGCTTCAGCCACATTGCACTGCTCCTCGCTTCCAGTACACAGCTCTGTTGTCCTGCCTCCATTTTATCATTCACGTTGTCCAGTGCTCTGTAATGTCCTTCCTCCCACGTTCACCTTGGAAAATTTTATCCATCTTTCAAGATCTAGCTCAAATTCAACTTCCTTCCTTCCTAAAGCCTCCAACCAAAATTGTTTCTTTTTCCTCCCAACTCTTAAAACTCTTTGTAATGCTCTAATGGCACTTATTACACCCTCACAGGCCACACAGCCTATTCAAGGATGCTATTCAAAGGGCATTATTACAGCGTTGCTTTTACTTTGTTTAATCCTGAAGCTGCAAGTAAACCAGATAAGGATGCCGGTTGGTGGACACAGCTCCCACTGATGCCCTTATATCATCCCTTCAGATGACTGTATGTCTGAAGCCCAGTGGCCTTGGCCCACACTGAGTGAGATGACCCCAGACTGGAGGATCATAGAATTATACCTTTCATAACCCCAGGCTCTTGGTCATCCAGAAACAACTCATACTACAAGTAAGGCAATAATTTTGCTACTCTGTGAGCCACATCACCCAGGCTTAATGTCCAGGTTTCAGGCCTTGAAACTTGTGCTTTGCCTACATTTGGGGCATGCTCCTTTTATCTACATCCATTCACATCCACTTGGAGGTTTTTACTGGGCAGGCCTAGCTATGACCTACCACATCATATACATACTTGCTTTACATTTGTTTGTAAACACATCCGTCATCTCGTGAAACTGTCAACTCCCCCGAAACAAGAACCCTGTTTGCATCATCTCTTTCCCTCATGGCATGTAAAGAAGTGTTATCTTTGTAATTATAGGGGGTCAGTATATGTTAAATGAATGTTCAAGAAATATTTGTTGACTAGATTTTGCTCGGTCAAGAAAAGGCAGCAACATTACATACATGGAGTGTTACTTTTAGTATAATGAACTCTGAAAGATATTTTTGATAAAATCCTCTTACTGTCTTTATGTCCATAGTTTAGTTTCAGATCAGTACAGGTACCAGAAAGATTTAGCCATAGACGTCATAAAACAGTGGTCCTTAACTCAACGTATTAGTTTTGCAATATATTTGTAGAAATTAGAAGACTCCAAACAACATCAAATAAGCACAGAATAGCTACAAATAACCAGGAGGGAAGAGGAACAGGACAAAGGGATTTTCTCCTAGCCAGACTTTGCCTCTGCAGGGACTTCTGCTTATATCTCAATGGCTACACTTTTGTCAAATACGATTCCTAGTCACAAGGGAGTCTAGAAGACAAGTATTTTTAATTAAGTTCTTTGATAATCAAATCTGAGGTTCTGTCGATGAGAATGAAGATCACGCCTATAAGACAGGCAGCTAGCAGTGTCTCCCTCAGGTACTATGAGGCAAAGGTCTCCCTTGAAATGCTCTAATAAATATCACGTATTTGTTTCCAACTTGATGTTATGTGCTCCCTCATACCTCTTACTCATAGGAAGATGTATCCTCCTCCTATAAACACAACCTAATCCAGTTTAACATTCCACCTAACAGGTATCACCATCATGGTAAGTATATTCAGATGTTGCAAAAATAAATCTTACATTAATCTGAATTTGTGGACTTGAGAAGAGTTCTAATCTCTCATGGGGTATATATATTGAGGATTTTGGTTCAAGAACAAGTAACACAAGACTTGGTATTCAAACCTCCCTTGAAGACATGAACATGAAAGGATTTCTTTGACTGACTTTAGTCATGGCTTCCTTGGGATTCTTTGCATAGCTTTAAGCAGAAATAAATGCCTCCCAGATTCTCCATCTAAGACTTGTCATAATCTGGTTCCTGCCTGTCTCTCTCAACTCACCTCTTATCCCCTAACAACAAGGCCCTTCCTTACTGCCATACTGGATGCTTCGAAGGTCTGTGAGGTCACCATGCTCACACAGGTTTGGTACCTGCCCACTCTCCTTCTCATCTCAGGAGCCTCTTCTCACCCATGCCAATTCAAACACACCTCAAGCATCTTCTTTGCCAACTCAAAATACAGAGTTCCTTCCTCCTTAAGACTTTTGTAACAGCTCCTCCCCCAACCTGATAAGATCATCAGCTGAGCTTTCTACAGTTGCCATTTAAATCTCAGCCTAAATGACATCTCCCTAGCAATGCCTGTCCCACCCTCCACCCTCGCCCAACCCACCACCACCCTGCCTGTGTTATTATCCCAAAGCACATCTCACTACCTAATATTTTTCTAGTTCAATTATCATCGTCTCTCTGTCCTACCAGAATGTTAAGATTATGAGAAAGGAGGTTTTGTTTGCTTTATTTACTGCTCTTTCTTCAAGTTTAGTGTTGGAAGTTGGTAGCTATTCAATTTGTGTTTACTGAATGAATAAATGGATAAATGATTGAATGTCACTGCTCTGCCTGAAACATTGTCCACAATCTCCCCCCTCATCCTTTAAGTCAGGGTTCCCTAACCCCCCAGGCTGAGGACGGATATTGGCCTGCACCTGTTAGGAACCGGGCCGCACAGCAGGAGGTGAGCAGCCGCCAGTGAGCGAAGCTTCATCTGCTGCTTCCCACCGCTCTCATGACCGCCTGAACTATTCCCCCACCACCACCCGTCTGTGGAAAAACTGTCTTCCAGGAAACCAGTCCCTGAAGCCAAAAAGGCTGGGGGCCTCTGCTTTAAGTCACAGATTCTGATTATCCCATCCCTCACCCCATCTCATTTAAGTGTCTCTCTTCTGTGTGCCTATAGTACCTTCCCTATAATAGCATTAATTATATGTATTATAACCTTTGATTACTTGTCTGTGTCCCATCAGTCACAAAGTGGGCAAAGTTCAAATTTATTATCCCTGAATCAGATGCCGGGGCTTTACAAGCACACGTAACACGTTTCTGCAAATTAGAAAGAGAGCCAGGGCACCCAGCTTGACGAGTGCTAATGGGCCGGAATGCACCCCCCTCACTTCAGCAGGGAGCAACCTGTGCACCTGTACATAGTGGCCCTGGTAGACACTAACTGTTTAATTCAATGAGGGAGTGAATTTCCTCTATATCTTAGTTTCTTAAAGGCAAAGAAACTAAGGTGGGGGAATGAATGAGACAACAATTGTTAAAAGCCTGCTCTGTCGCTGCTACTATTCTAGAGTATTTTTTTTAAACCACTTTATTGAGGTATGATTGAAATATAAAAAGCTGTACATGTTTAATGTATACAATTTGATGAATTTGGATACAAGTATATACCCATGAAACCATCAGCAAATCAATACTGTAAACATATCCATCATCCCCAAAAGTTTCCTCTTACCCTTGTGTGTGTGCGTGCACACGTGTGTACTTGTGTGTTAAGAACATTTCATTCTAGGTTCTTTTCACACATCTCATGTACTTCTTACAACACCCCATGAAGGAAAGATTAGTCATTCCATTTTGTGGATGAAGAAATGGGCTCAGAGAAGTTTTGCAACATTCCCAAGGTCATACTGTTGGTAAACAGTGAGCCTGTGATTAAAACCCAGGGCCATCTGATTTCAAGGTTGTCCCTGGCTGGCCTTGGCTACACGGGAACATGACTGCGTGTTTCCAGGAGTCACGGGTTATGTATGAAGTCCTGCTAGGCCAGGCCCATCTGGGCAAAATCTTGCCTTATTCCTTTTTTTCAGTGTCTCTCAGCCCCTAGTGTTGTTGACTGCCTGATGACTAGCAGATTTAGATTTTTCTGATATTTCTAAGGCTGTAGCAGAATTGTATTATCAAATAGCAATGTTAATCAAATAATTTTTAAAAAATGGATTATCACTTGTTATGTTTTTGGTTACATTGCTTTCTTAACATTTGCAAGTTTTGTTTTATTGCCAGGAATGGTGATAATGCAACATGCTAAATTTGAGGTCGCTGTTTGTTTCTTTTAAGAAAGGATACAGAGGCAAATTTAGTTAGAACTCTTAAGCCTTAAAATATATTTTGTTTGCCTTTTTTCTTATTTAGGAGATATTTCTTTGTGGTGTTCAGTTTTGAAATTGCATACACTTTCTCCAATGAAATTTCTGACAAATAAAAGACAATAAGGATAAGTTCAATTATCTTTTTCTAAAAAGAGAATGTTGCTTATCTCACAAAGCTATGGTATTATCCCCAATACAGTATAAGGCTGTGTTAGAAAAGTAACATGAGCCATAACTACCATTATATGCACAACCAGTCAGTAATAGTTATGACTTCCTGTGTTGAAAGAGCTTTTCATGGCAACAGCACACGTATGAATTATCTTTTCTTTCAAGCTAAAGATACTATTGGACTTTTTTCATTTGGATATCCTCTGACACTTCATACCAAACATAATCAAAATCAACTTGTTCTCTACCGATCCCTCTATCCTTATACAACCAGTTCTCCTTCCCTGCTTTCTCTGTATGTGTTGGCACCAATCTCCTGGCCAAACAATCAGGGAATCTCAAAGTTGAAAAATACTTGAGAGCTAATCTACTTCAATCTCCTGCCTCATCTAGAAACATTTGGACAACATGACTAAGATCCAGATCTCTAACTCAGTCTTCTAGGGTTCAAATCATGGCCACACAACTTGCAATGAATTCTTAAGCAAGTCACTTCACCTCTCCATGCCTCGGTTTCAATGAGGATAATAATAGAAACTGTTTCAGGGGATGGAGTGAGGAATACATGAAATAATACATGTAGAGCACTTAACCCAGTGCCCAGCACATAGCAAATGCTCAATAAATATTAGCCTTTATTATTAGCAAGCAGATATTTATCCATCTTTTCTTAAACTCTGCCAGTGCTAGGAATCACCCAACTTTTCAAGGCAGTTCATTCCAATATTGAAAAGTTATCATTTTTAGGAAAGTCTCATATTCCTTCAACAAACATTCATCGAGAGTCTGCTATGGGGCTTCCCTGGTGGCGCAGTGGTTGACAGTCTGCCTGTCGATGCAGGGGACACGGGTTCGTGCCCCAGTCCGGGAAGAGCCCACATGCCGCGGAGCGGCTGGGCCCGTGAGCCATGGCCGCTGAGCCTGCGCGTCCAGAGCCTGTGCTTCGCAACGGGAGAGGCCACAACAGTGAGAGGCCCGCGTACCATTAAAAAAAAAAAAAAAAAAAGAGTCTGCTATGTACCAAATACTGTGCTAGAACCTGAGAACAAAGAGATGAGTGAGAACAAGGTATCTGGCCTCAAGAAGTCCCCAGTCTAGCAAGAAAGCTCAGCACCAGGTGGCTTGTGGCTGTCCTGCCCTGTCCACACACTTGGGTCTCCCATGGACATGACCAAGAAGATCCTTCATCTACTCCTAAGCAACTAGTCCACCTCCCCAGGGAATTTAGTCCTCTCTACTAGAGCAAATCACCTTGCCCCTGTGAACCTCCATTTCCTTATCTGTAAATGGGAGTAAATAATTCCAGCCAACCACATCACTGGACTGTTGTTAAATAAAAGGAGATCATCGTGTGGTCTTTGGAACCTGTCAGGTACTCTATAACGATGAGATACTCCTTGTGTTAAGAAAGAAATGACTCTTCTAATGATGGGAAGGGAAGATCTTTTGGCTGGGCGTTGATAGAGGCAGTGAGAAGAAGAACTGTACCAAGCTTCCAAATCAGGCTTACCTACAAACACAAGACTGGACTGAGTCAACAAGGTATCAAGCATTGCTCCTGAAAATCTCACTGGTGTTCACATACGTTGTTGGAAGGTCACCACATTTTAGATCCAAACAGACCTAGAGTCAAAATGCCTTATCGGGACTTCCTTGGTGGTCCAGTGGTTAAGATTCTGCTTCCACTGCAGGGGGCGCAGTTTTGATCTCTGGTGGGGGAACTTGGCCAAAAAAAAAAAAAAAAGTCTTTCTAGTTGGGTGACCTTGAGCCTTCCTTGAGTTGGGTGATGCTTCATTTAAGCCACAGTTTCCTCATTTGTAAATCAGATTCTCTTGCCTGGGAATTCAGAATTAGAACTGAGAGACACTGAGGGTCTGAGAGACACTGAGAGACATGAGGAGAAGTGATGTCAAGGAATAAAAAGTGGCTCTCATCTGCCCACCACAGACATGATAAAACAAGAAAGCATTTGCAGAAAGAAAAGAATGAAATAGGACTATAGTGAGAAGCAGAGACAAGAGATGGAACAGCCCGGTTCCCAGTGATCCTCCACTTCCAGGCAGCACAACTTCCAAAGACTCAACTGAATTCCTGCCTTTGGGTTCCAGGAGACACCCCTGAACTCTTAAAACAAACTCTTTCTTTATGCTTAAGCTAGGTCCAGTTGATTTCCATTTCTTGCAAGCCAGAGTAACTAATAATTCTTCTTAGTGCTCCCCCTGTTTTATTGAGTCTAGTGTCTCTGGAAAACCGAGGAAACTGCCCAGGTAGTTGCAAATGGGACTTGCAAAGCCTATCTTTTAGTCTCCAATGAAAGGCAGTAGGAAATAGGAACAGATTCTGCAACACTTTGGAGGCATGTTAGCATTTTTCCTAATTATGGAGAATGAGACAACTGCCAAATTTCACCCATCATCAGTGATATTAATGTGAATCAATCCGGCCAAAAGAATTCTGAAAAGATATTTTAGAAAACTTAAGCCAAACTAGGACTTCCCTGGTGGTCCAGTGGCTAAGACTCTGCGCTTCCCCCGAAGGGGGCTTGGATTGGATCCCTGATCAAGGAACTAAGATCCGGCATGTCGTGCAGTGTGGCCGGAAAAAAAACCCAAAAACTTAAGCCAAACTGAACTGACCATACCAGGTTTATCACACTAAAACAGTTATATTAAATAGTTCTAAAATTATCATTTTTATTATTTTACTAAAAATAAGAGAAAATTGGCCATTTGAACACAGAGTTAAAGACTAAAAATTTTATTAGTAAGAAACATTTAATGAAAAATGTTTCTTCATTCAAGAAAGGCTTTTGTAGTTCATTTGTAACAGACACCACTGGTTGCCTACCCCAAAACTATCCAACCCTCCTTCTTCATTCACAAAACCCCAGTTTTGTCCAGACTTCCAACCTGCTATGCGTGGCCATGTGCTTCAGGGAAAGCTGGACCTGGCCTTGGCCCCAGGAATTGGGTCATAACTGATCCCATGATTGATTCCTCTTACAAATTGTTGGTGTAGTCTTAGACATGCAATGTAATTCTAGCCAATGAAGTATAAGAGTTGAGGGGTTTTACAGAAGGATTTCTCCTTTCCAAGAGAAATACAAATGAAAAGATGGTTTTCTCTTTCTCTGGATGTTGTCATTTGTGACCATGAGGACAAACAAAGGTAAAATACCAGAAGTGGCCAAAGGGAAGGATTAAAGAACTCATAAGAGATTTTTGTATCACTCACCCAATCACTCACCAACCGGCACCACCTACCACCTCTAGACCACCCATTTTGTGAGACAGTGAAGGCCCTATATATTTAAGTCAATTTTAACTGGAGATTTCTGTGACTTGGGGCTGAAAGTATCCCAACTGATACTGTTATATCTAACAATCCCCTTAAAAAGATGGTAGCATTTGGCAATTTCTAACATTCTTATATGTGTTCAAAAGTGATTTGAAAAAAAAATCCCCCAACTATTCCTCTGCAACCCTTAAAAGTCCCATATGTTCTAAGAGAGGAAATATCTTTGAAATCCTCATTCCTGTCATCTGCTGTTTTGTACCTAGAATGTACCAACACAGCACCACTAGCCACTTAATGATGCCTCTACAGAATTCTGTCCAAGAACACCCCGTTAAAACTCTTTCTTTGGAGAATTTCCTTTCCTCCACTCCCACCATTATCACACACGAATGTTTTGTGGGCTATTTTCCCAGTATCCTTTTCTTTCTCCATCTTTGGCATTCCTAATTAAGAGTTTTTATTTCCCTTAATGGTTCTTAATAGGGTCGTTTGTTGCTGTTAATTGGCATCAGAATTTTTGTAACTGAAGCATCTTTCAATGAGAAGAATCAATTTTTCTGTCAGTGGTATCCCAGGTGGCTAACTTTCATTATGCTTAGGTTGATGATTCATGAATGGTAGTTTTCCTTCTAAACAAGGGCTGCCATGATGGGTGAGCAATGATGCCCTCTCTATATTCTAAAGACCAAGGGAACAAAATGTATTCTACCCACATGATAATGGGGTTAATTTAATTCTAAATATATAGGTCATAACTGTAATTTCTTTGAAGAGTATTTTTTTGTTGGCTTGATTTCCATAGCCTAGTCTTTTTTGTATAGGAGATATCTTCTAGTCTCAAATTATTTCCATTCATGCATCAATGCAAATTTGCCTTTGTCCCCTGAGGCTGATCAATGAACTCTAAAAATAGGAAGTAAACCAACAACTTTTATACTTTTGTGCTTTCCATATGATTAAGGCAACATTCAGTAATGTTCTTTCCCTACTCTTGTTCTCTGAAGTTCTACCTCTTATATCTTAATCCACCTTCTCCCCATCCCTGGTGTTCGCCCACCCAAAGTTACGCGCAGTACAATACCATTTATTCACAGCCCCGGAAGCTAGAATACCTGCCTACATGTTTTCTTTAAAATGGGGTGGTCCATTTTGCCAGCTTCACTATTTGCTTTCTAGTGGTATTATCCATTTGTTGTATTTGACCCAATTTTTTGGATAGAATCGATAGTTATGATTTGACATTTAGAGAGATACCTTTAATTAACTAATATATTCGTTTTTAAATCTTCAAAGTGACACCCAATATAATATCTAGCTTTGATATTTCTCCTAAACTCCAGAACTGTATACCCAGTCACTGGCTTTTACTTATATTTATTGCCCTACAGACTCCACAGATTCAACAAATTAAAAATGTACATATCTACTCTACCCCTACCCCACACCTACCTGTTTCTCCTTTGGTATTATGAATCATGGTTAACGGCTCTACTATCCACCTTTATATCCAAGTCAGAAACCTAACCTCATCCAGCATAATAAACCATTTCACATCTAAAATATCTCGGGATTCTATCCTCTCCCCTCATTCCCACTGATACTACCAACTGTTACCTAGCCTCCTAACTCACATTCCCACTTCTGGTCTTTCCCAGCTCCAAGCTGACAGAGTGATCTTCCATAAGGCAAATCCCATGACTATCTCCACGAAGACTTTCCAAACCCTACCTCTGTTTCTGCAGAATGGATAATGTGGCCCCTAGTGCTCTTAGAAATCAGACAGATTTCTGTCATGGGGAAGCAACATAGTCCTTATTGGTAAAAGTGTATTTTTTGGAGTCAGACCACTACGATTTGAACCTGGCTCCACCACTTACCAGAGGCAAGGTATCAAATTTCTGTGCTTAAGTTTCCTCTTCTATAAAGTGGCACTAATCAATAGTGTTTTTTAGGGTTATTGGGAGAATTAAATAAGACAATGCGTTTTAGCACTCAGCACTATGCATGTATGTCTGGCACACAGTAAGTACTCAATAAATATAATAATAACGATACTACTTCAGAAAATCTATGACTTCCATTGCACTAACTTGTTTACCGTTTTCTTTAGTAGGCTTTGAGTTTCTTATATCTAATTCATCCTTGTAGCTCAGCACCTAGCACTGGTCTGAAAAGCTGTGGTTACTCCATAAATACTTTTTGATTGAATGACCATGTTACTGCCTGGCTCATAACACTTCATTGGCTCCTGATTGCCTGTAGTATAACATCCATACTCTTTAGCATGGTTTGCAAAACCTCTGAAATCTGGCTCCTCCCCATCTATTCTGCCTCATCTTCTACACACCAGCTAAACAAGATCACTTGCAGTTCCCCAAACATACATTTCCTTCGATCGCATTGAATGTCTTTCCAGGCCCTTTCCCCAAACCTGGTGAACTTCTTTTGGTATTCAAGACCCAAATCAAGTATCTTCTCTTTAAAGTCTTTCCTGACCTTCTTACAGATAACCAGCAAGTCTAAAAACACAGGCAAATACATAAATTGTTTGCTGGTATTATATTACAATACAGGATGAAATAAGGTATCTTCATTTCCAGACTTCATGGCCACCCTGTAGCTAAAACTGATCCCTCCCTTCTTCATGCTCCCACATCACTCTTTGCCTCTTTTGCGAAGCACTGGTGACTCAAGACTCAACACACAGAGGCTCTGCCTTATTCATCTTTGTATCCCAACCACCCATCTCCATGATTGACACAGATGAGGCACTCACCAGATATTTTTGAATGAATAAAATGTCAATAAATATTTATGGATCCTCTATGTATAAGGCAAGGAAAACAGCCACCCACTGAATCATTGATAGTGAATATCCCCAGCACAAATCCCCCCCTGCAATCACTTTCATCCCTGCTGCTCTAGGTGGTGAAGCAAAATGCTTGGCATGTGTCCTGGTGATCTCATACTGCATTTCTTGCATTCATGATGTCATTCATGAATGTCTTTCATGATTAAAACATGTCCTCTTTGAACAAATATTCCCCTTTTTTTTACAAAGGAAAAAGTGTCTACTTTAATCAGTCACCATTATTTGATACCTTCAAAAAGAAAAACATTGATAGAGAGTAAAATAAATAAAACATTTCAATATTAATGAAACATTCAAGTATGAATGTTCATATTAATAAGAGTCAGTTAAAACTTTATAAAGAGCTATTCTCTGAATTGACCAGATAAGTATATTGCTGTTAAGGTCAGCTTTAATTTATACTCGCTGATGCAGCTCACGTATGTGGCTGCAGTCAGATCACAGAGCATTTTCAACTAGTAAACTAGTTAGTGGTCCCCCACCCCATCCACCCGCAGCAGATTTCATCTGGCTCATGATAAAAATCCCAAGCCAGTCTCTTTTCAGCAAACTCTCCAATGAAATATTTCTTAAAGGTGACATGTGACCAGGAAAATAAACACTTAACATGACAGTTTCATGACATAGCCTGTGATATGGAAGACAGCCTCTGGCTAGTGACAATAACCACACTGCCAGAGGCGTGTTTTACAGTCGCACACTGGCTGGTCTAATAAGGGAGCCATGCTTTAATAATGACTCATTGTCCAGGAAAACTTCCCTTTCTATGAGAATGAGCCCTGGAGTAGCTCGTAATTTCATGGTCACTGTGACAACTCTGAACCTTTCAGAGACACTCTGGATCTGTGGATCTGACCTTGAGGGAGCGTTGTAGTGGGAGGTAATGGCACCATCACTCATTGAAATCTAAAGGCAAATTACTGTCATCTGATAAAGCATTATTCTGTTCACCATTAACCCAACCTATAAAAGGCACCCTGCAAAGTGAGCCACAATAAATATGTACTCATGGCACACTAGCACCCAAAACCCGGAGTGCTGAGTTGCCATTTAAACCCTCTCAGAGGAAGCTGTTAAATGACACAGGGTGATTCAAAAAGAATTAAACACTTCCAAAATGGACTACTCAGTAACCAGTAAATATACATCATGTGGGTGACCTTTTAAGTGTCTAGTCATGGGGAAAGTATTAGGTTTTGACCACATGTTTATATTTGTTATAAACAAATACTACAAACACATAAATACATTATATTGTCAATTCTTTTTTGAATCATTCTGTACCATAATATAGGTATGCTAATCTGAGGTCCAAAATGGGATTTAGATGGTCTGTGAAATGCCTGAAATTATATGCCAAAATACTGTGTAGGTGAGAATTAAAGTTATAATATTTCATTTTATCCCACATTACAGTTTGGTTTTATGTAATAACATGGATTCAATAAAATTTTTCATTAACAGATTCTACAATGTTGTTAGTTATTACTTAATTACTGAGTTAATCTTAAATTTAATTTAGAATTTAATAAACTCCTACCGTATTTTAAAGTCTACAGTAGACATATAAAAAAACTGTCGGGTGGGAGGGAGACGCAAAAGGGAGGGGATATGGGAACATATGTATATGTATAACTGATTAAATTTGTTATAAAGCAAAAAAACAAAAACAAAAACAAAAACTGTCATATTTAACACCACACTTCAACCATGGCTGCTACAGCACCATTACTATTGTTCTTGCTGTGGGACCCAGGGTCACTGCAAACCCATAAACAATCTTTTCTAACTCCTACAAAATTTAAAAAGGCACCAAGATGTCCTTCCTTTTGGGAGGGAGGCAGTCTTGCAATGGGGAGCATTGTTTGGCATGGGAAATGCAGACTGGATTTCAGCGCCCTCTCACCCCCTCAGCTGGGTACTTTTGTATAGTACACAAATTGTACAATTGTACACAGCAGTCCTGCTGGGACCCCAATGAAAGTGAAAATATATTATGACTCTTTTCTACTTTCTCTACTTAAAATACCTTGAACATAGACCAAGACACACTCTTACTAAAGAAAAAAAAAAAAAAGAAAGAAACTGTATTTAATTGATTTTAAGATGCATATTTTTAGCAATTTAATATCTCTGAAATTGAAATGTCTCTTACAGTTTTATACCCAGTCAGCCACTCAATAAATTTTATATAATGAATATACTTACTAAGCCAAAAAACAAAAAGGAAGTGAAATAATTCTAACTTCTATTTATTATGTTTTCACTCAGAATAACAGATTATTTCCTGCTTGAAAAATGATACCCTGTAGATTTATCACATAGAGCACTTCCCCTGTCCTCTGTTTTCAAGTACTCCTTAGACTAAAATAATCCCTCCTCAACCCCAAAGCACTTTATTTATATTCTTCTTGTGGCCTTATTCCTTTCTGCTTTGTACTGTAATTGTATTTTACTTCTCTTGCCTGGTGTCCTGTAAGCTCCAGCAGGGCAGGGCCTGTGGACCATGGTCTTCTCTGCTACACGGGGCAGCAGCACGGTCAAGTGGAAGCAGAATGGGCTCTGGAGCCGGGCCACCCTGCATCCAGATCATGGCCCTGCTGTCTACCAGCTATAACATCATGAGTAAGTTACTCAGCCTCTCCAAGTCCCATTTCCTCACTTGTAAAATGGAGATAATAACACTGAACATATGAGATTGGCCTGAAGGCTTGAAAATGGGTGAAGTTGTGAAGGACTGGCACTTGGGGTCTTTGTAACTAACTATCACTATGTTTTGGAGGCAGCATGAGTTTTGTAATCAGATAGACTCGAATCCCAGCTTGGTCACTCAGTGTGTCCCCCTAACTACAAGTCACTTCTCTAAGCCTCAGCTTCTAAGCCTTGTGAATGTTAGATTTTGTCTGTCTCATTGACTGATGTGCCCTTACCATCTAACAGCGAACCTAGCAGTTGATGAATGGACCAACGAATGAATGAAAAATGAAGGTAATTCTTTACAGCACTATTGCAAGAATTACAAAGAATGTATATATAAAGTACCAGTCACGGTTACTGTGCCCGGTACATAGTAAGCCACACTGATTTTTGATTGTCAAAACAAATGGATATGAAAAAATAGGATTAAAAATGCTATGAGCATCCATGCCCATGTATTTATCACATACTCTTACTAAAAAAGAGAAAATTTTATTGAATCCATGTTACTACATAAAACCAAACTGTAATTACAGGAAGAGGCGATAAGAGGACATGGCTACACGGCTGGCCAATGACTAGTGCCTTCTACTATTAAATTGTGCTCATACCCCCAATGCAACACTGATAAAGGCAGCAAGACTCATTTGTTTAGTAACTATTTATGGAGCACTAAGGATGTGGAGAACACCAAGGTGGATAAAATATTTAGGAATAAATACATCTACATCAGGGACCGAACATGGAGGTGCTTGCTTTCCAAGAATCTGAGATCACAGATGACTGGAATTTCCATGTAAAAAGAGATTCCAAAAAGAGCTTAATGAACAGACAGAATACCCGTCTCTTTATTTCAAATACTACTTTCGTAGCTGTGACCTTTCTTCTCCCACCTATTTAGGCAAGCGGAGGTAGCCCCTATGACTTTTGTCACAAATACAGATAGCATAGAAACACAGATTATGGAGGTCAGGACAAGGGAGTTTCCTACTGCCCTGGATACTACCCTCCCATTAGTACAAGATGGGACTATGTAGATATGAGGACGGGTAAATCAAAGCTGGGAGTCTAAAGATAAATGATTACACTTCATCTGTAACCTGGCTCCTAGGTGATCTCACCTAAAACATTCCAAATCGATGCATGTCATTCTTGTCCTCCAAGATAGGAAAGCAGACTCCATCAACCATATTGGAGTACTACTGATCGAAGAGGAGGGAAAAGTCCAAGGCTGAGTTAACAATTTGAATTTTACATGTTTCTATATTGAGATTCTTAATGCAAAACATATAATAGGACATAGAGTTAAAACAATGTTTTATGTCTTCATATAATCATTTCTAGGCAAAAAGATCTAAGTAGTAACCTTGAAGCCTAGACTTAAGCTTCCTCGGCTCCCTTTGTGCTCTCTAAGCCTTTAATGATGGGAGCAGATTTCTGGCCACTGCAGGGAACACAGGACCCTAGGAACAGCAGCAACACTGCTTGAAAGATAATGAGCAGAAAACTTCCTAGGACCAACGATGTGAGAAGGAAAGAAGGGAGGGCAGAGAGAAGATGGGAGGAAGAGGAGACGAAAGATGAGAGAAGAAAGAGGGAGAAAGGAAAGAAATAATAAATGAACCTAACAAGTTCCATCCATCTCAAGGATTAATTATGTAAAACATTGAGCTGAAGGAGCTCTGAGAAATAGCCCTTCCACTCCCACTGGCCTTTGGGGGTTGTTTTATCAATTAGCTGAGAAACATGATGCTGACCTCTATGAAACAGGATGCTGGGAGAATCCTCGATTTCAGACAGCAGGCTACATGAGTGCCCAGGGCCACTTCTGGGGGTAGCAAGCTGCAAACAGGTGATGTGAGTCTTTGATATCCTCCTTGCTCCCTTTATGTAAAATACCTTCTAGTTTTCTCCTCCTGCTTGGGCAGCCCCCATTGGAAGAGACAGAAGTGGCATGAAAGGCACCTAGGAGTGAGTGTGTGTGTGGATGGGAGGTGGGAAATAGCCCCATTCCTGGACATGGGCTCAGCAGTGTTTATCCTGGGCAGGCCAGATGTCAAAGACCTCTCTAGTCTTCCAAAGGCAACAAGGATCAGAGCTCATGTCATGTGTGACAAAAAGGAACTTTATCTTTTACCAGGTTCTCCTTCCAGGTTCCTCTGAGAATCCTTGAAGGCTGTTCGCCCACTCCCACCTCTGCACCAGCTGATGTCTATCCCCCAGGAGTGGCAGGGAGCGAGGCCCAGCTCTCAGCAGGTCACCTCTCCCATCTCATAACCACTTTCCCAGGCTGCTGCCAGGCTTCCTTTTTTGCTTTACTTCAGCCACCCACACATACCCATCCCTGAACCCTTCAAAGCTGCAGAGATCAGAAGGCTCGGGCTAACAGAAGAGAATTACAACATAGAAAACAGTATATTCCCAAAAGAGAATTGGGCTCCCAAATCCTCCTCCTTCCCCAAGTTGCATCTGTTCTATGTCACTTAGAATCATAAATTTTACCTTCCTTGGTTCATAACTCCTTTTGCAGAATTACAGTGGGCAGACCCAAATCCCGTTGTCCCAGGGAAGACCTTGGGCCTCTGCAGGTGCTGTCAGCCTCACCACACCTTTGATTTGTATCTGCTAACATGTAACAGAGAGATGGAGAGACTGAAGGAGTACAAAGACGCTGAGAAGGAGGAGGTGAGAAAGATCCGGTATGAAACATCAGCACTGTGCTCTAGGGCTCAGCACTGTCTCTTAATAGTAATGTTATAGCTTTATTTTACTTATAGAACAACATTTCTCCATAAGAAGTTATCTCCTTACAAAAAACCCCAAAGGACTGTCAGTGGAAATTTTAACCAAGCTGCAATTTTTGTAACATGAGGCCACACAGTATGTTCTTTTTAGGAAGATGCTAGGCCCGCCTTATCCCTGAAGAAAAAAGAACATGGTGAGACTGCCTTGTTTACCGAGATTGCTAAGATAATAAATCGATATTATGAGTCCCATTTTGGTGTGTCTGAGTGAGAATCTATTGAAGCAGAAGGGACATTATGGGGAAAAAGGTTAGGAAGTGAATTAGGTTTTTCGTACCCGGTGTAGGAGCTATTCAGATAGCAGAAAAATCCTATGAAGTCACTCATCAGGCAGCAATGCAACGAACACTGAAGACAACTCTTCTTTCAGATGAGAGGATGGTCCAGGAGAGCTCTGTGACTGCAGATGACTGCATGTCATATTCCAGATATCAGAACTATTGAATAACTAATATTCAAGGGTTTATAGCCCAGAATGAACATTCTAGAGTACAAACTGCCTTTGACTCAACATTATCAAAAACCAGAATTTTAAAGTGTCATTACATGTTGGATGTACACCAGGGCCACACTATATAGTGATGTTTGCTTATGCCAGAGGCTTTCTGTGGGTATGAGACATTCCCGACACCAGTCACCACTGAAAGGCCAAGTCAGAGATTAGACACATATTTAAGGTAGAAAAGCCACAACTGGTATAAAAATAAAGCAAGAAGACTGGTAGTAAACAAAGTTCAACAGAGTACAGGTGGCCCTTGAACAACCGCATTTAACTGCGTGGGTCCACTTATACGTGGATATTTTTCAATAGAAAATACCACATGGTTGGTGGTTGGTTGAATCTGCAGATGCTGAGGAACTGAGGATACGGAGAACTGACTATAAATTATACATGGATTAACCTCCGTGTTGTTCAAAGATCAACTGTAATTGCAACTAAAGCAGCTCTACTAGTAGATAGGTCTTAAAGGGCCAAAGACCCTTTGGCAGACAGGGATGTCTGAAACTATAAACACTTTTTGGAGAGCATTTCAGTAAAAGGCAACCTCAAGGTAAAAGTGTCAAGTTGGCAAAAAGCCATTGACACAATGACAATAGCTTTTGAGGATAAGAATGACACGATGTCAATGGTTTTCTTTGGAGGATTAATCTAGTGGTAATCAGCACAATGAATTGAAAGAGGATGGGCAGGGGTGGATTCAGGTTCTGTGCAACTGAAGTTAATACCAGCTTAAAGAGGGTCTGGGCCCTCTTCAAGAAAACGAATACAGACTTAAGAATATAAAATTGCTAGGGCCAGTCCCAGAGATCTTGAACGGGCCCATGCCTGCAAAGAGGCCTGAAGGTTAAGCTTCCTTACCTTCACAATCAGCTACCTCAGGGGTGACAGCTAAAGCCACTAACGCCGTCACCCCCATCTATCCAGCACCCACACTAGAAACATGGGAGTCATCTTTGATCCTTCCTGTTATTTTCTCTTCAGTCACCAAGCCATGCCCATTTTATTTCTTGAATGTTTCTCAAATTCATTTCCTTCTTAATTTTTCCTGCCAATACCTTGGATCTAGCCATCACCACCTCTTACCTACTCCACTGCAAATAGCCTCCTAACCAGTACCCTGTTTCCACATTTGTTTACCTCCCAGAAATCTATCCTTCACCCAACCACCCAGAATACAACATCTATCTAAAAGGTAGATCTACAGTTTCACAGTTCTGCTGAGTACCCCCTTCAGTAAGGCCTCCTCAGAAGAAAGCCCAAGCCTCCTTAGCATGACAAGCAAAGCCTCCATGACCTGCATCTCTCCACCCACAGCAAAACTTCTCACAGTATCAGCACCTTGTGGCCTATAGTTCCTTGCAAACACCTTGAAAGTCTTCATTTCCAAGCTTTTGGTTCCTTGCTGACCTCTTAGCTTGGAATCATCTCCCTTTCTCCTCATCCCTCCTTCTTTCTTTACCTTTCTTTACCAGGCTCATCTTCTCCTGGAGGCCTTCATCAATACCCAGCCCTCCACACCAACAAGCTGGTCAGGTGCCCTCTGTAATCTCACATGAGAGCTCCATCAGGTACTCAGCACACTATGTTCAAAGGACTTGTTTATAACCTGCCTTTCCTTCTCCTCTCCAGCTGGTGATCTTCTTGGGGGGAGGAGACATGTCTAGTTAATTTTTAGCAGAATGTAGGTCCCTGGCACTTAGCAGAATGTAGGGCCTCAGTACATTTTTGGAAATGATTGAACAATTTAATGACTAAATCAATCACTACATGCGCCATTCTCTGTGACAGAGTACAGAGAGACAAGAGAGTAGAGAACTTAGTGCTGGGCTATGCCCAAGATTGTAGGTGGAAGAAAGAAAGGAAGGCAATTAGGCATAGGCTAGGGGGAATAATCAATCAGAAAAGGAGGATCAACAGGAATTTGGGGGTCATCTTCTTTCTACTTATCATTCATTTCCTACAGTGAATGCATATTACTTTTTAAATAAGAAAAAGGAGTTTATTAGAGTACAGGCTAAGCTGCTTAACAAAAAAAGACCCCCAAATAGCATGATTAAGATACAGTATAGTTTATTTCTCTCTCATGGAAAGATCCAGAGGTGATCTGTCCCAGGCTGGTGGAGCAGCACTGCTGTCCTCAACATGCCAACCCCCACAACTTGACCACCAATTTCCAAGGCTGCTTTTCCAAGGAAGAGTGAGAACAAAATAGGAAAGACAGGACAGTTAGCTCTCAGAGAAGCAGGAATTTGCCCCCAGCTTATGGCCAAATACCCACGTCCAGCTGCAAAAAAAGACTGAGAATTGTAGTCTCTAGTTGGGCACCCATATGTCCAGCTAAAACTCGGGAGAGTTTTATTCATTAAAAGGAAGAACAGGAAAGGAATACCAGGGACAACTAGCGTTCTGATGTAATGTTCTGTTCTGTTTGTTTTCTGTAAAAGAGAGAGAAAAAGAATATTTTAGTAAAGTATTGTAGTAGAAACAGAAGGAGAAGCCAGGTTTCAAGGGATTAAGAGTTTTAGGTAGTGGAAAAATGAAGATAAAAAGTGCGGATCAGGGCTTCCCTGGTGGCGCAGTGGTTGAGAGTCCGCCTGCCGATGCAGGGGACACGGGTTCGTGCCCTGGTCCGGGGAGATCCCACATGCCGCAGAGCGGCTGGGCCCGGGAGCCATGGCCGCTGAGCCTGCGCGTCCAGAGCCTGCGCTCCACAACAGGAGAGGCCACAACAGTGAGAGGCCTGCGTACAGCAAAGGAGAAAAAAAAAAAAAATGCAGATCATTTCTTCAAGTTTAACAGTAAATGGAAGAAGAGAAATAGAGTGATGACTTAGAAAGAATGAGAGTCAAACCAGGTTTTGTTTTTGTTTTGTTTTTCTTGAAGGAGGAATACCTGTGTTGTTTGAAGATGTCAGTGGAAAGAAAGGTCAAAAATGCTGGAGAACGCCTAAAACTAGTGATGTAAGCCTTGGTAAATCAGAAATCTGCTCCTGAAATTGAAGGAAGGATGACAGGACAGTACAGAGTACCTTGATATTGAAGTGGGGAGGAAGGTGGATTGGGAAGTTGACACTTCCCACCAGCTGTCCAGGGTCTCCTGCTCTAGAGCCCCAAGCTCCAGTTTCCTGTCCCTAATCCTACCCAAACACACCTCCCCCCGACATATTACCTGTGACCCATTCCTCCTCATTTTCTACTTTGCAAAGTCAATGAATCAGCTAGACAAGAGTATCAACAAAGGCTTCAAGGGACTCTCTGCCTACTGTTCATTTCTTGAATTCATTTATTTATACATTCTTAATTTCATACATAAATATCACCTTCTACATTCCTAGGGATATGAGGCAACTAGACAAAATCCTTGCCTTCATGGAGTTTAACTTTGAGGACAACACGTACATTTCAACAATAACCTTCTGAAGACAATGCTCAGCCTCCGCAGCCTCACCCAATTACTTTAAGAGTGAAATTTCAGGGAGAGTATGAGATGGGGCAACAGTATGACAGATGCCTCTCCAGTCACTCTGAATACACACCAATCCCTTGGTAGCTGGAAGAATACAGATTTAGGTAATAAATCCATGGAATGCATACATGGAAAACAGAGATAACAAAACGTGTCCATCTTGAAGACATGTTAACAAGGTAACCTAGCCTCTAGGTAGGACCTTATGTGGCCATAAAGGGCCAATGGTTTTCTCACCTTGATTTTCTGCCAGCTGCATATGCTTCCCTCCCTCTGTTCTTCTCATCACATTCCTGCCCCACTGTTTGCTTTTCATCTTCTCCATGTTCTCCATGATCACCTTCTGATTTGTGTTTCAGCTCGATAAACCATTTCTAGTCTCTGCCAAGCAGTAGAGGGTACAGGTGAAGAACACAGACTCTTAAGTGAAAAGGCTTGAGTTAGATTCTCAGTCCTCGAGCAATTAACATCTCTCAGCCTCAGCTTACTCATCTGCAAATGGAGATAATAATACCTACCTTGTGGCCTGCTTCTGAGAATTAAAGGGGATGTTCCTGTAAAGTCTTCAAAAAATGTCAGCACCTGATGATCACAAATAAAGGTTACTTATTATTATGTGACAATGCGACCAGATAAAGCAGCAGATGTCAGCCCAAAGCCTGACCAGTTCAGGTTATTGGCTGAATACCAGGATGAATTACACATCCCTTCTGGAATAGCCTTCTACTATGTAGACCTAGAATGAACCAGGGACCAGAAGAACAGTCTGGTTTTTAACAGCAGTCAGCCTTGCTAGGGCCTCTGGGGTTGGCCTTAATAATAGTAATAGGAAATGCTGAGTCATCCTGCCCCTGGAGTGGGGTGGGGACTGAAATCCTCTGTGGCAGGCCTCCTGGCAGAACCTTCCAGGGCCTACCCATCCAATCTGATCTCCTGACCCACTTGCAGCTGACCTTTTCTTTGTCTCAGCCCTATTTATGATCTCATCTCTCACCCACTGATCCAACTGGTTATTTTCCTTCCGTAGGCACAAGCCTCCCAACCTCAGTTCTTGAGCCACAGCCAAATGGGCAGGTGCTCTTATCTGGGAATTTCCACCTGCTGATTAGGGGAGGCCCTGAGCAGAGAAAGGTGCTAACTTTCTTCCTGGGAACATTGCTCAGGTTCTTCCTTTAAAAGAGTTAAATGAGAGTAAGGAGGAAGCAAATTAAAAAACCTGCTCATAGTGGAAATGGATGAAAGCAAAGGAAAGGGAAAAAGTTCGATGTGTTTTGCAGAAGACAGATGAGTGCAACTACTTTATTAATCTCCTAATTCTATCTGTGCAGTTTGAGGGTGCTGCCAGATTTATAAAGGTGGCTTTCCATCTCCTGTTAAAAATTCTCCCCATAATAAATATCAATTTTGGTAACTAACTGACCCTTGCTTTATGTGGTAGGCCTGTGAGATGAATGGTTGGTTTGGGTTTTCAGGCTGCAAAGCTCCGCGACAGACTGCAGATGCCCAGAGTTAGAGGGCTGGTCAGCACTCTATAAAAGAAGCCACACGAGAAATGAACTTCAGCATCTTCACTTACCGGAGAACTGTACTGGCAAAAATGCTTGCCCTTTGAAGTCCTGAGTGTACGGCTGCCAGCCCCATGTCCCCTTCTAGGCCCTCACTTCCTATTTCCTCGCTTGTGAAATGCAGGGTGGTCAGAAGTCTCATGCACGAGGTCTGTGCGGCCACCAATGCCTCCTTTCTCCCCAGTGCTCCTCTTGCAACCCTGACCACAGCCCTGCAAGTGACAGCAGAGGGGAGTGGCTGGCAGGTCCGAAGAGCAGCAGCCACCAACTCTGCCACTTCCTTCCTTCTTGGGTTCCAATCTCTGATAACTGCCCACTGCCCCCTGTCCCCCACCTGGCTGTGACATCTTTCTCCATGCTGATCACCAAGGGTGGCTGCAGTGTGGCTGAGTGCTTCCCACCTGGCTGCTCCATGCATGACCCTCCGAAAGGGCCACTGAAGAGGACGCCTTCCCTGCAGAGAGAGGGTGCCGCTCTCGACAGGAGACGTGCACCTCACTCTGCTCTCTGCCCCACAGAGGCCACTCTGTCGGCCAACGCTTTAAAAGACTCGCCATCGGCTCACTAAGTCCTAAAAGTTCCGACTTCAATGTTTCTGCCAAAGGTCAAGTCCTCAGTTTTCATTCTTATTCACATTTGTTTGCAGGCTGCTTTTTTTTTTCGGGCCCTGGGTCTGTGTGTTCATATTAATTCTTTTGGTGGTACATGAAATGAACCGACACAAATTCTCTCATTTAGTTTGATTTTTTTTTTTTTTTTGGGCTGCTTGTGGGATGTTAATTCTCCGACCAGGGATCGAACCCAGGCCCTCGGCAGTAAAAGCACAGAGGCCTAACCACTGGACTGCCAGGGAATTCCCTTATTTAGTTTGATTTTTGTTGTGAATTATTACTGAGAAATGGGACAGAATCACGGAAGGATAAATAATTTTTAACTGTTAAGGATTATACAAATTATCATTTTTACTCACATTTTCTGATTATAAAACTACTATGTAATCATTTTACAAGATATGACAAGCCCAGGACAGTTTAAATCACCAAGATAAAAGGCACAATAATCTCAACACGCCACAGTAATAACTGTTCACAGTTTGATATATTTCCTTCCAATCTCTTTTTCCTACAATTTCTAGTGGGAATAGGAGGCCTGTTTTTATTAAAAGCACCCTTCAGCCAAGAATGGGCGCTGTGCTAGGAGAGTGGCATATATATTTGCTTTCATTTCCAGCAACTTGGAAAGATAGGGGTTGCTGAAATTGTGGAAACTGAGCCCCAGGAAGATGAATTAGTTCAAAGCCACATGTCTTACTCCCAGAGCAAAATTTTCTAAGAAGTAGACTCCACACTGAAGCCTTTTAGTCAGTTTTATGGAGAGAATGAAATGATGAGAGAGGAATGTGGGAAGATTGATGCTATTCTTTTTTTTTTTTTTTTTTTTTTAATTTTTTGGCTGCACCATGTGGCATGTGGGATCTTAGCTCCCCGACCAGGGATCGAACCCACACCCCACCCCTGCATTGGAAGCACAGAGTCTTAACCACTGGACCACCAGGTTGATGCTATTCTTAGTGAGACTGCACAGTCAGATCTATCCAGTTTATTATGAAATCCGACCTACTGAAAGAAATTTCTTCAGCTGTATATAGTCATTTTAAAAAGAGAGATTTATTTCTTTTTGAATCCAAAACATCACTGCTTGTCACTGTAAGCTGACTAGAAAGAAGTGGAGAGATACCTCTGAAATTGCAAAGCAGCTCAGCTGGAAGTTTGTACACTAAAGGAGAAAGGAGAGTAAATCTTCAGCAGTTTGGGCCATAGTCAACACAGCACGGGCCTGGGCAATGTCTTGGCTGCCAGGGACTGCCAGCTGCAGATAAAGTCACGGCAGTGGGGTCCCAGGCTATTGGCCAGACATGAATAATGACAGTGAGGACAGAAATGTAGTTGGAGTTCTGCTAAAAAACATCTGGGCTCAGATAAAAATATATATTTAGTAATTCCTGTGCTAGCCCACTACCAGCTTTGGGGCATTAAATAAAGTACAAACAAGACATGGCTTCCTTCATGTGCAGCAGCATGGATGGAGCTAGAGATTATCTTATTAAGTGAAGTGAGTCAGAGAAAGACAAATATCATATGGTACCACTTATATGTGGAACCTAAAATAATGATTTAAATGAACTTATTTACAAAACAGAAATAGACTCACAGACATAGAAAACAAACTTATGGTTACCTGAGGGGATAGTTGGGTTGCGGGCAGGGGCAAGGATAAATTAGGAGTTTGGGATTAACACATATACACTACTATATATAAAATAGACGCACAATAAGAACCTGCTCTATAGCGCAGGAGACTATATTAAATATCTTATAATATCCTATAATGGAAAAGAATCTGAAAAAGAATGTCTATCTATCTATATATATAAAACTGAATCACTTTGCTGCACACATGAAACTAACACAGCATTGTAAATTAACTATACTTCAATTTTTTAAAAGTTTTTATTTTTTGTTTTTTTAAAAAATTGGAATATAGCTGATTTACAATGCTGTGTTAGTTTCAGGTGTACAGCAAAGTGAATCAGTTATACATATACATATATCTACTCTTTTTTAGATTCTTTTCCCATATAGGCCATTACAGAGTACTGAGTAGAGCTCCCTGTGCTATATAGTAGGTCCTTATTATACTTCAATTTTTTTAAAAAGGATTAAAAAAAAAAGAAATTGCTTCCTTGCCCACAGGAGTTTCATTCATTCAACAAATATTTATTGAGCACTTACTATATGCAAAACACTGTATATGCTGTTTGGATACATCAGTGAACAAAACAAATATAGATCCCTGCCCTGTGGAGCTGACTGTTCAGTAGGAAAAGATAGACAACAGACAGTAAACATAATTGAGGCAAGTTGTGCAAATTCCACAGCTTTCCATGGTTTGGGGAAGAAGAGCAAGACTTACTGGGGAAGCTCACAAGTGGAAGGTCAACAAAGAGATGCTCATGGTCCCTCAATCTGTTATTCACATGAAATTAATTTGTTTTCAATGTTAGGGTTTGCTTTTCCTCTTTCATTTTATTTTATTATTATTTTTAAAGTTAGTAAGACTTTCCGTTGTTCAATATATTTAGAGAAATGTCACCTCCATCTCTGTCTTCTCAGGCCCTTTTTCCTGCCCCTCTAGGAAACCATTTTTACTAATTTTTGGCTTACCATTCCAAGACTTTAATTTGGGGCAAAAATAAGCAAACATTCTTATTTCTCCTCCTTTCTTACATAAAAGATAATGTTCTATATCTATCTTTTATCTATCTATTTAATCTGTGGTTCTGAATCTTGCTTTTAGGGAGCATTTCTTCTTATTCTTTTTCTTTTTTAACAGCTGCTCTTTTTTTTATGTAACAAGTCCCCTACTGATGGATATTTGGATTGTTTATAATCTTTTGCTACTATAAATAATGTCAGAATGAATAACTCCTTGCACATAGTCATGAATTTATCGAGATTCCTAAAAGTAGAACTGCTAAGTCAACAGGCAAATGCATATGTAGCTTTATTGGTTAATTCCAAATTACTGTCTCTAGAGGCTGGACCATTTTGCATTCCCAACAATTAGGACAGCACCTGTTTCTCCACAGCCTCATTCACAGAGGGTACTATCAAACTTTTTGAGTTTTGTCAATCAGATAGGTGAGCATTCATATTTTAAAATACTTATTAATTCAATTTTCTCTTAATATAAGCAAGACTGAGTAGCTTTTTAGCTATGTAAAGGCCATTTTCTTTCTTTTTTTTTTCCTTCTTTGAAGAGCCTGTTCATATCTTTAGTCCACTGTGCCTCTTTTTGAGGGCTTTCCTGAGTATTCTTGCTTGGAATCAACTTTTCTGATTCCAGAAAAAAAATAAATGGCCACTTTTAACACAATCACAATAAATGTACATATTAGCTTGGGGAGAACTGGTGTCTTCCTGACGCTGTGCTGTCTAATCCAAGAACATGGCATGTCTCCCTATTTGTTCAACTCTTATTTTCGTGCTTCACCAGAGTGCTCTGAAATTTTCCTCCTAGCTGTTTTGCACATTTCTTTGTACTCATCTGGCAAAACCACAACAGGATGCAGCTGAACGGAACGTGGCTGACTGGTCTTACTTTACATTTATTACCACAAACCTCAAGTGTTGCCTTCATGCTCCTAGGCAGTCATACTGTCCTCCAGTCTCCTCTCCTCCCCCATCCTCATTCAGCTGATTGACTTGTTTTCTACCTCACCGAGAAAACAACACAAAACAAAAACTCGGAAGAAATCAGAAGAGAACTTCTGCAGCTTTTCCATAGGATAATAATGCCAGCCTCCCAAATTCAAATCTATCCACCCACCCTCCCTCTGGGGAAAAAAAAAAAGGTACAGATTAATAAAAAGAGAGAGGGAGAGAGAAGCTTGCACCTTCAGAATAACTAGGAGACAGAATAATGCGGATTGCAATTTAGATGTAAATGGGAAAGCAGAAACCCAGAGCAGCAGCCACTCAGAGTTTCCCCAGAACATCAGACTTGTGAGAATTAATGTGGAAGAGAGGAGAGAGCAGCAGGTTCTCAGGGATAGTAGAACCTAAATAACACCAGCTGGGGTTCACCACCAGCAGGAGAGTGGGGGGATCAGATCTAAGACTGTGAGCTGGTTCCCTCTCCTCCTCTGGGCTCACCAGGGAAGGGCTGACCTTACCCAAGTGTGTGCGCTCCATCTTGACCACTGCAAGTAGACTGGAGGATGCCTGGTTATGGCAGGGTCACAGCAAGAATGAGGGCTCCCTCATCACTCCATGACAGTGTAGGAGGTGTGTGAGGGCTTAGTTTTCATGGCCGAGGCCTCTTTTAAATTCAGCTGAGAGGGTTGAAGTCCTAGAGAACTGACAGTCACACTGGGAAAACAAGACAAACACCAAGCAATTAATAACCAAGACAGAATGATACCGCTTATACTTACACACTGATATATCTGTTAAATCATTCAGTAGAGACAATTCAGGAATAGTACAGTATATAATAAGGTGCTAATCATAGGCTGCAGGGGTAAATACAAAAGATGCTTGAGAATGGACAGGTGTCCTGAGCTGGTCATGGATATCTTGATGAGAAGTGGTGGCCTCAAGCTAGATTTTTATCTCTGGCATAAGGACTGTTAAGGAGGCTTTTGTCAGATGGACCTAAAAATGAACAAGATGGAGGGTGTATATTGGTGACCATAACGTAGCTGATGGACACGTTTCCAAAGAAGGTCTCAATTTAGCCAGCAGAGGGCAAGAGAACACAGAAACCATTCCAGGATTTATGATCTTAGAAATGTTTGGAATTGAAGGACTGTATAGGTGTCCTTGCAAAAGCAAACAACAAAAACAATCACAAATGCGGCTCTTTGGAAACAAATATATTTTAAAACTGCATGTCTAAAGCAGAGACTTATTACTGTTGATGCTGCAACAAATTCTTGCTCTTTTATAAAAGGTCAGACTTTCTTTAAATGATGCATGCATTTCTTTATAAATCCTTAACTGCTTGACAAAAATATGAGAATATGTCTGAATATATGACCTAACATTTTAAGAAACACTTTCATTTGAAGATCCCATAAAAATGATAGTCTCTAAAAACTTTAATAAGCCTACGTAGCAGTGATTAATTTGATAAGTCTCAGAAATAGATTTCTCTGAAGAACATGATGCTATTGTAAATATAGCATGTTTGTTAAAATGGGCTAACAAATGTTAAAACGGTAAATGGGTATTTATTAAAAACAAACATGTTTAATCTACCAGGTAAGTAAGAGTGGAGGTGGGAGGAGTGAGAGGAAGAGCTCCCTTTTCCAGTGGATAGAGGGCAAGAGCAGGCTTAGACCTCACCAAAATCCTGAGGCCACTGGCCACGTGTCTGCTCTCTCCAGGGTCCATCAGCTCTCCTCATGTTGCAAAAACTGTACTTACTATTCAAATGAAGCTTCAAGCCCAGATTCCAGACCCAGTTAGAGAAATTGCAGCAAAGTTCCTCCAGGTGTTTAAAATGTGCCATCCACTTAATTTGGGGATGGTAGGAGAGTGTAAAATCCCCCGGGTTGGAAGTCTAGAAACCAGGGTTCTGGCTCTAAGGTGGAGATTATCTGGGTAAACCACTGAACCTCTCTGGTTCATAGTATTTTTCATCTACAAAAGAAAGGTGTGAGTCCAGGTGACCTCAAAGATCCCAGTTAACTCACAGAGCCTAAGATTCTGTTCATTTTGTCCCCATCTTACATTTCCCCATCTCAGTTAACACTTGAGCTAATAAGAGTGTAAGACGCTAGTCTCTGCACAAGCAAATATGTAATTTAAGAAAGGACTCTTGAAGACCCTGAGAAAATTAATCTCTACCAATAGAATTTCAGACCTGAAAGCAGGATATAAGGAAATTCATTTTACTTTATTTTGTATGCTGGATGGAGGATTTTGGTGCCTTTCAAACTGCATTTTTAGAGGCCAGCTCCAGCTTGGATCTACAGGCTGCTTTTACACATCCCTGAATCTTAATGAACCATAATCCTTAGGGCTCTTAGGTCGCTGAGTAATCAAAGTAGCAACTAAGAGAATGAATAGAAGGTAGGACAGCCAGTTCTAATACTCCTGTAGGCTGCAGTGTGAGGACGCATTATCTCTTACCCGGACATTAGACCATCTGTAGTGGCTACAGCGTATTCGGCTCTAATTAACAGAATAGTCAACCACTTAAGCTTAAACCATAAGGAACAAGAAATTCAGAGCTAGCTCTTCCAGGGTGGTCAGCAGCTCAGTGGTTTCATCCAGAGAATTAACACCTGACGGTCACCAGATGTCTGCCAGGTTCGAGGCAGCCCAGCCTCACATACCAGCTTTATAAACAGGGAGGGATGAGTGGGCAAATTAACTTTCTTCTCCTGCATCTCTTGCTCTTATCAGGGAGGAAAATCTCTCCCCCCACCCCCCACCCCCGACTTCCTCTTATATTTCATTGGCCAGAACTAGATCACAGTTATTTTTCACAGTTCTAGAGGCTGGGAAGTCCAAGATCAAGGTACCAAATGAATGCAAAATCCTCACAAAATACTAGCAAACCAAATTCAACAGCATTATATAAGGATCATACACCATGATCAAGTGGGATTTATCACTAGGATGCAATGATGAGTCAACAATCACAAATCAATAAAAGTGATATACCACATTAACAGAATAAGGGAGAAAAATCATGTGATTATCTCAATCAATGCAGAAAAAGCATTTTTTTTAGATTTTTATTTTATATCAGAGTATAGTTGATTTACAGTGTTGTGTGAAAGCATCTGTTTTACAAAGGCACTAATCCCATTCACAAGGGCTGTGCCTTCATATCCTAATTATCTCCCAGTGACCCTATTCCAAATACCATCACATTGGGGATTGGGGCTTCAACATACGAATTTGGGGGAAAACAAACATTCAGAGCCCACCAAAGGAGTTTTAACATATTTTGTTTTCCACTCTATTGCTTAGCCTATTGGGTTTCTCTTGCACTTCGGCTGAAAGTAGTCTCTGTGTTGAATAAGCAGCCAGATTATTCCCAGGGAAGTGATTGGGAATATTTCCTCGGGAAGACTTTCTTGGAAGACAAACAAAATGCATCCTGTATGTTTCTGCAGCAGCCCGACAGAGAGCAGCACTGCACTGCTCACTCCCTCCTGGGGACGGAACTGTACCAACTGTCAAATTAATTTCTTTCTTCTTTCTTGAAACGCACAACACAGTTCATTCTGAGCTTCTATCTATTCAAGCGTTTAGAGCCAGCACCTTAGACAAAGGGACTTTAACTGCATGCTGATAAAATGTCAAAACTATTGTGCATAAGGTAACTGCATTTAAAAAAATAAAAAAAAAAACAACAATGCCTTCAGGATTACAAGAGAGATTTGCCCCTGTGAGTGAAATCTCATTTATAACTCATCAAAACGTCTTCAACCTATGAGCAAATTCTCCACTGTAAGCCATTAGACTGTATCTTTCTACCTTTCAAATTGCACAGTAATACAGTACACTAAAATGAGTAGTCGGCAAATTTGGTTAACCTATTTTTAACTGTGAAAGCCTTAATGATGAATAAGGGTCATTGTTTGGGAAGGTTGCTTATTTCACAGAACACAGCTGGTGTGCCTCATGTTAAACCATGAGGAGTATACCAGAAGGTCACCTTCTCTAACCATCTTTCTTTAAAAAGAAACACCCAAAGACAAGGCCATGGCTTGACTTTCAAGGTTATCCAATGAGATAAAGAGGTGCTCTAGGTTAAGTCAGAGATGCTCAACCAAAGCACAGTACCACCACTGGTACCCAGACAATTGTTAACACTTAAAATACAGAATCATCTCCCCAAATGGAAGTTTTTGTTTCTATTGGGGTAAGACACTTACTTTGAGGGAGTGCTTAATGAGACGCAAGATATAAAAGGTCTAACGCGTTTGTCACTATCCTTAGTATTTAAGCAATAAGACAAAAATGTGTATATATACATATACATACATACATATACATAAAAGTAGATATTTCTATTTGAGGTGATAAAATGCCCTTCAGTCACCTAGCTTACTTTTCAGTCGAACTGACTCTTCTTGATTTCAACAAAAGAGTTCATATATATCTCAGTTCTAAAAAACCTATTCAACAAGTCTGAAGTTACAAAACAAAAAACACAAATACCCCAGCATTCTCATTATCAAATCACAAGCCTTTTAGCTGCTGGAGTTCTTTCACTTGCAGCTTGTAGCTCTTGAAAGCCTCTGATTCCTCTGTTACACTCTCCAGGGTACACAGACATTGCCTCATTATTTTGGTTAATGGTGATTGCAAATGAACCCCTAGGTCACATAAGTATGCTCACCACTGCTTTAAAGAAACCCTGTGGCATGCCCTTGTATAGCTAATGAGGCTTCCTACTCACATGTGTGTGTTCCTAAGCTTGTCAGGCGTTGTAGCTAAGCAACTAGAAGCTAAGTTGTAACTGCCAATGCAAGACAAATGTTCAAATAAACTTCTTTATTGAAGTTTAGCATACTTGCAGAAAATTACAAAAATATGGAGTACAGGTCAATGAAAAATTACTATCACAGGACTTCCCTGGAGATCCAGTGGTTAAGACTCCGTGCTTCCCATGCAAGGGGCAAAGGTTCAACCCCTGGTCAGGGAACTAAGATCCCACATGCTGTATGGAACGGCCAAAAAAAAAAAAAAAAAAAAAAAATTACTATCGGGAGGAGGGATAAATTAGGAGTTTGGGATTAATATATACACACTACTATATCTAAAATAGATAACCAACAAGGACCTACTGTATAGCACAGGGAACTATACTCAATATTATGTAATAACCTATAAGGGAAAAGAATCTGAAAAAGATTCTTATATATATATAAGATATATATATATATCTGAATCACCTGAAATTAACACGGCATTGTAAATCAACTATACTTCAATAAAAAAATTTTAAAAAGAGTTCCCCAGCAACTAACAAAAAAAAGAATTACTCTCAAGGAAATTGATCAGAGAGAACTTTCGTGAAGGAGCTGGCAGCCTACAGTGAAATGCTTTACAGGAGGAGAGAGAGGCCAGTGAAGGGACTGCCATGAGACCGAACGAAGTAAGACTGCTTGACACTCATCCCCCAGAGACTGAAGAATATGGTAATTGGTACTTGATTCTCACCTGCGGGAATGTAATGTGAGGGACTGGCTAGAGCTGCTAGAGCAAGCAAAGAGACATGCAGTGGAAGCAACACTCCCACCAACGGTGGGCAAGGGTGCTTGTTTCCCACGGGCCGACTTGACATCACAGAGGGCCACCATGCTACGACCCCAAAGGAACATCAGTTGGGATGAGGATGTCAACAAAAAATTAATCAATAATCAATCTAAAAAAGAAATGGAAAATTTTATTCGAACCGACTTGAGGATTATAACCTAGAAGGTGGTCTCTCAGAAAGCTCGGAGAACTGCTCTGAAGAGGTAAGAGGGGAGGTCAGTACAAATGTGACTTTGGTGAAGGGGGTACATGCAACCAAGCATATATCTCAGTAGAAGGTCACTGCTACTCAGGAGGAACAGACATCTTAGTTAATGTCTTAGTGCTTTTCTAAGTACAGGAAGATGCAAGAATCCAGATTCATGAAAAATTTCTCCTGAAAATATCTCATTACCTGAGGGCCAGTTCTGTCAGTTTTCCTAGAACACAAAGTGTTTGAATTCTTCGGCAGGATTTTGGGTGACATGGAGAAGACTTTTAATTCAAGAGAGTGGCTAATGGTAGGTTACATCAAGTTCTCCCTGGAACTTCAAAGCAGGAAGATGAAGATGACAGCTTGGATACCTTTACCATCCTAAGAGTAGACAAAAGTATTTATTGAGTATAGTCTAGTATAGGATTTCTCCACAAGATTCCTGAGCAGAAATAATCTGCCTCACTGGTTATTATTTATCGACCTGGCCCTGTCACAACACACCTAGAGTCAAGGATTTCATTCCAGGGGCCTCACCTTTAGAGGCAAGTGGCCTCAAAGTAATATAAGAATTGTAAACAGGAGAGGGAGAAGATTCTAAGCCCTGATGCATGAGCAAGTGGAAGAAACCTGGGATGTTGAGCCTGTAAGAGACTTAAGGGATGCATTCTGAGAGCTGTGGCCTGTCTCACAGTGGCACTCATATGTGTGCTTCCAGATGGCACGCCAGCCACTGTGAGTGTTAGAGGGTGGTGAGTTTTGTCTTAAGAACCTTTGTGTCAAATTGACCCCAAGTTATCTTTTAGGAGAGATGGTTATCCTTAGACCTAATGCGTGAGGCCATTCCCTTCTGGTGAGCTCCCTCTCCCTTGAAATGTCCAGTGTCAAGGAGAGAATAATTCTTCAGACATGGAACTAGAATTCAAAGGGGGGCTGAGAAGCAGGCAAGGATGGAATTGCATATCTTAGGTTTTGTTCTCCTAGGTCTGCATCTCAAGAAAGAAAAGCATTCAGAATTGACTCCTGGGGAAGAATGGGAGGGATTCTGGCTTCTAATCCATAGTGAGGTTGGCCAGAATGGAAGAAAGAAATCTTAGCAAATCTAAGCAGGTCAAATAGAATTTGATTTACTGATTTCAAGTTACTTTCAAGGCCCCCGAATTCCCATATTCCGTTGATATTACCAATTCGGAATTCCAAGGGAATATAGGGGTTTCTGGTCCCATGGCTCCTTGGTCTTTGGGGGTGAATGGTGGACAGTAGCAGAGCAGAGGCCCTGGAGTGTCAGAGAGAACCGTATGTTTTTCTCATCTGCCACTCAACCAACTTCAAGATGTCGCTATTGAGACCTGTGGGAAACAATTTTGAATTATAAGAATGCAAGACCAGGGGCTTCCCTGGTGGCACAGTGGTTGAGAGTCTGCCTGCCGATGCAGGGGACACAGGTTCGTGCCCCAGTCCGGGAAGATCCTACGTGCCGTGGAGCGGCTGGGCCCGTGAGCCATGGCCGCTGGGCCTGCGTATCCGGAGCCTGTGCTCTGCAACGGGAGAGGTCACAACAGTGAGAGGCTCGTGTACGGCAAAAAAAAAAAAAAAAAAAAAAAAAAAAAGAACGCAAGACCAAAACTCTTTGACAAGTAATATCTTAAATCTCATCTAAGAACTCCTGCCTCCCACTTCTTGTCCTTGTTTTTCATAGCATCTGTAGCATATTACAAGAACAGGCATGAAAAATAAACTACTTTTATGCCCTTTAGAAGAATCATTTCAAAACCTGTGTGGTAGATTGATGGCAGTGATTTTAAATGGACGATCCACCCTCATCCACCTCGTCTTTTGCTGCAAGTGTGACCCACCGCTATTATCACAGGATCCTTGAGCTGTTTTATTTTAGTAATTTGTAGTGGTAATGAGTTTAAACTGATCCACTCAACACTCTCCTAATGAACACATATTGCAAGGCAGCCAGCTAAGCTTAGAAGTATAATCAATCCACGGAGGGGAGCAAATACCCATGGATAAAGAAATAATCATTATAAAGAATATTTATTGAATGGTTGGTATGTGCCAGGCGCCGTTCTACTATTTTATTCACGTGTATAATCTCATTTCCTCATCACAGTAGTCTAATGAGATAAGAGCTATCATTATCCCCCCTTGCTATGGATGAGGAACCCAAGGTACAGAGAGGTCAAGTGACTTCCAAAGCCAAACAACTTGTAAGGGCTGCCATCTGGATGCTGCCCAGCCAGGCCTGTTATTTTGTATTCATTTGCACAGTAACATAATAATTCAGTGCTCCCAGTAACAGCACTTTCTGGACACAACCTATCTGCTCCAATATATGCAATTCTAAAATTTCCCCAAATACCTACATCTTCTGCCAAGTATTCAGCCTTTTGAAAACAGAGTAACAGAGCCAGGCGAGTCTGACTTAATGAAAATCTTGAGAATGAGTTCAAGGTTTCTCATTAATATTTCTGAGCACGCACTGATCTGTCTGACATCTTAAAATGACACTTGAAAGTGTATGTTAAGAGTGAGTCCGTTATGCTATTTTTCTCTTTAAGACAAATGAAAAGTCCAGATATGTCAGTTGTGTGCTGTCATTAAGTTCACTATTCAATTTCCTCGGAAGACAATATGTTTTTCCTGCCTTATAACACCCACTCTTCATTGCTAGTTTCAATGTTGGCAACATTTACACCAAATACCACCAGTCTCATTGCTCTGCCCACCCCTGAGATTTTATTCCTCCCAATTTGCCCCTCCCTGTGTCCATTTGACCCAGCTTGGGCCAGGAGAAGGGGTTTTGGCACATTTAAAATGAACTGGGACAAGTTATAGTTAAGAATCAGATTTCTGAAACAACAAAGTGGGCCTAAAAAAATAGGCCGTTAGGGTCAGATTGCTACACTTAGGGCAGAGAGGTCTAGCTCTGAGAGAAATGGAAACTCGGCAGGCTTTAATGTTTGTAGGACCAAGGGCCCAAGTAAAACTAAAAATTATTCTTTATTGGGCTGGTCAAGATTTTCTCTGAGCTGTTTTTCAGTCTGAGACTTTTCCTACCCAAACTTCCTTCCTTTCCTCTCTCCTTTCATCGGTGTTAGACCTACCTTGTGGTCTGAAGGCTTTTCCTGCCCACTCTTGCTCCCTCTTCCCTGTATCTTTCACAGGCATCTCCCCAAACAAATCTCTTGTTCTTCTGACTCTGTCTTGGCATTTGCTTCCTGGAAAACTCAAACTGGCACAATATTATCCATTTAGTCAACAGTGCAAAGCATTGGTATTGCACTTTACTCATGTTACACCTAGGCCTACATACAAACACATTTTAAAATAATACGAATTAATATTGCAAACTATTCCTTGGCCACCATATGTGATTGCTGTGAACGCTGCGCTCTGGAACCACAGATTGGAACATGAGGAGCAGCAAGAACATGAACACACGGCATTACTGGAAAATGATATTTCATTGTGCGAGAATCTATTGCATTCAAGTTATCTGAAAGGAGGCATTCAACAGTTAATTTGTCTTCTCTTTACTACACATTTCTGCCACTCAAATCCTCATGCCGGGCTTCCCTGGTGGCACAGTGGTTGAGAGTCCGCCTGCCGATGCAGGGGACACGGGTTCGTGCCCCGGTCCGGGAAGATCCCACATGCCATGGAGCGGCTAGGCCTGTGAGCCATGGCCGCTGAGCCTGCGTGTCCGGAGCCTGTGCTCTGCAACGGGAGAGGCCACAACAATGAGAGGCCCGCATACAGCAAAAAAAAAAAAAAAAAGCAACAACAAATCCTCATGCCAAGGTAGCATCCATCTCTAACGTGTGCTGTGGTAAAACACAGACCTTCAGGGCACTCAGATACCATCACCTGTTGTTTAAAAGCAACTTTGGCAAAAGTTGTGGATAAGTGTTTCCCTGGGTTCTGAACAGTATTAGTCACAAGAGTAGATGTGTAATGCTACACGTTGTACCACGCCAGAGCTGAGCTCTGGATCCCAGTGACAGGATATGGTGTGTTTTTAATAAATGTATGTTTTCTGTATCTGTGAAATACAGATGTCGAAAGCACAGGGATCAGGACAGAAAAACCATCTTGCCTGGATCTAAGGATGGTGCTGATCCTTAAAAATGGCATCCAAAGGACGAAAACAGGGAAGCAGCCACAGCAGCTCCTGAGCACAAGGGGAGCACCTGGTAGTCAAAAGTTTCCAGCTGCACCTGCTCCTTAGCTTGCTCCAGGCTGTGGGAAAGCCAGGATAACAGGTACTTGGCAAAAATGTTTGCTGAGGGAATACTTGTGGAATCAATGAGCCCAGCCAATGCCACAGTCCCCCTGACATTGTATCTTCTTCCATGCTCTTCTT
This sequence comes from Mesoplodon bidens, assembly GCF_964165515.1. Classification (NCBI taxonomy): domain Eukaryota; kingdom Metazoa; phylum Chordata; class Mammalia; order Artiodactyla; family Ziphiidae; genus Mesoplodon; species Mesoplodon bidens. The sequence goes on along the minus strand of NC_138166.1, from coordinate 69,868,036 downwards.
AACACTTTTCCACTCTTTCAAAAACCTCCTACACACCGTCTTCCTATGTGAACTCCTTGCTATTTAAGACATAGAAAAGCAACTATACCCTAATACTTAGCACTAGCTGTATATTTGAAAGGCAGACTAATCAGAGTTCAATTAGCCCTAAAATGAAGATTATTCTATACTCTAAAAGTTCTTAAAAGTAAAATTCTATATTTATTTTGGTTTCATCATAAAAATTCCACTACAAGCCAACATGGAATAACAGGAACCATATTTATTCTCTCACCTTAAACAGCTAGAAAAATGGACAAAATATATGAAACAACTATTTTCACACATTGGAGAAAAGGCAGAGCAGATCTACGATCTCTGAAAGAAAGGAAATAAACAAGGTCAGCCCTACAATTGTACCAGTTTACTGCCTGGAGGTAGTTTCCAGGCTGCAGTACAAAAGCAGGGAACCCAAACAGACCACAGAAGTCTTGCTGAGTTGAAAGGCAGATATTGGCTAAGGCAAGTAGAATTTTCAAGACAAATTACCAGAAAGGAGGGAGCTCCTGAGAAAGAGAGAGCTCTGGAGATCTGCAGAGAAACACCCTCAAGTATTTGGCTGAGCTCTACTGTTTGCTTGTGTGAAAGGAAACTACCCAAGGCCAGGAAAAGACCCACTGAAAAAGCGAAGGCATAACAATTCCCAGAGATCACACAGGGCTGGGAATGGTTTGCATTGCACAAGCCTGGGTGAAAAGGTTTTTAATACATGGGGCATTATGAAGAATTATCAAAAGTGTGCCACCTTAGTGGGAGGGCTAAATTATTTCCTGACTGAAGGCAGCTCAGGACTTGCCCTGACAAAGCTTAAAGGCAAAAGTTGAAAGGATCCAACTGACTCCAAGTAACTTAACTGTGTGCCGAAAAAAAATCCAACACAATTTAAAGGAATACAAGAAAACCAAACATTCAGAGATGTAAAATTCACAGTGTCCAACATCTAACCATAAATCACCATGCATGCAAAGAGGCAGGAAATATTATCTATAACCAAGAGAAATTTTGATTAAAAAAACATAGAACCAGAAATGAAAAACATGATGGAATTAGCAAGGATGTTGAAACAGTTATTATAAAATGGTCTATATTCAAGAAGGTAGAGGAAAACAGGACCATTATGAGGAGAGAAATGGGAGGTTTTTAAAAGACCTAAATGGTGCTTTTAGAGATGAAAAATACAATGTCTAGATAGAAGATACACTAAATGAGATTAATAACAGGTATGATGCTGCAGAAGAAAACTGAAGTTGAAGAAATAGCAGTAGAACTATCCATGGTAGGTAGAATTCTAAGATGTTCCCCCAAGATTTTGTGCCCTAGGTGTACACCCCCAACATAATCCACAAGACTATGAACACGATGGATTCCACCCTGGTGACTGTTATATCCGAGGACACAGATGATGTTAAGAAAGAGGGATTATCCAGGTGGGCCTGACCTGAGCACCACAGCCCTTTGAAAGCAGAGAGCTTCTCTGGGTGATCACAGAGAGGAAGTCAGGGATCAAAAGCAGGAGAAGTATTCAAAGTACTGCTGCTGGCTTGATAATGGAGGAACCCATGTGGTAAGGAAAGTGGGCAGCCTCCATTTGCAAAGACCAGCAACGTGCTGAGAAGCAGCAAGGAAATGGGGACCTCAATTCTATAACCCCAAGAAAATGAACCAGTCAACAACCAGTGAACCTGGAAGAGGATGTTGAGCCTCAGGTGAGAACCTCATCCTCAGTCAACCCTTTGATTTCACCCTTGAGAAATCTTAAGGAGAGAAACCAAACATACTGTGCCAGACTTCTGACCTACAGAACTGTGAGTTAATAAATGGGTGTTATTTTAAGTCTCAAAGTTTGTGGTAATTTGTTACACAGCAATAGAAAACTTACCCATGAAGAAGAGAGAAAAAAGACTAACATACATGTGCACACACGCACAGCATCAGTGACTAAGCAATATCAAGGATTGTAATACATGTGTAGTTAGAATCCCAGAAGAAAGGGGGAGGGGAGATAGTTGAAGATATAAGGGCTGAAATTTTTCCAAATTTGATGAAAACTATAAATCCACAGATCCAAACATCTCAACAAACTCCAAGCAGAATATACATTAAAAAAAAAGCCAAATTATGAAACATATGTACAGAGAACAAAGATAAGAATGAGAGCAAACTTTTCATCCGAAACTATGCTGGATAGAAGAGACTGGTACAATATCTTTAAAACATTGAAAGAAAAAATTGTTGTGCTAGAATGCTTTACTCAAAGAAAATATCAGATAAATAAAAACTGAGAAAATTTATGCCAGAGGACCTGCGCTAAAAGAAATATTAAATGAAGCTCTTCAGGCAAAGAAAATGATATTGGTTGGTTTTATCATAATGTATCTTCTGCTAATTGATATAAGCACCTAGAGATTAAAGTCATGAACACACAAACACACATTTGTCTTACGTTTAGGGAGAATATATAACATTTAGCCCAGTCATGCCAAATATACAATAAGCCAAATTCTTACCAAGTAAAATGTACTTTCTGTTCATTAATTTAAAAAAAACGGGAGGAGTAGAAATTAGTTCATTATTTAATTTACTGAAGGAGAATTTACTAGATGAACTTTAATGAACCTATAAAAAATACTATGTAGATTTTACAGGCTCAGTGCCTCCATAAAACTGTAGCTGACATTAAGCATGTTCTAGGAAATTATCAGCAGATACCTAACTTCACAGAGCCTCATTTCATTAACAAATATTCAACATTAGCTACTATGTAAAAACAAAATAATTTTTAAAAATGAAGGCCATCTGCCAAACAATTATTTCAAAATTATAAAACTCCAATGCCATTGCTGTAGGAAGCCTCTAGGAAAATCCCTAACGATTCCCACTATCTAATATTCATGCCCTTGTGTACTCCCTCCCAGTCCTGTGGACTGGACTTATTGGCTCATTTCTAATGAATGAAATATGGCAGAAGTGATAACATGTTACTTTGGGGATTCAATTATAAAAGACTAGCTTCTGGTTCTCTCTCTCACTGGCCCCATGAAAAGCCAGTTGCCATGTCATGAGGGAACCCCACGGAAAGGCCCTAGTGGCAAGTGATTGAGGCCTGTCAATGACCACGTGAGTAAGCTTTAGGGTGGACCCCAGCACTACCACCAGCTGAGCTGTTAGATGAGATCACAACCCTGGCTGATAGCTTGATTGCAAACTCCTGATAGACCTGGAGTCAGAGGCACCCAACTATGCTGTGCTCAAATTCCTGACCCACAGGAATACTTTTAAGTCTCTAAGGATTGGGGTGATTTGTTACACAGCAGAGGATAACTAATACAGCTATTATTCAGCAGTTTCACTATCTTATTCATAAAGAAATCCTGAAGACCCTTTCTATATAATATATGGGGCAATCATTCTACTTGCTACTTTGTGTATGATGGTATTTTCATGGATTGGTAAACAAGTCAGCATGTGGCAAGCTATCACATAGAGATTCAAAATCTGTAATAATTTGGCACCACGATCTATTCAACTATTGTCACCAATGAGCAATGTGGTAAGAGGACAGAATTTACCAGGAACCAAAGTAACTCTGGCATTATCCAACTCTTGTTACTGTTTGATAATCTTAGAGAATTATTAGGTTCTTTTAAAAGTGTTCCAGAGAGATATCTTTAATTGCTGATGCTAGGTTCAAATTAAACAACTTTCTACCCACACAAAAGGGTAGAATTCATGATGACTCACTAATTCTCCCACTGAACAGAGCTGCACACAACATTTTGGCCATCGGGCTAAGATAGATCTTTGGGACTAATAACCTAGGACTCTCTAGGACCTAATAATTACATCAGACTAATACATATAACTCCAGCTGGCTAAATAGTAACACCTGGGCTGGAGCCATGACACAAAGAAGATGATGATTAAAATAACACTGGTGGAGCAGTCTAAAGTTGATAATATTATTTGTCATTCACAGTTTCATTTGTTTCTCACCAAAAATCTTACATACTAGATACCATTTTTATTATAGGCCCCTTTCACCATGCTACATTCTTTGTCATGTATCTAAGACAAGGTTTGATAACTCTAGAATTCAAAGACAATTTGCCACAAACAGAGTAGTTGTTGATCCCTTAAGCCATGAAATGCCTGCATAAGAAGTAAATAGATCCATCATAATGAGAAAAATCCTGATACCCTAACCACTTCCCAACCTACCCTTGGCTGGACTTTGAAATTGTTTCTATTCCACATCGCTTGTTTTTTTTTTTTTTTTTTGGTTGCTTTACGCTGACTTAATGAGCCAAATTCTTTGAGCCAACGACTACCTTCCCTACCAGCCCCATAAACAAAATAGACCGTATTTGTTATGGGAAAAAGCAGTCCAAAGACATGGTAATGAGTACTTACTGTGGGATTTTCATCTCCTGCAGAAATTTATGGCCCCATTCACCACAGCATCATATGCCTCCTAGAAAAAGAAGCAATGGGTAGTTTATTCCTGTCTAGAAATTGATGTGTAGCCAGGGGTAACACGTGCACATTCACATCTGCCTAAAGCAGGGTGTAAAATGTGCCCATGCATCAAAGATCCTCTAGAATTTTTAAATCACAGAAAGTCAGAACTAGCTGCAGGAGGCAGGCTTTTGCAGCCAGGCTGCACTTTGCTGAAATATGTGCCTTGACCTGTCACTCTTCCATCTCCCAGACTGGATGTTCTCTATAGGTCCTTTTGACCCTAATGTAAGATCTGTGGAGTTGAGCTGAGTTGGTTTAAGAAACCTTCCTAAGCTGTGCTAGCCGTGTGTTGGATCCTTGATGTCATCTAGTATTTTTCATGGGTGCTTTGGATTAGAAGACACAGTACATCATGGAAGGATATTACAGCATAGTTATGACTAGTAAAGAGTCATCAAAAGTTGGAAAAATTTTGAATGAAAAAGAAAACAAGTTACGCAACAACATGTTTGGCAAAGACCACTAATGGTGTCCCAATTTCCATTCTCCCCTATTTCCTTTATATTAGAACTCCTGGTTTTATGCTGAGCACACTGCCATCTGAAGCAAAGATATTCCTCAATAGCTCACCAGTAGATATGGTCATATATCTCAGTTCTGGCCAATGAGATATAAGTATCGATATAACTATTATGTGCAACATCTGAAAAACGTCTTGCTGGCTGGAATGCAGACAAGATGACTGGAGCACAAGTAGCCATCCTGAACCATGAAGTGGAACTTTTATGCTGAGGATGGTGGAACCACAGATAAAGGGACCTTAATCCTTAAACCATGAGTGCTATCTATACCAGCCTTGAACTATCTCCAAACTTCATTTATGTGATAGAGAAATAAACTGCTACCTTGTTTATGTTACTACCATTTTGGATTTTCTGCCACTTACAGCAGAAATAATCTTGCTGAAAAAGCAGAAATATGTGTATCCCATTTTAATAAACGTATGTAGGTGTGTATGCATGTATGTGTGGATGTGTGTGTGTGTGTGTGTGTGTTGTATCCAGCCACCCAGCATCCATTCTCCCCTTTTAATATCATTCTGATTTCCCTTTAGTGAACTGTCCCTCTCTTGCTGTGTGATGCCATGGTGGATGGTCAAGACTAGATGCCTAGCCTCCCTATAAATGACCCAAGGGGGTCCCCAGGGGCTCTGTTTAGTAAGGCTTCTTCTCACTGCCCTGTTTCAGTGGGAGGCAAGGTAGAGATTCTTTTTTTTTTTGCTGTACACGGGCCTCTCACTGTTGTGGCCTCTCCCGTTGCGGAGCACAGGCTCCGGATGCGCAGGCTCAGCGGCCATGGCTCACGGGCCCAGCCGCTCCGCGGCATGTGGGATCTTCCCAGACTGGGGCACGAGCCCATGTCCCCTGCATCGGCAGGCGGATTCTCAACCACTGCGCCACCAGGTAAGCCCAAGGTAGAGATTCTTGAAGCTCTATCCTAAACACTCTCCACTCTGTTCCCCCACAAAGGAGTTTAATCTCCACATCTGCTCTGCTACATCTACAAACAGGTGATTCACAAAATACATCTCCAGCCTGAACCTGTCCTTTGAATTCTGTATGCATGTATCAGTCAGGACTCTGGCAGAAATGAATAATACCCTCAGATTGGTGCAACTTGAGTGGGTGGACAGAATATAGGGAAATTATCAGAGGTAGCACAGTATTCTGAAAGAAGCAAGGGCACAGCCAGACCCTGGAGAGAGAGGGCTTGGTGGAGAAGGCTGTCTGACAGAGCTGTGATCTTTGGTTCAGGGTTGCAGCCAGCCCACAGCAACTCTGCAGGGAAGAAGCCAGTAAAATAAAGACCCACTTCACTCCTTTTCCTCCTCTGATCTCCTGCCATTGCTCTCCATTGAACCGACCCAATCTGAAGCCAAAAGCAAAGGGAGTTGGTTGCTGCACGTCAGCCTCCCAGGACTGCAGGCAGGGTAGAGAGGAGGTTGGAAATGCAGATAGAAAAGCTGCAGCACAACCTATGTATCCAGTTGCCTACTTCACATCTTTTCATGTACCAAGGCACCTCAAATTCAGCATGTACCAAACCAAACCATTCATCTAACCCCTCCCAAAATTTAGCCAGCCTGGTCCTCTTTCATGTTTCTAATCTTAGGAAATTAGCATTAGCTAATAAATACATTAGCAATGTATTTATGGAAGCCAGAAACATGGAGATCATTCCTGGTCCCTTTCTTTCCCTCTCCACCCATAGTCAGTCTATCAAGTCCAATCAGTTTTTTCTTTTCTTTTCTTTTCTTTTGCGCACTTTGCACGATCTTAGTTCCCCAACCAGGGATCGAACCCAGGCCCCCGCAGTGAAAGCACCAAGTCCTAACCACTGGACCACCAGGGAATTTCCCACAACTAGTTTTATACAACTTAAATTCAGCAAAAGAAAACAAAACAAAACCCACTCTCTCCTGGTACTTTGATTTTTGAGGGGAGATGGGCAAGCAAGGAAGGCAGGCCAGGCCAGGACCTCTAGATCTCTGTTCATATAAGCCCTGTTCTTCAGCTTCTCTTCAATCTCAGGAGACACCTATATTCTTATGGCAGAGTCTCTTTTTGCTTAATCTATCGAGAGTTGGTTTCTGCTACTTGAACAAGAGCCTTAAGGAATAAAGCAAAATGTTTAATTCAGAAACTAAGTGAAAAAGTACTTGCTCCTCAGACATGTCACCATTCTTCAGAACTCACAAGGTGTCTGAAACTATTCTCTATTTCTAAATATATTCTCCAAAGGGAAGCAATAAAAGAGAATTTTGTTAATTAAAATATGTAAAGTACAGCTATGTATAATTCAATCATAGCACGGGTTCATATGTGAACAATAGGCATCTCTTGGAGGAGGGATTAGTGGTGATTTGTATTTTCCTCTCTGGATCTTTGATCCCCGTGTTTTTTATTCTGAGTACCTATTATTTTTGTAATTGGGTTTTACAAAGCAAGTAAGTGTTACCTTAAAAATAAACTAAATAAATTATAGTGTATTGATGCTGGAAAAAAATAGTAAGAAAGCTTGATACTGCATACCAAGGCAAAAAGCAAGAAACAGCTATTATAGAACTGTATTAAAAAACAAAACTAGGGGCTGGGTCTGAGGCAAAAGACAAGAGAAGCATTCCTTTAATGACAGAGAGCTATCAGCAAAAGTGACTTTTTCACCAGGTTTCTAACTACTCAAGAAAATGGTTATATTTCTTCTACGTATTTAAGAGTTGTTTCTGAGATTATCAACAAGTAAGAAAAAAAGTGTTTTCTTTTTCCAAATTAGGCTGTGGAAATTCATTTTTAACCAGCCTAAAAGAGGTTAATCACACTTGGGACGCTTCCTTAGAGCATAAGATGGCAACATCCCCGGGTTGAGCCTCCAGACGGAACTCATGGGTTACTCCTACAGCTGAGGAGACAAGCTATCAAATGCAGACAGTGATCCATGGCAAAATCTCAGTAGAAGACTTCTCTGCAGTGAGCTAATCGAGTAATAACAACACTGTAGTAACAGTTACACAGCAACAGCCATGCAACCTTGTAGAAACTACCTATTAAACCTCAGGGCATTACATGTAGTTCATGTTTCCTTACCCAAATGAGCAGTTTCACTAACGGGTCTTAATTGATAAGGTAGAACATTTGCCTCATACAAGGATGAAATCTGTGAAAAAAAATTAAATATGTGTGTGCATGCACATGTGTGTGTGTGTGTGTACATACATATATTACTATAGAATTTGGCACTTTTATCATCCACACTAAAATGTATAGGCAGAGAGCCAGAAACCTCAGAGTATGCTTTCTTTTGGCCCAAATAAATAATAATAATGTATAATTTAAAAGAGTTCATTATACTGGATTATAATTAGTAATATCTAAGCATGAGATTATGATGTTGCATATTTCATGCACTGTTCAATCAACTAATTATAGTTTTGGTTATGTTTTCTGCAACAATACAAGAAAAATATCACATGTACTAGTGGATTATACCAACAGGCATAACAATGTTAAGAAGCAATGAATGCTTGAGTGTGAATCCATAAAGAAAATTTATATATGCTGTAGCCTAAGAAAATTTTAGAAAATATTGCATCAATATGTATTTGAATGGACTCATAATAATAGGCAAACAAATACTAGCAAAGAACCAAACATTCCCCTTACTTGATAAAACAAACAATGCAATGTCAATTAGCAAAAAACTTTGCAAGAGAGAGACAGAGAATCAGGAGAGAAAGAGTAAGAGAGAACAGAGAGAGCCTGAAAGATAAAATACCAGGTATCAGTTCCCGGAACAAAATGATCTTTAAAATGTTCTCTTTTCCACATAAGCCATGGTACCCAAGTGGAGAAGAGCAGGGGAAGCGTGAGAGAAGAGAGAAAGGAGAAAAGAAGAGAAGGCAGGCGGCATGAAGACAGCAGGGGCACAGGTGGGAGGGGCGTGATGAGGAGCAGCGGAAAGAACACAGGGTCCACATCTGCTGACAGTGAGGCAATGTTAGCTGTCACGGAGATAGAGGGGATATGAACACAGGTGTCGGAGAGCCAAACCTCTAGCCCACCTTATAACTCTGGAGGGTTCTATAGCCCAGGAAAATTATGATTTTGACTCATAAAGAAAAAGTTAAAATGTGACCCAAAGAAATGAGTTGTTTTCATTTTATTGTATCATGAGGTGACACTATCTTTGGGAACATTCTGCCAGACATGCCCCATCACTTGTAGCATTTGTGTTCCATGCAGGGTCTGCTTTTAGTTACAATTTTAAGCTGTTTTACATATAAGCATACACAGGTTGCTATTGGTAGGATACAAAATATCCATTTTATAATCAGCCCTTGGAATATTCCAAGACAGATTAGTATATAAGGGAAGAAGACAAAGAAATTCCAAGGTCCAGTGCTGGGCAAACCCAGAGAGTGAAAGCGGATTTCTGATAGGTAATCTCAGACAAACTGACCAATCGGACACTGGCCCCTGTCCCTGGTAAACAAGCAGAGGATGCAGGACAGAAAGAAAGCCCCTGGGAGAGGAAGGTGTGTGGGATGTAGAGATGGGTGTCTTCTGCGGGCCCCTATTATATCTTCTCTGTCTATTTCATTTCCAAAGTCATGTTCATTCATTGTAATTTTTTTCCTAAAAATTAAAGGAGGATATGAATTTTAAAATCCTTCCTCTCTAATCTCTAACCAAAAGTCATCACAGTTAACAATTTGATGTTTATCTTGTAGATATTTTTCTGTGCATATATGATGCCTTACCTATGAATGTATATTTCATATATACTCACATTACAGACACCCACACAAAATTATTTAGACAATGAAAAACGAGGTATGCTTTTCTTACTGTTCTCCCCTTCCCTTTCCACTTACTTCTTCATGGTCTTCTCTCTGGATTAGGATGAGATTTGCCTCACTTTATGTTTTTTCCTGTTTTTTAAAAAATAGGATTTATTAAAAAAAATTGTGGTAAAATATATATAACATACAATCAGCCGTTTTAACCATTTTTAGGTGTGCAGTTCAGTCGTGTTCAGTACAGTCACATTGCTTTGTGCCTCACGCTTCTTAAGAGAGGACAGAGGAGGGGTCAAACATGTGGGCTTTGAAGTCAGACTGCCTGGGTTCCACTCCCAGCTCCCATGCCTATCAGCTATGTGGCCTTGGGCAAGTCATTTAATCTCTGGATCCAACAGTTTCTATGTTTGTAGAATGTAACAACACCATCTATCTCATAAGAGTATCTTGAAGATCAAAGGCATATTAAGATTTAAAGTGCTCAGAACAAAACTTAACATACAAGAACGTTTAACTACAGGCCAAATGATATTTCGTTATAAGGATATATCATAATTTATCCAACCAATTCCCTACAAATGGTCCATTAGTACGTTTTGGTAGGTAGCTGCTCGGAGGCAGCTGGAAAGGTGAGAGGGCACACATCAGCTGACCTCTGAGACTAGAGGGTGTTGTTGGCATTTAGCAGAGGAAGAATAGCTATGGCGAACACCACACTACAATAAGCAGGACAGTCCTGAACAATGACGAATTTGCACTCCCTTAAGGTCACTAGCAGAGAAACACTGCCATAACTCTTAACGCTGCATTCCCACTTCTTGTCATTTTTTTCCCACAGATTTACTTGCACACAAACAAAATGTTAAATGTAGAAGTTTATTCAATGTAGTTTTGTTTATAACAGTAACAGATAGGAAATAAACCAAATGTCCTTCTTCACATGGGACTAAATAATAACTTGCAGTACTTTCAAACGATGGAATGCTATGCAGCTGTTTACCAAGATTCAGAAACTTCCCCGTATGCTAATATGGAAAGATTTGCAAAATGGTATATTATGTGGAAAAAGAGTGATGTACATAGTATGCTAATATTTGGGGGTAGAAAAGAAGCCATATTTACATATAGTTTTATTCATGTACAAAATATAAGAGATTGATAAATATGGTTATGTGGGAAAGGGTTTGTAGGCAGAGGTAGGAATGGGGTGGATGGGACAGGGTGGTAATTAGACTTTTCAATGTTTGCCTTTTTCTGATTAAAAAAAAATTAGAGTCATGTGAACATTGTGCTTTTTTTTTTTTTAACTAAGGAATGAGGGGGTAGGCTTCCCTCAAGCTTTTGTGGAATCTGGGCCAAGAGCACAAATGAAGACCCACGGACTCTAAGTCTAAACATGTAGAAGTTACATGATGAGATCAGGCGTGTTCAGGGTGGTATGGCCATACACTATGTAGAAGCTATAAATCAAACTAACAAACTGTTAAATAAAACATATTCTCTTCTCCTACCTTGAAAAATAAACTTTCTTGATGATAAAAACAGATAAATAAATGTAAAGTTGACAGTTGGCAAAATGCCAAACACAAAAGAATTAAATTATTGTGTATAATGGATGGTTTGGTGATGTTTGGAAGAGTAATAAAATAACGATGTGCATAGTTTGCAATGTGTTTTGTATTTATTTCACACTATTTTTGGCCTTTATTTCAATAGAACCACTAATTATGTAGTTTGAATCAAGATTTTCACATATTTTCAGTTCTATTGATAGTATATTAGACAATCTTTCTTGAATAATTGAAGTTTTTTCCTTAATTAGTTTCAATTTGAGGAAACTGCCCTGCTGAGGCAGAAACAACTGGAATTGTCAATAACTTTTTAAAGCAATACTTAGATTGGAAACAAACTGTGGAATTTAAATATTATGTCCAAACATTATAATGGGGTCTTTATTGCAAAAATTATTTTTAAATATTTAAATTTTATCATATAAATCAATAGCACTCAATTGCCCTTTTCATCATCTCTCAAAGTTATATCTATTATCTATACAGTATTTCTTAAATTCTTCTCATTTCCAAATTTTCAATGCTGAGATATTACAAAGAAAACTAGAAATAGCACACCTCCTTCAGTGCCCTACTTCAAAGGACTCAAAAATCTCAGAACTTGCCCAGGTCTTCCTGAAGTATGAATACCATTGGTTTCTTTTAAATTGGGAGACTACATAAATCAAAATAAAATAAATTATGGAAATGCATCTGTAATATTTAAAATCTCGAGATTGATACTGTGGTTAAAAAAGGAACTCTGAAGTAAATTGATACAGGTGAGGATGTGGTCAAAATAATGCAGACAGCAATGAACTACTCTTCTTTCAAAGTATCTCAAATCATGACAGAGCTGAGGAAGTAATGGCAAACAATTTCACAGAACCACTAAAAGCACATAGGAAAACCCAAAACAGCCATCTAAGACAGATGGAGACAAATACATAGGGTTAGGCAATAAAACTTTCTCTAAAGAAAGTTACTAGGGGGAGAAAAATCCCAGGTCTCAGAAGAGAAGTCAATTAATACAATTATTTCAATAAACTTGAGATTCTTGCTAAAATATTTCTAGAACATCCATGTGACTGTGATCTTGACAGTATGGTCATCTATTTATAATATAGCAGCAAGGATCTGACACAAAATTATAATACCACAGGGGTACTTTATTAATATATACAGTTAGAATTTGATATTCTGATTACTCACTAACAGAATATATCTTACAGTTAACTGAATAAGGGGAAATGGTTATTAAAGAGCAAGAGGAAGAGAGAAAATTGAAGGAGTACATCAATACAGAAAGATGATTGGATGAGGTGAGCACTGAGTGGACTGATTTATCAAGGTGGACCTATGTTTATTCATAACTCCTATGTTCACCTCTTACAGCATGTGAACTACATTGTGTTGCAACGACTTTTATCTGATTTCTTTACCACTATAGTCTAATCTTAAGGAGAAATATGGTGACTACTGTGTTCTTCATTGTGTCTCCAATAATCACACAGGGTCTAACACACGGTAGGTACTGGTATCTGGATGGGTGGATGGGTGGATAGGTAGGTGGGTGGATGAATGGATGGACGGGTGGGTAGGGGAGTGGATTAGCTCATGCATCTCTGGTGTTAGGGAGCTGCACAGTCCTTGGCTACAATAAATAGGAAAGTTTCCTCATACCCATGGGAAGCTCAACTGCCAATGCCACAGTCACAAATATCTCTCAGACATCACTAACTTCTTTGCAACAGTTTGCTCAAATTTCTGGTGTTTAACTTTAAAAAATTCCAAGTATTGGAAGAGAAATCTTAGAAATTTAAACTTAAAAACTGATATAAAATACATCACATTCTCACAATTGGCAACACATTATCAATCTCGAGTTTTTAAGTATTACGGATGCTTTTCCATAATTTATTTTATTTTTATTTATATAGTCTCCCAATTTAAAAGAAACCAATGGTATTCATACTTCAGGAAGGGCTGGGCAAGTTCTGAGATTTTAAGGCCTTTCAGAGACAGCTCTGGTCAGGGTCAATGCAAAGCCATCTTTTTTTAGTTGAAATATTTTCTTATTTTAAAGCTTTATTGAGAAATAATTCACATACCGTGTGAATTACCCATTTAAAGTACACAATTCAATGGTTTTTAGTATTTTCACAGAATTGTGCAACCACCACAATGAATTTTAGAACATTTTCATCACCCCAAAAAGAAACCCTGCACTGATCAGCAGCCTCTTCTCATTTCTCATTTCTCCTTTCCCCAGCTTCTGGAAACCACTTATCTCCTTTCCGTTTCTGTAGATTCCCTGTTCTGGACATTTCATAAAAATGCAGTCAGAGAATGTGGTCTTTTGTGACTGGCTTCCTTCACTTTGCATAATGTTTTCAAGGTTCATCAATGTTGTAGGATGTATCCATACTTAATTCCTTTTTATTGCCAAATAATGTTCCATTGCTTGAGCATATCATATTATGTTTATCCATTCATCAACTGATTGACATCTGGGTTGGTTCCATTTTTTGAGGTATTATTAATAATGCTGCTGTCAACATTCATGTGCAAGTTTCTGTGTGGACATAAAGTTTCAGTTCTCTTGGGTATATAACGGAGTGGAATTTATGTGTCATTCGTTAACTCTACGCTTAACCTTTGAAGAACTGCCAGACTCTTTTCCAAAGCAACCGCACCATTTTACATCCCATCAGCAATGTATGAGGGTTCCAACTGCTCCTCATCCTCGTTCACCCCTGTTTTTATCTGTTTTGTTTTTTTTTTTGAACACAAAGCAGTCTTGTAAGGTAGGCAAATTCTGACTCCTGGACCCTCCTCTTCCCCTTTCTTCCCTCTCCTTCCTAACTAGGTCTCCTGCCAAGAACCCAGTGCCTCTCCCAGTGCCCTGTCTCTTTCCATTCCTATAAGCTGCTGTTGCCCAAACTCTAGAGCACTGATTCCTCCTCAGTTCCTCAGCCATTATGCTTTTCCCTTGAAGACTCTGAGGGGTGTCACATTCAAGAAGCAAAGGTTAACAAGCCAAAACATCATTTTACAATAACTCAAGTTCTTTCCTTGACCGAGAAAGGGGCTGGGGTACACACAGATGGGTGGCCCAGACCCCCTTTAAAGAAGGACTTGCTTCCAGCTGGGAGTTGGGGAAGGCACATGTGGTGCAGTCAGCTGCAGGGAGCTGCTTCTCCTGAGTTCTCTCCCTTTTCAAGGCAGCCCACACTCTGACTGAGCAAACTGGGGATGTAAAGGCACATTCATTCTGGTTCGGCACAGAACACTCTCTCCACAGCTCCTTGCCAACTGGCCAAGGCTCTGTTGAGCCTGCACTGCAGTTCAACTTTGTCCTCTTCCAGTCTCGTTTTTGTCTTCTTCCCTTCACAGGTGTTGATTCCTAATAAACACCCTACACTCCAAACTCCATCTCGGCATCTACTTCCAGAGAAGCCAAGCTATGAGAGCTGGTATCAGGAGTGGTCCAAGAAAGGAGGTAATAAGACAGGGTTTTGGAGCAGTTTGTCAGTCAATCACCTTGGGCTGGCAGCGAGGACACCAGTCACTGGTGGTAGGAGGAACACAGACAGCCCTGGAGCAAGGGGGCAGCCCAACTGTTAAAACTTTCACCTGTGGGAGCAGGTATTGGTAGAAGGGAATTAACTAGCTAGAATGATTTATCAGGCGTTTGAGATGTATGGAGAAAAGAGCAGCTGCATGGATAAGAGTACTGGAGCGATTGTTAAGTGCCAGTGATGCTCTACAGAAATATAATGAACATTGAAGGGCTGAGTAAGAGGCAACTGAAAGTCAGGCATGGAAGCCAGAGGGCTTCCTTAGGTGTATACAAAGAAGGTCTCATCTCCTCTAGGAGGGTGGAGAAAGCCAAGGGCCAAGTTCAGGAGGCTTCAATACCCAGTGAAGGCCCCTGAGATTTTGACTCTCAGACTTCTCTGAACTTGCTGAGCCTACAGACGTATAGAAGCCACTCATCTACACTACTAAGAGCTATTACCCCTCCATCTCCCCACCCCAGAAGACAAAGCAGAAGCCTCTGCCTCTTGAAGGCATCATGTGGCATGTCACGTAATTGTGCAATGGAGAAAGGGGAATTCCTAGACATTTAAAGGACTGCTGGAACAAGATCTGAGTAGACATTGATACACAGAGACTTGAAACATTACCACAGGCCCTTGATTACAGTGAAATGATATGGAGACTAGATAATAAATGAAATCCTAGCCAAGTCCTGGCTTAGTGGTCTGCTGTGTCAGTGAGCACACCCTGTGCTCTGTTCCCCTCTCACCAAATGTACAATTGGATTGACATACTTGGCAGTTGCTGTAACTCCCAGTCCTTGGTCTGTGGGGTAACAGCTGTCATGGGAAAAGCCATACGGAAGGCTCTGAACCCCTTCTCCCCTCAAGATAGTGATTCTGCAGCCTGGGAGAAAAAGCAGAGATTAGTGTCACTCTTAAGGATAAAAAGATGCAGGGGTGGTGGTCCCCCAAATACCTCCATCTAATTTGCTAATCCAGGCCCTGAAGAAACCAGATGGATCGTGGAAGATTACTGTAGATCAGGGGTCAACGAACTTTTTCCATAAAGGGCCAGATAATAAATATTTAGATTTTGCTGGCCATATAGTTTCTGTTTCAACTACTCCATTCTGCTGTTGTAGCATGAAAGCAACTATAGACAATTTGTAAATGTGGCTGGGTCCCAATAAAACACAGTAACGTATTTTTAAAATAAAATAAATTTTATATACAAAAATAGGCAGAGGGCTGGATTTGACTCTGAGGCTCGAGTTTGCTGACTCCTGCTACAGACCACAACAAGCACGCCCACACAGGAGCCTAAATTACAGCCACCAGGCAAGATGTGGCATCTTTGCTAGAGAAAGTAACATGGCCTCAGGAATATGGCATGTGGTCTTGACATGGTGAATGCATTTTTTTCTATTACAGTCAAGAAAGGGGATCAGAGATAGTTCACATTCATAACAAATGGGCCACAATATACATTTTAAGTTTTACCCCAGAGCTATGTAAACTTCTGCCCTCTGTCATATATATTACATAGATATATTACAGGAGATCTCTGGACTATCCTGGTATTCCTCAGAACATGATATTTACATATTACATCTATTATGTTGATTAGGCCAGATGAGCAAGAAGTGACCAGCAGCCTAGTGGCCTTGGTAAGACCTTCACAGGTGCTCCAGAAGATGGGAGATAAACTGAATATATACGGGTCTGCTTCATCCATTAAAGTTTTATGGTCTAGTGGTCAGGGGCATGCTGAAATCCCCTCCTAGGGGAAAGACAAATCATTACATCCTTCACCACCTACAATGAAAAAGGACACACAATGCCTGGTACGCCTCTTTGGGTTCTAAAGACGTTGTGTTCTATAGCTACTGAGAGTTTCATGGTCCACGTACTGAGTGAGGTGAGTGGCTATGGATTTGAGGGCTGCAAAGCAGGAAAGGGCTCTACAGCAGGCCCAGGCTGTGATGCAAGCAGCCATTCTGACCACAGTGGCAAAGATGGAGGCGACGCATGGGCCAGCAGTATGCACTCTCATTTTCCAAGACTGATATTCCTACTGGTCATCCCTTTTCAGTGGAAGAAAAAAGGCCTACGGTTAAAAATTGCCACTGTTGGGGCTTCCCTGGTGGCGCAGTGGTTGAGAGTCCACCTGCTGATGCAGGGGACACGGGTTCATGCCCCGGTCCGGGAAGACCCCACATGCTGTGGAGCGGCTGGGCCTCTGAGCCATGGCCGCTGAGCCTGCATGTCCGGAGCCTGCGCTCTGCAACAGGAGAGGCCACAACAGTGAGAGGCCCACATACCACAAAAAAAAAAAAATTGCCACTGCTGAACAGAGACCAGCACTGAGCCTCCAGTATGGTACCATTCCTTGAAGAGACCAAGTGGCTAACTTGGCAGCAAATTGACTATACTGGGCCCCTTCGATCTGGGAAAAGCCAGAAGTTCAGGAATACACATGTGTTCTGGATACAGATGTTTCTTTCCCACCTGTAGGCCTCAGCCAAGACCACTATCTAAGGGCTTACAGAGTGTTTGATCCACTGGTATGAGATTCTATATAACATCACATCAGACCATGGGACAACTTCCCAGCAAAGGAGGAGCAAGGGTAGGCCCAGGATCATGGGATCCATGGGATCCATGGGCTGCAGCACATTCCACATCTCTCAGAAGCTGCTTGCCTGAGAGAGCACTGAAACAGCCTGCTGAGGGCACAGCTGAAGCACCATCAGAGGCATTACTCTGATAGGGTGGGGTCCCAATCTCTAGGGTGCAGCATACTCATCAAATAAAAGAACTTACATGCTTTGTTTCCAAGAGAAAGAATAGATGAGATCAGGAACAAGAGTGGAAGCAGGAGTTGACCCACTCACTGTCACTCTGAGTGACCCAGCTCCTTCAGTTCCGGGCTCTGCAGGGTTAGACCTGGTACTCAAAGGAGGCACACTCTGGCCAGGGGACACAGCAAGAGTCTCTTGAATTATAAGCTATGGCTTCCACTGGGGCAGTTTGGGCTCCTTGTGTCCAGGGACCAACAGGAAGAAGAGAACTTAAGCATCTTGGTGCCTCTGTCATCAGAAGGAGGCTGGCCTGTTGTCACGCAGTGGGGACCGTGAGGAACATAGGTGCGCCCGCCTTGGGCAATCGCTGGCATTCCCTTGCCCAACTGTGATGGTAAAATGGGCATGTGTACCAGACCCCACCCAAGAGCATGGTGACCAGAACCTGAGGCCTCTTGGAAATAAAGGTCTGGGTAGGTCATGGCACCAGGTAGGCCACCGAGGCCAGCAGAGGGACAGTTTAGGAGGACAACAATGAAGAGTAGCTGCCACTGTGACCAGCCCAGCGGTGGTGGCTGCCTTCTGTCCACTCACCTCCCTCTTCCAGGTTTCCCTCAGGAAGCGAAGCTCACGACAGAGCAATGGAGGAAGCGCACAACAAATGGGTGCGGAAATGGGGCTCCCAGCCCTGGGCTGGGAGGATGTGAGAGTCACAGAGCCGAGGAGTCTAGTCAGCAGCCAGCTCTTCCCAGACACATGGAGGGACTGAGGGACGGATGGAGACTGAGAGAGGCGGAGTGGGAGGGCCTGGGGGTGGTGGCCTCGTCTGAGTTCCACACTGATTGGCCGAAGCTTGGACGAGCTCCACACTGACTGGCTGAGGCTTGGAGGCCAGGCCAGTCCTTGTTTCAAGGGCACCCACGTCCCTTCCCAGATGTACGGACTGATAAATCTTCGCAACCCAGGCTCCATCGTAGGCCTGCTGCTGGAGAACCCCAACTGAAACAAGGGTTATGTCCATCATAGCAGTGATTGAGAGTCCCTTTTCCCCCTTCTCCCAACTTTCTTCCTAAACTTTAACCGCTTCAGGTTTTTCCCTTTTTAGTGCTTCTCCAAAGCACTCTTTCTTCCTTCTCAGGCCGCACAGTGGAAGGTGGGCTCCAGACTTCAGGCCTACCTGGCAGGGGACCACCGGGGGCTCCAGACTTCAGGCCCACCCCTCCCTCCATTCTCTCTTTCTCTCTCAAATCATATTTCACCTCATTCACCGCCAATCCCCAGGGGAGGGGAAGCTCTGGACAATCACATGTTATATTTTTGTCCCAATCACACATATCCTATCAGTGCAAATGAGTGCCAATAGTTTAATGAACTACACCCTAGAGTTATCTGTGTTTTGGAAAAAGTTATTCACCCCAAGAATGCCTCTCTAATGGAGAATTTCAGGCAACAATGACATAATGACAGGGTTGAGCCTCCCCTGTACCCTTCAGAATGCACCGTTACTTTGCCTGCACTCAGCCCTTTGGCTCAGTCAAATACCAAAGAGCATTAAGACAACAAAAATAACAAATGACTGGGTCTTTATTATATGCTAGCCATTGGGCTGGGCCTTTTACATTCCTCTAAACCCCACACCAACTTCGGGTGAGATAAATAGCTGAGGCTTGGAAACCCAAATGTTTCCCCAGGGGAAAGCAGCTTGGAAGTGGCAGAGAGAAAATCCACTCAGCTATTTTGACTTCCAGTGCCCAGCCCACTGAAGCAGCCGGAAAGCCACTCCCGGCTGGCACACAAGCACGGCTGCCTTAGCAACAGCTCAGCAGCACACCACAGGGATTGGTACACATTTTATTGTTGAATAATGTCCAGAAGGCATTGTTCATCATTTAGGGTCTGAAATAATATACCAGACTGTGAAGAAAATGTTTGGGTGGGACATTCTTGGATCGACAGAGAAATTTCCAAAGGTTTGTGTTAATTTCCTTACTTTAAAGCAAGAATGAAGCCATCTACCTATACATGTGCTGTGAGTTAGGAAAAAGGCCCCCATTTCAGGGTGGGAGCTGGAGAGCTGGAGAGCTGCTATTTAGCCACTTTCACTCAGAGATCCGAGTCTAGATTTTAGTAGATTCAGTTGTTTTAGACATGTGCTCAGAGCCAAGGAGAATGCCATGGCCTCAGTCCTCCAAGGACCACAGTGCTTGAGCCCCAGTGAGAGGTTTGGTTCAGTGAATGACAGCTGACATGGTAGAGGCAAAGTGCCTATGAGCTGCCTCCCCTTCTATGCAACATTGCCCTTCCTTGTGAATTTCATTCAGTTCATCCAGTGATAGTATTTTTAGAAAAATGTACAGAAGTGACACTGGGGTCCTTTACACAATCATCTCAGCAAGTACTTTCCCTTGTGAAAGTGGCAGAGATTTAGGGGCAGGGGAGAGTAGCTATGACCATGAGGACAGTCAGAATATTTCAACACTATGGACCGAATGAGGCCCATATGGACCCAAAAGTGACCCTTGAGGGAAGGCAAGCAGGACACTACAGACTTGGGGTGTCCAGGTGGGCACTGGGCATATTTCCCTACAGGATGACAGTCCCTCTCCCAGGAAGGCTAGGGTCTGACATGCTCTGGCAGCAATGGTAGAAGGTGGGTGGAGGAGGGGGGACATGCAAGACAACCCCAGGCGGCTGGAGACTTAGCCAGTTCCAGTGCTTTAGTGCCCACGAGGGCTTCCTGGGGCCAGGGTGTCTGGAGAGGTGGAAGGGCACGCAGGGAGCTCGGGCCAGTGCCTATTCACTAACCAGTAAGGAGCATTTAATATTTTCTTAATGCTCGTTGCTGTACTGGGAGCAGCCCTGGTTATGACACATGGACACAGGATGGCTTCCTGAGGAACACTGGAAGATCTTTGCAGAGCGCTGTGACCTGACCAGAAATCCCTGAGTGACTGATCATTCCTTCCAGGGGCCAGTCTTCTTCAGGAGTTTTGTAGACACCTGGGGACTCACTGCAAATACTCAGCAAAAGTTCAAAAGACTTCCCCATTGGCAGAAGAATCCCAAGACAGATATAATAATCCAGGGCTATGTCTTAATCTCCAAGTGGACCTGAACCTTGTAGAACCAGGAGATGGACTGTCATTGTGTCAGTTCGTTCTTACTGACCAGAGATGTTAAATAGACATCATCTCAGAGGCCAACTCCAGTTGATTGCTGGTGGTTGTCTGATGTACTGTGTTGAGTAGGATTCTGAAGTTAAGTCCAGTCTCTGAGAGAAGCTGTCCCATGATTAGTGCAGTGGTGACATCCTTCCTCTAGACTTGGGCTTTTTTTTTAAAAGCTTTTTTGGCATGTCATCGGCCTGTTGCCACCTGGTGAAGACTATGGACATTTTTTCAGAGTAATAGCTTTCAAAAATAAAATTAAATGCAGAGGAAACAAAATATGTTAAATATAGTTATAAAAATATTAATAAAAGTTAAGATACTGTAATATATGTGCATCTTTATTAACGCATTCAACAACAAGATCCAGTGGTGGGTACAGTAACTGTTGAATTAGTAATGAGTGTAAATGATATTTTGAGATGCCTGAGACAGCTGAGTGTAATATGAATATGTCTGTGGTTTCTATTATCAAAAGCACTGCTAGGGCTTCCCTGGTGGTGCAGTGGTTGAGAATCTGCCTCCCAATGCAGGGGACACCAGTTCAAGCCCTGGTCTGGGAAGATCCTACATGCCGCGGAGCAACTAGGCCCGTGAGCCACAACTACTGAGCCTGCGCGTCTGGAGCCTATGCTCCGCAACAAGAGAGGCCGCGATAGTGACAGGCCCGCTCACCGTGATGAAGAGTGGCCCCTGCATGCCACAACTAGAGAAAGCCCTCGCACAGAAACGAAGACCCGACACGGCCAAAAATAAATATAAATAAATAAATAAATTTGGAGGAAAAAAAAAAGCATCCAAACCATGAAAGTTGCTCAGTTAAAAAAAAAAAAAAAAGCACTGCTAATTCTACTGACTTGTTGCCGACATTCACAGTGGAAGGAAGTGCCAAATTTGACTTTAAGGTTAATGACAATATAGAGGTCATTTTTTCCCATTCACATTCAGAGACCCCTTGGGGAGAGCCCAGGGACCCCAGGTTACTAACCTCCAGTTGAGACTGTAGCACAGACCCAGCCCCTGATGTGTCAGGTTCTCTAAGACATCCAGAACTCATGTCCACTGAAGTCCAGAGCTGTGCACACCAGCAGCTGGTACCTATTTGTTTACCTAAATGCTTATCATCCCATGACTCCTTGGCAGGTGGTGAGGGGGCACACCAGTGTCATTCTGATTTTCATCATGGCCCAGTTCCTGGGAAAACAGAAAACTCTCCCTTTGTGTAAATTCCCTGGAAAGCTCAGGTTGCCTTAGGGTCTCCAGTATAGAGCTGCAGACACCAAGGATCCTGGTAATCAGTGAGGTGACAGCTCCCTATTATAGTGTGTGAGTGTGGGAACAGTCACCAGCTGCCTCGGGTAGGGTTGAGCCATGAGAGAAGGGCAGCTCCAATAGAATCCACCTGTGATGGCATCGACAGCACGTCATGGCTGGCACCCCTTCCTCGGCGGTGTTTGTAAGAGTTATACCTGCTTGCAGGTTGATGAATTTATAATTATCTCCTGGTGAAAAATAGGACTGAAGACAGACCATCTCCCACACATAGTCCTTTAAACAAAACTCAGCAGTAGTAGACTTTTACAATGGCATGAGTGAAGTAAATGGGGACTAACACATTTTGCAACATGAAATGAAACTCAAATTTGGTCATTACAATTGACTATATTTAAATTGTAGCTATTAAATTAGGGAAGAAAAAAGCAAACAGCTTCCACCTGGGACATCAAATAACGTTGCTCTCTGTGCTGTACACTTCAAACTTACATGATATTATAAATCAACTATACTTCAATAAAAATTAAAAAAAAAAACTGCTCGGAGAGAATGTCAACCCAGAATTCTGGCAGTTACTGATAAACCTCGGAAATTTTCTTGCCTCTTGTTAAGCCCCTTTGGAACTCCAAGAGTAGTTGTAGCTGAAGGCAGTGAAAAACACATGCGCAGGCCTTGACGTCTGAGTTGTGTACCCAACATTTTATTCCTTGACCTCAAGGATGCTCTGAAATCACCTGCACAATAAAATTCTCCTTTAGACTGTTTGACTGCTTCATTCTCTGTGCAGTCAGATATTGAGAATGTACCCAGGAGTGTGACATTTAAGAGCACAAGCCCCATTTGGCCTCCCATATGCTGAAGACTCTATATAAAGTTGTGAACAGCAGCCAGGGGTCATAATTGGCTTTGTGTGAGCTATGTCTTTGCCTATAGACTTGCTGACCACCACTGCTCATCCAGTAACTCCCAGAGGTGGGACAAAGATAAGTACCTTCATTTCTATTCAAAACCCTGGAAGGTAGAAAAGATTCTGTCAGGTTGAGTCTTTGGGGCCTAATAAGATTGGAACATGTTCTTCCTCACTTAATTCCTGCCTGAATCACAGGTCTCCTTATACCTACTCAACACTTGCCAAACTCAAAGTCTATAAAAGAAGTGAAGAAATTAACCTGAAATAAATGACTGGCATCAGTGTGCAGCATACTGAAAAGGAGGCTGGGAGAAAAATGGGTAATTATAATCAAGCTTAGTGACGGTGATGGTGGTGGTGATGATGATGATGGTGGTACATTTATTAAATGCCTCATACATACATGCTGGAAACTATGTTATTTCTGAGCTCCCTATTCTATTTTATTGATCTTGGTATCTGTCTTTATGCTAACACAACCCTGCTTTTATTATTGTAGCTTTGTGATATGTTTTGAAATCAGAAAGTGTGATATCTCCAATTTTGTTCTTCTTTTCCAAGATTGCTTTGGCTATTTGGGTCCCCTGAGAATCCATATGAATCTTAGGATAGAGTTTTTCCATTTGTGCAAAAATGACATTGATATTTTGATAGGGATGCACTTTAAAAATACAACCTCATTTATTTCTTATGACAACCTATGAGATACGTTCTATTATTATTTCCAAAATACACATAAGAAAGTGGAGGCACTGATCTAGTACCTTTTTACAAAAATGTTAGCACTGAGCTATGGAAATTCAGGCAAGTGCTTTAAATTTCTTTCCCACTAGTATTAATGAATATTATTATCATCATCAACTGTCTACATTCTTTTTACCTTGTTCCTATAATCATCTGCTTTTGTCTGTGGGGAGTCTTTTTTAAAAAAATTAATTTATTTAATTAATTTATTTTTGGCTGTGTTGGATCTTCATTGCTGCGCTGGCTTTCTCTAGTTGCATCCAGCGGGGACTACTCTATGCTGCGGTGAGCAGGCTTCTCATTGCGGTGGCTTCTCTTGTTGAGGAGCACGGGCTCTAGGAGCGCAGGCTTAAGTAATTGTGGCATGTGGGCTCTAGAGTGCAGGCTCAATAGTTGCTCCGCAGCATGTGGGATCTTCCCGGACCAGGGCTCGAACCTGTGTCCCCTGCATTGGCAGGCGGATTCTTAACCACTGTGCCACCAGGGAAGCCCATGTGGGGAGTCTTGACAGGAGTTGGAGATTTGGCCCCAGGGCCCCAGACAGGTCCTTGTGAGCTGGATTATCCCAGCAGTGAGATCACAGTCTGCCTGGAAAAACTGACTCCGTAGCTCTGGTAAATTGGCATTGTATGTGCTGGGATGGTTGACATTCTTCACAGAGGGCCCTGCTAGGGCCATGAATAAACCTCACACTTTGTATGTATTGTTGTCATATCAGCTCTCCAGCAATTCACATGTGGTAGTAGTTCCAGAGGTGGTGCCTGAAATTCATTGCCCAGGTGTAAATTTCACATGCTATTAGTCAGAGCCATCCTTAGGGAGGGTGTTTGGAGCAGTTCAAGTGAATAATGAGTTTTAAAAACTTATTATTAAGGAAAAGTTCTAACATATTCATAAGTAAAGACAGTAGTATCACAAGTGCCCATGTCTGAATATTTTTATATAGATGAAATCAAGTTAAAAAGAACTTCAAGGACAGCTTTGAAGAGGAAAATAATTTGAGAAAAAAGAGAAAAAGGAAGGTGGGATAAAAGGGATGGGTCACACCCAAAGTCTCTTTATAAGATGGATGACAAAGGCCACAAGGGTGATGGCTCACCTTGTCCTAGGAACATTTGTGAGGCCTCCCACAGGATTTAATAAATCCATCATAACGAAATAGTTAATATTTATTAAACCTTTGCTATGTGCTAAGCACTGTTTTACAAACTTATGAGGTAGCCATTATTATTATTATGCTCATTTTACAAATGAGAAAATTGTGGCTTTGAGATGTTAAAGTTCACTTTCTCAAAGCCCTGTAGCTGATCAATATCAGAGGCAAGATTGGAACCCAGTATCTTTTGACAGAAGAGCCTCTGCTAACAATATGCCTGTGTTTATTAAGTCTGGTCCATGGGCTTTTTGACTCAAAACCACTAGGGCATTTGTTAAAAAGGCAGATTTCTCACTCCCATCCTAGATTAATGCATGAGAATACCATGGTGTGAGGCCTAGGAATATGCATCTGAAATAAGTTTTTTAGGTACATCCAAGTTTGAGAACTGTGGCCCCAGGACTTCTTCATCAGAAGTTCTCTGAACTTTCTTGATTCACCACCTTTATCTGTAAAATGTTTTTTTTTTGTTGTTGTTGTTTTTTATTCTGTACGTGGGCCTCTCACTGTTGGGGCCTCTCCCGTCGTGGAGCACAGGCCCCGGACGCGCAGGCTCAGTGGCCATGGCTCACGGGCCCACCCGCTCTGTGGCATGTGGGACCTTCCTGGACCGGGGCACGAACCCGCGTCCCCTGCATCGCCAGGCGGACTCTCAACCACTGCGCCACCAGGAAAGCCCTGTAAAATGCTTTAAAATATGTCTTCCTCAGTGTGTTCCCATTCTCTCTCCAAATTATATCTACTCTTTATAAATTACTCTTTACAATTTAATATATAGATGCCATTGCTCTAATTATTATGTATGCCATATATATATACACACAAATACAAATATTTTTTAACATCTTTATTGGAGTATAATTGCTTTACAATGGTGTGTTAGTTTCTGCTATATAACAAAGTGAATCAGCTATACATATACATATATCCTCATATCTCCTCCGTCTTGTGTCTTGCTACCACACTCCCTATCCCACCCCTCTAGGTGGCCACAAAGCACTGAGCTGATCTCCCTGTGCTATGCAAATGCTTCCCACTAGCTATCTATTTTACATTTGGTAGTGTATATATGTCCATGCCACTCACTCACTTCATCCCAGCTTACCCTTCCCCCTCCCCGTGTCCTCAAGTCCATTCTATATGTCTGCGTCTTTATTCCTGTTCTTCCCTGAGGTTCGTCAGAACCATTTTTTAGATTCCATATATATGCGTTAGCATATGGTATTTGTTTTTCTCTTTCTTACTTTGCTCTGAATGACAGTCTCTAGGTCCATCCACCTCACTACAGATAACTCAATTTTCTTTTTATGGTAATATTCCATTGTATATATGTGCCACATCTTCTTTATCCATTCATCTGTTGATGGACACTTAGGTTGTTTCCATGTCCTGGCTATTGTAAATAAAGCTGCAATGAACATTGTGGTACGTGACTCTTTTTGAATTATGGTTTTTTCAGGGTACATGCCCAGTAGTGGGATTTCAGGGTCGTATAGTTTTTTTAAGGAAGCTCCATACTGTTCTCCATAGTGGCTGTATCAATTTACATTCCCACCAACAGTGCAAGAGGGTTCCCTTTTCTCCACACCCTCTCCAGCATTTATTGTTTATAGATTTTTTGATGATGGCCATTCAGACAGGTGTGAGGTGATATCTCATTGTAGCTTTGATTTGAATTTCTCTAATGATTAATGATGTTGAGCATTCTTTCATGTGTTTGTTGGCAATCTGTATATCTTCTTTGGAGAAATGTCTATTTAGGTCTTCTGCCCATTTTTGGATTGGGTTATTTGTTTTTTTGATATTGAGCTGCATGAGTTGCTTGTAAATTTTGGAGATCAATCCTTTGTCTGTTGCTTCATTTGCAAACATTTTCTCCCATTCTGAGGGTTGTCTTTTCATCTTCTTTATGTTTTCCTTTGCTGTGTAAAAGCTTTGAAGTTTCATTACATACCTTTTGTTTATTTCTGTTTTTATTTCCATTTTTCTAGGAGGTGGGTCAAAAAGGATCTTGCTGTGATTTATGTCATAGAGTGTTCTGCCTATATTTTCCTCTAAGAGTTTAATAGTGTCTGGCCTTACATTTAGGTCTTTAATCCATTTTGAGTTTATTTTTGTGTATGGTGTTAGGGACTGTTCTAATTTCATTCTTTTACATGTAGCTGTCCAGTTTTCCCAGCACCACTTATTGAAGAGGCTGTCTTTCCTCCATTGTATAGTCTTGCCTTCTTTATCAAAGATAAGGTGATCATATGTGCATGGGTTTATCTCTGGGCTTTCTTTTGTGTTCCATTGATCTATATTTCGTTTTTGTGCCAGTACCATACTGTCTTGATTACTGTAGCTTTGTAGTATAGTCTGAAGTCAAGGAGCCTGATTCCTCCAGCTCCATTTTTCTTTCTCAAGATTGCTTTGGCTATTCAGGGTCTTTTGTGTTTCCATACAAATTGTGAAATTTTTTGTGAAAAATGCCCTTGGTAGTTTGATAGGGATTGCATTGAATCTGTAGATTGCTTTGGGTAATATAGTCATTTTCACAATGTTGATTCTTCCCATCCAAAAACATGGTATATCTCTCCATCTGTTCATATCATCTTTAATTTCTTTCATCAGTGTCTTATAGTTTTCTGCATACAGGTCTTTTGTCTCCTTAGGTAGGTTTATTCCTAGGTATTTTATTCTTTTTGTTGCAGTGGTAAATGGGAGTGTTTTCTTAATTTCTCTTTCAGATTTTTCATCATTAGTGTATAGGAATGCAAGAGATTTCTGTGCATTAATTTTGTATCCTGCAACTTTACCAAATTCATTGATTAGCTCTAGTAGTTTTCTGGTAGCCTGTTAGGATTCTCCATGTATAGTATCATGTCATCTGCAAATCATCTCCCATTTACTTCTTCTTTTCTGATTTGGATTCCTTTTCTTTCTTTTTCTTCTCTGCTTGCTGTGGCTAAAACTTCCAAAAGTATGTTGAATAATAGTGGTGAGAGTGGACAACATTGTCTTGTCCCTGATCTTAGAAGAAATGATTTCAGTTTTTCACCATTGAGAAAGATGTTGGCTGTCGGTTTGTCATATGTGGCCTTTATTATGTTGAGGTAAGTTCCCTCTATGCCTACTTTCTGGAGGTTTTTAACTTAAATCGGTGTTTAATTTTGTTGAAAGCTTTTTCTGCATCTGTTGAAATGATCATTATTGTTTTTCTCCTTCAATTTGTTAATATGGTTTATCACATTGATTTGTGTATACTGAAGAATCATTGCATTCCTGGGAGGCTTAATAAAATTTAGATTTGCAAATATTTGTTTAGGGAAATTGGATTTGATAAAAACAGGTCACAAAAGAAAATTTACAATGGCAGAAGCTATAATGGATGTAATTTGTTAGATGTATTAAATACTTCTGTATACAAAACAGAAAAAACAGAAATACAAAACAGAAATAAATCCTTTGAAAATAATTTTAGTAAAATAAAAATAAAAGTAAAAAGTATTAGATACAAGTTTACATGACAGAATAGGAATGATGCAGGAATTAAACTGGCTTAATGGAATTCACTTCAGAAAATGTATTACATTTGCATTCATAAACATGGAGTCCAAGGGACTGCAGCCAAAACATTCAGCTGGTGCGAATGGTCAAGGCCACACTCTGTGGAGAGAATGCCCAGTTCCCACCAGAAGGCAGTTTCCTGAACCCAGTGGAACTCAGGCACAAGTGTGGAAATAGCCTGGTTAATTCTGCTCAAACCCCACAGCCTACCAGTTAAGACAGCCATGCATGGGCATGATCCATCTCTCTAGCCATCCCTCCTGCCTTCCCCCAACCTCCTCCAGTTAAACTGGGTGATTCCCCAGCCTGGGTTTCCTAGCTCACACCATTTTCCCTGCCTGGCAGGTCTTTCCGTGCCCTACTTCCTACCCTTCCTTCCAGATGCAGGTCCAACTCTTCCTCATTGCTTCCCTGTGGCCTCCATCCCACCGCGATCCAGACCTTGTCCCTCCGCAGATATACTTCTCCTGCCAAGGTCACCAAGGACCTCTACGTTGCCAAATCCAATGGAGTTTCTCAGATTGCCTTCTCTGCCCATCACTCCCTCCTTCTGGTAGAAATCATTTCTTCCCAAGTTTCCACGACCCCTTGTACAATGCAGCTTCATTTGGCCAACGGCCATGTCCAGAGAGGACTGCAGCTGTGGGCTGTTATCAACTTGCATCCAGGCCAGCTGAGGGAATGAAGACCTCAGTCCTGATGGAGAGAGCTGGGCAATATCCACCACACGCCTCAAACTCAGCAGGTCCAAAACCAAATGCTTTTGGTCCTGACCATTCTATTTCTAATTTTTCCCTGACTTTCACTGCTCTAGTTGAAGTTCTCATCACCTCCTGACTAAATTAATGTGTCAGCCTCCTTCTTGGTAAGTTTGACCTACTCCAGTTCATCCTATACACAGTTAGCTAGATTTTTTTTTTAATCTCTTCTTTTTTGGTATTTTTAAAAACTGTGGTAAAATATACATAACATACAATTGACGATTTTGACATTTTAAGTGGCATCAATTACATTAATATGTTGTGCCATCATCACCATTGTCTATTTCTAGAACTTTTTCATTACACCAAACAGAAACTCTGTAACCATCAAACAGTAACTCCCATGCCCCCTCCCTCACCCCTGGTAACCTCTAGTCTGTTTTCTGTTTCCCATGGAATGTTTTTAAGGAGACAACTGTGCACCAGGCATCGTTCATCAAAATATCTTCTAAGTCCTCTTCAACTCTCTCTGGTGCTGAATGGTCTGCTCTCTCTGACCCCTGCACCTCACCTTTCAGTGCCTTGCTGCGGTCTCTCCCTCCACCTTCTCCTCGTGTCCCAACCCTATAAGCTCTCAGCCGAGACCTTCTAGACCCACATAACTGGCAGCAAAGTGCAGTTTGGCTTTTGTCTCAGGGGGAGCAGCCTCTTGGAATTCTTGGCAATAAAATTCTCCATCTTAGCCCCAGAAAAATTTGATGTCCCCACAAATCTATTGTATAATTTCCTCCCAGAGGTGACAGTGGAAGGAGAACAAATGCAATATTTGCTTGTGGCACCCAAGATTATTATTTACTCACAGCCTGAGTGTCCCCCTCTGCTTGTCTTATGGGGTTGCTGAATTTGAAACTGCACTGGCAGCAGAAGAGTTAGTGCAGGGATAGAAAGTGGACTGGGCCAGCAGGTGGGGAGAGTCAAAGTGTCACCTGGACAAGGTGACATTAAAGAGCTGGGGCAAGAGTACAGAGAGAACAGAAGTGCTGAAAACACAGAGGTGGGAAAAGCATGGTCAGTTCAAGGAACGCAAGGAGGCCTGGTTGCCTGGAGAGTAGCGGGCACAGGAGAGTGACATGAAACAAGGGTGGAGATGAAACTCCTGAGGGCCTTACAGATCATGTAAGAAGTTTAGACTTGCCTCCATGTTCAATGGGAAGCTCTCACTGTATGAGAAAGAAAACCCCATGTCAAGGGTTTAAACAATAAAGGGGATTTATTGACCCGAGTAACTGAAAAGTTCAAAGGACCTTGAGGTGAGGCCTCTGGCTTCATTTCTCAGGAACTCTCTTCTTTGCTCTTCTGTGAGAGTCCTTGGGCTAGTTTCTCTCAAGGGTGGCAAGATGCTTTTTGGTAGCAACCAGGGTACAGGTGTCTTTTTTTTTCAACAGAAAAGGGAAGGTCTAGCTTCTTTAAGCAGGTGAGGAATGTAACAGAATTCCTCACCTTCACTCTGATTGGGTCAGCCCGGACCAGTCACTGTGGGCGGGCCCTTGCTATGCACCTCTCTGCATAACCTCTCTGCATAACTCTGCAGTGAAGTTCTTATGCCAATCAGGACGCCCCTGAAGCTAGGGCTGGAGTCAATCCCAGTGGCATGGCTGCTACTTAGTAAGGGTAGAATAGGTTCCCCCAAATTTGGAAACTATTAGCAAAGGAAGAAAAGGGAAGATGCTAGGTAGGTAATCAAGAAAGTTCACTATACCAGAGAAGGATTTTTAAAGCTGCTCTGAGGAGGACAGGTTCCAGGAGCCAGCAAGGAAGGAGGGCGACCAATTAGGAGACTGTTGCAGTAGTTCGGTCCCGAGATGATGGTGGTAGAAACTGAGATGCATTTTGGAGATAGAATTGACTGGACTTCGTA
This sequence comes from Mesoplodon bidens, assembly GCF_964165515.1. Taxonomy (NCBI): domain Eukaryota; kingdom Metazoa; phylum Chordata; class Mammalia; order Artiodactyla; family Ziphiidae; genus Mesoplodon; species Mesoplodon bidens. The sequence goes on along the minus strand of NC_138166.1, from coordinate 69,836,867 downwards.
ATGGATGGGGTGTTGGAGGAGGTAGTTTCGGCCCGACTCTGCGGGATCTCAAATACCAGGTTTTGGACTTCATCTTTGTAGTCAGCAATGGAAGTGTTAAAGTGGGCTGCCTTTTGCGAGAGTAAGAGATTAATAATTTTTATTCGTTTGGTTTGCCTTTCACTTTCTCTTCCTCCTTATTTTTTTTTTTTTTACTTTTTACAATTTACCACAGCATATTCTTTTGTTCTTCTAATGTTTTCCAGATGACGAAAACACCAAAATCAGAATCTATGGTTTTACAAGAGTTTTATTTACTGCTCACTGTGTATCCAAGTGACTGAGAATATCCTCAAAAATCTGTTTTTTGTAGTCTAATTTTACAAGGACCAAAGGACACATCTTCTCTTGAATCTTAGAATACTCTGAGATTAATATTAACTTAGCTGAATGTTTCCAGTTTGAATTAGCATGCTGCAATGCCATTCAACCTTGCAACTTGCTATCCTCAGGAATTGAATGTGCTTTAGCTTTTCAAAATATCAATTATCAGGCATAAGAGTTCAATGGCAGCTCTGGTTTAACCCCTTAGCTATCTATCATCTAAAGCTTACAGAAATAGTTGAATTAAACTTCAAGGATATAGGGTGACTATTTTTGCAGCCTAAGCAAACAATAGCTGCAATTTGATGCCCTTGATGGAAGTGGACTGGTATGTTAATTCTGCATATGAATTCAGCAAAGCACTTACATTAAAGAATTTACTCTTTTCATTCAAGTTCGACTCCATCCTCTCAAAAAGAATTGCTATTTCTCCATTCACTGAAGAAGTCCGGGACCTTGGCTTGGTCTCATTTTAAGTTTCCATATATTATTTTGTCATATATTACTTTGCTGTGCTTTGCCCCATCTCTCTGATCTTCAGTGTTCTCATCCTCTCTTTACCCCTGATTAGGATCCAAGTTCCTGATTAGATACGTCACAACATTGTTTTGAAGGTCAAGTGAGATGATACATTGAAAAGTTGTGAGGACTGCTAAGGTCTCCATAAAACTTTTACTTTTGTGATAATGCAGCATCTGCAGTTGTAGCAGTTACCGTCGGGGCCCTTTTTCATTACAGCTTCCTCAGTCTTTGTATGAGGGACTTCTCCAGCCTCCTGAGGACACTAGACCAATGTACAAGGCAGGCTGAAGTGCCAGGACATTTATGCCCCTGAGAGCAGTCCTCAACCCATGGCCAGTGGAGTTGGTGCATAAATATCCCAGCCTCTTGCCCCTTGGTGATGCTGGTAGGTGTGGCACACCTCTAAGAAGTGTCCTATGCAGTCTCCCAGAGGTCCTCAGTAAGCTAAGCCCCATTCCCATAGTAGTAACTTCATTAATGCACAGTTTTGTGTTCCATTTTATGTTTTACTTCCTCAATTCCTGAACTGGTATTTCCTGGGTTTACCTCGCAAACAAATGACCTGCCCTCAAATTCTTATCTTAAGGTCTGTCTCTGGTGGAACTCAACCTAAGACCCTAGTTCTAATGGTCTTTCAAAAAGTATATGTGCAGCTAGCTCACCGATGACATGTTAGAATTCTCTGGCTTTATCGCCCAGCCTTAGTCCTGGATGGAACTAAGTCTGTTTTGCCTCCTGATTGCTGGGACTTAGTGTATTTAGTGTTAACTCTCTGAGAGGTGGTCTCCAAGTAATTCTGGCCACACCCACCATACCCTGAGAGACCATATACCTTATAGAAGGGCCAGCTGAAACATGAGTCAAGCAGACGGAGATTAAATACCACCATTATTGCTAATAAAGATGATACTGGAGAATGTGGCTTGTAGCTGTGGGCAAGTGAGCTTTCTAACACTGAACCCCAAAGTCAGGCAGACTTACCTACATAGTCGTAGAGAGTGTTGGACAACTGAAGGCTTCAACTGCCCTGGCAGAGCCTGCCAGTCTAAAGTTTGCAGAAAGGAGGAGCAGAACAGGATGTGTTCTGTATGCAGAGACAGATCCCAAAGAGAAAAAGGAGGAAGGGGCTGAGTCACACATGCCAAGCTCCTGTTCTCCCATTCCTCCCTTTTAGAAATGAGAGGGGCCAGAAAGAAACCCAGAATGTTATTGTAATGGATTCCTTTCTCATGGAAACAAGATGTTAGGGGAAAGGAGTTCCCCTTTTCCCACATTCCCCAGGTTTGTGTTCTCTTAACTCCTTAGGCTTGACCATTAAACTCCAGGCCAACTGAGAGTGTGCCTGTCTCCCCTGCAGGAGGAGATCAACAATCTAGGATGACAGTACAGCCCTTACCATGAGCACATCCCCGACCCCTCCCGCCCAAACGCCAACTACTCTTCCTTCGTGTGTTCTCCTGAGCCTGGTGGTGAAGAGGGTAGCTATTGCCCTTGGAAGGCAATTTATCGACTGAAGTAATTACAGGCCACGCTGAACTCCAGCTGAAAGCTCCCCGTTCACTTTTCATTCTAAATTACATCTAACCATGTTGTTTAGAACAGTCTATCAGAGGTTCTGCAAAGAGATTATATGACACTGTAAAGATGCTTCAATAAAAAACATTCCAGTAAAATACTGATGTCCCCAATTTAAAAATAACCCCTCTACCATTATGAATTTCCCAGGGAGAAATTAAAGTTCTAAGATTAGATTCTCTTGTCTGCTTGAGTTAAAGTTAAAAGGCATTAAAGTCTAAAACTCATCCTTCCCAATTTCTGATTCTGCTCGTTCTGAACCAGAGGGGTTCTTCATACTTGAAGAGCACTGTGGTTCTTTCAGCAGCTTGGACAGGGTCTCACTAGAACCACTAGTGTGGTTTTTTTCAGTCTCAGAAGTTAAACACCAAATTTCTGTTACACCTCACTTTTTAAAGAGTATCATCAAAGCACTCAACACCAACAAAATTAAACAACAGAAAAAAACCCAATACCAAGATTTTCAAGTAATTATCAAGACAAACTGGTGCTCCCAGAACCTTGCACTTTCCATAAAACAGACAGTGAAATCGTGATTTGGGCTTCACCAGGATGCTAGTCCATCTGTGTAAGTTACCTGAAATCCTTGATCCGTAAACAAACTCCACTAGGAGGAAGCTCCCTCAAGAAGTTAATGTCGGCAACATGTTTTATCATTCCTATGGGAAGAATCAACACATATTTCTCTCAGGGTGACATATGAGACTGTAGGAGGTCAGAATACACCATCCCAATACATGCCACTCTGGCATAAGGATTATTTTGAGCTGAAGGCAACTCAGAAAAAACAGGCACAGGATGAGCTCTCTGCTGTCCCCTATCTTTTGGAAAATAAGATCACAAATTCCCCTTGTGAAGGTGTCTCCCCACTGCCACCCCACCCCACCACTGTCCATGGGAAGGGAGTAACAACTTCCAGTGATACAGGAGACAGGATGGCCCCACGAGAGTCTACACAAACAAACCTTACCAACTAGGCCTTATCTACCATTAATTTCCCATATATTTGCTTTCCTACAATTTGCTGCCCCTAGAAGCTCGAAGTCCTTTCCATTTGTCTTGACACTTCTTTATAAATGTAACCTCTTATGTTCAAATGCTATAAAGGCCTCCAAGTTTAGCTGTTTTTTTGTAAGTTTTCTCTTTCTAGGAAGACCCCACATCATGTAAACCTTTTAACATCAAAGAAATTTGTATGTCTTTTCTCATATTAGTATGTCTGTTGTCAGATTATTTTGCAGACCCAGCCAGAGAACCTAAGAGGGCAGAAGAGAATTTTCTTCCCCAAAAGATTTTTACACTCTTGCAAAGTTTAGAAACAGCAGTGATGGCAAGCCCAGTCATTAGTCTGTTTTGAGATCTTTCTCTCCCCTCTTGAACCTTTTAAACAAAAATTAATTGATTTATTTATGTTGGTTATGCTGGGTCTTAGTTGCGGCTCCATGGGTCCTTAGTTGCAGCACGTGAACTCTTAGTTGTAGGGATCTAGTTCCCTAACCAGGGATTGAACCTGGACCCCTGCATAGGTAGCACAGAGTCTTATCCTCTGTGCCATCAGGGAAGTCCCTCTCTCATCTTGAATCTTAAACACCTCTTAACTTCCATTTCCCCTTTGAGCCCTCTGTCTCCAACATTCCCTGATCCATGGAACCTGGGCTCTAAATAATGACACAGTGGCTCCTGCTGTTGCCTTTTGTTGTGAAATTGCTCGGGCATGTGAAGCCTGCCATGCAAGGTGAGTTTCTCCTTTATTTCCTCATTTGTTTCAGCTGGAAAACATCCTCAGCAGATTCCTGAACTAAAGCTGTTGTCGACATTTCTGCAGCTTGAATCTCTAGGTGTGTTAGGATTAGTTTTGGACATGAATGACAGAAAACCCAAAATAACAGGGGGAAGGTTGTTTATTCTGCTCACATAAATGTCTAGGTCAGCATTCCAGTGCTGGTGTACCCTTCCATAGTGTCAGGGATCCAGAATCCATTGACACTGTTGCCCTGCCATGCATGGCTTGGACCTCATTGTCTCATATGCAGAACATCTACATCCTAAGTGACATAAGGTAGGAAAGGATGTAAGTAAAGCAAACAGTGCTTGTGTCCAGTTTCTTAAGGAAGACACATGAGTTCAGGCATACCTTGAAGATACTGCAGGCTTGGTTCCAGACTACTGCAACAAAGCAAGTATCTCAACAAAGCAAGTCACACAAATTTTTTTGATTTCCCAGTGCATATAAAAGTTATGCTTACACTATACTGTAGTCTATTAAGTGTTCCATAGTGTTATATCTAAAAAAACAATGTACATACCTTAATTTAAAAAGTTTATTGCTAAAAAATGCTAACCATCATCTGAGCCTTCAGTGAACTGTAAATTTTCTGCTGGTGGAGGGTCTTGCCTTGATGTTGATGGTGGCTGCTGAAGGCTGGGGTGGCCATGGCACTTTCTTAAAATAAGACAACAATTAAGTTTGACTCATTGATTGACTCTTCCTTTTATGAATGATTTCTCTGTAGCACGCATGCTGTTTGATAGCATTTTATCCACAGAACTTCTTTCAAAATTGGAGTCAGGGGCTTCCCTGGTGGCGCAGTGGTTAAGAATCCACCTGCCAAGGCAGGGGAGCTGGGTTTGAGCCCTGGTCTGGGAAGATCCCACATGTCGCGGAGCAACTAAGCCCGTGTGCCACAACTACTGAGCTTTCGCTCTAGAGCCTGCAAGCCACAACTACTGAGCCCGTGTGCCACAACTACTGAAGCCCGCACACCTAGAGTCCATGCTTCGCAACAAGAGAAGCCACCGCAATAAGAAGCCCACACACCACAACGAAGGGTAGTCCCTGCTCACCACAATTAGAGAAAGCCTGTGTGCAGCAACGAAGGCCCGACACAGCCATAAATAAATAAATTTATTAAAAAAAAATTGGAGTCAATCCTCTCAAACGTTGCTGCTGCTTTATGAACTAAGTTTATGGAATATTCTAAATCCTTCATCAACCTTGCTGTTTTATGAACTAAGTTTATGTAATCTAAATCCTTTGTTGTCATTTCAACCATCTTCACAGCATCTTCACCGGGAGTAGACTCCATCTTAAGAAACCACTTTCATTGCTCATCCTTAAGAAGTAACTCTGCATCCATTCAAGGTTTATATGAGATTGTGGCAATTCAGTCACATCTTCAGGCTCCACTTCTAGTTCTAGTTGTCTTGCTATTTCCACCATATCTGCAGTTACTTCCTCTGCTGAAGTCCCGAACTCCTCAAACTCATCCTTGAGGACTGGAATCAACTTCTTTCAGTCTCCTGTTAATGCTGATATTTTGACCTCTTCCCATAAGTCACAAATACTCTTAGTGGTGTCTAGAATGCTGAATCCTTTCCAGAAGGTTTTCAACTGGCTTTGCCCAGACACATTAGAAGAATCACCACCTATGGCTACTATAGCCTTAGAAAGTGTATTTCTTAATAATAAGACTTTAAAGTTGAAATGACTCTTTGATCCATGGGCTGCAGAATGGATGTTGTATTAGCAGGCATGAAAACATTAATCTGATTGCACATCTCCATCAGAGATCTTGGGTGAACAGGCGCACTGTCAACAAACAGTAATATATATATATATTTTGCAGTACGCGGGCCTCTCACTGTTGCGGCCTCTCCCGTTGAGGAGCATAGGCTCCGGACGCGCAGGCTCAGCGGCCATGGCTCATGGGCCCAGCCGCTCTGTGGCATGTGGGATCTTCCCGGACCAGGGCACGAACCTGTGTCCGCTGCATCGGCAGGCAGACTCTCAACCACTGTGCCACCAGGGAAGCCCAACAGTAATATTTTGAAAGGAATCTTTTTTTCTGAGCAGATCTAAACAGTGGGCTTAAAATACTCAGTAAACCATGTTGTAAACAGATGTGCTGTCATCCAGGCTTTGTTGTTCCATTTACAGAGCACAGGCAGAGTAGACTTAGCATAATTAAAAAAAAAAAAATTATTTATTTTTGGCTGCATTGGGTCTTTGTTGCTGTTTGTGGGCTTTCTCTAGTTGCGGCAAGCAGGGGCTACTCTTCGTTGTGGGTGTGCGGGCTTCTCATTGAGGTGGCTTCTCTTGTTGCAGAGCACAAGCCCTAGGTGCGTGGGCTTCAGTAGTTGTGGCATGCAGGCTCAGTAGTTGTGGCACACGGGCTTAGTTGCTCCGCGGCATGTGGGATCTTCTGGACCAGGGCTCAAACCCGTGTCCCCTGCATTGACAGGCAGATTCTTAACCACTGAGCCACCAGAGAAGCTCAGACTTAGCATAATTCTTAAGGGCCCTACAATTTTGGGAATGGTAAATGAGCAATGGCTTCAACTTAAAGTCACCTGCTGCATTAAGCCCTAACAGGAGAGTCGGCCTGTCCTTTGGAGCTTTGAAGTGAGGCATTAACTTCTATGAAAGTCTAGATGGCATCTTCTTCCAATAGAAGGCTGTTTTGTCTACATTGAAAATCTGTTGTTTGGTATAGCCACCTTCATAAATTATCTTAGCTAGATCTCCTGGATAACTTGCTGCAGCTTCTCTATTACCACTTGCTGCTTCACCTTGTACTTTTATGTTATGAAGATGGCTTCTTTGCTTAAACTTCATGAACTAATTTCTGCTAGCTTCAAACTTTTCTCCTGTAGCTTCCTCTCCTCTGTCAGCCTTCAGAGAACTGAAGAGAGTTAGGGCCTTGCTGTGGATCAGGCTTTGGCTTAACAGAATGTTGTGGCTTATTTGATCTTCTATCCAGACCATTAAAACTTTCTCCACATCAGCAATAAGGCTGTTTTGCTTTATTATGCATGTGTTCACTGGAGTAGCACTTTTAATTTCCTTGAAGAACTATCCCTTTGCAGTCACAACTTGACTGGTATAAGAGGCCTAGCTTTTGGTCTCTCTCACCTTCCAACATGCCTTCCTCATTAAGCTTAATCATTTCTAGCTTTTGATTTAAAGCGACAAATGTATGACTCCTCTTTTCACTTGAACACTTAGAGGCCATTGTAGGGCTCTTCACTGGCCTAAGTTCAGTATTGTTGTGTTTTAGGGAATAGGGAGGCCTGAAGAGAGGGAGAGAGATGAGCTGGTTTGGGGTGCTCATGGCACCCCATAACAATGACAATAGTAACATCAAAGATCAATGATCACAGATCACCATAACATATATAGTAATAATGAAAAAGTTTGAAATACTGTGAGAATTACCAAAATGTGAGGGACACGAAGTGAGCAAATGCTGGTGGAGAAACGGCATGGATAAACTTGCTTGACGCCGGGTTGCCACCAACCTTCAGTTTGTAAAAAACTCAGCATCTGAAAAATGCAATACAGCAAAGTGCCAATAAAACAAGGTATGCCTATACCCTGAACTACCAGAGAGGCTGAGAAATGTAGTCTTCATTCTAGGCAGCCATATACCCAAGTAAACTTATTATTATTAAAGACATATATAAATACTGGGGGCAACTGGACTACCAGAATAATTGCACTGGCGAGGACACATACTTCTGGCGAGCCCTCCTCAGCACACCACCTTCTCCTGCTTTTGACTGGTCCAGCCTCCAGCAGTATTCCTCTCGGCTCTGCCTTTTCCAGCAATAGTGGGTATGTCCTAGGGCTCGATTTCCCTCTACACCTTTCTGGGAGGAACAGCTGAGTTGGTCACAGTATAACTTATTTCTTAAGTTGTTCCCTTTCCTTCCCTAACACATATAGGCGTAACAGTATTTGTAGGATCTGATGCTTCCTTCCTTCTTTTTTTTTCTTAAGCTTTCTCTCCTTTCTGGCCCAGATAATGTTACCTTTCTCATCTAGATTTTGTCTAACGGGGTCTTCTGTTCTGAGAGATAAGCCACTAGGTTCTGGTCTGTCAAAGGCAACTACTGTCCAAAAAAAATCTTGAGCACTCTCACTTTTCCGTGAGATAATCAGCATGTATTTTCTGACTGGGCCGACAGCCAATCCAGGGTTGGATTCCATTTATCACTGCCCTGCTCACTCTATTATGCTTCATCTTTCTTGCTGCCCTCCTTTAGAGTTTTACTGCTCAGAATTTCTCAGGTGTGCCCACTCTGGGCACAGGTAGCACTAACGTCCTTACCTACAATCACAGCGACAACTGGACACTCATTCAATACCCCCCAAACAGTCTACTTGCATTTGACTGCTATTCCCCTCTCAAATGCTCCAGACTTTCAGGTACACTTGGCACCACTGTCCCAGTCTTTAAGGTGCAATTCCCCACTGGTTCTTCCCAAGGAGTCTCTGTGTGGCTCTAAGAGAGCACTTTGCCAGTAGTGGCCTGTATCCGTGCTCCCTCTGGGACAGTCAGTACAGTTTGCTGAGACTTTGCTTATATTCTTGTTCCATTTCTTTGGAACTAAGTTATTATTTCTGTCCTTATGGTCCAGATGATCCCCCCCAAATATCTACCAACCTAAGAAAAAACCTCTTAAATGAATGAAACTCCAAGTATAGTATCATGTCCCTTTTATCTTGTCTTTCATTTTTCCTTTAATATCTGTTGGATCTGTTCTCTAAAATCTCAACTTTATCTCCAAAAAGGCTTTCTCCTTCTCAAGCTTAATTACTCTTCATTTATTTTGTTCTCCTCCTGTCATTGCTCCTGTTCTAAGACTGAAGCATATTCTAGAAACACCCCAGACATTCCTTGATTTTCCAAACAAATCTGATTCCTAGAGACACAAGTTTCTAGGCACAGGACTAACTGCCTTCTTGATCTTTGGTTTTAAAACAACTTAATTGTGTCTTTAACTTCGGTAGCTTTTTCATTAAATAAAGGCTCCCATTTATTGTTTGCTGGTTTTCAATGAAAAGCATTGTATGGGTGTCTGCACAGCTCAAGGCTTGGATTCTAAAGTGTTGGCCACAGCTCATATAATTTACAAATCCAGTCAATTTTGGATCACATGGTGGGAGATTAGTCTTGAGATTCTGGACAGGCTGTACCACATGACTTCAAGATTAGTCTTGGTGCACTGCCTATATAGGCTTGCATTAACAGTTGAAAACTAGAACTTCAGACTCCAGTGCTCTCTAGTACACGTGCTGTGTAAAGTACTCATTTGTAAAGAAATGATAGAAGATCACCATTTTGCAAGTCCTAAAAAAAATTCTAGATAACATAAACCAGTGGATACTAAAATGGTTTGACGGGGAACTTTATAATGATGCACCAGACTGACAGCACCTGAATGCACTGATCAATTGTGACATCTCTAAAAGTGGCACATCAGATATCATGTGCCTGATGTGATGTGAGAGAAAGCACACATCTCTTATGAATTATTTTTGTAAAAAATTTTTTGAACACAAATTTTTAATGGAGCTTCTAGATCTACCAGCTTGCAGGAAAAATTGGTGATAGAGGAACATGTTAAATGACACAAAGAGGATATGCTATCCAAATTCAGAAAGTGAGAAACATGACCTAATTTCTTTAACAAGTAAGTGGCAGTTAAAATGAAAGGAAGCATAAACTGTTACACATAAGTTCCTTAAGGACCACACCAACCAAATGCAAAGTATGTATCTCACTAGAATCCTGATTTAAGCAAACCAAGTAAAAAGACATATTGAAAACTTTTTTTAAATCTATTTTTACCTATAGAAAAGTTGCCATAGTACAAAGAATTCCCACATACCCTTCACTTTGATTTCCCCAAATGTTAACATCTTATTGCATCTACTTTATCATTCTCTCTATATATACATACCCATATTAGGTGTGTGTGTGTGTGTGTTTTCTTTTTTTTGTTTGGGCTGCGCTGCATGGCATGCAGGATCTTAGTTCCCCGACCAGGGATCAAAGCCGGGCCCCTGGGTTTCCCTGGGGCACAGTGGTTAAGAATCTGCCTGCCAATGCAGGGGACATGGGTTTGAGCCCTGCTCCGGGAAGATCTTCCATGCTGCGGAGCAACTAAGCCCATACGCCACAACTACTGAGGCTGTGCTCTACAGCCTGCGAGCCACAACTACTGATCCCAGGTGCCACAACTACTGAAGCCTGCGTGCCTAGAGCCCGTGCTCTGCAACAAGAGTAGACACCACAATGAGAAGCCCGCACACCACAACGAAGAGTAGCCCTCCGCTCGCCACAACTAGAGAAAGCCCACGCACAGCAACAAAGACCCAGTGCAGCCAAAAAAAAAAAAAAAAAAAAAAAAGCCAGGGCCCTTGCAGTGGAAGCCCGGAATCCTAAGCACTGGACTGCCAAGGAATTCCCCATATTAGTTTTTTTTTTTTTTTTTTTTTTTTTTTTTTTTTGTGATACGCGGGCCTCTCACTGTTGTGGCCTTTCCTGTTGCGGAGCACAGGCTCCGGATGCGCAGGCTCAGCGGCCATGGCTCACGGGCCCAGCTGCTCCGCGGCATGTGGGATCCTCCCGGACTGGGGCACGAACCCGTGTCCCCTGCATCGGCAGGCGGACTCTCAACCACTGCGCCACCAGGGAAGCCTCCCCATATTAGTTTTTTATTGCCAACAAAGTGCTCCTTTACCCTTAACAACTTCAGTGTGTATTTTCTAAAGACAAGAACATTCTTACACGTACTACAGTACAATTGCTGAAATCTGGAAATTAATATGAATACCATAACATTTACTACAGACCTTACTCAAATTTTGCTAATTGTCCCACTAATTTATTTTACAGCAGAAGAAAACCATATTTTCTTGGTCCAGGATCCAATCCAGGATTACACAATGTGATACCTCTCTAGTCTTCTTTAATTTGGTACAGTTACTTCAGTCTTTGTTTTTCATGACCTTGATCTTTTGAAGAGTAAAGGCCAATTATTTGTAGACTGTCCCTCACTTGGGTTTAGTTGATGTTTCTTCAGTATATTCTCATTACACATTTTGGGGAAGAACCCTGAAAAGTGACGTTTTGTCTTCCTCATTGCATCTTATCAGGAGGCATACAGTATTTGTCCTGTAACTGGTAATGTTGTAAAAAGACATTTTTGAGACAACTAAGGAAAACTGAAAACATATGATATTAAGAAGTTATTGTTAATTTTGTTAGATGTCATAATGGTATTGTGGTTGTTTTTAAAAAAATGGTACTCATCTGTTAGCCGTATATACACTGTAGGGGAAAGAGTTTAGTAACTCCAGGTGGAAAACAATAGTAATAATATAGTCAGATCTTGATTTTTCTGAAATAGTGTCCAATTTGTGCATCATCCAGGACTTTGACCACTGCTCCTCTCTTCTGTGGCTCCTCTTTTGGTCACTACATTCACAGCTGACCCAATGTAGTACAGAAAGCACGTCTGTCAAATTTTGTGACTTGCTGGATGACGAAAGCCTGTGGGGAAGAGACTGAAACTACTGGTTGAAATTAGGTTTATAAATAATTTGAACATTTCACTTGTGATTTGCACATCTTCCTTATTATAGATAAATATGAGTCTAATGAAATGAGATCATTTACAATGATTACATAATAAAACTTCAGAGCCCATAACAAAAAGTCTTCATTTTATTTAGTTTCTACTTTATTTTGGGGAAAAATATTCATTTTTTAAAAGTTTATTTTGGACTTCCCTGGTGATGCAGTGGCTAAGAATCCGCCTGCCGAAGCAGGGGACACGGGTTCAATCCCTGGTCCGGGAAGATCCCACATGCTGCAGAGCAACTAGGACCATGTGCCACAACTACTGAGCCCACACTCTAGAGCCCACGAGCCACAACTACCGAAGCCTGCGAGCCTAGAGCCCGTGCTCCGCAACAAGAGAAGCCACTGCAATGAGAAGCCTGTGCACCGCAACGAAGACCCAAGACAGCCAATTTAAAAAAAGAAAAAAAAAAAAAAGTTTATTTTACCAAAGACTAATCCTTTGCTGATGTTCAAATTTAAAGTATTCTTTTGCATCTGTCTCATTGGAGAAAACATGAAACATTGCTTCTGTGGCAGTTTCTTCTAGTTTTTCAAGGACTCATATAGTAGCAACTGGTTCAAAATACTGCTTTGTTTCAAAGCATGCAGTTTAGATGTATCTTCACTAATGATGGCGATATTTCCATTTTGTTCCTGAGCTGTCAGGTCACTTTCACTGTCAGACAGGGTACATAGCAGAGTGTCATTTTCATAGGTTGGAAAATAATACCTGAAAACAACCAAAGATATACTGAATAACCAAAACTATATATTATCCAGAAAATTTCTAGGCAGCTGAATGTACACATCACTATAATTTTGCTAGGTTTCCTTGCCAACAATTTCAACTGCATTTTGCAAAGGCTGTAAGGGAGAGAACTTCTGAATTACTTTTACTTTGACCTTTACTGGCTGACATCAGTCTTACTAGTATCCTTCTAGCTGGCAATTCAGCCTTTGCTTGATATCTACCATAACACTTACTATGTTAAAAGGTAGCCTACTCCACTATCAGGCAACTCTAGCTATTAAATAATACCTCCTCCTATAAAGCTAAAAATGACATCTCTCTCATTTCTACTCAAAGGTCCCGGTTCTTCCCTAAGGTTAACAAAGTTCAAATACAGTTACTCTTTCATACACTGCTCCTTTTATCAGTTGTATCTGATAAAAACAATTGCTTCTGCTTGTGAGGTTTTTTTCCCCCTCTCCCAATCTAATCATCACTATTTCCTTCATTATAAATTATCAAAAATTAAAACATCTAAAGAATTTTAAGTCTATTACTCTGGTTCCTTCTCTGGACACACTTTGTAGTTAGTTCTGAAATCTAAAGGTTTCGACCTGTATGAGAAGACTTATAGGAACAGAGTCTCAGGTCAATCCAGGGCTGACCTTGCCTCTCATAAATCTGGGATTTTCTAAAGAGGAATTAAATAAAGGGATGAAATAATGGAGAAGGGCAAAGAAATGTATGTCTGGTTGAGCAGTACTCACTGTGGTTGATCCCATGTCTGTCTTTCAGGGAGCAGTGAAGTATGTTTAGCTTCTTCCATGTGAGTCCTTAAGTCTGCTTTGGACTTGAACTTCTCATGGCAGCCATAACATCTACATTGGTGAATTTGCCTCCGAATGAAATTGACTAGTTTCACCTGCTGATAGAAGTTCAGTCCTGAAAAAGACAGTACATAGAATCATCAGACAACTGGTCAGACCCATTTTTGCATTTTTATAATTTTTTAAAAGAACCGCTTCTCTTTATTAACCAACCTGAAGAGGAAGTGCAGTTTTAAAGCATATTAATAGATACCAAATAATAACAGCCAATACTTATATAGGGCTTATGTGCTAGGCACTGTTCTAATCACTTTCCATGCATTAATACGTTTAATCCTCACAATATCCTATCACATAGGTGGTATTACCATATCCACATTATACTTTAGGAAACTGTCCAAAATTGCACAGCCAGTAAGTGTAGAGCCAGGATTTGACACCAGGCTGTTGGCTCCACGGCCCATGTTCTTGACTATTAATCTATTACATATATAACATATACACGTGCCTATAAGAGCAGTAAAGTAAAGAAACATGTCCAAGAGTCTAGGAAAGTAGTCGGTGGGTTGAGGTGTGGGAAGTGAGCTTTTTTTTTTTTTTTTTTTTTTGCTGTACGCGGGCCTCTCGCTGTTGTGGCCTCTCCCGTTGCGGAGCACAGGCTCCGGACGTGCAGGCTCCGGAGCCATGGCTCATGGGCCCAGCCGCTCCGCGGCATGTGGGATCTTCCCGGACCGGGGCACAAACCCACGTCCCCTGCATCAGCAGGCAGACTCTCAACCACTGCACCACCAGGGAAGCCCGGAAGTGAGCTTTTTATGGTCTTGCATACATTAGCAAGTCAGTACTTTATGTCTTCATGACCCTAGTCTTTCTATCATAGTGATCCAATTGGGTACATCTATAATAAATAATCTAGCTACACTACCAAGCAGCGCAGTAGGTGTTTTACATACTCTATTCACTCTCTGTAACACTCTGCTGACCTGAGGCCCAATGTCACACAGCCAGTAAGTGCTAGAGCTGGAATATGAACTCTAGTGTGACTTCAAAATCCATGTTTTTCCCACTAGTCCCCACCACATTGATAGATATTAACCATTAACTTGTATTTTATTTGAAGCAATCATATATGTAGAAAATAAAAAAGACTATATGAAATCAAAACCATATGTGAGTATTATAGTTCAAAATGGTTGTGAATCACTGCTTCAGGCAGTTCTGTTGAGACCATCTGTGGAGAGACACATTTTGGCTGTGCACTCTCCAATCACAACTGTGCAACGCAGGCATCGTTTACAGGATGGTGTATAAAAAAATGCAGCATCATGGAAAACAACTTCCGAATCAAACTTACCAAGTTCTGACTTTATTTTGACGAGATCAAATTCATGTGCATCCTAAAAAAAGGAATGAATATATCTGTGAGCATATAAATTATTTAATCTTTCAGGCTGAAGTTATAAACAGACTGCTTATTCACAGGAGTTTGAACACTGTAGAAACTCAGTCTCGGTTCATCATCTGCTTTTGAAGTCTTCGAAATCTAACTGCTTCCCCCCACATCCAACTGCTTTATAAAGCACAGTCCAAACAAGTCATGTCAATCAGTTAAAACATTTTAATTGTTCACAGCTTTATCTAGTCTTTATAATTTACTCTGTATGCATTCTGCAGTCTGACAGAAGTGTCCTCAGTCGCTAGGTAAGATGTGGCCCTACTGTACTGTGTGTCTGGACTAGAATTATGAATATAGGTCCTTTGCTCCACAAGCAGATATGTAATTTAAAAAATTCTGCTCTTAGTTTTATGCTGTCAAATACAGTGTTTAAATCTGCAAGTTACTCTTCACTCATACCTTCCCACAAATTACATGTCTTGATTTTCATGATGCATAGACTTATTTTTATTCTGTTCCATCCCTGCAATCGCCCATCTGGGTAAATGCTTCAACTTATAAGCTCACAGAGAATAAAGACCGTCTAACTCTCTGTGAAGGTATTCAGTGTAGCATCACAGTCAGGATAATTAAGAATTGCATGATATGTTATCACTGAAAGTAACTGAGCAGAGGTTGAGGACACCAGTCAAGGATACTGCAAAGGGAATTCTTACACAGGATAGGGGGACCAAGGCTCCTTTCAATTCAAAGATACTAGGATATTACGAGTTACATTTAAACACTGGAAACTATACACACATACTAGTGGCAACCTGTTTCAGACAAAATGACTCTGTTTTCACTTGAGTAAATGCCCATAGCCTTTTGAACATCTTTCAGGTGCTTGTTTTTACGAATGAGAATGGAATGAACATGGGTGAAAAAGGAGTCTGCTCCACTATGACAGAGCTGAGTGGGGGGAGGGGAGGGAGGGCACATCAGAATAATACAGTAATATATTTCCATTACACTCAACTCTCTACTCCCAATATAACATAAAGATGGCCTCCAGAAAGGAAAGCGCAAACTGGAAATGTCCTCAAATTTCTTCTCTCCAAATCCTTTTAACTGAAGGAGCTGTAAGACCACACCCTGTGCCCTCTCCACCTCCATGGCTCTCCCACCCCCATTTCCCCCAAGGGCTCTGTAAACGGCAACTTTTTCTCTTCCTGCTCTCCTTGTTCACCAGCATGGGAAGCACTGGAAAAAGACTCAGAACCTGTCCATATCCTGGGTATTGTTAACCGTGGTTGCAGATCCCACAGTCTAAGCCAGAAGTATCTCATAAGCATCTCAGAGGTGGGATGGCATCAGTGGTCTGTGAAATCCCAAACTAACAGTTCACCCAGGTCCAGTCAGTTGTACTTAACTGCCCTGAGTTCTAGTTCTCCTCCATGGACCTGCCCTGTCTCTTCTGTTTTGCTTATAGCACTTTTAGGAAGGGGAAAATAATTGAGAAACTAAAGGTATAAGATGATGAGGTTGCAGTTATCGTCAGCTTCTCCCTGTTGGAACAACGAAACAAAATTCAAATGAATAAAAGTGTCTCACCTCCATGTGGACACATAATTTCTCAATTGTTTCTGCTTGCTTTTCACAAAATAGGCAGACAGCAGAGAGAGGGTGTTCTTCCCAATCAGACCAGTCACTGTGTTAGAAAGAAAATAGCAAACATGGAGATTCTCTTCATTAAGAGGGCGTCCTGCACAGTGACTTGGTATTACTTTCTGCTCCCTAGGAAACCCTGCCATTCTCTTTCAACTCTGACATTTCTGTAAAGACTGTCATATCATATTATGACTTTTTGATACAGTTTTTGAAATTCAAAGTAGCACCATGAAATTAATATAAATAGCAAACAGGTGCTGCTCCATTTTCCTACATTTGCCTCTCCGAGCAGCTATTTCACTATGAGATCAGTGTAATGTGTTTCTGAGACAACCAGCTTTAATTTGCAGAGAAGATATATCAGGAAATGTAAGCTCTCTCTCATTAACCATGACCACTAAGTGCGCATGCTGTGAGGTGCAGTGCTGGGAGTGTGTTTCTGCATGATAAATGGCGTATTTTAAAAAGGCAAACCTTTATCTATCATGTGGGAAATACTGATCATTTTAAATGGGGCAAGTGTTAAATTTGATGGCAAATAGAGAAATCAAAAGGCATACAGGGCCCTTTTTACCATTTTCTCCCCTCATTGCATTTATTTTTTGAGATACCGTCAACTTCTTGTCATTCTTAAACCAGGAGAACCAAAATCCCGGGAGAGACAAAAGGCTGAACAGCTTTGAATGAAAAGAGGATGAATAACAGGGAATCCTTTTAGGTTGAAAAGAATATTTTTCAAGCTTATAATTTCAAACAAAGAAGCTGTGACTGTTTTAAGTTAGTCATCAACGGGATGAACGCAGAACAAGGTTAACCTCCATTGAGTTATATTCACTACTCCAATGGCAAGCAGCATGGAGACAGAGTTCAAAGATCATATCACTTTAAAGTCTAGGGGGCTTCCCTGGTGGCACAGTGGTTGAGAGTCCGCCTGCCGATGCAGGGGACACGGGTTCGTGCCCCGGTCTGGGAAGATCCCACATGCCGCAGAGCGGCTGGGCCCGTGAGCCATGGCTGCTGAGCCTGCGCATCCGGAGCCTGTGCTCTGCAAGGGGAGAGGCCACAACAGTGAGAGGCCCGCCTACCGAAAAAAAAAATAAATAAATAAATAAATAAATAAATAAAGTCTAGGGACCAATGGACTAATAAGCAAAGCACTTTGGAATATATTTTTCTCTGAATTGTATACTACCTGTATGTTCAATGAATAGCTTTAGTAGCAAAACACTATTTAGTTGGAATAACAGTTGCTTTAGTGATTCTTATGTCCAAGTTATTTTGGTATTATGATTATTATTTTTTATTGAAGTATAGTTGATTTAAAATGCTGTGTTAGTTTCAGGTGTACAGCAAAGTGATTCAGCTTTTTATATACATATGTATAAAATCTTTTTATATACATATATATTTATATACATATATATTCTCTATCAGATTCTTTTCCATTATAGGTTATTACAAGATACTGAATATAATTCCCTGTGTTATACAGTACGACCTTGTTGTTTACCTATTTTATATATAGGACTGTGTATCTGTTAATGCTGAACCCCTAATTTATCCCCCCTTTCCCCTTTGGTAAACATAAATTTGTTTTTTATGTCTGTGAGTCTATTTCTGTTTCGTAAGTAAGTTCATTTGTATCATTTTATTAGATTCCGCATACAAGTGATATCATATGATATTTGTCTTTGTCTGACTTACTTTACTTAGTACGATAATCTCTAGGTCCATCTATATTGCTGCAAATGGTATTATATCATTCTTTTTTTTGGCTGAGTAATATTCCATTGTTTGTATACCACAAACAGTTTATCCATTCAACTGTCCATGGACATTTAGGTTGCTTCCATGTCTTGGCTACTGTAAACAGCGCTGCCATGAACACTGGGATGCATGTATCTTTTCTTTTTCTTTCTTTTTCTGTTTTGTTTTCGGCCACACCTCACGGCACGTGGAACTTCCCCGACCAGGAATCTTAACCACTGGACTACCAGGGAAGTCCCATTTATCTTTTCAAATTAGAGTTTTCGTCTTTTCCAGATATATGCCCAGGAGGGTGATTGTTGGATCATATGCTAACTCTATTTTTAGTTTTTTAAGGAACCTCTATACTGTTCTCCACAGTGGCTGCACCAAGTTACATACCCATCAAAACTGTAGGAGGGTTCCTTTTTCTTCATACCTTCTCCAGCATTTATTATTTGCAGACTTTTTGATGATGGCCATTCTGACTGGTATGAGGTGTCAAAGTTATTTTGAATTCAAGTTTTTGCTATATTACATGCAATGATGCATGGATTAGAGAGAGGGTTCTCTTTCTTTTTACTCTGTCTTTTCAGAATGGTAATTTTAAATCAAACTAAAGAACTGTTTTCCTTCTCTTCAACCACTGTAATTAAGTAGCATCAATAATAAGTCTTACTCTTCCTGATGATCTAGCAACTCCCGATCATCTTCTAGTTGAACTTCTTCCCAGGATTTTCCAAGTTCCTTTGTAGGAAGAACAGAGGGATTAGAGATAAACAGGAGGGGTGAAGGAGGAAGAGACGAAAGGAGAAAGTAGACACAGAACTCAAAAACAAAACAAGACAGAACCCAAACGCAAATGGTTTTAAAATAATGCAAACAGAATATATTAAAGCTGTTATTTCAGGGATAAGAAATGATAATCAAATTTTAGGATTTAGGATATATCCTAAATGGTTAGGATTTGGGATATATACTAAATCAAACATTTAAAAATATGCAAAAATGTTTAATAATATTTTCATACGTTTTTCTTTTTGAAGAAGCAGTGATAACCTTTCAGTGAAATTCTTTTCTCTTAAATGTTAATCAGCATTTCTCAACCCTGGATCCACATAAGAATCTCTTGGGGATCTTTAAAAAAAACCCATTAATGGGCTTCCCTGGTGGCGCAGTGGCTGAGAGGCCGCCTGCCGATGCAGGGGACAGGGGTTCATGCCCCGGTCCAGGAAGATCCCACATGCCGTGGAGCGGCTGGGCCCGTGAGCCACAACTACTGAGCCTGTGTATCCAGAGTCTGTGCTCCACAACGGGAGAGGCCACAACAGTGAGAGGCCCACGTACCGCAAAAAAAAAAAAAAACCCCAAAAACCCACTAATATCTTTTGACAGACTCTGAAACATCTTCCTAGCTGGACTCTGTTTCTATTTGAGGTCCCCTACAGTCTATTTCCCAGACAGCAGCCACTGTGAGCTTTCTAAAGGGCACCTCCCTGTTTGTATGACCCCTCCCAGGGCTTCTCACACACTCAGAACAAAATTCAGAGGCCTTACCATGGCTTAGAAGGCCTCCATGTTCTGCCCTGGCTCCCTCTCCATCACTATGTCCCACCACTTTTTCTCTTGCTCAGCTGGCTCCAGCCAGACTGCTCTTTTGCTATACTGCTTGAACACAGCAAGCTGACTTCCACCCAGCTACTTCTGTCCTTGTCGCATTGTCTGCCTGAAACACTGCTCCCTCACATATCCTAACATGGCTCCGTCATCCTGGTCTCTGCTTAAACGCTACTACCTCTTTTTCTGACTACTCTGTCTAAAACACTCCTCCTTCAAGTTACTTTTTATTCCTCTAGGATGTTTTATTTTTCTTCAAAGCATTGATCACACCCTGAAATCATTTTGTGTATCTATTTGTTTTCTTATTTGCTCTCTGTCTTTTCCACCAGAATGTCTGTTTGGACATGGCCTTTGTTCATTGTTACATTTCTAGAGCCGGGCACACAGTGGGTACTAGAGTATTTTTTTGAATTAAATTTTAACTGAAAACATCTAAAAAATGTGATGTCAATTTAGATCCTACCTCAAAAGGTTTCTGTAATGTGGTTAAATAGTTAATGTATAAAAAGCACATGGTACATGGTACCAGGTAATAGTAGGTACTCAAATATCTACTCAAATCCCTTTTATCTCTTACAGTTCATGGAGGAGTTCCACCCTTTTAGGGCTACGTCTGGAAAATTTAGTCATAGTTTCAGCAAAACTTTATGTAGTGATGAGAAGGAATGATTTCTTTTGGCCCAACCATGTCTCTTTTATCCCTTGAGTCCTTTCTTTCTTTCTCTTGTCCTTTCTTCTCTCTCCACTCAGTCTTCCCACCGTGCCATGCAAAAGCAGACAGTGCATTAAAGAAGGATGTAGAAATACTAGTGGGCACTTTTTCAAGCAGTTAAACTATGGCAACTGTCAAGTCCAACCTCACCTGATATAATACAGATATCCTTGTTTGATATCCTTCTTTTGGAAAAACATTCCCAGAATTCACCTCATGAACAATTTTTTTCTCTAAAAAGGTATTCATTTAACTAAAAACAAAGAACTACAAGAGCCATTATGATTTAGAGAAAATCTATCATTCATCAACTTAATGAGAGGTTTTGAAGCTGTCATTGCCTATCAGCTAAATGACGCATAAACTCAGACATGCAGAGATTTACCATAACATCATTAGAGATAGTTAATTTGGACTCTATAATGTACTTCCCAGAGCAGTCATGAAGTGTCTAAGCATCATTATGAACATCAAGAATGGCCTCACCATTGCCAACAGGATCCTTGTTAGATGGAATTTTTGGTGATGAATTCAATCTTTTATGTATTACGTAGTCTCTCTGGACTTGGACTAATACCCTGATGGGCCATTTGGGGTACTATCATTCTCAACAATACAGGCAAATGTTACTTATCAATAATTGTTTTGAGCCCAAAATGATGAAAAATATCTTTCACTGTCAAACTTCCAAACTCAAAGCATTACTTTGCAGCTTTCTCAGTATTAAGTACAACACGGGGATTTATCTAGGCAATACAGCACTAACCATTTACCATTTGAGAGGAAAATGGAACTCTGTGTTCATTAGAATAGGAAACAAGTGATTTGCATGTGACAGCGGCTGAGACTTTCCTAGAATGCTCTGCCTTGGTATGGTTAAATATATGACTTATTACAGGAATAAGACCCAAAGAGAAAAAAAATTTAGTCTCTAATTAAGACGCTGTGCCTGCTAATGAATCATGTTAGGAAAGAAAAGAATATAAGAAAAACAAAGTTTGGAAGGCATGCCAGTTAAGATGTTCAGAACACTTCCTCAAACCTCTGCATCAGCTGGCTTATGATCAATGACAGGGTGCAAAAAAACATGGAAAAAACTTAACACGTGCTTACACAAGAAATCCACCAGAAACAGAGACAGTGTCTTAAATGTAAATATTAATAACTGCAGTAGAGAGAACTATAACAAAACTGAAAAACAGGTTAAGAGCCTACTTTTGTTACAAATGGCTTTGTGTATTTTAAAAATAAAAAAAATTTAAGTCAAAATGATAATAGCACTGTAAAAATAGTTCCCTTTAGAAAAATTCAGGGCTTGAAAGGTGAGCACTTTAGGAGTATGTAGGTAAAGCCTCAATGATGATGTTAAGCAGTCTGCTGCCCTCTGAGGCAGGGGTATTTGAATGGGAAACTGCCTGGGACCTCGTCCCCTTAGCTTGCTCCACTCTCCACTGAACCCTTCTGTTTGTGACAAAATAAAGCAAGAACTCTAAGTAGATAATCTAGACTATGCAAAAGACCTTTAATATACTTATTTGCTAGTCTGTTAATATTAAAAAACTGATATGAGTAATTAAACATGGAAATTATTTCACCCAAGAAAGAAAAAGGAGTCTATCAATTTGCTGAGCTGAGACCAAAAACAGCCTCATGTCCCGACTAGGGATTGGGACACCTTTTATGGCTCTCCCACCTTTTATGACTCTCAGAGTGTATCTTGCCAGGAATATCCTGGATGCTTCCATTACTGCTGGTCTGAAAATTCTCCTTGGAGGTGAGACACAGTGGATGCATGACTCAGTGACTATATAGATCTGCTACAGGAGAGGTTGAAACATTAACTCTGTACACACCATTACAAAGTGTTGAAATTAATGTGTTTACATGTCTGGTTCTCATACCAACCTCTAAATTCCTTGAAAGTAGTGGCTTAAATCAACCACCTGTTCTGTCATATTTTTCTTTCTGTTCCACCAGGGTCTGGTACCTAGAAGTCACTCAAACATTTGTAGAATGTATGCAGCCAATGAAATTGCTTCTGAAGGGAAGAGGATGTGAGAAATGGATGTGCAGACACCAGTTACTAACATAACAATTCAATCTTTTGCCCACATCCACATACTCGTGTCAGCCTTTTCCCTCAGAGGAATAAACAATGAATGACTCTCGTTTCTTTTCTTTTTCTTTTTTTTAGCTTTTTAAAAAACAAAGTGGGAATTCCCTAGTGGTTCAGTGGTTAGGACTCTGAACTTCCACTACCGGGGCCCTGGGTTCAATCCCTGGTCGGGGAACTAAGATCACGCAACCCGTGCAGCACGGCCAAAAAAGAAAAACAAATCTTATTGTTGGCCTCAATGGGAAAGCATATAGAGCTAAGATGGCTAAGGTTGTGGGTTAGAGCCCTTAAGGAGCTGATTAAAGTTACTTCTACCTTGACCTTGGTTTACTTTCTAGTTTGGTGTAAAAGATAATAGGCAAAAGTGTGTGGAGATCATTATGAATTTATCACCATTAATTGACCAAAAAACCCAACCCAAAGTATAAGAGGTAGGTACTACTATTATTTCAATTGTAAAAACTGAGGAAAAATGGAAGGAAACTGATGCAGAAAGCTCCAGCTACGTGACCCTGGGAAAATTACTGAACTTCTCTGTGCTGTAGTTGCCTAATCTATAAATGACGATAATGACAAAACCTGTGTCATGAAGATGTGGTTAAGAGTAAAAGACTTAATTTAAATACCAAAGACAGTACCTGGCACATAGCAGGTACTCAAATGTTGCTAGTTAAAACCAAACCAGAAACTTCTATCGATATTACCCTAAAATGATTTAATTTTCATTTTATATGTTACTGAAGCCTTTACATTCTCTTGAAGCACTTCTCTCAAGCCATGATTCATCCCACGTGAAATCTGGGCACTCTGTGGGCAGTACAATCTAGCACACTCATCTAGAGACAGCTGGTCCTCACAGATAATTTCAGTTTTCACAGTCACACTACTTGATGCCCAGGGAATGAAGTAACAAACTTTTCTAAAAGTGACAGCAGAATTGAGTGAGCAGCTTCTTTGAAGTCTCCTCTAAAAGATAAACACCTCCAGCTATATACAATGTTCTGCTAGTCCCAAGCTCTTGACTATTAGTTTAAAAGAGCCCCAGAAGGAAGTGCTATTAAATTGCTTCCACAGCTTTCTGCAGTAGCTGAATATTTCTTAGAGTTAACACTGAAGTCCACCCCCTGTAGGATTGGGCTGGGCCCTGAAGCAGCGTTTGCTCTAGGAATTAACGACTGAGTGATTTCAAGAGAAGATTGAAAGACTCAAAGGGTGCCTTTGCCTGTAGCTAGTTGTAAAACATGTGTAGCAAACCATGGCGACCTCTCAGAGCCAAACTTCAGACACCCTTATTCCACTTGTTTCTCAAGGGGAATTTTATTTTAATATGCTAAGGATTAGTTAGAACAGGCAAAAATTCTATCCTAAAGCAGAGATTTCCAATATAATTCAGGATATTCTTGTTTCTGTCCAATACATAAAATGGCTCATTATTATCAATTATGCCTTTCGTGGCCAATGGGTTTGGATAAAAATTCTTTCAAATTGCAGAGCAAAAAACAATTTCCATTTGCTTTAGAAAAGTGTCAGAACCAGAACTCCCCATCTTTCTTTTGAGCCTTTATTAAAAAATTTTTTTTTAGTTTATTTTTTTATACTGCAGGTTCTTATTAGTCATCCATTTTATACACATCAGTGTATACATGTCAATCCCAATCGCCCAATTCATCACACCACCACCCCCATCTCCCAGCCACTTTCCCCCCTTGGTGTCCATACGTTTGTTCTCTACATCTGTGTCTCTATTTCTGCCCTGCAAACTGGTTCATCTGTACCATTTTTCTAGATTCCACATATATGCATTAATATACGATATTTGTTTTTCTCTTTCTGATTTACTTCACTCTGTATGACAGTCTCTAGATCCATCCACGTCTCTACAAATGACCCAATTTCGTTCCTTTTTATGGCTGAGTAATATTCCATTGTACATATGTCCCACATCTTCTTTATCCATTCGTCTGTCGATGGGCATTTAGGTTGCTTCCATGACCTAGATATTGTAAATAGTGCTGCAATGAACACTGGGGTGCATGTGCTTTTTGAATTATGGTTTTCTCTGGGTATACGCCCAGTACTGGGATTGCTGGATCATATGGTAATTCTATTTTTAGTTTTCTAAGGAACCTCCATACTGTTCTCCATA
This sequence comes from Mesoplodon bidens, assembly GCF_964165515.1. Taxonomy (NCBI): domain Eukaryota; kingdom Metazoa; phylum Chordata; class Mammalia; order Artiodactyla; family Ziphiidae; genus Mesoplodon; species Mesoplodon bidens. The sequence goes on along the minus strand of NC_138166.1, from coordinate 69,812,051 downwards.
GTGGCTGTATCAATTTACATTCCCACCAGTGCATTCCCAACAGTGCAAGAGGATTCCCTTTTCTCCACACCCCCTCCAGCATTTGTTGTTTGTAGATTTTCTGATGATGCCCATTCTAACTGGTGTGAGGTGATACCTCACTGTGGTTTTGATTTGCATTTCTCTAATAATTAGTGATGTTGAGCAGCTTTTCATTTGCTTCTTGGCCATCTGTATGTGTTCTTTGGAGAAATGTCTATTTAGGTCTTCTGCCCATTTTTGGACTGGGGTGTTTGTTTTTTTAATATTGAGCTGCATGAGCTGTTTATATATTTTGGAGATTAATGCTTTGTCCATTGATTCGTTTGCAAATATTTTCTCCCATTATGAGGGCTGTCTTTACGTCTTGTTTATGGTTTCCTTTGCTGTGCAAAAGCTCTGAAGTTTCATTAGGTCCCATTTATTTTTGATTTTATTTCCATTACTCTAGGAGGTGGATCAAAAATGATCTTGCTGTGATTTATGTCAAAGAGTGTTCTTCTTATGTTTTTTTTTTTTTTAAATTAATTAATTTATTTATTTTTGGCTGTGTTGGGTCTTCATTTCTGTGCGAGGGCTTTCTCTACTTGAGGCAAGCGGGGGCCACTCTTCATTGCGGTGCGCGGACTTCTCACTATCGTGGCCTCTCGTTGTGGAGCACATGCTCCAGACGCGCAGGCTCAGTAGCTGTGGCTCACGGGCCCAGTTGCTCCGTGGCATGTGGGATCTTCCCAGACCAGGGCTCGAACCCGTGTCCCCTGCATTGGCAGGCAGATTCTCAACCACTGCGCCACCAGGGAAGCCCTCTTCTTATGTTTTCCTCTAAGAGTTTTATAGTTTCTGGGGTTACATTTAGATCTCTAATCCATTTTGAGTTTATTTTTGTGTATGCTGTTAGGGAGTGTCCTAATTTCATTCTTTTACATGTAGCTGTTCAGTTTTCCCACCATCACTTATTGAAGAGACTGTCTTTTCTCCATTGTATATCCTTGACTCCTCTGTCATAGATTAGTTGACCATAGGTGTGAGGGTTTATCTCTGGGCTTTCTATCTTGTTCCATTGATCTATGTTTCTGTTTTTGTGTCAGTACCATATTATATTGATTACTGTAGCTTTGTAGTGTAGTCTGAAGTGAGGGAGTCTGATTCCTCCAGCTCTGTTTTTTTCCCTCAAGACTGTTTTGGCTATTCGGGGTCCTTTGTGTCTCCATACAAATTTTAAGATATTTTGTTCTAGTTCTGTAAAAAATGCCATTGGTAATTTGATATGGATTGCATTGAATCTGTAGATCGCTTTGGGTAGTATAGTCATTTTCACAATATTGAGTCTTCCAATCCAAGAACATGGTATATCTCTCCATCTGTTGGTACCATCTTTAATTACTTTCATCAGTGTCTTATAGTTTTCTGCATACAGGTCTTTTGTCTCCCTAGGTAGGTTTATTCCTAGGTATTTTATTCTTTTTGTTACAATGGTAAATGGGAGTGTTTCCTTAATTTCTCTTTCGATTTTACATCATTAGTGTATAGGAATGCAGGAGATTTCTGTGCATTAATTTTGTATCCTGCAACTTTACCAAATTCATTGATTGGCTCTAGTAGTTTTCTGGTGGCATCTTTAGGATCCTCTATGTATAGTATCATGTCATCTGCAAACAGTGACAGTTTTACTTCTTCTTTTCCAATTTGTATTCCTTTTATTTCTTTTTCTTCTCCGATTGCTGTGGCTAGGACTTCCAAAACTATGTTGAATAATAGTGGTGAGAATGGACATCCTTGTCTCATTCCTATCTTATAGGAAATGCTTTCACTTTTTCACCATTGAGAATGATGTTTGCTGTGGGTTTGTCGTATATGGCTTTATTATGTTGAGGTAGGTTCCCTCTGTGTCCACTTTCTGGAGAGTTTTTATCATAAATGGGTGTTGAATTTTGTCAAAAGCCTTTTCTGCATCTATTGAGATGATCATATGATTTTTACTCTTCATTTTGTTAATATGGTGTATCACACTAATTGAATTGCATATATTGAAGAATCCTTGCATCCCTGGGATAAATTCCACTTGATCATGGTGTATGATCCTTTCAGTGTGTTGTTGGATTCTGTTTGCTAGTATTTTGTTGAGGATTTTTGCATCTATATTCATCAGTGATATTGGTCTGTAATTTTCTTTTTTTGTGGTATCTTTGTCAGGCTTTGGTATAAGGGTGATGGTGGCTTCACAGAATGAGTTTGGGAGTGTTCCTTCCTCTGCAATGTTTTGGAAGAATTTGAGAAGGATGGGTGTTAGCTCTTCTCTAAATGTTTGATAGAATTCACCTGTGAAGCCATCTGGTCCTGGACTTTTGTTTGTTGGAAGATTTTTAATCACAGTTTCAACTTCATTACTTGTGACTGGTCTGTTCATATTTTCTATTTCTTCCTGGTTCAGTCTTGGAAGTTTATACCTTTCTAGGAATTTGTCCATTTCTTCCAGGTTGTCCATTTTACTGGCATAGAGTTGCTTTTAGTAGTATCTTAGGATGCTTTGTATTTCTGCGGTGTCTGTTGTAACTTCTTTTTCATTTCTAATTTTATTGATTTGAGTCCTCTCCCTCTTTTTCTTGATCAGTCTGGCTAATGCTTCATCAATTTTGTTTATCTTCTCAAAGAACCAGCTTTCAGCTTTATTGATCTTTGCTACTGTTTTTTTTTGTTTCTATTTCATTTATTTCTGCTCTGATCTTTATGATTTCTTTCCTTCTGCTAACTTTGGGTTTTGTTTGTTCTTCTTCCTCAAGTTCCTTTAGGTGTAAGCTTAGATTGTTTATTTGAGATTTTTCTTGTTTCTTGAGGTAGGCTTGTATAGCTATAAACTTCTTTCTTACAACTGCTTTTGCTGCATCCCATAGGTTTTGGATCGTCGTGTTTTCATTGTCATTTGTCTCTACGTTTTTTTTGATTTCCTCTTTGATTTCTTCAGTGACCTCTTGGTTATTTAGTAACGTATTGTTTAGCCGCCATGTGTTTGTGTTTTTTAGGTTTTTTCCCCTGTAATTCATTTCTAATCTCATAGTGTTGTGCTTAGAAAAGATGCTTGCTATGATTTCAATTTTCTTAAATTTTATGAGGCTTGATTTGTGACCCAAGATGTGATCTATCCTGGAGAATGTTCTGTGCGCACTTGAGAAGAAAGTGTAATCTGCTATTTTTGGATGGAATGTCCTATAAATATCAGTTAAATCTATCTGGTGTGTTGTGTCCTTTAAAGCTTGCAAATATTTTCTCCCATTATGAGGGTTTCCTTATTTATTTTCATTTTGGATGATCTGTCCATTGGTGTTAAGTGAGGTGTTAAAGTTCCCTACTATTATTATGTTACTGTCGATTTCCTCTTTTATAGCTGTTAGCAGTTGCCTTATGTACTGAGGTGCTCCTATGCTGGGTGCATATATATTTATAAATATTATATCTTCTTCTTGGATTGATCCCTTGATCATTATGTAGTGTCCTTCCTTGTCTCTTGTAACATTCTTTACTTTAAAGTATGTTTTATCTGATATGAGTATTGCTACTCCAGCTTTCTTTTGATTTCCATTTGCACGGAATATCTTTTTCCATCCCCTCACTTTCAGTCTGTATGTGTCCCTAGGTCTGAAGTGGGTCTCTCGTAGACAGCATATAGATGGGTCTTGTTTTTGTATCCATTCAGCAAGCCTGTGTCTTTTGGTTTGAGCATTTAATTCATTCACGTTTCAGCTAATTATCAATATTCCTATGACCATTTTCTTAATTGTTTCGGGTTTGTTTTTGTAGGTCCTTTTCTTCTCTTGTGTTTCCCACTTAGAGAAGTTCCTTTAGCATTTGTTGTAGAGCTGGTTTGGTGGTGCTGAATTCTCTTAGCTTTTGCTTGTCTGTAAAGCTTTTGATTTCTCCATCGAATCTGAATGAGATCCTTGCTGGGTAGAGTAATCTTGGTTTTAGGTTCTTCCCTTTCATCATTAAGTATATCATGCCACTCCCTTCTGGCTTGTAGAGTTTCTGCCAAGAAATCAGCTGTTAACCTTATGGGAGTTCCCTTGTACATTATTTGTCATTTTTCCCCTGCTGCTTTCAATAATTTTTCTTTGTCTTTAATTTTTGCCAGTTTCATTACTATGTGTCTCGGTGTGTTTCTCCTTGGGTTTATCCTGTATGGGACTCTCTGCTCTTCCTGGACTTGGGTGGCTATTTCCTTTCCCATATTAGGGAAGTTTTCAGCTATAATCTCTTCATATATTTTCTCTTGTCCTTTCTCTCTCTCTTCTCCTTCTGGAACCCGTATAATGCAAATGTTGTTGTGTATAATGTTGTCCCAAAAGTCTCTGAGGCTGTCTTCATTTCTTTTCATTCTTTTTTCTTTAGTCTGTTCTGCAGCAGTGAATTCCACCATTCTGTCTTCCAGGTCACTTATCCGTTCTTCTGCCTCAGTTATTCTGCTATTGATTCCTTCTAATGTAGTTTTCATTTCAGTTATTGTATTGTTCGTCTCTGTTTGTTTGTTCTTTAATTTTTCTAGGTCTTTGATAAACACTTCTTCCACTTTCTCCATCTTTGCCTCCATTCTTTTTCTGAGGTCCTGGATCGTCTTCACTATCATTATTCTGAATTCTTTTTGTGGAAGGTTGCCTATCTCCACTTCATTTAGTTGTTTTTCTGGGGTTTTATCTTGTTCCTTCATCTGGTACATAGCTCTCTGCCTTTTCATCTTGTCTGTCTTTCTGTGAATGTGGTTTTTGTTCCACAGGCTGCAGGATTGTTGTTCTTCTTGCTTCTGCCATGTGTCCTCTGGTGGATGAGGCTATCTAAGAGGCTTATGCAAGTTTCCTGATGGGAGGGACTGGTGGTGGGTAGAGCTGACTGTTGCTCTGGTTGGCAGAGCTCAGTAAAACTTTAATCCACTTGACTGCTGATTTGTGGGGCTGGGTTCCCTCCCCGTTGGTTGTTTGGCTTGGGGGAACCCAACACTGGAGCCTACCTAGGCTCTTTGGTGGGGCTGATGGCAGACTCTGGGAGGGCTCACACCCAGAACTTCTGCTGCCAGTGTCCTTGTTCCCACGGTGAGCCACAGCCACCCCCGGCCTCTGCTGGAGACCCTCCAACACTAGCAGGTTGGTCTGGTTCAGTCTCCTATGGGGTCACTGCTCCTTCCCCTGGGTCCCGATGCGCACACTACTTTGTGTGTGCCCTCCAAGAGTGGAGTCTCTGTTTCTCCCAGTACTGTTGAAATCCTGCAGTGAAATCCCACTAGGCTTCAAAGTCTGATTCTCTAGGAATTTCTCCTTCCGCTGCTGGACCCCGAGGTTGGGAAGCCTGACATGGGGCTCAGAACCTTCACTCCAGTGGGTGGACTTCTGTGGTATAAGGGTTCTCCAGCCTGTGGGTCAGCCACCCAGCAGTTATGGGATTTGATTTTACTATGATTGTGCCCCTTGTACCGCCTCATTGTGGCTTCTCTTTTGTCTTTGGATGTAGGGTATCTTTTTTTGTGAGTTCCAGTGTCTTCCTGTCAACGACTGTCCATCAGCTAGTTGTGATTCTGTTGTTCTCGCAAGAGGGAGTGAGAGCATGTCCTTCTACTCTGCCATCTTGGTTCAGGGCCCATCTTTCTTTCAATTCTACTGGAGAACTACTTAACTCCCTCTCTTTTCATGAGTAGTTTTGTTAGGGAACCACTGACTGAAACTGCCCACCCTGGATAGGCACGATAACCACCTGTATAATTTATTGTACAACAGGAGATCCTGGTAAGCAACGTGGAAGTAACAAAGTACCACCAACTGGAAGAATCTGAGATAGGTCAAAAGGAGAGAGGAGATGCCAGTCCATATGTCCTAGCAACCTTCCAGAATCCTTCTTGCTGGAATCCATCTTGGCTGAGAGATGTGCACGCCACCAGGAAGAACCATGAGTCAGAATGATTGGCTAGAGACAACCCGGAAACTAACCACATCACCATAAAACCTGAGACTGTGAGCCACATGGCGGAGTACTTCTCCTGGGTTCCCTCTGCTGCTCTCCACCCAGGTGCCTCTTCCCACTAAAGTCTCTTGCTTTGTCACCACATGTGTCTCCTTGGACAATACATTTCTGAGTGTTAGATAAGAGCCCAGTCTCAGCCCTGGAAGGGGTGCCCCTTCCTGCAACAGTTTCCCTCCTTTGTTATGTATAGCTAAAAAATCAGCAGACTGGGGGAACTCTCCAGTCATTGTGTCAATCAAAATTCCCTTCTTAAATTTCCAAATGCCTCTGTAGAGATGGACATTTGTCTCCAACTGAATACGTCTTCTTAAATAAAAAGGACTGTAACCTACAGAGGCCAGCAAATGGTACTGAGGTTTCTGGCCTAGGAGAGCTTTGAAAGTATTTAAAATCTTTGACATGCTAGTCCCATTAATCCATCCTATTAGTCCAAAAAATGAAAGTCCTCTTGATGAGTGAAATCACTTGGTTTCTCTAAAATTTCCATTAAAAATAAGCTGGCCCAAGAGAATGAAAAAGAGAAATTTTTATTATTTATTTGATGGGAAAGGGGAAGATATTTTAATGGGGGAAAAAGGAATGAGTGAAGAGACTGTCTGTAAACATTTATCTAGCATAGCATCTGGCACATCCAGAAGTCAACGTCTTTTGAGTAGAGTACAGAAGTCCCTGTACTCATGGTAATGGACAATCAATGAGGGGCGATGCATGGCTATCCAGGTATTTAAGGTTATTTATTTATTTATTTTATCAAGATCACTGTGAGCTGTAGAGACATGACCTTTTTACTATATAAACATCTGGCAAATCAAAGACAAATCAAATCGAGTTACGCTTTGTAAACTAACCATTTTAAAGATAATCATTGCTTGAAAGAATCCCTCAATTACATTTTGATGTTTGTAGATATGCAATCAAATTGTAAATTATGAAGAGAAAAGAAAGCCTTACCAAATAATTGATGACATAAAATCGGTCATATTCTCTGTTCTTAGGATTGATCCTACGATGCTGTTTTTTCCTCATGTGATCTTTAAGTGTATTTTTGTCCCTGAAGGTCTTCTCACAGTACAAGCACTGCAAGCTACAAGAAAGACACAAATGCTGAGATTAAATAAGTCTCTCGAATAGTTGTTGCAATAGCCCTTTATTATTATTATTATTGGGTCTTATATTCATTCATTTTAGGACTCACAGAATCTTCAAATGGGGTAAGATATCCTTCTGGAATCCCTCTCATTTTATTCATTTGGCTTTAGAGGATGCATGCTGTGGTTTATTTTGTAGTTGGCTAACTTGGCCAACTTGGCTATTTAGTTAAAACTGTGATATAGATAGCAATTATCCAAAAATGATTTTGGTGCTTTACTAATCGAATTACCTATTCTAAAAATGAAAATGTAGGTATGTTCTTCAAATAAATATATGATAACTAGCATTGGTTGCCTCCATTGAGTATAACAATTAGTCCATGGTTTGGTATATCCTGTGACCTAATTTGCAGGTCTGGTTCCTAGTGCCAGCTGTGGGACTTGGTCAAGTTACTTGACCCCTCTGTTACTGCTCATTTTCTGCTCTCTAACCTGATGATAAAACCTACATTTTAGAGAATCTTTACGATAATGTATACATATATATGCACATAAATTCATAATCATGAGAATAATTCACACAAAATATAAATATATGTATACATGTTTATTGATAAATATATAAGTAAAATACCTAGCACATTCATAGCATACAGTAAGTGCTATTTTTACTATCTTATCATTCACATGTATCTTCTGCTAGAATATTTCCACTGACTGGGAATTCATTACCTAATGAGGCAGTAATGACCAGTTTTGAACAGATTACTGACAAAATGTCTTTCTCATACTAAGCTTGACAATTGATACTGCCTGGATTACCCAACAGTCATTAGAGTTCTACTTTCTGGAGTAACACAGAATAAGTATACATGAAAACGTATTCAAAAACCAAAACTCTGATGTTTCGTTTGTTTGGCTTCACTGTTTGTTGGGCACATGAACTTGGGTTCAACAACAAAATGACTGAAATCAGTTGTTGTTTCTATTCTGAATTCTTTTTCATCTTTACTAAACACCCTTTCAATTATTTCTTATGCCACAGAAGTAACTATATTCTTTTATAGTAAACAATTTATAGGCAATAAGTTGATATGGGATATCATTACTGCTAATCTTGCTAGAAAGCACACCTGGTATTATTTTATAAATGAAGGGTCATTCAATAAAAGAGTGAAGAGACTTGTTTTAATGTACTGTTGACACCAGAATTTGAATTCAGAACTTTTTATAATGGGTATTTCTTTCTCAATGTTATTGCTCCAAATATTGTGGTCTGAGATACCACATTCATTAGTATTATATTAAATGAATAAAGCTAGGTTTTGAGAGTAAAATCTTGGGCCCTTTCCTAGAAAGAAAAGAGGATAGATTTTTGAAAGCCATTTTGGTGATGTAGAGAATTTCCTTCCCTATTTCTACAAGCTAAACTCCAGATACTCACGGTTGTCAGAAAATGACCTTGAGAAAAGTGGAGTGTTATGATATATAAATGTGAATAAATACTAAAAGGTAAAAGAATGCAATCAGTATGTTATGTTTCACATAAAACTGAATAACAACTAGCAATGTGACAATATATTTACTTTACTAAATGTGTAGAAAAATTATAGAGAAAAGTAAAGAAATTATGAATCTGAAATGAAGAATAGTGGTTTCTGGGGGAGATACTAATGAGGAAGGGCACACAGGGAGATTCAAAGGAAATAATGACATTCTCTTTCTTAGGCTGGTTAAGTATATTTTTCATACCCTATATAATAACATACCTTATAATGGCATATACATTGTTTGGTATATATGACATTTATATTTTAAAACTACTAAAAGGCAATATGATCTACAAAAAATAAGGATTGTCATACAAAATGTGAACTCCTCCAACACGAGAAATGAGAAAATTCCATTTCTTGAGTTACTTCTGACTATTAAATTAATTTTTAAAAATTCACAACAGAATCCAAGATTGAGACAGCTTCAGGTCATGTTTCATAAAAAAGTACTTACTTGTCAAGCTTTTTCTGTAATGTACACAGAAATTCATTGCAGTTTACAATGTTGTCTGGCAACCCAATGTTGAAAGTGTGTTCTCTGGCCATGTGGTTCAAAAGAACAGATCTAGGAAGAAATTTGAGCAGTGTGCATTATTTATAACTTATCTAGGAACAAATCAGGTCATGAGTAGTGTTTGTATAATGATAACAACACTAATTAGAAGTACAAGCAAAGGTTAAACACTGAAACACACATTTGGGCTATGAAAAAGTGACATGTTATAAAGTATGCATATAAATACTATCATATGAAAAGAAAGTCAACAGAGACTGTTGCTGAGGAAGCCCAAATGTTGGACTTGTCAGACAAAGACTTTAAATCAGACAATAAGAATATGTGTAAAGAATTAAGGAAAACCATGTCTAAAGAATCAAAAAAAAGGTATGAGAATAATATCTTATAAAAAAGAGGATACTAATAAAAAGACAGAAATTAAAAAAAACATACAAATCTGGAGATGAAATGTACAGTAACTGAAATGAAAAATTCACTTGAAGGTCTCAAAAGAAAAACTGAACTGGCAGAACAAAGAATCAATGAACTTGAAGATCAATTTAGATTTTCTAGTCTGTGGAATAGAAGAAAAAAGAATGAAGAAAAATAAACTGAGCCTCAGACACCATCCCATCTACCAACATCTGTATAATAGGATTCCCAAAAGGCAAAGAAAGATAGGGGAAGAAAGAATATTTAAAGAAATAATGGCCCAAAACTTCCCAAATTTGATGGAAAGCATTAATCCAAACAGAAGAAGCCCAATAAACTTCAAGTATAATAAATCAGAGAGACCCATACCAAGAAAAAGTATGAAGATGAAATCAAGACAGGTCCCAGATAATAAAACCTGAGAAAATTCACTGCTAACAGATCTGCCCAACAAGAAACTAAAAGAAGTCCTTTGGGCTAAAATGAAAGGATGCTAGATAGTAACTCAAATATACATAAAGAAGTAAAAAGCTCCAGTAAAATTACAGTCAAATATAAAAGGCAATATTAAATGAATTATTGTTTACAAATCTTTTCTTCCCATATCTGATGTAAAAATAACTGCATGAAGTAACGATTTTAAAGACATGTTAATGAGCTTATAATGTATAAAGATGTAGTTTGTATGACAACAATAGCACAAAGGAGTGGGGAAGGAGCTAGCTATGTTGGAGCAAAGTTTTTGTATACTGTTGAAATTACGTTGGTATTAATCTGAACTCAATTGTTTTACGTTAAAATGTTAGGGTCTTCCCTGGTGGCACAGTGGTTGGGAGTCCGCCTGCCAATGCAGGGGACATGGGTTTGGGCCCTGGTCTGGGAGAATCCCACATGCCGTGGAGCAGCTAGGCCCATGCGCCACAACTGCTGAGCTTGCGCTCTAGAGCTTGCGAGCCACAACTACTGAGCCCTTGTGCCACAGCTACTGAGGCTGCATGCCTAGAGCCTGTGCTCCGCAACCAGAGAGGCCACTGCAATAAGAGGACTGCGCACCACAATGTAGACTAGCCCCCGCTCGCTGCAACTAGAGAAAGCCCATGCACAGCAACGAAGGCCCAGTGCAGCCAAAAATAAATAAATTTATAAAAAAATAAAAAATAAATAAAATGTTAATTGTAATCTCTAGTGAATTGTAGTGGATAGTGAATGGGCCACTAAGAAAATAACTCAAAAAATATAGTAAAAGAAACACGGGAATAAAAATGGTACACTAGAAAATACCTATTTAACAAAAAAGAAGGCAGTAATGGAGGGGAGAAATAAAAAAAAAAACTTAAAAACATAAAACAAACAGCAAAATAGTCTAAGTAAATCCCATCTCATCAGTAATTACATTAAACATAAATTAGACACTCCAACCAAAAAGCAGAAATTAGCAGAATGGATTAAAAAACATGATCCAACTATATGCTGTTTACAGGAGACACATTTTATTTTTATTTATTTATTTATTTATTTATTTATTTATTTTTGCGGTACGCGGGCCTCTCACTGTTGTGGCCTCTCCCGCTGCGGAGCACAGGCTCCGGACGCACAGGCTCAGCGGCCATGGCTCACGGGCCCAGCCGCTTCGCGGCATGTGGGATCTTCCCAGACGAGGGCACGAACCCACGTCCCCTGCATCGGCAGGCGGACTCTCAACCACTGCGCCACCAGGGAGGCCCCAGGAGACACATTTTAGATTAAGGCTGAAAGAAATAGCTTCATACATTCCAGAGTCAAAAGTGTATAGGAGGGGGGAAATAGATGTAGGATAGCAAGAAAGTACTTATTCTTCTATCCTTATCATTAACCCATGTCCTTTGTCTTTCTATTCTTTTTTTTTTTTTTGCGGTACGCGGGCCTCTCACTGCTGTGGCCTCTCCCGTTGCGGAGCACAGGCTCCGGATGCGCAGGCTCAGCGGCCATGGCTCACGGGCCCAGGCGCTCCACGGCATGTGGGATCTTCCCGGACCGGGGCACAAACCCGTGTCCCCTGCATCGGCAGGCGGACCCTCAACCACTGCGCCACCAGGGAAGCCCCTGTCTTTCTATTCTTTTTATGTCCCTAGGCTGGGAGGACACAAATATAACCCCAAAATATTGCTAATAAAGTACATAGCTGGAATCAGGTTATATCTTTAATCTTTTATTATAAACTGACCTTTTCATAAACAAGAACTGCAGAAGGGGACATTTTATAAAAATGAGATGCTGCTTATCTTTGGCATTGGTTAATTTCTTAAAAATTTAATTTATTAGAGAACAATGACATAGTCAATCAAAACTACTGAGGAGTTCACTTAATTCCCATGTCACCCCAGTCAACAGAGAATAGAGATACAGGTAGTAAAGAACAGGAGGATTATATTAGGAATTACAGGAGCACCAATATTCAGTAAATTGAAATACCAATATTATCAGAATTTCATATCATATGGACAAATACTTCAAATCACATCAGTCCCTACATTTATCATAAAAACTTAAGCTTTATATAAATATAAAATATTTTTATAAAATAAACTTTACGTAAATATAAAAATATTTATAGCTTTTTAATACTAGAGATTCCTAATAATAATCACACGTCTCCTCACTAGGTTAATAATAGTTTTAACATAAAATCAGAAATAACATGCTAAAAAGAAGCAGCAATGCTTGGTAAACTTTTTGATAGTGAGGTGGTCCTCACTGCCATCCCCATAAAGCCCTTTGAAACTGACAGGGTTAGAAGCATAATTAGTGACCTTGGCACAGATTTTTCTCTATGCTAACTGATCTAGATGAGAATCAAATCTTCATCACTGGTGTTTTCAACATTGATGCTTCATCCAAACCGTTTTCTAAATTCAAACAAATAGCTATCCTCTCCTCTTCAATGTTTTTTCAGACAACGATGTCAGTTTGTGCTAGGCTTTTCTTTTTTTTTTAGAAACTAAAGACTGCTTTCTTTCAAGTGGGTAGAAGAATGATATTTTTCTGATTGTCCATTGTATGCTGTCACTGAAACCATTCCCATTTCCTAGAGGATGTACATTTGTAAATATTACTGTTGCATAAAAAGAAATTTGTCTGGTCTTTGTCCCTGGTTCCAGGCACTGAGCTTCAAAAATCCTTGGAATTTCTCTATGATAAGATTACCTTTCCTAATAAAGTGACTTGTGGTAGGCCTCTAGAAAGCTTCAGGATGGGGACTGGTTACCAGAAAGACTAACAATGTGATCAAAGGGTTGGGACTTAGAGCCACCCTGAACTCCAGAAAGGAGAGAGGGGCCAGAGATTAAGTTCAATAATTAAATCAATCATGCTTACATAATGAAGCATGTAAAAATTCTGGATACCAAAACTCAGTGAAGATTCTTGGTTGGTAAACACACTGATGTGCCAGGAGGATGATATATCCTGATTCTTTGAGGAGAAGGCATAGAAGCTCTGTGTTCAAGACCCATCCAGACCCTGCTCTATGTGTCTCTTCATTTAACTGTTCCTCATCTGTATCCTTTATAATAAACACTTTCCTGAGTTTTGTGAGCCATTCTAGTGAATTAATGAACCTATGCAAATTATTGGTGGGAAACCATGAATTTGTAGCCAGTTGGTCAAAAGTGCAGGTGTCCTGGGGAACCACTAAACTTGTGGCTGGTGTCTAAAGTGTGGGCAGGCTTGTTGGGGATGATGCCTTTAAACCTGTAGAGTCTGATGCTAACTCTGGGTGGTTAGCATTAGAACTGAATTACAGCACACCAGTTGGTTTTGGGCCAGTTGGGGTTGGTGACAGAATTACCAATTCCCCATTTTTTCCCCCTTAGATCTTTATCATTTTTAATGTTCAAAAGTGAAACACCAAAAACTGCTAAAGGATTTTTTCTTTTGTCCACTTGGCTCACCATTTGGGATCTTAGATTCCCAGCCAGGGATCAAACCTGTGGCCCCTGCAGTAGAAGCACAGAGCCTTAACCACTGAACTGCCAGGGAAGTCCCAGCCAAAGATTTAGAGTTAACAGGTTAATACAGAAGGGCACGTCTGTTGTAGTTTGCTGCATGTGGTCTTGACTGTTGGACAATTTAAAAAGCCCTACAACATTAAACACAATTCTATTTCTGGCATTTAAAAACTTTATCCCCCTACTCTGCTTAGAGCAACTACATTCCATCTTTGATGTCTGGTGAATTAAAAAAAAAATTCCTGTGGATATATGAAAGGGTTCTGAGCCAATCCATAGAACCTAGTCTATATTGTCATTGTGGATGTTTTGTTAAGTCTTCAGATGAAAAACAGTAAAATTTAAAGACATACATAATTGCTACCTGTTTCCGAGGAATGCCTCATTGCAAAACATACAACTGCCTTGAAAATTGTTATCATTTCGTTCTTGTTGCTGTTGTTCCAGAATTTCTTTCTGTAAAGTAGAAACACAGATATATGATATTATCTTTAATAAATCCATAGTTAGCTAATGAAAAATGTCATAGTCTGGATGGGAGGAAATTGGGGTAGAAGCATAAAGGAAGTGTGTGAACACTGATGATATTTTGAATTTCTCCATTCCTGTCCTTGTACCTAAACTCCAAGTCTATACTGTTAAATGCCAGACAACATACCATTAGGATAGCTATGTAGGAAACTTGAAGTCAATAGGGTCTCACCATCCTTCACTACTCTGTCCTTCCTCCTGTCTTTATTAATCATCTCCCAACCTCACTCTCTTCCAAAAGCAAAAATGTGCTCCGTTCTGTAATTCTCAGTTTAGTTTGTAATCAAGTTCTGATCAATTTTTCACTTGGACTGTCTTTCATATTACTTCTCTCCACCATTCCCAATGCCATCACCCTGAATCCAGTCTTTAATCAGTCATTATGAGATTACTATCAGTAAGTCTCTTAGAGGGTCTGCCTTATTTCAATCCTTTTTTTCTATCATATCCATCCTCTCTTTTGTTGCTAGAAAAACTTCTTAAAATTATTTTCATGTACAATTATCCTGTTACTCTCCAACTCAAATAATTTAAAATATACACTGGTAACACCCTATTCTAATCAGGGTGGTTCTTCTACACATTGTTTTTCCATGAGGTGATTTTATTTCTCTTTGCTTTTTCACTCTTACAAACATTAACTGTTCTTTAAGGTCCAACTTGATTCCCATTTCTGCCATGTAGTCATTTCTGGACTACAATACAATAGTTAAGAGCTCAGACTCTGAAACATAAAACAGAACTAGATTTGAATCTGGCTCTCACCTGTACTCAATATTTTATTTAATGTCTTTAATACTCAGTTTTCTCAATTTTAAGATGAAAATGAAAATATTACCTCATAGCATTGTTTATAGGGTTAGATCAGAAATTTATGTAAAGAATTCAAATTGTGCATGTGTATGGTCAGGCCACTCAAGATGGCTGTTCTCTTGCTCCCTGTACATCCCCCGCCCAACCAGTGCCTGCTTCACCTATACCCTACGCACATGACTGACCTTCCTGTGTACTTGCCCCAGGCCCCAGCTAGTGATTGTTCTCATCAAAGGGGCGCTGAGGGGTGTGCCCCTCTACTGGTTTCCCTGGTAACTAATAAGCTCACCTGATGTCAATTCCCCAATAACTGGTAACTTGCTTTACCATCATCTCTTTTGCTTGCTTTTATCTTCTGAACGGATATGAAAACTCTTTGAAATTAAAAGAAAGTCTTTATGCTGTTCTTATTTTACAGTTGCATACGACTCTCCAGCTACTCTTATAACACGAAACTCAAAATACGAACTTCATAAAGTTTATTGCTGATTCTGTAAATATTTGTAGGACAGCATAAAAAATGAGCTTGTATCTAGAAGCTTAATAAATTCCATGTGGCATTTCTGGAAATGTATCACCAAACATTTATAAATATTAATCCACTGAAGAAACAAATTAAGAAGCTGCCAGGATAAAAATCAATTCAATCAACTTCTGGTTTCAGCCATGATGAAATAATGGATATAACACTTCTCCTCCCCTTGTAAACTACTGTAAAACAAATTGCTTCATATATCTTATCTTTTTTCAGAAAATGTATAATAGGGACTTCGCTGGTGGCTCAGTGGTTAAGAATCCGCCTGTCAGTGCAGGGGACAAAGGTTCGAGCCCTGGTCCAGGAAGATCCCACGTGCCGCGGAGCAGCTAAGCCTGTGCGTCACAACTACTGAGCCTGCACTCTAGAGCCTGCGAGTGACAACTACTGAGCCTACGTGCCACAACTACTGAAGCCTGTGTGCCTAGAGTCTGTGCTCCGCAACAAGAGAAGCCACCACAGTGAGAAGCCCGCACACCACAACGAAGAGTAGACCCCGCTCACCGCAACTAGAGAAAGCCCACGTGTAGCAATGGAGACCCAACACAGCCCCCCCACCACAAAAAAAAAGAAAATGGATAATAGCACATGGCTGTGATCGATGAGCAAAAAAAATAATACATTGCCAGTTTTCTGTTGGGTAGTGTTTTCCAAATTGCAACATAGGGAAGTTAAACCCAAATGAAGGTTATATATCTATCTACCTCACTTGGTGGAGAAGAAACAAAAGACTGGCATTCAGGATACAAAAGCAAGAGGAATTTGTGGGACGAGGTACTAGAAAGAAGAGAGCTGCAGAAGAGGAGCTCAAGAAACCTGGACTGGGATTCTTTTTACCTTGGTCCAAATACTGAGCTGTACATGTATAGGGCAGGACTCTGTGAGACTTTACAGAGGAGTTTACAGGGGCTGTGAAGCTTAATGGGGATTCTGGAAATTACAGCACTCAATATGTTGGAGCTCTGACATACAGAATGCAGAGACCTTGCTCAACACTTCAGGCACACAGCAAATATAAAAGAACACTGTTTACTTCATGAAGTTTAGGGCTTTATGCTGGCAGCAAGTGGATAGATAAAAGCAAAAAAAATAAAGGGAGTAAGGTTGATGTATCAGACAATTTTAATTATTGCTTTTTAAGTGAATTTTACATAAAAACTGAAAGTGACAGTAAAAGTCAAATTAAAGGAAAACCGAACTTTTACAAACATGTATAGTTTGACTATAAAAGGGAAAACACATTTCAGAGCCCTATATCTACAACTTTGGTAGCCGCAAAACCAAAAACCCAATAGATAAAGCTCTTGATAAAGATCACTATAAACATCCCACAGTAAGGCTGAGCAATACTTTCTCTGCCTGCTCCCGTTTTCAGCCTACAAGACCTGTTAATGCTTATTAAAAATCATCATCTCATATTTCTCAGGCTGGTGATGATATAACCCAAAGTTGGCTAAAGAAAAATCTTATTCAACTTAATATTTCCTTGGTTTTGACTCAGCACAAATATAACAGATTTGTGAGTCTAAACCAGAGTGATACTAAGCCATCTACAGTTTTCTTTGGCCAAATTTAAGTTTTATCAGTTGACCCTGAATTGCACAACCTGAGTGTAGACACCTGAAGTTGTGTATAAATTGATTCTTCTTAGGAGAGCCTAATTTACATTTTGGTGAATTAGAAGGAGCATAGAGTAGACAGGGCACTAAAGCAAGAAGCCACTTTTTTAAAAAAATTAATTAATTTATTTTTGGCTGCGTGCGGGCTTTCTCTAGTTGCAGCGAGTGGGGGGCTACTCTTCGTTGTGGTGCATGGGCTCCTCACTGCAGTGGCTTCTCTTGTTACGGAGCATGGGCTCTAGGTGTGAAGGCTTCAGTAGTTGTGGCACGTGGGCTTATAGAGCGCAGGTTCAGTAGTTGTGGCTCATGGGCTTAGTTGCTCCGTGGCATGTGGGATCTTCCCGGACCAGGGCTCGAACCTGTGCAGGCGGATTTCTAAGCACTGCGCCACCAGGGAAGTCCCCAAGAAGCCACTTTTTAATGGCAAGCAACTAAAACCACACTGTTCTTTTGTTCACATTCTGGAGCTTGTCTCACATGGTGATGAGGTAGCACTGTGAATTCTCTGCTAGTTTATCTGCACTACCTACAACCACAGTAAGAGAGACAAGGGCTCTAGAGTACCTGTGTCGTCCCTAATCTGGCAGGTTCCATACAACTCCTTTCATTTTTATCTAAGTTCATTCTTTCAAGATCTGCCTTTTGTTCACTGCACAAACTCTTTTTTTTTTTTTTTTTTAGTGGTACGTGGGCCTCTCACTGTTGTGGCCTCTCCTGTTGCAGAGCACAGGCTCCGGACACGCAGGCTCAGCAGCCATGGCTCACGGGCCCAGCTGCTCCACGGCATGTGGGATCTTCCCGGACCAGGGCACGAACCCGTGTCCCCTGCATCAGCAGGCGGACTCTCAACCACTGCGCCACCAGGGAAGCCCCACAAACTCTTTTTAAACTCTTTCCCAGACCTTCCACCAAGGGGAGCTACTTAAACCATTTGTTGTTTCATCTCTGCTTTCTGTTTATTTCATTTGCATAAGACTTTTCTCATTTTAATAACATCAATGTAAGAAAGAATTCTATAATTGGGAAAAATGGACATGGCCACCAGGTAGTTCAGCTTTGGTTGGATTCTCTGCTGCAACTGTTCAGCTCCAACTTGTATTCTTGCCATATTTGACTCTTGTGGTTGCAATAACATGAATACACTACCTATTCCTTCTTGGCTATTTTCCTGTCTCCCCATTAACATTCTATTTCTACTAACCACATCTAACCTCTCCAGTAAGATTTCCTTCTGACCAATGCTGCTCAGTACTGGCATTTTAGAATTTGAGAACTGAAAGGGACCTCATGAAACTATGGACTAACTGCCTATAAAGAGATATTAGGGTGACCTGTTTAAAGCTACAAAGCTACTTGGTGCCATGTCTGGATAGCACATTTGCTTTTTTTTTTCTCAGAACGTACCCACTGTAGCATATCTAGACACATAGCATATAACAATAACCTTTCTATTTAGTGAACAAACAAGTTCAGAATCCAGGGGATAGGTATCTGGAAAGGTAGGGCAACATAAAAATCTTTCTTACAAAATATCCACACAAAAACTTCATTTAGATCAGTCTTAGATGGATTACTTCTCAGCATTTGAGGCTTTAGAACACGGTAAAATAACAGGAGAGATAATATATACAAATGTGATCATGCCTTATTTCTGACAATTATAAAAAGAGGTATACTGGCTAAGTAGATTTTCTTGATCGTAGAAATTTCAATTTGGTATTTAAAGGGTTAATAGTTTTACACAAAATGGTTTCCAAGACACCTCTCATGTTTTCCCTACTTTCAAAACTTGAGATATGATTTAACCTTTTTTGTATGATGTAGGGTCCTTGCTATGAACAATTACTACTATATTGTACTGTAACGTATCAATTTACTTTCAGGATCTCTTTGTCCCTACAAATGACTCTAAACTGTTGTGCTCTTCTGGTTGTCCTTCCTTCTCACTCTTTTATGGTCATCACTGTCAGTGAGTCTACTTCTGTATCCACCAATTGGCTCTGCCATCTACACCTCCTTTTCATTTGCTATCCTCTGCATAGACCTCCTGTTTTTCTCCTTAAGCTAGAACAAGATTATAGGAATTCCTAAAATCCAGCTAAAGAAAAATAGATAATCAAATTCTATGGATAAAATTAAGTCAAATTTGTTTGGTATCTGAGAAAGAGTAGCTCCCAGTATTTGGATGAGCTTTGTGGAAGTTATTTTTACCTCATAGGGATGCTTTTTCTCTGATTTCTGTCTTCTGTGCTACTTGGATCTACTGAGGTTACCAGATACCAGATGGATAGATTTATAGGAAAGACTTTCCCTGTACACACACATTTAAAAAGTAAGTTTATCCGAAGCATGTCCAGAGAGATGGAAGTCAAAATCTGATTGTAAATGGACCTTAAAAAAAAAAACCTAGTATATAAATATGTAATGACTATATCTGAAAATGAAACAATTAGAACTGGTACTTAAAGTAACATGAAATAGCTCCCTGTTTTCTACTGAATAAAATCCACAATCTTTAGAATGGCATTCACATTGCTTTGTACCTGATTCTACTCTAGGTTTTTAAAAGACTTCTCTTGCATTGCTTCCCATATAAACTCTATTACAGGGAAAAACAAGAACATCTGCTATAATCTGTGTATTACTCTTCTCAATAGCAGTTCTCAATTACTTATTGTGATTCCTCAGGCCACTCAATGGCCTGGAGTAACTGTTCTCTCTTTTTTTCATCCATCTTTGCCAACTGGAGTTCTCTTCCCTAATCCTTCAGAGATCAGTTCAAACACTACATCTCTGTGGTGAGTGGGAACAACAACTGATGGGGACTCAGGAGATGTGTATTCTTGTCCTGGTTTTGTGACTAACTAGCTCTAAATGTGGCCTTGAGCATGCCACTTCTCTAGGACTTAGGTTCTGGTGATTTCTAAATTGCTTCTGAAACACTCTACAAATCATAAAGTGGACTGACCCTGACCACTTCTGTGCTACAAGTATCTTCTTTTGCCACCACAGTATGTAGTGTTCCATAGACATCTATATTGCTTGGTCTTCAAAGAAAACTATGTCCCAACCATCTCTTCTAAGAGAACATGAGCTTCTTTATGTCACATGTATACAATTTATTACTGTAGAGTCTTAATAATACATGATAACTAAATTTACACCCCCAGTGCAACAACAAACACACTACAAATCTGAATGCTCTCCTGAAAATCAAAATGAAATTCTCAAAGGAGAGGAGTTTATAAAAAAATTGATTATCTCTTATTCATATAGGACTGGCACTTCATATAGACTATAAAATGGAGAGGTTTCTACAGCAATAGTAAGTTGATATTTACTTAAACAAAGATAATAGCCTACTGTATATGTAAACTACCCTAAAAAATGGAATTTATTATTGGTTATTAATTTAAAAGTTCTAAAGTAGCTGTTTTTTTTAAAAACTCACAACTGATAATTTTTAGACATATAAAGAGTTACATAGAGAATTTTATATTGCTATGGGATAGGAATTTGGAGAACAAGTTTTTACTTTTTTTTCACTTAATCGCTTTCATTTTAATACAGTATATATACTTTTAATAAGTATATATCTTAAAAGCATAACTATCAATTCATGTTTCTCACTAAAATGACTTTTTGAGAGAAACAGGAGATGCAAGTCAAGATAAGAAAATGAACTAGAATGATAATTATTAAATCCAACAATTAAGGAAACTAAGTATATTGAAGTAGAACATTGTTTTTGTTTTATTCTTTAAACATATTAAGAAATAAAATAATGGCAACATACTCTCCCTCTTATCTAATAAAGCCTACTCTATGAAATGTCTGTCTGTACATTATAAAACAAATAGGAAATTATTCTTATTTCTTAATATAGGAACATAAAATATATAGATACACTTTTAATCAAATTTTACTTATACATAAAATAAATCATGTGAAGATGAAAAAGAAATTATTTTAATTCTGCAACTATTATATCCTATAATAGCTTTCATCATCCTGTTGTAATCAATTCAGTAAATTAAGAAGATAGTTCTCATTTATTTGTTGAAATTGGCTGTGCTGACAGTTATGTCATGATATGCCAAATGAGTTAGTAAACCTGGAAGCTATTCAAGTCATGTAACCCTGTCAGTGTCTCTTATTTTCTTACCATTTTTTATTATGAAAAATTTCACAAACAGGAAAGTTGAAAGACTAGTACAATGAACATTCCTATACTCAATATATATATTCAATAATTGTTCACATTTCACCGCTTCCCTCTCTCTTCACACAAACACAGACACAAACACACACACACACAACTATACACACATATATTTAGCACTAAACATCTTTTGTTTTGCTGAATCATTTGAAAGTAAGAAAGTGAGCTGCAGACCTCATGACACTTCACTCAAATACTTCAGCATCCCTCTTCTAATAAGGACTTTCTCCTATACACAACCACGGTGCCACTATCATTATACATAAGAAAATCAATAATAATTCCAAAATAGTATGTAACATCCAGGCAATATTTAAATTTCTTCAACTGTCCCAATAATGTCTTTTAATGTTCTTCTCTTCCCCAACTCCCACCAAGACCATCCTCGGTTCACACATTTCATTTGGTTGTTGGGTGCCCTGCTGCCAAATCTTTGTCCCCCTCCCCTTCCTCTTAAAAAAATTATTTTTTCATCCATCCGATTCCCCCACTCTCTAAATCATAAACCACAAAATAACTAACCAGCCTGGGACTTAGGCTCTGAAGTCTGGTAAAGGGAAACTTTTCCCAACTCAGTAATGGTCTTCTAAAGTATATGGATGACTGCTAGGAAAACCTTGTTAATTTTACTACTTTTATGTAATGTACCCCACCAGATAAAAAGCTTGCTAAGGGGCAGAACTGCTTGGTTCATCTTTGTAGTCCCTACCGTGCCTCATCGACAGGAGTAAGCAATAACTGTTGAATGGAGGTGATCTGTTTCCTATGGTCTCTACTTCCTCAGACTCCTTGAACAGTCAGGAGGAATCTAGGTAAAAGAGAGCCACATCACCACCATGTCCCTCCACCCTTATTCCCACTGCTGCTAACTTGGTATGATGTGACAAAACAACACGCAGCTTTAATGATTCTGTATTTCCTTCTTCTGTAGCACACATGTTGATTGCTGCTGATCAAGCGTTAGTGAGGAAGAAACTGGGTGGAAGACACTTGGGCAATCAAAAACAAAGTTTCTTTTCTTTCCTCCTGCCCTTCCTTCCTTTCTTCCTTTGTTAAGCTTGGTATCTGATAGGATTAATCATAGCATATGTTTGAAGTCACTTATGAACAGAAAAATATAATATTAGGAGACAATCCATAGAAAGCATCACAAAGATGTGCAAATCCAAGCCACCATTGTGGTGCTTTTATTTTTCTAAAAAATCCCATGCTGGGTAGATATACTAGATTTTATTCATGGATTTATAGAATAGAGGGATGAAAAGAACGTCACACATGTTATACGTTGTAACTTCTGAAAGCAGCTGATGAAATCAGATAAAATTTTCATTACAAAATAGGCTTGGATAAAAACCATAGCTGTGGGCTTCCCTGGTGGCGCAGTGGTTGAGAGTCCACCTGCCGATGCAGGGGACACGGGTTCGTGCCCCGGTCGGGAAGATCCCACATGCCGCAGAACGGCTGGGCCCATGAGCCATGGCCGCTGGGCCTGTGCGTCCGGAGCCTGTGCTCTGCAACGGGAGAGGCCACAACAGTGAGAGGCCTGCGTACTGCAAAAAAACCCCACAAAAACCAAAAAATCATAGCTGTAAGAATACAGCTGATGTATTAGGCAAAGAGTCATAATAACAAGCTGTACGTTTATGTAATTGGTTTAAAATGTCAAGAATGGTAGTAAAGGGGTCAGTGCCTAGTCTTTTATCTTTATTCATAAGCCAAAGCAGAGGAAACATTAATGAAACAGTAGACATAGCAGATGGCATGCAACATAGTCACAGGGGACTGACATATAGGTAGAAAATGAAATTTGTGAGTTAGGTTGGAAATTATAAAAATCATCCAATTTGGGAAAGAGCAATTTAGAAAATGTCAATTTAGGTAAGTATTTGTACACAGGAAAGAAAAAACTGATGCTTAAATGACAAATCCAATGGAAACTGCTTGCATTAACATAAGGAAGTAAAACTAAGGCTGATGTTATTAATTACAGATATCAAAAACATTTTATTGATACTGACATATTAGATTCACAATAGTTTCCTGGCTAAATGGCTGTATGAGTGACTATGAGAGAAAATCACACACTCCGAAGGTTCCCTCCCAACCTAGCTCAAAGGCAGCAGCATGGCAGAACCTGCCAGGAATTCTCAGTCCAGGAGCCCAGTTGCCTTCCTCCAATAAAGAACACAACAAATCTCCCTAATAAAGGTAGAGCAGTGGACCAAAGGCTCCACAGAAGGGCAGGAGAACTCCTTATTCCTCCTGCTTTCTATTTCTAGAATATTTATCTCTGAGGTATTTGGAATGATTTCACTTAAGTATTTCAGGTGATTACAAAACAATATAGCATAAAAATGAGTAAAGGAAGAAAGAAAAATTTGTGTGGGATGGGCACATAAATTGAAGATAAAAAATAAAAAGAAGAAATATACACGTACACATATATACACACCCAAACCCACACATTCACACTTATAGGTGGGCCTCAAATTTGGCTATCAGCTTTCTTAGATGAGGGAAACAGATGGACAGGAGTTTGTGTAACAAAGAATTTGGCTGGCTTTGTCCCCTGTTCCTAGGAGATAACCTCTAAAGCCTTGGAATTTCTTTTTTTTTTTTTTTTAATTTTTTTTTTTATTTTAGATGTTGGGGGTAGGAGTTTATTAATTAATTTGTTTATTTTTGGCTGTGTTGGGTCTTCGTTTCTGTGTGAGGGTTTTCTCTAGTTGTGGCAAGCGGGGGCCACTCTTCATCGCGGTGCGTGGGCCTCTCACTGTCGTGGCCTCTCCTGTTGCGGAGCACAGGCTCCAGACGCGCAGGCTCAGTAGTTGTGGCTCACGGGCCCAGTTGCTCCGCGGCATGTGGGATCCTCCCAGACCAGGGCTCGAACCCGTGTCCCCTGCATTAGCAGGCAGACTCTCAACCACTGCGCCACCAGGGAAGCCCAAGCCTTGGAATTTCTTGAGTGGCTGGAGTGTCTCTGTTATTCCTGGTAGGCCCTTTGACTCCACCTGATAGTTTATGCCAATGAGATAACTCAGAATGGGGACTGCCATGCCACAAAGACCAACCATATGATTAGTGGGTTAGGGCTTTGAGCCACAGGATATCAGTCTGACTTCAGGAAGGGGAGGGGAACTTGAGTTTGAGTTTAACCATGTGGTCAATTAGTCAATCAATCAAGCTTAATGAAGTTTCATTAAAAACTCTGGACACCAAAGCTCAGGTAAGCTTTCCTGGTTGCCAATACTGTGTGTATGACACACACGGATGTGCCAGAAGGGCAATACATCCCTGGGGACAATGGAAGCTTTGTGTTTGGGGCTCTCCCAAACCTTACCCTATGTATCTCTCTGGCTGGTTCTGATTTGGACCTATTTCTATAATAAAACTGTAATCATAAATGTAGTGCTTTCCTGAGTTTTGGGAGTCATTACTGCAAATTAAAAAACCTGAGGGGGTTAGTGGGAACCCCTTGAATTTGTAGCCAGCTGGTCAGAAGTGAAGGCGGCCTGGGGATCCCCCAACTTGTGGCTGATGTTTGAAGTGAGGATAGTCTTGTGAAGTCTGGCCTAACGCTGGGAAGCTAGAAGTCACTGAAAATAAGTATACTATGTGATATAATGGGCGACATACCAAGAATAAATAGACCAAACAAGATGGACTGTTTCTCATATTGATTCTCCAAAGCTGTCTCTCGTGTCAAAGCATATCCCAAAACTTAGTGAAAGCAACGCAGAGGGGTGGGATAAGAACTGTCATTATACAATACAGATACCTGCTTCCTCTTGATTGCAGGTTGAGAGTTTAAGATTTCCTAGAAAAATTATGAACTTCCTTAAACAATTTTCCCTGAACATCGTTTTTATAAATATCGGTTGATAATATTCTTGACTTTGTCCTTCCAGTCAAGTAGCTGGAATGTTACTTTTCTAAGCTCTCACTT
The DNA here is from genome assembly GCF_964165515.1 of Mesoplodon bidens. Lineage (NCBI taxonomy): Eukaryota > Metazoa > Chordata > Mammalia > Artiodactyla > Ziphiidae > Mesoplodon > Mesoplodon bidens. The sequence continues at coordinate 69,786,809 of NC_138166.1, read as the reverse complement.
GGATGCAGAGCCACTGGACTTAGAAGGTAACCAGAAGACATCTGAGTTGACACTCTCTTATAAAAACTGCATAGTCCTAAACGTGGACTGGAGTTGACATGGAAAGTCATTTAATTCTTTGTCAAAAATGACTCAAGGGGATAGCCAAACACTAGACAAAAGAGTCCCCTAGAAAAATCATTTTAAATCCCCACCTCACCCTCCCAACACCAACTACTAGCCTCCAAAGTTGTACTTCATTTATCATGGTCACAATTTTTAACATGGATTAAATTTTAAGGAAGGTGTCACCAGTTGCCTAGCTCTGACTGGGTGGGTGAGTGGGGTGTTGTCAGGAATGTACCCAAAGAACACCTGATAGCGAGTGACATAATTTGCTGGCATATACTCCATAGACAAACTTCTAGCAAAATGTATACCAAGGTAACTAAATGTAGTAATTTACTGATAGAATATTCACTGATACCTTGGTCAAAAGTCTAAGATTAGATACTAAACAATAACAGGTTTTGGAATTTATTTACGACAACTAGTTAGTAGAGCCAATTGTCTCTTTTAGTAGACAGATACATATATATGTATATGTCTTTCTGAATTGTATGAAAAGAGGAAAAGCATCTACTTTAACCAAAAGTGGCACTTAGTCACTAAGATATTAATTAAAATAAAGCAGAAGGAGGAAGAATTTCACTCTGCTTAGGATGAGGAAAGCCACAAGAGAATATCCTTACAATGAGAAAAAGGTGGATAATAAAAAACCCTAGAAAAATAAACAGAAAAACCCACACACAACTTTTTTTTTAATTTTTGGCTGCGTTGGGTCTTTGTTGCTGCATGCGGGCTTTCTCTAGTTGCGGCGAGCAGGGGTTACTGTCATTATACTCCATTATATGGATAAACTGTAACTTATTAAAGCACTGCCCTATTGTTGACCATTTGAGTTTCAGGCAACTTTTGATTGTTGTAGCTATAAGCTAAGCTGGGATAAACACATTTGTGCCAATCATGTTTGTCTTTTTTTTTGCGGTATGTGGGCCTCTCATTGTTGTGGCCTCTCCCGTTGCGAAGCACAGGCTCCGGACACGCAGGCTCAGCAGCCATGGCTCACGGGCCCAGCCGCTCCACGGCATGTGGGATCTTCCCAGACCGGGGCACGAACCCGTGTCCCCTGCATCGGCAGGCGGACTCGCAACCACTGCGCCACCAGGGATGTTTGTCTTTTTAAAATAAATTTGTTTTATTTTTATTTTTGGCTGCGTTGGGTCTTCATTGCTGCGTGCGGGCTTTCTCTAGTTGTGGTGAGTGGGCACTACTCTTTGTTGTAGAATGCGGGCTTCTCATTGCGGTGGCTTCTCTTGTTGCAAAGCATGGGCTCAAGGCGTGTGGGCTTCAGTAGTTGTGGCTCATGGGCTCTAGAATGCAGGCTCAGCAGTTGTGGCGCATGGGCTTAGTTGCTCTGTGGCATGTCGGATCTTCCCGGACCAGGGCTTGAACCTATGTCCCCTGCACTGGCAGGCGGATTCTTAACCACTGTGCCACCAGGGAAGCCCCACACAACTTACTTTGACTCCAAAAAGCTGAACTCAAAATGTAACCGGACAAGGGACTTCCCTGGTGGTCCAGTGGGTAAGACTCTGTGCTCCCAATGCAGGGGGCCTGGGTTCGATCCCTGGTCAGGGAACTAGAGTCCTGCATGCATGCCACAACTAAAAGATCCTGCATGCTGCAAAGAAGATCCTGCGTGTCACAACTAAGACCTGGTGCAGCATGCATGCATAAATAAATAAATATCTTTAAAAAAAAAAGGCAAAAAGACAAATTGAATTCCAAAAGGTGACAAGCTCTCTGAAGAGAGGCAGGGACTCAAGAACTACTTCACCTTTGGCAGAGCATGAGACGAAAAGGGCAAGTAGGAAGAAAATAGCTGAAATTTTAAAGAAGTTTTAAAGGCTAAGTCCCTGGGAGCCTTGGACACAAAAGGATCCAGCTCTTTTCCACAGGTTTCCTCCAAGTTCTCGGAAGAAAGATTGGGAGTAGGGCAAAGAAACATGAGGATGAGCTGCATGTAGAGGCAGGAATAACTGGATTAAAACAAGGATTATCAATGACACAATACAGTTTCTTAAAATACAATAAAACCCAGTGTTCTCAGCATTTTGAGATGAGGGAAACTTAAGTTTATGGCAATATCAAGACATCTTAACTGAGTAAGAAAACGCATGTCAATGACTAAAGAAAAACAGTAAAACAAAAAAGCCAGAGAGAAATTTCTTAACTGGATGATGATATACTTCCCCCAAATCCATGAGATTTGATCTGACTAATATCTCACCTTTTTGAAAGATATCAGTACATCCTACCCTTTTTGAAACTGCAATGATAAAGGCAATAACCATCTGCTTGCTACATAGGATACACAGTCAGTATATTTCTCCTACTTTGAATCTCCGTGAGGTGGCTTTTGAAGAGTAAGCAAGAAACAGAATAGACAGAACATCTTTTTTTTTTTTTTTTTTGCGGTACGCGGGCCTCTCACTGTTGTGGCCTCTCCCGCTGCAGAGCACAGGCTCCGGACGCGCAGGCTCAGCGGCCATGGCTCACGGGCCCAGCCGCTCCGCAGCATGTGGGATCTTCCCAGACCGAGGCACGAACCCGTGTCCCCTGCATCAGCAGGCGGACTCTCAACCACTGCGCCACCAGGGAAGCCCCGACAGAACATCTTTAAAAAATTAACGAGTAGAGAAAAAAATTATACAGATTTATCATTTACACGGAATAGGTCATCACAATGAAAAAAAAGAAAAGTTGAAACACAGAACAAAAAAATGCAAGAGTTAAACACATGAGAGCTAGAAAAGCCCTACTTCTATTTGTATTAAAGATAAAAGGGAATCCAGCCTAGGCAAGAAGAGGAGGACTTTTAAAAATGGAAAGATGGCTATGGGAGACTGCAAAATAATTTACACTGAAGAAAAGAGAAGCTATCAGCATGGCATGGATCAGTATAGTATAATCTGTCTGAGGAAGTATTTTACTGGCTAAACTCAAGCTCAGGTATAGCCCTATGTTTCTCTAAAGATAGAGGCAACTCCAAAAACACACTATCTTCAAGTGTTAAAAGAAAATATAAGCCGCTTAGGCCCAAAGGAATAAGAAATTCCTATCTATGACTGACCTAATAAGAAAGTAGATGAAAAAAATTCTTAGCAATGGAAACAGAATACTATTATTTGTTTACATATGTATTTATGTCCTGTTCATCCATTTTTATTAATTCTAAAAATTGACTATTTTGAAAATGTCACATTTGCTTATAGAAGGAAGATCCAATTTGATAAAGAATCCTGATAGAGGATGGTGCTTAGAGTTGGAAAACAGGAGTTTGAGATCCTCCCTTCCTATTTAATACATTATATAACTGTGGCCTTCAGCATATCTCCTAATATCTTCAAACTTGTTTTTCCATCTAAACAGAGATAATGATATTGCCTTAGTGATCTCACAGAGCCAATGTATATAAAAACTGCCATGCAAAATTTAAGTTCTTGTTGAAGAAGTTCAAAGTGGCAAACTTTAGGATTCAGTTTAGTATTGTTTCAGACTGGGTTTACGTTTGTTTCCTAAATGAAAACATTAATTAATCTGAAGGTTAATATTACTCAGTGGTCACTCTAGCTAACTTGATCTTTGTTGCACTGTTAATAATAACGTTACATTCAATGGGAAACATCATCTTATATTTGGGAAAGTTACTGTAGGTGCAATTAGAAAATTTGTGCTACAAAGCTAGGAATTATGCAGGAAAGGTATAACATTATACTTTATAAGTCACTGATATAATTTGATCCTTTATTAAAAATCTCTGAAATCTATACAGAAAAGTGGCACAAGGGAGAATAATCTTCTTAGTGGGAGATATGTAATTTCATTTTGTTGTTTTACTGTCGGGGGAGGTGGGATATATGAAGTAGCATTAAAAAAAAAACAAACCAAAAAAACACTGTTTCTCTCCAGAGGATCAAATTGTTATATAGGTTAAAATTTTCATAAAATATTTATAGCTGTCAAGAATGACCTCTCAAGCTGACATTTATAATAGTGATTTAAAAAATCCACTTTGATGCAGCTAAATGGATGTTTCCCCTCGTCCCAGTTTAATTAAAAGTTATATCTTGCTCTGGGAGCTTATGACTGCCATTTATCTTCTACTGTAGGCAAATGTAAAAACTAGTATTTTTTTATGCTTAAGTGAAAAGTGTAACCTGTGATTAAAGATGTCTGCCTCGGTTATTTCACCTCTCTTCTTTAAATCAGGGAGATCTGACTATATGGCTGTATCGAAATGCCACACAAATACTTCAGGATCAAATTTAAGTTAATGCTTTATGAACAAGGCTCAGAGAAGATACAAAACTGAACATGACAGTCCCAACCGTTAAGAGGCATCTAATCCAGTAAGAAAGAAAGATTTTTAAACAACTAACTATAATTGAAAAGCCAAGTAAAATACTGTATTAACAGAGCTTAGAAGAGGTTACTAATTCTGATTGGTGGCATCAGGAAGCTTTTGTGGAAAGTACGGTATGTGAACAACGTCTTGAGGCCTATGTTATTTCCACAGGTGGGGCTGGCATTCCTGATTGATGAAGCAGATTCCTGAAACCACCTAACATATGAGTAACTGTGAGACAAGTAGTGTTTTCACTAGAGTGAAATCTCTAGATGGGCAGGGGCTGTGGCTTATTTCATCCACTGCTATATCAACAGAATTTAGAACAGTGTCTGGGACAAGATAAATATTTATTAAATAAATGAATAAACTGGACCCTGGGTAATTGAACGAAAAAATGGGGAAAGATACTGGAAATGTAGTTTGAGCCCAGAAAAGCTTAAGAATATGTAGATGAAAAAGACCACTGCAGGTTTTAGGGGAATAAAATGATCCGCTATGTATTTTAATATTAAAATTCTGGAGGCAATGCCAATTGATTAGAGAAGTGATTCCACATACAAGGTAAAAGGCACTAGGAGTGCAAAGAAAAGGATGTATATGGGACTCAAAGGTGGAACTGACAGGACTTGACAAATGACTTAGGTATGGGGATGAGTTAAAGATGATTCCAGAAATTTCCAAACTGAGTGACCAGGGGAATGGTGGTACTATTATATAAGAAAAGGGAAACAAGCAAACTACAAATTTTGGTAGAGAAAAAAATAAGTTCAGTTTTAGGCACCTTAAAATTAAGGTGTTCATTGATAATTTATATGGAAAAGTTCAACATAATGCAAGTTAGAACTGGAGTTTAGAGGTAAGCCAGGAAGAAAGCTGGAGATGAACCAATCAATGGATATTTACTCTGACTGCCTATTGTGTGCCAGGACCAAAATTTAAGCCATCAGCATAGCAGTGGTATGGATGAGAGTGCATCCCCTGGATGGGGAACCTTGGAAAACTTACCCATTTAAAAGAAAAGAGGGAAAAGAACCACTGGAGGAGATTAAGGTAGAATGATGGGATCAAGGGAATATTTTTAAAGAAGGAAGCTAAAAGGGAGGAAGGTATACAAGCTATTCAAACCCTCAAGAATCTTTCCTAATTCTGTAGTTCCACCTTCAGAGTACAGATGAAAAATTTCAAAAAGTGTCAAGTAGGAATCAAGCTCTTCAAAAAGAAAACTGGGAACTCAGACAAATCTCATAAATGTCACAAGCAACCAGTGAGGTCTAAAAAAAAATGGAAAAAATGGATCATTTAGATTCTATATGCCTTCAGCCACTCACACAGGAACAGATTTTTTTCCCCCCAAAAATGGGGCTTGGAAAAAACACCAATGTGAACTTAGCAATATAGTGAGTGCTAAGGAAGGATATTTAAATATAAGACATAATTCCTACCTCAAAGAAATTACAAAGTCATTTTGAATTAACAGCAAATCATACACAGGTATTTACACTAAATCCTTTATTTAGAGTTCCAAATGATTTTTTATTAAACACATTTTTTTGGCCATGCCACGTGGCTTGCGGGATCTCAGTTCCTCGACCAGGGATCAAACCTGTGCCCCCTGCAGTGGAAGCACAGAGTCCTAACCACTGGACCGCCAGGGAATTCCCTAGAGTGCCAAATGAGAGAGTACATATGAATGCTACCTATGCAAGTCATCACTAATGCAAATCAGGAGAGCAAATGCCACTCTAGTTTGAGGGTCCTCTCTCACGGACTTGAGATCCTACTGACACTGAGCTGAGTTCATTGAAAAACATAGACTGGATTATATACCCATTACCATGAAGCAATTTAAATGGTTGAAGCTACATTTAAGTGCCTTTCAGGAATGGTATACCAATTCACACTCTTTTAAGTGGCTGAAAAAGTGCTTGTGCTTTTCTTGCCACCATTTAGTGTTATTGTTCTCAAATCTTGTTAACTTGATAAGAAGAAAAATGGTGTGTTATTACTTTCGTTGAAGACTGGTTCATTTGATCAACTGGACTTCTTTCTGGAAATGTCTGTTACTGACTTGTAGAGCTCGTTGTACATAAAAGAGAGACATCCTGTCGTCACTGCCAACTCCCAAAGGAAGATCACCCACACCAACCTCCTGCTTCCACACTACAGAGCATAAAATTACAATGAAATGTCTGACTGCAAATTCAGCCTGTCTTCCTGTTACTTGGCAAACCTTTTCTTTTTTGTTGATCTTCTAGCCACCATTCCCAGTGGTAGCCTATTGTAAGCCTCCTCTGCTTTCCTGAAAGTCCAATCCTAGCCTGAATCCCCTCCCTACACAGACCTATAAGATAATGAGCATCCAGGACAGAGCAACTATCAGAGTCTAGAATAAAAAAAGAGTACAAGAGTTGTGGGAAGCAGAGTAAATAACTACTAGACTTGCACAGCGTGGCATGGCTTAAAAAGGCAGGTATTAGGCACACCACTTAGCTTAAAGCCTCAGCTTTGCTTCTCATTCACTAAGTGCTCCTGGGCAAAATCATCTTCTTATGCCACAGTTTCCTCATCAGTAGAACAGCACTTAATAGCTATCTCACAGGGTTGCTATGAAGCAAGGATCTAATGCAAAGGCATAGCATATGGCTGGCAGTCAGTAATTGTTAGTTTCTTTCCACATCTCCAAGTTGGTCTGTAGTCAGAACTTGCCAGCTTTAAATGGATTTTTAATTTTTTATTAATTTTTATTTATTTATTTTTTTGCGGTACATGGGCCTCTCACTGCTTTGGCCTCTCCCATTGCGGAGCACAGGCTCTGGACGCGCAGGCTCAGCGGCCATGGCTCACGGGCCTAGCTGCTCTGCGGCATGTGGGATCTTCCCTGACCGGGGCACGAACCTGTGTCCCCTGCATTGGCAGGCGGACTCTCAAACACTGTGCCACCAGGGAAGCCCAAACTGGATTTTTATACAGCTACACTTATCTTTTCTTCATTTCACTCTCATGGGCAGTGAAGAGACATCAATGGGTCTTTCTCATTAGAAAGTCAATCCTGGCACCAAAGGATTTCCATGATTTAGCTTCATCTTACCTCTTCAAACCTATCTCACACTCCTCCAAAAATCTTTCAGATCAGACTTAACTTTCCTGAATATACCTTGAACATACAGATCCATATGTATTTTCCTCCCTTTTCTACAACTCTCCAAATACCCAAATCCATCTCACTGTTAAGACACAATATATTGTTATTTGTATTACTGGCAACATTTATTGAGTGCTTTCTACATAGCAGATACTATTGTAAGTATATCACATGCATTATCTCACTTAATCTTCACAAGCCCTACATTCTATCATTATCTCCATTCCCAAGAACACATAGTTGCGTTTCTTTTCTAGATTGTACACTCTTTTATGACATGAACCATGCCTTGCGCTTCCTTGTATGATCATCTAGTTAAGTAGGAATTCAATGAATATGAATGTATGTATACACTGACTGCAGTTTCATCATATTTTGTTTCTTTTAAGCTGCCATAACACTCACTTTCATCAAATCTACTACTTTGACAAAGTATAAAGTTGGTAAAAAGATGGGATGTTGTGATTTGTCATAAGAAATGTATATTTGGCTTTAGCCCCCATTCCTGGCACTTAGCTCCTAAAATCCAGGGAATTACTAAGTGTTGAGAGCTATAAATGTGTTTCTTGTTATGTTAACGAGCTGACTTTCAGAGAGTACCAGGTAACCTAAGGATGAGGGCCAACCATGTCATTTTGAGGGTTGGAACTTTCATTCCCCTCAATGGTCAATGATTTAATCAATCATTTACAATGCCTAAGTAAAGAGGTTTCCATAAAAACCCAAAAGGACATGGTTCAGAGAGTTTCCAGGTTGATGAAGCTCTCTGAACTTCATCTACATGCTGCCTTGGTGGGCCTCAAATTCCATGGGGACAGAGCTTCTTTGTTCAGAATCTCACCCTATGTATTTTTTCATCTGGCTGTTGATTCACATTCATTAATATCCTTTGTAATAAACCAGTAATCTAGTGAGTAAACTAGTTTCCTGAGTTCTGTGAACCACTCTAGCAAATTAATCAAACCCAAGGAAGGAGGGTCATGAGAACCCCTTTATAGGGGTTCACAGCCAGTTGGTCAGAAGTACAGGTGATAACCTGGATTTGTGATTGGTATATGAAGTGGATGGCAGTCTTGTGGGACTGAGCCCTTAACCTGTGGGATCTGATGCTATCTTTGAGTAGACAGTGTCAGGACTGCGTTGAATTGTAGAACATGCAGGTGGTGTCAGAGAATTGCATGGTGGTGTGGGGAAAGAACCCACATATTGGAGTTGGTTTCAGAATCTTAAAAGGTTATCTAAGTTTTATAGATGTAGATATTTCTAGGGACTTGAGTCTGTCTACAGACATACAATAAAGACTCTGTATTGAGTAACAGTAATGGCTGCTGTGTTACAGTTTGAGTTCTTATAAAGAAATACATAGGGGTACTAGGATTATGTCAGTTTGGTCATTTTTGATTAAGACCACTGTGAGTAAGAGTGAAAAAGCTCACGGAAATAAAAAATTATGAATAAGTACTACCAAACAAAATCCATAAAATTTTACAGTCAATTTATCCTTATTCTGCAGATTTCTTAGATATTACAATAGGGAAAGAAGAGAAACTCAGAGAGTCCTGTTTCTTCACTGGGTTTGTTGCTATAGGAAAAGCATACTTTTTCTTAAATAAATCAGTATCCAACAACATCATCTCATGTTTACATAATATAATGTGCTTCAGGGGACTTTCTCAAATCTTATGACTTCGGTAGACAGGATTTATTTTCCTCCTAGATCTCTTGAGGATTTAGCAGAAACAATGAAATCATAGCTTTCTTTCACAACATATCTAGCTAAGTCCAAAGATACAGGGAATACTTATAAGTAACCACTAAAGGAAGAGCAAGTCATTTTCAAGTAATAGTTGAGATTTAGTGACAAATAATGGAAAACTGGATACTTTTAAATAAAATTAGTAACTTCAAAAAATTAACCAATTTCTGTTCAACTTCTGAAAATGAAAATTTTCACACCTGTATATGCTGTTATCTTTTTAAAAGACTAAAGATGCTGAGATTTTCAAATCAGCTTCCTTATCATAAGTTAAGGCTGAAAATGAGAAAGACTATTATGATCAAATTATATGCTTAATTCATAAAGGGGAACAAAAGAAGTGCTAGTGCATAGCACATTCCAGAGGGAGAAAAAAAGTTAATCAATTCAACTCAATTTTAGCTGAGGGCATTCTTCCACGATTGCTGAACCCTAGCATGTGTCAGGCAGCTAAAATTACACTAAAATGTGTAAGCTCTGTTGTTATTTTAGAGATAATCCAGGAAGCAAAACAAAGCCAAAAATTCTCTCTGCATTTTTAACATGAAATGCTTTAATCTTCAGTCAAGTGTCTACCTTTTCTGTTTTAAGATCTTTATGTATTATCTCCTCTTTTGTGTATGTTTGAAAGTTTCCAGAATAAAACAAACAAAAAAGGGCAATAACAAAAATGATTTTGTATGTGTTCCCAACACACTGCTCATTCTTTAAAATAACTCTTACCAGTCTCTGCTTCTGAAGTTCTTCTCTAAGTATTCTATCTTCTGGTAAAACATCACACAGCAAAAAATAATTGTCTTGTTCTTCTGTTGAGAGATCAGGAAAATAAATAAGAAATGATATTTATCACTTTTTCAAAAAAAATTTATCTTTCTTAAGAGAAATATATCTATCTATGTCTATGACGATCTCTCTTCTGGTATATAGTTCTGTTTCAACTTTACTGAAGTTATACAACATGAACAGAGCAATTTAATTTTAGCTATTATTTTAGAGAATTATAATTTAAGAAAGATTATTCCTTTGAATTTTTGGATTGCAGGGAAAAGATGGTAGTCAAGATGTACACTTACCAAATGGAGCTGTGGAATTGATTCTTATCACACTACAAAAATCTGTAATGGGCTGTTCAGTGAACCTTTTCCTCCAATATGAAATGTACCTTAGAACAATCAAAAAGAAAGAACGGTGAGAAGACTCAACACACTACTTACTTTAGAATGATAGGATTTTATAAGAACATTTAATTACCCTAAAGCAATAAATCAAATGTTGACTGAAAACTGCTAGCTAGAAAATTTGTAAATAGGAAGGCAGTAGAGCATTGTAGAAATATGAAATAAATATTTAATGAAATGACATTACCCTGTAAAGGCATGAAAATGATTAAATTTTACCATCCCCAAATTCAATAAACAGACATGGGAAAATTAAAATGAATTATTTTTATGTGATAATGAAGTTTTTTTGAAATCACATCTAAGTTTATATGAATTTAAAATGCAACAATGATTAAATAGGCTTTATCACACATTTTCCAATAAATTGAAAGTTAGGTGGTTATCTTATCCCTCAAAAGAACAGATCATGATAATGAAATGAGAAGTCAGTCTAAATTCAATATCTATATAACAAGATAGAACAATTCCTGAAATTTAGCTTTTAGAAAAACAGCCAAGCTTGCAATTCCTGTATCTAATGAGCTGAGTTAGAAGAAGGACACTGGCTAAATGTAAAAGCAAAGCATAATACCCAGATCTGCATTATTTGATGAAAGAGGGAGTAAGATGACAGGATTCAACAAGCTGTTCATCTTTCCATTTATCTAACAAGATTTATATTGACAATTACAATCTCATTTATCAAAGAAGAAGAAGAAGAAGAGAATGTGATCTGCTTCAAGGGGGAAAAAGGAAATGGAAAGGTTGACTCTATAGTTGACAATTTATCAGGCTACATGTTGATGGATAAAAAAACGAAACTTACAACAAAGGATCAAAACCTGCACAAGAGATGGAACTTAGTTAAACAGACAAAGCACACAGAAAGAGTATATTTAAATGGCTTGATATAGCACCTGTGTTCTGCACATAGTAGGTCCACACTAAATGTTTTAAAGAGGTAGAAGAGCATTTGAAGATTCCTGTAAGGTTCTCTAAGTAGCCTCCAGCTCCCAGTATTCTGACTCCTTTTTAATCTCCCTTTTTCTTATTTTCCCAACCCATGGTGCTCTATAGAAAGGGCATTCATTATACATTAGGGAAAAAAAAATGTGCCGGGAAAGACGTCTGAGAGAAAAAGAGAAATGTGACATGAGCTAATATAAAATATAAATGGATGACAATACTGAATATAGAATATATAAGTAAAAGAAGTAAAAGATGGGCTTCACTGGTGGTGCAGTGATATAAAGAATCTGACTGCCAATGCAGGGCACATGGGTTCGAGCCCTGGTCTGGGAAAATCCCACATGCTGCAGAGCAACTAAGCCCGTGTGCCACAACTACTGAGCCCGCGTGCAACAACTACTGAAGTCCGTGCGCCTAGAGCCCATGTTCCGCAAAAAGAGAAGCCACCACAATGAGAAGCCCGTGCACCGCAACCAAGAGTAGCCCCCACTCACCACAACTAGAGAAAGCCCGTGCGCGGCAGCAAAGACCCAATGCAACCAAAAATAAATAAAAATAAATAAATTTATCAAAATAAAGAAGTAAAAGAATAATGTATAAGAACAGAACCACATGTTTTAGCTCTTCCTTCTCATGTATAACCATGCTGTCAACCTGGATGGGTAAGAAGGGGTAGGACTCTTTCCTTATAAAACAGTGTTAGACCTTATTTTAAGAGATCTGAAAATGATGTATCTTAGGCTCCAGCTCAGCCTCAAACCATAAATACTATAAATGATGAACCATGACCCTATGTCTAGCTCCCTGGCTCCCACATTATAAGTATCAGAGCAGAAGGCATTTCAGGTCCATCAGAGTACACAAATAGAGGAAAAGCACCTACAAACGGCTGACACGTTATTCCCTTTGCCATCCTGGCCAGCTTCAGCACCCTCCACTCCCCAGTTATCTTACACAGTTACTCTTATTCTCCTCTTTTCCATTCCCCACTAGTTGCTTTTTCTTCCCCTCCAGAGGAAACAGAAAGAAAAGGGAGTCAAGTTTTATCTGGAGTTTCCTCATGGCTACCACTAGAATACACCAAGGAGAGGTTCATCACTCTTGACTACTACTCCACTGAAGGCTATGTGGGTGCCACCCTCTGGAGAAAACAGAATAGTTGTTGTCAGCCCTTTATAATATTATTTCCACTATGAGCCTACAGTTCGTTAAAAGGCAGTGATAATTACATGAAGCAGATGACCAGGTAAGAGCAGATACTAGTGACCAGACTGTCCTTTGAATTGTCATTGACTAATTCTGTAACAGAGTCAACACAATAAGAGTCTCTTATCTGCACAGATCTTGAGCTAGAAGTAGTTGTGCTTTTTAAATTAAGACTATGGTCCAACCCTTGTGGCTGAGGTTTTATTAACTGACTCCACCAGCCCTGCAGGCAACAGGGAAGAGAGGAGCAGGGACTTTGCATTCAGAGATATGAACCTGAATTAAAAGATTTTTTAACCTTTCTGACACTCAGCTTACTCATTTGCAAAATGGATTGTTGATAATTAAACAGAATAATACATGTAAAGCAGTGTCCACCATGCTGGGTGTGTAATAAATAAAATTATTATAAGAAAAAGTCACGTATTTAGATAAGATTAAAGTAGTAAAGAATTTGTTTATTCCAGAGAAATATTGGTATCTAAAACAACAACAATGATAATATTTCATCAAACATTTAATGAGCAAGTTAAAATAGTTGTATTAGTAGTGTCAGAGGGCACACACAAGTGGCTGAGGCGGGGAAGAGTAGAGTGATGATGATGATGATGATCAGAAGGATATCAATTATTAGCAGCTACCATTACTGAGACCCTACCTGCCCAAGATCACACACTTAGAATGTTAGAATTGGGACGAGAATTGGGATCTGTTGTCTCCAAATCCAAACTCAAGTCTTCTACAACACAATGCCTCTTGTGTCACATGAGGACCAATCTACACAAGAATTTCAGAAAAAGGCAGAAACAGGAGAAAGCCTCTAGAATTACAGTTGTAATGGATACTTGAAGAATTTTCTTCCATAGAGACCAAGGAGAATGCTTTTTGACATGGCAAAACTGAAGTACAGACATGAAGTCCGAAGGGAGAGGGAAGGTCTTCCCTTTCTGAAAAGCATATTACCTAAAAGCAGCTCTTGGTCTGAACTGCTCCTAACTTCCTGCCCAAGTACTGAAAGTTGACACCAGCTGTTTGGGGCTGTTGAATTGGAACTGCTTGACTAGGCAAAAGGTACAGTGCCTACAGAGGCACTGATTCCTCTGATGTCCTGATTCCAAAAGTCAATGGCTCTTAGTCTCTAAGGACTTCCATGTTGGGTCCTATTCTCCCTGATCTTTGAAGAGAAGGTTCACATCACGTATTTGTTTTGTATCACATTTACCTCAGTGTGGTAGGCACAAGGGAAGTGATTACTAACATCGGCTGACTTAAAATCATGGGGAGATTCTGTCTGACAGAACCTCAGTTATCCTCTTCAAATAGTTAAGGAGTCCAATGGGATGAAGAGAGAGAAGATACTGTTATATGCTCATGTCTGGTAGTCTTTACATTGGTTAAAAGCTATTTTACTGTTCCATGAACAAGTGGTCATGAATTCTGGAAAGGATGTTTTTCAGATACCATCTCTAAGAGCATCTCTGAGACGTTGTTAGGTAGCTTCTGGGGGAAGAAGGATAAAGCAGGTAATAGGCCAGTCCAATACGCACAAAGGTGTCATCTGAGTGGTCTCCTCCTGACCAAAGGCTGGGTGACAATAACATCAAAGGGAAAAAGAATCATGTTACAAAAGCAAAACACAACCATAAACTACCATATAACTGAAATATATACAATTATGTATCACATCTTATTGTGGAATACTATATAAATAGATCTGAATTGCAACAAACTTTTGACCTAAGTCTAAATTTAAGATGTATCCTAGTTATCACATAATAGTACTTTTTAAGTTTATAATTAAAATCAAGAGGTATCAATATGTCCATTTCCCTGTGGTTGGTAAAAGCATTCCGATAAATTGTATTCAATTGAGAGATGTCTTAAAGATAGCAGATGTTTAATACATGCACTGGTGGCATTTTTCCCACCCACTAAAATTTATTGTTCCATGTTAAGAAATCATTTAGTACTTCTTCATTTTTTCCTACTTCTTTAGTTTGTTTAAAGCAACCACTCAATATATAAAGGAAGCCAAGAAATAATATATGGTATGAACCCTTTATTTGGAGGACAGTTATCACAGCATTTCATATTTTATTAAAAAGCCATAAAAGTAATTATTAGGTCATCAGCAAATACTTTCTTTTAAAAGAACTTTAATCACATCTCACAAGAAATCCTTGTAGTAATATCATCTTGCCTGCCCAGCTCCCCACTGTAACTGGTGTGCTTATTGACAGAAGCATTAAGATTTGAGATACAGTCGTTAATTAAGTAGCACTGAATGAGTGGACTCTAATATAGAAAGGCGCAATAATTAGGAGTTAACATTTTTCTTCTGGAAAAATTTTATCTACTGAATAAAGCTAGCAAGTAGCTCAGTATAAATAACTATGTTAATAAACGGCTCAAAGGAGAGACTTTTACTTTTGTTTTTGTTTTATTTGCTCTGAGAAAATTTTACTGTTACTTTATTCCAATAAAGAAAATGTTAAATATATTTAAACGGAAACTTTAGAGCTTATTTCTTACAAAGGACAAGGTAAGTCCATCTCTTATCTATTATCTATCGTCTTTATTACTTATTGTACTCGGAAGCAACAACTCCTCTCTGAGAAGTTTTATATATATGTAAGAATTATTCAACCTATAAAGAAGTTCTGAGTGAATTAACTCATGCCAATTGAACCTCTCACTATCCCTCCCTCCCCTCAATAACTGCTAAGAAAAAGTCACATAGGTTGTTACATAATATTGAGCAGAGTTCCCTGTGCTATATACAGTAGGTCCTTGTGGAACCTAAATGGGAAAAGAATTTGAAAAAGAATAGATACTTGTATATGTATAACTGAATCTCTTTGCTGTACACCGGAAACTAACACAACATTGTTAATCACAACATTGTTAATATATTAAATGGTATTTAAAAACAACAAAGTTTAGTCATATCCATTCCTGGTCAGTGTGAATTAATCACATTTTTACTTCCTGAGGGTGAAACTTTTATTTAATTAGGAGGAGAGTTCACAAGGAAAATCTAGGTTTCCAAATTTAAAGTACATGTTAACTACACACTTTATTTAGAAAGCACTTATATCAGACATGCATCTTTTTCTTTTTAATTAAAGCATCCATTTTATTACATAACTGCATTTATAGTGTGATTGATCTCAATATTTAATTAATAACTCCTAAGCCCTGAGACCTAGTAAATAATTTGATTTTCCTGCCCACATACAGATGAGATTGACAACAATGATAAAAGAGATTGATTAGTACAAATATAGCCACTTAGCCATCATACATAAGTACAAAGGATAAAATACTAACTAATTCAGACATTTCTCACATATTTTAGAAGAAGAGAAAGAAAATCTTAACATTACTCAATTATCACTGGTTGATCATCATATTTTTCTGCAATTCCTGAGGGAGAATTTGCATTTATGTGGTAAAAAAGAGTAAAAAAAAAAAAAGTTTTACATCAAAGAAAAGCCAAGTGATACAAAACTTATAAAAGAATAACTCATTTGATAGTCCTGTCAATGGTTATTTGAATAAGAAAAGAATTCAAAGCTCTCTAGCCTAAGAAGTGTCTAAAACAAAATCGACAGATCTGACCACCTATAACTAGGTACCATATAAGAGAAAACTCCCAGAATACTCCCAACACACACGTGTGTATATACATATATATACACATACAAATTTTAATTGAAAATAAAGAATAATGAATGAGAATGAGAAGCACAGAGTGTTTCCTCTGAAAGCATGTAAGAATTAGTTTATTCCAGTAGTTGGTGGCATATATTGTTCATATAACTCTCCTTCCCTATTCTGTCTCTGCCCCCTAACCATACAGCCCCAAAGTCTACTCACAAGTAGCAATGCTGAATGGATATAAGGGGCCATAATACAGAAGGCACACAGCAGACATTCATTATTGGTGCTATGCATCTGAGAAGGACAAGAGGGCTAGAGAGTAGCTAACGTTACCCCTTTGAGCACTGTGGCTATTTGTCCTTAAAAACACACTGCCATTCTAGAAGTTTAGAGTACTTAGAACCTTAAATGAAAATTTCTCAAAACAAATTTTACAAATGATAATTAGGTCTTCAGACCAGCGTAAATGCCTACTGAAATCTTAAGCTACAGTTGCAGGAAGCTAAGACTTCAAATATATCTTTTGTAATCAAAATATAATTAAAAATTTGGCTACCATTTATTGGGTATAAAAGATATCTCAGACACTGGTGCTATACATGCCCTGTTTTATATAATGCTCAACAATATTATGAGGGCTGGTGTTACCCCCATTCTATGGATGAGAAAACTGATGCTTAGAGTGGTAAGTAGCTTGCTGGAAGCCATGTGGTAATAAGAAAGTCACCGAGTCTGCATTCAATCCTAGGCCTTCCAGGTTTCACAGTCCACTCTTAATAATACAGCTTGCTGCTTGCAAAACCCATTCTAAGAAAGAAGTTGCTTGCTAAGAATAATGTGGTCTGGGAGATACAGAGTTTAGATGCAGGGATATTATAATATCTGGGCTACTCTAACGTTTTGTAGGGAAATCAATGCAGAACATCTCAAAATGGGACCCTACCAGATATACCAAAATATGTGCTTTCAGTAACTATACAAAGCCAGTTAACTACACTGATATTGTTTATATGGAAAATGATTCCAAATTTCAACTAATAATGACCTGTACATAACTACTCCACTGTATCTGCTTAAGAGAAGGCATTTCTCTTAGACAATCACTACCAAGAATTAGTCTAGAATTAGTGACTATAATTAGCTCACTTTGGGCCCTGGCTGTACAGGTCAGGTTCTTACATTTCACACATGCCCAATGTTGGCAGTTCCTCAACTACTCACCTCTATCTACTCTTCATCCTCTTCCTCTAAGTACCTCAGTCACTGACCTTAATTGCTGTCTACCCTTATAGCCCTCTGGCTGGTTGAAAGACTCAATATTTTTCTGGTTTTCAACCATATAACAGCATTTAAGCTGACAGTTGTTTGGATGATAAGCTTTTGGATTAAAAGGCTCCAAGTATCTACTTCCCCCAAAACTGCCCTTCGGGTGGCCTTTTACCAAGTCTATTCTCACCTTTCTGGAAGAACTCACTTAGTTGGAGAACGCATATGTCCTGAAACACGAAAAGAACATCAATCTGATAGAGATCAACAATGTCCAAAATTTCATGGAATGTGGTAAAGGGAATATTATTGACTCTTTGGAAAGTTGGTCTGCTTCCAGAATTTGTAGGACATGCAAAGGTATGTGACATTTTCAAACATAACTTACACACTCAAGAAGGCAAATAAGTACAAAGTTTAAAAAAGACTAAGGTGAAACCTGATAATATGAATTTTCATATTTCTATAGGAATAATTTTATATATGTTATGCCTTTCCTTTAAGAAATAATAAAAAACTCTTTTATGGAGAAAAACAAAATTTACCTTTGGAAATCAGCAACCAACTTAACATCAGCTATGACAGTCTTATGTTCAATGATCATGTGCTTCAGAAGTTTGTCTTGTTCATCTATAAGAAAATGTTCTTCACAGAAAATACAAGGCACAGATGGAGAACCTTCTAAACTGGTGGTGCCACCTGGACTTTCTGGCAGGGAAAGCGGCTCCAGGATACAATCCTTACTGTCTGGGAGAGACAAAAAGAAAAAGAAAAAGAAAAAAAAAGCTGAAATCAACTCTCTTTAGAAGGATGATTTCTCACCTCCTGCATTAAAAGGACCCTAAAGATATTTACATAATTCCAAAAAAGAAAATACACAGTATCAGAGAGCAGGATACTTTATTACCATTTTAAATAGCTTCTGTAACCCAGAGGCAGGGAGTATAACAAAGCAGCTCAAACTCCCCATTTGCCAGCTTGAATTGGGAAAACCCACTTGTCAGGACAGCTGTTCAAGCCTTCTTCTTGGATACCGGCCAATGGCAGCAAATCTAGGGGTACTTGGAGGGGGAAGGCTGCAACACACTGGGTTAAGGTTCTAAGGCCCATTTGTGACCTATGGCTGAAAGTCATCACGCTGGGAGGCAAATGGTATATATTGAGGCTACAGGTGATGCCAGGACAATCTTTTAAGCTGCTTTCTGTTACACCTGCAAACTCTTTCCTGTTTCTGATTATTTGTCATGTGCGAAGAAGACAGGTCTCATATTGGGTTAACACAGCACGTGCTGGGTGGCCCAGGTGGCAATTTTTGAAGTTGATTTATATCTATCATTTGATTATATAATTATGTATCATAATTCAAGTTCTTGCAAACAAAGAGATGAATGCTCAATTACTAGACATACATGATAAACATTCTTCTTGTCTACACTATTCCTTTTCCTAACATCACCTATAGTATCCTTAAGAGTTGAAGTATGTAAGGTCTACAGCTCTGAATTCAGGGCCTCAAACTATAGCCAGTTGTGTCAGGAGTCCTCTTCAGTCTTCTAGGGTGGAAGGCTGGACCTGTCACCTTATGCAGGCTACTGAGTAGTCAGCAACAAGGTAACTAGCGTAAGACATTTGGCATCTGAGGAAGGGCAGGAGACCTTCTTTGGAAAGAAAGACAGCCATTTCAGAGACAGCAGCCTTTGGAATTAGGTTACTATTAATTCTACTGTTAAATTTTATTTCTTATTTTTATTTTACTTTACCTATTTCTAAAGGCCTTCTTAATTGAATAATTAATTGAATCAGTTACTGGTACACTGCTGACCATGGCCTAAGAACTGGATAAATGATGTAAGAGGGCAGCATTCATTCACTCACTTAACAAAAATTAGCTGAGTATCTACTGAGTTTTTTTTCTGCTTGACTTTGCATGACACTATTCTTACCATCAAGGCCTAAGTGCTTGAAATTTGTCTGAAGGTACAGATAAGTTAAAAGGATAAAGAGAGAGAGAGAATGTATAGGATTTATGGGAGCATGGGGATACAGCAGTCACCTAAGTGAGCTGGAGAGGGAAGGTGTCCCATAAGGGATGTCCTCTAATACATCACTCATAATAAAGTACGCTAAATCAAACTGTTTATCTTAGTTACCTAAAATTATTAAATACCTAGAAAGAAGAAAACAGGGTACACATGACAATAGGGAGAATATTAAAAATATTTAAGCACTTTAGAAGCACTATTAGTAAGACTGGTGTGTTACCCATTATTATATTCATTAAATTAGGTAATGAAATCAAGGAGTTCTGGAATTCTATAGCTCTTTAGTTGCAGGCTACATTTTTCAGTTATAGGTTAAGTTCTGCAGGAACTTAAACCTGCATGTGAAAAATAGGATGGGGAAAGAGGTAAGTGATATACTTATGAAACTCTGTAATAATATTTTACGTTCCCTAGAATAGGAAAACAAAAGGTAGCATATTATAAATAAATGTTAGTAACATTACCTGCCATCTAGGAAATAACAAGTACTGTACTATATTCTTCTTCCCAAATTTGACTGAGGTACCTGTAAATTCATTTTTCTTAACTGAAGAAAGCAAACACTATATTAATAATCACCACCAATAGCAAGAACTAACCTTACTAGGTGTTTGCTATTTGTAAATTACCAGCAAAGTGTCTTAGGGCACTTTCTCAATTAATCCTAACTACCTTATTCGATTAGTACTATTACAACCTCCATCTTCCAGATGAGAATTGAGACTTAGAAAAGTTAAATAATTCCCCCAAGTCACAGTGTTAGTAAATGGCCTAAACTTACTAATTTGAGCCTAAATTCAAACATTACATTTTTCTGCCTCCAACCCCAAAAGGCAATTCCTCAACTGTGTTTCTTGTTTAAACTATGTTCAGTGCTGTTTTGAATTCATATATACTTATAAGTCATACTACATTTATATGCATTCTGCCGTGTCCTGCAGCACCCCCCATACCACCTCCACCAGCAACTCTTAAACCTCAGTAGCCCACATCCTTCAAAACCACTGGGTACTCTACCATTGTCTTCTTTCTTGAGACTTTACTGCAAACTCTCTACTATTCTTCTGTGGCTCATGTCTCTTCCCTTTTGTTTGTTCAACGCCAGTTTCTCTTTTTTCAAATTATTCCTCAGAGAAGGGACCTAAATGTTCACACATACTAGAACCAAATGGCTTACTGTCACTGTAAAGGTATACAGGAGCAAAATCATGAATCTACAGATTTCATGTATGAGGAACTTGTGGTTTGAGAGGTACTAAGTTGTATTTGGGAACTTGAGTTGCTATACATCCATAAAATAAAAAAAAATTAATAGAAAAAAACATTTTTAGATCACAAGATTCTACAATTTTCTCCTGATTCCATAATCATTTAGCATTGTGTTCAAATTTATAACAGCATTGATCATAAGAAGTAATCTGTTTACCTTCAGACTGTTAGTCTCTGGAAGACAAGGTGAGTCCTGGTCATCTTTATTTACTTGGCACAAATACTGTGTATTATTATCCTACCATGAGTACCCACCATCACTGTGTTTACTTTGTGCCAGGCATTGTTAAGCATTTTACATGTACAGTATTAATTCAATTAACCCTTACGGTAATCCTATGACAGAGAGTCAATTTCTACTCTTATTTTACAGTTGAGGAAACTTAGTCACTGAAAGGCTAAGTGACTTGCCCTTCAGATAGCTAGTAAGTGGTGGACTCAGGATTTGAATCCAAGCAGTTCGGCTCAAGAATTTGCACTCTCAAACTATACCTAACTCTAAGGAGTTTAGACCTTTTCCTATAGGAAGAAGGGTCTCTCCTGTTTTAAACTGATATGGGGAGAATGGATTGGAAAGAGGCCAAGTCTAAAGATGGGGAGACCGACCAGTTAGGAGACTACTGCAGATGTCCAAGTCTGAGAGCTTGTCTGAGGCAGCAATGTTAGCAGTGCTTAGAAGAGAGGAACAGAGAAGAGGCTACAAAGATGAAACTGACAGTTCCTGATGAATGGCTGGCCACAGGGAGTAAAGGAGAAGGAGACGAGGAAGCCTCCCAGGTTTCTGGCTGGAAAGACTGTATGAATGGGGGTACCAGTCACAAATCTAGGAATACATGTAGAGAAGCAGGATTTTTGTTTTCTGAGAGGGATGGATAATGAGTTAAGTTTTAGATAGCTCAGGTGATCTGCTCAGAATTTAGATATTACTGACAGGGCTTGTGGACAAAGGCAGCAGTAACTGGTGTCTCATGAGATGCACTTGTGCTATTCTTTGTGTTTGCCAGCTGTCCCTCACTCTGTAACCCCACCCTCACCCCACGGATGCTTGTGGGCTTGACCTACTCCATCTCTCCATGCTCAACAATACAAATATCTCTGTTGTAATTAATTGTTTTCATGTATATCTCTGCCACTAGGGTAGACTGTGAATTCCTCAAGGTCAAGGACTAAGTCTTACTTATTTTCAGGTCTCTGGTATCGATTATACAGTGCCTGAAACATAGATTGTATTTGATAAGTGTCTGCTGAACAAAGAAATAAAAGAGGGGCTTCCCTGGTGGCGCAGTGGTTGAGAGTCCGCCTGCAGATGCAGGGGACACGGGTTCGTGCCCCGGTCCGGGAGGATCCCACATGCCGCGGAGCGGCTAGGCCCGTGAGCCATGGCCGCTGAGCCTGTGCGTCCGGAGCCTGCGCTCCGCAAGGGGAGAGGCCACAACAGTGAGAGGCCCGCATAACGCAAAAAAAAAAAAAAAAAAAAAAAAAAAAAAAAAAGAAATAAAAGAATAAATAATGGACCAGAGGTACTTACAACTAGAGTTACACCTTTAACTCAGTTTCTAGGTAAATTCTATTTTAGGGAACACCTGTGGCTGTCTGTCTTTAGGAGAACTTTCTCTGCCCAGGATTGAGAGTAGTCCAACTATAATTATAGCCAGATATTCAGTCCTGTGGGCCTTGGTGTTAACAGGCCCACTGCTAATTAATAAATAATGATGTAAAAATTACATTGAATTCTGAGATAACAATAAATACTATTGAGTGTAATAAAAGTATTTCATCTTTAATTAGGGATTTAAAAATTATTTTTAATTTTTCATGTAAAGATACTCTCTACTAAACAAGGAACAAGCGTCATTTGGAATGCTGGGTCAGTTATAACCACTCCATCTGAGGATGTTTCTATGGGATAGACCCCAATCCTCTGTATATATTTTACTTTAGAGCAGCGACTTCCAAATTAAGTTTCATCACTTGGGAGGCTTCTTAAAAGTACCGATTTCAAGACCTTATTGTAGACAGAGGAACTGTAATTTTTACCAAGCAGTAGTCTCTACATTGAAGCCTGGGAATCAATGGTTCAGAGGATGATCACATGGGGATGGTGGGTCTCCGATCATATATATATGAGAGTGTGGATACCTTGGACTCATGGAAAAATCCATAAATTAGGTGACAATGCCTTGTGGCAAAGCTAACTTTATAGTGTAGTCTGTCCTAAAGAGAGCCCCTCAAATGCTAAGCACTGTGTCAGCAGAGGAAACTCAGTAAGATCTAACAGTTATTTCCAGCTGTCACCACAAGAATCATATCTACATCTTACCACATGATAAAAAGACAACAGACGCAGAAATACGTAATTCTTTGCTGTAAGAACTTTGAACTCTAAAAGGCCAAAGGAAGTAAATTATATCTAGCTCCTTTCAGCAAAGAGGCAAAGTATCTTGGAAATTCTGCTTTGGCTCAAAATCTGCTTCACACATTTGTTACAAATTAACAACAAATTATCTGCTCTAGTTCTCACTTTGAACAGCAACTCTGTTCAAATGAACTGTAAAAAATACCACTCCGAAAGAGCTGAGTTTTTGAGGAGATCCTATGCTGATTATAAACAATTTTATTGACTCTGGGTAAGAGTCTCAAAGTGTCAAATTATTATTCTAGGGTAGTGCTTCTCAAAGCTTAATGTGCATATAATCACCTGGAGATTTTGTTGAAATGCACCTGATTCAGTACGTGTGGCGGCCAGGGAACTGTGCCAATCAAATCTCTGGCTGCTGTGACCATAATGCAAAGAAGGCCTTGGGTGCTGTGCTCTGAAATCCCACTTGCACTGAAGCCAAGCTTTCCATACACTGCTTTCATTAAATGATTGGAGGCAGCAGAAATAGCAAGGCAGACTCATTCCTGTGAGAGACGGAACTTCACTGACATGGGACACTGGCTGGAGGACTCCCCACTGGCTTGCCAGAAACTTGCTTAGAACTGTGCTGTACTCCGAGCTCCTACACAACCCTCCTTTCCCTCTTTCCTTCACAAAGGTCAGACCTACCTCTCCTTTTTCCCTCTGGTGTCTTCCCTAACAAATCTCTTAAACGTCAAATTCCATCTTAGTGTGTGCTTCTTGGAGTACATGAAGTAACAAAGTTGGCCTAAGAGGTAGACAGGACTGAAATTCTGCATGTCTCATTTCCCAGATGTTGTCAGCCCACTCATCCACAAGCCACACTTTGAGTAGCAAAGTTCTATCTAGGGAACAAACCCGTCATCAATTCATAATATACCATAGGCAGCTCTAGACTTTGTAATATATCATTACTGCCAAACAAATAGCTGGCTGCTTGTGCTTTGAAGAAAAAATAAGAAGACTGAGGTTTCTGTCTCCCTTAAGTTGAATGAGAGAAGAAAAGCCCAAATCAACAAATAATTGATAAGAACTTTTACAGCATTCCATCGTAAGGAATTGTAGAACATCTCACACATCATTTCCCCTTTAAAGAAGTCCCTGCAACCTGCTTTGCACCCTATCACCACACCACTACTGAAACTGTGAAAACAAAGCAGTAATTTGGTGATATACTCAACCCAGATAAAATTGGTTTAGTTGCTACTCTCATCACACTCTGATCATCTAATTGATATCTATCATAAAAACTGGAATATCGAGATAGGTGGAGTGTTTTTGTTTGTTTTTACTGTTTTAATTCTGAAAACACTGTAAACATACTCTAGTTTCCAAAGTAAACATTTCCTTTACATATGTTCTTTATATATATTAGTGTAGTTTATTTGATTATAGCTCACTTACGTAGTTTAACAAGTCTGGATAATATTTTCAGGCCTGTTCTCTAAGCTTTTGATCTGACAGATATATATTTCCATAGGATTTCAATGCCTAATGAATCTCACTGATTATATGTTGATTTTATTCTAAAAATTAAACTCCAAGAAGGTAACTTTATTTCTAAATTCTTGAGAGTATTTTGCTCTTACACCAAAAAATGGCCTTCTACTTCCTAAACAAGTCAGTCCTTTGATTCTAAGAGTGGCTCCCCAGCAGATGCATTTGGAAAATTGCAAAGACTAGGTCTAGTCTTTTTTTTTTTTTTTTTTTTTTTTTTGCGGTACACGGGCATCTCACTGTTGTGGCCTCTCCCTTTGCGAAGCACAGGCTCCGGACGCACAGGCTCAGCGGCCATGGCTCACGGGCCTAGCCGCTCTGCAGTATGTGGGAATCTTCCTGGACCGGGGCACGAACCTGTGTCCTCTGCATTGGCAGGCGGACTCTCAACCATTGCGCCACCAGGGAAGCCCTAGGTCTAGTCTTTTTAATCATTATCAATCTCTTAAGTCCAGAGTCAGAATATAACACCCTTATTTAATTACCCCTGGGCTAATAATTCATTTTGTAAATTAAGGAGGCCCCAAATTTAAAAGATTAATTTACTATACTCCTACTAAAAGTGGGAATGTTGGGGGATGGACTTAGATCAGCATTGTTAAATAGTCTCAATACCACATTGAGACTGCTGATGAGGCTGTGCTGGATTAGTACTCATCTATACAGCTGGAAAGTTTGCCACTTCCTCTGGTATGGAAACAGTTACAAACATATTCTACCCTTAAACCTAATAAACCCATGCTTGAAAATTTAAGGAGCGAATTTAACAGGCAAAAAGGTATGAAAACTTTATTACAGCATCACCTATAAAGTAAAGTAATGGAAACAACCTAAATATCATGCAAGTGAAAATTGTTCTATAATATCTGGCATATCTGTGCTATATAACATTATGCATTTGCTAACTGGCAATTATAAACATACATGTGCATACACTCAAATACAAGTACAAGGTTTGAAAGAAAATATACAATACAATGAGATTATGAATGCATTTATTTACCTCCAATTTTTTTAACATTGAAAAATTCTTAAATAAAAAGCATGCCAACTGATGAGTTCCTAAATGTGACTGTGACAGACAAAAGAAAGTAGAGCAAGCACCGTTTTATTCAGTCACTTTCTAAGTCTTAAGATCTAAGATGAAAAATTTTGATTATATTTACCATTTAAAAATTGAATGCCTATTATGCATAATGTAAATTCTAGATACTAAAAGAAATACAAAGATTATTAATAAAAATCCCTATCCTGAAGAAATTGTTAGTCTAGAAGAAAATATGAGACAACTGTACAAACAATTATAATACAGGTTAACATATGTGAAGTTGACCATATAAATCAAGGGCTTAGAATAGGGAGGAAAAAAATAACTTAAAACTGGAGAAATAAAGGGTAGTCATCACAGAGGATTCCTGAAATGGTAAAGAATTCCAGCAAGTACATATGGGTAGTTAAAAAATCAAAATAGTCCAAATAGTGCTAGAGTCTAAGTAAGAAAAAGCTGTAAAGGTAGATGGATCACATGTTGGTGAGCCTTAATGCCAGGCCAAAGATTTATATTTAATTTGAAAGTTGTGAGTAGATCCTGAAGGTCTTTAATCAAGGAAGTAACACAACATATTAAGTCACAAAACAAGTCTCAACAAAAGGAAAACAAATCCAAAACCTGTGGGATGCTGGAAAACCAGCAAAGTTTATAGTGGTAAATGAGTATGTTAAAAGGAAAAAAGATCTCCCATAAACAAACTTTGTAACTCAAGGAACTAGTCAAAGAAGAGCAAACCAAGTTCCAATTTAGCAGAAGGAAACAAACAAGATTGTGACAGAAATAAATGAAATAGAGAATAGAAAAAATATAGAAAAAAATCAACAAAAATAAGAGTTGGTGTTTTTTGAAAAGGTAAACTCAAAATCAGGAATGAAAGAGGGATATATTATAACTGATAACACAGAAATACAAAGGATCATGAGAGGCTACTATAAATAATTATACTCCAACAAACTGGATAACCTAGAAGAAATGGATACATTCCTAGAAACATACAATATTCCAAACCTGAATCACTGAAGAAATAGAAAATCTGTAACTATAAGGAGACTGAATCAGTAATGAAAAACCTCCCAACAAAGAAAAGCCCAGGAACAAATGGCTTCACAGGAGAATTCTATCGAACACTTAAAGAATTAGTGCCAATTCTTCTCAAACTCCTCCAAAATACTGAAGAGGAAGGAACACTTCTAAACTCATTTTATGAGGCCAGCATTACCATGATACCAAAGCGAGACAGACACTACAAGAAAATTACAGACTAATATCCCTAATGTATAAAGATGCAAAAATCTTCAACAAAATACTAGCAAACCAAATTCAACAGCACATTACAAGGACCATACACCATAATCAAGTGGAATTTATCCTTGGGATGCAAGAATGGTTAAGCATATGAAAATCAATCAATATGATACACCACATTAACAGAATGAAAGATATAGATCACAGGATCATCTCAATAGATGGAAAAAAGCATTTGACAGAATTCAACATCCTTTCATGATAAAAACACTCAACAAACTAGAAAAAGAAGGAAACTGTCTCAACATAATGAAGCCAATATATATAAAAAGCTCATAGTTAATATTTACAACTGTTAAAAACTGAAAACATTCCCTCTAAGATGAGGAACAAGGTAAGGGTGCCCACTCTTGCCATTTATATTCAACATAATACTGCAAGTCCTAACTAGAGAAATTAGGCAAGAAACATACAAGAAACAAACAAACAAAAAAGGCCTCCAAATCAGAAAAGAAGTACAATTATGTTTGCAGATTACATGATCTTGTATGTAGAATACTATAGAGAGTACACACACACAGAAAAAAATGCTTAGAACTAATAAATTCAGTAAAGTTGCAGGACAAATAATCAACATACAAAAATCAGTTGTGTTTCTATACACCAACAATGAACTTTCTGAAAAGGAAATTAAAACAATTCTATTTACAATAGTATCAAAAACAATAAAATATGTAGGAATAAACTTAACCAAAGAGGCAAAAAGACTTGTACACCAAAAACTACAAAACACTGATGAAAGATACAAATATAATTGGAAAGACAGCCCATGTTCATGGATAGGAAGATGTAAAATGTTAAATTGTCCAAACTACCCAAAGCAATCTACAGATTCAATGCAATCTCTATCAAATTCCTTTGGCTTTTTTTTTTTTGCAGAAATTAGAAAACAAAAAACCTTAAAATTCATATGGAAACACAAAGGACTGTGTGAATAGCCAAAACAACCTTGAGAAAGAAGAACAAAGCTAGAGGCCTCCCACTTCCTGACTTCAAAACATCCTACAAAGCTACAGTATCAAAACAGTATGTACTCACTTCATGAGAGATGTATATAGATCAAGGAACAGAATAGAGAGCCCAGAAATAAACCCAAACACATAGGGTCAAATGACCTTTGACGAAGATGCCAAGACTACAGTGCAATAAAGAAAGGATAGTTTTTTCAACAACCATTCGTTAAAAAATACTATTATTGGGTAAACTGGATATTCATGTGTAAAAGAATGAAATTGGACCCTTACCTTATTCCACACACAAAAAATCAACTCAAAATAAAATAAAGACTTAAATATAAGACCTGAACTTATAAAACCCCTAGAAGAAAATATAGGAAAAAAAAACTTCCTAACATTGGCCTTGGCAATGATTTTTTTTAATTTTTATTTTATTTATTTATTTTAACATCTTTATTGGAGTATAATTGCTTTACAATGGTGTGTTACTTTCTGCTTTATAACAAAGTGAATCAGCTATACATATACATATAACCCCATATCTCCTCCCTCTTGTGTCTCCCTCCCATCCTCCCTATCCCACCCCTCTAGGTGGTCACGAAGCACGGAGCTGATCTCCCTGTGCTATGCAGCTGCTTCCCACTAGCTATCTATTTTACATTTGGTAGTGTATATATGTCCATGTCACTCTCTCACTTTGTCCCAGCTTACCCTTCCCCCTCCCCGTGTCCTCAAGTCCATTCTCTATGTCTGCATCTTTATACCTGTCCTGCCCTTAAGTTCTTCAGAACCATTTTTTTTTAGATTCCATATACATGTTAGCATATGGTATTTATTTTTCTCTTTCTGCCTTACTTCACTCTGTATGACAGTCTCTAGGTCCATCCACCTCACTACAAATAACTCAATTTCATTTCTTTTTTATGGCTGAGTAATATTCCATTGTATATATGTGCCACATCTTCTTTATCCATCCATTCATCTGTCCATGGACACTTACATTGCTTCCACGTCCTGGCTATTGTAAATAGTGCTGCAATGAACATTGTGGTACGTGACTCTTTTTGAATTAGAGTTTTCTCAGGGTATATGACCAGTGGTGGGATTGCTGGGTCGTATGGTAGTTCTATTTTTAGTTTTTTAAGGAACCTCCATACTGGTCTCCATAGTGGCTGTATCAATTTACATTTCTACGAACAGTGTTAAGAGGGTTCCTTTTTCTCCACACCCTCTCCAGCATTTATTGTTTGTAGATTTTTTGATGATGGTCATTCTGACTGGTGTGAGGTGATACCTCACTGTAGTTTTGATTTGCATGATTTGCATTTCTCTAATGATTAGTGATGTTGAGCATCCTTTCATGTGTTTGTTGGCCCTCTGTATATCTTCTTTGGAGAAATGTCTATTTAGATCGTCTGCCCATTTTTGGATTGGGTTGTTTGTTTTTTTGATATTGAGCTGCATGAGCTGCTTGTATATTTTGGAGATTAATTCTTTGGCAGTTGCTTCATTTTCAAATATTTTCTCCCATTCTGAGGGTGGCAATGATTTCTTGAATATGACACCAAAATGTAGGCAACGAAAACAACAATAGATAAGTAGGAGTACATCAAACTACGAAGTTTCTGCATAGCAAAGGAAAAAAAAAAGACAACAAAATGATCTATGGAATGGGAGACAATATTTGCAAACCGTATATCTGCAAAAGGGTTAATATCCAAAATACCCAAGGAACTCATACAACTCAAAAGCAAAAACAAATAACCCAATTAAAAAATGGGCAAAGGACCTGAATAGACATTTCTTTAAAGAAGACGTACAAATAGCCCACAGGTATATGAAAAGGTGCTCAACATCACTAATCACCAGGGAAATGCAAATCAAAGTATAATGAGATACTACCTCACATCTGTTAGAATGACTATCATCAAAAATACAAGAGATAAGTTGATAAGGGTGTGGAGAAAAAGAAAATCTGTACACTGTTTTTGGGAATGTAAACTGCTACAGCTATTGCAGAAAACAGGATGGAGGGTCCTCAAAAAATTAAAAACAGAACTACCATATAATCCAGCAGTATTTATCAAAGAGAACTGAAAACAGGATCTTGAAGAGATCTGCACTTCCATGTTCAACAAAGCCTTATTCACAATAGCCAGGAGGTGCAAACAGCCTACATGTCCATCGACATACAAACAGATAAAGAAGTTGTGGTACAGATATACAATGAAACATTATTCAGCCTTATAAAAGGACATTCTGTCACACAGTACAACATGGATGAACCTGAAGGACATGTAAGTGAACTAAGCCAATCACAAAAGGATGAATACTGCATGATTCCATTTATATGAGGTATTTAAAGCGGTGACACTCATAGAAGCATAGAGTAGAACGGTGGCTGTCAGGAGATGGAGGAGGAGAAAATGGGGAGTAGTTGTTCAATGAGTATAGAGTTTTGGTTATGCAAGATGAAAAGGTCCTAGAGGTCCACTGTACAACAATGTGCATATACTTAAAAATACTGTACACTTGGTCCCATTAACCAATCCTGGGTGAGTTACTTAACGTCAAGTCTATTTCTACAACATAAAATGGATTAATTATAATAGTTACCTGATGGAGTTGTTATGAGGGTTAATTGAGGAAACTGATGTAAAGCACACGGGTGGTCGACACATTAGTGCAATAAATGTTAGCTCCCATTATTACTACTGATAATAATGAGTATGGCTGTAAGTTCGAGGATGGAGAGAGACAGGCATCATATGCACTGAGAGGTACTGCAATTCCTGTACATTAATTCAAAATACATATTCCATTGTCCTAAAGTCTATCTAAAGCACCAAACCATGTAAGAGTGGAGCCCAAACTTCTAACAAAGAATAAGCTCACTTTGTAACTGTCTATTTACTCTTGGGTCCTGATTATATCGTTAAAATTCAAAGGCTTTTGCATTCTCTTGATCACCTTGCTATTTCTGTAGCACATTACAATAAAAGAAAACACGATGAGATTTTTATACAGAGATAAAGGGAAGTTGAAGGAATTTATACTGATAGCCTCAATTTTCTGAACATAGGAGGTGAGGTCTACAACTACACTGAAGACAAGAACTTAAGGAAAAAATGGAAAAGATTTAGAACTACTACTAATGGAAAATGCAATTTAGATAAAAATCATTGTAGAAAGTCCTGAAGGTCCAGCTGAGGTTAGCTAGCTGCCTTACTTTGAGTCCTATTTATATTTTGGGAACAGATCTGTATTGTGTCAAAAAGAGCTTGACTTTTCTTACAACATATATGTTCTGGGTTGTCAAATCATGCAGCTCTACACAAATACTTATACATAAATACACATAATGATAAGATTCTTAAATAGAGTATTTTAGAAACACCTAACCCAGTGCTGTCCAAAAGAACCTACTGAGAGAAAGGAAATGTTCTATATCTGCTTTGTCCTATTGGCTATTGTCCATGGTGGCCATTAGCTACATGTGGTTATTGAGCATTGAGAATGTGGACAGTGAGACTGAGGAACTTCAATTTTGTTTAATTTTAATTAAATAGCCACATGTGATTATTGGCTATCATATTTGACAGAGCAGATCTAACTAATGCAGAAGACCTTAATCTTAGGTCCATGAACACCTACACAATTCAGACTCAATCTGTAGAGTTCAATGTGAAATTGTATTCAAAATCATGTGTGTATGAATTTTTCTGGAAGGTCTTTTGATTTAATTCTTAAAGTGTTCTGGGGACTCCAAAAAGTTTTAAAACCATGCATCCTGTCACACTATATTTTTTATCATTTAGTCCAACATTTTTATTTACGACGTGTATGTGAATAGTGTCCTTATTTTGGGATTTCAAGCAATTACATAACTAAATTAACCACCATTCTGCAACAGGATTTAGATGACCTCACTTTGCAGGCAGAGCAGAAGGAGACACCCTGAAGACAGAACAGGCAATACTTATATAGGGTATAATACAGAAACTACAAACAAATCCCCCGGCAAAAGTAACTTTTTAAATTGGTTATCACAGTGCCTGAAATCTCCACCATTAACATTAACCCCTGGACTACTGTTTTTGAAAGTAAAATATACGGTATCTTTTATATAAATACAGGAATTTACTGAGAACAGATGTAATAGGAGGGATTCTTTACCTGTGGGGATATATATTCCAGAGAGTCTCTAATAGGACCAGATTACTGCATCCTGTCTACAGTGAAGATTTATTTGAGAAAAGGCAAAATGTTGTTCACATAGAATTAGGATTAACAATTAACTCTCTTGTTCTTCAAAGATTTTCCTTTTTACATTCCCATTCTATAAAGAAAAACTGTAAGTGTTTTAAGTGTTAAGTTCTATAGCATATGCTATCACCTGATTATTTCTAGTGAGGCAGGTTTGTTCAGTTCGTATGCAAGCAAAATCAACAGCAAAGAGAAGTCAGGAAAAGATTGAGAACGTGTGGCAACCATCCTACTGTTATATTAAAGCTATTAACAGGCCCAATCTTTCTAGAAATACTCAGAAATTGCTTTCTCATACATCCCCAAACCATTGTCCATCCTACCAAATTCCCTGAGGGTGGGCTGGGAAGTTGGTTATTTGTAGATCTACTCTTTTTTAAAAAAAATATTTATTTTTTTTATTTGGCTGTGTTGGGTCTTAGTTGTGGCACGCAGGCTCTCTAGCTGTGGCGTGTGGGCTTAGCTGCTCCGCAGCATGTGGGATCTTAGTTCCCCGACCAGAGATCAAACCCACATCCCCTGCATTAGAAGGTGGATTCTTAACCACTGGACCACCAGGGAAGTCCCCTGTAGATCCACTCTTTTTGTCTAGAAAACTCTCAATTAGTTTAGGAGTTACTAAAAAAAATGGAACTCAGGAACAAATGATGTAGTAGACTAGAGGATGCAGAAATGACTTGATTTCCTGCTCAGATTATGACTGAGATGATATTAATTAAGCTCCTTTTCCTTACCGTAATATGAAAGCACTGCAGAATCTAAAATATTGGCTGGGGCCTCCCTTTCCATGTTACAGTTCCTACTTTCAAAACTACTTAACAGTGAAATGTGATTAAGTTTCCTTTCTCAGGCAGCTTTTTTGGCTATCGATTACTTGTTTCTGGTTTACACATGATACCTTCTTATCTTAATCCATTCCATAAAGAGGAATTAGTAGTGTCTACTTTAATAATGCAGTAGTAACAATAATGTGAAAGCAATAGCTGTTTGAAATATAAGTTCATGACATTTCAGAGGGAAATAAATCCTAGGAAGAGAAAGTAAATGGATAAAAATAAATCCTTCCTTATTAATATGATAAATGATTATTTGTAAATTTAAATCAGATTAAGATTTCTACTGTTAAAAAGGTAGTTTAAGAAGACCTAGCGGCTTCCCTGGTGGCGTAGTGGTTGAGAATCTGCCTGCCAATGCAGGGGACATGGGTTCGAGCCCTGATCTGGGAGGATCCCACCTGCCGCGGAGCAACTAGGCCCGTGAGCCACAACTACTGAGCCTGCACGTCTGGACCCTGTGCTCCGCAACGAGAGGCCGCGATAGTGAGAGGCCCGCACACCGCGATGAAGAGTGGCCCCCGCTCGCCACAACTAGAGAAAGCCCTCGCACAGAAACGAAGACCCAACACAGCAAAAATAAATAAATAAGTTAATAAACTCCTACTACCCCCAACATCTTCTTAAAAAAAAAAAGAAGACCTAAAGAGACATTTTTCCAAGAAGACATACAGATGGCCAACAGGCACATGAAAAAATGCTCAACATCGCTAATTACTAGAGAAATGCAAATCAAAACTACAATGAGATATAACCTCACTCTGGTCAGAATGGCCATCATTAAAAAGTCTACAAATAATAAGTGCTGGAGAGGGTGTGGAGAAAAAGGAACCCTCCTACACTGTTGGTGGGAAGGTAACCTGGTGCAGCCACTATGGAGAACAGTATGGAGGTTCCTTAAAAAATTAAAAATAGAGTTACCACATTAAAAAAAAAGTACTTTAAAACATACATGGTTAAGTATATTAATTTCTTCAGAAATATTTTCTCTAACTCTAATTTTATTGGCAATGAGAGATTTAGAATCCAAAAGGAGTTGGGATGAAAGATAAAAAACCATACTCTGTGTTATTACTTTATTCTCTCACATCACTGATATTTCACATCTTCTACTGCTCCTACTCTACACTATCAAAGATACTTCAGAGTACTTAAATGTAAAACTACTACAAGTTTTTATTTGATAGGAATGCTGGGACTCCAACTAGAAATGAAGGCTGGGTATATATATATTTCATTCTAAGTAACAGAACAAATCGGAACTAAGTCCTCAACATTATCTCCCATCTACCAGTAGAAGGCAGTAGTAGGCAGGAGGCAGACATCAGGAATCTGGGAATATAAATCTGGAAATAAACAAAAAAGGTAATAAAATTTTCACCTCAGTTAATGGAAAATTTAATTAACCAGGATAACCTATTTGAGACATAGGATCATCTCCTGGTGATCCTGACAGGAGACCAATGTAACAAAAGACACTGACAAATAAGAGTTTTTGGCAGGAATGGAGAAACAAAGCAAACTGATGAATACTCTTATTTACTGAAATCTATGGGGGAAAAGATGGAAAGGAAGGAAGGGTAAATTCTGACTCATAAACACCTGATTGGTTATTGGCCTACCTTATGCTTTCTAAATAAGTAGTGCTCAGTGGAGATTTCACAGTGCATCCACAGAGGCTGGGTTTAACCTAATTTAATTGATTTGATTTGACAGGCAATTACTTTGGAGTTAGTATTCTAGTCAATATTTTAATGAAATGGGCTGGCAACTAGAAAATTGTAAATTACCTATCTGATATTTCCCTATTAAGTATAATTAGTGTTTTTGATAGAATCATAAATTTTGAGTTGTGGGACTAACATATCTCTATTTAAAAAATTAAATAGCTATGTCATCCTTTAATTTTAATGTTTGATGTCTTAATTCATCAATATGAATAATCTGTTAGTACAATAGTTTTGTTAAGAATAATTATTTTTAGGCACAGAAAAGCACATTAATAAATAGGAACTTTTCAAAAGTACCACATAATCACTGATTTAAATTCTTGTTTTAGAACAGTTTAATTCCTCACACTTATATACATATATATGTATGTATATATCAGATATCACAATTAGATCCTTGAAAAAAATTAGTTTTTGTCTTTCACTGAATGAAAAGTGTTGTCTTGTTAACAACTCTACCAACGCATTTCTTTCTTTGGCTTATGTCCCAAACATAATAATTTAGAATAAAATCAAGCAGTAGTTTCAAATCAGTATCTATGCTGAATGGATTTTTCATGTGGAGAAGTCATTGAATACGTTCTCTGCTCTTCTGACAAGCAATTTTGCTATCTTGAGCACTAAATATCATGGCAAATTATAAAACTAAGAAAATTTGCTAATTCTTTGGGTGATATGTTAAAGTTAACAATTACTAATTTATTCTAACTTCTTTAGAAGAAAATCTATTATTAATACAGTGAACCTTGGCTATGACAGTATTTATTAGATTATCCAGCACTGGTTAAGTCAGCTGAGACTCCATCTGACGGATTTTAATTGTTGAAATAGTAAAAGACCTCTTTATAACAGCCTTCTCAGCAATAAAGCAGCTCTGTAATAGCAAGGCTCTAAAGGATTTGAGGATGAAAATACTAACAGATTACTTCTCAGCCCTGATATTGAAATAGAAACTTTCTGAAAGTTAGGTGAAATCTTGGCTGATATTCATTGTATCACTCTGTTTTATAAAAATATTTCCCCAGAAAGTAATTTTTCTTTCCAGCCCGCTTTCAGGCAAAAGGCTGTGCTAGATACTGGAGAGCAAATAAAGAAGAATAAGAACGACCCTGCCCTCAAGGAACCCACATCTTTTCCACCAGGGAGGCTGGTCATGTTCACAGATACATCTCACACGACCTAGAATGTAAGAAGCACCAGAGGAGAGAAAAGAACAAAGCACAATGGTAAGGTAGCCTATATCCAGCAAGTGAAATACTGAAGCACTGGATGCACTTCCTTAGTTCCAGTTACATGCCAGACTGCGTGGGTAGTTGTTTGGTCTTACTTTGAGGTATTTAACAAATCCTTTTTCTTCAAGTTATCTGGAGCTGCTGCTTTTATAAAGACAGTTGTGAGTAGTCTTTTAAAGCTTCTGCAAAACACTTGTGATCCAATCATTTTCCAGGACATTTAAAAAAATATAATTCTCAATTTACTTGTCTACCGACAACCTCTCCCGTATCTTCAGTGAGTTTAGTATAAATCCCATCTCCATGATGTAAAATAACCTTCTCTAAATGTGACTACATCACAAAAGTCACTTGGAAGAGGAAATAAAAAGTTGCTGGACAATAAAACATACAACAGATTTTAATCCTAGAATTTCAGATGTAGTACTAATTTCCCATGGTTTACCTCATAATTACAAAAATTAATCCCAAAAGTGATATATATTTTGCATCCCTAAAAGAATGGGTCGAAGTTAGTTAACATAAGATAGTACATGTTGCAAATTACTCATGCAACAGCAAACACAGAATTTTGTCAGCAGTTCATCTGACTAGCACTGGCTTCACTGGATGTCCAAATGCAACTTTACTATATTTGATGAATATCTTTAGTTATTTTTATTTTCAGGCAGTGATTCTCAAACCTGATAGTACATATAAATCAACTAGGGAGCTTTGGAAACATGATGTTTTTCACACAGTGATTCTAATGTAATCATTCTGTGGTGACTGGTACATGTTTTATGTGAATCCGCAAACTACTGTTCTAAGGAAAACCTGTTATGATCAATTCTATGACTTCCTAATTTAGTGTAAGAGTAAAAAAGATAGACATTTTATGGGGGAAGATTAAAAAATGGTTTCTGGCTTTGGGAAAAACAACATCTTTGCACTTTATTTATGAAAGGTAATCAAATTAAAGTCATTGATACAATATGTTTCTTTACTGTGAATCTGCTCATACACATTTGATAAACTGAAGAATAATGTCAGCATAACACAGAAGTTGTATTAGTTCATGTGTATTTTTTTCCAGCAAAATAGTGATTTGAAGCAATCACGGCATGCTTTCTCATTATTTAAAGAAAGCCTAAGCAATATACAACAATCTTTAACAAAACTCCTGAAAATCTAGTTAAGTTCTTCCTTACAGCAAGTAGGGACTTCAAGAACTGCTACTCTTTCCATTATGTTAAGCTATGCAAGGAAGCTGATGATACAGATGAACAAGGTGCAATGGCATTTCTTCCCGTGTTTAAATAACACCTGACTGACAGAGTGTCTTTTCAACAAATGGTTGGAACAAATGGACATTCACAGGCCCCTCCCCACACAAAAAAAAATCAATCTAGGCACAGACCTTACACTCTTCACAAAAATTAACTCAAAATGGATCACAGACCTAATCGTAAAACACAAAACTGTAAAACTCTTAGACAATAATGCCAACTAAAAAATGCCACTGGCCATCCAGCTCCACAAGGATTGAGTCATTAGCCACCGCAGTTGCTGATCTTCAACACGTCCTGAAAGGAGTTCAGGGTGGAGATCAGAAATGAGGTTCTCTGTGCTCTGGGAAAACTGGCAGAACAGGCCTTCAGATAGTGAGATATTTTCAGAAGAAACTTTTTTATGAACCTGGATTCTTGCATCTTCCCATATTTAGAAAAGCACTAAAACCATGAACTAAGATATCTGCTCCTCGTGACTACCAGCAACCTTCTACCAAGAGGTGTGCTTGGTTGCACAGACCACCTTTGCCAAAATCACAAATATACTGACCTCCCTGCTTACCTCTTTGGAACAGTTTCCCAGAGCTATCTGAGAGGCTGTCTGCAGGGCTACAGTCCTTAGTAAGAAAATGAATAAACCAGACTCACAGCTTTTATGTTGTGCTTTTTTTTTTTTTTTTTTCTGGTACGTGGGCCTCCCACTGCTGCAGCCCCTCCCGCCGCGGAGCACAGGCTCCGGACACACAGGCCCAGTGGCCACGGCCCACAGGCCCAGCCGCCCCGCGGCATGTAGGATCCTCCCGGACTGGGGCACGAACCCGCGTCCCCTGCATCGGCAGGGGGACTCTCAACCACTGTGCCACCAGGGAAGCCCTATGTTGTGCATTTTTAAGTCAATAATAACATAGGAGAAAACCTTGATGACCTTGAGCATAATGATGCCTTTTTAGATACAACACCAAAGACAGGATCCCTGAAAGAAATAACTGATAAGGTCAACTTCATTAAAATTAAAAACTTCCTTAAAATTAAAAACTTCCACTCTGAAAAAGACAGTATCAAGAAAATTAGAAGCCAAGCCAGAGACTGGGAGAAAAGATTTGCAAAAGACACACCTGATAGGGCTTCCCTGGTGGCACAGTGGTTGAGAGTCTGCCTGCCGATGCAGGGGACACGGGTTCGTGCCCCGGTCCGGGAGGATCCCACATGCCGCCGAGCGGCTGGGCCCGCGAGCCATGGCCACTTGGCCTGTGCGTCGCGGAGCATAGGCTCTGGACTAGAGAGGCCACAGCAGTGAGAGGCCCGCATACCTCAAAAAAAAAAAAAAAAAAAAAAAAAAAGAAAGACACACCTGATAAAGGACTGTTATCCACAATATACCAAAAAACTCTTAAAACTCAACAAGATAACAAACAACCTGATTAAAAAATGGGCTGAAGATCTTTATTATTTTTTAATTGAAGTATAGTTGATTTACAATATTATACGGGCCTGAAGATATTAACAGACATCTCATCAAAGAAGATATACAGAAGGCAAACAAGCATATGAAAAGATGCTCCACATCATATGGTATGAGGGAAATGCAAATTAAAACAAGATCCCACTGCACAGCTATTAGAATGGCCAAAATCCAGAACACTGAACACACCAAATGCTGGTGAGGATGTGGAGCAACAGGAACTCTCATTCGTTGCTGGTGGGAACACAAAATGGTACAGTCACTTTGGAAGACTGTGTGGCAGCTTCTTACAAAACTAAACATACTCTTACCATACAATCCAGCAATCGTACTCCTTGGTATTTACCCAAAGGAGCTGAAAACTGATGCCCACACAAAAACCTGCACACAGGTGTTTACAGCAGCTTTAATCATAATTGTCAAAACTTGGAAGCAACCAATATGTCCTGCAGTAGGCAAATGGATACATCAATTTTGGTACATCCAGACAATGGAATATTATTCAGCACTAAAAAGAAATGAGCTATCAAGACATAAAAACACATGGAAGAATCTTAAATGCATATTACTAAGTGCAAGAAGCCAATCTAAAAAGGCTGCATACTGTATGATTCTAACTATATGCCGTTCTGGAAAAGGCAAACCTATGGAGACCATAAAAAGATCAGTGGTAGCTGGGATGGGGGTGGGAACAGATGATTATGCAGAGCACAGAGGATTTTTAGAGCAGTGCAAATACTCTGTAGGATATTATAATAATGGATATATGCCATTATACATTTGTCCAAACCCTTAGAATGTACAACACCGAGGGGGAACCCTAAAGTAAACAAAGAACTTTGGGTGATTATGATAGGGCAATGTACATTCATCTTTGGTAAAAAATGTACCATTCTGGTGAATAACGTTGATAATGGGAAAGGCTATTCATGTATGGGGGTAAGGAGTATGTGGGAAACCTCTGTACCTCTGCGATTTTGTTGTAAATCTAAAACTGCTCTAAAAAAATAGTCTTAAAAACAAAACAAAACACTTGATTGACAGAAGTCTACACAGTGAGTTGGGTATTTAATTTTGATAAAACTGGTCTTCATTAGGAGTAAATGTCTCCAAGGAACTACAGTTTGAAGGAAGCAGCATGAATTCCAGAGTTCAATAATGCAAAGAATTAACTGGACTGTAAATCCAGTGGAGACTTAACCATGCTGCTCTTTTTATTAGGATTGCTATGGTTTACAAAGTTCTATTGGTTTGGAGTGATCTATCCCTAACCCAATCCCC
This sequence comes from Mesoplodon bidens, assembly GCF_964165515.1. Classification (NCBI taxonomy): domain Eukaryota; kingdom Metazoa; phylum Chordata; class Mammalia; order Artiodactyla; family Ziphiidae; genus Mesoplodon; species Mesoplodon bidens. The sequence goes on along the minus strand of NC_138166.1, from coordinate 69,746,598 downwards.
CACCCCCTGCCACGTGCAAGACCTGTTATTTGTGTAGCGTACTTCTGTAGAAGGCAGTTTTTCAGGAATGCATAAGGTTACTAGAGTAGAAGCACCTCTGTTATTTGTATATAACAAAGTATTTTTAGGGCTGAATACACCGGGACAGACGAGGGCATCTACTGATAACACAGATCAGCTTTTAGACTTAAAAACCCTTAATAAAAGAACGTGGGACTAGGGAATCACAGTACTCCACATATTGAAAAAGTGCTTCTGGTATAGCATATCACAGCTTACAGCGAGTGAGGACCTAGGATCAAAACTCCACTTCAGGGATGAGAAAACTATAACCTACAAGTTATTTTCTACTTCGCATCTTGCCTCCCTAGTAAAGTGTTACAACAAGCTTTCTTGTATAGGCCAATGTTCATTATGCCAAATAACTGGCCATCTTAACAGTTTCTGCATCACGTTACAGCCAAGTCAACAAGGAGGCTTTGTCCTTCCCCAATGCAGTTCCAGTTTTATTCTGCAAAACAATGAGAAAATAGCACTTGTTTTATCAAAACATGCTTTATAACCAATTTTACTGGAATGGATTTATCCCTCAAAATCCAGATATAAAATTGCCATTCTGAGAGAGAAAAATACTAAATAGAGGAAGATAATAAGTATCACTCAAGAGTGCCAGTCTGTAAGATTCAGGGTATTGACTCATGGAATAAAAAAAACACTGATATCAAAGAGGTGCAGAGTCTTAACAGTGAAGAAACCTCTCAAGAAATCTAGATGAAAACAAAATGCTTAAATGACTGTGTATTTGAAGTTATTAAGTGGCAATCAGTGAAACCTCACCAGATGTTTATATAAACCACCTAAAATAGATACACAAAATATCTTCAAAAAATTGACAGCAATTCAAAATAAGCAAGCCAAGGAAAGAGTATATGTACTGACAAAACAGCAGCAAACCATCCATAGTTTCGGTATGTTTTACTTTGATCTGAAGATACATAATTCCACAAAATCCACTTTGGATTTTAATTTTGGACGTGCCAAAAAAAAAAAAAGTTCAGAAGCAATGACCTATAAATTATTCTTTGTACTTCTTGTGTTATAAATTCATTCCAAATTTCGAGTGTTCATCAAATGATCCTATGTGGGATAAAGTTCTGTACAAAAAGAACAGAAAAGACAGAAAAGCAACACACTGTAAATCCTTAAGGAACATATAGATAAATTCACCTTCAAGTCAAATTGTCATAAGGTACTTTTGACTTTCCAGAAATGACACTCAAAACCATTCAGAATCATTTGGATGGGTCTTACACTGGGCTAGAGTTAACAAAACTATAGCCTTCCCCATGAAAGGAGAGGGTGAGTTCCAGCTGCCTGAGAATTTCAATCATCTGAGGGAGCATCCAGAGAAATCTTGGGGAAGGTCTCTGATAGGGCAAGCTGCCACCACTGTTATTTTGAAAGTGCAGTGGGTTCAGATCCCCTTTGTGGAATTAGGAGATGTCAACAGTAGAGAACACCCTGTCTTCCTCTATGCTTCCTAGGTCTGATGACTCAAACCTCCTAGTCCTCTTCCAGTCAGCAGATATTCCCTAGCAATTAGAAGTGCACTAACAAAAAAGAATGGGGAAAACAGGAAAGGGAAAAAAAACCGAAGGGGACTAAAACACAATAGGGAAATATTTGACTGATAAAATCAATAAAGATAAGATCAGCATCAAAAGACATTAGGTTTCCCAAATCTTAGCACTCCACTGAACGTTGGTAATTGATCATGCATGATAGCTACTAAATAAAATATAAAACACAAAATAAGTAATTTGGGCTGTATAAAATAAACTCTATTCAACACACCCCATATACTTAAATATAAGAGGATATAGCAGTGGTCAAAGGAATCTATTACAGAGCATAAAGGTGCTTCACTCTGAATCTCACTGCCAGCTGTCATTTCTGCTGTGCTCCAAACATGTAATTTACAGTGGGGGAAAGGGATATTGTTATAATAATTTGGGAAGCTTCATAAACCACTCACCCAGATGAAAGCCACTGGGTTGAACAAACTCTTACTTAAAAAAGAATAAAGAGTAGAAAGTTTATTAATATTAAAGAGATGAGTCCTATATTCATCAAAATATACTTTTTTTTGTTGCATTAAGGATTAAGAAACTTCAAGGATGAGCTCTTTAAATCTAACATATACGTGTGACACCAAGAGCTCCATAAGAGAAGACCTCCAACTACAAATAGCCAAGGGATATTTTACAAATTATTGGCACTGCTAGTTTTTGGTAAGCAATTGTTTTAGGAGTACAGTAAAACTTTAGAGCTTTCAGTGAGGTTTTCAGTATTCAACAAACCTAAATTTTATAATTATTTTCAAAAGTTTGTTATGATGAGGTGAGGTCTTCAAATATCTTACTGGAAATTGATGAAGTTATTGCAACTCTTACCCAATGTCCAAAAAAAGTCTTCATTTCTTGGTCTGTGATTTTATAGCCTGTGATAACCCTGGACCATTGTTAGTGATCCACTGGCCAGACAGTAACTATACAGTCATCTTAAGAATTAAACTAGGGCTTCCCTGGTGGCGCAGTGGTTGACAGTCCGCCTGCCATGCAGGGGATGCGGGTTCGTGCCCCGGTCCGGGAAAATCCCACATGCTGTGGAGCGGCTGAGCCTGTGAGCCATGGCCGCTGAGCCTGTGCGTCCGGAGCCTGTGCTCTGCGACGGAAGAGGCCACAACAGTGAAAGGCCCGCGTACCGCAAAAAAAAAAAAAAAAAAGAATTAAACTAATAAGTGTAGAAATGTTGGTAATAGGCAGAGTTCCCTCTGTAGTTCGATGGCAATACTACACTTGGTTCTTTCTGCCTTTACCACTCAAAGGCTAACAGGGCAGTCTCCAGCAGCTTCCTTCTGCACCCTTCCCTCCCCCAGCACTGACCTTTCTTTAATACGGACGGAGAAGCATCCAGTACTGTTCTGAGACTTTCACTTTTTCTTCTTATTCAAAATGTAAGAGAGTACTCTCAGTTATTTTCTGTACTTCTTGGTTGACTGGTGTAATAATTGATTAAAATTCTCACTAAAATAGTTTAAATCGTACAGATTTCTAAAGCAAAATTTTCAGACAACAAAAATGAGTACATAGTAGGACTTTTAAGCAAAACAAAGGGGAAACGCACCCATGATCCCACGATTCAGAAATAAGCACAATTAACGTTATGATGATTTTTCTTCATATGTATCTCCACACTTTTAATTAAAAATCCCCAAAATACTCTCCTGATACATGTTTTTTTCCCTCCACTTAATATGCCATAAGGAACTTTCCACACCACCAAATATCCTTCTATAAAACTACTTAAAATAACCAGAGTATTCTAACAATGGAATATAACAATTTATTTAACCAATTGTACACATTTCTTGCTATTATAAACAAAATTGCAGTGAGTATACCTTTAGCTAAATCTCTGCTCTTTTTAAAATAATAATTTTCTTAGGATTAATTAGAAGTAGAATTTCTAGGTCAAAGGGTACCAATATTTTAATGTGGATCATTTATATCTTTAGTTATGGAAGTGGTTAAAGAAAGTCTGGTCACGGAACTTCCCTGGTGGCGCAGTGGTTAAGAATCTGCCTGCCAATGCAGGGGACAAGGGTTCGATCCCTGGTCCGGAAGGATCCCACAATGCTGCGGAGCAACTAAGCCCATAAGCCACAACTACTGAGCCTGTGTGCCACAACTACTGAAGCCTGTGCTCCTGGAGCCCACGTTCTGCAATAGGAGAGGCCACGGCAATGAGAAGCTGGCACATCACAATGAAGAGTAGCCCCCACTCACCACAACTAGAGAAAGCCTGTGTGCAGCAACGAAGACCCAATGCAGCCATAAATGAATGAATGAATGAATGAATGAATAAATAAATAAAATTGATTCTTAAAAAAAAAAAGTCTGGTCATTAGCAATTAGTAGGTGAGATTAGTAGGGGTAACCAGATACCGTAATTGTTGACTTTGAACATGAACTTGATTTCTTTCTTTTCTTCTGATATGAAGAGAATCAGAAAAGATGGTCAACAATCTCTCTAGCTATAGGAGCTCCTCATTTCCTTTCTAGGGAAGCATAACCTAGGTAGGGCCCTATTATAAGTGTGACCTATTCCTGGTTATGGATGCAGCCTTTGCTCAAAGTTTCTCTCAACTAGAGTCAGGCTAGGGTCCAGAGGAAGCACTCTGCATTTTAAAGTCAGGGTTGCTGTGGTTCCCTTTTTTTTTTTTTTAATCTTACTAAATAATTTACTTAAAAGTTTCTTTCTGCCTTTGTCCCATTCTCTCAAGCGTGAAGACATTTCTGCAACACTTTTATTGACTGTTAGGCACTAACCAAGAGCAATTATCCCTATCAACTGACCTAGAGTTATTACAAATAATTACTTAACACAAGTTAAATTATTGAGTTTGAGTAGCTGGTATAAACAATCTCGTGTTTGTGACCAGTGGTAAGTGGGCCTAGAGGACCAATGATACATCAATGCCTTGAGCAGTAGTCCTCGAAGTGTGGCCCCTGGACCAGCAGCATCAGCATCACCTGAAAACTTGTTAGAAATGCAAATCACTGGGCCTGACCAGGACCTACTAAATCGGAAACTCTGGGGGTGGGGCCCAGAAATTTGCGTTTTAACAAGCAACCTGTTTTAACAGGTGATGCAATTTAAGAACCAAAGGCCTAGTGACCTGACACCGGCAAAATCTTCTAGTGAAACACTTATGTTGTATCAGAGGATTCCTTATGGTGCAAGAGAGACAGACATTAAAAAAAAAACTGGGCTGGAGAGGAAAGTGGGGAGAACTTGCTATATCATAACAATGTTTGGATTTGATAACTTCAGTTTTCCTTTAAGAGTGGTTAGGACCAGAATCATCCAGTGCCAGATCTAATTAATCAAATTTGGGGCGTTGGGCCCAGAGCAGGATCCCAGGTGTGCTTCTGTATACTAATGTTCAAAAGCTACTGCCCAGCCTGCACTGTTGCCTAGAAAGGGCCACTGTGGCCTCTAGGAACTGGCACCTTTTTGTCTAATCCATTTCAACCTTCACCCTCAATCTCCAAGATACATTTTATGTTTTCTATCATAAAGGGCTATTTTTATTGGTATTACCCAGTGTCCTACAACTGAAACCTATGCTTCTAGATGTAAAGATGCTCACAGAAAACTATCTTTTGGAACAGAGGTAGTTTTGAAGAGCAGGGCCTGAGCTTTCATGGAATCTGAGAATCTAAGAAATTGTATATAAAAATATGTATATGCACACAAACATCACTCAGGGGAAGAGTTCACAGCTTTTACCAGGTTCTCAAAGAGATCTGTGATTCTCACAAAAGCTTAAAAACCAAACCAAACCCACAAAAAGCCCACTGGTCTAGAAAGCAAACGATATCTACTTAAAAGTGAAATAAACACTGCATAAAATGTTGACACTGTAGAGCCGTGTATTAAGCACACATAAAAGTGAAAATGGGGACTTCCCTGGTGGCGCAGTGGTTACGACTCCACGATCCCAATACAGGGGGCCTGGGTTCGATCCCTGGTCAGGGTATGAGATCCCATGTGCATGCCGCAACCAAGAGTTTGCATGCCACAACTAAGGAGCCCGCCTGCTGCAACTAAGACCCAGCACAACCAAATAAATAAAAATAAATATTTAAAAAAAGTGAAAATAAACAGTATGTATTATATAACACTGGGGAATGAGGCCAATGTGAGGTGCTATACGACCCAATATGATGATCGAATGCTCTAAAGGCTTTACAGTCTACCCTCTTTAAGGCCAGACTGATGAACATGATGGCTTTTTTCTTTTTTAAAATTTATTTATTTATTTTATTTATTTATTTTGGCTGTGTTGGGTCTTCGTTGCTGCGCGCGGGCTTTCTCTAGTTGCAGCGAGCGGGGGCTACTCTTCATCGCAGTGAGTGGGCTTCTCGTTGCGGTGGCTTCTCTTGCTGCAGGGCACGGGTTCTAGGCATGCGGGCTTCAGTAGTTGCAGCATGCGGGCTCAGTAGTTGTGGCTCACGGGCTCTAGAGCACAGGCTCAGTAGTTGTGGCGCACGGGCTCAGTTGCTCCATGGCATGTGGGATCTTCCCGGACCAGGGATCGAACCCGTGTTCCCTGCACTGGCAGGTGGATTCTCAACCACTGCACCACCAGGGAAGCCCCGATGATGGCTTGTTTTTGTCAGGCATTATGCTAGGATGTTTATACACAATCTCTGACTTAATTATCAAAAAAAGTCCTATGAGGAAGGCAGTTTTGTTATTGTTAGGTAGTAAGAGAATCAGTTTTAAACTTATTCCAGTGGGTGAGTGACAACTCAATCCATTACCATACTTGTGAAAGTCAGTTAATTGGTAATGGCTTCATTCAGCGACTATACTGCTATAGCTAAAGGTCTACCAATCCCCACACAATACTGCTTCTGAGAGCCCAACGGTCTCTGATCTCTATGATTCCCAAAACCCAAAACAAGATCAGCAGTCTGCTTTGTCAGAAAGACTATGCCTTTTAAGTACAGGTCTCCACTGTCCAGCAACAGTAAATCCAGCTTTTTGATTCAGAGATTGAGCAATGACCTCCTCGACCAAAGGGTTCCACAGAGGATTGGAATGCAGGCAGTCTGATTCCAGAGCCTAACCTTGGAGTTATTATACTCTCCCTGAGCAAATATCCTAATATCTGGATTATGATGGAGAGACCTTGATGCCCCCACCCTTTCATGACCATAGAAATGTTGTTATTAAAATGTGGTTTATAGTAACTTATTATTGCTCCTTTCTAATTTTATTACTATTTAATGGATACCGTGAATGGCAGAGTCCCCATGAAGTTAGGCAGTATTATTCATCAACATTTACAACCAAAAGTATCCATATTTTTAATTGAAACAAATCTAAAACAAAATAGCCTCTTAAATACTAAGCTTTGAAGAGTATCTAAATATGATTAACAGCATACTTTTGTATTAATAAGACAAAATGTATTTTAAAAAATATATAATCCTCTATATCGTTTATAAAACATTCTGAGAGATAATCCCATGGAACAAATGTTTTATGTCATTAAATTACCTTTATTAATATAATTCACTTATTAGGCTTTTAACATATTAATTGAGAAAATAAATCACACGCAGTTAATTTTTTCGTAAATAAAAAGTATTTAAGGCAAATAGACCAAAAAAAAAAAAACTCTTAAAAAAATGAAATTCAAAATATTACTTACAATGGGAACTTTAAGTCCAAAGTTCTCTTTGTAAGACAATACTCCCTGCATTGCTCTCCCCTTGGCTTTCTTTCTGAGCTTTAATATAAGGCTGAAAATTCCTGGCCAGCAGCTTGACAATTTTAAGATCCATAAATTTGGGCAAGCAGTCTATACACATGGCTCAATAATAATCTTTTTAAATTTAACTGCTTTTAAAAATGTCTCAGTAATTTGGAAGACAGAACATGAAGGGAGATGAAATCTACTGAGGCCACAAAACTAGAAGGGCAGATTGTAGGAAGGAGGAGAGCTATGCAGGCAGGCTGAGAGCAGTGTACAGAACTCACTGTAGAGAAATATAAAGTAATGAGTTAGGGAACACCAAATTCTACAGAAAATGAATACACCCTTGGTACTCATATGCTACAAGACACTGAACAGAAGAATAAATGTTTAGTAGAGGATAAGACTTTAAACTTTTAGCACGGCACTTAAAAAACTAAGTAGATTTTTTAAATGTTTATTGTCTTGGTATAAGTCAAAGGACGTTACTTAAAAATGAAGCAATTTTATTTGGAACTAAGGGTAGTTCAGGTCACCTTGCTTTAAAAAAGTCTTCTATTACAGAATATTCAAATAAAAGCAAGCAGAATGACACAAAAGCTTTGACTAGAGGCTTTGATATTCAAGAGGATTAAACAAATGAGCACTGGTGTCTTTTGATGGACAGCAGATTATGAAGAAACTCCTAAAAACACAATTCTAAAGGGACCATGAAGGTTAAAGAATATAAGGATTTGGGGCAAAATGTTACATGTGGTAAAATCCAGACAAGAAGCACAAAAATACATTAGGGGAGAGGTTAAAAATCTCTATAAAAATGAGATTTTGTTTCCATCTTCGATACAAGTTATTCTTTTCTGCCAGAAAAAGCAAGAAATAAGGACCCAAATGACAGAGTTGACCCTTGAACAAGGCGGGGATTGGGGCGGCCTCCTCGCAGCTGAAAATCAGCCTAGAACTTTACAGCAGGCCCTCCTTACCTGTGGTTCCACAGCAACCTCAGCAACTGCACATCACGTAGTACTGCAGTATTTACAGAAAAAAAAATCCGGGTAAAAGTAGACTCTCACTGCTCAGACCGCTGTTGTTCAAGAGTTAACTACAATCACCTTTCTCAATCTGAAAAATCAAAAACACAGCCAGAAAGTAGACATAGCTAGGCATATAAAAATGTCATTCATTAGCTCTTTATGGGATTTAGCAAATATATTTTGCATCCTCTCAGGTTTTTTTTAATAGGCAGAAAACCTAATTGTTGGCTGTTAGGTAAAACTGACCTTACAGATTGTGAAATGAGACACAGTTGGTCTCCAGGTACATTATTACTAGTTTTGAAGGCAAATAAATGTCAAAGCTGAACCTTCATTCCAATCACCCAAGCACCTGGTTGAAGCTAACAACACCAGACAGCCTACAGTATTGAATACAGGGGAAGCCCAGAAGGGAATTCAAAGACGCTAGTGTAGCAACCAGAAAGACACTCGAAATTCACGAAGCTACTTAATGTCTCAAGTTTTTATGGTGGTTGGAATCTTCTCCAAGCTGCCTGAGCAAATTTATAAGTAGGAGAACCACTGAGACAAGTTCTACTTAAGAGACTATTAAATATTAGGGATTATGGTAGCCTATCAATACAAGGTCTAATCTCTGTCTCACACACATTTCTGTGGTTGTATATGAATGATATTAACAATCCTACCAAATCCTTGAAAGAAGTGTTAAAACTAAAAGAAAAATATTGCAAAGCTGTAAGAAGTGAACATCAGATGAAAAAAAAGCAATCACTCTACGCTGTAACTTCATTGCAGAAGTTGGGATGGTACATAAACCAGAGTAGGTACAACTTTCTGTTCCATCACCTTTGCTTTCTGCCTGGCCTACCTGCTTGATTTCATTCTCTTCTTGCCCTAGTTTTAGAAAACTGTTGCATTCCTTACACTCCGAAATGTAATGTGAAAATCAAAATTTAACTGGTACCTAACTAAGGCTGATCACTTCCCAGAAATAACTACCATATAAAAGCAAGATAGGGGGGTTTACTAAGGAATACCTATTGATGTTAATTTAATGATAGAAAAAAATAAAATGACCTAATATCCAACAATAAGAGAATGATTAAATGAATTATAGACATTAAACAAGTCATTAAAATGTGTTTTGAGAGATTTAGTGGCATGGGGAAATACTCAGGAAAAAATTGTATAAATCCATATTTATACTATGAGCCCTATTTTTAAAAAAAAATACATATTTTTAAACAAAAGGAACTACCAAAGAAAAAAACAAAAAAGCTGAGCTGGAAGGGTGAAAGGAATTACTATTGTCTTCTTCCTCCTCTTTAGCTACTCTGCAAGTCTTTATACCCCTACCTCAAGGAAGTGTGCCCAGGATGGATGAATTTACCCATTTGGTAATTTTTTTAAGAGTTTTTTCCTAATGTATCTGTAATTTGCTTTGTATCTGAGTATTGCTTAATTCATGTCATCTACTGACTTGGTATCTGGGACACTGCATAGAATCCTTTCATTTCTTTTCTAGGAAGGGCATGCTAGAGGCTGAAGGTCCAAAGTGAGGACTGCTCAGTTTGTCTGAGCTGTTACCTTTGCGCATGCACTAACACATTTAAAAGCTTCCCTGCCAATTTCTCTAATAAAAGCCCTGAACATTAAAATCTCTCCTAAAACTTTGCCTTTTTCTTTTTCTCTGTTTTAAAGTAAAAGTCCCTTTGAATACTGCAAGCAAAACCATGAAAAGCAAACAATTAAAAAAACTCACTAGATAGTGTCTCTGGAATTACAGTTCTTAAAGTAACTTTCTTATTGGTTAATTAATTTAGAAGATGCATCACCTATCAAAGTACTGACAGAAAAAAAAAAAAACCCAACACTTTGGGATGCATCTATGGCTTAGTTTCCTTTATATAGATTTGAGGGTCAGGATACTCTTTACTCCTAGACCCTACTCTTGTGCCAGTTAAGAGTCAGGTGAGTGTTTTTACAAGGAAACTGATTTTCCTTCTGATACTTGGAATACAATGGTAACAAAACTCCATCAGTTAGCCTTTTATAATACATGACAGAGTAACAAATCTTGATTTAGTTTGATTTATGCAAAAATATAAAAATTCATTGTATTTTATTATATTTGGGGACAATTAAACAAAACCAGAACATCTGCTGGCATGTTAAATATCTTTCTAATTAAATCTAGAGTTGAATGAATCGATTCATTAGCAACAAGCCTGGTTTATTATCTCATTAATACAGATGGTTAGTATCACGAAGGGAAGAATAGGAGAATCTCAAAAAGTACAAAAGAAATTGCACAGTGACGTGGGCATCAGGGAGAATACTAGTTGAAGCAAAGTGCTCAGAACTTAGCTTTTCAAAGATTAAAATAAAAATCAATGTGCTAACATGGAAATGACATTTACAAAGATATGTTTTTTTTTTTTTTAAAGTTCATAAAGGCAAGTTGGTAGCATGGGGATAAATACGTAGATAAAAATGTTCATTTGGACTACAGAAAGAATTATTATTTTTGTGCCAAAATAATAATACACTGTAAAAACATTTTTAGAAGTTTATATATAAAGGCTAAATAAGAAGGCTTCCCCATAGATAGCCAGATTTAAAAAACAAAAAAACAAACAAAAAAAACCCCTATTCCTATTTGAAGGTATGCCCAGCTTGGCATACAGCCATCACTTAATAAAAATTAAAATTTTAATTATTTACATTAATTATTAATAAATTGGGAAAATAATTAAATATTTCACCCATAGGCCACTTATTTGGCAAACTTAAATTCAAAACAGTAGACAGTACTAGAAACAGGACTGCCAGATAAAATATAGGATGCCCAGTTAAATTCGAATTTCAGATATACAACCAATACTGTTTTAGTATAAGTATGTCCCAAATACTGTATGGTATTGCATAGTATAAGCATATCCTGTGCAATATTTGGGGTATATACTAAAAAGGTTATTAGCTGCTTATCTGAAATGCAAATATAATTGGTCCTCAATCTTTATTTTCATTTGCTTAATCTGGTAATTCTAACAAGGAAGGAAGAAAACAAGGCTTCTGTGTATTGAAATTAGATGCTAAGACTCATGCAGTTTACTCACAGGGAGCTCAGACTCTGAGTCTATATGCTGGCAACCCTCATGCCAAATCTACTCTGATATATTTTATTTGATATGTACAGTATTTTAATTTCAATTAGCTACCATCATTAAAACTGAAAGAGTACACATTAAAAAAATTTCCAGACTCTGATAACACTGGGAGTCCATTTCCACATGTCAATAATCCAGATCTAAATGGCTGCTTCCTCAGGCAGGGTAGGTATGTTCCCATTTGCCATGATCCTCACCACCCCCTATTATTCCAAAATCAAGCTGAAAGTAGCAGTAATTCAAAGTGGTCATCTTCCACCCCACTTCCAGCACTTCTGTTACCTGGCAGTTCCTTGAATTTCACTGAGTTTGTGGCCTGGGTTCTGCTATATATATTCATTTTATACCCAGTTCTTTCCACCAAAGATCTGAAGCCACAAATTATGATACGGAGAGAAGATGAAATTCTGCTAAAGCCTATTTCTCCCACTAGTTTTTTTTTTAAATAAATTTATTTATTTATTAATTTATTTAATTTTTGGCTGCGTTGGGTCTTTGTTGCTGCGTGTGGGCTTTCTCTAGTTGCGGCGAGCGGGGGCTACTCTTTGTTGTGGTGTGTGGGCTTCTCATTGCAGTGGCTTCTCTTGTTGCAGAGGATGGGCTCTAGGCCCGCGGGCTTCAGTAGTTGCAGCACGCGGGCTCAGTAGTTGTGGCTCGCAGGCTCTAGAGCGCAGGCTCAGTAGTTGTGGCACACGGGCTTAGTTGCTCCGCAGCATATGGGATCTTCCCGGACCAGGGCTCGAACCTGTGTCTCCTGCATTGGCAGGCGGATTCTTAACCACTGCACCACCAGGGAAGTCCCTCTCCCACTAGTTTTAAAATTTGAAGAAGGCAAGTTTGTCCGCTTTATACATTCTTCTGGTTCTAGCCCCCCAGCCCAGTGTGCAGCATACAGTAGATGCTAAGTGAATGTTTGTTTGATTAATAAATGAATGATCATCAAAGAGGGAGAAGAATAACTATGGCAACAAAAACCAAAACAAGTAAAGCTATTTAGGAATTTTTGAGTGGAATCAGTATGTAAAAATATGTGTGTTTATTCTGCTGATAGTCATCAAGACATGATGTTTGCAGTCAGTTATGTATAGCCCTTTGAAAAACTACTCAATGTAATAATCTTCAGAAACCTGGTAAGCTACTTAAACAAAACATCATATTGTTTTCTGAGATGCTGCCAGATAAATTAAAGGGCATTATAAACCATTACCCATGGAAAGAATCTAGAATTTCTTTTTATCTCTCAATTCCAACCACATTCCCCTAGTACTCTGAATTTTGGAGTAGCATGGAAATGCAAAGAGAGGAAAGAACAGAAGAGGTTTTCTATAAGGTTTGAATAATTCGGTCCAAGAATTATATTAATTAAATACCTCAAACAAGCACAGAAACACCCTATTCCAACATCCCACCTTCAGATTTTACTAATGGACTTCCCTGGAGATTTTCTTAAATGGCTAACATACCCTTCCCCAAGGGCAGAGATATACTTTTCCATCTTTCCAGATCCCTGGTATATAGTAACTTTAAAGGATTTTTGTTATATCTGCGTATAGGTCACTTAGGAGATAAATTTTGGGGCAGTGAAACAGCTGAAGTTACAGTAGCTGAGAGAAAAGGAAAAAAAAATTTCAAATCAGATTTCAGAAAATCCATAATTTGTTTGCCATGCCTATAATACATAAAAATCTCTTAAACATTCATTTAAAAAATATTTATTGAAAATCTACAGTGTGCTAGGCACCAAGAGAAGAGAAAGGATTAGAGATGAAGATATGGATCCAGCTACCAAAGCACAGGTAGAGACACAAACAATTACAATACATGGCATTTGTTATAAATAATGGTAAGTACAAGGTATAAGGGAAATCCAGGGTATAGAGAGGATCTAAGTCTGCCAGTCAAAGGTGAAGAAGTTCATTATTTGAACTAAGACCTTAAGGGCAAATAATGAGTAAATGAGAGGAGCAAACCTAGTTGGAGAGAGCACGGTGCCCCCAGGCACTTCAAGGAGTAATATGGCAGAAAGGCAGAGACAGTATATTCAGGGAACTATGAATATTACTAATATTCAGGGATTTGACCCCAATATGGAAGCAATAAGAACAGTCTTGGTGAGATACAGAGAGGATCTGAAATAGGGCAGTGGTGATCAAGAGGTAGGAGCAAATGTCAGGTGCTGGTAAGAATCACTCTGCTTGTATTGTTTGCTTGGACTCTCTGGATTCCTGACCAGGGGTACCTTACTTATCTTGGTTTCTGAACCCCATCTGGTTCTTTTTTTATAATGCCTGACAGACTGGCTTTCAGATCGGACCTGACCACCAACAAGTACAACTTCCTTAGGTTCTGTTCCAACATCCTGGTATACAGATGGTTCAGCTTTGTGATAACCAGCAGTTTAAAATAACTTTCAGAGTGCCTCTCTCCAGCTCAAATTTCTGCCTTGATATCCATGTTTTGGGGCCTACGTGCCACTTAAAACTTTAGATAACAAAATAAACTTGTCCTCTTTGTAATTTTCTACTACATCTGATTCCTATTTTTTGTTCTCTAAATCATGGCCTCAAAAAGATTCTTGCTTTTACTGCCTGCTTTTGGTGTGTTTCTGCACGTAAAGGACGAATTACTTACCACAAGCAGAAGAGGCACTATTTAAAATACAGTTGACCCTGGAACAACATGGGTTTGACCTGTGCAGGTCCACTAACACACGGAGTTTTTTCAATAGTAAATACTATAGTACTACACGATCTGAGGTTGGCTGAATCTGTGGATGTGGAACTGTGAATATGGTTATACTTGAATTTCCAGCGTGTGGAGGGTCAGAGCCCCAACCATGGTGTTGTTCAAGAGTCAACTGGACTCCTTTCTAGAAGGCGAATACTTGTCAGCATCCATACATTAAACATAAGAAACAGAAAAAAACGCATGCTTTTACAGTCTGAGCCATTACCTATTACCATAGACTTACTGGCAATTACTTGGCCTTTCTAATGCTTGTTAATAATGGATAAATAAGGATCAGGAGACATTTTCAGTAGCTCAAATCAATTACACTCTCCACTGCCATATTTTATCTTAACACAAACTGCCATTTAGCTAATGTTTCATAGTATAAATAAGTCTAGGTGATATAAAAAACAAACAGTAAAATAATTTCTAACCGTGTTAGCAAAATCCATCAAACTGGATGTGATGTCGTTGCCTACTACAGTTCTATCGTCTACACCAGTGGTACTCAAACTTCAGTGTGCATCCAAATCACCTGGAGGACCTGTTAAAACAGAGCACTGGGCTCCAGCCTGAGTAGCTGGTTCAAAAGGCCTGGGGTGTGGCACATGAATCTGCATTTCTAACAAATGCCCAGATGCTGCTGATGCTGCTGTGGAATCACATTTTGAGAACCACTTTCATACTGTACACCAACATGGGGCATGAATGAAGGGGAGGAAGTGGTATTCTAATCGTGGTTTATCACCTTCGAAAAATCTTCTCTAAATTAGAGGCTCCAATTCTAGCCAGAGAGTTTGGGAAGTTAAGCCTCCATCATGGGAAAGACCCCAAAATATCGATTTCTTTTAAGCAAAGAAAATAAAGCAACTGTGTTTCATGGCTGTTTTAACAGAGATGCTCTGTGGGAGAGCTTAAGATGTTGCAGTTTCATTAGCATTATCCAGTGTTGCTATGGGGACCAACTGGAGAGGAATCATCAGTACACAAGAAAATGAAAAGAGGGAATTGATGAATTAAAAAAAAAAAGAACTTAACATTTCTGAGAAAATAAAAGTCAAGTCATATCGCTAATTTTCTGGCATTTATGTAACTTAAGGTATAAATACTCCTTTAATAAGTAGATCTATAAAGATCCACATATAAATCTTTCCAAATTCAGAAGATGCATAATCCCTTTGCAATTCAGGGAGGGAAATAAAAACAAAATCTTAAAAAAAAAGGAAAAGGAAAGTGGCATCATGGGGTTTATTAGGCATAAGTTAGTCATGATGACCCTGAAGCCAGGGGCTATGTGGAAAGGATGTGCATTTTGCTCAAATGGGTTCAGCTTTGCACAGAATGAGAGATAGAAGGCTCAGGCAGGTACAACACACAGCTCTGGGGACTGAGAAAGGGGGAAGGATAGGTGGATGGCCTCCTCTCAGTTTCTCAGATGATGAAACTGAGAAAAGCCAGAGAGGAAGGAATAACTTGAGAATAAGAATTAATTCTCTTTCTAAACCATCTTGCACCTGCTACCAGTCTTCCTTCTTCAAGTCTGCTTTCACCACATCAGTTCCTAAGATTAAAACCCCAGTGTCTCCCTATTTTCTGTCTCAACAAATCTCAACTTTTCTGCCTGCTTTTCTGGCTTGAGCTAATGTCTACCTACCTTCCTTACCCAACTTTTTTCTCACTATCCCTATGACTTTTTTTACACCAACTCGAGGACGAATTCCTACTTGGGATTTTCCTCTCTTGTTCAGACCCAGAGTGGATTTTCCCTTCTGTCAACTTACCCCATGTTTATGTGCTAAATTTAATGATTCTTAACTGTCATCCCAGATGCCTTAGATCCCAAGGAGTCTCATGAGGGATGAAGGGACAACAGGAGCAGACGTCTCCCTTGGCTTGCCCTCACCCTCTCGAACCAAAGAAGCCCAATTTTCATAGTTTTTTTTTTTTTTTTTTTTTTTGGTACGCGGGCCTCTCACTGCTGTGGCCTCTCCCGTTGCAGAGCACAGGCTCCAGACATGCAGGCTCAGCGGCCATGGCTCACGGGCCCAGCCGCTCCGTGGCATGCGGGATCCTCCCGGACCGGGGCACGATCCCGCGTCCCCTGCATCAGCAGGCGGACTCTCAACCACTGCGCCACCAGGGAAGCCCTTCATAGGTTTTATATATTGGGATTTTGTGTAAGATAATTTGGAAAACAGGTCCACTGCTCAAAGAAAAAGTTTGAGAAATAATGCTCTCTAATGTACCAAACCATTTGTCACTCAAGAAAATATTTTTACATTTTTGTTTTCTGTGTATATGTTTTGTCTCATAAATTATACTGGAAGCTCCTTAAAATAAGCTGATCTTTCTTTTCCCCATTGTGCTCAGCTCAGCAATGAGCAAAATGCTGTTTTGTTGACCGACTCATTTAAAAATTCATCTTGTAAATGATCTGGTAAAATTCATACTGAGGTGACCTCTACTGAGGTGAGTGACACAATGTATTGCCTCTCTGAGGCAATATGTGAATATTTCACATTTTTAAAAACAGTGCTTCACAGGGGGTGGTGTGTAACGCAAAGCAATGGATTGATAAAGATATGATTTTTTAATAGCAGCAAACAAGAAAGATTTTTGAGGAATGGAGGCTTCTCAATGTCTCTCAAATCAGGCCATCTAAATTAGCAGTCTGTGGTACTGGATCCATTTCGGGACATATAGTTAACTTACCAATCCTATTCATGCCTTTTGGGTTTACATAACTTTTTGTACATTGATGCAAAAATATATGAACTACTACATTTTGCTAAACTAGCTGCATTGCCAAGACCTGTTATTTATGTTTTTCTTAGCTCATTAAGAAATATACAACTAATAAAACATTCACTTTGGTTATTTCCTTTGGATTACAACTACATTTGAGATGCAAGAGGTTAGCTTATTGCAATTAAGGAAAAGAAGGACAAGGCTGCCAAGTGGAATACTGAACAGAGAATAAAGTGCCTTTGTCACCATAGGGCCCTGTTGTTCTTTAAGCATTTCCTTAAAAGGGTGAGTGAACAGAGCAGGACAGCATGGTAATATTGTTCCTGCATCCAGTACAGGAGTACAGCTGTGGTTTTCTTGAGTCACTGAGAGAAAACAAAACAAAACAAAACAAAAAAACAAAACCAAAACTCTTTTCTGGCAAAAGGGTACATTATACATATATGCCCATACTGTCTCCAGGAGAAAACCAATTTTGCCTGATGCCTGAAGTCTGCCAAGGTAGAATAGCAAACCTAGAATCTGGGGACCTTCAATGTTCTCTGCCAGTGATAGCCTTGGATCTCAGACAAAACATTTGATCCTTCCCTGCTTCTGTTTCCTTACCTGAAAAGTAGTGACGAAGCACACTCCTCAAATGTGTTTAGGCCATTGTATTCAAGTGCAGTGACAATATGAATAAGATCCTGACCATGAGATCCAGTAAGACACTAAAGATACTCAGCATTTCAGGCTTTGTAAAGTCGGAGAGTGAGTGCACAGAGAAACAAATGAACTAGAGTATTTCCGAAGCACCTAAATAGAGTGTCTCAGGAAATGGGCTGGTTACTGGGGATAGAACAATGAAAGAAACATTGATTTTCTCCTTGACAAAGTTCCAGAGCGGAAAGCAGGGCTGTAACCAGGCAAAGCCCAAGATGGTCTAAGGAGTGGTGTCTTGTGAAGGGAGGGGACAGGCAGGTTTCTTTGACAAGGAATGCTCATGGAGGAGGTGAATATGACTTTGAAGTCTTCACAGAGGAGAAGCCTCCAAGAGGAGGTTTATTTGAAGTCTACGTTGCTAGGCATTCAACATCAAATTTGAGGTATGATAAAACTTGGTTCTTTGTTGTATAAATATAATTAAGAATTTAGCGGTTTGATTTTCTTCTAAAATCAAAGAACTAAAATTTGAAACAGAAAATGTGGAGAAACTTCAATGGAGACTGGCATTTTTGTTTGCTAAAATTGGGTGAAGTCTAAAATTCTACTATAGACATCCTTCTAAACCACAGGCGAACTATGATGCATAAACAATCAAGGTCCACTAATTTTCTTTTCTTTCTTTTTTTTTTTACTTTTTATTTTATATTGGAGTATAGCCGATTAACAATGTTGTGATAGTTTCAGATGCACAGCAAAGCGACTCAGCCACACATACACATGTATCCATTCTCTCCCAGACTCCCCTCCCATCTAGGCTGCCACATAACACTGAGCAGAGTTCCTGGTGTTATGTAGTAGAAGGGCCACTAATTTTCTAATGACACTTGCCCTCAATCTCCTTCCATGGTGGTAACTGCTTATCAAAGAAAGAAGGTGAGTGTCTCAGTTTTCGATGCTACGGGCACTGACTATTATAAGATGCCCAAAGTTATGGGTTGAATCGTGTCCTCCCAAAAAGATACATTTAAGTCCTAATCCCTACTGTACCTCAGAATATGACCTTATTTGGAAACAGCGTCTTTACAGAATTAAGTTAAAGTGAGTTCATTTGAGGTCATAATCCAACATCACTGGTATCCTTATAAAAAGGGGAAATCTGGACACAGAGAAAGCCACACCACACAGGGAGGATACAATCTGAGGTGGATGGCATAGATCAGGATGATGCACTTCTAAGCCAAGAAATGCCAAAGACTGCCAGCAAACCAGCAGAACCTAGGAGAGGTAGGAAACAGATTCTCCCTCACAACCCTCAGAAGGAACCAACTCTGCTGACACCTTGATTTCACACTATCAGCCTCCAGAACCTTTGAGACAATAAATTTCTCTTGTTTAAGCTACCCAGTCTGTGGTACTGTGTTATGGCAGCCACAGCAAACTAATAAACCCACAATCGCGGACCTGAGCCTCTCCCTTGTAATGGCGTGAAAAGGACATCAGAACAGGATCTAAGAGGTCGCAACCACACAGAGCCCAAGTTCTTCTTCACTTCCTTCCCTCTGCCTGCTCTTCCTTCTCCCGCTTTCAACCTGTGTGAGAACCCCAGGAAGAGAGAAGGGTGGCTGGAGCTTCAGCTAGCATTCTCTCTCATATTCACCCAGCTGTACCGGCCCTCAGAGCCCATGGATCCCAAAGCAATGTATGGGTTAACTGCTGTCAGTGGCTTGGGGTGGAGGTGAAGGAACAACTGAAAAGAGGAAATGAGGACTTGAAGAACCATGAGCCAAAATAACTGGGAGAAGAGTAGTTACTAAGTAATCAGAAAGCCAGGAAGAGGAGTAAGTTTCTGAATGGAAAGTTAGTTAAGAAGAACATGTATGAGAAAAAAAAAATTATTTTGGACATTATAAACAGAAATAATTGTTCAAAAGACATATAATTTGACCTCTTCCTTGCCAGTAACCAGGTATTCAAAGTGAAATAAAATAACAGGATTTGTGCTTCTTTTCCTAGGTTAGCAATGTGTACAACACATTACATTTCATTTTTGAAAATTGTTCATAATTGTCTTTTGAAATTTTTTCTAATCACACAAATAACTGCATATTATTAGGCTTTAAACTATTAAATTATAAAAATTATGTTTAATGCATATATCAGGATTATAATATAAAATGTAGATTTGTTTTAAGAAGCTTATCAACTAATCACATGACCATAAATTCTAATCTAGATAGATTAATACAATTAGGCAACTAAGTGACTTCATAAAGATAGATATCATGTAACTTATCAGAAAGATATAATAAAGAAAACTATATACATATATATATTTAAAAACCATCTGGTTAAAAAAATGTATTTATTCTTTTTTTTACTCTGTGTATCTTTTCTGTATATAAAAATGCACGTATAGTAATTTTTCTGTTTTTTTTTTTTTTTTTTTTGGCAGTATGTGGGCCTCTCACTGTTGTGGCCTTTCCCGTTGCGGAGCACAGGCTCCGGACACGCAGGCTCAGCAGCCATGGCTCACGGGCCCAGCCGCTCTGCGGCACGTGGGATCTTCCCGGACCGGGGCACGAACCCGTGTCCCCTGCATCGGCAGGCGGACTCTCAACCACTGCGCCACCAGGGAAGCCCAATTTTTCTGTTTTAATTCTAAGGAAGTTGAAGTCACTGGTACCCAGAATGTCAAAGGGTCCAACTTGATGGAGAGAAGTATATAATGATCTAAAATTACAACAGAAAACACTACTTCAAACCTCAATAGGTTACATAAATACAGAACCTAGGAGAATGCCTGTTAGGAGAAATATGGGTGACAAAGAAATATAAATATCATATATAATCAGGTTTAATACTGCATTCATTGTCACAGGAACTATATCTTACTTGCACAGAGAGACTCCCTTTTACAGTGTAAATGTTTCTAAAAGTGTTATTTGGGTTCTAGTTTAAAATATTAGATTAATTACAAACATGGAAGGTGAATGATTGTTAGTGAAAGGATTTGTAGAATTTTTAGGGTCAACAAAACTTAAGCTATTTACCATAGCACTCACAACCATTTAAGCTTTTCATCCTAATACTTACTGTGAATTGTACAACATGGGTACTCCATTAATACTGACCCACCAGGAAATCCTCTTTCTTGCCTATACTTTACTTACCTGTTCACTAGAGAAGGAAATAGAAATTACTGAGCCCGAGTTTTTTAAAGGCTACCAAGGGCCTGGAAGGGTATCTGACTCAATGTCTAACCACCAGAAAAAACTAAAGCCCAGAAAGGTTCAGATACCACCTGCCCCAGATTACTACCTGGGTCTAGTGTAATCAAAGAATAGTACCTGAAAACAGCCAATTAAGAAGAGATTTCAAGAGATTATTTTTATGGTAAACCAAAGGGTTACTGCTGGTATTTGTCTTTCTTTTGATGTTCTTGAATGCTAAAAAATCAGCAGGTAAGTAAAAAAAAAAAAAAAAAAAAGAAGAACAAAGTTGAGGATCTCACACTTAATGGACTTCAAAACTTTCTAAAACGCTACAGTAATTAAGACAGGGTGGTACTGGAATAAGAAAAGATAAATATAGATCAATGGAAGAGAACCGAGAGTTCAGAAATTTATCCTCACAATTTATGATCAATTGATTTTTGACAAGGATGCCAAGACAATTCAGTTGGGGAAACAATAGTCTTTTCAACAAATGGTGCTGGAACAGCTGGATATCCATATGCAAAAGGATAGAGCTGGGCCACTTCCTTACACCATACACAAAAATTACCTAAAAATTCATTCGAAGCAGAGATATTTAAAACGATAGCATGAGGGCTTCCCTGGTGGCGCAGTGGTTGAGAGTCCGCCTGCTGATGCAGGGGACACGGGTTCGTGCCCCGGTCTGGGAAGATTCCACATGCCGTGGAGCGGCTGGGCCCGTGAGCCATCGCCGTTGAGCCTGCGCATCCGGAGCCTGTGCTCCGCAACGGGAGAGGCCACAACAGTGAGAGGCCCACATACTGCAAAACAAACAAACAAACAAACAAACAGAACGATGGCATGAGAGAATTTGTGGTTTGTTATAATGATAATGCACTAAGAGTAAATAGATATAGGGGTTCCAATGATAGCACTGCTTGCTAAAAACTAGTTGTGTAACTTGTGCTTTTTGCTCAGTAACTTGCTTATCTTCTAAATGTAGTTGAAGTGATAGAATGAGATCAAGCCTGGAATCATGCTCCAGAAAATATGACTTGGAGGACTGTGACTTTCCATATGACTTGGAAAATATGGGGAGAATTGTGGAGGACAGTCAGTGTAGTATTGGCTCTGCAAGGACAGTAGCTTCGAATAGATGAAAGGCAGGAGAAAGAAGATGAATCCAGGGGTGCCTCAGCCCTGGATATACAGCAGACGGATGTCTAATCCCATCCAAGTGTCAAGTGTCAACTGAGGAGTAATGCTGACGTCACTGACTGAGCATCTGAACATAAAATACAGGAGCACCCTGGTGGTGCAGTGGTTGAGAATCTGCCTGCCAATGCAGGGGACACGGGTTCAAGCCCTGGTCTGGGAAGATCCCGCATGCCGCGGAGCAACTAGGCCCGTGAGCCACAACTACTGAGCCTGCACGTCTGGAGCCTATGCTCCGCAACAAGAGAGGCCGCGATAGTGAGAGGCCTGCACACCACAATGAAGAGTGGCCCCTGCTTGCCACAACTAGAGGAAGCCCTCGCACAGAAACGAAGACCCAACACAGCCAAAAAAAAATACGGGAGCAAAGTGTATTGAGGTCACAATCCCAAAATGGCAGCTGAAACGAGAAACTGATGATGGAAACAAAACATTAAGAAGAGAAAATGTGGGACTTCCCTGGTGGTCCAGGGGTAAAGAATCTGCCTTCCAATGCAGGGTATGTGGGTTTGATCCCTGGTCAGGGAACTAAGATCCCACATGCTGCAGGGCAACTAAGCCTGTGCTCCACAACTATTGAGCTCATGTGCATCATCAAGAGAGTCTGAGGGCCACAAACTACAGAGCCCACGCGCCCGAAGCCCATGCGCCACAACTAGAGAGAGAAAACCTGCATGCCACAACTAGAGAGAAGACTGAGCACTGCAATGAAGAGACTGTGCAGTGCAATGAAAGATCCCGCATACCTCAACGAAGATCCTGTGTGCCGCAACTAAGACTTGACATGGCCAAAAAAATGAATAAAATAAGTAAATATTTAAAAAAAACCCAGAAAATACTGGGTTAACTTTTGGGTGCAGACAAGGAGTCAACAAGAACATTTCACAGAACAGGTGAAGGTGTCATCTAAACTGACTCTTGAGGAATGAGTAGGGGTTGTAAAGTAGAAGGGCAGGGAAAAGATACTCTAGTCAGAGAGAATATGAGTTAGGGTTAGACTGGTCAGAAGATGACAAAATTTCTCAAACTATGCAGGGATAATGGAAGTGGACTATTCAAATAACTGTAGGCTTTTGGAACCACCAGCCATCACTCTCAAGATTATAAGGTACTCCAGTGACTACAGACAAAAGTGCAGTGTAGTGAGGTTGACAGGGTAAGAACTGCATCACTAGATTCTTGCTTTGGACACTGCATACAACAGTTGATTCAGAACTGCTCTAACGACAAAACTGCTATTAAATTATTACTCAGATTCAGGACTTAAGGGGATCTTGAGGAGAGGACATCCCAGACAGCATGCAGTTTCAACTCTTGCCCATTGCTTGCAGCACTTACATTATCATCAACTAGTAGTTGTGCTATTGTTTGTTCACATACACACGTCTACACTTCGAGTAACTTCAGAGAAGTGGCCTCAATTCTCAGTATTTCATTTGTAATCTGGTTTTCAAATTAATTCAAAGAAGGCAAATCAACTTAAAACAGGTACTACAGAGGAACACTTGAAAATTCAGAGCATTACCCTACATGAATTTAAGTGCTAATCTACAAACTATTCCAGACTATGTCGTTCTAATTCTCCAAATGAACACATCTTGATTTCACAAGGTTTCTTCTATTGTCTCGTTGATACATTGTTCCTTTTTCCTGCAATTCATGTTGTCTTCCCCTGAGACTTTAATTCCAATTATATTGACTCCCAATCTCTATCTTAATTCCCCAGATCTCATTATTCACTTTTAAAATCATCTGTCCAGTCTTTAATATATGACACTTATAGGACAAAGGCTTTGAAATCACTGTAGTTAAGGGGGAATAAAACCCTTTTTTTTCGGCAGAAGTGGGTGACAGTCCCTGGATACTACTCTGTTTTTACCAAGGGAACTAACTGGAGAAAACAGCAGACTATTTTAAATTGATACCAATCTTCTTTCCTAATGAAGTGGAAACTACTATCTTGTCTGTGTTTCTGAAATAGTAGATTAGACTCCCCTCCCCCAAATTACTGATTTCCAGAAAATACACTTGATATTAGGAAGGAATATATAAGATAAGCTGCATAATGATCAACTGAAAGATTCCTTTAATTAGTAAGTCCTATGGGTGACTTGATCCTAATACATGATATAAAACAGTACCATGCTGATGTTTGATTATTTTCAGAAATGAAAGATATCATTCATGTTAAAGAAAATTTAAAGAAAAACAGTAAAGAACACTTATTGGCGATGAAGTAACCTGTTACGACAATAAATTATCAAAATGGAAAAATAGGGGAACATGGAGATGGAAGCACACAAAAAAAGCAATCTGAGAAGTTGCAATCCATCATTAGGACCAGATGGCATTCATCAGAGTCTTCATAAGTAACTGGGCTACTCACAAAAATGCAGTTTATCATTAAAAACAAGTACTACAGTGGAGGATTAAATGCCTCTGAAAGGATGACCTTGGATTTATCAGTTGTGCTAAATCAGAATTAAGGATTTGCAGTAGATATGTAAAAAGTTTTCAATAAGAGAAAAATTACAGCAATAAAGCAGCGTTTCCCCTTTCTGGTTAATCAGACTAAACTTCACTCCAATTAACACATCAACATTTAAAAATGGTTACAACAAATCAACTTCTTTTTTTTACATATACACGTGCATGCACACAATTTTAAAGATACACAATCACCCTCTCTCCCAAATGATGTAAGATCTTGTTTGAAAATTCTTAGAAGTTTGTATAAAATCTGGAGCTTAATTAGGAGTATCTGGTAAAACTTGCCATGGATCAAAACAAAAATTCAGAATTGCAGGGTATATAGCCATTTTTAATTATGGAAAAAAATACCAACTTTTCTTAGAGAACAAAAATTTCTTGGAAATAATAAAGAAAAACATTAAAAACTTTAAAAATTCACTTTCATCTAGAAAATAAAATTTAAAAGTGAAGATTTCCACATGACAAAGTCAAGTGAGCACGCAACGAACAGGCTTTACTCTTCCATCTGTGCCCCTTAGATTATTCTTCTAGTGTGGGACTCACACCTGAGGTGTGGTCACAAACAAGGCAGTAAAAGAAAACTCACAGCCATCTCTGTGGTTGAGAAGCAGCAGATTAAATTAGTGGGGTCAGGCAATGAGGAGTCCTGAATAAAGCTTTCCTTTCATTTTGGGATTTTTCCTATAGGCACAGAGAAATTATAGCTGGTTTCTGAGCTGGAAGGTTACATCATGGTTTACACATTTTAGAGAGACTTATTTAGCTTGGCACCTAGTTTGGACTACATAAGGAATGTGCTTTTCTCACAAGAGCCTCTGAAGTCTGTATTCATCTTCACATTATAACTGCCACAAGGCTGTTCCTATCCAGCAAATCTGATTCATGTTTCTCACCCGCCTAAAACACTCCCTGTTATGTAGGCCATAACCCAAGTTCTTCTGCATGGCCCACAGGCTCCTTTTTAATACAGCCTGTGTGCCCTTTTTAGCCTTGTCTCCTACTCTACCACATCATTTCAGACTTTGATAGTATGCAGGTCTAGAGGTTCTCCAAGCCCTTCCTCATGCAGCGTCCTCTATCAAGAAGACCTACCCCACCTGGCAAAGACCAGTGCTTAGGTCTCACCTCCTCGTGAAGCCTACCTAACCTCTCAGACAAGTTGAAGACGGAGGTAGAGTTATGCTGCCACAAGTCAAGGAATGCCTGGTGCCACCAGAAGCTGGAAGAGGCAAGGAAAGGGATTCTACTCTAGAGAAGAGGGAGAGTGGCCCTGCTGACTCCTTGATTTCCGTCTTCTGGCCTTAAGAACTGTGAGAGAACAAACTTCTGCTGCTTTAAGCCACCTGGTTTGTGTAATTTGTTACAGGTAGCCCTTGAAAAGTATCATAGTATATATCAATGGAACTATTAGAATTAAAATTTCTCTCTCTACAAAGCAGGTAATGAGATTCTCCTAGATAATTATATAGTATAATATGATTAAGCTACAAAGAAGTGTGTAGCTAATTCACACTATGTTTCAAGAATAGCTTCACATAAAGTGACATTTAAGCTAAGATTTGAAATACAAGTATAACTAACCCAGAAAGAGAAAGGGAGGAGGTTATATATTTATGAAGATTATAATATTTATGAAGTATAACTTATGAAGGATATAACATTAAAAAATGTTGCCCATAAGTATATGAAAATGTGTATGAGTTTCCACAAGTATGTGTACACTTCACAGCAGGGTCCAATGGTCAGCTAATATTAATAACAATAATTTTTGATAACTATCTATAAGTAAGATGAATTCAGAATCTGATTCATTAATGTATTGTCACAAAGGATATCAGCAAACGTAATTTTTAGAAAATGTGAGAAGATGAAGAGAGCAATCCAGTTATTTCACTTACACGCTGCTTGCCTAAATCAGTCTACTTTGAAACCACATTTAATATAACAGTGAGAATCCTGAAGAAATGGAGACTTGCCAGTTGGCTCTGAATACTGCTAACTAGACGTGAATAACAATGGTCCCATGAATCATTTCTAAGCTGTTTAAAAAAAAAACCTTCACTAAAAAATTCCTCTATATCACACTAGTTGTGGATTTTACATCAAAGAGATGCCTGGATTCATCATTTCATTAATAAACAGTAATTCAGAAATTGACATTTCTGACAATGATGCCAAACACAGGCAATTAGAAAAAAATTGCAACTAACCTACATTCTTGAAGTCAAAGAAAGCTGATAGAAGAATGTGAATTAAAATTTTATAACCTTAAATAATGCATTAAATAGCTATGGTTACCTGGCTTAAAAAGCAGCACAGGCTTGAGTGCTCTGGAACAGTAGATCAGAAATCGGTTACTTGGGAACAATTTCCTTTTTTTATCGTTCAATATTCAAATCTTAATTCTAATGTACTAAGGAAGGGACACTGAAATAAACAAAAGACAACAATTTGAAGAGTCCTCATACTGTGCTAAAGTGGTAGGTTTTATTTATACAAATATTTATTTCAATGCTATCTTGAACATTATCAAAAAAATTCTAGCTTTTGAAAGGGGGAAAAATGCTACTTAGAGGAAGTCACATCTCTCTGAGACAAAACAAATAGCTATGTTTGTTGTGTTTACCTTGGGCTTAATACTCTACATTTATTCTTTCCCCACTAAGGGCTGGAAGTAAAACAGGAAAGCTATAAAATGAATGACAATGGTTATTATTATAGATACAGGGTGAATGATCTCTTCTTGAAGATGTTTACAGATGGAACTGTTGGGTGTGTCGAAGTTCTTAATAAATATGATCTGTTAAATATGATCAAATTCCACAGAACACTAGCATCCCATTAAATGTTAATAGGTGTTATTTGAGAAAAAGGTAGTGTAGTTAAATATTTGGGAAACTGCAATGTAATATTTAACTCTTGGATGGTCACAAAAATTTGCATACTAAAAAGTCCTGAAGTAAGAATGCTACGTAGCTTTATTTACCTCAGTATTTGCACATGAAAATTTCTTTGTGTAAAATGGTATTAATACTTTTTCTGTCGTAGAATTCTATGGAGTCCTGAAATATTGTCCCTAAAAACATAAATAGATATTAAATTTACATTAGCCCTACCTACTTCCATCACATAGATGAACAAAAACAAGAACACAATTTTCTATGAATGTATCTCGAAAGTATGATATCAAAGAAATGAATCTGTTTTCAGTCCATTACTTAAAGGTTTTATTCATTTTAAATTCATTTAGACTCTAAGAACATGTAAATCTATATGGTTGGATATACTCTGGGACTCATGTAATGAAAGGAAAACAGGACTGTGCTCTATTTATGGAAACAACTATAACAACTGATACTTAAACACACCTTATAAATGGGGGAAATAGTTAACATACTTTAATCTGTTTTGTCAATAACTCTAAGATGTTTCAAAAGGAAAAAGATCAAGAACAGGAATCTTTCTCTGTGGTATCAAATACCCATGTAGTCTAGGGGTCATGAAAAAGAAAGGGTATTATCACCCTATACTTGAGAATTATATTACAACTGGCTGATTATTCGGGATTAATGAGCACAGGGTTAGGAGTTCAGTGGCCATATGGGCAACTGTAATGAGTTGCCTGCAGCTAGGCCCCTGCTAACACTGCCAATCAGCATCCGCAGGGATCTCTAAGCTCACCAGCAGTTTGGCTCTGCTCCAGCAGGGGACCACCTCAAGCCAGTGGCTCTATACCAACCCAGTCTTCTTGGCTTCACCTCCATCTGGGACTGGGATGCTAGTCACTGGGCATGTGACTAATTTCTTGGAACCAAGCCTCAACTTGTATACCTTTTCTAGTAAATGAGTCTTCAACCTGCTGCCCTGATACCAGAAACCAGAATCCATGTCTCACCCAGAATCCATGTTCCTCTAAACTTGTTTCTCTAAGGCTTTTGAACTGACTTGAATCCTGTCTCTAAAGTCCAGTTTACTGTGGTTGTGTTCCTGCTAATGACAAAGGTGCTCTCCTTGACCAAACTTTAGTCACGATCCTCTGAACCCTTTTCTGGATCAAGCCATGCTAGACTTGCATAGCCAGGTTTTAGCAAGAATCCTGCTAAATCAGTTTGGAGAGAATCCCCCACCCGCCATCTCTGATGGGGCTCTTCTGCCTCTACTATCCTCCAGGTGATATTACTCGGGCCGGCCTGCAGCAAGAACTTTGTTGAGCCTATTTATACAGTGAAACCGTGTCCCCCTAAAATGGAGTTGCCCTGCTGAGTTTATGATTAACCTCTCTATCTGAAACTTTATTCCCTTTCTTGTCCCCCTCTGACCTCAATCCTGTGCTAACTGAACACTAATCAACCAGAATCAGATGACTAAAACTAATGTCGTTGATATCATCATTAATGTACAAACTCAGGTTATTTCTCCAGGGCATGAGCTAATAGACCCCCAAGCCATGGACCACATGGCCAGAGAACTGTAAACCAGAGACATCCTAACTCCCAAAATAACGATTAAGAAACGTCACAGAGGGCTTCCCTGGTGGTGCAGTAGTTGAGAGTCCGCCTGCTGATGCAGGGGACACGGGTTCGTGCCCCGGTCTGGGAAGATCCCACATGCCGTGGAGCGGCTGGGCCCGTGAGCCGTGGCCGCTGAGCCTGCGCGTCCGGAGCCTGTGCTCCGCAACGGGAGAGGCCACAACAGTGAGAGGCCCGTGTACCGAAAAAAAAAAAAAAAGAAATGTCACAAGATGATGATTACCCCCAGCTTCTTTGTTCTTTCCCTTTAAAAAAAAAATCCTAACTCAAAGACCAAATTGGAGTGGATTGAGGCTTGTCTCCCACTCCCTTGCTTGGTGCCCTGCAATAAATCCTGACTTCGTTGCAAACTCCCACTGTCAGAGTTTGGCTTTCTGCACCACAGGCACATGAACCCTTTGCTCCCTTACACCAGAATCCCCCTGATGTTTCCTATTAGTAATTTTCCATCACCCAACCTCCCCAACCTGCTCCTTGTCTAAAAATCTCCACCTTTCCTTGAATCTGGAATTGAGCCCAATTCTATACAGAGATCTCCTCCCTTCTATTGCAATTGTTGATGACTAAACTCTGTTCTTTACCACTTTAACTACTGTCCAGCTCTGGTTTTCTTTAATAGTACCTGCTCCCAGATCTCTCCACCTGTCTGTACTCTGATGCCTGTTTTGTCATCTATATGGTGTTCTCTGCCTGTACTCCCTGGGCCTTCCTTATGTACAGAGCCCAAGCAGACCCCAACCTATCAAGGAAAGAATCTTTATATACAACCTGTTCTGTCCTGGCATATTTCTCTAATCCCAGGAATTTCCTTACAAGACTGATTAATCACCTGACTTCATTAACAAGGGCATATTATTAAAGTCTAGTATGAGTCTTCGTTATCTTTTTCTTTGGCAAATACCCCTGCCTCCTGACTCAACTTTCCCTCTTCAGGACATTGTTATCTGATTAAACATTGATCTTGTCATTCCCTTTCCTCAAGTCTGCAGAGTCAGGGTCTAACGTCTGAGGCTATATGATCTAGCTTCAAACTGTCCAAACTTCTTTTTATTGCTTCCATTTACCTAACACTTTATCCAGGCAAAATGAATTTGACTTGTTACCTGCTGTAGATGCCCTTAGTTTTTCTGTTGTTCCCTCCCTTTGCCTAGGTCTATAACGCTTTTCCTTATTTCTGCATGTCCA
Source organism: Mesoplodon bidens (assembly GCF_964165515.1). Classification (NCBI taxonomy): domain Eukaryota; kingdom Metazoa; phylum Chordata; class Mammalia; order Artiodactyla; family Ziphiidae; genus Mesoplodon; species Mesoplodon bidens. The sequence continues at coordinate 69,716,343 of NC_138166.1, read as the reverse complement.
AATCCTATTCAACTTCAAGACCTAGTACCACCTGTTGCACACAATCTCTCTTGCTCAACTCCATCTTGATCACTCTGATGGTCCTTAACACTTTCTACTTTGTAATACAGTTATTTATGCACTTATTATCTTCCTATTAGGCCATAAGATCCTGCATGGCAAGACCTATCTTATTTTCATCTTTGTATTCTATAGCATCTAAAATATAGAAGCTTGCACACAGCAGATGCTTAATAAAATTTTCTGAATGAACTAATTCTCAGTTCTATCAAAGCTCTTTCAGATTTGCATTGTTTATTAAAACATGGAAAGGAGAGGAGATGGGGAAGATGGGATGCATCATAATGATCTATCCATAATCTTTTGGATTAAGAGACCCTAGAAGTTATCTACTGCCAGTGGTTCTCCACCAATTTTCTAACTTGATACACCTGATTAGTGACATTCATATGTGCAACTAATGTGTAACTAATTCTTAAGGGAAAAATCCAGATATATATTCTTTCTTTCTACACAGACTCTAGGATATGTATAATTGGGCTCCCTAGCTGTAAGCCTACCTTCTCTTTCTTTTATTGATGGTTGGAAGATCAGTTGAAAGGATGCTAATATAGAGAATTCTCTCATTTACAAACCAGGAAATCTTAAATACAAGTGCAAATAACTTCTCTAAAATCACACAGCCAGTCAGAAGCAGAAGTGGGATTAAAACCCAGGTCTTTTAACTCCTTGTCCAGTGGGCTTTCCACTAAACAATATAGTCTATGATCATTGATGTTGGAAAAATAACTCAAAGTCCCTGTAGATTATCAGCATTACTTTCCTTCATGTGGGTGCATATTTATAAAGCTTTCAAAAGCCATCCATCAACTAGTTTGTAAGCAAGTCCAATAAGCTTTCAGACTCTTTTTCACTGAACTTCCTCTCCCCTCCTCCATTTGTGGAAATTAGTTGTATGGTGCTTTAGCAAAGACAGCCTGATTGATGTTACGTTACAGTTCAGCAACAGTTCCTGCTATTAACTGCTTTAAAATGGTAATTACGATTTGTGGTACAAGATATTTTCCTTTCTAATTGGCTATTACTGGTGAATAGCAGCCTGTTACATAACAGAAAGATTGTGTTAAATCAATAACCACAATTACAATTCCGAAGTCTTTCTCTTAAGAAACAAATCTTAAGTTTTTGAATAAAAACACTAAAAAAAAAATTGTTAAAGGCAGGGCCTCTGTAATTACTTGTAATTACTCTGTAATCATCTTTCAGTTTAGAAAAAACACAAAATAAGGACAGTGTTAGGAAAACCAGGAGATGAGCATGCATTTCCTTTCTTTTAAAAATAACCACATTTAAAAGCTTTACACTGCTCAGCTCCTCAGTCAATGAATACAAATTGCAGATTCAAATGTATCCAGTTCTTCCCAGAGTGTAATATGGAAACAGAAAGGACTCTCCGATTAGCTCTGGTAAAATATGAATATGGAGCCTCACCAATTACACTGAAAAGTCCCCAAGGATAAGGCCAGGGGTTCTTCTTCATTTGTGCCCCATACAGCACCCAACACGGAGCCCATCCACAGTCACCACTCAACCAACACCAAATGCCAACACAGCATGGCACTGTCCCAGAAGATGAGGTGATCCAAAGCTATATGTGACAGTCCCTGTCCTCAAAGGGTATATTATAAAATCAGGGATATGTCTTGATTCAAACTCTAATGTTAATTAGTATGCAATCATTTTAAAGTCATATCTCCAGATTATTGTAGTAGTAGCAGCAGTTGTGATGATAATAATAGTGAGGTCACCTGACTCACTCAAGGTTACACAGGTTTTAACCGACAGCTACTTTGGAATCCAGTTTGTCCAATTCCAAAGACTCACCACTGCCTCTTGTGACAGACCTTCATCAGCATCATTCATCCCTACATTTTCATAGTGTATCAAAATTTAGAGTGCTTTCATATACAGTGTCTCACTCAACCTCCCAGTAATATCAGCAAGGTACTTACCTGCAGCATTTTTGTGAGACCGAGGCTCAGCGGGCTTAAAGGATTTTCCCGAAATTTACACTGCCACAAAGCATCAGGCTAAGAACCCAGATTTCTGACTCTTTATTTATTTATTTATTTATTTTGCGGTACGCGGGCCTCTCACTGCTGTGGCCTCTCCCGTAGCGGAGCACAGGCTCCGGACGCGCAGGCCCAGTGGCCATGGCTCACGGGCCCAGCCGCTTCACGGCATGTGGGATCCTCCCGGACCGGGGCACAAACCCGTGTCCCCCGCACTGGCAGGCGGACCCTCAACCACCACGCCACCAGGGAAGCCCAGGTGTACTTCTTATTTCTATATACTCATGGATTTACATTTAGAAGAAAGTATGATTTTTATTACATCAATCTGGTCAATATCATCTTCAGTTTTTCAAGATGGGACGTGTATGAGAATGTGCTGTGGAGGACAGTGCTATTCTTCTGCATGAACGCAAGATCTATGTCAATACAATTAGAAGTGTATGTAAACTCAGTGTCTGATACTATAAGTACCCACCAAATCCCGTAACAGAAACCTGGTCTTAAAATGGAAAAGACACGTTAAGATTGTAGCACTCAAAACCATCACCTGTATCACCTCTGGCACACATGCCAAAGATGTCCCTAAACCTATGACTGAAGTAAAAGTCACCATTTATTGAAGACTAGGTACTATAATTATAATCTCACTACTCAATTCAACATTCCAGCAAGACAGATGTGATTATTACCCATTTCACAGATGAGAAACTAAGGTTCAGAGGTTGCTTAACTTGCCTGTGGCTGGTGAGTAACCAGGATTTGATCCTAAGTTGTCCTGACCTCTTTTCTCATACCATATTGTCTTTCTATAGTGACATCAACTTTAGAACAAAGTTATGTTTAAGGAAAGTATGTTTCAGACCTCATCCAATGGAATTTAGTTACTATGAGACATCTTTATAGTCGTAATTGGGTTAAAAGTTCTCTTTCAGTTACTGTGTGGCCTTGTGCAAGTTGCTCTTTGCGCCAGTATTCTCATTTGTATTAAATAAAAAGGGGATAATATGAGTATCTATCTCAGGGATGTTGTGAGACAAAATGATCTCTAAAAGTATTTGAAACAGTACTTGGCACAGTTACTGCTCTACAAATGTTAGCTACCATCAGTATCATCATTGTTATAATACCTCTTTTATAATATCTTCTCAATATCCTGCAAGCTGGGTCCCATGTATGTTTTAAAGGAAAACAAAAGGATGTTCTGAAGTAGATTCCTTCAGAACCTTACTCCAAACCTAGTATCTATAATTATTTTTCTTCCTTGACACCCTCTGGCCTGTACCTTGCAAGGCCATCTGAGTATGTAAGATTATCTAAGCTTCTTGCTGACTCTGAATGTGGGTGTATGTGTAAAGAGCTGGGAGCTGGGTATGAGGGGGCAGTGCTTGGCAGGGCTGAGAAAGGGTATAGAAGATAATATAAAAGGCCTTCAGAGCACATAGTTGCAATACCAGTACAGAGCACCAACAGACACCCTGACAACCCCTAGGAATGCAAGGGCAGCCTAAGCAGTTATCACCACCACATTCCTAAGCTTCCCCTTGGTTACACCGCAATTTAGATTGCTTCTAAGTTAATCAGAGCAGGCAGTTTTAGAGTTCAATTAAGCATATCTTTATATTGAATGCAACTGATATTTACTGAGTTCCAACTTTATAAAAGGAAATACGTTTGGGCTTTCCTAAATGTATAATTCAATGCAATAATCACAGTAACTCTGCAAGGTAGATATTATAGCTATATTTTCATAAATGTAGCAGATATGTAATAAATCTACATTATACAGCTACTAAATATCAGAATTGAAATTTAAATACAGTTTTTCCAACATAGGGTCTAGTCCTCTTTCCACTGTCATGCCAAATACACAAGGCTGGACTTAAGCCTTAATGCTGGAAGTAAGATGACAACCTGTGGAAAACTGGATAAGAGCCACACAGATGATGGAAGACAGATTTCAAGGCCTCTGTAGCAGTTTACTCAGTTATGGGTTCAAAGTTATAAAGGACAGATCTGAAGTATTCTCTTAACTATTTAATCATTATCTAAACACTAACACTTCACTTAGAAAAAGACTGAAAAACTATGCTTAAATGCTAACTATGATTATCTCTGACAAAGTTGATACTTCATGATGACATTCTGAATTTTCCAGTTGGTATGCATAACTTTCACAAGTACACATTGGTATGCATAACTTTCACAAGCACACAACATCTACTCAGTTTTTTATTCTACTTCAATTCCTCTGTTTAAAATAGCAGTCATTCTAAGTACTTTGGATAAATTTCAAAGATTCTAACCATTAAATTGTTATAGAGTGTTTACTACACACAGTTCTGATAGGCACTGGATGTACAAAACTAAAATAAGACAACTCTCGCCCTCAAGAAGTTCAGTCTACTGGTGTAGACAAAACTGCCAACAAATAACTACAATGTGATATGGTGTAAGTGTGATAGTGGAGATTTGGGAGGGGAAGCAGGGTGACTGAAGATGAAGCTGGATAAGTAGATTGGAACCTAAATGCAACACGTTAGAGTTACACTGAAGATTTGAAGTGAAGATCCATGAATACATTTGAATTTTGGAAGGTGGAATAAGAAAGGGGAAATCAAGAGTCAGTGAGATCAGGGCTTCCCTGGTGGCGCAGAAGTTAAGAGTCCGCCTGCCACAGGTTGGAGCCCTGGTCTGGGAGGATCCCACATGCGGCAGAGCAACTAAGCCCCTGCGCCACGGCTGCTGAGCCTGCGCTCTAGAGCCCGTGAGCCTCAATTACTGAGGCCTGCGTGCCTAGAGACCCTGCTCCGCAGTGAGAAGCCACCGCAATGAGAGGCCCACGCACCGCAACGAAGAGTGGCTCCCTGTCGCCGCAACTAGAGAAAAGCCCACGCGCAGCAAAGAAGACCCAATGCACCAGGAAAAAAAAAAAAAAGTCATTGAGATCAATAGGAAGGTTTTGCAATCATCCAGGCTAGAATTCAGTTCTGGTCAAACATTTATTAAACACTGACGAGGTGCCAAGAACAGGGTCAAGCAGACAAAATAAACGACACGGTTTTGGTCCCCAAGAGTACAGTTTGGAGCGTGGGGACACAGGTAATTCAGCAGCAACGGTGAGGGTTAGAAACAGAATAGTGGCTACTTGAAGAGATGGAGAGAAAGAACAGATTCAAAAGATTCTTTCAGGCACAGGAAAATAAGGCGTGGTAGCTGATCAGATTCAGGACCTGAGGGCAAGATAGGAATCAAGGGTGCTTCCTCGGTTTCTATAAAAGGCTTGATGCCATTTATCAAAATAGGAAATACAAGAATGAGGAGTTGACGCCACCTGCTATCCCCATTTCTTCTAGAGACATCACAAATGAATTAATAAGGTCTCCAGACGAAAAGCTTTATAAATCCAAAGAGGCACTACCATGATCATCATCTACTGGACATGCATTTGTAGGGAAAAAAGTTGACTCTGTCAGAGTACTACAATATGGAAGCACAGGTTAACACTGTCGGACGAAATCACTGCCATCAGAAAAATTTCCCCAGTAACATCCCCAAATGTGAGAAATGTTGAGTCTGTTACCTGTTCTTAATTTTAGGGGACAATATGAAATCCTAGTTACCGTTCAAATGTTTGGAAAGCAAGGGCTTCCCTGAGAGATGGAGCCTCAGGAAGCCTGGCACACAGACCTCAGGGAAGGCGTACCTGCCTGCATACTGTCCAGTGACTCATTCTAGCAGAAATCTTGTAGAATTGCACAGATTTCTATAAAAAGACTCCCTAGTCCCTTCTGTCCCAGAATATTAAACACACAGATTGACATTTTAATTAGAATTAGAGGGAAACCTCTTAAAAGAGGCAGTTTTCAAGAAATTAATGATTTTACAGGGAAAGACATACTTGATAGCTGAAGTGGCTGCTTAACAAAAAATATGAATATGCATACTTTTAACATCATTATTTCCACCCATAATTTGTATCACACTTTGCAGGCTTTGAAAAGAATGTGGATAAAGTCACAGAATGATACATAGGTTATTAAGGGAATTTTTTTTTTTAATTTTTAAATTTAATTAATTTTTTTATATAGCAGGTTCCTATTAGTTATCCATTTTATACTTATTAGTGTATATATGTATTAAGGGAATTTTTAATGACAACTTTACCTTGTAAGAATGACATAAAAATCAGCCATTAAGCTCTCCCATTGATTGCTACAAATTACTGAGAATACTGATTCTCACTAATCACTGATGGGCAGTTCTGAACCCGGGTGAGGAATTTTTTTGTTACAGATACAGCAAATTCACTGCTCAATACTTCTGTTGAAAACAAACTGCAACCTAAAATTATGCTTTCTATCAGTTACTCAATTCAATCTAATGGTCATCTAAACACTGATCCTGAATTAATACTGGTCATCCCAGCTTGGTAATTATATGGAGAAAAGGACACTCATATTATTACTGGTAGGAATGTCTACACACACCCGTTAAGAGGAAAATGTGACATCACAATTTTAAACATGTGTCACCTTTGACCAAATTCCTCAAGAAATACACACCCCGTGGACAAGGATATGTATATAAAGCTGTTCACTACATCACTGAAAAACTAAAGCTACACTATATGTTCATTAACAGAGGAATGGTTAAAGTATGGGACGTCCATATTACGGAATACTATGGGCACAGTCCTTAAATAGAATTAACAAATATACTCATAGGGAAGGCTGTCTATAGTAGAACATTGGGAGAAAGACGGTGGCAGATCTTTAAGCTTACATAGAATGATCCCTTTTGATTAAAAAAAAATCAAAACCATACAGATGTGTGTCATATATAAAATTTATTAGAAAAAGCAAACACCAAACTCCCAAGAGTTGTTACTTTGGGAGTGGGACTGTGTGTGGTGCAGGAACTTTCATTTTTTTTACCTTACACATCTCTGAATGGTTTGAACTGTTTATGATGAAAAGTTTTATAATTTTAAAGTAACTAATGATATTTAAAAGTTATATAATGTTTTTGAAAGGCATACCCAATTTTCTTTTTTATGAGTTAATCTGTGAGATAAATTCACCAAAGATTTCACCCTCAAATGTTAAACTGGTGGCCCTCTGGTACTTTGAGAATATGGAAAACCTTTAGCATGTTACTACAAGATAAGAGTTGACTATATGGCCAACCCCAAAATGAACTGTTTAGGGTGTGAATATAACACAATATTTAAGTATGGAGCTTAGCCAAAGATTTCTTTGGTAGAGGTACTGAAATAATTTCAAAGCTAGGGGTTCCACTGATAGGAAGTGGGAAGAAATCTCTGTGCTAAGACAAAATGTCAATTTAACCATGAAAGCAAAAACAAAGAAATAAATTTTTAAAAACCCCAACAAGTACGGAGAACCAAATTTAAGCCCCAAACCATGTCCATTAGAAAAAGACAACTAGCTGTGTTACATGATCAAATCAAAAAAGAAGAGAGTGGGATGGGGATAGACAGACTAAAGGTAAAAGAATGGAACTAGGAATTCTAAAGAAAACCCCCCAGCAGCTTTCAAAGTGTGATTTTTGCTCTCTACATTGCAACTTAAAAGTCAAGTGAAGCCGAAGTAGCTGTGATGATCTTCTCTGGAACCATGACTGCAAATTAACACTTCCCTTCCTCTCGTTCTAAGGACCCAGTGTGGGAAGATCTCCCAGGCTCCACGTTCAATCCTGGAGAACGCCCGGGGCAGTCAACGAGCGAGGGGGTAAACTGTGAGAGCCACACACACTTTCCCTTCAGAGGCTACAGTAGCCAGCAGTTGAGAAAATCTGTAAAGTGGATAGCAGCGACCAACCAGTCTGCAACTGGAAATCCACCCGAACCCAAATAAAACCTATCTCCCGAGGCCAAACCAAGCAAACCGAGGCAGGAGTAGGGTACTGGCGAGGAAAAAGAGTGGCTAATCCCAGAGTTACAATAACCCACGCACGAACGTGACATGACCCACGCCCACTCGGCAGCGAGCGCAAAGGTGGGAGCTCCAAACGTGGGGCAGACGCCCAGGGAACTTCCCTGGCTGCGGAAGCTATGGCATCCCATTTTCTCTTCCCTCCCAGACAGCCCCCAACAACTAGCCGCCTCCGACCCCACCCCATCCCGCTGGGCCCTGCCCGAGGTTCCCTCGTGCTCAGGTGGCCTTAGAGCTAGGGTCCGCCCATCAGTCAGCGGCACTCCAGGTCGGAGAGAAAGGAAGACACTTCAGAGGCACCGTACTCACCCTCATAACTGACACCCCCAGTTCCGCCACGGTTGCCATCACCGTCCTCCTCTCCTTGGGTAGCAGCCCCCTGTGTCTTGGGAGCAGCCATTACGTGGCTGAGGAAAAAAAGGAGGGGCTGCGGACAGGCGCGGAACCAATGGAAACGTGATTGGAAATGAACTCCCCATCGACGCGGCGTCTCCTCCACTCCCACGCCGCGCCGTCACTATCTGGGCCAATAGGACGTGGCGAGCGGAACGTATCCCCGCCCCCAGCCGCTAATTCCCCGCCTCCTTCCGGGATGGAGTGGCCCAGAACTACAACTCCCAGGATGCTGCGGGGGCGCTAGGCAGGGAGGGCTGGAAGAGGCGCTGGCGGGAGGGGGTGCGCCCGAGAGTGCCCCGGCGTGTTCGCTTAGTTCAGTGAATCAGAACAATGACTGCGCCTCCGGGTCCCCGGGAGCGCGTCGGAGGACTGTGAATAGCTGCCGCCGGGAGAGCGGCGGGTGGCGCAGCCTCGGCCGCGCGGTGTCAACGCCGGGCTCGGGAGCCTCCAGCGCAGACCTTGCCCAGCGCCTGCAGCCCGCGCGGAGCCGCCGGGCTCCAGCGCTGCAACCGCTACTCGGGAGCTGTGCATTGTTGTGAGTTGGAGAAGGGGCGCGGGGATTCCAAAGCCCGAAGACCCCGGACCCCTCTCTAGCCATGTGGATACCTACGGAGCACGAGAAATACGGCGTGGGTGAGTCTCAGCTGGGCGAACTTTTATTCCGCTCTGGCCAGAGCGTGTGCGTATTTCGCGTCCTTGCCCCCGCGCCCCTCTCTCTCCACCCGGCTGGAAATGCCTAATCCTAGCATCGCGCTGCGGGTTCGGGGCTTTGCCCAGCCAGCTCCGGGCAGAGGGGTGCGCGCCGGGGTCTCGCGCGTTAACACCGGATGGAAGCTCCAGGCACTGGCTCCCGGAGGGAGCGCTCGGACGGCTGAGGGGAGCGCGCCGCCAGTCCGCCTGCTGCGGGCTCTGCCTGCGGAGTTCGGAGTGGCGACGGGGCGTGTGTATGTCAAGTTGGAAGAGGAGGACGAACGGCGTTCCTCTCCCTCCTTTTCCTTTTTCCCCAAAGACGGCAAGGGCTGTGACGATTTCCCAGGGTGGAAAGGGAGGCAACAACAGTCGCGTAGAGAGAACATCCCCAAAACAGAAGGGAGGCGCAAAACCTTCTCTCTGCCTCCCTTCAACATTCCCGGAGAGCGGAATGTGGCACCGTCCTCAAAAGAGCCGCTCTGACAGAGTCCGGCCCGAGCCTCCCTCCTCCCTTCCATCCCGGGTTACCGAGTGTGTGTTGAGGGGCGGGGGGAAATTGGTAAATTTCAACATCTGCGGAGCTCTGCTCTTTGGTCTTTGGAGGGGAACGGGTATTTCAGCAATGTTTTTACTTCTGACCACCCTCTCTGCCCGGGGTGAGCCCGGTTGGGGGGTGGGGTGGTGGAGGACAGCTGTGGAGTGTTAATGGGGAGAGGGAATCGGAAAGCTTGGGTCTTCGAGGCAAGGAGACAGCTCTTAGGAAAGGACTACCCAGACACTGGTGTTTGGAGGAAAAGGAGCAGGGTAGCGCTCGCTCTTCTGGGCAAAGGTGAACAACAAAGGACATTAATGTTGACTGATGAATACAGGAGTCTCCCTTCCTTTCCCTCCTTTCATTTCAGGCCGATTACAGTTCCCGTTTTTGTTGTTTGGTTTCAGCTGAGTCGCCCCTTGGCAGTTACTCCTTTCAGGTTGAGACTATTAAGCCAGGCTCTCTGACAAGCCTGCAGCAGCCAAATGCAATTATAACCTCTCAGAAGGTTTAACAGAGAGAAAGCATTATGGATTTTACTAACAATCTCTATTTCCTATAATGCCCCGTCCTGCTGATTGGTGTACTTTTTTTTTAATTGGGTGTAGATCTAGTGGTTTAGATGATGTGTAGGTATCTGCTTATGCTCTAAATTCATTTTCCTGTAATTTAAAAAATCTGGAAAGCCTTTCCAGGGAGTCATAGTTACAGGGAATTTTTTTTTTCTTCTAACTTTGCCCGGGGATAGGACTTTGGAGTCCCCTGAAAGGTTTAAACAAAGTCATTCCTGTATATTACATTAGCTTTCTTTCTGGATTTTGACTGGCTAGCAAGACAATAGTTTGTCCAGGACCCACCTTTGGGGAAGGGTTCCACCTTTCCCTCTCTTTGAAGTGTGAGGGGAGCCTTTGCCAGGCACTCTACTGGCAAGGAGTAGATGTTTCCTTCTCTTCACTCACCCCTTTTTTGGAGTAGATTACCCCTGGCTAGGAAAAGACATTGCCTTTGCTGAACTGGTGAGGACCTGGAGTGTTCCCTTGTCACCGGGTTATCACTCAGTGCAGGAAGCACAGACACATTCCAGCAACACTGTCCCGCTTGGAGTTGATCCCAGATGTTGCTTTCTTCCAAGTGTTAAATTATACAGATTATGGATGGGATTTACTTTCTTGATTTCTTTATGTGCCAGGTCACAGCTGGGGTGCTGGTATCGATTAGTTCTTCTCTCACCTTTCTTTGCAAGCTGTGGGCAGAAGATTAAAACATACTCTGGGATTTCCTGGAATGGCAAACTGGATGTTATCACTCAAGTGTTTTGGGCTGCAGCAGACACCTCGCCTTTGGGTGGCTGTGATTTGGTTGCAGAGTAGGGGAGGCGGAAGGATGAGCACACATTTGGAAAAAGGTTGAGTGACATGAGTGGCGAAAGCAGGGGGGTTGTCTGTTGTGCTCATTTATACAATATCACACATAACATGGAATGTTAACCATCTTTTATTATTAATTTTTGAGCATTTGGCTTATGAAATGCTTAGCTGTTTTTTAGAATCCATCTGTTGGGTGTGTGTGTGTGTGTGTGTGTGGTGAAAATTTTGCTAGGATTCTTATGTGTGTACTTTCTCACCACGGAGAGCACTATTTGTAGCTGCCTATGCTGCAAGTTGTTATTGATTTATTTATTTTTATAAACTTGGTTAGTGTATGTGCTTTTCTTGTCTAGTTTTTTATAAATACTAAGGAAAAGATATTTTATGGGCACAATGTTTGGTTGATATCAGGTGCAGTAGTAATTCACTTTCCTCATTCTTTGAAATAAATTGGTCTTTGTGAATTTTTTTTTTTTTTTTTTTTTTTGTGGTATGCGGGCCTCTCACTGTTGTGGCCTCTCCCCGTTGCGGAGCACAGGCTTCGGATGCGCAGGCTCAGCGGCCATGGCTCACGGGCCCAGCCGCTCCGCGGCATGTGGGATCTTCCTGGACCGAGGCCCGAACCCGTGTCCCCTTCATTGGCAGGCGGACTCTCAACCACTGCGCCACCAGGGAAGCCCGGTCTTTGTCACTTTGAGTGCCTGAAGTTTCCATGTAAATTGTATATTTCTAATATACTTCTTATCTACCATCAATTATGTATGAGATAATTATGTGTCTTTATATATTAGTGTTTCAGTTTCAAGCAACATATTGTAAACATGGATAAAATGACTTAAATTTCATACCTGTAGTAAGGTGTACTAGAGATAGAAATTCCTTTTCAAACCTGATGTGTGGGCACTATCTCCTCCATTTAACTGATGAATAGTCTTAAAACAATGTGTACATAGTCATATACCTAAGTGTTCTAAGGAATTAGACAGGTATAGTGATAAAGCTAGAGTCCTGAGTGATAGGGAGCCTTGTTTTTTTAAAAACATGTTAGTAGGCACAATGATAGGCATATTTTATCTTCGAAGATTCTGTTTAGCTTTTGGTCTTAGTCTAGACAATGCTGCCAGCTGTGTGACCTTAGGTAAGTCGCTTAACTTTTCAGGGTCTCAACATCATGGTCAAATGATATCCAAGGTCCTTCCCAGTACTTATTCTGTAGAGCTCTTCCAAACAAGTGTGTCCTTTGGTAAGAAAGACATTTCTATTGTGTCAAGATTGTTATGAGAAAGACACTTTTGCTGTGACACATCCCACATGGTTTTCAACTAAGATCACAGGTAAGCAAACTACCTGGCAAGCTGCCAGAACCAAGGTGATGGTTGCTTGATTTTTCAGTCTGTTGGATTGTCCAGCAGGAACTCCGTGGGCAATGACTAAAGCATTCTTGGTCACCTCTTCACAACTTTCCTCAGGCCCACTGTCTGCCTTCTGCCTGTCCTCATCTGTCATACCCTCTGTTCCCTCCCTTAAAGTGGTGGGAATTAGTCACAGAGAGAGTTAGGACCATTGCAGATCTGTTTCTACATGCATTTGCTCAGCAGGCATTCATGCAGCATTCCCAGGTGAGCCAGTAGCCTTACTGAGCTGCAAACTGCTCCTCTACATCCAGTCAGATGTTTTACATGTGTGAATCCAGTTAAGCTTAGAGGGGGAATATGGGCTGGATTGATCACTGCAAAAATCCATGCGGCTTACAAGAAACAAAACTCAGAACAAGCTGATCTGAAGGTCATGGATGTCATTTAAAAAATGAATTATAATAGTACCAGTATCACTGAGTACTCACAAACATTCCTGTCCTCCATTTATCCTGAAGTGCTTTTTGAACTCATCCAAGTAGGAATTCTGTTCCTTTTTAAAGCCCCTTCTATTTTTAGGGGGAGAGGTACCACCTCTTATTTACACAGGATCTTTAGAATGTCTTTTCCTTCAGAAGCATGCTTTAATGGTAGCCTGTGTGGGAGAGTTATGAGGGAGTGTACCTTTCCTCTTAGCTGTTTTCAGTTTGTTAGCTAGCAGCCTTAAAATGTTTCCTATTTGTGGTACTGTGATTTGTGCAGATAACATGTGTAGCTAGATAAAGATGTGCTGCCTGGAATTGTTTGTGGCATTTAGAGCCTGGCACAGGATTCTAAACTTTCAGTGAGAAGCAAAGAGGAGTGATTTATACCTCCAAGTAAAGTACCATTGAAGGGCTGTGCAGACAGTGGGATGGCAGCTGACATTCTTGATCTGGCATCCTGTGGGAATAGCCTATAAACGTTTCCCCCTTTTGGTCATTCTCCTAAGTGATGATTCTTTCATGAGGCCCCACAGTAACACAGAGATGCTGCCTTTCTTCTTTAGTCTTTTTTTTTCCCCCAGAGGCTGTATGGTAAATACTACAAAGGAGTTAATAAAAATTTCAAGAAACTTAAGGCTTTCCTGTCTCTAGTTCCGTTTCTTAGGAGACTACATTTTCAGAATTATCTTTGTTACAGTATGTCCAAATTTCTAGCATAGTGACTTTATGCTGTTAGCATATATAACAGAGAAACATTAAACTCTAAGGAAACCCAACCAAGATGCTATAACCTTACCATATTAATACAATGTTTTATAGGTAAAAAAATGTTGTGAAATTATTTTACTTGGATCTGCTCTCTGAAGTAGAATGATAACTTCCATTTAAGACATGAGGAAACAACTTCACAGAAGTTAAGTGACTTACAGGCATACCTTGGAGATATTGCGCATTCGGTTCCAGACCATTACAATAAAACGAATTATCACATAAAGCAAGTCACACAAATTTTTTGGTTTCCCAGTGCATATAAAAGTTATGTTTACACTATACTGTAGTCTATTGAGAATGCAATAGCATTATGTTTAAAAAACAATGTACATACCTAATTTAAAAATACCTTATTGCTAAAAAAACAAAAATGCAAACCATCATTGCAGGGTGGCTACAAACCTTCAACTTGTACAAAAAAAAAAAAATGCAGTAACTGGGAAGCACAATAAAATAAGATATGCCTGTACTCTAGATAGTGGCTTTTAATCTTGTTTAGCTGTCATCCATAATAGGAAATACATTTTATTTCCTGACACCACCAACACCACCCCCACACATGTATAAGTGAAACAATATTTGCTCATACTTTCTGTGATGTTCTATTCTTTTTCATTTAAAAATATATATACAAATATCAAATCATTATGTTGTATACCTGAAGCTAATATAATGTGTGTCAATTATACCTCAATAAAATAAATTTATTTATAAACTTAAAAAAAATAGGTTGTCATTAACGTAATGACTCATTAATGGGTCCTGACCCATAGTTTGAAAAGCACTGCTCTAGATACCACATTTGTGAAACAGGAAGGACTGGAACTTAGACCTTGTTGGGTTTCTAGTTAAGTTCATTCATGGTGTTGTTGTTGCTTTTTGACAAATATGTATTTGTGTTTATTTTAACTTAAACTTTAATCATACTTTTTTCTTTCAATATAAGTCAAAATCTGTCTTTTTATATAATATTTCTCATTTACAATGGAACAAGTATACAGAGCCATCAGATACATTGTATAAATTGTCTCTTTAACGTTACATGTGTCTTTCTACTAGGACCTTTTTGACAAGGGCTGGGATCAACTGCATAAAGACCAATTTTGGATTTTTCTGTATAATTTCCTTTGACAGTGATCTCTGGCCACTATAGCAGAAGAATAAATATAATAGATCTAATGAGCTTGCCAATTGTAGGGTTACCAGCACCATTCTTTTCTACTCTTTTACATATTGTTGACCACTAGTAGAAGAAACAAGGCAGCTCGTGTAACTTGTTTTCTTAAAAATCTAAACTGGTAAGCTTATTTGGTCCGAGTATATATAATATTAAAGAATAAAGAAGTAAAGTTCCTCAAGCCTATTTTTATTTAAGCAATTTAAATGTACTTAAGGAACAACTGTTTTACTTTCTGACATTTAAAAAAAATGTGTGCTAAGATACACTGGATATCTACTAAGTAAATAAGAATCACCAAGAATAGTGCTAATGCCTTTTGGTGACAAAGTTGCAGTAAAACTGATATGCATTACCCTGCTGGTTGTATTGAATATTAATGTGATCCTTTTGGAAATGAATGTATGTATCTAATAGCCTTTGTGGAGCACTCTCTATTTGCCAAGCATAGTTCTGAGAGCTTGTCATGTGTTCTCTGTCTAATCCTCGTGACAGCTCCATGAGGAAAGTTTCAGTTATCACTCACATTTTACAGGAAACTGAGTCATAGAGAGGTTAGGTAACTTGTCTGAGGTCACACAGAAATGGTGGAACTAGGATTGGAATGCAAAAAGTTTTAGACTGAGCCTGCTCCCTTAGCCACTATTCTGTATTGCCTAACATGACAGTCATTAGGAGGTGTTTGAGTCAGTAATCCCACCCCCCAAAGTTTACATGAAAAAAAAATCAATAGGGACACAACACTTTATGCACAGAGTTATTCCTTGCCATGTTGTCTGTGAAACAACAACAATTCCAATACAGGAATACTTTAATCACTTCTTATTATCAGCACAGCAGGGTATTTATAGTCAAGAAATGGAATAATTCCATAAATAATGCTATTTCTGAAATACATTCCAGGTATGTAGTGTCAGGTGACAAAATAAATCAAAGGAAATACAGACAGTGATTGAAACTACATAAAATGTGTAGCATTATAGAGAAGATGTAGTTAATGTGTAGCATACAGAGAGGATGTAATTAATGCACAGATGAGAATTGTTAGACTATAAAGATTACCAGCAAATTCTTTTTTTAGGAATTCCTTTTGGTTGGAGATATGAGCAATATTCACACATATTGTTGCTTTTGGATGACAGGGGTGGCATAAAAATGGTCTAAGAGAGATTATTGCGGTAGATGAGGTGAGAGATAAGTACCTGAACCCGGTGAGCCATGCTGCATGGTGAAATGTGGATAATCTAAGATGTTTAGGAGATGGAAACAACAGTAATTGGTTGGGAGGAGTTATGGAAAGGAGGAAATTTAGTGTCTTCCTGGTTTCCAGCTTGAACAACTGGGTAAATATAGGTGCTGTTCAACAACAGAGACGCTTTTGTAGGTGGGGAAGGTTTATGGTGTAAGATTAAGAGTTTGTGATGGCCTAGAGTTGTCCATACTCATCAAACATTCAGGTGGCGATATCTGCATAGACAGGAATAGGATATCACTCTGGAGCAAAGGAGAGAAGTTCTAGACTAAAGACCATGATTAGAGAGTCATTTGGTTTGTGTGTGATGACTGAAGTGATCCACTTTATTAATTGTATTGACTTTGATTATGTAGTCAGCTTGTCTAAGTTTTAAAGTGACAGGTCCTAACTTTTCAAAGCTCAGTCATCTTGAAGCACTTTATTAATATGGGTATGGGGACTGTAAAATAAGAAATATTAGCTGTCCATGTGGAGTTGGTAGGAAACTAGATTTTATGGTCTTTTCTTGCTTCCCATTAGTGCATTGCCTGGTTAAGGCATAAGTTATTTCTATTTCTGTGACAGTTCTCTCCCAAGCAAATGTCTCATGCCAGATTGTGCATGTGTGTGAGATTTCCCCAACATAATGTTGAAAAACAGAAACCACAAATAATATTTCAATAAGCAAGATTTATACATCCCTCAAACAGCATATAGGTGTATATACACATCCACAAATGGGAAAATGCTCAGATATCCAAAGCAATATATTTGTGCATACAGACTGTGTGTGTGTGTGTGTGTGTGTGTGTGTGTGTGTGTGTAGTAAATATGTAATAACTCTTAGGAACCCCAAGGTCAAATTTAGAATTCTTAAAGTTATACCACTGTACTCCTGAAAACTATGTGATTTTAAGTAAGGGATTCCAGCTTAAGATAACATTAGGCTCCCTTCCCCTAATATAGCCTGCATTACTTCCCACGGAAAGATCGATAAACGTACCCAAAGAGGCAAACATTGATAATATTAGAAATGAAGTCTGACAGAAAACCTATTGCCAAAATTCGGGAGGAATTTCTCCAAGGCAGGTGAAACTGCATTAATGAAAACTAATTGGTGGCTTCCCTCTGCTTTCCCTCATTAAGCAGAGCAGCTTCAGTGACCTCAGTGACCTGGACAGGAAGACCCGTTGCCCCTCCCCACTGTCACCACCTTCGAGGCCAGGTCAATACATTCAACTTGGTGTGTGTCCTTTACCGCCTGAGGCCTCTATGGTCCTTCTCGTTCCATCTCATCTTTGTATTTTCTTGAGAGATGACCAGTTGGAGAAACAACTGGCACCGGAAGGTGGGTGGTTGATTGAGTGGAAAGGAGTCTACGGAGAATACCATCTTGTCTTTGACAGGTGTACTGCGGTCTTCATAAAAAATGTGATTTTGTAGTCACCTTTGAAGTATGGCAGTGACAAAGCATGCTGGATTTTATAGTTTTGCTTGCAATCTATTGGTGACAGAGAAAGACATGGTAGGATAAGAGATAATCTTGTTTGAATTGCCAAAAACCATGGTCCATGGCACCTGATGACTTATCACTGGGAACTTGGCTTGGAGCTGTGCACTTCAACCAGGAAGGAAGACTTGTAAGTGGGACCAAACCCACACCTTTATTTTTAGCCCCATCCTTGGTACTGCAGAGAGGTTCAAGACCCAGGTTGCATCAGTCAGTGATCACATTTGTATCCCTATCGAAGAAGGAAAGCTGCTAAATCCAGAAACAGGCGTCTGTCACTCTGTAATGAACTAAACATGGCTGCTTCTCAGCTGGGGAGGAACAGGGAAAGCATGACATTCGTATGGGAGGCTTCGGGAAGCTGCCAGTTACACATGTGTATTTCTTTTCCACCCCCATTCGTGTCCCCTGTGTGTGTGCCAGAAAGAGAAGGTTGGTGGATGGAGGCTGGTGAGAACCCTTCTGGTTATGAAAGTCGCACATCTTCCTGGGTGAATTTGATAACCATTACTCCCCCAAGCTGTGAACTGTTTTGGTTTTTTTGGCTGCTCTGCACGGCATGTGGAATCTTAGTTCTCCGACCAGGGATAGAACCCACGCCCCTTGCATTAGAAGCTCGGAGTCTTAACCGCTGTACTGCCAGGGAAGTTCTAGTGAACCGTTTTCTTAACCAAACAATTTATTGTTCGATTTTATGAGAGTGTTAATTGGGCATTAATCTAAACATAAAGATCTCCTTGAAATCTTTAAGCAGAAATGTAGAGGTTTGGTTCTTTTTTTTTTTTTTTTTCCTCCAAAATGAAAGAATCCTGTCTGCCTTGGTGACTGGAGGTGAACATGTTTGGGAACATGGGCATGCATGTTTGTGAGGCAACTAAAAATAGCCCTAACCCAGGTTCCGGAGAAAACAGTACTCACTATCCTGGGGAGAGGAAAGAACCTGTTGACCTTTCTCCGAGGGTGTCCAGAGTTGGTTGAAGAGTCTGTAGGGCTGCCTTGTTAACAGGCTTAGGGTTTAGCCAGGCTCTCGAAGAAATAGGAAAATCCAAACATGCATAGGCAGTTCTGTAAAGACCCAAGAGAGGAGAAATATCTGAGATTTTTCTCCAGAAATCTGGATGATAAACACTAACGACAAGATAGGAGGAGTCCTATAAAACTCCACACACAGGTAAAAGTTTTTTTCAGGAAAATTATATTTGTATTAATTGCATCCTACATTTCATTTAATAGTCCAATCCATAGTTTATGTAAGTTGATTCAGAAAACCAACCATTTATGTTCTTGGCCCCAAGTTGGAAGAGGAAATATGTATAAATTATGTAAAAATTATGGTAATGAGTTTTAAAATGAGAAAATACTTATGAGAAGTGAAGAATTGGGATACAAAATTACATGTTGCAGTGTTGTTACAACCAGTTGTTACAGTTGAGAGGTGGCATTATTTTTTTATACTTTCTACTTTTTAATAATTTCCAAAAATAACATGAATTGCTTTTGTAATCAGAAATAATTACATAAACTCTTTTATAAACCAAGCTTTATTTCCTATGTAGAGTTCTCCTCTCAGGATTAGAGGTTAGACTGGTGGAAGTTGAGTCAGGAAGGCCTGAATTTCGTTTGTCATTAATTCCCAGGAAGTACTGTGTTCCAAAGTTTCAAAGTGGCTTTCCTTGCTATACCTGCTTGATTACTTGTGATGTTGCGGCTTTATTTCCCAGTAGTCACAAAGCTGTGTTTTCAGATGGCCGTGGGGTACAAATATTTGGAAAAGGGCCCTAATCCCTCTTTGAGAAAGAGCTTCAAACAAATCATCTAAGATAAAAATACTATTCTCTCCAAGAAGTGTTTGTTTAGAAGATGAATGTTGGTGTCACTGCTCACTTTCCATTGTCTGTAAACTCTGTCCAGTGAGACTGTGTGTCCTGGGATAATTTATGCAGGAGAAATTGATCAATGTAGAGAGTCAAGAACTTGAAGAGGTTTTATTTAGCAGTTATGAGGAATAACTGCTTATTTATGGGTGTCACGGATGGAATGTTTGTGTCCCTCCAGAATTCTTATGTTGAAGCTCTTGACCCCCAGACTGGCTGTATTTGAAGTAAGGAGGTAATTAAGTTGAATGAGGTCATAAGGATGGAGCCCTGTTCCAATTAGATTACTGTCCTTATAGGAAGAGACCCTAGAGAGCTTACTATCTCTCTTCAGGAACTCAAGCATGCACGTACCTAAGAAAGGGCATGTGAGGACAGAGTGAGAAGGCAGCTGTCTATAAGCCAGGGAAAGAGCCCTCACCAGAAACTGACCCTACTGGACCTTGATCTGGGACTTCCAGCCTCAAAAACTGTGAGAAAATAAATTTCTGCTGTTAAGCCACCCAGGCTATGGTATTTTATTATGGCAGCCTGAGCTGACTAATACAATGGACTAGAGCAGTTTTAGGCACTGTAGGAAGAGGAACGAAGAAAATAGAAGCAGAATCTTGAGCCTCTGTTTAATAGATGTAATCACTGTAGCCCCTGTCTATGGTCTGACATCTAACTAACTCTCTTGGTCCACCCTTGGAAGCACAGACTTAATTGAGTCAGTGTTTGATGTTGGTCATCTGCTGATAACTCCAGGAATATGTTTATTTGAATAATGGCATTTGTGCGAAGTTGCTCAAATCAATTTGGGTGCCTTCAAAGCAACCAATAGAAGTAGGGTCTTGAAATGAGTCATTTCTCCCTGCTACAATTATTTATGAGAAACTCGGGGTAATAGTTTTGACCATGTGGGTTAACATTTAGAATAGGTAGTTGAAGTTTTATTATACGGAAATTTGGTTGGAGACATCACTTTAGGTGTACTTCGTTTTTGAAAGGCCTGCCTGGGGAGTAAATGCCAAGTCCCTGAGGAGAATAAAGCAATATTGGGGGAATTTTTTGTCCATTTTCTGTCCTTAAGTATGCGTATCCTGGTAGGTAGTACATCCCTCTAAGAGTTTACTTGCATATTTTTTTTCCTAAGTGGTAAGTATAAAGGCATATCTAATGACACATTGGAAAAACTTATGTTGGGTGATTATTTATTGGGTATGCCTGCTGTCTATAAGGCATCATGCTAGCTTTTTGGGGGCACACGAAGAGGTGTAGAACTGAGTCCCTGGACAGGTGAAGAAGGTAGAAGTATTTCATAGTTTTCTATTTAATTTACACAACATTTTTTTCAAAGTAGGTGTTATCCTTTTTTTTTTTTAAATTTCACTTAGTAAGGCAGTATATAAACGTATCATAGAGAAATCAGTGTGAAGGTTAAGACATATTTTCCCTCAAGCTTTAAAAGGAAGATAAGGACTTGGGATGGTGATGCTATTCACTTGTGAGCCTGAGGAAATAGCCCTGAGGAGGGAGTGTCTCATATCCTGGAAAACTCAGAACTTGTCCAGAAGAATAGAGGTTTCATTTTTAAGATACTCCCCATGGAGTGAGTCACCAGCTGCTGAGATTGTCCAGGATAAACACCTGAGTGGAGTTGTACTTTAAATAGCTGGAAAACCTTCTTCTTCTTCCTACTGGGTAATTTCCGCCCCCATTCCCCCCACCCGCCCGCCGCCCCCCACCAACCCTGGATTCATTCCTGTCACCTGACCAGTGTTAAGTATCTTGGACAATGGATTGTCTTTTTTTGTGATTTCCTTCTAAGACTGGGCAGAGGAAGAAAGATGGATTCAATATTAACTAAGAGTGGCTAGGCAGAGGAAAAAACAGCCTTAAGATGAATGTTTACCAGGGGCTAGGCCTGTGTGATTGACCCCAGATATACGCACTGAAGCCTTAGCAAACCTAGAGAGAGTGAGTGATTTGTTCAAGGTGAGATTTGGACACATTATCTAGGTCTGAAGCCTGTGGCCCTGTCATAGTACCACACTCTTCTGCACACACAGGCCTATGGCCAGAATCTGGAGGCACAGCTTTGGGGCCTGTGGACAGTGGTGAAGAAATGGCTCACTATACTTTACTTTTTGAATAAGATGCTTGTATTAATTCCAGTATTATATGAAAGAAGTACCTTCATTGTCTTATATTTTTAATTTATTATTTTTTTTATTTTTTTATTTTATGTTTTTTTTTGCGGTACGTGGGCCTCTCACTGTTGTGGCCTCTCCCGTTGCGGAGCACAGGCTCTGGATGTGCAGGCTCAGTGGCCATGGCTCACAGGCCTAGCCGCTCCGCGACATGTGCGATCTTCCTGGACCGGGGCACGAACCCGTGTCCCCTGCATCGGCAGGCGGACTCTCAACCACTGCGCCACCAGGGAAGCCCCTTCATTGTCTTTTTACTTCAGCCTTAGTCTCTGGTGGTCATGGTCAGGCCCCTCATGTGCTGCCTGCATGTGGGTGAGGGATATGGAGCACAGCGGTGCTGGAGGGGTCATGAGGTGGGTCAGGAGATGGATGGGTACCAGAAGGGGTGGGGGGAATGGGGGGATGAGAGCCAAGGACCGAACAGGGCTGCATGACAGGGAGTAAAAATGTGCATCTGTGAATGAGGATGGACCTTGGCCAAGTGTGACCAGGACCAAGGAGGAACCCTGGAGAAAAATGCAAGTTCTCAGTGATGGGGGGACTAGAAGAAATAGCTAGAAGGGAGGGCCGACCAGCATTGATTGGAGCAGCCATGGAAACCCTAATCTCTGAGGCTGGTGGTTCTGATGTTGGAAGTCCTTGCTCTGCATGGACCTGGGCCCCATCCATGCTCAGGGAAGCCTCGTCCTGCAGGGCCAAGGATCCAATGCCATGGCAACCTGGGTGGACTGGGTTGGTACTTCTTGTATGATTACTGTGGTAGCCTCCTCATTTGTCTTCTACCTAGAGTCTCTTCTTTCTCTAGCACATGCCTTGCGTTGTAACCACAAGTGATCGTTTTTATAGAGCAACTTTGTTGATGTGCTTCATCTGAAAACACAAAAATACCTGTAATGTTTCCTTTGCAGTCAGGATAGAGTCCAAAGTCATTTCAAAGCACACCAGTCCCTTCCTAAATTGGCCCCTGACTGCAGTCCAGTCCCGTATCAGACAGTTCTTCCTCCTGCACCCTGTGCTCTATCCTAGGGAACCAGGTAGAGCCTTTCAGAGGTGCCATGCTGCTTCTGAACTCTCGGTCTCTGCACTTGCCGGAACTCTGCCTGGCCGGTCCATCCTCCTTTGCCATCTTTACCTGGAAAACCTAACCATGATGTCTCTTCTCTAAGAGTTTCCATATCTGACTCCTCCTGGCAGAAATGAAAACTGTTCTTTATTCCACATCTGCGCCCGCAGCTGCCTCTCTCAGGGCTCTTGTTACTACCATTTGAAACTGTCTACCTCTGCTACAGGCTTGTGAAGCCCTAGATGCTGTGCTGTCCAGCTTTGATTTCCTGCGGGGGTAATACAGAGCTAGCTTTTAATATGCTCAGTAAATCAATGAATCAATGAATCAATGGTATTCTAGTCCATTCAGGCTGCTATAACAACATACCACAGACTGGGTAGCTTATAAACAGAAATTTATTTTTCACAGTTCTGGAGGCTGGGGATCCAGCCTGGCCGGCTTCTGGTGAAGGCCCTCTTCCAGGTTGCAGACTTCTTGCTGTATCCTGACATGGTGGAAAGGATTAGGGAACTCTCTGGGGTCTCTTTTATAAGAGCATTGATCCCATTCATGAGGGCAGTGCCCTCATGACCTAAGCACCTCCCAAAGACCTCACCTCCTAATACCATCGCATTGGGCATTAGGATTTCAACATATAAATGTAGGGGGGAAACCGATCATTGAGACCATAGCCAGTGGGTTCCTTGGATGAGGGAGAAAGCTCTAAGCTCAGTGTGTTGTAGTTTTTTGTTAAGTTTATCTACCAGGTTGTCCAGACTGTATAAACCAGGCTTTGAGGACATGAGGTCAACCGGACTAGCCAGGGCCTACCCGCCACATCCTACTGGGCTGATCTAGAAGAAGACAAATATTTGTTAGAGCGAGAGAACTTGTCAAAAGTATATGAAATTACCTACAGAAATCCTGTAGCATATGGCATGGTTCTGTTTGTTCTGTGACTATATGAAGTTGGCATCCAAAAATCCAGATGGAGAATAAAAACCAGAAAGTTGTGAGTGCTATTTCATGAAGAAACCTACTGCTAATCACTAAACTCCATGAAGACAGGACTGGATTTTTTTTTTCTTTTGTACTTTCTGTTCTTAGGGTAATATTTACTACGTAAGAAATTGTAATTTATAATATAAAAATAAAATAAATTTTATTTGAGTCAGCATGGGCAGGTCTAAATTTTTAAGAGTGTTTATAAGTGAAGTCTTCACAATAGCATATGGCTCTTGGACTCCACTTAAAACACCAGATGTTCAGGCACATCTGTTTTTCACATGCTCTGGTCACCATGTACTGGTCAATTGTAGAAAATTTTCTGGCCAACAATGTATCTTAGACATTTTTAGCAAACTTCCTGCAAGTTTGGGGTGCATTTCCAACTTTTTAGTGATTCAACTTTGCAACAAAAGTTTCCTACCCCTGCTTTTTGAGAATAAGAGTATCCTGAGATTGCAAGGCAAGCTACTATCAAAAGACAGAAACAAAACTGCTACCAAATACACAATTAGCCATTGGCGAGAAACAGCATTTTTCAATTTACTGTGTGACCAAAACAAAATATAGAGATATGTGGCCTGCTGAAGAGATAGACTACAGTTGTCATTTATAGCTTCCCACTTTAAAAAAAAAAAAATATATATATATATATATATATTTATATATATATATATATTTATATATATTTATATATATATATATATATTTTTTTTTTTTTTTTGCGGTACGCGGGCCTCTCACTGTTGTGGCCTCTCCCGTTGTGGAGCACAGGCTCCGGACGCGCAGGCTCAGTGGTCATGCCTCACGGGCCCAGCCGCTCCGCAGCATGTGGGATCCTCCCGGACTGGGGCACGAACCCGTGTCCCCTGCATTGGCAGGCGGACTCTCAACCACTGCGCCACCAGGGAAGCCCCCACTTAAAATATTTGTTTTCATGTGAACAGTCTTATTCATTAGAACTTTTTATTAGAAGCCATCTGTCATACCCCACGTATGGTATTGCAGGATGTGCTCTGCACAAGGTGGCTGGATTTGGGAAAGTCTCTGCTAGGAAGGAGAGATGTCCTCTTTCTGATTTGCACAGTGGTGTGATATGGGCTCACAGGAACCCTGATCAGTGTCCTCACTGACTGATTTGATGCTGAGCAGATAAAAATTTGAAAATATAAATCGATTAGGATAAAATGCTGATTTTATTCATGTTAGATGTTGAGATTCTATCTAAGAGTTCATTAAAAGACAAAAAACAGGAAAACTTTACTGCAAAAACCAAAATTTGAAAACCATTGACATGGCAGAATGCCTTGAAATGAGACTGGAGGATCACAGGTAAATTTCTGTTACAGCGAGCTTTGAAATTCCTGTCAGAATTCTCCTGATCAGCTGATATCTTTCTGCTTTGAGTGGTGGTGAAGAGAAATCTTCTGGTTTGGGGTTATGAGTTGTAATGGAATTATTGTATTTTCCAGAGCACATATGCCATGTGGCACATTTTGCACCATTTATATTGATGTAATAAAGCTATTCATGTCTGAAAAAACCATTTGATACCATCATGCTATAAATTACCTATTTGAAAGGATTAACATAAGTTTATCTTATGAAAGTAAGAGCCTAGGGTTCTAATTTTGGTTCCTTCATAATAACTGTCTGAACTGTATGAAAGCATTTATCTCTTAGGGCCTTCTTAGGGCCTCTGTAAAATGAGAGTTGGATGAGGTGATTTCCAAGTTTCCTTGAAATTCTAAAATTCACTGTAAGTTAGAGATTTCCTTGGGCACTCCTCTGACTAGATATCAGTGGAACTGTCTTATTCTGTATCTGAAATGTTTTGGTTTGTGTTTAGGTAAATGAAGGTGAAGTGTGTGAGATATTTACCCTTTGTAGTGTTCTCTTCTGCCAGATAGTTTACTGCATTTGCAGCCTTGTGTGTTTGTTGATGCTCTTGGGCAATTCCCTATAGAATTTGGTTCTGTGAATTTTGGTAAGTGTTTATAAATATCATATAAAACCACTCTATTCCCCTAAGTCTTTCTATCCCTATTAAGGGATTGCCAAGGCTATTAACATATTCAAATGAATAAACTAAGCCCCATACTCCCTTTTTGAGTCACATTGTACCAATTCAAAGAAAGTCAATTTGTGAAAAGGGTCAGATTTGCAAATAATTTATTTCTGAAAAGCTTCTTTTCTTTTGCACATGTGAAAAAAAGAACTCAAGGATGGAAATACAATATTACACTTAGCTGTCAAAAGGAAAAGAATCATCTTAGATCTTATTCCACATTGAAATCATAGCACTCACAGACCACACTGTACAAGATTGGTCAGATTCTATCGACTGGTTGCGATTACTTCCCTAATTGGAAAAAATTAGGACTATTAATCATTGTGACACAAGGCAAAATGTCATCATGGCATGACAATCTTATTTTCCACCTGAGAAATGGTGGCTTCTAAGGGCAAAACCAAACCCTCCTTTCTCCACTTTCTCTTCCCATTTTCTTTCTGGCTGTAGCTCTGTGGAGTAGATCAGACAAAGACTTAAAAAAGCAGAGGGCACAGAAACAGAAGAAGAAAGCTTTCCTTCGTTTTGTATTCCACAGAAACATCTGTGAAAATGAAAATGGGGGAAGGGAAGGAAGATCTCACAAACCAAGGAAATGTGGCTATTGCATAGACATTTAAAATCATTGCAGGTAGCTAATTGACGGAGGTAAAGTCTTCTTAGGCATGGGGACATCAAAATGACTGAACTCTGAATTTTCATTTTATTCCTCCTGGATCCACTCAGAAGGGAAACGTTTTAAGCAATTTGCCAGGATTTTCTTATGAGGATAATAATTTTCTAGCTATAGAAGTAATTTTGGTTGTAACACATGAATTATTTTGGTGTTGAGTTTTGTAATTTCTTAGTGTTTTGGCATACTTAAAATTTACTTGGGCAATTGCTCATTGCACATTTTAAGCAGGATTTAACTGACAAGTGCTAGCCTATCTTGTGGTTAGCTTTTAAAAATATATATATTTTTCTCTGGGCATCAATATTAACTTGTATTAGCTTTTTTAAAAAAAGAGAAACAAATATAAACGTGTACAAAAATGTGTGATTAGATACCACCTCTTCGTCCCCTTACCACTTTTTTTTTTTAATAGTAATGACATTTTTGCTGGAAGATTTTTGTTTCTCTAATGTAAGCAACTTCTTTTATATGTCCCTGAAGTTCTGTCTCCCTTCACACAGAGCTCTTGCTACACTTTAAAGAGTATACTGACCTTTTTGGAGTTTTTAATCTCTCAAAGAAGGAAAATTATTATGACATATTTGTCATGATACTGCTGGGTTCTTTTTTTTTGAGTGTCTCATTAAGCACAATGGGAAGTTTCTTGCATTTATATTTTTACCTTAGTGCTAATGTTAATTTGGTGTCAAATTGTTGATGCAACCATATTTCGTGATGATATAGATGATTACAGGCAGTACCTTGCTTTTATAATAAGAGTATTTACTGAGCTCTTAGTATGTGTCAGGCATCATGCTAAGGTTGTGTACATGTTATTTCGTTTCATGCTCATGACAACTGCATGATGTGGGTGCTGTTCTTATTATTGCCTGTAATTTTACAAATGAGAAACTGAGGCACAGAAATGTTACAGCACCTGCCCAAGATCTCAAGGCTAATGAGGTGTGGAACTGTGATTTGCTGTCATGCCTTCACCGCTATGTCACAGTGTCTCCCTGGTCAGGTCTTTGTTGCTGATTTGTTTTGGTTTTGCTGGTGGTAGTGTAGGACTGGAGCATGTAAATTACCCTCAAGTTAAGCTGTCAACATAAGGCATAGTTATTACTGCAGCACTTAATTTTTTTTTTGTTGGAAACAGGCAGGTCCACTGGGATAAAGAGATGTAAGGTGACTCCTGCCACAGAGCCAAGGCTAGTGGTTGGACAGCCTGTGACTTTGAAACCTTTGCATTGGGTTCGGCCCTTGACCATTTGCTCCCTTTGAGAACCCCCATGATGTCCCAGAGAGGTTCTCCAGCCCAGCCCAGCCCAGCCCAGCCCAGCCCAGCCCATCACTGCTACAGGGCTCATCAGAAGTGTGGGCTGAGACTCAACCAATCAGGGAGTGTTTGCAGGAGCCTGGGGTCAGAGCATCCCTAAGTGTGCAGCTGAGATGGCCCCTCCATCAAAGTGATCCTTTCCCTCAGCTGCAGCCAGCAGTGGCAGGTACCCTCCCACCTTGTGGTAGTCGTCATTTGTCAGGTGCTGTATAAAAGATTAGGTGCCTCTTAGGAAAGGCAGTTTAGGACTATGTTGTCATAATGTGGGAAAGGCAGGTTAGGAAAATAGAATGCATGACAGTAGAGACCTTCTGGGGCTTTGGGTGGGGTCGGGGGGATCTGGGCAGTACCAGGGAAAACTAGCCATAAACCATCAAGCAAGGATTGTGGTCAGACTGAGTGTCTCTTTCATTTCAAGTGACTTTTGCCACAGATAGCCCTCTGAGGGTGTGACCCACGTTCCCACTCTCTTGTGAATTCACTGGGCCTGATAGATAGAAAATGACTTGACTGCTGAAATCATAACTTTCCTGTGTGTAGAATAATAATACCCCATTCCATTGATGTGGGACTTTTAACCATTTGTGGTGCTTTCTCACTTGTCCTTTTATATCCTTTCAGCCTCCTAGAACATGGCTAGGAGGGAGTTGTTCCTTTTTAAGGATGAGATGGTGAAGGCACAGCAAATGAAGTGACTAGTGGAGTGTAAATCAAATGTCACCGGTCAAGACAGCCCAGCTCTGCTGTTCATTTGAAGAACTATCTCAGTTTGTTTCTCTGTATACTCATTTTACATGTCTTCAGAACTTGCTTTGTGCATTTGTGTGTCTAGGTAGTGGATCCAATAAGATCCTGATGGGTAGTCACCATATTTAGATGTGAACACCCGTGTGTAGCCCATACTTCGCTGCTGCGTTCCCCAGACCAACCTCAGCACCACGCTGCCAGTTCTGTGTGCACTGGCTGCTCTGTAGTTCAGTATTACTGGTGTCCTATGGATTCTTTATCATTTTTATAGCCCATGTCAGGTTTTTATTACTTTTTATTTTTTATTTTTGGCTGGGTTGGGTCTTAGCTGCAGCACGTGGGATCTTCGTTGTGGCATGCGGGACCTTTCGTTGCAGCACATAGGCTCTTTGTTGTGGTGCACGGGCTTCTCTCTAGTTGTGGTGTGCAGGTTTTCTCTCTAGTTGTGGCATGTGGGCTCCAGAGTGCGTGGGCTCTGTAGTTGGTAGCACGTGGGCTCTCTAGTTGTGATGCAAGGGCTTAGTTTCCCCACAGCATATGGGATCTTTGTATCCTGACCAGGGATCAACCGGCGTCACCTGCGTTGCAAGGTGGATTCCTTACCACTGGACCACCAGGGAAGTCCCATTTTTTTTTTTTTTTTTTGTAAAGTGTGGGAAGGGTCCTTTTAAGGGAAACTGAAGGAAAGCTTTAGTTCCTTGCTCTGTAAACAGGGATAGTAATACCTGCCTTGCTTATTCACAGTGTAATTATCATGATCAGGTGAGATCATTCTTGTGAAGCCATGTAAATTATAAAGGACTTTACAAGCATAAGGAATTATTATGGATGACCTTGAGTTCAAGATGGAAGTCCACACTAGTCAGAATAATTGGTCATGATACCATCCATATCTCCTTCTCTCAAGACCTTCTCCAAGCCCCATGGGGGAGGTATGGGGGTCACACAGGTGTTTGTGAAAGAGCAGAGAGACTTCTAAAGCCCCTTGGGAAAGACCTGGCTCACACTTCTGGGAGCCAGTATCCAAGACATGTGACCGTAGGAACAGAGATTCACTGTTAGGAAGGAGTCACCAGCTGATTTCCAGGGATCAACTGGGTGTTGGTAAGGAGGGTGAGTGCCACGCTGCCTGGGACGAGGCAAAACAAATACAGTAGCTTGTACCTTTTGCTCAAAAAGGGAAAAAGAAGAGAAATGAAAGACAAGTTGGAGCACGTGCTTTATTAAACCTTGAATCAGTTGGAGTTAGTCCAAATGCTAGTGTTTCCTATGTACTGCTCCTGTATGAAGCTGAGGTGGAGAGTACAGTGCAATGTGAAGAAACTGCCCAGAACAGTACCCACGGGAAGTGCCCACTGATCATGCAGGGGGAAGGGAGGGGGAGAGGGAGGGAAGGAAGGTTTGGAATAACCTGATCCTACCCAGATGTATTAACAAGTGATAGACACCCATGCAGCTACATCCCTGTGATAGTCACTGATTTATGAGTTCCTCTTTTGCCAGGCACTGTGCTGGGTTAACATCGGTCTGGAAGGCGTTTTGGACCTCAGGAAGCTTAAACATTCACTCCTTCATTAAATATGTGTTAGGTGCATGCATTAGGCATATGCAGTGTGCTGTGGGTACAGAGATAAATGGTGAATTCCAAGGACCTCAAACCTGCATGGAGAAGGCAGAGAAGGGATCACTGATTGTGGTCCTGGGAGAGACAGGCATGCCCAGAGGAAGGGACCCTTCTGTCTTGGCAGGAAAGTGTCCTGGAGAAGGTGGTATCTGAATAGAGTCGAGTGGAATTGTAGGAGGTAACTAGGTGGAAGAAATCAGAGAGGACTTTCCTGGATACAGGAATAGTATAAGTAAAAGCAAGTAGGCTAAAGGTGTGTGTGGAATGGCTGGGGAGCTGCACATAGGTGACTCTCATATAAACTGTCATCATCTTAATACTGCTACCTGTAGCTGACACATTATCTTATTCCAGTTTAGATCAGTGCCTCTCAACTTGAATCACTCACCCTCTACCCCTACTCGCAGGGGTATTTGGAAATGTGTTGTTTTTGATGAATAATTGGGAAGTCCTGGTGGCCTTCATTGGACAGGGCCAGGAATGCTATTTACATGCCTTCAGAAGGAAGAACCCTCCCATCTCAAATGCCTATGATGTACACTTTGCAAAGCCCTGATAGACAGAATCTCATGAGGTAACAAGGCAGTGAGTATGCCTACTGTTTTTTAAGACACAAAAGCCAAAGTCCACAGCTTGTAGGTCGTCAGTAGGGTCTGGAATGCTTTTTGCATTACTGTTCTTATGTTTGAAATTGCGTTTTGCTCTTTCTAGTTCCCATGTTTTATTGCTATTCTGCTTTATAACATTCTAGATAATACCTTATGTAGCTGGTATCTTTGTTAAGAGCAAACACTTAATTTTCCTCCTGTTCTCAAGGGGAGAACTCCATTAATGAAACAGTCTGCCCTTTCTCTGCCTCTTCTCTCCTTCCCTCCCTGCCTGGTTTGATTGGTAGTTGTCTGGCTAGTTTGAGACTACAGACCAGGTTGGCCTGGCTCAGTCTTTCCTTTCCACTGGGAGCTGTCCTCTGCAGAGTCTGCCTTCTGATTTGTGAGGTTAGTGATGGTGTGGGAGACCTGCATGTTCATGACCTAAATTCAATATTGGGGACTGTTAGATGGGTCCTGTGTACAGTGGTGTGGTTTGTGTACTGCACAAAGGGGGAAAGTGGCGTTTGAAAGCCAACCAGAGCTCCGCTGGGCCTAGCCAGCTGTGCTGGGACCCAAGCAGTTCCTTTTGCTCATTTGAACGAGGACATCGTGTAGTCTAGTGGCCACCCTGTTGCGCAACCCCAGAGGGCACCTTTGTGTTCTCATGTGTTCCGTGTCAACTGTTCTAGGTCTTGCATGCCCTGCCTTGGTAGTGAGCCAAAGGTCTACACACCCAATTTTGTCCTTCCATCTGGTGTTGAATGTCAAAAGCTGACATTTTGATCCCCCTTGGTTTGACCTGCTTCCTCTATTTCTTCAGTGGATGAAAAGGGTGCTACTGTTTACTTTATATGATCTTTAGTTTCCTTAGTGAAATGAGGCGTTGGTGCTCTGTGAGCTCGAAATTTTGTCTCTCTCACACACATGCAGTTTATACATGCTTGTGATTAAAAGTTTAACAGTATAGAAGAATGTAAATTATGATGCTGAAGTCTCCCTTTACCTCTTTCCCCCAATCTCTTTTTTAGAAATTATCATTGTATTGCTTTGGGGTGGAGCCTTAGATCCTTTTCTGTTCTGTTGGTGTGTATATTTTTAGAAATTTGATCACATTTTTTATGTTCTGCAACTTTAAAAAAAATATGTGTCCATGTAAGTGCATTATAAATCTAGCTCTTTTAAAAACTTATTTTAAAATTTATTTATTTGAAAAATTATTTATACTGATAATAATAACCATAATATAATACTTAAATTTGAGGCTTACTGTGTGCCTGCACTGTTTTAAGACCTTTATATGTATTAGAACAACCTTACAGGATATATACTGTTAGTACTATTTTTCAGCTCAAGAAACTGAGGCACAAAGATCAGGTAATTTGTCTAAGATCATGCAGGACAACAGTATAAAATTGGTATTTGAGGCCAGGTGGCATGGATCCAGAATGCATACTCTTAAATATACTTGACAACATATGGTATAAAATTCAAAAGGTGCAAAAGGTTAGTGATATAGGGACAATTGAGGTTCCCGTCCATTTCAGCCATGTAATCCTGCTTCCTGTTACCTTTTTTTTTTTGGTCCCGGGAAACCACCATTCTATTCTGTACTCTATGTGTTTGAATATTTTAGATCCCACATATAAATGAAGTCATGCACTATTTTTCTTTCTGTGTCTGGCTTATTTCATTTACCACAATGTCTTCTAGGTCCATCCATATTGTTACAAATGGCAGGATTTCCTTCTTTTTTTTTTTTTTTGTTTCACATACACACACTGTATTTTATTTTTACAAGAGATAAACTTTTCTTTGTCTTTAATTTTTGCCAGTTTGATTACTATGTGTCTTGGCGTGTGTCTCCTTGGGTTTATCCTGTATGGGACTTGCTGCGCTTCCTGGACTTGGGTGGCTATTTCCTTTCCCATGTTAGGGAAGTTTTCGACTATAATCTCTTCAAATATTTTCTCTGGTCCTTTCTCTCTCTCTTCTCCTTCTGGGACCCCTATAATGCAAATGTTGTTGTGTTTAATGTTGTCCCAGAGGTCTCTTAGGCTGTCTTCATTTCTTTTCATTCTCTTTTCTTTAGTCTGTTCCACAGCAGTGAATTCCACCATTCTGTCTTCCAGGTCAGTTATCCTTTCTTCTGCCTCAGTTATTCTGCTATTGATTCCTTCTAGTGTAGTTTTCATTTCAGTTATTGTATTGTTCATCTCTGTTTGTTTGTTCTTTAATTCTTCTAGGACGTCGTTAAACATTTTTTGCTTCTTCTCGATCTTTGCCTCCATTCTTTTTCCGAGGTCCTGGATCATCTTCACTATCATTATTCTGAATTCTTTTTCTGGAAGGTTACCTATCTCCACTTCATTTAGTTGTTTTTCTGGGGTTTTATCTTGTTCCTTCATCTGGTACATAGCCCTCTGCCTTTTCATCTTGTCTGTCTTTCTGTGAATGTGGTTTTTGTTCCACAGGCTGCAGGATTGTAGTTCTTGCTTCTGCTGTCTGCCCTCTGGTGGATGAGGCTATCTAAGAGGCTTGATGGGAGGGACTGGTGGTGGGTAGAGCTGACTGTTGCTCTGGTGGGCAGAGCTCAGGAAAACTTTAATCCACTTGACTGTTGATGGGTGGGGCTGGGTTCCCTCCCTGTTGGTTGTTTGGCCTGATGAAACCCAACACTGGAGCCTACCTGGGCTCTTTGGTGGGGCTAATAACAGACTCTGGGAGGGCCCATGCCAAGGAGTACTTCCCAGAACCTCCGCTGCCAGTGTCCCCATCCCCACGGTGAGCCACAGCTCCCCCCCCCACCACCTCTGCAGGAGCCCCCCCCAACACCAGCAGGTGGGTCTGGTTCGGTCTCCCCTGGGGTCACTGCTCCTTCCCCTGGGTGCCCCCCTGGCACACTACTTTGTGTGAGCCCTCCAAGAGTGGAGTCTCTGTTTCCCACAGTCCTGTCAAAGTCCTGCAATCAATTCCCAATAGGCTTCCAAGTCTGATTCTCTAGGAATTCCTCCTCCCGTTGCCAGACCCCCAGGTGGGGAAGCCTGACGTGGGGCTCAGAACCTTCACTCCCATGGGTGGACTTCTGTGGTATAAGTGTTTGCCAGTCTGTGAGTCACCCACCCACCAGTTATGGGATTTGATTTTACTGTGATTGTGCCCCTCCTACCGTCTCACTGTGGCTTCTCCTTTGTCTTCGGATGTGGGATATCTTTTCTGGTGAGTTCCAGTGTCTTCCTGTCGATGATTGTCCAGCAGCTAGTTGTGATTCTGGTGTTCTCGCAAGAGGGAGTGAGAGCAAGTCCTTCTACTCCACCATCTTGGTTCCTCCTTGATGTAACTGCTAGTGTTGGAGGGTCTCCCGCAGAGGTTGGGGCTGGCTGCATGTCACTGTGAGGACAAGGACACTGGCAGCAGAAGCCCTGGGAAGCACTCCTTGGTGTGTACCCTCCCAGAGCCTGCCTCCTTCTTTTTTTAAGGAGGAAAAAAAGAAGTATGTATATACTACATTTTCTTTATCCATTCATCTCTTAATGTATATTTAAGTTGTTTCCACATCTTGGTTATTGTGAATAATTATTCTTTTAAATAGTTGCATACTATTCCACACTAGGAAGTATCATAATTTATTTAAACACCTCTTTTTTGTGGTTTCCAATATCATGTTCTTCTAAACAATATTGCCTCAAAGATGTCTGCATTTATATTAATATGCAACTATATGCAATCATGTAATTACACATGTGTGCATATCTCTGTAGAAAATATTCTTGGAAGTACAATTGCTTGGTCAAAAGGGATGCACATTTAAACTTTTTATAGGTCTTGACAAATTATATTCCCCCAAGTCTCTACCATTTATATTCTGACTGATGTACTTGTTTCCCCTTCCTGTGCCAACATTGGATATTATCGCTAGTATTTTATTAGTCTATAAAAATGATGTCAGTATCCCAAATGAGCAAAATCAGTAACATTTGACATTGGTGATCTTTTAGCTTATCCAGTCATGCTAGGATTCACTTGCTCAAGAAGAGTTATGTGTAAGTTACACAGAAACACTCTGTGTTACTAAGAATTATCTTCCATTCTTTTTCCTTTAAAGTGCAGCTATCATGTGTCATTTTCACCTACTTAAGGAAAACTGCCTTTGTTGCATCACAGCCAAGGAATGCTTCCTAAACTAGGGCCAGGCAGTTATTATTGATTAGGGAGGGAATCTATACCTATACAACCAGCCCCCTTTGCCAACCCCTCCCTTGAAGGCAGAGAAGCAGTGTGTAACCACAAAGTCCCGGGCGGCACTGTGGGCCCCCCAGCTACTCAAAAGAAGGATGCTGTCATTGGGACAGTGCCTCACACAAACTGACATGAAGCTCATGCTGTCATCGTGCACTTGAGAAAGCTTCGTAAGTGACTCTCCAGCTTGTGCTTTTATCACCAGCGCCTTTCTTCTCTGAGCGTTTTCTAAGGAAACGCCAGTGCCTTTAACTACATGACCACAGATTCATTTCGGAACTCCTGGGCTCCAGAGGATCAACTCACAGTAACTTTCAAGCCTGGAAGAGCAGAATTTCCATCTGATCTGCCTGGCAGATCCCAGATTGTGTTCTGTGGGGTACAAGGTTGTTTGCTGAACGAAGAGGGGAATTTTGTGTATCAGGGTGTGCTGTGCCTCTGAGGTCTTCGGTCCTTTGAGTGCTTGTTAGGTGATTTGGGAGGGAAGAGGTTTTGCAGCCACCAGGGAGTTCTGGGTTGGGGTAAGATGGGTCCTTCCTTGCTGTGTTCTGCTGCTGCCCAACCTTGGGCTCAGTGGATGCCGTTTCTCTTGTCTGGTCAGTTTTCTGCCTAATGAACTCCAGGTATGTGGTACTGACAACTGCTCAGGTTGAATTTTTTTTTTTAATTAATTAATTTATTTTTGGCTGCATTGGGTCTTCGTTGCTGTGCGTGGGCTTTCTCTAGTTGTGGCGAGCGGGGGCTACTCTTCTTTGCGGTGTGCGGGCTTCTCATTGCAGTGGCTTCTCTTGTTGCGGAGCACGGGCTCTAGGTGCATGGGCTTCAGTAGCTGTGGCTCAAGGGCCCTAGAGCACAGGCTCAGTAATTGTGGTGCGTGGGCTTATTTGCTCTGTGACATGTGGGATCCTCCCAGACCAGGGCTCGAACCCGTGTCCCCTACATTGGCAGGCGGATTCTTAACCACTGTGCCACCAAGGAAGCCCGTTCAGGTTGACTTTGAAGTTCTCAAGTTTTAGTTTTTACTTTGGAATTTTGTTTGCTAGTCACGTTCTATTAAATTTAGACTTTTGGACTTGCTACAGAACAAGGAACTGATGCTGTGCCCCTTCCCTCCACCTTTAAAACTGAACTGACAACTTGTCAGTTTCCTAATGACATGCCAGAAGTACATATAATAGGAAGAGTCTAAACTGAAAAGTGTTTATGCTTATGCTAAAGTGATACGAGTGTAAGTTTAATATTCATCACACATTTCAGGTACCTGTTTCATTGGCACATTCCTGATTTTGAGGCTTTTCAATAAAGCTATCCTAATCTCCTAAATCTTGACAGAACTGCCAGTTTTATTTCCATATTTCTAATTAAGCTAGGTTTTTGTAAGTTGTGGAAGAAAGGGTTTTGAGGTGCCCTTATGTGTCAGTTAAAAATCAAGTAGTGATTCTAGAAAAACTTCCTTTTGAAGCAGTTGTTTTCCTGAAGGGTTTCTTTGAGTGCCAAGCATCTTTAATTCAGGTTTTTGTATGTGTGTGTCTAGGTTTAAAAGAAAACTCTTTTGTGTTGGGCGTTTTGCTGAGACTCTCTAATGAATAATGATACATTAACACTGTATTACTCAATATCTGTAAGGGAGGGTTTCTAGAGAGTTCACATAGAAACTTTTCTCCTGTGGTCACCTCTGTGTCTATTTCTATTCCTAGATAAGTGTTCTAACTTTTTGGGTACTTATAACTTTTGAGGAGTTGGCTATAGGCAAACATAATTAAAAAAATTTTATTCTTTTTACCATCATAGGTTCATTTTATGTCTGAAGTTGCTGCATCTTTCAGGTAACCTTTATAATGAATATTGTCCTGATTTCTTGTGGATCGGTAAGTGTATTGAGATCTTACAAAAGCCTCTAGTTAAGCAGCCTGCTGCTCTTTGCACGTATATTCCGTGTGTGAGCTCTTCTGTGGTTCTGAACTGAGAATGAAAGGGACGATTGAAGGGAAGTGTGATGCATGATGGATAGAAAATGTATTTTTATTTCTTGGATCACTTTTTTTCAAAGCAGGCAAGCGAATCATTTCCACATGACCAGCTGCTAGCAGCAACAAAATGATGTCCTCGTCATTGTAGTTCAGGCAGCTCCTTTGTAAGGCTGGGACTCAGTGTATGATGTGTGTATCTGGTACTTGCAGGTTGATAGGAGGAGATGGTATATTCTCAGTTCAGCTCTTTCGCCAGTGTTTCTCTGCAGTTTCCTTCTGGTAGGTGTTTCTGTTCCTGGCTAAACTGTAGAGGCTGGAAGCAGAGAAGTTGAAAAGTTTTACTAAGTGCGTCTTTTGAATAGGTATGGCTGGGAGACAGAGGTACTGTAGCTGCTGATTTTCTCTCTCACATCTCCCTCACTCCCTTGCTAACGTCTTGTCTTCTCCCCTCCTTGACTGTCTTCTGGGAAAGCTCTTTATTCATTTACGTTATAGAATGACTTAGGACCATTCACAATTAAATAGGCAGAAAGGCATACCATAAGCTTTGCTTTCTAAGTACATAGGCGACTGATATGACCAGGCTCCTCCTTACATCTTGAAGCAGAAACACTGCAACTTTTAGTACATCCATGACTATAATACTGTGTTGCATTTCATCTATAAATGTGATGAAGGAAGGTGAGACCAGAAGCAGTCTTCAGAAAGGTCTTAGGGAATGAGAGAATGCTTCTGGCATCAGTAAGCATTTTGGGATTATCCTTAAAACAATTTGTTTATTGGATTGACCATGGTTCCACAGCTGTTTTACTATCACTGTGAAAGTCCCAGGGGATGAGCGTCTTAGGATATGTGTGTGCATGCCTGAATGTGCAAGCATGCACACACACACACACACAAACACACACATGCAGCTTATGCTAAGCAGATGACGGCTGGTGGCAGCCAAGAGGCTGCCCATGGTGTCCCTATAGCATGAAGAAGAACAGAATTTCTGTAAAGCAGGTATCCTTTCTTTTAAGCAAACCTAATGTCATGTTGATAAAGATCTGGATTTCCCCAAAAGGGTGACTCATTTTTTTTTAACCTTGTGAAAGGGCTTATTTCAAATTTCTGTGAAAAAAAAATCAATATTCCCCTATTGTATTTGACATATCATTTATGAATTAATTTTAAGAAAAATTGGTTTGCAAATATGTAAGAATATTTTGTTTAACAACAATAGCTACTGCTACATGAGTAATTCTCTTTGTCAGCCAATGGGTTAAGTGCTGTTAAATGGATTATTACCTTGTCTACTTCTCACAGTAACCTTGTGAAGTAGGTGCTATTAATATCATCCCTATATTTCAGGAGAGCTGTCTAAGGTTTGGAAAGGTTGCTTGACCAAGGTAAAGTCACAGGTAAAGTAAGGGATGATACCAAACTTTGCACCCGGAGCTGTCTGATTCCTGAGCATAAACTCGTAACAAATCCCTCAGCCTGTCCTGATTGTGGCCTGGTGTGTTTAACTGCAAGACAGGCGCCACTTCTTAGGGACAACACATATTCCCACTGTTTCTGCGTAACTACTTGGTCTGACTGTGATTATGTGCCCAGGAGCTTAATTGTCTGACAGTAAAGACTGGAATTGGAAGTTGGTTGGCAGGAGAACTCTCTTCCCTCCTACCCTCACCCCACCTCACTGTCTCTATAATCTAGGGCAACCTAGTTCCCAAAAGGATGACCGTACCCAAGGTCTTGATGCAAAATGGTATAGCAGGCTGCTTACACCTAGATGATCAGTATCTGTGCAGCAATTTTGTTAAACAAACAACCAACAACAATCACTAAACTTGCTTTTGTCTTAAGTGCAGTCTCAGCATTGAGTACAGTACTCTCAGAGCAAATGAACTTGGTTAAAGAAGTAGGTACTCAGGAGACAGCTTACTATAATGAGACAGTTCCAACATTGTTACTGAGCAGGACTTGGTGGTTAGAAGACTCCGGGGGGCAAAAAGTGCTGTAATTAAAATACAGTAGAGGGTAACACCACATTTTGAGCCAACAGCATTCCCTTGACCTGAATGCACACTTGCAATGGAGAATATATCATACAGTAAATACTGAATATTCATTTTAAAAGATTCATTTGAGTGGAAATGCTCTTTCTTCCATAGACTGACAGAGTCTTGGTGCTCCGGCCTTGTGTCAGGACTGAGCCTCTGAGGTGGGAGAGCTGAGTTCAGGACATTGGACCAACAGAGACCTCTGGGACCCATGTAATATCAATCTGCAAGAGCTCTCCCAGAGATCTCTGTCTCAATGCTACGACCAGCTCCACCCAATGGCCAGCAAGCTCCAGTGCTGGATGCCCCATGCCAAACAACTAGCAAGACAGGAACACAACCCCACCCATTAGCAGAGAGGCTGCCTAAAATCATACTAAGTTCACAGACACCCCAAAACACATCACCGGATACAGCCCTGCCCACTAGAAAGACAAGATACAGCCCTACCCACCACAACACAGGCACCAGTGCTCTTGACCAGGAAACCTACGCAAGCCACTGAACCAACTTTACCGACTGAGGGCAGCCAATAAAAACAACGGGAACTACGAACCGACAGCCTGCGAAAAGGAGACACCAAACACAGTAAGCTAAGCAAAATGAGAAGACAGAGTAATATGCAACAGATGAAGGAGCAAGATAAAAACCCACCAGACCAAACAAATGAAGAGGAAATAGGCAGTCGACCTGAAAAAGAATTCAGAATAATGATGGTAAAGATGATCCAAAATCTTGGAAACAGAATGGAGAAAGTACAAGTAATGTTTAACAAGGACCTAGAAGAACTCAAGAGCAAACAAACAATGATGAACAACACAATAAATAAAAATAAAAAATTCTCTAGAAGGAATCAATAGCAGAATAACTGAGGCAGAAGAACGGATAAGTGATCTGGAAGATAAAATAGTGTAAATAACCACCGCAGAGCAGAATAAAGAAAAAAGAATGAAAAGAATTGAGGACGGTCTCAGAGACCTCAGCGACAACATTAAATGCACCAACATTCAAATTATAGGGTGTTCCAGAAGAAGAAGAGAAAAAGAAAGGGTCTGAGAAAATATTTGAAGAGATTATAGTAGAAAACTTACCTAACGTGGGAAAGGAAATAGTCAGTCAAGTCCAGGAAGGGCAGAGAGTCCCATACAGGATAAATCGAAGGAGAAACATGCCAAGACACATATTAATCAAACTATCAAAAATTAAATGCAAAGAACAGATATTAAAAGCAGCATAGGGAAAATCAATGAATAACATATAAGGGAGTCCCCATAACGTTAACAGCTGACCTTTCAGCAGAAACTCTGCAAGCCAGAAGGGAGTGGCAGGACATATTTAAAGTGATGAAAGGGAAAAACCTACAACCACGATTACCCTACCCAGCAAGGATCTCATTCAGATTCGACACAGAAATTAAAACCTTTACAGACAAGTAAAAGTTAAGAGAATTCAGCACCACCAAACCAGCTTTACAACAAATGCTAAAGGAACGTCTGTAGCCAGGAAACACAAGAGAAGGAAAACACCTACGAAAACAAACCCAAAACAATTAAGAAAACGGTAATAGGAACATACATATCGATAATTACCTTAAATGTAAATGGATTAAATGCTCCAACCAAAAGACACAGACTGGCTGAAAGGATACAAAAACAAGACCCGTATATATATGCTGTCTACAAGAGACCCACTTCAGACCTAGGGACACATACAGACTGAAAGTGAGGGGACGGTAGAAGATATTCCATGCAAATGGAAATCAAAAGAACGGTGGAGTAGCAATACTCATATCAGACAAAATAGACTTTAAAATAAAGATTATTACAAGAGACAGAGAAGACATAATGATCAAGGGATCAATCAAAGAAGAAGATATAACAATTGTAAATATTTGTACACCCAACACAGGAGCACCTCAATACATAAGGCAAATGCTAACAGCCATAAAAGGGGAAATCGACCGTAACACGATCATAGTAGGGTACTTTAACACCCCACTTTCACCAATGGACGGATCATCCAAAATGAAAATGAATAAGGAAACACAAGCTTTAAATGACACATAAGACCAGAGGGACTTAATCGATATTTATAGGGCATTCCATCCAAAAATAACAGAATACACTTTCTTTTCAAGTGCTCATGGAACATTCTCCAGGATAGATCATATCTTGGGTCACAAATCAAGCCTTGGTAAATTTAAGAAAATATCAAGTATTTTTCTGACCAAAGTACTGTCAGACTAGACATCAATTACAGGAAAAAGAACTGTAAAAAGTACAAACACATGGAGGCTAAACAATATGCTACTAAATAACCAAGAGATCACTGAAGAAATCAAAGAGGAAATCAAAAAATACCTAGAAACAAATGACAATGGAGACACGACGACCCAAAACCTATGGGATGCAGCAAAAGCAATTCTAAGAGGGAAGTTTATAGCAATACAATCCTACGTTAAGAAACAAGAAAATCTCATATAAACAACCTAACCTTACACCTAAAGCAATTAGAGAAAGAAGAACAAAAAAACCCCAAAGTTAGCAGAAGGAAAGAAATCATAAAGATCAGATCAGAAATAAATGAAAAAGAAATGAAGGAAACAATAGCAAAGATCAATAAAACTAAAAGCTGGTTCTTTGAGAAGATAAACAAAATTGATGGAGAACACGCAAATCAACAGAGTTAGAAATGAAAAAAGAGAAGTAACAACTGACACTGCAGAAATACAAAGGATCATGTGAGGTTACGACAAGCAACTATATGCCAATAAAATGGACAGCCTGAAAGAAATGGACAAATTCTTAGAAAAGCACAACCTTCTGAGACTGAACCAGGAAGAAACAGAAAATATAAACAGACCAGTCACAAGCACTGAAATTGAAACTGTTATTAAAAATCTTCCAACAAACAAAAGCCCAGGAGCAGATGGCTTCACAGGCAAATTCTATCAAACATTTAGAGAAGAGTTAACACCTATCCTCAAACTCTTGCAAAATATAGCAGAGGAAGGAACACTCCCTGACTCATTGTACAACACCACCATCACCATGATACCAAAACCAGAGGAAGATGTCACAAAAAAAGAAAACTACAGACTGTTATCACTGACGAACATAGATGCAAAAATTCTCAACAAAATAGTAGCAAACAGAATCCAGCAGCACATTAAAATGATCATACACCATGATCAAGTGGGGTTTATTCCAGGACTGCAAGCATTCTTCAGTATACGCAAATCAATCAATGTGATACACCATATTAACAAACTGAAGGAAAAAAACCACATGATCATCTCAATAGATGCAGAAAAAGTTTTCGACAAAATTCAAATTTATGATAAAAACTCTCCAGAAAGTAGGCATAGAGGGAACTTACCTCAATATAATTAAGGCCATATGTGATATTCCCACAGCCAACATCATTTTCAATGGTGAAAAACTGAAACCATTTCCTCTAAAATCAGGCACAGGACAAGGATGCCTACTCTCACCACTGTTATTCAACATAGTTTTGGAAGTTTTAGCCACAGCAATCAGAGAAGGAAAAGAAATAAAAGGAATCCAAATCGGAAAAGAAGAAAGAAAGCTCTCACTATTTGCAGATGGCATGATACTATACATAGAGAATCCTAAAGATGCTACCAGA
Source organism: Mesoplodon bidens (assembly GCF_964165515.1). Lineage (NCBI taxonomy): Eukaryota > Metazoa > Chordata > Mammalia > Artiodactyla > Ziphiidae > Mesoplodon > Mesoplodon bidens. The sequence goes on along the minus strand of NC_138166.1, from coordinate 69,673,753 downwards.
AAACTACTAGAGCTAATCAATGAATTTGGTAAAGTAGCAGAATATAAAATTAATGCACAGAAATCTCTTGCATTCCTATACACTAATGATGAAACATCTGAAAGAAATTAAGGAAACGCTCCCATTTACCATTGCAGCAAAAAGAATAAAATACCTAGGAATAAACCTACCTAAGGAGACAAAAGACCTGTATGCAGAAAACTATAAGACACTGATGAAAGAAATTAAAGATGATACAAACAGATGGAGAGATATACCATGTTCTTGGATTGGAAGAATCAACATTGTGAAAATGACTCTACTACCCAAAGCAATCTATGGATTCAATGCAATCCCTATCAAACTACCACTGGCATTTTTCACAGAACTAGAACAAAAAATTTCACAATTTGTATGGAAACACAAAAGACCCCGAATAGCCAAAGCAATCTTGAGAACGAAAAATGGAGCTGGAGGAATCAGGCTCCCTGACTTCAGACTATACTACAAAGCTACATTAATCAAGACTGTATGGTAGTGGCTCAAAAACAGAAAGATAGATCAATGGAACAGGATAGAAAGCCCAGAGATAAACCCACACACATATGGTCACCTTATCTGTGATAAAGGAGGCAAGAATATACAATGGCGAAAAGACAGCCTCTTCAATAAGTAGTGCTGGGGAAAGTGGACAGCTACATGTAAAAGAATGAAATTAGAACAATTCCTAACACTGTACACAAAAATAGACTCCAAATGGATTAAAGTCCTAAATGTAAGGCCAGACACTATTAAACTCTTAGAGGAAAACATAGGCAGAACACTCTATGACATAAATCACAATAAAATCCTTTTTGACCCACCTCCTAGAAAAGTGGAAATAAAAACAAAAATAAACAAATGGGACGTAATGAAACTTAAAAGCTTTTGCACAGCAAAGGAAACCATAAACAAGGCGAAAAGACAACCCTCAGAATGGGAGAAAATATTTGCAAATGAAGCAACTGACAAAGGATTAATCTCCAAAATATACAAGCAGCTCATGCAGCTCTATATCAAAAAAACCAACAACGCAATCCAAAAATGGGCAGAAAATCTAAATAGACATTTTTCCAAAGAAGATATACAGATTGCCAACAAACACATGAAAGGATGGTCAACATCACTAATCATTAGAGGAATGTAAATCAAAACTACAATGAGGTATCACTTCACACCAGTCAGAATGGCCATCATCAAAAAATCTACAAACAATAAATGCTGGAGAGGGTATGGAGAAAAGGGAACCCTCTTGCACTGTTGATGGGAATGTAAATTGATACAGCCACTATGGAAAACAGTATTTAGGTTCCTTAAGAAACTAAAAATAGAGCTACCATATGACCCAGAAAGCCCACTACTGGGCATATACCCTGAGAAAGCCATAATTCAAAAAGAGTCATGTACCAAAATGTTCATTGCATCTCTATTTACAATAGCCAGGATGTGGAAGGAACCTAAGTGTCCATGGACAGATGAATGGATAAAGAAGATGTGGCACTTAAATACAATGGAATATTACTCAGCCATAAAAAGAAATGAAATTGAGTTATTTGTAGTGAGTTGGATGGACCTAGAGTCTGTCATACAGAATTAAGTAAGTCAGAAAGAGGAAAGTAAATACTGTATGCTAACACATATATATGTAATCTAAAAAAAAAAAAAGAAATAGTTCTCATGAACGTAGGGACAGGACAGGAATAAAGATGCAGGCGTAGAGAATGGACTTGAGGACACGGGGAGGGGGAAGGGTATGCTGGGACGAAGTTAGAGAGTAGCATTGACATATATATGCCACCAAGTGTAAAATAGATAGTGGGAAGCAGCTGCATTGCAGGGGAGATCAGCTGGGTGCTTTGTGACCACCTAGAGAGGTGGGATAGGGAGGGAGGGAGACGCAAGAGGGAGGGGATATGGGGATATATGTATACATATAGCTGATTGTTATACAGCAGAAACTAATACACCATTGTAAAGCAATTATAGTCCAATAAAGATGTTAAGTCCCATTTGTTTATTTTTGTTTTTATTTCCATTTCTCTAGGAGGTGGATCAAAAAGGATCTTGCTGTGATTTATGTCATAGAGCGTTCTGCCTATGTTTTCCTCTAAGAGTTTTATAGTGTCTGGCCTTACATTTAGGTCTTTAATCCATTTTGAGCTTATTTTTTGTGTATGGTGTTAGGGAGTGTTCTAACCTCATACTATTACATGTAGCTGTCCAGTTTTCCCAGCACTACTTATTGAAGAGGCTGTCTTTTCTCCACTGTATATTCTTGCCTCCTTTATCAAAGGTAAGGTGACCATATGTGCATGGGTTTATCTCTGGGCTTTCTATCCTGTTCTATTGATCTATATTTCTCTTTTTGTGCCAGTATCATACTGTCTTGATTACTGTGGCTTTGTAGTATAGTCTGAAGTCAGGGAGCCTGATTCCTCCAGCTCTGTTTGTCGTTCTCAAGATTGCTTTGGCTATTCGGAGTCTTTTGTGTTTCCATACAAATTGTGAAATTTTTTGTTCTAGTTCTGTGAAAAATGCCAGTGGTAGTTTGATAGGGATTGCATTGAATCTGTAGATTGCTTTGGGTGGTAGAGTCATGTTCACAATGTTGATTCTTCCAATCCAAAGCTTTTGCACAGCAAAGGAAACCATAAACAAGACCAAAAGACAACCCTCAGAATGGGGGAAAATATTTGCAAATGAAGCCACTGACAAAGGATTTATCTCCGTAATTTACAAGCGGCTCATGCAGTTCAATAACAAAAAAACAAACAACCCAATCCAAAAATGGGCAGAAGACCTAAATAGACATTTCTCCAAAGAAGATATACAGATTGCCAACAAACACATGAAAGAATGCTCAACATTATTAATCATTAGAGAAATGCAAATCAAAACTACAATGAGACATCATCTCACACCAGTCAGAATGGCCATCATCAAAAAACTACAAACAATAAATGCTGGAGAGGGTGTGGAGAAAAGGGAACACTCTTGCACTGCTGGTGGGAATGTGAATTGATACAGCCACTATGGAGAACAGTATGGAGGTTCCTTAAAAAACTACAAATACAACTACCATACGACCCAGCAATCTCACTACTGGGCATATACTCTGAGAAAACCGTAATTCAAAAAGAGTCATGTACCAAAATGTTCATTGCATCTCTATTTACAATAGCCAGGAGATGGAAGCAACCTAAGTATCCATCATCGGATGAATGGATAAAGAAGATGTGGCACATATATACAGTGGAATATTACTCAGCCTTAAAAAGAAATGAAATTGAGTTATTTGTAGTGAGGTGGAAGCAGCTAGAGTCTGTCATACAGAGTGAAGTAAGTCATAAAGAGAAAAACAAATACTATATGCTTACACATATATATGGAATCTAAGAAAGAAAAAATGTCATGAAGAACCTAGGGGTAAGACGGGAATAAAGACACAGACCTACTAGAGTATGGACTTGAGGATATGGAGAGGGGGAAGGGTAAGCTGTGACAAAGTGAGAGAGTGGCATAGAAATATATTCACTACCAAACGTAAAATAGATAGCTAGTGGGAAGCAGCTGCATAGCACAGGGAGATCAGCTCGGTGCTTTGTGACCACCTAGAAGGGTGGGATAGGGAGGGTGGGACACAGGGAGACGCAAGAGGTAAGAGATATGGGAACATATGTATATGTATAACTGATTGATTTTGTTATAAAGCAGAAAGTAACACACTATTGTAAAGCAATTATACTCCAATAAAGATGTTAAAAAAATAAATTAAAAAAATAATTTGGACAATAAAGATGTTAAAAAAGCAAATACAGTAATTGGCTAGTCTGTACAAAATACAGAGTTTTCTATTTTGATTCTGAAAAAGCCCAATAAGGGCATTGTTTATATGAGCTTTTTTTCCCTCATAAACTGAAAGTCTTTAAAAGTTTTGTATTGTTAATAATGGGAAGGTAAAATGAGAGGTGATGCAGACAGAATTGCATTACTGTAGGAGGGAAGAACAAAGCTCCCAGCCCCGTGTTGTTTTCGAAGTCATGGTCAAATAGAACATTTCAGCATCAAGGAGAGATCTTTAGACAGGGGTTCACGGACCCATAGGCTATTGATGAGTACGAGGTCGTGGTGAAGGGTATGAGCGGATTTCAGGGAATCTATATCTAGATCTCAACTTTCATATGTATTCTTTCTTTATTACCTGTAGTCTCCTTTCCCACCGTACTCCTTTCCCTGATAGATCTACCTCTGGACAAGAGAAAGGCCAATCTCCCACCCATCCCATCCAGTAAGATTAGAGAATCTTACTAGGGGACCCTTCAGACCCCGAGGTAGAAAAACTCCTGTGTTCCAAACAAAAGGATGATTGAAATAGTGTTGTTGGTGTTGATGAAAATTAATGACTCTAATGACAGGATAACAAATACTTTTGCAATTCAGGTGGCATCCAATCCTTTATTTTCCAAAAATTGAAAGAGGACTTAATTGAGTTTTCAGTTGATCATTAAAAATAATTTTGATGACAGATCACCCTGAGATTGTTTTTGACATATGTCCCAGAAGGAATTCAAACTATTGAGGAGAATTACTACAACAAATTTGAATTTCCATGTAGTTAGTTGTGTGAGGAAGATTTCTCAACTTTTAGATTAAAAAAGGGGGAGAGCCAGATAGGAATAAAACTAATGCTGAATTTTGTCTCATTTTAGCAGTATGTATGTACAGATGCATAATTTAATTGGAAAAAGTGGCTCATTCATCTCATTAAGTGATGCATTTCTAACAACTAGTTTTTGTTTTAATAATCATTTATAAAATTATAATGTTTATGGTTTTATCAGTTGTATATAACTAATAACTAATGTACATCAATTCAGATAAAAAAATGAGACTTATGGTTACAGGAAACTTAGATATTCACATTTGTATTTTTATGTATGGAGATTTAAAAAGATCCTGTCACCACTCAATATTTATATTTATATGTAAATTTTTAAAGTTTCTTGAGACCATAAGATATTTACATATATATAAAATTTTCTTTAAATTATGCATATATATTGTTCATACTTAATTTGCAGAGATATATGATAGAATGACTGATAAAATTTTCAAACAAAAATATTTACGTTCAGATAAATTTCTGTGGGAATGCTGGAATGGACATATAAATTCAAAGGGAATAAGGAACAATGAAAATGTTTGTTATACAAGAGCTTCTCAGCTTTTTTTTAATGAATAGTGGTAGATAGCAAATAGCTCTGGTGTTTTGATTCAGTTGGATACATTTTAGAGAATCATGTTACATTTTAAGTTTCAAATGTCATTATATGATTCCTTGGAAATTAGATTCTTTCAACTATTGAAATTTGAGATGAAAAAACTTAGGTGTCAACTTAAACATGTGCAAGGGGAAACATAGTTGTCATAGTTCTTTTAGCAGACATACAAGCGAAAACTTTTTGGAAAACGTTGAGATAAAGCATCATCTAGTGAGAACCAGGTGCCAGTCATCCTGGAATATAATACGGAAGTGACAGAGCCTTAAAATCAGGAGATGTTACAAGTCTCTGGAGCCCTTTAGGGTCACGTGAAGAAAGGTGCTGGGAGAAGCATCTTTTACTCTCCTAACAAGGTGGTGAAAACTTCTAATTAAAATAGTAATAATAATAATTATTATTATTGCTGTTATTTAAGACCTGCCTTTATTCCCTAAAATTATGCTTTCTTTCATATAAATGGATGTGTGTGTGTGTGTGTGTGTGTGTGTGATTGTTTGGTGTGATGGTACAGAGAAGGTTTTGGCGTCCTTTTACCAAAAGTAAAAATCAGTGTGTTTGTGATTGTGTGTGATGCGGCACCCACATAACTCTCTGTGTTGGAATGTCCACAGCAGACCCTTAAGCAGTGTGTTGGAAGAGCTTCTCAGTCATTAAGGTCTTTGGGGGAGAACAGATCAAGGTAGGAAAGGCAGAGTGCGATTCAAGGATCATGGTGGTCTTTTCCAGATAATGCTTGCATCTGTGAACAGTTTCTGTTTTTAGATGATAGGGGCCATCTCAGATTGTGTACTAATATCTGATGGGATCCCACTGTCTTTCCTGGCCAGCTGAAAGGTTGAAGGGCTTCAGCTGGTCAAGACTGGGAGTCTGCAGATGGCATGGTCCTGGCCGTGGTCCAAACCATACCTGGCAGGCCAGAGCGGAGCAGGACAGAGGTGAAGAACCAGGAGGGAATTGGTGTAGAGGAGGGGAGGTGGGGAAAGGCAAAGAGGAGGGGAAAGCTTGCATTGGGAGGGCCAGAGCTATCCCCTCTGAGGTGTCCTGTGGGTCACCTGTTGGGTTTGCTCCTGGAGGCCCAGTCTCCCTGTTGTCAGGTTGTACAGATAGCCTGCTTGCTCTCTTGACTAATTTTGGTCACTGTATTGTTGGATGTAACGCTGCTTAGGTAACTTTCTTGGGGGCCATTTTCCACTTGGAATTGCCAGTGGAAAGTGTCTTGCTGTGGGGTTGTGCTGGGCCAGCACCTACCCTTGGGCGTTTCCAAGCCTTCCCTCAGCCGGTATAGCTATGACTCGGGCGTCTGGCAGGTCTTTGTAGTGTATTCAGAGTGTTCGGTAGCCTTTGGGAGCAGGTGATTTCTAAATATTGCCCAACTAATAACTATTTGGAAAGCCAGACTGGATCCCAGTGGAACCCTTTTGAGCTAAGTGCTGCCTGCCTTTAAAAGAGCAGTGTAAGCTTCAGAGCCACTTCTGTTTGGCTCTGTTATTAATCTCTTTAGGAAGTGATTCCTTAGGGATCCGGGTTAAGAGGACCTGCTGCCTACAAGACAGCTGCCTCGCCACTAAGTCTTTAGAAAGAGACAATGGAAAATAATCTAGTACAACAAGGGCTATTCTACAGAAGTGACATTTCCCTCCTTCCCTTGAGTTGAAACAGTTGTGTTGAAACATGGAAAAGTAATTATAAATTGGGGCATGGGGGGCATCATCCCTTTTGCTGTTTCTTTCTTGCACAATGCACAAGGGAGATCATGCTTTTTAGCGGTTTGTTTCCTCCCTGGTTTTTGAACAGAATCCCCGTAAAAATCTAACACTAAATTAATCAGGCAAATGTATAGAATGTCAGAGGGATTACATTGGATTCTGGGTAATCATTGGTTGGCCTTTGAGCTGTTGACATGCCAGATGTCTTTGTATCAGTGAAATGATAAATGTCCATGTGATCAGACTGGTTGTTATGAAAGGCTCACAGGAGGTGATTAAGCTTCTTTCTAGTTCCCAGATTTTGTTTGGATATGAGACTGTGTCATCTGGGCTAAGGTCTACCCACGAGGGTCCTTCAGGACAGTAGGCTGTCATTTTGACCTGTGCATCCATTATAGCCGAAAATAAGATTTAACACTTCATGGATGAAAATGTGGAACTATCAAAAAGTGTAAAGAAGAGAGATCAAAATCTATCTGTGATCCACCACCAGAAATAACCTACTGTTATTTTTTAAGGTCTAGTCTTCTGTCTTTGTGTTTTTTATTTCTATATTTGATGTATTCTCTCTAGTAACAGTATTGTATAATATTTACCATTTTGTATTATGGTTCTTCCACTTAACGATAGATTGCAAGCTAATGAATTTATCTCTATTGCAGAAGAAAAACACTTGAAAATGTGAATTACTGTAATTTTAGTTAATTAGCATAGCCTGGCTTTGGAGGGAGCAGTCTGCCCTGATTTTTACCTCTGTTTCTAACACTGACAGTGAGGAACTAAAAGTCACTTGTTTTCTTCAAACACTGGAAATGGCATTACGTGGCCTTTATTTGAGATCACGTGCTTCCAATGGTTTGCTGTCTAACAGAGATAGAGAGAGGATAGATCTCAGAGATTTGGGCAAAACCCTCTTCTTACAGGGACCTACTACAGGACCCAAAGAGAGAGGCTGGCACGGTAAAGTGAGCCCACAAAGAAGAGATACATTTTTCTTATTCTGGAAGTGCTTCTCTTGTTTTTGTGGGCATTTCTTGTGGCCGAATGAATGTTAGCCTTCTAGATGGGCCATTTCCTTAACTTGCTTTGAAGAATCCTGAGATGCACAGCACCAGAAACTTACTGGAGTATTTGCTTTGAATTTCATTTGGGCAGTGGTATGGGATGAATTGTGTCCCCCCAAAATTTATATGGGGCAGCCCTCATTCCCAGTACCTCAGAATGTATCAATAACTGTCTTTGGAGACAGAGCCTTGAAAGAGATGATTAAGTTAAATGAGGCCTTAGAGTGGGCCCTAATCTGATCTGACTGGTGTCCTTATAAGGAGAGGAAATTGGGATACACGCAGAGACTCCAGTGGTGTGCGTGCACAGAAGGACAGCCATGTGAAGACACAGTAAGAATGTGGCCATCTGCAAGCCAAGCAGAGAGACCTCAGAGGAAACCAACCTTACCAACTGCCTTGACCTTGGACTTCCAGCCTTCAGAACTGTGAGAAAATAAATTTCTGTTTTTTAAGCTGTAGAGTCTGTGGGGTTTTTTTTTTTTTAATGGCAGCCCAAGCAAACTAATAAGGCAGGTAGAGGAATCGTTTGAAATATTTGGTAGTATATTTTCCAAATATAATAATATGGGAACATTTCTATGTGGATGTGAACAAATCACCTTAGGAGCCAGGGGTCAGGGAGAGGTGCACCTGGATGATGCAAGTTTTTGGTAAAGCTCCACCTCTTGGATCCTGTGTCTGTTCATTGTGTTCCATGGCATTATCATGTTTTATAATTTACATCTTTTTAACATTATGTTATTTTCCATGATCAAACATTATATTAAAGATAAAGAAAAAACCCATTAAATATAAAAAAAGAAAAAAACATTTATATGGATTATATTTAGTGAAATAAAATATGACATGGTCAGACTACTTTCTCATTGCTATCATTTACATAGTTTTTCTTTTCAATAGCTAGTCTGTTCTCTCAAGCGAGTCATAATGGTATTCATTAGTTATTTCTTTATGGGGAATAGATTAGTTATTTTTCCATTAAAGGAGAAAATTAATATCAGAAGTGAGCCATTCAGCCTTGCCAATGTGATATGAAAGTGCAGAAGCTTATGCCGTTGAAGTGTGATCCTAAAATATCTGCTGTGAAGGAGGATCAGGACTGTTTATTAAAGTTTTTCTAACATTTAGAATTGAAACTATTTCCCATAACCTGGAGAGTAAGGTGTCGGGGTGTGGGTATTTAGTGAAAGGGGGTCCAATCCACGTTCATGTCAGTTTAGTCTTTTTTTGATACTGTGACTCTAGAGATTTCGCACATTGATAAATCACATTTGAAATTCATGGCAGTGGTTTCAAGGTAGAATTGACTGGAACATTGTGCTGGAAAAACACCCCTTTTGGCACATATGGTACTGCTTCTCAGTATTCTATCCTCTGAGGCAGTAGCTGACAACATTTCTGCATATCTCAATATCTAGATAATTATTCATAGGGAACTTTGGCCTTTAACATTTCTTAGATTAAAGCATTTTATCAGGCTTTCTGGATACCTAAGTTTCTCCCTTTAGCACCCTAATTTAAAAATATGTCTTAAGAAAATTTTTGTAAAACATGTTAATTATCCTTTCCCTCTTAGCTATTCTGAATGTAGCTTGACCTTTCGTGTAATTAATCAAGATCATCATTATTTATGAAAGCAACTCTTGTTCTGCAATATAGTGATGTCTTTGGAGGTACTGATATCAGTAGAGTTTGCTCCTACAATAAATAACCCTAAATATATATGATTTTTGAATGTTTTCCTTGCCCTTTTACTTTTTTCCTTTCCCATTTTGTTATCAGATTATCACTTGGAATTTTCTTTGCCGCTTTTTATAGCCACTTCCCTCCTTGTAGTTTGCTGCTTCTGCTTTGCTTATGAGGATGGAGATTGTAATAATTGAACTTACAGTGGTTGTGTATAAATCAGTGACCTGAGAGGCCTAAGAAACTGCTTCAGGAAGAAGTGATAATGGACTCTGTGGTAGCTAGTTGAGTCGCTCACCTGTTCAGATTAATATAACTTCTACTGGGTGCCTATTATAGGTGATCCCCACCCAGTGCTGGCGCTGGTCAGCTCCCTGAATTGGAGCTGGGGAAGCACAGAGGTGATCTCTCTCCCTGCTGTCTTATCAGCTATGACCATTTATGCAGTTGAAAAATAAAAGTTTCTGCTTCTCTCAGTCTTGCTTTGTACTTTGGAATAGAGGCCAGAAGTCTCATCCAAGGCTATAAGGGAAGGGCCTTAAATGGTCCACAAATGCATAATTTAGACTTATCTGCCTAATTCCACATCCCTTAGCTATTGGCATAGTTTTCAAAAATTTCTTCCTGGAATAAACCACAGAATAGTTTATAATCTTCCTCCATAGAAAGTGCTTCCTTTAAAAGATCAAATATTTGGGCTGTAAAATTCTCATTTTAATCCTTCTAAGACTTAAATGAGCTTGTTCTAAGAGGCATCTTAATTTTGGTTTATAAAATTTCATCCTTCAAGCTGTGTTACTGACGTTTTACTTGGAAAACTATAGCTTTGGAGTGATAGTGATAACATAAATGTATGTGTGTGTACCTTCCTAAAAAGGACCATCCAGGGTACTGGGTTTTTTTCAGATCACCATGGTTAACTTGCAATTTTTCATGGACTTCTAACCCAAATGGGGGAAAACAGATGTACTTGATTTTCTTCTTCAGTGATTTACAAATATAGCTGTAAGTAGAATTAAAAATTATTCTTTTCATCAGCCATGGGCAGCACTTACCTTGCCTAATTCCTTGTATCGCTTAACCGTGTTTATAGAGGAACATCTTGTATATGTGCTGGCAGTTTGTCCAAAATTGATGAGTCTCTTTCTCTGGACACTTTGACTTATACAGCTCCAAACAGTATATCCAGACACCAGAATGGGTGTGATGGGTCTAAGATGTTGCTTTTAAAACTTGATTAATACTTGGGTCTTTTTTTTACTAGGAAGTACTAGATAGGTTTTATTCCAAACTGAGAGATTGTCTTCAAATACTCATGAAGAGTAGTATTTTTCTGCCTGAGAATGTAATGTGTGATGGATTCAATGATTCAAAACTGTGGTATGGTTTTCAAATTTTAATTTAAGTGAACCATGATCATGACTGTATTATGCATCCCAGTCAATAGGTTTTAAAGTGTAGGACAGTTGTTATGTAGAGTCATGGAGAGTGAGGAGGGGCTGGTGAGGAATTTGCTGGCATAGGAGAAAGTCAAAATGTTTTAATTTTATAATGATGAAATGGAAAGGCTTGAATAAGTTGTAGTGATTATTTAGTCTAGTACAGCTGACCCTTGAGCAATGCAGGAGTTAGGGGTGCCGACCCTCTGTGCAATCAAAAATCCAAGTATAATTTATAACTGGCCCTCCGTATCTGCAGTTCGGAATTTGCTGATTCATTCAATCAACTGCAGATCCTATGGTACTGCAGTATTTGAAAAAAATCTGCATATTTGTGGACCAGTGAAGTTCAAAGCCCTGTTGTTCAAAGGTCAATTGTACCTCATTTTTTTTCTTTTTTTTTTTTTCTGAAGAAACTATCAAGGCCCAGAGTGTGGTAATGGAATTTCTTAAGTTTGCTCGGGTATGTGTGAACCAGCGATCAAGGCAACAGTACAAAGTTCTAGAGGCACGTAAAAGGAACTATGAACTGTATAAAGGATGATCACTAAGAGTGAGGGATGGACAGAGGGACAGTTTTGATGATTGATATCTTAAAATAAATTCCTTGAATATAAATTACCCATCCCCACCAAGAATTTCTGTGCATCTTCGCTGTTCCTTCTTTTGCCATGAGCATTTTAAATCAATGGGCTGATCTTCTAATGGCCATTATGACACTAGCAGATTCTATGTTCAGCTGTGTGTTTTCTTAGCCATGCCTTTTCTTGTCTTTCACAAGCATTTTTCTAAAATTTATTTGTGTATTTATTTATTTATGGCTGAGTTGGGTCTTCGTTGCTGCGTGCAGGCTTTCTCTAGTTGCGGCAAGCGGGGGCTACTCTTTGTTGTGGTGCGCGGGCTTCTCACTGTGGTGCACGAGCATTTCCTTGTAAAGGAAGGACTGACCACCGTACAGCTGTGCACTGGGGAGTCACTGGTGACCTTGGCCAAGACTGAAGTCAGGCCATCCGGCTACTGGCTAGAACCGTTGCCAGTTTAGCTACTTGACCACCTGCTTCTGTTTTTCTGTTCCACTTGCAAATGGAGGTTGTTTGTTGTTCTTTGGGCATCAACGTCAGTTTCCAAAAAATTCCTTGGAAGAACTTGGAAAGGGGAGCCAAAAGGTTGATCGTTGTTCCTGGCTTTGTTCCCTGAAGAATAACAACTCTTAATTGAGACCCCGGGACATTGGTCCAGCTATATAGGCCATTTGACTGAATAAAATTTTGTCCACTAAGCAATTCTTTTGTAGTTGTGAACTATCGCAGATGTGTCTGATGGAAACCTTGAAAATTATAAACCATTTCACCTGTTTTTCTTCGACACCTGCCTCAATAAATATGCAGTAGGTTTCATTAAAGTAATGAGAATTTAAACAGTTATAATTATCAGAATTTATTCTTCCAAGCAACTATTGTGACCTAAGAGAAGTTACTTTAAATATTTAATCTGTTTTTCATTGCTACTGCCATTATTGAAAACAGAAGAATTTTTAAAAATTGAAGTATAGTTGCTGTACAATATTATATAAGTTATAGGTGTACAATATAGTCATTCACAATTTTTAAAGGTATACTCCATTTATAGTTATTATAAAGTATTGGCTGTATTCCTGTATTGTACAATATATCCTTGTAGCTTATTTTGTACTTAATAGTTTGTACTTCTTCATCTTGTACCCCTGTATTGCCACTCCCCACTTTCCTCTCCTCACAGGTAACCACTGGTTTGTTCTCTATATCTGTGAGTCTGCTTCCTTTTTGTTATATATATACATATTCACTAGTTTGTTGTACTTTTTAGATCCCACATATAAGTGATATCATACAGTATTTGTCTTTCTCTGTCTGACTTATTTCACTTAGCATAACGTCCTCCAAGTTCATCCATGTTGCTGCAAATGGAAAAATTTCATTCTTTCTTATGGCTAAGTAGTATTCCATTGTATATATCTATACATCTTCTTTATCCATTCATTCATCGATGGACACTTCGGTTGCTTCCATATCTTGACAATTGTAAACAATGCTGCTATGAACATTGGGTGCATTATCTTTTCAAATTAGTGTTTTTGTTTTTTTTCATCTATATACACAGGAGTGGAATTGCTGGGTCATATGGTAGTTCTATTTTTAGATTTTGAGGAACCTCCACACTGTTTTCCATAGTGGTTGCACCAATTTACATTCCCACCAACAGTGTAGGAGGGTTCCCTTTTCTCCATATCCTCTCCATTACATTACATTAATAATTACTCATTATTATGAGTAATCTCATACCAGAGTTTATCACCCAAAGAAAGCAATCCACTTTATAGACCATGTAGTGGACAATTTTTGTGTGTGTTCTTAGACTGAAGCCCAAGTTTATACTCTGCTTAATATTAATTAATTAGTCATATTAACTAATATGACAATTAATATTAATTAGGCAGTTTATGCTGATGATAGTACTTAGAAAGATAAAGATTATTTTATGCCTTAGCAGGTAGTTCTTTGTCCCATGAGGTTGTAATAACATGTCTATCACAGTGGGTGATATTTTCCCAATAGTCTATAGTGGAGCTCAAGTAGATCCTGGTTTGTATTCTGGCTTTGCCGCTTACTAGGTGTTTGAGCCTTAGCTTCCTCATCTGTATAAAGGAATAATAGTACCCACCTCAGGATGGGCATGAATGTTAAATGAAGTAAGACATGCAATGCATTTAATACATTGTGGGGCACGCTATGGAAAGGTTTTTTAAATTAATTGTAAATAATGAGCATGAGATAGGCTCTCAAGACAGTTGCAAGATTGGGTAGATTAGATGTCCATCTATTGAACTTTAGATAGAGCACATAGGCTTGGAGTATATATGTATAAATTAAAGAATGCACACTTAGTATAGTTCCTGACAGAGTGAATAAGTAATCCAGATAGGTTAGAGCTAACAACTCTGATTGTTGTTATTTATTCAGTTTTTCGGAAGTCTAACAAATGCATACCTTATTAATATGGCTATATATAGACGATAGAACAAGAATAAAAGTATGTATTTAAAGCACACTAAGTGTGCTACATAACCAATAAAGATGAGCAGGGTAATCTTAATATGATCAGATATAAACTCCTTCAAGGCAAGGTCTTTGTGTGTTTTGTTCACTGCTATCTCCTCAGAGACTAAAATGTGTCTGGCACATAATAGGTGCTCAAAAAGTTTGAATGAGTGAATGAATGAATGGGTGAATGAATGTATACTAAAGTCATTTCAGAATGTGTGCATGCCCAGCTTCATGCAGTCCTAACTGATCGTGGAATTTTCTGTGGCTTAGTGATTAACAGTATAAATTCTTCCCCCAAGACAGTCTCATCTCATATCCACTTATTGACTGTGAACCTTGGGGCAATTATTTACTTCCGTATGCCTCAGTTTTCTCATCTGTATAATGGGAAAATAATTGTACCTACCTCATTGGTTTATTATGAGTATTAAATTAATGAATATTTGAAGAGCACTTAGAAAAGTATTTGCCTTGCCTCTACTAAGTTCTGTGTAAATGTTTGTTAAATAAATTATTAAATAAATAATGAATGAGTAAATAAAAGGGACCTCTCTTTGGCTACCACTGATCATGTCCAGGTGGACACACAAGCCAGAGATAGCTGTCCATAAGCTGATTGTGGGTGATGTTGGCAGGATGTTGGTCTAGCTCAAAAAGAAGAGCTAAACCACATTCCTCTTCCAGGAAGTTACCCTCGGGAAGCTGAGAAATGAAGCCAGTTAGCTGTGAGAAAGGTGATTCACCGCCCAGAGAAGGGTGGCCATTAGAGGCAACAAGGGCTGCCACCGGCCCGGGCAGTGGTGAGGGTGGTACGTGTTGTGCAGACAGAAGTAGACTGGGGGGCGGGGGGCAGAAGGTGGGGGGCTGGGCTCTGTTACAGTGGCTGCCTTTGGGTAGCCTGTACTTCCTGCCCCCCCATCTTTTTGTTTGTTTGTTTGTCATTTAACTTGAGTGAAGCTCTGTTCCTTGTGTAAACAAAGGGTGGGGTGTGATTAGTCATTCACAGCAACTAGCTTGGCATGTCTTAATTTATTCCCCTTTAGTAAATGGTTTCTGGTCAGTAAATGGTCTGTTGTCGTGGGATATGGCAATAGAGGCAGCTACAAGGGAGGACAAATTCACATCTGGCTCCCACACACTCAGGCAGTGTTATGTTGCTTATAATGTCATAAACACAGGAATCTGTTACAAAGCAGTACTGACCTATGTAGTGAAGAGTCACTTATCCCTGGATAATAGAGTAGGGCTCGAGAATATCATATGTTATGATGTAAGTGACTAGATCAATAAGAAAAGGTTAATTTACCTTGACTATGGCTTTTTTTTTTTTTTTTTTTTTTAAACTAAGGTAGAGAAGCATGCAGTTTGTTTGGGGGAAGTGTTCTGTAACATCAGGTAAACTTTAAATCAGATGAACTCTAGACATTGAATCACAATTCTTTTAGTTGCAAGCGATAAAAACCCATCTTGAAAATGTTGATCATGTAACTACTAGTTCAGAGGCATGGCTGGCTTGAGGCAAAGCAGTACTCAGGAGGTTAAGTGGAATTTCTTAGAGTTCTGTTGTTTTTGCTCCAGATCTACAAGGTTGGGACTTTTGGATAAAGAAGAAAACAAACTCTCTTCCTCTCAATGTCTGTACACAAAATTAAGTGAAAGGGCACAGACCTTGTTTGGGTCACATGCCTACTTCTAGATGTACCACGATATCCAGGGAGTGTTGGCTCTGATTGGTCCAGTTTGGGTCACATGCTACTTCTGAGGCCAGGTGACTGAGATGCCATGAGTGACAGCCAGCCTGGCCAGGCAGAGTGGAGGAAGGGAGGCACAGAAGGGTGGAGTGCTGGCAGGAGAGACACTTCCACTCCAGGCAAATGAATGGCAGAGTGTTTGTTATTCAGGAAACCACTCCTCCAGAGCTCTCCTCTCTTGATGCCAGATAAATAAGGTTTCACACTGTTTGGAGTTACTCCCTTTGGGAACATGCAAAATAAAAATTGTGATGCATTAAAAAAAATTACACTATCATTTTATATCAAACTTTATTACATATAGTATAATGGAAAGTGAACCTTTTTTCATGAGCTTTTTAACCACTACATTGGAAATGATGTACCCTCTTTCCATCCTCCAAATATTAAGAGAAAAGTTGAAACCAGTCTGGGTGGGTGTAGCAACTGTGACTTCACTATACTGTACTCTTTAGTTAGCATGCTCAGGATGAAGGCTTTTGACATCCTTTTCTTACAGTCACAGAGGAAAAAATTACTTTGGCGTAAAGATCCTCCAGTTTTGTTATGCCACATTAACCAAGATGTGTAAATGTCGTAAGTGAACTATTGATATTGCTTAAGTGGTCCAGAGCGACTGTTCCAGAGCTGAAGTTGTTACCTCCGGAGAGCTTAACCTACCTTCCTTCCATAAATAAAGCATCCCTAACATCACGTAAATTAGCCCAATCTCTCTAGACAGTCAGCATGGACTGCATTTTGTTTTAGCCTAAAAGGCTTTGCTGTGTGAAATTGGAATGCAGAATTAATAAGCTGCTTTTGTGTTACACAGGTTGATACTATGATAAAGACAGATCCCAGGATCAAAGCAAAATCCTCTGATTTCCCTTTCTCGTCTAATTAGAATTTATAGGAAATGTAGTCTTCCATTAGATTTTCCATGCCAGGCATGAAAGATGTATTTAGCTTTCCTTCCTGTTACTGTGTGCCTAGCCAGATTGTTTCGTGCTATTAGCTACTAGGTTACGTGGTAAAGTGAAGTAAACTGTCTTATTTGGATTCTGCAACAGGCATATGTGCTATTCAGTTTTCTAAACAAGTACAGCAAGCTTACTAGTCCACAGAAGTGTTTTCTCAACCTTTCCTTTTATATTAAACTTATGTAGGTAGTGATAAGCATGTTATACAAATATTCTAAAAATATTTGTGTATGGGGGATTTTTGGAGACTAGCTAGTTATCACCATGTAGACATAACAGGAAAGGAAACAATAGGAAATTTGCCACTGATGGGCCTTTTCTGTATGTCTGCTTTCAAAGCTGTTTTTTCATAATTAAAATCCTGTGACTCACCTTAGTTGTTAATTCTGTCTCCCTGCAAATATTAGTTCAATGTCTATATCGGAGGAAATGCAGGATCCTGGTGGTGATCCTGGTGGTGGGCTTCAGGTCCTGCTTTACAGAACCCAGAGTCCATGTTGGCCCGTGAAAATATTTGCTAAGCCTGCACTCTCAGGAAAAGTTGTGAAATGCAGGCTGATGAATGCAATGATAGGTTCTTGAATAGAGGCCGTAGCCAAGTACAAGTAAGTCATTTAGAAAGATAAGTGTATAGAAAGCTAAAGTTTAACAAATTTATTGTTGTTCCCCACTGAAGGAACATTCTGTTTCCTTTCCTGCACTGGCCGCTGACCTCTGGCTGGGGAAGTGGTGGTGCTTGTCTAAGGAGACCACCCAGTGCTGTTCCAAAGATTTCTAAGTAACCTCTGACTGCCCTGTTCAGTTTCTCGATGACTAGGGGATTAAGGTGTTTCAGAGAGGCTGGGCAGGCTTGGTAGGTTTCCTTTGTCCTAGCTGCTCCTCTTCTGTTTGTTAATAGAGATCCTATACCTCCCTCAGGGCTTACCTCAAATTCTTCTCTCCAGAGAAAACTTTCCCCAGGAATCCTGTGGAGCCGGGAGTGGTCCTTGCTGTCTTGGAATTCCTGTGCCATCTGATACCATTAGAGCTTGAGGGCATGCGGTCTTGTTTGGGTCTCTGGTATTGTGTGAATGCACATTTGCCTCCCCAATTATGTTATCCTTCCAATTCAATTTGTAGAGTGTTTTCAAAAGAAATACTTTGTTATGTCATTTGAAGTTCACCAAAGCCCTTTGAGAGAGGTACCACAGGAGCCTAGTTTGCAGAGATACTGAGGCCCAGACATGTGGTTCCTGGGGTTAGGTGTTTATGGAGAATTACTCTCAACGCAAGTGCGCTGTGCTGAACAGATGGATGGGTGTTGTTAAGTGTGACACACAATCCTTGTGGTGTAGAAGCTTATAGTCACGCCAAGAAGAGACGTGTGCACAGTTATCTGAAATATGTGACAATTTACTTTGTGGAAAGTGGGGAGGAGATTGTTTATTGGGATAAGGAAGTCTCTTGGGGGAGAAGGGGGTCATTCATGTGCTAGATCTCAATAGATGGGTAAGACTTGCACAGATGCAGGATATCATTGTCAGGGAGGAAACAGAGCAAAAGAAATATGGAAGCAAGAGGCATGTTTTGATCAGAGGAAGTAGGACAGTTTGGCTGGAGTGAAGAGTTTGGAGAAGCAGGAAGGAACTAGGTCGGAAACTCAGGTTAGGATCAAATGATGACAGACCTTGGTTGCCAGATCAAGGCTCTCGGTTGGCCTAGGAACGTGTCTGAGGGAGAGAGTGATGTGATAAAGGCTGTGCAGTGGGAATGCAGCAGGGAGCTTCTGGGGAGGAGGAGAAAGATAAGGGACAGCCGCAGAGGCCTTCCTGATAGGTACTGATGATGGGGGTGATGGGAGCTGGGTGGGGGTGGGGGGGGTAGAAATGCAGATGTGAAGGAAAAAAAGACAGCCCCAGGCAAGTGATGGGGGGGCGGCGCTGTGTAATTTGTAGAGTGGTGTGGACTCGGAAAGGTCCTGGAACTTCATTCCAAGGGAAGATAACATATTTCAGAGAAGGACATGTTTGTGGAGATACACCTATTGGTAGAATACCAAAGGGATCTGGTAACGCTGCTCACAGAGCTGAATTGTCTCTCACTTTCTCTTTGGCTTCTGTAATCTCCATAGCAACCAACACAGAGCAGGCCACCTTACAAATACATGTGGACTTCAGTAGTGGGAGTCTTTTAGTTGGCTTGTAGTAATTTAGATGAAGCTGGACTAAATCTTACCTAAGTGTCAACTTTACACTGTGGTTATAGTAAATGAGAACGGGCCACAATACTTAAAATATTATGGAAACAAATGCTTTTTTTAAGTGCTGTCAGGAGATAGAGAAACAACCATGTATTACTAAACTATTGAGATGCTAATTAAAAATAGTTTTCAGCCACTTATTACAAAAGATTCTCTAAAAACTTTTTACTGGGCAATTCTCTGAACTGTTCTGAGTTTGTTAAAAGTGATAGTTTCTTTGAAGTTTTCAGTGTTTGATACTGTAAGCCTTAATAATAGAGAGATTCCCTATATATGAATAAAGAGGATTCAGCATTTTCACGGATTGCCCAAGAATTATTTTGAAATGTAAATGCGTACTCTTGAGTGTTTATCTTATTTATAGAGGAATATAACTGGCAACTTGAAGGCCATTTTTTGAATCTAACAAGGACTTGTAAATTAGATCAAAACAGTGTAATCCACTGTCGTTAGGATTTCCGAGGATTACAGAAGAAGCATAACAAAAACCAAGTGAAGGTATAACTTAGCCAAACATTAAGCACTAAATTCACTATTGTATCTGTATTGCTGCTTCATCTGTTCACAAAGTATTTATTGAATTCATACAGTGTACCAAGCTATACGCTCTAGGGATACAGAGGTAAGCAAGCATATCAGTAGTACCAAGTCCACTTAGGTTTCTAGCCAGAAACCTGGGCATCGCCCTAGTACAATGGTTCCTAAGTGTGTCCCCCAGGCCAGCATCATCAGCATCATGGGAACTTGGAGGTGGGGGCCAGGAATCTGTTTTATTTCTTAATTGAGGTGTAGTTGATGTACAATGTTTTATAAGTTTCAGGTGTACAACCTAGTAATTCACAATTTTTAAAGGATATATTCCATTTATAGTTTTAAAATATTGGCTATATTCCCTGTGTTGTGTAACATACCCTTGTAGCTTATTTAACCAACAGTCTGTTTTAACAAGCGCTCCTAGTGATTCTGAGATGGACTAAATGTTGAAAGCCATAGGCTCTTAGGGCTTCCATGGGGAGAACTGTATTTTGGTGTTATTAGTTTCTCTTAATTCTACGTGTTTTATTTTATGCACTTAAAAACATTTTGAGAAACATTCTTGGCCTCACCACTACAAAAGCGGTTCATGGCACAGAAGAGCTTGGTTAGGAATCCTGTGGGCATCCATTCCTTCCATTCTCCCTCCTCCTTTTCTCTCTTATCTATCAGTTCATCACATCCTGTGGATTCTACTATTGAGGTATCTCTCAAATCTGCCCTTTCTTCTTTATCCCCACTTGTTTGTTTAGCTTAAGACTCATTTCCTTCTTAAACTATTGCGGTCACAACCTAAGTACCCTGTCTCTCAGCAGGCTCTCTACTCCCCCAGCTCATCCTCCCCACTGCAGCCAAAGGGATGGCTCTTAGCGGCCAATCATTTAACTCCTTCAAATCAGTCACCGATCAGATGGGATCAAGTCCAAATTCATTAGAATGGATTGCAAGAAGTTTTCATGGCCTAGACATTGTCTGCATTTCCAGGTTCCCTTCTTAGGCTTTTCAGCTTTTCACCTTGTACCTTGGCTTCAGCCGAAGCTACTCCACAGTTCTTTGACTGTCCTGTGACATCTCGCCTTTGCACTGACTGTTCCTCTACCTGGAACATTCCTCCCTTTCTTCCTTGCCTGGTGAACTTATATTCACACAGAAGTTCTATAGCCAGGTATTCCTCAGCAACCCAAGCTGGGTTAGAAGCTCCATTCTCTGAGCTCTTGTAGTGGTTTTCCTCCAAATAGTCATTCCAAAAATTATTAGACCATAGACTTCCTATTTTAAAAAACTTTGGGACCCAATGAAGACTTTTCACGCAGGTTACTTAGGTGTGTAGTTGCTATAGGAGGGTACTTCTTCACCCTTAATATGTTCCTATCTCTGGGGAGCAAGCCACGAGCTGGTGCAGAACCTGGTGTGCCAACATTCAGGGCAGGGAGGAGAAGGTGGTGTTGCCAGTGGTGGCCACAGGGAGGGTATGGGCTGAGCGCTCTGTAATCGCTCTCATTGCCTGGTTGCCAGGCTGCAGGGGACCAAAACATATTTGAGGTATTGTGGTTTGAGCCCTTGTCTTTCCGCAGTATGGTGAGCTGCTTTCAAATGACGGGAAACAAAGATGACTGGGGCTCCACCAAAATGAGTAACTCTAAAAGCATTTGTGCCCCACCACCCACTCTCAAAATCATATGTACTCGTTACCGAAATCTAGGAAGATAGATGTGTGAGGGAAAAATTATATGTTGCTCCATCTCTTAATGAAAATAGCTGTTATTATTAATCTTTTCACCTTTCTTCTATGTATGTATGTATATATATATATATATATATATTTTTTTTTTTTCGATACGCGGGCCTCTCACTGTTGTGGCCTCTCCTGTTGCGGAGCACAGGCTCCGGACGCGCAGGCTCAGCGGCCATGGCTCACGGGCCCAGCCGCTCCGCGGCATGTGGGATCTTCCCGGACCGGGGCACAAACCCGCGTCTCCTGCATCGGCAGGCAGGCTCTGAACCACTGCGCCACCAGGGAAGCCCTCTATGTATATTTTTAATTTAAAGAATTATGCTGTATATAATTTTATAATCTTATTTCTTTATTATACTGTAAACCTCTTATTATAAACTCTTAATGATGATATGAAATTCCATTGAATGAAGGTCTCTTTGCTTACTTACATAATTCCACTGTAGTGGAGTGCTAAAGTTGTTGTCCACTTTATTCATTGTAAATAAAACTACACTGAATATCGTGAATAATGTGTGTGTGTGTGAATAGTTTTTTAATAATCGCTAAGGCCAGGTATACAATTAAGGATGTCAGTAATTACTCTTGAACTCTATCTACTTTACAATCAATCAAACATTTATTGAGCGCTAGAGCAATGCTGGATAGTTCATCCCTTACACGGGAATGTAGAGAATTTTTAATCTGCTTCTTGTTAAGACTGTATCATATAAAGTAATGTTTAAACAACATTATGTGGTTTTTATAGTCTCTATTATAGAATGTTATGCTTTGTGAGCTAAGAGAGGAGCATGCTTTAGCTTTCTGGCTCATTACTAAAGCGCAGTTGTAATTAACCAAATATTGAAAAACGAGTACAGTTTATAATGCTTTGATGCCATAAAACTTTTTGCCAACTTAAGATGTAAGCCCAGATGTGATTTTCTTTTTTCTTTCTTAGCTTACTTCTAAGAAGCTCAGATGTTTTTATTGATTGTTCATGACATTATATCTCATAATTACCTGGTAGTTTCCAAGTGTACAGTTCTTTTGGATTGAGAGGATGGGAGGGGGCGTGGTAGGGGAGAGAGACTAATGTTTTACAGTGTTTTGTGTGGTAGACATAGTGGGAGGGAAGCCCTTTCCTCCCAACCATCCTGAGAAATTGGTGTTGAGATCCCCACTATAGAGATGGAGAAGCTGAGGCTCAATAAAGTAAACTTTCAAGGTGGTACAGCTTGTAAGAGACCCTAGTCTGCCAGCCTCCAAAGCCCAAGCACGTTTCGTTACATGGGTCTCAGCCCTGTGATAACAAACTGGGCTGTGCTTCCTGTGTACGGTGATGTCATTACTCTTGAGAGGGGCTGTTCATATGTGGGTCTTTACATTTAAATTTAAGTTAAGTAAATTTACATAAAATTGAAAATGTATTGGGTTAGCCAAAAAGTGCCTTCGGTTTTTAAGGAAAAATAAAAGACACATTTTTCATTTTCGCCAAGGACTTTATTGAATAGTGTATTCACTCTTTTGTTCCACTACCTTCTGCCATTTTTCAGGCAACTTCGTAATTCCATCTTCCCAAAACTTTTTATCTTTTTGAGCAAAGAACTGTTCCAGGTGCCTTTTACAGTCTTCCAGGAAATTGAAATTTTTTCCATTAAGAGAATTTTGTAAAGACCGAAATAAATGGAAGTCGAAGGTGCAGTGTCTGGTGAGTATGGCGGTTGAATCAGAACTTCCCAGCCAAGCTGTAACAGGTTTTGCCTGGTCATCAAAGAAACATGTGGTCTTGTATTATCCTGCTGGAAGATTATGCATTTTCCATCAACTTATTCCAGACGTTTTTCGTCAAGTGCCGCTTTCAGTTGGTCTAATTGGGAGCGGTACTTGTTGGAATTAATCGTTTGGTTTTCTGGAAGGAGCTCATGATAGAGGACTCCCTTCCAATCCCACCATATACACAACATCACCTTCTTTGGATGAAGACCGGCCTTTGGTGTGGATGGTGGTGGTTCATTTCGCTTGCCCCACAATCTCTTGCATTCCACATTATTGTACAGTATTCACTTTTCATCACACGTCACAATTTGTTTTAAAAATGGAACGTTTTCATTGCATTTAAATAGAGAATCACATCTGGAAATATGGTCAGGAAGGTTTTTTCCGCTTAACGTATATGGAACCCAAACATCAAAGTGGTTCACATAACCAAGCTGGTGCAAGTGATTTTCAACACTTGATTTGGATATTTTGAGTATGTCGGCTATCTCCTGCATGGTATAACGTTGATTGTTCTCAATTAATGTCTCAATTTGATCGCTATCAACTTCAACTGGTCTACCTGACCGTGAAGGATCGTCCAGTGAGAAATCTCCAGCACGAAACTTTGCAAACCACTTTTGAAACATTTGATCAGTCACAGCACGTTCTCTATACACTGCACAGATCTTTTTTTGCAGTTATGATTTTACCTTTATTGAAATAATAAAGTATAATAGGCTGAAAAAGTTACTTTTTTCTTCCATCTTCAATATTAAAATGGCTACACAAAAATCCACCAATTTTGATGTTCTTTTTTTAAAATGCATGCTGACATGACAGCTGTCACAATACAGTCTAGCAAAATTGTTTCGAATGAAGTTAAAGACAACTAAGCTCTACTAGAACCATCTTACAGAAAAAAACGAATGAACCTTTTGGCCAACCCAGTAGTTTTCTGCCGCACTAACCATATTTCAAGCTCTCAGTAGTCACGTGTCGCTAGGGACTACTACATTGGATAGTGCAGATATGGAGCATTTCCCTTGTCACAGAAAGTTCTGTTGGACAAGGCTGGCCTGGAGGCTGCCTCTGGAAAAGTCCTTATAGGCTACCAGCCACTATCTTCATTGGTAGAATTACTAATACACCTAGAAATGCTATTTGGGACTCTGAGTTCTACTCACTCTTAGCTACTCATGCACTCTCATATCTCTTTGAACTCTGGAATCTACATTGTCCATAGTCTGGAGCCTCCTGACTGAGGAGGGGAGAGGGCTTGCATAACCCACTGGTTGGGGATTGCAGCATAACCATAATACTAGTATATGTGGAATATTACCCAAAGAGCATTTTTATTTTGAGTAGGTCAGACCATAAGAAGAGTAATGATTTGTTTCTTTGCCCGATAAATGATAAACTGTGTATCTTCCAGGTACAAATTATTCTTTTACATTTGCTTAATATTTTCTCAATGTGGGGTCTTACTTAATTCAGTTGGGGAAGGATAAACCAAAATGGGGAAGAATTAGTGAGAACTGAAATTCAGGGTGTACTCTGGCGAATACTAAAATCCTTAGCATTCTCCTCAGGAAATTTTTCTGATACAGGGAATAGACTTTTTTTTTTTTTGGCTCTGTTGGGTTTTCGTTGCTGTGAGCGGGCTTTCTCTAGTTGTGGTGAGCGGGGGCTACTCTTCCTTGTGGTGTGTGGGCTTCTCATTGCGGTGGCTTCTTTTGTTGTGAAGCACGGGCTCTAGGCGCGCGGGCTTCAGTAGTTGTGGCATGCAGGTTCAGTAGTTGTGGCTCACGTGCTCTAGAGCGCAGGCTCAGTAGTTGTGGCGCACGGGCTTAGTTGCTCCGTGGCATGTGGGATCTTCCCGGACCAGGGCTTGAACCCGTGTCCCCTGCATTGGCAGGTGGATTCTTAACCACTGCGCCACCAGGGAAGACCTAGGATAGACTTTTTAGAGGACTTTTTTGGGGAGGGTGGTTACATAAAATGAGTTTTAACCTAATGTCTATGTATTTTATTATTATGGCTTTCAAAAGTAGTTCAGTAAAAGAGATCATTTTGACAAGTGAGACAGTGTCCTATAGAAGAAAAAATGCTTTACTATGGATCTCTAAGAAGTCATTTAACTCCTCTAAGGTTTATCAATTTCATTATCCATTTCTTCATCAATAAATTAGAACAATAATGTCTGCCTTGCTTGTCAGAGTCATTGGAGACTCAAATGAAGTGATGTTTGTGGTAGTGCTTGGGGAATTACCAGTGCTTTGCAAATGTCAATATGGCATCATGTCATGGATCCTTTATTTTCTGAATCCTTTTAAAATCTAAAGAACAGCAAGGTTTTGCATGAGGTCCAACTCTCCTTCAGGGCACTCTGTTGTTTCATGTCTCTGGCATGCACTTGCAGTGGTAGATCTTGTTCTTGAGAGAGGGTCAGTAGTGATACGATTGACATGATGAAAAATGCTTTGGGGAGGAGGAGTCTTGATGCCACGGACTACATGAGCTGTCTTCACTTTATTAACTCATTCATCCTGAGCCAGTGTTCCTGGGAGATGAGAGAGTCTTTCTCTCTTGGAGGAATAAATACCAGTCTCCATCTTAGCACATCTATAGCAGAGAACAGTTTTCTTGATATATAGTAGACAGTGCTCTGTGTATTAGCTGCCATCTTTATTCATGAAAGGGGGGAGTTATCTAATACTTTCACTAGTTAGGCCTAGAAGGATGTGTGACAAATGTAGAACAACATTGTAGAATTTCCCAGTGATCTGTATTTCAGAAAGCAAGTGCAAAGAAAATGGAGTCATTCAGACAAAATCTAAGCAGAATGGAGTTGTTGCTCTTAGCTGGGAAGGCAGCAGAGTCTTTATTAGTGATAACTGTAACTCTCAAACCTGGGTTTTCTTCAGGTATGGTGTCATTTAAAGATTACTTATTCTTTTAACCTAGAACAATATTAAAAATTTGCTACATCATTATTTTGACAGGAAGTTTGTTATCTCTGTCTCAGTGGTTCATTTTTATTATTTCCAGCTTTTAAACTGAAGGCTGACTCTGCCGAAATATTATTGCTTTGGGTCCTCCAAGGTACCTCGTATGATGGTTTGCACACATCGCTTGCTGATTCAATAACTGGGGTTGGTAGAAATTGGAGGGCGATCTCTTTGTTTTGCTAGGACAATGTGTCCTTCACACACATCCCGCATTCTATATTGGAACTGGCAATTAATTTTCCAGTTGGAATAATATTATAAATAATGGGTTCCCAGAATGGCCCACCAAGCTAAATTAACCCATAATATGGTTTAGCTGAAGGAGAAACATATTTGCTAGAATCTGGAGGTGCTCTCAAAAACTGACTCAGAGCTAAATTTTACACAGCTAATAACTTAATGTTGGTAAGTTGGGAATTGCCTGTTCATTTTTATAATATAATTGACAAATAACTATTGTATCTCTTACATTTTAAGTTATTTCTGACTTCTCAGTGTATGAGTTACCTTCTTTCATAGGAACTTTAACCTGCAATCTAAAACAAACTAAAATTTAGCAACTGGTGGATGTTGAGCTAAATTTAATGTTGCCTGTTTATTTGTCAAAGTTTTGCTAAAAACTAGCGCTGTGGTTTTTAAATTTTTTTCTGCCTTTTGATTAGATATAATTTTAAAATGGTCTCATTTCATTGATTTACACTGTTTTTCCTTTGTTGTAAAGAGAATTCCTTAAAAATTCAACAAGACAATACATAGTAGCAAAGACATGAATCTGAAAATTTATTGTGCTACATCATGAAAAGGTAAATACAGTTTATTGTAAAATAATGTTTATCTATAAAGACCACTTTATATAGATGTTTCCCATCTGCCATTCCAAACTGTAGTCCTTAAATTACTCTTGAAACTGACATCAGTATCCTGTGTGAATACTGATCCTATTTGTGACATGTTTTTGAAATGGCTCAACATGAAAATATGTTTACATTCTTATTACATCATAGACTGTATACATTTACTCTCACAGGACCTTAGTTTGAATAATTGTTGATGGTTTCATTTTTTACTACTTAAGATATATCCTTCAGCTTGATGGGTATAAACTGCAAAAGTATTCTTAAGAGTCAATCTTTGGCATGTTTTGAGTAACAGATGAGTTTTTGTGGTTTAAAATCTGTGATGGGGACATTGGGACTGCATATACCCCCATTTGTTTATTTTTAGCTGAATTGAGGAGACAGAGCCTTTTCAGTACCGCAAGCTAAGAATTGCTGTACACACGGTCTTCCTGTGGGGCTCTGTGGCTTGCCCCCCATCACACCACCGAGCTTTGTCCTTAGGAGGCACGTGGGCCCAATTATCATCCTCGTGACTATTTCACTTGATGGAAAAATCTGTAGTAAATCAAGAATATTAAGTCTGTTTGTTAATATTGAAGTCTTCAGAAGCCAGCTGTGCTGAAACTGTTTATTGCTTATATTTATAGAAGAGTTTGTTAAATGCTAATATTCTCTGTCATGGAATGGTCTAATTGTCCATTTTCTGAGATTGTTACTTACATAGTAAATGGAAGAGTTATTTTTTTTCTTGAGGTCTTCTCAACTTAAAGTTGAGCATGTGCCTTTATATGAATAGAGTATTTGGGAAAATAGCATTCATTTTTCATTTGTACGTCTTTGGATGGATTTTAGTTTTCCCCTCTCTCTCAAATACAACTAGGCATCAACTTATTGCATAATAGCTTCAATCAGTTGGAGTTTGTTTTCTAACAAATCAGCAGCAGTTTGGTGCTGTAGTTAAATATATTCTACATTCTGCATTTGTGTGTGACTGCTTACAGCCAGACATGGGTCCTTTTTTCATGATCAGATTTGTGTAGGTGGTTGGTTCTTAGAAACCTTTATGTTCAACCACATGCTTGCAGTTTGCTGAACTTTCCTCATTATTGAAAAAAGATATCCATTTGATAAAAGCAAAAACAGCAGAGCCCTCTGTGAGAAAAGCATTTAGAGGCCCACAATAACAGAAGTTTATATTTGCTGGATTTAACCTCGGCATGAAAGCGGGATTTGGGAAAAGATGCTCCACTACTGTCCATGACTCAGAGGTGTGTGTTGGTGGTGAGCTCCAGACACAGGGGTGTCCATCTGCATCTCGAATGTGCCTGCCTTCCCACTGAACTAAAAGTTAAATGAATCTTGCAGGTGTCTTTCTCACCCTGGCTGTGTGACCCTTGTGGGGCAGTGTATATGTATTGAGTTACTCCTTTTTTTTTTTTTTTAAACTACTGCTAGTAAGTAATATCTGCTATATTTTGAGTGTTAAGTACCTAACATACATTATTTTATTTACTCTCTACAGTCCTATAAGGTACGTATTATTATTATTGCCATTGTACACGTGAGGAAACTGAGGCTGCAAGAAACTAAGGTAGTTGCTGAGTATGGGCTACCCACTCAGGTTCAGGTGCCATAGCCTCAGGCTTCAGCCACTAAACTGACCTAGACGTAAGTGCAGATCTTTGCTGTTGTAAAACTGCTTCAGAGATGGCTACTGCATCATCTCTCCTAGGAACTGGCTCCAGGGTATAGTAAAAGTATCCAGAATTAAGTTATTCCCCACGTAGTTGAATGCCACTTACTTTATATTGTGCTGTGCTTTAGATATAGAAGTGGTGCTCCTACCCTCTACTTAATAACTCTGGAAGGCTAATCTTGAAGATATTCCTTCCTTAGGTTCTCAGTCTGGCTGGTGCCAAGCGGTGCCTTGTAAATAAGTTGTGAAGATGATGTTAGTCTTGTTAATGTTTTAGAAGAAAGTGGCTAGGAATTGTCATCTGAATGTATGGGAGCCCTGAGAAGGCACTGTTAGTCCCACACTGGGACTTTGAAGGTTCTGGGGAGGTTAGGGATAGGGTTTGTTAAGTCGTCCTGGAGCTTAGGGCTGTGAGGCATGCTGGAGCAGAGGACTTGAAGCCATTCAGAAACTAGGCTCAAGGGCTGAGCAATAGGGTAAGCTGACCAGATGCTGGGAAAGTAGGGAAGGTCTGTGAGTGGAAACTAGGCCTCTGAGCAGTCCCACATCAGAAGGTTTGCAAGTGAGAGCAAGATTGACTTGCTGTTGAAATGGTGGACTTTGTTTCTGTTTTTGAAGCAAACAGTTCAGTACAGGACTCTGTGAGGGGGTAAAGCAAGACTAGACAAGGTGGGACTTCCCTGGTGGCGCAGTGGCTAAGAATCCACCTGCCAATGCAGGGGACACAGGTTCAATCCCTGGTCCAGAAAGATCCCACATGCTGTGGAGCACCTAAGCCTGTGCACCATAACTACTGAGGCTGCGCTCTAGAGCCCGTGAGCCACAACTACTGAGCCCACGAGCCACAACTACTGAGCCTTCATGCCACAACTACTGAAGCCCGTGTACCTAGAGCTCGTGCTCCACAACAAGAGAAGCCATCACAATGAGAAGCCCACGCACCACAACGAAGAGTAGCCCCTGCTCGCTGCAGCTAGAGAAAGCCCGCACGCAGCAAGGAAGACCCAACGCAGCCAAAAAAAAAGACTAGACAAGGTTATCTTTAAGGATGAGGGTGGAGGTTTATTTTTATTTTTATTTATTTATTATTATTTATTTATTTATTTTGGTGTGCCGAGTCTTAGTTGCAGCATGTGGACTCTTAGTTCCAGCATGTGGACTCTTTAGTTGCGCCGTGCGTGTGGGATCTAGTTCCCCAACTAGGGATGGAACCGGGCCCCCTGCATTGGGAGCGGGGAGTCCCACCCACTGGACCACGAGGGAAGTCCCTGGAACCAGTGTTGACAGGAAAAATTCTTCCTTCTTTCCTTTCTCCCTCCCTCCCTCCCTTCCTTCCTTCCTTCCTTCCCCTTCTTCCTATACTCCATTATAGGCAATTACTAGATAATCGCTATAGTTCTCAATTATATACAGTATATCCTTGCTGCTTATCTATTTTATACATTATAGTTTGTATCTGTTAATCCCATACCCCTAATTTGTCCCTCCCCACTTCCATCTCTCCTTTGGTAACCACAAGTTTGTTTTCTTCAAAAGTCTTTGAGTCTGTTTCTGTTTTGCATATACATTCATTTATATATATATATTTTAGATTCCGCATAGAAGGGATATCATACAGTATTTGTCTGACTTATTTCACTAAGCATAACATTCTCTAGGTCCATCCACGTTGCTGCAAATGACAGTATTTCATTCTTTTTTACGGCTAAGTAATATTCCATTGTATAGTTGTACTACATCTTCTATTTTCAGTTTTTCTGAGGAAACTATACTGTTTTACACAGTGGCATGAAGGTTCCCTTTTCTCCACATCCTCTCCAACATTTGTTATTTTTACACTTTTTGATAATAGCCATTCTGTCAGGTGTGAGGTGATAATCTCATTGTTGTTTTGATTTGCATTTCTCAGAAAAACTCTTTTTTTTTTGCGGTATGTGGGCCTCTCACTGTTGTGGCCTCTCCCGTTGCGGAGCACAGGCTCCGGACGCGCAGGCTCAGTGGCCATGGCTCACAGGCCCAGCCGCTCCACGGCATGTGGGATCTTCCTGGATCGGGGCACAAACCTGTGTCCCCTGCATCGGCAGGCGGACTCTCAACCACTGCGCCACCAGGAAAGCCCCAAGACTCATTCTTTTTTAAACAGTTTTTTAAAAAATTGAAGTATAGTTAACTTACAATGTTGTGTTAGCTTCAGGTATACAGGAAAATGATTCAGTTATATATGTATATATATTCTTTTTCAGATTCTTTTCCATTATAGTTTATTACAAGACATTGAGTATAGTTCCCTATACAGTAGGTCCTTGTTATTTACCTATTTTATACATACTAGTGTGTATATGTTAATCCCAATCTCCTATTTTATCCCCTAACTCCCCCTCCCCCCACACACACACCACACTGTCCCCTCAGGTAACCATAAATTTGTTTTCTATGTCTGTGAAAAAAGACTCATTCTTGAAGTAAAGATAATTGAGAATATTGAAACCATTTATCCATAAACTACCTAATCGTTAGGTAATTTGTACTGTGATATTTCTGCCAACTATAATAAAACATTTGCATGTTTTTATGCATTTACCACTGCAGTTGCAATATGCAGTGGTCATTTTGGGAGATGCTTGACTAAAAAGGTAGTGTTAGGGTCCTAGGAGGAGAAATTCCTCAGGCAGGGAAGTATTTCAAAGCTTTGGAGTCCCAATTAGGTTCAAATCCAGACCTAGGCTCTTACTAGTATTGTTATTTTCAGAAAATTACTTAACTTCTCTTAAGTCAATGTTTTCTTTTCTAAAATGGTGGACAGTAGTGCTTTTGTGAGGATTAGATAGTGCATGTGAAGCACTTGGTACCTTGCCTGGCCCATAGTAAATGTTCAGTGAACGTCAGCAGCTATTGCCTCTTCCCATCCTCCCCGAGGATGTGCCAAGCACATGCCGTTGAACCTGACCCAGACACCTCTGGGGGTTGCCCTTAGGGCATATTTCAGAAGCCTCTGCGTACTTGCCAAGCAGATCTGGTGGCTTGGCCAGATTCTATTCTATTCTGTTCCTATTTTCTCTAGCAGTATTTTTCATCCTTCTTCCAGATGTACTGAATCCATGGAATAGGAACCTTAGAAACGATGTCTTCTAATCTGAGATTAATCTTCTTTTCCCAGCTTATGTGAACTTCTGTTCCCCGTCGGTGATAGAATGTTCTCTTCTTTGGTAGTCTTATTTTCTGCAAAATAAGGATTCTCTGTATACTTTTTATAATGTTGTTTTCTTCTCCTTTTCTTTTAATTTTCCTTGTAAGATGTTTCTTTCTTTTCTATAGAAACTTTAAGACCCGATATTTTCATACACAGAGAGACAGACCCATGTTGGCATGTGATAACAGAGAAGTTATTATGTGTGCTCTAAATCTGTACTCTGAAGGGCCCAACTGCTGAAAACATGATTGTTTTGCATTTCCCCCCCTTAGTGCCTGGGTTATATCAGCCTACGGGCTCAGTCCTTGAGCATAGAAATAGTGATATATTCAAGTGGGAAGCCAAGAATTCATAATGACAAAGGGACGGCAATGACACTCTCTTGCAGAGCCTGGGACTGGTCCTGCAGCTGCACCATCTTTTACTCCACAGATGTTAAAGAATCATAAATCCTTGTTGACTTGCATGAAAAATTTCCATGGAGAGTCTTTATATCCACACGCCAGAAAGAGAAGTGTTAGCAAATAGCACTTCTTAAAATGTGAGAAAAAGAAATTAAAAAGTGTTGTTCAAATAACCAGGAACCGAGCAAGACAAAGCAATAGAGCATAATTGAGAATGTGGACCCTGCAGCCATACTGCCTGGGTTAGAATCAAGTTCTGCAACTTAGTAGCTGCATGACCCTGAGCTAGTCATTCAACCTTTGCGTGCCCCGTCATACAGATGAGGATGTTAGCTATTATCGCATAGTCTTATCTTGAAAATTAACTGGGTTAACATTTATAAAGTGTTTAGAATGATACCTGGCACTATGTAAGTATTTGTTAAATATTAAATACTGAAAATGATAATGGTATTTGCTGAGCTGATTGGTTGGCATGTTTCTGCGTAAGACTAAAACACAATTAAGCACTGGTTAAATAGATTCCATGATTCATAAAATCTATTGGCTAATATTTTGAAACTTCGTACATTTCACTTCTCAAATATCTTCAGCCTAAGCACAATATTTGGCATGCTCGGAATAACATAAAATCACTTATATTTCTTATTCAATTCTAAGTCTGAGGCATTCTGCTCCTTCCCACAATCTTTTTATTTTTTTATTATTTTTGGCTGCACTGGGTCTTAGTTGTGGCATGTGGAATCTTCGTTGCGGCACATGGGATCTTTTGTTGTGGTGTGTGGGCTTCTCTCTAGTTGTGGCGTGTGGGTTGGGTTTTCTCTCTCTAGTTGAGGCCTGCGGGCTCATTAGTTGTGGCGCAGGCTTAGTTGCCCCGAGGCATGTGGGATCTTAGTTCCCCGACCAGGGATTGAACCTGTATCCCCTTCGTTTGAAGGTGGATTCTTTACCACTCGACCACCAGGGAAGTCCCCCCACAATCTTTAATGTCTGAAAATTGTATGTATCTTGAAATCCATAGATGTACTTAATGTAGTGTTCCCCCTGCCCCCATAAAGTTCTTGTTTAATTAATGTTGCAATTTTTTAAAAAAATTGATCTTGTCTTTGAATAGGAAACATAGTGATTCATGAGTCCACACAAATGTGCTTATGTATCTTCAGTTGGAAAGTACAAAATTAATGTCTAGGAATAAGGGAGTTGATACACCTACCTGTTGAAGGGAGGAGCAGCATACTCAGCGGCCAGAGCCTTCACCTTAGTTCCAGGGCATCAGACATTAGAACTCCAGAGGCTTCACTGTATTCACAAAACACTGGAGTTAATGTTACACCTTTTGGTCCAGTAGTTGTGAGACCCATAATCACTGAATTGGATGTGGCAATGGATTTGTATTGACATGAACCTAGAGGTCATTCCTTTAAGAACTTTAATCATTTTAGGATCTGGGAAGAATAACTGTGGCAGGGGTTCATAATCAGGGAGCCCATGGATAGAATTCTAGAGTCTCTGAACCTGGATGGGAAAAAAAAAATCTTCATTTTCACTAATTCCTAAATAAAACTTAGAATTTACTTTAAGTATGACTGTAGGCAACAATCATAGTAGCATTTAGCCTTTGAAATTATAGTACTTATGAAATATGGTACTACATCCTGTTATTCACTGTGGCAATAAAGAAGCACAGATACAACTATATTAGAATTTGTTCTATTAAAATAATTTTATAACTGTATTTCAATGTAATTGTGTTCCTTTTTAATCCTGTGTTTTTTATGCTTGTAAAAACATTACTCTGAGAAGTGGCCCCTAGATTTCACCAGATTGCCAAAGGGCTCTGGGGTAAAAAAGTTAAGAACCCTGTTTTCTGGTAGTTTGCTTCTCTGTTGGTCCTGATTCTTAGCCATGCTTATGTTTTCTTCTGCACCGTGTCTCTCTGCCTGCACTCTGGAGAGCTGAGATATGGACTTTGAAAAGTTCAGTATCAATCCCATCTCTAGAATCTGTTCTATATTCTTGACTCTGGCAACAAGGATTCTTTGTCTGGCTTTGCCTGTGGTTTACATGTCTTAAATAAGAGGAGACTTCAGCTTTTCTGCCTCTCTAGGACAGTACTGTCTACAGAAACTTCTAGTGAAAGGTGTTGATTCATGACAGTTTATTGGAAAGCTGGACGCTGTGAAAGCAAGACCCAGAAAGCAGAGAACATTTAGCCGTGGGAGTGTGGGGGAGGGGTGAGAGAGTGTGTGCTTGTACAAAGGGATAATATGAGGTCCGAGGGGAGAGCTGGTGGAGGCTGTGAAATGAGATGGGGAAATAGGAAGTCTGGTGGAATAATAAGAAGATGGAGAGGTAATTAAATTGAGGCTTTCCAGCCTACTCCTGATGGAGACTTCTCCTTATCAAAATCTACATTTGTTCCTGGGAACTGTTCCTGTGTAGTTAAGGATGGATTCTTCACCTGTGTCTATAATTACTTCAGTATGGAGCTTTTGTGACTCAAGGCTTTCTGTGAAGGCTCTCTTACCTAACATATAACTCCCTTATTTTAGCTCACGTTGTTGCCAGAATCTTCTGATGTGGTATTACCAGATTTTATACCAAACCGGGCAAAATAGGCAAACTGTTGACTTGTAGGAAATATCGTCTACCTTTGAGGGTATTTCAAGGTATTGGGCATAGAAATGGGTAAAAAATAATTCCAGAAGAAAATATTTTTAGGCAGACTATCCAGTAACAGTAAGAATGTTGAGTCCTTGTGAAGCCAAAAGAGAAAAGTTACAGGTCAATTGGGTGAGGCCAGAATGTAAAGTGACATGCATGTACTGATATATCTATAAATGGCTGTGCTTAAAAATTAATTCTAGGGATTTATTATTCTAGGAATTAAAAAAATGTTTATTCCAGTAATAGCAATGTTTATTCTAGTAATAGATCCAAGCCTAGGTTCAGATCTCCTTGAAATTCCTGCCTTTTGTTTGGCATTCCTGAAGTTGGGGTGACCAGAAAAGAGGGGGGTCAAGTTTTGCCAGTTTATTAAGGAAAGCCTTGGTAAACCCCTTGCAGGATGACCAAGCTCTGGGGACTTCTGTAGCTTTGTGATGGAGATTTCAAAACTCCTCCCCATGCGAGCCTTAGAAAAGGCTGATTTTACAAAATCTTTCTGGCAAAGCATTTAACATCCAACTGCTTCCCAAAGCTGAGTCCCTCTGTAAAGTCACCTTGGATTCCTGCTGCAAAAACTGATGGATGTTGTAAGTGTGATAAATGCTGCCATACTGTGATTTTAGATGTCGGATCTTCGGATTTGTTACGTGGGCCACTCACTGTAGGAGGCACATTTTATCCTGTTAGACTATTATGTCTTCCAGTCTATTTCATTTCCTGTTTTGGAAATAAACATTTGAACACATTCTAATGAAGTATGCAGTTTAAGAGAAGCTAGATGACATCAAATAATAGATTGTCATAAATACATTTTTGCATACTTGCTCTCCTACCCTTCCCCCACTTTGTTTTAATTTTTTGACTTGGATGCTGTGACCTGGGCTTCCGACTTGAAAGGCAAAGTCAGATGAAAATAAGCATTTCCATGCAAATCATGTTTCTAAAATCATCCCTGGAGTGCCTGTATGTCTAGTGGAATGCAAAGCTTACTAGAGAGAAGGATGAAATTAGGTGAGCCTGAAGGAAGTATAAAAATCCAGTGTAATGACCCTGTTACATTTTTATACAGATTAACTGTTATCAAGTAAAGAATGGTAAGTCCATCTGGAATTTCTCATCCTCTGAATAGCCAGTTTTATAAACTGAGAGGACTTCTGTTGTATCTCTGAATATATAACACGGCAGTATTGGAAAGCCTGAGGCCCTTTTCCTGAACAGCATATGCTTGCGTGTAGCTCGGTTTTACATGAGCTGAACCAATCTCAGGTCTAGGATGGGAGTTTATTACTCTGTGTGTATGTGCCTGTGTATGTTGTTGAAGAGAGGTTTTAAGGCCTGGAGTAATGAGACGTGGCCAGTTAGAGCAAAGCATTGCTTAGGGATGTGGTTTCATGATCACAGCCTGATCTTGAACACTTCTGTTTACGGAATACCCTCATTACAGACCTTGAGTAGATGAGCTGTCTTCCATTCACACTTGCGTTGCCTTTCTGCACTGCTTTCTTGCTGCTCGTTCCCTCCCCTCTGACACCTACTACCTTTATCACTTCCCAAGGTGCCCAGTCCCCGCCTCGGCTCCTACAGTGTTTCCTCCTTCTCACAACGTTGATCAATATTGTTTCCTCACAGAGGGAGCTGCCCTTACAGAGGCACAAGAAGAGGTCTGAGTTTGTAGCTTATAAAGTATAGCATTCCTTAAAATTTTAACAAGCAAAAGTGTTTGATAACCCAGTAGGAAATAAATCTCTGATGATGAAACCCAGGCTCTTGGAAAAGGAGGTCTTTGGGGGTGGGATCCCTCTTTTCACACCTTGGTGCTTTGTCTGTCCTGATAGTCCCGATAGCTTCCTTGATGTTGGCAAGCATTCCAAGGAGAGTGAGCATACCACAGAGTGCTTCAGAGGGATGGCATTTCGGCGTAGGGCGCGATTCCGGGATACCTCTGATGGAAAGACACTTGGTTCCAAAACCACCAGGGTATTTTCCCAGCTGTGCCAGAAATCTGGGTAAATGAGTATTAGATTGTTAGTTTTGGCATCGTGGCACTGAACCACAAAGCTCTGTGGCCGCTACTCTTGCTACTTGCTGACCTGGCATCCTGGAGAGCCCCTGGTTCTCCTGGACCTGACTCAGGCTGCAGCTGTGAGCTGGGTGCCTGCTACCATCCGCATTGGCCAGTGCAGGAAATGCCAAGCGGCCTGGCAGGTTTTAGTGTGGCCTTTGGATCCTCACTGAGCCATATGGTGCTAAAATGTCAAACTGTTCCTGAGTGTGGGCCACGATTGAGGAGGCTAGATAGAGAAAACACACTTCACATAAAGGATCGGCTGAGATTGTTTTTTCCCCAGCCACTGGCTTTATCACTTGGTTACTTTAGCCAACACTTACTAAGTAGTCTTTGGTTGATAGTGAGCTACTTATATTGTGGGAGGTATCAAAAAATAAAATCATCCCATGTTTCTTACTGGCAAGGATTATATCTCCCAGGGTTCATGTATCTTGCATGTAATAAACTGTCAGCAGCAAAAGGTGAAATGAATGGATGATTTATAAATAGAATCGAATGGGAAACAATCGTATTAGAAACTGAAGAAAGATCTTGAAGAAACTAAGTCCCCACAAAGATGATAACATACTTAGGCTGTGGTTGCAGAGATCTTACTGGAAACCACGCCTCTCCTCGTTTCCAGTTCGGCTTCTTTCTGCTGTATTCTGGCAATTGACCTTGTTGATGGATTGACATAATGCCTTGAGAAGTTTACAGTCTGTTTAGGAAGAGAAAACATAACAGGGAGTTACAGATGATCCAAATCAGAACATCTACAAGTGCTAAGTGACTGAGGCCAAAGAGAATGTGCAAGTCCGAAGGGAGAGAGGAGGAGCTGAGTGATGTGGTTCAGATGAGGTTAGTCCTGGCAGGTTTCCTAGGGGAGGTGGCTGGGCTTGGATTTGGCCCATTAGCTCTTCTCAGTCCCTCTCTCTGGACCTTTACATAAACACAATTTTCTCATAGCACAAGGAATCTGCCTGGTTGGAAAGAAGAGGAAGAAAAAGATGTTTGAACTCAGAGGGTTTTTTCCCCCCTCATACTTTAGGTGACCTCAAACTTTTAGATGTGCCCCTACATGCATAGGGTTAAATCTTAGATTCAGTTTAACCCTATGAAAAAGGCAAGTCATTACATATATTGGACAGAGAAGTGCTATAACTTGAGAGGCTTTTTGACTCTAATGAACTTTTGCTGTCTTTTCAATCTAAATAACTTCTTCCTGTCTTGGTTCATAAATATTCAAAGAATTGCTTTGATTTTTTACTTAACATATGTAAGCTCATATGTAAGCTTGACCATATGTAAGGTCAACTATTTGAGGCGTTCTAAACAGCCGTGTTCACATGGCGGAGTTGTGACATTTCTGGGCTTGGGTGCTGAGGAGCTAGCCTCTTCCTGTTCACAGGCCTAGTCTGTGTCTGGTATTTAGCCCACAGCTTTGTAGTCGTATGGAGAGATTGCTTTGAGTGGCCCCAAAGAATGTGTTCTTTTTCTTTTTTAAAAACCATTTATTTTGAACTAATTTTAGAATTACAGAATTGCAAAATTATACAGAATCCCCTTACATCTCTCACTCATTACCATAGTATAATTGTCACCTCCACTTGTCCATCCCCAGAGGAAGCCTCATACTTGTCCACAAGAAGACACGTGTAAGAATGTGCTTTCTTGCATTGTGCATAATGTGAACTAAATATCTAATAGCAAACAAATGGATAAATACCCTGTGTTATTTTCATGCAATGGAATGTTATGCAATACAGAAAGAAATAAATGTCAAACACATCACAATGAGAAAATAAAAGCAAGTTGCAGAAGGGCGTATACACCTTACAGTACATTTACTTCAGGCTTAAAAGCATGCAAAGTGGGGGCTTCCCTGGTGGTGCAGTGGTTGAGAGTCCGCCTGCCGATGCAGGGGACACGGGTTCGTGCCCCGGTCCGGGGAGATCCCACATGCCGCAGAGCGGCTGGGTCTGTGAGCCATGGCCGCTGAGCCTGCGCGTCTGGAGCCTGTGCTCCGCAACAGGAGAGGCCACAACAGTGAGAGGCCCGCGTACCGCAAAAAAAAAAAAAAAAAGCATGCAAAGTGGTATTAGATGCTATACATGCATGTGAAGTAACAGTGTAAACCCTGCCACAGACATGTGAATGATACACACAAAATTCAGGATTCCGGTTTCTTCTATAAGTGGCAAATACTTATGAGTATGGTGCACCTTCTGAGTTGAAAGGCAGAGGAGAGAGGCGTCAGTTGAATTACTGGCTCATTTACATGGGTGAGCCCTTCAGTATGTCTTTAGTTTTCTGTGTCACATTTTCTCCACCTGCAAAGTTTCCATGGCTGCCTTTACGAGCCTATTATAACATCCAGAAATGAAAAATCAGAGCATCAAACGCTTCAGGATGAGGACTGTAGACAAAAGGTAAGCAAAATTGTCTGTGGCCCTGTATTCTGCCAGAATTGATGTCCTGGCTGCCCCACTTACTAGTCATGTGACCATACCTTCTATGCTGCAGTTTCCTGATCTGCAAAAAGGGCATAATAATAGTACCTGCCTATGGCGATGTTTTCAAGACTAAATGAATTACTGCATGTAGAATCCGTAGAGCCTGTTTTCCTCCTCTCTCCCATCTGGCTTACAGACTTGTTTTATTTGATCTCCGTAGGACTGGATTACAGGATGCTTTAAATTTGACTGGGGGGAGGTTACCTTTAAAAAGTATGGATTTCTGGTTTCTCTTGAACAAATGGAACATCTACTGGCTCTGGTTCTCCATTGCAGCCTGGCAACACTGCTGTCCCCTGTAGGTAGAAGTGTCCACTGTTCAGTGTAATTCCCAGCAACTCCCTCATGTCTTCTGGGCACTGAGGCAGCCTGTTCATTGCTATCTGATGTCTAACAGCCACTCTCCCCAGTGACATTACCTACTTGGCCCCCATTGGCATTTGTGTTTACAATCCTGATTTTAAAAGGTCTGTAGTGATGCAAATAGGGAACTGGATTATGTATCAGTAATGGGGCTTTCCAAAGAAATAGAACTGGTGAGATTATATATATATATATATATATATATATATATATATATATATATACACACACACATACATACATATTTATATTTATATTTATATTTATATTTATATTTATATTTATATTTATATTTATGTTGTATCCCTTTATATATAAGGAAACCCTTGGACAAGAATTGATGCTGCAGTTTTGAGGCAGAATTTCTTCAGGACCGCAGTGTTTTCTTTTAAGGCCTCTCAAATGGTCAGATGAGGCCCCATCCACATTATCAAGAATAATTGTCTTACCAAAGTCAGCTCATTACATATATTACCATATCCACAAAATACCTTCAGAGCAGTTAGTTTTGATTCGATCAGTGTTTGATTGGATAACTGGGTACTATAGCCTAGCCAAGCTGACACATGAAACTAACCATCACAGATTACATTTTTTAGAGCAGTCTTATGATATATATATGTGGCACCTATAGACTTTTTTCTGTCCTTTATAGTAGAGGATGGTGGTGGCATTTAGGATTTTTGAAGGAGTTGAGTGTAAAAAACTCTGAGAACCTCTGAGCTTTGCAAATAAAGCTGTTATGTCTGGGTTGGGATCTAAGAGGCTGCATGTTGGTGATTGATGATGCAGAATGCTTCCTCCAGGTGGTGTGTGACAGGAGATCCTGGGTTGGCAGCACTGCCTATGCCACTCAGGGTTGGAAATAATCATGCATAGACTCTCAGGGGAATTTTGAAGGAAAACAGGGGGTTTAGGAAGAACTAGATTTCTATACCAGTTGTAGAGCCTCCTACAAACCAGGTGTACAGGTGTGTGCTGTTCCTGCTTCAGGTCAGGTATTAATGCAGGTTCTGAGTACCTGTGTCCACTGTTAGCCTCATATGGCTTCGTGCGTTGGAAGGCTGCCAACAAAGCTCAAAGGGAATTCTCCCAAAGCCTTCTTTGTTTCTCAGAGCTTTTTGCAAAGCTGCTAAAGAGAAGCTGAAAGGCAAGGCAGAAACAATCTTCCATGTGTGTTTCTCTCCACATTATTATTTTTTGTAATGCATCAGGTAAGATGATTTTGAGCTTAGCTTTTTACTTGCAGAGAGTAGGTGAATAGGGAGTTTGAATAAAGCCTCAAGACTCCATTTCTACCTGTCTTGTGCTAATTCACGACAACTTAAAATCCTGAATATTTGTGTTTTATTTCTGGGAAAAAATAGACTGGCTAGAAGATCCAAAGTTAATCTTAAGGAATGACACAAAAACCTCAGCAGCTCAGCCTCAGAGTTGTAATCTCAAAAAGTATGCTCTGTGTGGGACATACTAAGCCGCCGAGGAGCAAGCATGTAGGAGCCAAGTTCGTGGGCTCTGGGTGTAGTCTGGACATTGGCTGCTTGGCGTGAGGGACTCTGTCCTACAGATGGCGGGTAGAGGCACCAATGTTTCTACATTTCAGAGCTGCCTGTTCGAGGGGAGAGCATAGAGCCTTGTGTTGTAACTGATCTTCTACTTGTATCCTTCATTAGAACCATGCAGGTTAGCCTTGATTTTTCTTGGGAGAATTCCCAACGGCATTAATTTTTAATTCTTGGACTAGGTCAGTAGGAAGGAAGGGTAGAGAATTTGGACTTGGGAGCTGGGTGTCCTGTCTTGGCTTGAGTGGTACCTTAACCTCGCAGCCTTAGGCAGGTCACTTGGGCCTTTCCTTCCTCTTCTTAACCACAAGGGGGTTGAGTGGGATGGTAACTAAAATTCTGGAGATGCTATATTTTCCTTGCTCTATACACCGAGCCTTGGCAAAATCTTGTAAATTGGTTGGAGTCTCTCACAGTCCCTTGATTCCTCTACTTTTCCTTCAGCTAACATCCTCTCTTTATTTAGGGGCGACCTGTGCTCTAGCATATCAACTGCCCTCGTCAGTACTTCCATTCTCTTGCTCTCTTCAAGCCCCAGACTCAGCTATCTCCGTTTCTCCTCCTCAAGGACTTTACTGTCCTTTCAGAATATCTTTGTTGGTTCCCTTAGTTGTATGGCTTTGACTCCCTGCCGCCACCCCCTCCCCCCCCCCCAGGAAAACTTTTAATTATCACTGTTAACCT
The DNA here is from genome assembly GCF_964165515.1 of Mesoplodon bidens. Lineage (NCBI taxonomy): Eukaryota > Metazoa > Chordata > Mammalia > Artiodactyla > Ziphiidae > Mesoplodon > Mesoplodon bidens. The sequence goes on along the minus strand of NC_138166.1, from coordinate 69,631,541 downwards.
GTAAAGCACTTACTGTTTTGTCACACCAAGCTACAGAATTATCAGCCTGCTGCTGAATTTGTTAATGTGATACTTTCCCCATTCCCTCTTCTTTTAGATTAGATAAAATGAAATTGCATTCTCACGCATTCTAAGGTTAGACTTAGCTATTGCCCTTTTCCTAAGCTGTGTCTTGTCCACATGTTGTCCTTAATATTTCAGAAATGATACTTTTGAGGACACTGCTGCATAAAGAAACAATGGGAGTGCCTGCTATTGTGATGAATGGTTACTGGAACTAGAACTTCTTTTTTCTTGTGGCAGACTGCCTCGCTTTGGGGACTCATAATGGTTTTATTCAAAGGAATCACCCCTCTTGGGGGGGTATTTTCGTGCTTCCTACTTTACACCCAGGAGGTAGCTTCTTTGTCAGTTTAGAGGTAGCTAGACTCCATGCCATTTGCAGTTTGTTTCCCGAATCCCTGAGAACCGTTTTTTTTTGTTTGTTTTTGTTTTTAGAAAGTGACATAGGTGCTTTTATTGTCCCCACTTTACAAAGACGGTTACTGAGGCATGGCGAGGGTCAGAGTCGGCAGAACCCTTCTCGGGGTTGTTAGGCAGGTGAAATGACACATGGAACGAAAACTGCTTGTTGAACTGTTGTCCTGCCTGCTTCAGCCAGGGCTGAGCAAGCTTCACGTGTTCTGTTTTTTCTAGTCTAGATATACCATCTAGCTTGAGACCCTGGCACCTTTATGAAGTCCTGTTTGGACCTAGCTGATTATCTAGGTGGGTGTTGGAAGCCAGTCTGGCATGTAGGCCCTGGACTTACCATCCTCTTGCAATGGCCCAGGAGTCGCTGCTTGTCTGACTTCAGAGCTGCTACCAGCTGGAAGCCGAGGTTTTGAATGTGTATAAATTGGGTTGCAGGAGTTGCTCCTGCTGGTGGTGCTGCCAGCTTCTTGCAGGGCAGGCACTGGGGAAGACCACTGGGGAAGCCCAGCACACAGCCGAGGATCTAAGGGTGAACACCGAGATCCTCGGTGGAGTTGGGTGTGGCCAGGGATGCTGCGAGCGGCTCCTCTCACAATCGGGATGTGTAATGAGCTTTTCCAATCTATTTGGAGTCAGCAACCACTCATGGCCTCTTCCCGTAGGGTGTTCTGCCATTCTGGTATTCATCCTTGAGCTCCACGTGTGTTACCTGAATATATAAATTGTAGCATTTCTTCTGCAGATTCTCTCTTGGTCTTTCTACATTAGCTCTACCAAAGAGAATAAAGCCCGTGCTCGGTGTCAAGAGTAAGGGCAATAATTGTCCTGTATAATATTCCAGCCAAACCACTGAGGGTATATTGGTTCCTTTATGGATAAAACATATCTTAGGAGAATGTTGACAGGTTGGAGTGACCCAGAAGTGTGCAGTTGTTTTATTAGAAACCATGTCATATGAAGGATGATTGTAGGGAGGGGATTATTTAGTCTAGAGGTAGATGATGATGATGGCTAACACTTTACTGAATGTTGATTGTGTGTCAAGCAGTGTGCAAAGGATTTTAGGTGTGTTATCCCATGTACTGATCATACAAAAAGCCTGTGAGGCAGGTATGGCTGTTAGCCCCATTATGCAGATGAGGGAACTGAAGTACTGAGTTCCATTTTTCTTTCTGGTAAAGTTCAGACTTTTTGGCTCAGCGCTGGGGATATTCTACACTTGCACTCACCTCATCTTGTTTGCCTTTTTGCTTCTTTCCCAGATCCTACAGCTGAATCCCGTTGTGCTTCCCCACTGAAAAGGAATTATGAGATATCATAAATAAAAGCTCATAGCCCAGTGTCAGCATACATACTAGACCTCTGGGAAATGTCAGTGGTCTCTTCTCATTTTTCAAATTATCCATCCATCTCTGCTTTTCAAAATCCTGTTCATCCTTCAGGACCCAATTTAAATGTGATCTCCTCCAGAAAACCCTGCCTGATCTCATAAACCGGTGATAATCTGCCTCTTCTTGACTCTTAGAGTACTTTGTTTATTTCATCCTGATGGCATTTACAACATTTGACCTTGAACTCTTGTTTCCGGTCTTTTGTCCACCACCTGATTATAAACTCGGAGGGGCGGAGGCAAATCTTGTTCCCCACATCATCCTCCAGCAGAGACCTTGACACGTAGCAGGTGTCACAGAGATATGTGGATAAGTGAATGAGTTATGGCATTTCACGACAGACTTATCTTTTCGTAAATGTCTGGATTAAGCTAACAAAAATTATTTTGTGTTCCCTGAGTGCATTGTACTTGTCTGTGGGAGTGGGAACTGTGGCATGATTTTAGGCTGAGTGATTTACAAGCCAGCCTGGGATTGCAGACATGAAATAAACCACAGAGAGAAAAATCCACAAGCAGATAATGGCTTTTTGTGTGTTGCTAGTCCTTCATAGTTTCTATTTTTTTTAAAAAATGAAAATACTTCTATTAGACATAAAACAAGTTTCATTTATTTTGTTCTCAGTTTCTTCAGAGCTTTGAAATTATGCAAGCTATTGATTTGGGTTATAAACTACAGTGAGCTAAAAACTTCTGAGAGTATGTTTAATTTACTGTGACATCTTTGGAATTGGCCCAAATAATTCTCCTTTAAACCTATGGCAGTGGTGTATGACACGAGAGAAAAATCTGATTAGTTCTTGAATGTTGCTTAATGCTTGGTTTTCTCCTTTTGGCTGCAGATTTAGATGATTATTTTGGGGCAGGTGGCCTGTGATTAGGATGAATGTGGAAGAGAACTGATAGGGATGGTTGATGTTTTATATTATTTTCTATAGCAATTGGCCTTTTCAGTTGGCCTTTCAGATATTCCTGGGAAAGCAACAAAATTGTTTTTCATCATTATATATTTGGGGTAATTTAGAGTGGTTTAATTTTTTGATGAGAGGAATGATTAGAATTTTATAACCCTTGGAAAAGAGAGTTAGAAAAAGCTTCTTTGTTTGCTTTTTAAACATTTCTGGTGGTTGAATTTCTGTTCTATATGCTCTTTAATTCCTTGCATAATAGTCTGCATGCAGCTTAAGACAGCAGGCTGTCAAATGAGCGGATGTAATAGTCAATGCTTAGATTGATGGCTTTCTGTTGATTAAAGGAGATAGGATGTAGAGCGAATAAGAACTTGCTTTAGGGAATAAAATTTAACAAATAAGTTAGGCTAATTGGATATTAGAATAAATTTAATGTAATCTTATGTAATCTTTCCATTCAGAAAGCAATTTTTTTCTCAAATACCTACTATATATATGGTTGTATGTCAGGGAAGAAAGAGATAAATGATAGACAGATAGATAGATAGGGATATTTTAATGCCCTAGTTTTGACAAAAGCATAAAGAAGGAGAGAAAGGAAAAGCTTAAATGGATAATAATAAGCCATTTACTTCCATGGTTTTAGCTATCTTTAAATGACTTAAAGTTCAGTCCATCTGAATCAATGAGCTTTATCAAAAAGCTTGAATCATATTTACTTGAAAAATACACTGACTTTTAATTTAGCAATGTAAAAGAATCAATTTAAAGGGCCCCAGTCAGAATAATTATGTAGTAGTTAAAGCAAATTATGTCCTAGTTAAGGCAAAATTGATTGACTAAGGATTTAGAAATAGTGAATTATACAGAAAGGACTTTATTCAATAAAGATTTTATTTTTATTTAAAGTTTATTTGTGTATATATGTTCTAAGGGTGAAACAAGTTTTATAGCAATCAGGGATAAATGATTAAGAAAATTATGGAAGTAAATGTTTTCTTATCATGACACATTACTTCTACTCTGAGATATGCCTGATTGAATCATAGGTCAGGCATTTTTCTTACTAAAAAGATAACACACGAGGATTTTTGAAACATACCTTGATATACTTAACCATTTTAGTATCCACGTCTTTACTTTCCTGGTCTTAGATATTTTATCTATTTTAATTTTTTAAAGTCATTTGAAATATTAGTAAAAACCCTTCTACGGTTCATTGGGTCAGTCCCACAGTTCATGGGGTCAGGACGCCATGTTCAAGTCTGATGTCTCTAGAATAGATCGCTTTAAGAGATATAGGATCTTGATGGTTTTGGATGGTGGATTTACCCTTTCTTCAATTTGTTGCTGTTTTGCAGGCTTTCCACGCCTCAGGGACAAGGAATATTGTTATTGTTGTAAAGGCTCAGTCCATTTTATTAATTTTCTTTATCTTGAGACTAAAGTGTAAAGGGTTTGGGGCTTTGTCTAATTACAGCTGAAATGATTCTGAAACATCGTAATGGAGTTAAGAATTCAAAGTAATGTGAATAGTATGAATAGTGCATTTATATTTTTCAAAATGTCAAGTTGACATCATCCAAAGTAGTGGCTTTTTATTTTAAAAACCAAATCTTGTTCAGCGCTATGGTAAACGTTTTACGAAATAATAGTTAACCTGACAATATGTGATACATTCTAATATTTTCCTTTCCATCCTATTCCATTCCATTGCACTTTATTCCATTCAAAAAGTTGATTTCACGAACCATTTTAGGAACCATCAATGAGATACAACTCACAGTTTGAGAACCATCGATTCAGAGTAATAAACACCTGCCTGTATATGATGCTTTTCCGAAAAGCAATCTTTGTCCTTTATAAGTGTACATCCAAGTAGCCTTTTTATACCATATTCTTTTTTCATTCAGGCAAGGAGATGTAAGATCCAAATCCTCATTATAAGATTAAACAAGAAAGCATGGCTTATGTATTTGAGGAAGTTTGAGAAGACTCATGACAGAAACATTTATGAACTGGCAAGATACATTCTGCCTCCGTCAGTCCTGGATTCTACTCTGGTTTCTTTCTAGACATGCTTCTGCATGTTGGAGGCTTGGTGGCTCCCACAGGTAGCCACATCTTCCTCATCCTCTGACACTTGAGAGAGAGAGATATGACCTGTGTCTGTATTCTGGGCATTAGGTTGGGATGAAGAAATAGAAGTCTCAGGTGTACTTCAGTATTAGAGATGTCAATAATTCTTCTGGAATTTAAGGGTATGTGGTGATTCTGGAATTTGGGATTCTAAATTCTAGGGAACCTGAATACTAAATGTCTGGATTCATCCATTTCACTTCCATCCATTGTCCATTGAAACTTGGGAGTAAAACTTGGAACTTCTGACGAAGAATAAGGGTGGGTTTGTGTGGGCCTCTCTGCTTAATGAATCCTGCAAGGAGACTGGGTCTGTCAAGCCGTGGGACCAAGTGCCCACGGAGCAGTATAAACCAGGAATAAATGTCCCTAAGGTCAGAGAGTATTCTGCTCATCCTTCAATGATCTTCCTCTGTCTGCCCATGCTCCCTCCTACTTTGTAACCAAGCATATTGAATGTAGGTGAAATAGCAAAACCAAAGGCCTTTTTTTTTTCTTTCTTTAAAGCATTTCTCCAAGTGTCTTGCTGTGTGCATGCGTGCCTGTGGTCTGTAGCTTCCTCCTTCAAGGTCCTTTCAGGGGAGGGATGCCATGAATCTTTGTGCTGTTTCTAGATACCATCTCCATGTGAATGTTTGTTGATTCTATTTTTAACATTGCATCCTTTGTGCGAGCTGCCACCAGTCTGGGATGACCAAATGTCCTGTTTTCCCCCCCAGGTTTTTCCTGGTTAAGTTCCATTCTTTTGTTCATGATAGCTCAAAGTCCTTTTGGGATGGCAATCTGTTTTTTGACTGTGTTGAACCGAATTGCAAGCAAAACCGTGCCTTTGAAATTGTGTGGCTGAGACCCCTTTAAGAATCCCTGTAGTTAAGACAAACTGACCACAGAGAAAATGACCTCTGGTTCTGAAGTAGGGGGGCAATTTACATGGGGTTAAGGGATCCTATCAAAATGAGACTCCTAAACCAGACCCCACGACAGGCCACTGTTACCCTAGTGGTCTAAGGAGCTGCCAGCCCCCGCTCCCCACATCCCTTTTATCTTAGCCCTCATGCAGTATTAATAAATACTTCTGAAATGAGATTTTTAAAGCTTTCAGAGCCACGGTGATGATGAAGGCCCTTTGTGTGTGAGTTAATCGTCTGCCCCTAGACCCTGCATGTTCTCCTCCCCACAGGACATCAGCCTCTTTCCAGGGACAGAATTTAAAAGCATCTCCTTGTGCCCCTGTAGCAGTATATCAGTTTGAAATCATGGCATTTGTTCGAACCATACTTAGTCCTTTTCCCTTTCTCCTCTCCTGGGTCCTATCTTTCTCTGCTGTCGCCTATCTGCTCTTTCCTATTCTCTCTTCCTCATTAGCTAGGATGGTACTTGGCCCATTACAAGCACCTGATAAATGTTTATAACAAAAATAAGTGAATTCATAATGTATGTACCACCTTTTAACTGTTTTTTTGCATTGCACCATGCATGCGTTCATTCTATCAGTCACTCATTTAGTCCACACACACGTATTGAGCGGCATCGTATTAGGGACTGAGAATATGAAGACGGGTAAGACTTATTCCTAATGAAGCCTGTGGTTGATTAGATGCGAAGGTAGTTGGTTCCTTCCTTTCTTATAAAGCTGGGGGCCATTTAGTACCTCACGTAGGTGAATGACCCACTCTGATGTTTGACCCTGAAGCTGGCATCCCTGGATCCTGTTGGAATTGCTTGCTTCCTTCTGCCCTCCCCAGGTAGGCAGGGGATCACATGACTGCATGTACCTGATGCTCTCTAGTCATTGCAGAGTGATTGATCAATCACGGGCCAAAGCACATTTGAAAACGATCTAAAGTGCTGAACGTAGAGCTGATCTCATTCAGCACACAGCATGTATTTCATACTCGGAGTTTTAGGCTAATTCAAAGAGCAGAAGACACCTCAAAAACTACTAGAAGCAGAATCACATTTGTTAGTTTTGAGACATATTTATGACATATGGCATGCCATTTCTTCGATATCATGGAGGTTTTCACTATTATAAGCCTGTATATTTCAAAGCTAACTTGACATTGGGAGAAATGGCTCTATTTATTGTCTAAAATACTGGAAGTCAAATGGATTTATTTTTGGTAACTTTTACTGGTGTAGTGACTTGACATAAAATAAATACTCTTCCAGAAATTGTGAATTACTACCCGTGTGAATTCAACTTTGCAATGCCATTAATATTTTACTGCCACAGTGAACAAAGCTGTTAAATTTAAATCAAGAATTATTGGTTCCTTTTGGTAGGATGTTCTCTGTATTTTTACTCACCCCCTGTACCTTTTTTTTTCCAATTTACTAACTTAAATCATGGCTTATGTTTATTTTGCGAGTACAGACAAGCTTTGAGAAAGGGCAAGATTGAATAAAAATAAATATGCTTGGAATATGTTACATGAGATTCCTTTAGCTTTTGTGTATAATTTGGGGTAGTGATTTTGATATCATTCCTCCTTGGCTTAATTTTACTTCCCCAGAAGAATCTACTTGCTTTGCTTAGAAGACAAACTGACAAAGCATCACATTATCATAATTATGGGGAGAATTGTTAGAACCATGATATCTTGTTTATCTTAACTAGCAGAAGGGATGCATGTGAGGAAAAGAAATATCATGCGGGTATTGTAAACAAAATATAAAGAGAAGAAGTGTTAAGAGACTTCCTGTCATCAGTGGAGTGTGGTCGGTGTGTGACCTTGAACTTTAAAACTTTCCGCCTGTAACACAGCACTGTGGACGTTTAAGACCTGGTGCCTGCTTCTTTCCCACGGCTACGTTGCGCTTTTGTCATACCCTCTTCCCTCTTCCTTGCAGCACTCTAAACCTGGGGTGCTGTCCCAGGCCTGTTGCTTCCTGGAATGCTCATTCCTTCCAGTTCTGCCAGGTGACGTCCTACTTCACCTTCAAACTCAGCTCAAATTTCTTTTCTTGGAACAAGCCTCCCCTGACCTTTTCAGGCAGAGTCAATTGCTTCCAAGTCTAGACGTATTCAAGGGCTTGTTCATTTGGGTACGGATTCCCAAGGATTTGACCCCAAGGGAATGGCATTACTGGTACGGATTCGCAAGGACTTGACCCCAAGGGAATGGCATTACTGGTATGGATTCGCAAGGACTTGACCCCAAGGGAATGGCATTACTGGTACGGATTCGCAAGGACTTGACACCAAGGGAATGGCGTTACTGAAAGCCAGAGACCATGGCTATGTTAATACGTTTGTGTTTTCACTGTCTTCCATTATAAAAGGTGTGATGGAGAACGGGATGGTGAGTTAGGTGGCATGGGTTCTAGTCTCCAGGCTGCTGCTAGTTTGAGGAGTTTTGGGGAAATTGCAACCTCATAAAAAGAGGAATGCTGCTCAGGCTGTTTAGAGGTATCCACATAAGGATGAGCTAAAAAGCTGCTTGGGATTTTTTTTTTTTTTTTGCTTTTACTCTTGAAATAATTATAATTATAGACTCATAGAAGGTTACTCCTACATGAAGAGGCCCATGTTCCCTTCACTCAGTTCCCCCAATGATGACATCTTATGTAGCTGTAATACAGTATTGAAAGCAGAACATTGACATTGGCATGTGCCTTGTTCGGTTTGTACATGTGCTAGTGTATATGTGTATAGTTCTGTGCAATTTAATCCCATGTGTAGATTCGTGTAACCACCACCATAATCAGGATATGTACCGTTTCATCACTACAAAGGACCTCCCTTAAGCTTCGCCTTTATAGATTCACCCATCTCTCCACTGGCCCTGGCCTCTGGTAACTACTTGTCTGTTTTCCATCTGTATAATTCTGTCATTTTGAAGATGGTATCTAATTGGAATCATACTGTATATAACCTTTTGAGATTGGCTTTTTTTTCTTTTTAAACTAAGCATAATGCCTTGAGATCCATCTAAGTTGTTGTACAGATCAATAGTTCATCCCTATTTATTGCAGAGTACTGATCCATAGTATGGTTGTTCCAGAATTTGTTTAAGCATTCATCCCTTGAGGGACATTTGGGTTGTTTCTAGTTCGGGGCTATAAGGAATAAAGCTGAAATGAGTGTTCATATACAAGTTCTTCTTTTTTTTATTGATTGATTGATTGATTGATTGATTTTTTTGGTTGCATTGGGTCTCCATTGCTGTGAGTGGGCTTTCTCTAGTCGCGGTGAGCGGGGCTACACTTCGTCGTGGTGCGTGGCCTTCTTATTGCGGTGGCTTCTCTTGTTGCAGAGCACAAGCTCTAGGCACACGGGCTTCAGTAGTTTTGGCTCGTGGGCTCTAGAGAGCAGGCTCAGTAGTTGTGGCGCATGGGCTTAGTTGCTCCATGGCATGTGGGATCTTCTCGGACCAGGACTGGAACCTATGTCTCCTGCGTTTGCAGGTGGATTCTTAACCACGGCGCCACCAGCGAAGTCCCCATATTACAAGTTCTTGTGTGTACATATGTTTTTATTTCTCTGGGGTAAGTGCTCAGAAGTACAGTTACTAGGTAATATTGTTAAGTGTATGTTTAGTTGTATAAGAAACTGCCAAACTGCTTTCCAGAGTGACTCTACCATTTTAAATTTTCACCAGCAATGTATGAGAGGGCTCAGTTTTCAAGGTGGTAGTAACTTGTACACTCAGAAAGTCATCTGGCTACAGGATTCAGAATCTTCTAGGATTAGAGAAGGATAGTACTGGAATCTCCCCTTGCCAGGAGATATTAAGGGACTGTCTAAATTATGTGTTTATGGTGCTGTTTGTCTAATTGAATGTTGCTTTAAGTAAGTGAGCCATAGCTTAGACTTTCTTTACAAAAGACACATGTGCACGTACTTGTTGGTTATATAATATCGATTTATTTTGTGGATATTATTCAGTGTTTTCATTGGCAAACATTTAGTCTAATATGCTAGTATCAGACACCAAGGGGGCAGCCTGATTTCATGTGCGGATATAGATTTGGGAGTGAAAGAGATGATGTTTAACTCACAGCTCTTCCCCATTTTAGCTGTGGTTATTTATCTGAGTTTTAGCTTCATTTTTAATTTGGAGATGATAATACCTAATTCACTGGGCTCTTGGGAGGATTAAGCAGGATAATAGCCTGTTTTCCTGGATTATGGTAGGTACTCAGAGATTCTCTGTCTTTGAGGATTTCAGTGTTATGCCTTTTTGATTAACTTTTATGGTGATTAGAAATAGCTAATATTTTGATTAGCTCTAGTTTTCCAGAAGAGAGAAAAATTCACTGATAATTCTTTACGATCAGAATAGTGATGATGATGATGGACTTTCCCTGGTGGCGCAGTGGTTAGAAATCCGCCTGGCAATGCAGGGGACACAAGTTCGAGCCCTGGTCTGGGAAGATCCCACACGCTGCGGAGCAACTAAGCCCATGCGCTACAACTACTGAGCCTTCAATCTAGAGCCCGCGCACCATTAACTACTGAAGCCCGCATGCCTAGAGCCCGTGCTCCGTAACAAGAGAAGCCACTGCAATAAGTGGTCGCCGCAACTAGAGAAAGCCTGCGCACAGCAACGAAGACCCAACGCAGCCAAAAATAAATTTTAAAAAAAGAATAGTGATGATGAGCCTTCCATTATTGGTAGCATATTGAGTGTGATGCCATGCTTGATGAGTGGGAATTACCTGTCTCATTTAAGCTTCACAGCAGATCCATGCCTAAGTATTCTTATAATACCCATTTTTCAGATGAGGGAAACTGAGGCATAGAGAGGTTAATTAATTTGACAAAGGTCACATATCTTGGAAAGCTGGAATTTGAACCTAGACAGTCTGAGTCTAGTACTCTCATCATTAACCTGTACCTCTTCCTTAGCATCAGTTGCTTTTTCAAATGCAGTTCTCTGCACAGTGTAGTGATAACTGAAGTGCCAGGTACACTTGCTGCATTCATTAGGAGCCAACTCCACTAAGAAGTGCTTTTAAGCTTTGTCTACAGGTTGGTGGAAGCAACCACACATACAAAATCAGCTCACATTTCAGAAAGAAAGAAACCAACTAACCTTAGTATTTTTTAAATAGCTGGTTTGGATTTTTGAGAGGCAAGATAATTGCTCTAAATGATGTGATAGAGAAGGCTTTGGGTCACCCTGTTGGGGGGGTGCAGGGAGGCATTGTCTCTAAAACATATGATTTTCCCCACACACTGTAATTTAAATCATAAAGATATTATAGAAAGTACTAGATATTACAATTACCTGAGAGTCAACTCACCCATCTTTTTATCAGGCACAGAACTTTTAAAATGTATAATTCACACTTGTTTATACTTTCAAACTTGGTGGAGCTGTGGGCTTTCAGGTTTATTCTTTTCAGAGGGAGGCCCAGTTTAACTCAGTGTTTTAGGGCTGTGCTCACACAGGGAGCTTCCTTAAGAAACAAAGTTTTGATACTTGGTAAGCCAAACTCATTTTTGGTATGAATGTCTCATCTAAGTCTGTTCATTTCTTATCATTTATCAGCACGCTAATAGATTCAAATACAGCCTATCTTTTTTTTTAAGTGATTCAGTTATACATGTACATGTATCTATTCTTTTTCAGATTCTTTTCCCATTTAGATTGTTACATAATACCGAGCAGAGTTTTCTGTGCTACGCAGTAGGTCCTTGTTGGTTATCCATTTTAAATATAGCAGCGTGTACATGTCAATCCCAAACTCCCTAACTATCCCTTCCCCCCACCCCGTAACCCTAAATTCGTTCTCTAAGTCTGTGAGTCTGTTTTTGTTTTGTAAATAAGTTCATTTGCAAACACAGCCTATCTTTTAAAAGATTGAGCAGGTTGTAGTTAGGAAAGTGACAGAAAAAAAAAAAAGAATCTAAGTTATACATGAAATGTGTCAATGAAGGTATTACCTTAATGAATGTGGGTTTGTTCTTTATATTAAAAACAAGGAAATTGACCAAGTGTTGTTTATTTTTTAAGAAACAGTATTTAATGAATACCTGCTATGGGCCAGGCACCATACTAGGTGGTCAATAATACATTATTTTATTTTATCCTTAAAACGATCTTATGAAGTAGTTGGTAATATTATATCCTCATTTTATAAGTGAGAAAACAAGGTTTCCCAAGTCACGTGGCCAGTGAGTGGCTAAACCTTTCTTCATTTATTGTTCTTCTGTTTCCAGGCCATGATCTTCCCTCTGTTACACTAGAGGAAGCAGAAATAGAGCTGGGATTTGGTCCTTGGCCAAAAGAGGCTGGTGGAGTAGCCTTTACTGTGGTCACGAGGTCACAGGTGGAATACTCTAACCAATTCATTTCTTATCTAAATGATAGTGATGAAATGTGTCCACGTTACCACTTCTCACTTATCCAATGTGTTACACATAAAAATAAGTAGTAGAGAATGTTGGTTTATGATGTCACCTAAAATGTCTTCTCCATGATCAGAAAAACGGATACCCTATTCTCATGATGAACTCCTGATTATAATTAGTACCAGGACAGAGCAGTAGGGGTGCCACCTAACTGTGGATGTTCCTTCTATTACTTCTAGACAAATTCCTTCTATCTAGACAGAATCCTTCTATAAGGATTTAGAATATATTCTTTAGTTTTTATTTATTTTTTTAAATTAATTAATTTATTTATTAAAACATTTTTTTTGCGGTATGTGGGCCTCTCACTGTTGTGGCCTGTCCCGCTGCGGAGCACAGACTCCGGACGCGCAGGCTCAGCGGCCATGGCTCACGGGTCCAGCCGCTCCGTGGCATGCAGGATCTTCCCGGACCGGGGCACGAACCCGTGTCCCCTGCATTGGCAGACGGACTCTCAACCACTGTGCCACCAGGGAAGCCCATATTCTTTAGTTTTTAAAGCAGATTTTCCTTCCCTGTTACAGCTGATTTAGGGGAGAATGAAAATTAGTTTGACTGCCTTGAATTCTAACAGGAGGACATAGTAAGAAGATAGTTCAAGGGCATACTGGATCCAGAAAGTACAATTTACCATGAATATTCCATGGGTAAATGGTGGACTATTTATTGAGTAGATAATTGATACAGTGGGTAGAGTCATTTAGAAAATTATTTCCTCTTCTATACAGGGGTAAGAGGTTTCCTATCTTGATAGGTAAAACTCCAGATGCTATTTGCTTGAATTATAGAAATGATTGATGGAAACTAAATTTAGTTAACTAGACCTTTATTTTGATTTTGGGTCAAAAGTTTGTTCATGGTACTTTTTACAAAGACCATCCCTTCAGGTCACTCTTTTGTGATCCTAAATTTCTTATCCCTGACTGTGAGACAATGGCAAGTGATCTTGTTCTTGACTTCATCATTAGAGGGTTTAGTGTCTATTTGAGAACTTAAAGATAGCCACCAGTAAAATAAAAACAAGATTTCAACTTCCAAAAGACGAAAGTAAATAAAAGCAGACAAAAACCTAGTCTTTATAATGAAGTGGAAGATAAAGTCCATAGTGTATAAACACACAAAAAGGATTCAATACAATATCAAAAATAAATGCAAACATATCTGTCATCTCAATAAATGTATTTGGGCTAAACACTAGAAGGTTCAGACTTAGATTGGGTTTTAAAAAATCCAACTAAATACTGTTTATAAGACACAGTCTTAAAACATAATGACTCAACTCTTAAGTAATCAAATTCATAGAACTAGAAAGTAGAATGGTGGTTTCCAGGGGTTGGGGGGAAGGAAGGAAGGAATGGGGAGTTGCTGTCTAATGAGTATAGAGTTTCAGATTTTTAGGATGAGCAAGTCCTGGAGATCTGTTTCACAACAATATGCAAATACTTTGCACACTGCACTGACACTTAAGATTGGTACAGATGGAAAATTTTATGTTGTATTTTTTGCCACAAGTAGACAAATATAATGACATGTCAAAATTAAAAATAAAAAGACCAGTTAAGCTTTATTAGCAGTGACCAGTGAGAATCAAATGTGACAATATTAATATCAAACAAAGCAGAATTTAATTAATATTGCTTGCAGCATTTTTTTTTTACTTAGGAATAAGTGTAGATCAAATACTAATAGAAGTAGATGGAGAAATTGATCAAAGTATAGTAGTGCTGGAGAACTTTTATACTCTATATTCAAATACAGGGTAACTTCATCTATGTTAAATAAGAGTTCAGTTTTCATTTTGCACCAGAACATCATCAGCGACTTTGGTGAGAGCAGTTTTGGTGGATGGGTGGGGTCAAAACCACATGCCTTATACCCTGAGAAGACCATAATTCAAGAAGAGTCACATACCACAGTGTTCATTGCAGCTCTATTTACAATAGCCAGGACATGGAAGCAACCTAAGTGTCCATCGACAGATGAATGGATAAAGAAAATGTGGCACATATATACAATGGAATATTACTCAGCCATAAAAAGAAGTGAAACTGAGTTATTTGTAGTGATGTGGATGGACCTAGAGTCTGTCATACAGAGTGAAGTAAGTCAGAAAGAGAAAAACAAATACCGTATGCTAACACATATATATGTGGAATCTAAAAATAATAATAGGGCTTCCCTGGTGGCACAGTGGTTGAGAGTCTGCCTGCCGATGCAGGGGACATGGGTTCGTGCCCCGGTCCGGGAAGATCCCACATGCCGTGGAGCGGCTGGGCCCGTGAGCCATGGCCGCTGAGCCTGCGCGTCCGGAGCCTGTGCTCCGCAACGGGAGAGGCCACAACAGTGAGAGGCCCGTGTACCGCAAAAAAAATAAATAAATAAAAATAATAATAAAAAAAATAATAATAATGGTTCTGAAGAACCTAGGGGCAGGACAGGAATAAAGACGCAGACGTAGAGAATGGACTTGAGGACACAGGGAAGGGTAAGGGTAAGGGTAAGCTGGGACGAAATGAGAGAGTGGCATGGACATATATACACTACCAAATGTAAAACAGATAGCTAGTGGGAAGCAGTTGCATAGCACAGGGAGATCAGCTCGGTGCTTTGTGACCACCTAGAGGGGTGGGATATGGAGGGTGGGAGGGAGACAAAAGAGGGAGGGGATATGGGGATGTATGTATATGTATAGCTGATTCACTTTGTTATACAGCAGCAACTAACACCACTGTAAAGCAATTATACTCCAATAAAGATGTTAAAAAAAACCACATGCCTCACATAGAGGAATGAAGGGGAACCATAAAGAAGGGACCCACAAACTAAAATATCTACATATTGGTCCGTGAGTCTTCCTGTCTAGAAGTATTCTCTACTGATCTGTGCAAATGCAATCTAATTTGTGGACAGTAAAGGTCTTCAAGCAGTGTGTTTCTGTTCTCTCTCATGTAAGAGTAGGTGAGGGTTCCTAGACAAGGAGGGTGAAACAATAGAAGTGAGAAGTTTCTGAAAGTTCAAGGGAATCGAACCTAATGCCAACAGGTTTGTGACTGTGAGAGCATGAAGTGGACAAAAGGAGAAGAAGTGTTGCCCCCCGTGGATTTGTAGGACACTGTGCGAAACATTTTGTCAGTGTTGACAAAATGTCTGAGTGCGTGTGGACCTCCTTAATCAGTGCTTGGACCCTGTGCTCAGCAGAGCACAGAGGAGGACTCATTGAATCTCATCGCAGGATGAAGTCCTGCTCCTGTCCCCAGAAGGAAGAAGACCACTTGGAGCTTAGAGACTCTTTCCTGAGAGATACAGAAGCTATCATATATAATGTAGAAATGCTATTTGAGGCAGGAAGGAGGCATGAGATTTGGAGTCAGGTTGACCAAGTTCAAATCCCAGCTTTGCCATTTTCTATATATGTGATGTCAGACAAGTGACTTAATCTTGCAGTTTGATTATGAGGATAGAACATATATAACACATCTAGCGTGTTGTCTGGTATACAGTAGGTGCTCAATATGCGAGTGCTGCTAGTTCACTAATCCATCCTTTGTAAGTTGACTGCCTGAAGCCAAGGCCACAGAGGGTGGAGCTAGAAACTGAACCCATGCTGTCTGACTTCAGAGCCCACACTTCATCACCTCCCTGACTGCTTTTATATGAAAGGACTGCATTTCCAAATTTCATTTAGGATGCAGTTGAATGGATTTGGCACACATGTTGCCGTAGATGCTGTGTTCTGATCTGTGTTAGGTTCTTGGGCCAGCCTTAACATTTCTGAGGCATCCAAGCGTCAACAGCACCGTAGATCTTAAAGCCATTCTGATATCCTGAGACCGTGTTTGCTTTTTCACTTTGGAGGGCCAGGAGCTACTCTCTCTACAGTGCTGTCCTGTTCTCAGGCATTTCTACCTTCTCCTGCACTCCTCCACCTACTGCCTGGGCTGGTAGTGGTCTACTGCAGCAGAGCAGTGGGGACAGAGGCTAAGGGCTCTAGGCTTTGGTGGGAGTGGGATATAGGCTTCTAACAAAGCCTCTGGGTTTCTGCAGTTCAGTCAATGCCTTATCTTCCTCTGCCTTTTATTCTCCTCTGCGTTTTCTGCTATGGTTTCCACTTCTTCTCTTGAGTGGAATTCCTATCTCCTGTCGCGGGGCCTTGATGAACTGACATAACTCCTTGTCTGTTGTCTAAGGATGTTTCTACTGCCAACAACTGTTGGAAACAGGCAGCTAACAGGAGTGACTATCTCTGGCCCCATCCCATCTCTTTGTAGATGCACAAGGTCATTAGGAAAAGATGAAGACATACGAGAGCCATCTGTGGGCACTGAACAGTTCGATTTCTGGGGAAAGACACATCTACATTGTGGGGGAAATGAAGATTTTGTGCAATCTTCTGGGTAGTCGTTGAAGCAGTTGGGCTGCAACTCCATGTACACAGCAGATGTAAAGTTTGGGAAGCAGCAGGAGGGGTGGAGTAGACGACTGACAATTACCAGAGCTTTCTCCCCTCCTTGCTGCTGCCTGTGTTTGACAGATAGGCCTGTTTGATTCCTAGGTTGAAGACAGGCCCTGGACTGGGGTTCTAGGAGTTAGAAAAGATGATAGTCTTAACCTCTTGGGCTGCAGAGAGCAGGAAGGCAGGAGGGGAATTCGCAGTAAGCAGAGAAGTCCTAGTGGCCACCCGACTATGAGGTCTAGGAGGAAGGCTTTGGGGGCAGTTATTACTGTGTATGATGTAGAGCCATTGAGTATTTTTTACTCGACTTTTATGTGAAGTATGAATTTCATTTTAGTGGAATATTTGGGTACAGTGTGAGGCTGAAATGTTCTTCCCAAATTAATCTGAAATCTCTCATTGTCACCTTGCCTCTCTCTGGATGATTTTCATTTGAAGTAGTCCAATTAAGTCTTGTTAAGTGTGGCAATAAATTACTCAATAAATTCTCTCAAATTTAAGAAGGAGAAAATGGAGTACAGCATAAGTAAGCCCCAGGGATTTTCAGAGAAACGATTTTTAAAATTTTGTGTCCGTGATTCTGCTGTCATTCCTTTGTAAACAAGAGCTCTGCAAGCAGATCACAGATTTTGTGGAAAACGGGGATGATTTGATAAGCGTGAAGAGTTTCTTCACACACCAGCACTGCATCTTGTGCAGGAGAAATCTTGCACGGATTTTTCTGTGGAGGAGGAGGCCGTTCCTACTTATGGTGATGTGAAAATAAGTTTTAAAGCGAGTTGAATGCACTTTTGATAAGTGCAGTGACATCTTTCTTTGGATGTCCAGGACTGAGTCAAAGGAAGAAGCAGGTCATGAAAACTTGGTCTTGGATCCAAGCTTCTACTTTGAAGTAAAAGCCATCCAGTCAGTTCTGCTATCATGCAACTTCCGCCTTCCCCCAAATCACCATGCTGCACAAAGTTGCACAATCTAAACCACAGCACTTATGGGAAAAATTGGGACCCAACATCGAAAAACGTAATCAATGACACATTTTTTAAAAAGACAGGAACCAAATAAAAATGGGGCATGGTTTTACACGTGTTAAATGGTTAAGACATACATAAATACTACAAAAAATATGGCACTTTCACTTGACAAAGACCTGAAGTTTGCTTGTGAAGGTCAGCCTCAGAGGGCTACAGCGTGGGAGTTACTGTGGAAGGAAAGATAGGAGAACTCTGAGGGAAGTCATCGATGTGTGTGGCTTATATGTATCATATATCATATGGATATATAAAATATACAGTTGACCCCTGAATCGTGGGGGTCAGGGCACCTACCTTCCACATAGTTGAGAATCCACATATAATTTATAGTTGTCCCTCTGTATCTGGGTGCCTCCATATCTGAGGTTCCTCATCCTTGGATTCAACTGCCAGTGGATCGTGTAGTACTGTTGTATTTACAATTGAAAAAAATCTACATATAAGTGGACCCTTGCAGTTCAAACTCATGTTGTTCAAGAGTCAACTGTATATAGATATACACATGTTGGCATATATACCATATCTCTGTATAATCCACAGAGACAACAAATTAGTGGTTGCCAGGGGATGGGGGAGGTAGGTTATGGGGAATGACTGCTAATGGATATGGGGTGTCCATTTGGGGTAATGAGAATGTTCTGGAACTAGAGAGTTGTGACGGTTGCAACAGCATCGTGATTGTACTTTGTGCTACTGAATTGTATACTTTAAAATGGTTAAAATGGTAAACTTTCTGTGATGTGTACTTTACCACAAAAAAAAAAAACCACACACACACAACAGCATATCTTTAATCTGTGTCCTGGGCAGGGCTCTGTCCTTGTCACTATAGGGAACACAGTGAGGAATGTGGTGAGGTGCTGTCTCAAAGGATTGTTTGGCTTAGTTGGGAGATGAGATAAACGGAACAAGAGCTAGATTACAAGACAGAAATGAAATATGCCACAGAGGGGGTGAGAATAGTCAGCTGCAGGTATGCAAAAAAAAAAGTACATCTGTTCTTCTGGAGGAATCTAAAAGGCTTTCCTTTAGGCAGTAGCACATAAGATGGAATCACTGGCTCTCAACTGAGTATCACCTAGGAAGCTCTAAAGAATACCTATCCCTGGGCCTGGCCCCCATTCAAATAAAATCAAAATCTCTGGAAGGAGGGGCTTAGTAATAGACCCCTATGGGATTCTCATATGCAGCTGGAGTGGGGACCACAGGTTTAAGGAACAGTGGGATATTGACAGGTGCATTCCGGGCAGAGGAAATTAAAGAAGCAAATGCCCAGCTGGGAAGAACCTAAGTTCTGTTTGACTAGAGAGAAAGATATGAATGCAAAAGATGGGGGAGCTAGGCAGGAAAAGCAGCTTAAGCAACCTCACTGGGCATCTTTCATGTCAGTGTGGGAATCTGCAGTTAATTTTGTTGTCAGTGGGAAGGACTCAAATGATTTAGATGGGGGAGGGAGGAATAGATATCCGTACTCGTGCTTAGATAGGCGAATCTGGCAGCATTTTGAGATAAAAATGATCTGGTGTATAGATCACTGGAGAAAGGAAGGCCCGTAAGGGATGAATTTTAAGGGTCTAGACCCGAGTTTCTCAAAGTAAAATCTGCAGGCTCCTAGGGGTCCCCCTGGACCCTTTTTGGGGAGGGTCTGCAAAGACAAAGCTATTTTCATACTACTAAGATGTTATTTGCCTTTTCCACTGGGTTTGGCATTTGTATTGATGGTGCAAAAGCAATGCTTGGAAAACTTTTGGTGCCTTAGTGCAAATCAAGGCCATGGCGTGGAGCTGTAGTCCTTGTATTTTTCACTTCCATGCACCTGCAGAAAAAAATACTAGTTTCACTTAAGAATATCCTTGATGGACCAGTAAAAATCTCAAATCTCAGGGTCACATCTTTTTAATATAAAATGGGAAACACTTCTAAAGCACTTTTTTTTTTTTTGGTTGCGCTGCATGTGGCATGCGGGATCTTAGTTCCCTGACCAGGGAGTGAACCTGTGCCCCCTGCATTGGAAGCGTGGAGTCCTAACCATTGGACCACAGGGGAATTCCCTCCTAAAGCCCTTCTGCTGCATGCTACACAACAATGATTGTCTTGAGGAAAAGTGCTTCTGCAAATGTTTGAGTTGCAAGCTGAACTAGCTGCTTTATTCCAAGGAACGTCCTTTTTACATGGAAGACAAACTGACGTATTATAGTCCCTCAGTCTTGGGTATTTGGCAGACATTTTCTTGGAAATGAACATCACGAGCCTGTCACTTCAAGACATTTGACAGCAGTTATTGCCAATGATAAAATTTGCCCTCTTGAGAAAAATTAGAGTTAAAAAAGTTTTGTATCTGCCTCTGTGATCCTATTGCGTACCAATACTTTAAAACTTTTCCGATGAGATTTGTGATATTTTGATATTGTATAATGAGATGTATCAGCATTTGCAAGTGCTGTATTACTAAGTGAACCAGTGTTTTCTAACATTAGTCATTGGGAGTGACTGTGTCACAAGGGCTTGACCAGGATGGCTTGTGTATTCATGCCTTAATTCAGGGAACACAATGAGGTAGGTCAGATTTGCAGGATTTGGCCCCTGCATGGGAGATGGTCAGTCAGAAAGCCCAAAACCACACAGATGTTTTGACCTCGTGGACTTAGAAAGCAGTAGTCCTTTCAATGAAAAATGGAAGTCAACCAAGGGAGCTGGTGGGGGAGGAGGGAGGGTAAAGGAAAATTATGTTCTGCTTTTGGCTGGATCCTGATGTGAAATTTTCTTAATCCTTTATCACATCTTCTGAAAAGAAGCTAAACTTATTGAAGCTTTTCTGTTTGGGGATGACTTTATGGAGTTAGATATAGAGAAATCAATTTTCAAAGGTTTTTTCCTTTTCTTACCTTAATAGTCATAATTTTCCTTTTTGTTGCCTTTTAAAATCTTTTATGGTGCCAAAAATCAACCCACTTTGGGCTACTGACCTCATTGTCTAAACCCCTGAATTTTGCATAGCTGCCTTCTCAGCCCTGCTGGTTCTCCAGGGTCCCAGTTCTCTATTGCTTCTGCTCACTTGGGACTTTTCTTCCTGGTCTCAGATACTGGTCATTGTATTTGAGAACTCCGGAGCAGATCTCCCTGGTTTTTAAATTGCTAGAACTGGCCTATGCCCCACTTTGCCTCAGGAATTCCCTAATAATGGAGTCTTTCACCATAGCCTCTGACCTAATTTGTTGCGGGGTTTCTTTTTTTTTTTTTTTTAATTTGCAAGCTTGTTTTCATTGAATATGTGGTAGTGTAATTTTTTATTTTCCTACTGGTAATCCACCACTGCCTTCCAAGGATCCTAACTGGAAAATCTGTGGTTTGCTGAGCATAGAATCAGCTCTCTCACAGTGATAGCCTGTCATGTCCTTGAAGACAGTGTTAAGTGCCAGGTGAAGGGTACAAGATAAGAGGTAGAAACTGGGATAGAACTAAGTTTTTCTGTATAAGAAAGTGGGGGAGATTGAGAGGTCCCTGCAAAGGTCCCCGAGGGGGAACAAAAGCCAAGGAGATTCAAAGACCTCTTATGGAAAGGTGAAGAGAGAGGAGACTGGTGGCGGGAGGCTGAAAAGAAAGAATTGAGAAGAGCTCTGCCTATAGGGCTTGCTGTGACTATGCGGGTGTAAACACGCTGGCACTTCTCTCTGTGAAATCGTCAGTAAAATTCACTTCCTCACAGTTTACTTGGAGGAATCTTCCTTTTTTTTTTTTTTGAAAGTAGCTCACGAATTTTTTTTAATTAATTAATTATTTTTGGCTGCGTTGGGTCTTCATTGCTGCTCAAGGGCTTTCTCTAATTGCGGTGAGTGGGGGCTACTCTTCGTTGCGGTGCACGGGCTTCTCATTGCGGTGGCTTCTCTTGTGGAGCACAGGCTCTAGGCACGCGGGCTTCTGTAGCTGCAGCACGTGGGCTCAGTTGTTGTGACTTGTGGGCTCTAGAGCTCAGGCTCAGTAGTTGTGGCGCACGGGCTTAGTTGCTCCGCGGCATGTGGGCTCTTCCTGGACCAGGGCTCGAACCCGTGTTCCCTGCATTGGCAGGCAGATTCTCACCCGCTGCGCCACCAGGGGAGTCCCAGGAATCTTCTTGATGAATGTGGAAAACTCTTCTTCCAGGTTGGGGCAGAGGAGCAACGTGGAGGCCCTTGGAGAGTATTTGGAGGATTGTGTAGACCATGGAGTATTATGTAGGCTACTCATTCCTCTTCTTTATGAATGAAGAAGTCTGTGCTTAATGAAAATACCTAGTGATCCGAGGTTAGACAGGCAGGTCATGCTCTGTCCAGAATAGGAACTTTAGCCCTGACTCTTGCATGTAGAACCAGGGCCTCTCCAGGGTCCTGTCCCTGGAGTTCTGGGAGCAAAAGCCAAGGATGGTAACTGAAGTATCACGGAGCGATAGGTTTGCTGAATAAACACTTCATAAACATTAAAACTATTCAGTGAAAAATTGCAAAAGATGTCTAACTATGTAAAATAGAAATTACTGGTTGGAATTAAAGAGATAACAAATGACTAGCAAAAGTGCCCCACATAGGCAGAAGTTCTATGTATGGTAACTGATGTCAATGCGAACTAATGATTTCCACCAGTTTGTAAAATGGCAGTGTTTTTCTCAGCCTAATGGAAACAGCATTGAGACCAGGACTCCCACCTATGTCCTGAGGACAAGCAGGCAGAAATAACTGGAACTAAGGCAGTCCCTTATCCCCTCCCCACATAAGGGAGTGTCTCCATGTCTACTGCTCACACCTCAAGACATTCCTAGCCAGTCTGGGACCTTTGAGGTGGCTCCATTCTTCCCCGGGGAGCTTGCATCCCCTCCTTAGTGTCATCTGGTCTACGTGAATGCTGTCAAGAACCAGCTATTGAGGCAGGACCAGGTGCCCCAGATGTGAAGAGCTGAAAGGGCCAACTCTTCCTCTGCCCAGGTGACATCACGTGTTGTGGGTGCTTTTCAGAAATGACTGCACCCTTTTCCTCGTGTGGGTCACCTGCACATCCTGCACTCTGCTACGTGAAGACCCGAGGGTGAATGTCGGAAGGGTGAGGGGAGCTTGGAGGAGAGGGATAGATGGGACATAGGTGGGACTTCTTGCTGAGGTCCAGGCGCCTTCCGAACGGGGAAGATGCAGGCAGCTGCACCTGCGTTTCACTGTGGGAGGTGAGTCGAATGGAGCCCACGGGACAGGCTCCTCCTGTAGCATGTGAACTGCACCCACACTCCAGCTGAATACCTGTCTGATTTCCCTGAGCACGGACCCTGGGTCTATTGTGAGAGTGTCTAAAGGATGGGAGTGGGGAGTGTCTGATCTGAAAAGGCCACAGTCAACAAGTCACCCAGACCAGGAACAGTGTTGCCTCTGAAAACAGGGCCACTGTCTTCTTGGCTCAGAGATTTCTGGATGACCCCCACTGTGCATGATGCTTGCCAGATTCAGCCTTTAACCTGCCTCCTCTGCTGATGAAGGTGGCCTGGAGATCTGTCTGCCATGTGGCCCTTCCCTAGACAGGGCCTGATACCGGAGTAATAACACATAAATGTTTCCTATTCTATTTAGTTTAGTTTCTTGACATATAATAATCTAATCATGTCTTTGAAGCCTAAGGCTCTGAGATGGATGGGTGCGTGGTAGACCTGCATCACCCCAGACTCAGTCCACTGAGTGAGGCATGTGAGTGGAGAGATGCATGTCCCTATACATATTTTTATGAAATATTCTTTGCCTTGGAATTTTGTCCTAATCATAATGGAGTTCTGCAAGTGTTAACAGTGTTTTAAGACAAGATTTCCTATTATTTCAATTTTTTTTTAAACCTTTATTGGAAAGATATCTGTTAATTTATTACATTTTAATGAAAAAAAAAAACCCAGTATCAGGAGATTGGAGGCTCATATTCATGTTTGGCAGTCCTTTGGCTTTTCTGGGAGGCCATCCACAAATGACTTTCCTTTTGGATACAATATTGCATCCAAAGATGATTTTTAATGCAGCTTAACAGAAAAATATTGCTATATATAGAAATGCACCCTGGTTGCTCACAAATATGTGGCTTTTGTTCAATAACCAGTCTCTCCAAACTTTCTTAACACCTGAGGACCTTCCTTTTCTGCTGAGATGCAATATCCCTAAAAATCAATACATCCTTATTTTTAGTTCAGTAGTTTTACCTTGAGAGAGCAGGTGGCCCAGGAGTCTCTATCCTGAAAGCTGGTGGCATTTATGTGAGAGTTGTATTGCCTGACTTTATAGAGCATTTTCTTCAAGAGAACAGTCCTGCTTTTTATATTTTAGGCTTACCATATATTTTTTTCCTTCTCTGTGTCTCATTTGAGGCTGCGGAGGACTTGAGTTGGCCAGTGGCTTAGCCCTCAGTGTTGTCTCCTCCTTAATCCTAACTGGAGGGAAGAAGCCTCTGCAAATGAGCAAAGATCTTTCATCTTGTCTGTTTGGCAATCGGGAAAGAGTTCCCCTGTTGTTCACCTTTGGGTGTGTGTTTGTTTTGCTTGGGGAAATGGCAGTGGAAGGCGGGAAGAGGGCTTTTGGGAGCCAGTGCTACAGTGCTCGTGGGCACCCTGCCTGCCCGTTTGCTTCACTTGGGGAACCTTGGCCTCCTGGCCACGCCACTGGGATGTTGTCAAGTGGCCAGGGAGGTGGTTTTGTTCTCTTCAATGAAGGAAACTTCTCTTTCTGAGAGAAATCCTTCAAGAATGACAAAGCACGTTCTTCTCACGTCAGTCATTTGAAATGGGGTTGTGATTAGGTTTTTTTTCTCACTCCTTTT
Organism: Mesoplodon bidens; assembly: GCF_964165515.1. Lineage (NCBI taxonomy): Eukaryota > Metazoa > Chordata > Mammalia > Artiodactyla > Ziphiidae > Mesoplodon > Mesoplodon bidens. The sequence continues at coordinate 69,606,970 of NC_138166.1, read as the reverse complement.
CTCCTCCTCCAATAAATAAAACTAGACCAAGTACTGGAAGTGATTGGTCACCTTTACATCCCTGGTTCCTAGCAGCATGCGGAAATAAGGTGTCTGACTTTATTTACTGTAGATTAAAATTCCCTACATTCTACTAGATTATATCCCTAAGAAGCAGGATTGCAGCATCCATTTTCATGGATGCAATTTAGCAGTTGTTGGGTTTCTCCTCACATTGGAATGCAATAATGTGGGTATTTTGATATTTGTCTTCAATAAATAGAAAGGATGTGATGAAAGGTTAGCTCCTGAAGTAGGTTTTTAGTTTGTTTTGATATCTGGAAACTTACTGTGTTTGGCCAATGTTCTTCTAATGACCTAAGTTTTAAATACCCTTTTAATTAAGTTTCACTGGGGTCTGCAAATTAAGGGAGTATAAATAAATGACTTGTTGCCAGGAGAGTGTTCTAACAGTATCCTCAATGCTCTCATAATAAATAGTGTAGTTAATGGTCTAAAATATTACACCTTCTCATTTATTGAGAAGGTGTAATAATTGAGGTGGAAATTTCAGTTCTGAAGGAGTGTGTCTCCTTGACTTGTACTGTCAAGCTTAGAAGCATAGCGCGCTTCTAATGAGGGATTTGTTTAGTTCAGTCATTTTCTATTCAGTTTCCTAGAAGGATATGTATCACTCCAGTGTAGTGTGTGACACCTAACGGATTATGAAACGAATATGAATTTAGAATTCGGGTTAGTATCCTTTTTTAGAGAGCGACATTTATTTTTGCAAGCTCTTCAGAATTCAGATGAGCTTGCAGTGAAATAGTATCACTGTCTATCTAAGGATGTAATCCCAGAAATGTTTGTATTATGCTAATCTTAGACTCTTTATAATAAATGTATACTTAGAACTTCAGTGTGTGTGTTTTGAAAATGAAAAACTGAGGAACTTTATTAACTTCATTGCCCTATATAAGACTCTTCTCCATTTTCAGAAATGATCATTCGTGTTGCACTCAAAGGCTGTATAATTGACAATTTATTTCTTTTATGTGCGGCCCTGCCTCTACGAAATTCAGGATAAATTCCTCATGCTGACATTCAAAGCCCTTTGCTGTATGACTTTAAGAGGGTCTCACTTCCTTGCCCACAGTAAAACAGAGTGTCACCAAACTGGGCAACTGGCTGCTTTCCAAATGGCCTACTCTTTGCTACCCTGGAATTGTGGCTTATTCCTGGAATGATTTCTTTCCCCACTCTTCCCACACCTTTATGTTTCAGAATTCCACCCATCCATCCCGTGAGCTTCTTCCATGAAATCTCTCCTGATTCCTTTAGTTAAAAAAATATCACTTTCCTCTTATGGTATGTATCATTACTCCCCCTACGGAGTGGCTTTATTATTAGTCTTCCATGGTGACCATAACAAAATACCACAGACTGGGTGACTTAACCTACAGAAATTTATTTTCTCACAATTCTGGAGGCTGGAAGTCCAAGATCAAGGTGTCAGCAGGGTTGGTTTCTCCTGAGGCCTCTCTCTTTGACTTTCAGAGCTCCCTTTGTGTTCTCACATGGTCTTTTTTTCTGTGCATGCATCTCCCTTGTATCCTGGGATCTCTTCCTCTTAGAAGGACATCAGTCAGATTGGGTAGGGCCCCCCCATATGACCTCATTTAATTTTAATTACCTCTCTGAAGGCCTTGTCTCCAAATACAGCCATATTCTAAGGTCCTGGGGGTTAGAACTTCAACATATGCATTTTGGGGAAACACAGTTCAGTCCAAAACAGTGGCTCTTTGTATACATTACATGTCTTCTCCTCTTTCATTTCTCTGATTAGATTGTGAGATATTTGAAGGTAAGGCCTTGTACAAATGGGCTTATCGGATCTTAGTATAATGCCTTATATGTAATAAATAGTCAATAAATATCTGCTGGATTTAATGTTAATTAAATCAACTCTTCAAAAATTTAGTGTAGTTATTATGCTTTTAAGGAAATGACCTATGGCCAAAACAGGGTACTTAAAATTTCTTTATGGATTTAGCCAAATGCTGCCAAGTAATTTATAAAACAAAACATTGCCAGAATACTATGTTACTCTTCTCTTGCTTTTTCCTTCAGACTTAAGTAATGCTCATTGTTCTTTTGCACACATATCCTCTCTCAGTCTTCTAAACTCAAGGTGAAAATAGAAGTCAAGACAGAACTTAATACATGTACCTTTTAAATCCATACAGTCGTTCTCTGCTTTCGACTGGCAAATGTTAAATAACGCTTGGGTGTAACAAGCCAATACACTCAGCTCTCTGGAGCTTGTGACATCAAAGACCTCATCAGCAAGCCATGCTACTCAGAATTAGATGTTCCTTGGGAATATTTTTGAAGTTATCATTGGTTAGGTTAAGAAAGTCCTTATTCCCATTTTAAAAACCTGTAAGGTTCCAAGCATTTCTGCCAACCTCCGATGTGTGGATTCCTGGATGCACTGTCAAATACATGTCTGTGTGTCAGAGGAGAATTTTTGCTGCTGCCCAAGAAGATGTATTGTTCAGCCCACAGTCTCCTCAGCGCCCCACGTCTGTGTGGATGCTTTGTTTGGAAAGGTCTGGTTCAATTTCTCAACTTGATTTGCAAGGTCCTGCTCTGCCGTCTGCTAGTCTGATCTTCTGTGTGTTTATAGAGTTGTCCTCATCAGAGGTTTGGAATATCAATTTCTGGGCACAGATTAGAGTGTACCCTCAGCCTTTCTGACAACCAGCTTTTATCAGAAACCTGCCTTAGGAGAAAGGGGCATTTAGTGTGCCTAAAGACTTGTATCCGTTCACGCCTCAGAGTTTCAGGTCCTTTAGATTCCATGGCTGCCCCCGTGAGCTGATCCGGAAGATTATGCTCTCTTCTCTTGCTAAAGGCTGCATACGTGTCTTAGTCTGATCAGACTGCTGTAACAAAATATCACAAATGGGGTGGCTTATAAACAACAGACATTTATTTCTCACAGTTCCAGAGGCTGGGAGGTCCAAGATCAAGGCACTGGCAGGTTTGGTGTCAGGTGAAGGCCCACTTTCTGGTTTATAGAAGACTGTCTTCTCACTGTATCCTCACGTGGTGGAAGGAGGTAGGGCACTTTCTCGGTTGTCTTTTATAAGGGCACTAATCCCAGTCATTAGGGCTTTGCGCTCATGACCTAGTCACCTCCTAATACCATCATGTTGGGGGTTAGGATTCAGCATATGAATTTTGGGGGGACATAATTATTCACACCATAGCAATTAGGATCTGCCCATTAGAATCTGCTGTAGAGTCCACTGCCCATTACATGCCTTCCCATCCTTCATAGAACCGTAAAGATTCTTATATTTCTCGTAATGTTTGGAGGCTTTATGCCTTTGCTTCAAGAGGAAACTTAGCACCAAACTTGAAGCTTCATCATGGTTATTCAACTCATGTAGTTATAATGTTTGCATTTTAATTTTGTTCTCCTGATGATTTAAAAAGATTATTTTCAGATAATTATACACTAGTAAAAAGTTGTGAAAATAATACAAAGAAGTCCTGTGTACCCATTACTCAGCTTTTCTCATGCTTTGTGTCTACTTTTTTCTTTCTTTCTTTTTTTTTTAAATTTTATTTATTTATTTTTGGCTGCGTTGGGTCTTTGTTGCTGCACACGGGCTTTCTCCAGTTGCGGCGAGTGGGGGCTACTCTTCGTTGTGGTGCGTGGGCTTCCTATTGCAGTGGCTTCTCTTGTTGCGGCTCTGGGCACACGGGCTTCAGTAGCTGTATGCGGGCTCAGTAGTTGCGGCTCGTGGGCTCTAGAGTGCAGGCTCAGTAGCTGTGGTGCACAGGCTTAGTTGCTCTGCGGCACGTGGGATCTTCCCGGACCAGGGCTCGAACCCATGTCCCCTGCATTGGCAGGCGGGTTCTTAACCACTGAGCCACCAGGGAAGCCCTGTGTCTACTTTTTAAAAAAAAAAAATTCATGTTTTATTTTAGGAGATTTTCACACTGATTTTTAAATTTGTTTGCATAAACTTATTGCTCGGTTCTTGATTGTAATTTTCCATAATTTATTTAGAGAAAGGTTGAAAAAAGCTGATAAATAAGTAAAATAATAGGATCTGTCATGTATGAGTTAATTTAAGCATGTTTCAGATCACCTTCCAAGGTGAAAGGGATTAGGAGTTTTTCTCCTCAGATACAAGCACAGAATAATGTCCTCAATATGGTCTCTGACGTGTTTCTGTTAATGGCCAGTCTTTCCTGTTTTTTAATGATCCAGTAGATTATTAAGTTAATAGTCTCAAGGTACTATTCTAAAATGATGCTTTAATCCCTTTCTTGAGTCATAATATTCTTGAAACTGTCATCCCCCAAACATTACTGATCTCACCCTTGTTGGAACCCATTTACTGTTTAGTATTGATAGATCACACCGTTTGGCATTGGGGTAATTATATACTATCTTATATTTTTCCAAAGTTACTTTTTAGTCTTTTCTCCCCCTTCCCCTACCCCGAGATTATAAGCATTTTGAAACTTCTGCCTTATACTTTTTATATTCTTTCTATATTCCTTAGCATAGATTTAAAATACAGAAGGTCATTTGGATATTTTTCTCCTAAAAAGTGGTGTTTTATACTTGTCCATTCTAAGTCATGCTGTACAATATGTGGGAGCGGGTGGAGCAGATTCCTTCTGATGACTGATTCTCTGGGGTTGTTAGCAGCCAAGGTTAATTGTGAGTTTTGGGGCTTCCCCTGCAGTCCGAGAGCCAAGTTTCACAAGCCGTGGCCTACAATTATGTGCAAAGAGGCTGTAAAGGTTGTGAGTTGGGAGTTTTACCCCCCTTCCTCTTAGAGGGAGGGCCCTCCCTACTCTATGATTAATTTGCTAATGGAGAGAGCAGGGCTGGTTAATGAGGCATTCTATTTCAGTGGTGTACTTAAAAGTAATTCAGTAATAATTGCTGCGTGTTATGATTCATATTCCAGAACACACAGGAGCAATAACACATCTGTTGTGAAAGTACCATTATAAGATCGAGAGGGCATTAACCTACTAGCCCTGTGTTCTCTAATGACCACAATTCCAGGAAAAAAATCAATACTGTTGTCTTTCTAAAGAGCCTGCCCTGCAAGCACTGGCCTCAGCAGGGAAAAGTGTGTTGTGGACGGGGTGCAGGAGCTTGGGTTTACTCTCTTTGTCCTCAGGCTGGTAAGGGGGGTCCACCTCTGAGAAGTTGGCCCTGTGTCGTGTCCCGAAGGGATAGGCAGGACTGGGCCTCTGGTTTCAGAAAAAGGGCGATTGTTTAGAGCTATTCTTAGGGCAAGAGCACTCATGAGTTCATCTTTTTTAAAAAAATCCTATAAGTGGACTATCTTTCACCAATCTACCCTATCCCAAGACTGAGCCCTTGGTTTTAAGGGCCATGAACAAATATTCTGCAGCTCTGATTCCCCTGAGTAAATAGGCCTCCTGCCCAGGCTAAGAGGTGGCCCTTTGGGCTTTCCCACTGGCTCTCAGGGGCCTGGGGCTGGGATTAGAAAGGGAGGAAGGAGATGATCTGAATTTGTGATTATGACTTCTCTGGACTCAAGTTCCCATTCATTTTTCAGTACTTTTGCATCCATAGTCATAGGAAAATTCCACCTTGTTCTTACTTTACATTGGCTCTCTGAACTTTGGGGGTTGTAACCTGAGAATTAGAAAAACTAATCATGTGCTATTGTCCTGTAGTATTGTGGGAAAAATAGGTATAATTGATAAGTTTAAAAAATGGCAATGTTTCATGTAACTTGAGTTAATTTTGTAGCTATTTTAAGCGACTTCTTTGCTGTCATAGGTGAACTCATGCATGTGCACAAGTCAGCATTACCAGAGGCAGAAGTCTAGGCATCTGTGGGTTTGCTTCCTTTCAATAAGAAAACCCTTAAAAAAAATTTGAACCCGTGATTTTATTAATACTTTAAAATATTTTATTAGTATAGAGTAACCAGAATTCTTAAAGCGCTAATCCGCTGTGTAAATGTTAATTTCCAACATGCAGCATGTTTATAATGCTTAAAGACACCTTTCTAAGTGTTTAACATGTATTAACTCAGTTATTCCTCATGACATTCACCAGCTAGGTACCTTTCCTAAGGACTAGAAGATGGCAGGGCTGGGATTTGTACCTTGGCAGTTTGTTCTGGAGTTTTTCTTCTTTATCACCGTGCTGTGCTTACTTTTTAGAGCTCACAATGTTTCTAACTTTCTCTTTCTTCCTCACCCACTTCTCAGGGTCTCAGCCACTTGCTCACTAATCTTACATTTACTGAGACCTGCTATTAATTAGGTGGTGTGGTTGAGTATGTGTCCTGTCCTCAAAAACCTCAGACTAGCAGTGGGAGACAGATACATAAATAGTTGTAGAGCAAGGAGCATTTGAATTCAGGAAGTAGAGCAAGAACTGTTGGAGAGGTTGAGAGGAGAAAGACGGACCCACTCTGTTGGGGAAAGAGGGGGAGCAAGGGAGCACGTGAATCTCAGGAAAGACCTCAGAGCATCAGCATTTAAAGGAAGACAAAGGATAAGGGCTGGGCAAAAAAAGACCTTAGGAAAAATTAGCCAGTGGGCATAAAATGTAGAAAGTTCAGGAATGAACTACAGTTCTATTTGAAGGCAAAAGGAAAAGTGAGTGTATTTGCCAATAGGGGAAAGGCAAAAAAATTATGGTTGGAAAGTGAAATATTGGAGTTAAAAATACCAAGGGAGAGGGGTTCTGAGGGATTTCATTGTGTGGAGAATCATAACAACAATAAATATCAAATTCAACCGAGAATTGCTTCGGGAAGTTGGCACTGGGTCATGACTTTTCTAGGGCTGATTGGTAGCCTTTGTAATAAGCTGTTTTATTGGTGCCATTTGTCTTTTGACATAAAAGTACTTGGTGCTAAGCAACCGCATGTAAAAATCAAGCCTTCCTTCTTCATAGCACATACTTCAACTCCCTGGGGACCAGAGCTATGATGTAGGCAGGGTCACCATCATCTTGATTCAAAAGACATTTTGAGGTATGTATTATAGACAAATTTCTTAACTAGCATGTGAAGTATATAGTAAGTCAGCATGACCTTATACTGGGATAATGGAGCTGAATTTATACCTGGGCCCTCTCTGCCTGTGATAAAATTGCTTGTTAATTCTTAGTAGGTGATTTTTTTTTTTTTTTTTTGGTGGATTGCTGACTGTAATAATTCTTATCTTTAGAAGTGATGCCAAAAGTGAAATCTTCTCACTGTGTGTGTTCCCTCACTCTATCCTTCCATAACACACACACACATTCAGTTCCTGGGAGACCCTCACACTTTTAACAAGTGCTTTACATAGTTACCAATACCTGAATTGTAACTATATCAAAACATTCTATGAAATGCTTCATGCATAATATAATATTCCTTATTCAAAGTTGGAAGGAGGTATGATAGCTGGCATATGTAGGTTTGAAACACAGCTCATTTTCATTGCCAGAATTTATTTTTGTTATACTATTCCATGGAGTCTAAAAATAAAGATATGATTGTAAAATTATAATAACCCAGAATTAAGAGGATAAAATACTATTTGTGAGTCCTTGTTTTGCAAATATTTAACAGTGTTTAATTTGTACAAAAAAATCCACAAAAACAAAACCTGTTCATTATTTTTTTGTTGATTTTTAATTTTTACATCTTTCCAACAGTTATGTCAGTAGTAATATATTAATGGGCTCAAACACCTCCAAATATATTTATAAATGTGAGTGAGGGGGTAGTTTTATCTGCTATTGTGTCCATCTAGCTACTTGTCTATTTAATTGCATCTGTTACTTTTTTTAAAAATTTATTATTTATTTTTGGCTGCGTTGGGTCTTCGTTGCTGCGCGTGGGCTTTCTCTAGTTGCGGTGAGTGGAGGCTACTCTTCGTTGCAGTGCGTGGGCTTCTCGTTGCGGTGGCTTTTGTTGCAGAGCATGGGCTCTAGGCACGTTGGCTTCAGTAGTTGTGGCTCGTGGGCTCTAGAGCGCAGGCTCAGTAGTTGTGGCACACAGGCTTAGTTGCTCCGCGGCATGTGGGATCTTCCCAGACTAGGCCTCGAACCTGTGTCCCCTGCATTGGCAGGCGGATTCTTAACTACTGCGCCACCAGGGAAGCCCTGTTACTTTTCTTATATGTACATATTATGGGGTTTCTTCGTACTTTGTTGATTTAAAAGACAAGTTTTTCTGATTGACGTGTCTGTATAAGGTCTGTCAACCTAAAAGAAAATAGTGTTTTTTCATGGATTCAGTCAATCAGTCTATCAGTGTTAATGAATGCCCACCATGTGTTAGGATAGTTGCTTAGTGGTGAACAGAACTGTCACCTTCCCATACCTCATGGAACTTAACAATGAGGTCCTGGAGACAGGCATCGAATAAGTTAACAAACAAGTAAATACAAATTATCAATTGTGCTTGGGAATACAGTAAACTATTTTTTCCTGTTGAAGAGAAAAAGGGGCTATTATTAAAGAGAGGCACGTGTCTGGAGGATCATACTGTAGACGTGGTTATCAGGGCTAATGTCTGCTGCTATTTCTGTGGACTTTTATTTATTTGCCTTTCTAGATTGTAAATGGTGGTAGTCAGTTTTAGGAATTTAAATTTCTTCTTCACTTTTTCTTTTTAGGTGTTGTGAAAGTATTTCTTGGATTATTTAAAGTTCAGTATATGTTAATTTGGGTCTAGTATTTATCTTATCTCAAATTGTGTGATGTGTATATTAAATTATTCACTGCTAAAGGAAGTGATATAATTTAATTATAAAATATATATAATTTATAGAATAAAAAATAAAATTTCCTCTAGTGGTAAATAGTTTATTTTTTCGTGAATTTAAGTAGAGGAATGTGGATTATCTTTGTTTTTAGTCCTTTTTTTTTTTTTTTAGCACTTAGGACTTTTAATTTTGGCATTTGCTCACATGTAAGCAGTTTCTAATAATTGTGCAGGATGGAGACATTTGAGACACAGGCGGAAGAGAAAGAAAGCATTTCCTAAAAGAGCATACTATTTTCATGGCATATTTAAAGCCCTGGTTATATAACAAAATTTCCATGCTGAAATACACAGTGGAATCCTTTGAGTTCTACCAAAACTTTTCAGCTTCCTATGGGCAAACCTCTGGTGTCCTAAACTCTGTTAGAATTGGGAGTTAGTGTGGCATTCTGACATTCAGCATTCCCTCCTGCATCTTGGCCTAATGACAGGAAAATTATTAATAAGCTGTTCTCAGCTTAGGGGGTACCAATTGGCCTTAAATTTATAGATGCACAGCTTCTTAAGAGTTCTGTTCACATATTCACCTCTGCAATCTCCAGAAGTATGCATGGCTAAGCATACCGTGTTGCTATTAAAAAAATGTTCAAAATATAAGTTTAGTCTACAGAAGGCTTATAGAACAACCTGAATCCTTATCCTTTTACCTACAGCTTTTAATTTATTTTTATTTTTAAATTTTTATTTATTTTTTAAAATTAATTAATTTTATTTTATTTTATTTTTGGCTGCTTTGGGTCTTTTGTTGCTGTGCACGGGCTTTCTCTAGTTGTGGCGAGAGGGGGCTATTCTTCGTTGCGGTTGCACGGGCTTCTCATTGCAGTGGCTTCTCTTGTTGCGGAGCACGGGCTCTAGGCACGCAGGCTTCGGTAGCTGTGGTTCGCGGGCTCTAGAGGGCAAGATCAGTAGTTGTGGTGCGTGGGCTTAGTTGCTCCAAGGCTTGTGGGATCTTCCTGGACCAGGGATCAAACCTGTGTCCTCTGCATTGGCAGGCAGATTCTTAACCACTGCCCCCTAGAGCTTTTTAAACACTTCCGCAGTTTGGACCTTCCCTCAGATCTGAAAGTAATCCTTTTCCTAGCCAAAAAAGTCTAAGAATCCTCATTTTTATGACTTAGGACCAGTATTCTTCACCCCTTGTTTTCTTCTGATTGGTTACTTGGGTTCTATTGAGTAACCTTTTTTTTCCTTTCAATGCGAGTTGGCTCTAGTTGTAGTTACCAGGTCCTGTGTTCATTCCTCCGCCCTGCCTTGGTGTGTTCTATCTGATAAGCATTCCATTTACTCTGTATTGGTGCCCTGCTTTCTATAGACAGACCCCCTCAGTGACTGAATCTTGCCCCTAAACCCCTGCCACTGTGCCTCTCTTACACAGACTGTTTACTTCTCTGTTGCAACACCAGTTGACTTTCTGTTCCTGAATTTCCCAATGCTGTGCCCTGTGGTCCATTGCTGGAACGTCCTGTTGCCCATCTCCATGCTGGCTTGGCTTGTGTCTTTTTGATCTTCTCACTGGGATCTTTACCAATCCGCTACATCTTGATCTTTGGGTTTGGCCAGCACCAAATCTCACTCACTGTGGAGTACGTCATTGACATTTAATATTGTCTTGGCTCCTGGGTGGAATTCAAAGGTATTAGAATTCATTTTGGCTGAATAAACATTTATTGAACACCAGCTGGGTATAAGGCAATGCTTTGTATTGTGACAGAGAGTTGAGTGAGACCTGATCCCAGTTTCTAGAGCCACATAATCAGTTGAGAGGACAAAATAAAATTGGTACATGATACATGATGAGTAAAGGAATGGCCTAAAAAAATGAAGCACACACACATACACACACATAATTTTACATAATTGTAGAACTTGCTTCAGAAAGACCTAATTATACCCATGCTTTATCAGTTCTGGATATACCTGAATTCATGAAACTTGCTTATTCAGTCTTCTTAAGGGAATTTGGTGAAATGTTTCATGATTTCTTAAAATTTCTTGCTTTTATTTTTGTCCCTCTTTACATCAATGAGCTTTATAAAAGTATTTCAAATTAGCATGCATGTTTTAGAAAGAATGAAGCCATTTTTTGATGGGTTTATCCCTGTAACAATAGGAGAAAGACTTCTGTGGAATGTTTGCTGCATTCTCTATCCATAGGATTCATAGAGCTCAATAACTTCAAGAAATGTCATGGGCCACTTAATTACATATTCTGTCTCTCAATAGATTAAAACTTTGGGGTTTAACTCTCTTTTGTGTCCTATTCACCATTCTTCTTTGATTTTTAAGTAAATCTAAACTAAATATTTCTTACAGCATTTGAAATCCCTTACTGTCTCCTAGTTCTTCCTTTTTAAGCCTTTTATTTTCTTTTAGCAACTGAATGTCTTTATCCATTCCTCCATAATTCAGCATTATCCTCTCAACTCATTGTATTGCCTTTCTTTGACTCCATGTTGTCCATGTTCTGTATAAAATAAAGAAGCCTTTGAAAGGCTGATCAATGAATGGTAAGTAAAATAGAGGGATTTTTTTTTCAGGATTACAAATTATTCTATTGCTGTACAAAAGTTAACAGTAAAGCCCCTATTATAATCATTGAAATATAGCCTTAAGAGTTGGTCAGTTTTCAATTTTAGAATTTTCTTTGTTGCTGATTCTGTCGTTTTCTATTAAATATATATTTTTTGATCCCTACATATACGTTTTATTTTAATAGACAGTTGTCATGTTTCTATCTTTCAAGTTAGCTACAACTAAGCTGGTGTAATTTACAAAACTGCATTTCAGCTCTATTTCTCATATTCCCATTTCATCTGTATAGCTTGTCACTGTGTCACAAGAGAAAATTCCCTGTGGCTCATCCCTAAGCCCTGACTTGATATTATTGCATTTTTCCCCTTGTGATGATATTAATTTAACCTATGATGGACCAATGTTTTTGAAGAAAGAAGTGTATTATTTTAGTAGGATTAAATAAATTACAATATTTTTTGAGAGAAAGATAGCATGAATGTGCTTTTGTTTTTAGGTTTTTTTAAATTTATTTATCTTATTTATTTATTTATTTTGTGGCTGCTTTGGGTGTTGGTTGCTGCGCATGGGCTTTCTCTAGTTGCAGCGAGCAGGGGCTACTCTTCGCTGCGGTGCGCAGGCTTCTCTTGTTGCAGAGCACAAATGTGCTTTTGAAGGGTACTGTTAATGTATATTTTAATGTAAATATTTTCTAATCAGTTGCCAATATTTAAGTATGTTTTTCTGCCTGCTTCAGGTAAGTCAAATGGTCTTCTAATATCTAGGCTCAGTATGTTTTTCTAAGATAGAAACTAAATTTACAGTTTTTAGATTTCAAAAATAACTATTTAGCCAGTTTTTTTCTTTTATTTTTCCTATATTACAGAGAGTCATTAATTTTTTTTTTTTTAATAAGGACCAAAAATCCTGATGGTCATTTTTGTTTTCCTTTTTTTTTTTAGATTTTTTTGGTATGGACCTTTTTTTTTTTTTAACACCTTTATTGGAGTATAATTGCTTTACAATGTTGTGTTAGTTGCTGCTGTATAGCAAAGTGAATCAGCTCTATGTATATATATATCTGATGGATCAATTTTTTTTTTTTTTTTTTTTTTGCGGCACACGGGCCTCTCACCGTTGTGGCCTCTCCCGTTGCGGCGCACAGGCTCCGAACGCGCAGGCTCAGCGGCCATGGCTCACGGGCTCAGCCGCTCCATGGCATGTGGGATCTTACCGGACCGGGACACGAACCCGTGTCCCCTGCATCGGCAGGCGGACTCTCAACCACTGCACCACCAGGGAACCCCTGATGGATCAATTTTTAATCTCAAATTTTCAATAGAATTTTTTTAAAAGGCAAGGTTTATAAAGCTAACTTCATATTAGATGGGTATGGGACATTCTGTTTCTTATAAACGAGGAGCAAAATCACTGGATATTTTGTACTAGTCTTTGAGATTAGCCTTTTATTTTCTTTTAGCAACTGAATGTCTTTATCCATTCCTCCATAATTCAGCATTATCCTCTCAACTCATTGTATTGCCTTTCTTTCTTTTTTTTAAATAAATATACAGAGAGTTCTTTATCCTGATTTTTATTTATCTTGTTTTTTTTTTAAATATTTATTTATTTATTTATTTATGGCTGTGTTGGTTCTTCATTTCTGTGCGAGGGCTTTCTCTAGTTGCGGCAAGTGGGGGCCACTCTTCATCGTGGTGTGAGGGCCTCTCACCATTGTGGCCTCTCTTGTTGCGGAGCACAAGCTCCAGACGTACAGGCTCAGTAGTTGTGGCTCACGGGCCTAGTTGCTCCGTAGCACATGGGATCTTCCCAGACCAGGGGTCGAACCCGTGTCCCCTGTAATGGCAGGCAGATTCTCAACCACTGCACCACCAGGGAAGCCCCTGTACTGCCTTTCTTGGAAGTAATACAATTGCCTTTCTTTCTCATTGTATTGCCATTATTATCTAAAATAATCATTATATTACACTAATGAGAGTTTCCTTATGTAAAGGTAATTTTGCTTATACAGCATTTTTCATTTAAAAGAAACAACATCTTTGCTGACTGCCAGCTCTACTGCAGGAATGTTTTAAAACAGAGAATACAATCCTGCTTAGACTTGTTGGCCCACATGAATCAATCAGGGGCATAGTCATAACTAACTTCAAAGTGGTAGTATTAATATAATTGGTTTTTCCCCTTTTTGAAACATGTGATGACTTTTTATTTTATCTGTAGTATTAAGTCATAGGTTATTTTTGTGAAGAGGGTACTAATGATGGTTTGCAGACCAGCTTAAAGGATACTTTTAACAAGTTAGTTGCCCAGGGAGAATTAATTACAGTGTTAATAAGAATAATGATTTGTGGAGGAGTAGCAGGTGGAAGGGACATTGAGAAAGAGCACATATGACAAGAACCCCTGAATGCTTATTTGTGATCAGGTGACCATTAAGCGATTTCTGGGTAATAATATACCCACTTGTATCCTTTCAAGCAGCAGGGTAACTATCTGCCTATTTAAGAATTCAGCAACACACCTTCACTGTGCTTGGGCTACTTTCTTTCCTGCCTTCTGATATAATTATCTCCACCTGTGCTCAAATCTTCCATAATGACACCAATATGGAAAAGATAGAAAAGGTAAATCCTTTGTTGTTAAAGTGGGGTCTGATTCCTCAGGACACCTTGATTTTCTACGCTGGTAGGGATTTCAGTATTCCGTTCCTACTCCTCCCGAATTCCCACCTGAGAGCAACACCTCTTTGACATCCTGAGGTGCGTGGGGATATAATTTACCAGTACCCAGAGCCTGCTGGCTGTGCTTTTTATTCCGTCTTCTTGGGGAAGGAGGACAGTGCAGTTTCAAAACTGGAATGGTGATTATGGCTTTCTGATCTACTGCTGCCTGTTCGGCATGTTAAACAAGAAAAGGAAGGGAAGTTTAATGCAAATCACCGTCTCTTTGAGGCCAGGTCATCTTTAGCTGTTTCACACTGCAGTACCCTTTGGAGAAACTGTTTTTCACTTGGGTGCTTTCAGATGTTGCTTTGAAGAAACTGGAAGCTTGGGGCTGAACGTCCTTGTGTAGGCCCAAGGACAAGCCAGAGCCCAGACTCTTCTTGTTCAGGTGGAGACAGGCTGTCGCTCCCTTGGCTAGAGTTCTCTGATCCTTGACACCAAAAGTATGCACAAGTTAGGTCTACAGGGACCTGTTTTGTGGACATATAAGTGAATTTTAACATCTTCATCTGTGGTAAAGTGTAGGTAAAAATATCTCACAGGGTTGTTGAGGGGATTAAAAAATAGAATGTGATAACCCAAAATAGTTCTTCATACATGATAAGCACTCAATAAATGTTCATTTATTTCCTTGCATGTGACAGACCAGTGTAGCAGACATCTTCCATGGTGGATGAGCATGAGGCAGAATGAGAATATTTACAGTGTTAGTCAGGCAAGAAATAATTCATGGCAGCAGTCTCTGACATCTTCACTGATTAAACAGAGTTACTGCACAAGCAGCCTTGGTGAGGATGTGGGTTGCTAGAGCTGAAAGTAGGCCTGACTCTATTAAGGACACACACAAAAATCTCTAGCAGTTTGCTTGTGGAGTGCTCAGGTTTGGTTTTTCTGTGAGTCATTGAGAGCATCCCACCTAGGACCGAATGACTTGCTGATGTGGTCAAATGGTGGGCGGGGGAGGCTGGTTAGGTTGCTCTGATGATACTCAGAAAGAGATAACAAGCTTATGAAATGGACTTCATAGGTTTGATGCTTTTCAGCTCTTGATGCCTTCAGAAGCTGCAGGAAAGATTCTGGGTGTCAGTTACAGACCGCCATTCATTTCACATCTCAAGAGCATGTACATCGTTAACAGGGGGCTTAGATGAGTAAGAGCCTTCTTTAGGTGAAGAAAGACCTGGGAAAGATGATTGTGAATATCTTCTGTTCTTTTCAGGGCTGTGGTATGGGTGGGTGTGGTGGAGATTACCTTATTGATCATATATACACAGGTATTCTTAAATTCAGGTAAACCTAATTTGCAGCTCTGGATAGGAGGAGAGATGATGGATCTCTAGTTTCAAAGATGAACCTTCTAGAGCAGCCCTGACCAACAGAAATAAAATGCCAGTCACACATATTATTTCAAATTTTTTAGTAGCCATACTAAAAAGTAATAGAAGTAGAAAAGGTGCAAATAATTCCGATACTATTTTATTTAACCCAGTATATTCAAAATATTATCATTTCCATATGTAACAACATAAAAAATTAGATATTCTATATTCTTTTGTTTTTAGAATCAAATCTTCAAAATCCAGTGTGCCTTTTACATTGACAACATATGATAACAAGTGCTGTTGAGCACTTAGTACTTGCCAAGCATCACTGTAAGCTCTTTAAATGCGTTAAGTTATTTAATCAGACCTTAAATGTCAGACCTTAGGTACTAGTATTATTCCCATTTTACAGATAAGAAAACAGACTCAGAGAGGATAAGGAAGTTTCCTCAGGTTATAGAGCAACTAGGTGGCAAAGCTAGGATACAGTCTCAGGCAATCCAGCTCCAGAATGTGTGATGTTAATAGCAGGTTATCCTGCCTCAGTTAACACCATCCTCCGGGGTAGGGCACTGAATGAGTGGAACTTTGCCGTTGAAAAGAGAGATCAATGCTGGAGACTGACATCATCTAAACTGGCATCTGGGAATGTAAAAACTGGAATCCTTGGGCTTCCCTGGTGGCTCAGTGGTTGAGAGTCCGCCTGCCGATGCAGGGGATATGGGTTCGTGCCCCAGTCCGGGAAGATCCCACATGCCGCGGAGCGGCTGGGCCCGTGAGCCATGGCCACTGAGCCTGCGCGTCCGGAGCCTGTGCTCCGCAATGGGAGAGGCCACAGCAGTGAGAGGCCCAAGTACCGCAAAAAAAAAAAAAAAAAAAAAAAAAAGGAATCTTTTACCACAGCCCCACTATAGTGAGCTGTTTCGTCTGCACCACAAAATGTAGAACCGATAGTCCTAAGAGTTTCCTCTTTGTTTTTCTGACTTTTCTTCCTTCTTGCGCTGGCTTTAGCATGCAGTGTTCCTCATTGAAATCCTATCTTTTATGGATCTTTTTTTCCTCTGGGGGTGGAGTGGTAGTGGTGGTGGTGGTGATGGTAGAATGTTCCAGTCCTCCTGAGTGCTTTTGCTTTCCTATCTCTGGTGTTCCTGACCATGTAAACTGTGACATTCTGATCTTTGAGTATTATTTAATTCCCCTGTGTGGGCTTCATTCACAGTTAACATTTAATGAGCTGGGGCAGAATGGCCTGGGCTCAGCATAAACCCTGTCAGGATTAGTTTGATGTGACTTTGGAGTTAGGTTTTATTGACATTTTACATGCCACAGTTGATTTGGGAAATTGCATCTGTTACCAGACCCTTATTCCTGACCCTAATGGGGAAGTTGATATTTGCCACATTTTTAGCAACAACGATTTTAACAAGAGGGACCTTTGTCTTTTCCACAGAGGTTTCCCCACAGCCGTGGACTGGTGAGGAGAAAATAGGGACTCAGTGAATATTTATTAAATGAATGAATTTTGGTGCTCTCAGTTCTATTATATTTTTATTTCTGTTTCATTGACACTCTTGTTATAGAAAACACAACTTCTCCCAAATTTAGTTATTTTAATACAAAACTATAATTTTGAAAATAAAGAAAAAAACAAGAGAGACAAGAAGGTAAACACTAACTGAAATGTGACTAACAGTCCCCAGATTTAAAGAGCATTAGCTGTCGTGGGTTAATTTTTTTTTTCTCTTTCTGCCTTATTTTATTGTGGCAATTTGAACACATATGTATACAAAGGTAGTATAATATATCTTCTGAACTTCAAGAATTAGCTACAGTTTGTTAATCTTACTTATCTAACATCACATCATGTCCTTTTTTTTTTTTTTTTCCTGTCTCTGGAGTATTTTAAGGCAAATCCTTAATAATAGCATGTCATTTTACCTCAGAAGTCTTCAGTATGCATTTGTAACTGAGAAGGACCATTTTTAAAAAATTAATTATTATTTCCTCATCACACCTAATATAATGAATGTTAATTTCAAGGGTTAATATAGCAGTCCATATTTCCAGTGATCTCAAGGATATGTTTTTATCGTTGTTCCCTGTCCCTGTCCCAATTCAGGATCTAAACAGTGTCTACATTTTGCAGTGTTTATTGGGTCTCTTAAGTCTTTTCTTTTATTATTTCCTTCTGTCCCCTGGTATTCTGTTTTTTTCACCTTATGCCTTTGACTTGTTGGCAGAAAAGCTCGTTTATAGGTTCAGATGTGCCATATTGTGGATTTGGCTGATGGCTTTCTCATGGTGTGTTAACCTTTCACTGGTTCCTCTATAACCTGTATTTTCTGTAAGTTGGATATTAGGTCTAGAGATGTGATTAGATTCAGCCTTTTTGTTTACTTATTTACTTTGGGAAAAATATCTCATAGGTGGTGCTGTGTATGTTTACCTTCCTTCAACAGGGACAAGATGTTTGGCTATCCCTCCTTCACTGGCACTCCTCAAGGAGGTGCAGAAGCTGTCAGCCTGATTCCATTATAAAGTTCCCCATCATTCTTTCACCTGATGGACTTGGTATCCGTTGATAATCACTGCCCATTCTTTCTCTTCAGAATTAGAAAATGGTGATTTTTCTAATTCTGTCATTTCTTCAACATATATTGACTCGAATTCTATAAAGAAGAATTCCCTCTCATCTACTGTTTGATTACCTTGACATATAGTTTGCACAGAAAAGGCAAGATAAATACTTGATTCTTTTTCCATATTTATAAATTTGGGGAGTAATAAATTTGTGTCCTTGGAACCTCTAGTAAGGAGTAATTAACTTTCCCCATAAGTATTATCATGAACTCATGAATTTTTAGACATTGAATATCTTTCAATCCATTGCAGTCATTATTCTTTTTGCTCAAGTTGCCCTGTCTTAGGCCACTTTGACCCCTGTGTCTTTCTGACACAACCTTATCAATCTTTGATCAAGTATGGATTTTTAATCTCTAATCTCGTTGACTGATTTCTAAAGGGTGCTTGAAATAACTCTGTGGGCATCTTGACTATCTGATGACAAGTAGGCATTTGGGGATTGAGAGGGAGCAATGAAGTATTTCTCCAGATGTTACCATGTTAGATCTTCTTCATTTTGAGGAGAAAAATTAGAAGGTAGCTTTGTGGTAAGATCTCCGTGGCAGGTTCTGATGTTAAAATGAAGATGATGGAACTGTTTTCTCATAGAATAGGGTATGAGTAAGGGCACTGGTCTGGAGTAAGACATACTGGCTCCAAATCCCTGCCTGACCACTTCCTAGCTCTACAGCTTGATCAAGTTATTCATACTCTTCACATTGCCATTTTTTCATTCTCTAAAGTGCAGATGGTAATAATACGTACCTCTTAGAGTGGCTGCATGATTTACTTGAAGTAGTAAAACACCCAGCACAAAGCCTGCCACACAAGGGAAATGTTCAGTAAGTGGTAGCTTAAAAATGGCAGCAAGTCATATCCATGGGATTTGGCATTAAGTCTGAATCTGTTACTTCACTTTGTGCAGACATGAAGGAGGATTTTCTGAGAAAACAAGGATTTTCTTTCATTTTCATTATGCAGGTCTTGAAGTTTCCTGTGTTGATTTGTGGGACTAGAAGAAAACATTTTCTCATTCCACAGCATCATGCGACTGTTGCTTATTTCTGGCTAACAATGTGAAACCTCAGATGGAAGTATGTTAACTCAGGGTTCAGTACAACTGTTCAGCAAAGCTAAGCAGACTTTATTTAAAAAAAGTGCTTGTTCTCTTTTTCTGGACACACAACTCTTAAGAACTATGCATTACATTGTTAAGTAGTGGCTTGGGGATGCTTTTCATATAAATGAATTTTCCAGTCAGTTGAAAGTTACCCTCTTCAAATGATAAACTTTAAAAATATTTTGATAGCTTTTGATAGAAGTTTTACTAAAAATGTAAGCAGAGACAATTGAAACATCTCTTAACCTTGTCTTTATGACTGCATCAGACAGTTATTGCTACGTAACAAATCCCACAACTCAGTGGCTTAAGATAATTTTCATTCATTCTGTTTTCCCCAGATGCTGATTGGCTGGGGGTCATTCTAGGTTATGTTGCAGGCCTATCTGAGCTTGTGTTCTCACTGTGGATTGGGCTTGGGTCTGAGGCCCAGTCTGAAGGGGCAGCAGACCAAGGAAAGCTTTTCTTATGACAATGGTAGAGATAAAAGAGGACTAGCCCAATGGCTCAAGCACCTTTCAAATCTCTCCTTGTAGCACATCTGATTCCATTCCATTGGTCAAAGTAGGTCCCTTACTGAGCCTAACATCAGTGGCACAGGGAAGTATATCTCTTTCATAAATGTGGGGAAGGAAAGAGTTTGCTGAACAGTAGATCATACTAACCAAGGTCATTGATATGATTATCTAACATGGTGTTACCTTATATGTACAATTATTTTTTGTACCTTTAGTAGCCATCAGTCCTACCTTTCACCTTGTTCATTCTGTACCACAGATAACTAAGTCTTTTAAGAATCATTTTTAGGTAAGGATAAATACATTCTATATGAGGATTTAAGGCCTTCTGGGAAGTGAAGCATTTTCATGGCTATTTTGGATACTTGGTAAACTTTTCCTTTACTTTTCTGTATATAATTTGTTCTAAAAAGAATCCCTGATGTAGCCAGAAATTTGACTTCTGGGAGTAAGAGGTTAACTCAGTCTGTAAAGGTAAACCTCTAGGAAACAGAGGTTAATTCATTTTGTTACAGTAACTGGGTCATGCAATCTACCAGTAACTCTAGATTTTCAGATTCTAATCTTTTATCTTCAGCTGACTTACAGAACAACAGGGGCAAATTGCCTGGGGGGTGCTTGTAAATGTAACCAGTGGAGATGATCAGTATGAAAGCTTGAGGAGTTGTGGTAGCAATCAAATATCAAATAAAATTATTTTCAACTATTTTAAAATCATATTAATATAAAATTCTAATTCCTAATTATTTTGCTTGAGATGCACTGAAATTTACTTTACCTTAGTGCAATCAAAGGAGAAAGGCATTATTTTAAAAAATTAGTGTTATGAACCTACTGAAAAAATGTACATTATAAGAATTATAATTAGTGCTAATTTCAAGTGTGCTTAATCTGTTCACAAAGCAGACCCAATGGACTTTAAATTCACAATCTCCACAATGAATTAAAAGTAATAGAGTGTTTTTTATTTTAAATATTTTCCACAATAAATCATATTTTCTTAATTCAAAATTTATTTTTAACTAAATCACATGGGTAGGATTTTACCATGTTTACAAAATTATGTATTTTTCACACACAAGGAAAGCACTGCCAATCTCATATAGTTACTTTTGATATGAAATGGTTCAGCAAGTGATATGGTCGGTGGCTAGTATTTTTCTCTCCCTTCGAGTTCTCTCTCTCTCTCTCTCTTTTTTGTGTGTGTGTGTGTGTGTGTATAAAGCCTTAAACGTAGCGAATGTAATGTAATCTAACTGGGAGAGAGGAGGAGCTGTCACCTCCATAAGTACCTCCCTATCTCCATTAGCTAGGGGTTTAATTTAACAGTACATTCTCCTACAAACGTATGGACACCAAGGCGGGGAAAGTGGCGGGGGGGCGTTGTTGTTGGTGGTGGGATGAATTGGGAGATTGGGATTGACATCTGTACACTAATGTATAAAATGGATAACTAATAAGAACCTGCTGTATAAAAAAAATAATATAAAATTCAAAAAATAAATAACAACAACAACAACAAAAACACACGATAAATTCTCCTTAGGCCTTTCAGTTTCTTACAGGAAGAAAAAAGAATTTTGTAATAAACTACTACGATGTTTGATTTGATGGGAAATCCCAGCCTGCCGAGGGATTTCCAATCTTGTCATCCCCCAGTAGAGATTTTAAAAAAGGTAGATTTTATACCACAGAAACCACTACCCCTATTTTTAGCCATTCTTCTGTCCATGACTTTCCTGTGGAATTACCAATCCCTACCTGGTGTGTTCTCAGTCTTCCAGACCCACAGATGAGGGCGTGGTGATGGCTGTTATTTCCACTGCTGACATTATGATTTATGAGAATTTCAGGGTAAAATATGTGTTCGAGATCCCACAAAGCATGGTTCAATTGGCATAGATTTTCTCTCATCCCAGTCATGACATAGGTTTTTTAAAAGTTGTTTTTTGTTTTTCAGTATTTTATTACTATTCGTCTTATCATTTATTGAGGGGTTATTCTATGCTGGGCACTGTGCTAAGGATTCCTATACTGTGCATGTATAGAAATCTCATTTAATTCCCACAGCTCTCTTCGGTAAGTGTTCCTCCAACCCATTGGATGCGTGAGGATTTGGAGACACAGAGAGGATCAGCAGTTTGCCCAGTTTGTCACATGGCTGGTAAGAAGCGGGGTAGGGCCCCAGTTTAAGTGTGTGTCTCTGTCGAGGCTATACCCGTGAGCACTATGCCATGTGCCCCATTACTCTGTGATCCGCTTCCTTTGGTCTTCACATTTCGAATTATGGTACTTCAGGCAGTTTTCCCTCTTTTCATTCTTGAGTCCCAAGTTTAGTTACCATCTTTCTTTTTGGTCTGCTAAAGGGAACAACCATTATTTAATCATTTAATTTAATAGACATGTATAAAACATCAGCTGCGTGAGGAGTACTGTGTTAGGAGCTGGAGCTACAAAAAATTGCGTTTTTTTGTTTTTCTATTACAGTCTATAAAACATTTGAGGTAGCTGATAAAATAAGAAAGATCAAAATAAATCTCAAAGACCATGAAGATATGATGGCTTCCTTCAAGGAAACTATCTAGAAGAGTCCCACTTGCAGGTCATTTTTTCATGTTCTTTGTCTATCTGGTCTGCTCTGAGAACATAAAGAATACTTCTGTGGGCACTTTCCATCTCAGACTTTACTTAGAGGTCTCTACCATCACCTTGAGCCCTGGGTTCAAGCCCTCCTGATTCATGATCATGACGACCAGCATCTCCTGTAGATTTTGTAGCGTGCAGAATATTTTCGCATGGATTGTCTTGTTTGTTCCCTACAACTTTGAGAAGCAGCAGTCATACCGAAACTGAGTCATGTAAATTACAGCTTGCCCACATTCTGCCAGGCTCCTCCAAACCTCACTGCTTCCTTGAATTATCCACTGGACTTGCATTCTTCTGACTTGGGGTTCCTTCCTCCTGTTTCGCTTCTTCTTTCGTGGGCTTTTTGCAGCAGCCCCACTCCCCTTCACGTCTCAGCACATTTGTTACTGGTTTCACCCTTGTCTCAGATGGCAGCTTCTCCTCCATGGCCTAGGGGCCACCTGGCAGACCCTCCAGAAATATCCCTCGATGGTCACTTGTGTCTTTTTTTGAAATTAATTAATTGTATTTATTTTTGGCTGCATTGGGTCTTCGTTGCTGCTCGCAGGCTTTCTCTAGTTGTGGCGAGCAGGGCCTACTCTTCATTGTGGTGCACGGGCTTCTCACTGCGGTGGCTTCTCTTGTTGCGGAGCATGGGCTCTAGAGGGCAGGCTCAGTAGTAGTGGCGCACGGGCTTAGTTGCTCCGCGGCATGTGGGATCTTCCCAGACCAGGGGTCGAACCCGTGGCCCCTGCATGGGCAGGTGGATTCTCAACCACTGCGCCACCAGGGAAGCCCTGGTCACTTGTATCTTTAACATTTTTTTACATTGTTGAACAATAGCTAGAAGTTACCTAAATCTACTTTTTCATTTCTCACTTCCCACCATATAACTTTTTAATGACATAAATATAAATGTTGTTCAAACATCCAACTATCTTACTGTCTCCATTTACTAGTTACTAGTTTATAGTGTTCAGGTAACGGTGGATCTATTTGTAGAGCCTGAGGAAAATGACAGAAGATATGTTCTTTGACAATGGTCTTTCAAATATTTGGACACATTTGTCGTGTAAATATTCCTAGAGCAGAGGAACTGTGTTATCTGTGCCTAACAGAGATGAAAACAGAAATCGACCAGAAGGTCTGTCTTCCTTCAGCCAAGTGGGAAGTGATGTTCCTACAAGTTGCCACAAGTACCTGGCTGATGATAACCTCCTCTTGATCAGTTTCAGCTGGCACTGGAAATCTGAGATATGACTAAAGGATGTGTCAGGGAGGAAAAAATTTCTTAAATGATGTTTAAACAAAAAGTGGTAGGTACATAACATTACCCTATCCATGTTAGAAAACATCCTAAATGTAAAAGGATCTTCCAAAAATTAGTTTAAAAAAATGTTTTCAGTTACTTTGCGTTTTGTTAACATTTACCCTTTTAAACCCTTGCCAGATTTAGCAAATAAAAGTACAAGACACCCAGTTAAATTTTAATTTCAGGTAAATAATGAAAACTTTTTTCATAAAAGTATGTCCTGTGCAATTTTGGGGACCCTCTTATACTAAAAACTTAGTTGTCATTTTTTTTGAAATTTATAATTAGCTGGGCATCCTGTATTTTATCTGGAAATCCTACTTTTAAAAAAGTTTAATGATCTATATTTACCTACTAGGTAAGTTAGAGTATTTATTCTTTTTTAAATGTAAATAAGGTTTACAGAAGCAATTGCTCTAAATTTAGTTCTTCTGATAGAAATTTAACTTAGATAACCAAGGAAGCGTAGGCATTTAAAAGCTGATGTGACTGCAACTTGATTAGATTAAAATGAAGAGATGGGGCAGAATCCCTGATATAGGAAAGTAGGATTTGTAGTTAATATTCAATCAGTATTTGTTTTCTTTTAACGTTTCCCCATTGCTCCTAATTCTGTCGTCTGGAGGCTATAGAAGAAAACAATGAAGATGATGTTATTAATGATAGCACTTGCTGAGATCAATTACATGCTAGGTACTGTTCTAGTGTTTGCTTTAATTAATTTAATCTTTACAACAGCCTTATAAAATAGGTGCTTTTATGATTTCTTTTTTACAAATTAGGAAACTGAAGCATGAAGACATTAATTAGCTTAACCAAGGCCATATCTCTGTCAACTCTTGAAGTATTTTCTTTTTTGTAGTCTTCTAAGTTTTCAACTCCTTCTTTTATACCTTACAGGACAAGGTCTCTAGACCCCTTTCTATCTTCGCTCAACTCTGGACTTGCTGTAGTTTGCCAGTGCCCTTGAATATGTTACGGTCAAAATTTAAAAGTTGGCTTCACGTGTAGTATAATTTATAAGCAGGGAACAGCAGGATTTTTAATGGCCTTTGTACTGGATGCTGTGGTTCTAATAGTGGCCCAAGCTTTACATGAGATTTTGTTTGTTTGTTTGCATTTGTGGCGAATATACTTCCATATAACACCATTGCCTCAGACTGAACTTTTAGTCAGATAAAACTTCTAGGGTGTCTATCTACACAAAATGCAAGTAAGTTAAGTCTCCCTCAGTTTGTACACATACAGTTTTGTTTTGTTTTTTGTTTATTTGTATAATTTTTAGGAAGTGTTTGTTGTACCTCACTCTTCCTGCCTGATATCATCTTGTATAATGCTTTATAAGATATCATAACTGTAGTAGTAATATATGTTGAGAACAGAGAGCCAGACTCCGAGGGAAAGCATGTGTATGATGTGTGAGCCCCTCCTGGGCTCTTCTTCACCCTGGACCATCTATAGCCTCTGCCTGTCTTCGCAGTTGTTTTATGTAGACATCCTATAGAGTGACATCAGTGTGTATGTACTCTTTGACCGTCTGGGTCCGTCTTTGGCGGACCGTTTTTGGCGTCTATGTACTCTTTGGGTAAGAAGGTTGGATCTATGTTATAGCATTTTTCTCGCTTATAATCTGACAAACTCTCAAATCACCTTCCTTTCATAATCCACAGCAATCTTGCCTATTCAGATACACTATTCCTAAATCACCATGTCATTCTGTACCCTGCTTGCAGCTGTAAAGTTTCTCCCCAAATAATAAAACTGTGGCTCATAATACTTTGCTCATAGTAATCAAAGTGGAAGAGTTAATAATAGGAAAATGTATTTTCCTGGGCAAGTGTAGACTATTTCTATTTCATGTAAGGAAATATAACAGCTTTAGTGATACTAAATATAGCTGGGGGCAGAATATATTAAGAGAAATAGGGTAGAATGTGAGAGAAAGGGCACTTCTTGTTTGTTTTAAGAAAAGCTCCAATTTAGGTGTCAATTGAGCATCTTTTAACATCTCTTAATTTAAAAAAATGGAGGAAAGAGAAAATTATATTCATACACTGATAAGCCTAAAATTCTAAAAAGAATTTGATAAAATCCATCTATCAGTATCCTATTTAGTAGAGAACAATTTTATATATTTGTCAGCGTTATCAATAAATAGTGTAGCATCTATGAAAATGTCTTCAATAAATACGGTAGTCAGAATTTCACTCACTTTGGCTTGTACTTTTAATTTATACCTACCACAGCGTAATTGATGTTTATTTTCTTTCTGGTACTGCTTTGATATTTCTTAGCTACCTTTTATCCATTAAGTTTGCTGATTATAGTTTTTACTTCCCAAAAGTATTAAAATAAATAATATTTTATAAAAATTTGAGAGGATTATAGAGAAAAGTATAAGTATTACTCAGTGCTTTCTAGTATCATTCAGCTTAAAATGTTGCCATAATATTGCAGACAAATAACTGGCATATTAAAAAATGTATACACATACACATATACAAATAAATGATAGGTACTCTTTGAAGATAATCTGTTAACAAACCATGGCTTAAAGTAAGATTTTATAATACTTGGTACCACAACTCATTACAGAATGCTTAGAAATTAGTGAAAGACTTTTTCTAAATACTTATTCCACCATTCTTTTTTTTTTTAAAACAACTTTATTGGAGTATAACTGCTTTACAATGTTGTGTTAGTTTCTGCTGTATAACAAAGTGAATCAGCATTATGTATACATATATCCCCATTTCCCCTCCCTCTTGCGTCACCATACCACCCTCCCTATTGAACCCCTCTAGGTGGACACCAAGCACCAGGCTGATCCCCCCGTGCGATTTACCTGCTTCCCACTGTCTGTTTCGCATTTGGTAGTGTATATATGTCCATGCTACTCTCTCACTTCGTCCCAGCTTACCCTTCCCCCACCCCGTGTCCTTAAGTCCATTCTCTACTACATCTGTGTCTTCATTCCTGTCCTGCCCCTAGGTTCTTCAAAACCTTTTTTTAAAATTCCATATATATGTGTTAGCATATGGTATTTGCTTTTCTCTTTGTGAATTACTTAATTCTGTATGACAGACTCTAGGTCCATCCACCTCACTACAAATAACTCAATTTCATTTCTTTTTATGGCTGAGTAATATTCCATTGTATATATGTGCCACATCTTCTTTGTCCATTCATCTGTCGATGGACACTTAGGTTGCTTCCATATCCTGGCTATTGTAAATAGAGCTGCAATGAACATTGTGGTACATGACTCTTTGAATTATGGTTTTCTCAGGGTATATGCCCAGTAGTGGGATTGCTGGGTCATATGGTAGTTCTATTTGTAGTTTTTTAAAGAACCTCCATACTGTTCTCCATAGTGCCTGTATCAATTTACATTCCCACCAACAGTGCAAGAGGGTTCCTTTTTCTCCACACCCTCTCCAGCATTTATTGTTTGTAGATTTTTTGATGATGGCCATTCTGACCAGTGTGAGGTGATACCTTATTGTAGTTTTGATTTGCATTTCTCTAATGATTAGGGATGTTGAGCATCCTTTTATGTGTTTGTTGGCAATCGGTTTATCTTCTTTGGAGAAATGTCTATTGAGATCTTCTGCCCATTTTTGGATTGGGTGGTTTGTTTTTTTGATATTGAGCTGCATGTCCTGCTTGTATATTTTGGAGATTAATCCTTTGTCAGTTGCTTCATTTGCAAATATGTTCGCCCATTCTGAAGTTTGTCTTTTCATCTTGTTTATGATTTCCTTTGCTGTGCAAAAGCTTTTAAGTTTTATTAGGTCCCATTTGTTTATTTTTGTTTTTATTTCCATTTCTCTTGGAGGTGGGTCAAAAGGATCTTGCTGTAATTTATGTTACAGAGTGTTCTGCCTATGTTTTTCTCTAAACGTGTTATAGTGTCTGGCCTTACATTTAGGTCTTTAATCCATTTTGAGTTTATTTTTGTGTATGGTGTTAGGGAGTGTTCTAATTTCATTCCTTTACATGTAGCTGTCCAGTTTTCCTAGCACCACTTACGGAAGAGGCTGTTTTTCTCCATTGTATATTCTTGCCTCCTTTATCAAAAATAAGGTGACCATACGTGTGTGGGTTTTTCTCTGGGCTTCCTATCCAGTTTCATTGATCGATATTTCTGTTTTTGTGCCGGTACCATACTGTCTTGAATACTGTAGCTTTGTAGTGCAGTCTAAAGTCAAGGAGCCTGATTCCTCCAGCTCTGTTTTTCTTTCTCAAGAATGCTTTGGCTATTCGGGGTCTTTTGTTTCCATACAAATTGTGAAAGTTTTTGTTCTAGTTATGTGAAAAATGCCATTGGTAGTTTGATAGAGATTGCATTGAATCTGTAGATTGCTTCGGGTAGTATAGTCATTTTCACAGTGTTGATTCTTCCAATCCAAGAACATGGTATATCTCTCCACCTGTTTGTATCATCTTTAATTTCTTTCATCGGTGTCTTAAATTTTTTGCATACAGGTCTTTTGTCTCCTTTGGTAGGTTTATTCCTAGGTATTTTATTGCTTTTGTTGCAGTGGTAAATGGGAGTGTTTCCTTAATTTCTCTTTCAGATTTTTCATCATTAGTGTATAGGAGTGCAAGAGATGTCTGTGCATTAATTTTGTATCCTGCTACTTTACCAAATTCATTGATTAACTCTAGTAGTTTTCTGGTAGTAGCTTTAGGATTCTCTGTGTATACTTTCATGTCCTCTGCAAACAGTGACAGTTTTACTTTTTCTTTGCCTATTTGGATTCCTTTTATTTCTCTTTCTTCTCTGATTGCTATGGCTAAAACTTCCAAAATTATGTTGAATAATAGTGGTGAGAGTGGGCATCCTTTTCTTGCTCCTGATTTTAGGGGAAATGGTTTCAGTTTTTCACTACTGAGAACGATGTTGGCTATGGGTTTGTCATATATGGCCTTTATTATGTTGAGGTAAGTTCCCCCTATGCCTACTTTCTGGAGAGTTTTTATCATAAATTGGTGTTGAATTTTGTCAAAAGCTTTTTCTACATCTATTGAGATGATCATATGGTTTTTATTATGTTTGTTAATATGGCATATCACATTGATTGATTTGCATATATTAAAGAATCCTTGCGTTCCTGGGATAAACCCCACTTGATCATGGTGTATGATCCTTTTAATGTGCTGCTGGATTCTGTTTGCTAGTATTTTGTTGAGGATTTTTGCATCTGTGTTCATCAGAGATATTGGCATGTAGTTTTCTTTTTTTGTGACATCTTTGTCTGGTTTTGATATCAGGGTGATGGTGGCCTCGTCGAATGAGTTTGGGAGTGTTCCTCCCTCTGCTATATTTTGGAAGAGTTTGAGAAGGGTAGGTGCTAGCTCTTCTCTAAATGTTTGATAGAATTCACCTGTGAAGCCATCCTGTCCTGGGCTCTTGTTTTTTGGAAGATTTTTAACCACAGTCTCAATTTCAGTGCTTGTGATTGGTCTGTTTATTTTTCTCTTTCTTCCTGGTTCAGTCTCAGAACGTGGTGCTTTTCTAAGAATTTGTTCATTTCTTTCAGGCTGTCCATTTTATTGGCATATAGTTGCTTGTAGTAATCCCTCATGATTCTTTGTATTTCTGCAGTGTCAGTTGTTACTTCTCCTTTTTCATTTCTAATTCTATTGATTTGAGTCTTCTCCCTTTTTTTCTTGATGAATCTGGCTAATGGTTTATCATTTTGTTCATCTTCTCCAAGAACCAGCTTTTAATTTTACTGATCTTTGCTATTGTTTCCTTCATTTCTTCTTCATTTATTTCTGATCAGATCATTATGATTTCTTTTCTTCTGCTAATTTTGGGGTTTTTTTGTTCTTCGTTCTGCAATTGCTTTAGGTGTAAGGTAGGTTGTTTATTTGAGATTTTTCTTGTTTCTTGAGGTAGTATTGTATTGCTATAAACTTCCCTCTTAGAATTGCTTTTGCTGCATCCCATAGGTTTTGGATCATCATGTTTTCATTGTCATTTGTTTCTAGGTAGTTTTTGATTACCTCTTTGATTTCTTCAGTGATCTCTTGGTTATTTAGTAGCGTACTGTTTACCCTCCATGTGTTTTTTTTTCAGATTTTTTCCTGTAATTGATATCTAGTCTCACAGTGTTGTGATTGGAAAAGATACTTGATATGATTTCAATTTTCTTGAATTTACCAAGGCTTGATTTGTGACCCAAGATATGATCTATCCTGGAGAATGTTCCATGAGCACTTGAGAAGAAAGTGTATTCTGTGGTTTTTGGATGGAATGTCCTATAAATATCAATCAAGTCCATCATATTTAATGTATCATTTAAAGCTTGTTTTTCCTTATTTATTTTCATTTTGGTTGATCTGTCCATTGGTGAAAGTGGGGTGTTAAAGTCCCCTACTATGTTTGTGTTACTGTCAATTTCATTTTGATGGCTGTTAGCATTTGCCTTGTGTATTGAGGTGTTCCTACGTTGGGTGCATAAATATTCACAGTTGTTGTATCTTCTTCTTGGATTGATCCCTTGATCATAATGTCTTCTTTGTCTCTTGTAATAGTCTTTATTTTAAAGTCCATTTTACCTGATATGAGTATTGCTATCCAGCTTTCTTTTGATTTCCATTTGCATGGAATATCTTTTTCTATCCCCTCACTTTCAGTCTGTATGTGTCCCTAGGTCTGAAATGGGTCTCTTGTAGACAGCATATATACGGGTCTTATGTTTGTATCCATTCATCCAGTCTGTGTCTTTTGTTTGGAGCATTTAATCCATTTACATTTAAAGTAATTATCGATATGCATGTTCCTATTACCATTTTCTTAATTGTCTGGATTTGTTTGTAGGTCTTTTCCTTCTCTTGTGCTTCCTGCCTAGAGAAGTTCCTTTAGCATTTGTTGTAAAGCTGGTTTGGTGGTGCTGAATTCTCTTAACTTTTGCTTGTCTATAAAGGTCTTAATTTCTCTGTCAAATCTGAATGAGATCCTTTCTGGGTAGAGTAATCTTCGTGATAGGTTTTTCCCTTTCATCACTTTAAGTATGTCCTGCCACTCCCTTCTGGCTTGCAGAGTTTCTGCTGAAAGATCAGCTGTTAACCTTATGGGGATACCCTTGTATGTTATTTGTTGCTTTTCCCTTGCTGCTTTTAATATGTGTTCTTTGTGTTTAATTTTTGATAGTTTGATTAATATGTGTCTTGGCGTGTTTCTCTTTGGATTTATCCTGTATGGGACTCTCTGCACTTCCTGAACTTGACTGATTATTTCCTTTCTCATGTTAAGGAAGTTTTCTACTATAATCTCTTCAAATATTTTCTCAGTCCCTTTCTTTTTCTCTTCTTCTTCTGGGACCCCCTATAATTCGGATGTTGGTGTGTTTAATGTTGTCCCAGAGTTCTCTGAGACTGTCCTCAATTCTTTTCATTCTTTTTTCTTTATTCTGCTCTGTGGTAGTTATTTCCACTGTTTTATCTTCCAGGTCACTTATCTATTCTTCTGCCTCAGTTATTCTGCTGTTGATTCCTTCTAGAGAATTTTTAATTTCATTTATTTTGTTATTCATCATTGTTTGTTTGTTCTTTAGTTCTTCTGGGTCCTTGGTAAACGTTTCTTGTATTTTCTCCATTCTGTTTCCAAGATTTTGGTTCATCTTTACTGTCGTCACTCTGAATTCTTTTTCAGGTAGACTGCCTATTTCCTCTTTATTTGTTTGGTCTCGTGGGTTTTTACCTTGCTCCTTCATCTGCTGCATATTTCTCTGTCTTCTCATTTTGCTTAACTTACTGTGTTTGGGGTCTTCTTTTCACAGGCTGCAGGTTCGTAATTCCCATTGTTTTTGGTGTCTGCCCCCAGTGGGTAAGGTTGGTTCAGTGGCTTGTGTAGGCTTCCAGGTGAAGGGGAATGGTGCCTGTGTTGTGGTGGATGGATATGGATCTTGTTTTTCTCGTGCACAGGGCTGCCTCTGATGGTGTTTTGGGGTGTCTGTGAACTTCTTATGATTTTAGGCAGCCTCTCTGCTAATGGATGAGGTTGTGTTCCTGTGTTGCTAGTTGTTTGGCATGGGGCGTTCTGCAGTGGGGTTTTCTGGCCATTGGATGGAGCTGGATGTTAGCTTTGAGAGTGAGATCTCTGGGAGAGCTCTCGCTGCTAGATATCACATGGGGCTGGGAGGTCTCTGGTGGTCCAGTGCCCTGAACTTGACTCTCCCACCTCAGAGGCTCAGGCCTGACACAAGGCCGGAGCACCAAGACCCTGTCAGCCACATGGTTCAGAAGAAAAGGGAGAAAAAAAGAAAGGGAAAAAATAATAAATAAATACAATAACATTATAAAAATAAAAAAATTTCAAAGTTATTAAAATTTTAAAAATGTTATAGAAAAACAGAGCACAACCAAACCAATAAACAATTCCACCAATGATAACGATCACTAAAAACTATACTATGATAAGCATGAAAAATCAGAAACAAGTCAGTCGCAGACAGCAAACCCCTAGTGTACCGTTGCTTTCAAAGTTCACCACCTCAATTTTGGGTTGCTTATTTGTCTATTTGGGTGTTCCACAGATGCAGGGTACATCAAGGTGATTGTGGGGATTTAATCCATTGTTCCTGAAGCTTCTGGAAGAGATTTCCCTTTCTCTTCTTTGTTCGCACAGCTCCTGGGGTTCCTCTTTGGTTTTGGCCCTGCCTCTGCATGTGGGTTGCCCTCAGGCATCTGTTCCCACCCAGTCAGGACAGGGTTAAAGCAAGGCTGACTTGGGCTCTGGCTTACTGAGGCCAGGGGCAGGGAGTGGTAAGGAATGTGGGGGAGCCTGAGATGGCAGAGGCTGTGTGACATTGCAACAGCCTGAGGCATGCCATGTGTTCTCCCAGGGAAGTTGTCCCTGGATTCAGGTACCCTGGCAGTGGCTGGCTGCAGAGGCTCCTCGGAGGGGAATTGTGGTCAGTGACCTATGCTTGCACACAGGATTGTTGGTGGCCGCAGCAGCAGCGTTAGCGTTTCATGCCTGTCTCTAGGGTCCCAGCTGATAGCTGTGGCTCCTGCTCCTCTCTGGAGCTTGTTCAGGGAGTGCTCTGCCTTCTCTGAGAAGACAGGGAAAGAATCCCCTCTCCTTGTGCACCCCAAAACAATGGTCTCTTGCCTCTTAGACAGGTCTAGACTTTTTCCCAGACTCCCTCCCGGCTAGCTGTGGCACACTAACCCCCTTCTGGCTGTGTTCACGCAGCCAACCCCAGTCCTCTCCCTGGGATCTGACCTCTGATGCCCAAGCCTCAGTTCCCAGCCCCCATCCACCCCGGCGTGTGAGCAGAGAAGCCTCTTGGGCTGGTGAGTGCTGGTCGGCACTGATCATCTGTGCGGGAATCTCTCCACTTTCCCCTCCACACCCCTGTTGCTGTGCTCTCCTCGGCTACTCCGAAGCTTTCCCCCTCCGCCACCCGCAGTCTCTGCCCGCGAAGGGGCTTCCTAGTGTGTGGAAACCTTTCCTCCTTCACGGCTCCCTCCCAGAGGTGCAGGTCCCGTCCCTATTCTTTTGTCTCTGTTTTTTCTTTTTTCTTTTGCCCTACCCAGGTACGTGGGGATTTTCTTGTCTTTTGGGAAGTCTGAGGTCTTCTGCCAGCGTTCAGTAGGTGTTCTGTAGGAGTTGTGCCACATGTAGTTGTATTTTTGTTGTATTTGTGGGGAGGAAGATGATCTCCATTCTTACTCCTCTGCCATCTTGAAGGTCCCCCCAAAATCCTATTCCATCATTCTTAAGTACATGGCACTACAAATTTATAATATTCTGTTTTGTAAACAATATATTTTTCAAAAGACATGCTAACTTCTACAAATACTAAAAAAATTTTTTTTCTGTTTTTTTGGCTGCACTGCATGACTTGCAGGATCTTAGTTCCCTGACCAGGGATCGAACTCAGGTCCCTGGCAGTGGAAGCACAGAGTCCTAACCACTGGACCACCAGGGAATTCCTAAAATGTTTCTATACTATAAAGTAAAGAATGTTCTAATTTGGTTTCCTTTTATATGGTTTATTTTTCCCATTGTGTAGATGTGAAAACCATTGCATTTTTGTTCTTAATGTTCCAAGAAGACCAAATACGTTGCATTTTTTGGCTAGTAGGGTATTTGGCTAAGTCTTATAGCATCTTTCCTTTTTGGATAACTTAATTTATTCTGTAATCATCCATGTTGGGGTTGAGGGGAAGATTTGTCCCAAAGGTTAATTTTGTCAGAAAACTGTACTGCTTTTGGATTTCAAACTTCTGGTTCATGACAGAGATAAACCTTACTTGTTGCATAGTGATTGGCATTCAGTGGCTCTTTCCCTGTCCTATTGACTTTTCTCTTCCTTTTTCTCATTTGGCATCACATTGAATAAAATCAAATTTGTAACTACTTTACTTACTATATAAACCTTGACATTTATGTTTAACAGATCTCTTGGAGAAAAGAATCTCCAAAGTATACTATTTTGTTGTATACTATTGGAAATAATACTTGTATTTGTCAACCTTTAAGAAGTAGTGTATTTAATTATCTCTTGATTAAATGTACTTTTTCCTGAAAAATGAAATTCTGTGTAATGTTTAGTTCTTCCCTACATCATACACAGGAAACTGAGACTTCAGATCTAAGCTTAATTTCAGTTTTAAATTAAAAATGAATTTTTAAAAATCTCATTTTGTTTCATAAAACCCTGAACACACTTTACCTAGAATTTAGGACTTATTGGAACCATAAAGAAATAATAAAATTCCCAATAAGATGAGTGTTCAGGGAAATGTGAATTAAACCAGCCACCTGGATGATGTCCAAATATTGCAAAACATATTTTGGAACTATCAAGTGGGCCTTAAGGGTGGAATTCCATAAATCATCAAAGAAGCCAGATGTCTTTGATCATCAAATAATCTGTGGAAGTGTGCCAGTGTGTCCTAAGCTTTCCTCATCTGTTTTTTTTTTAATAAGCTATTGAATATGAAAATGAGTTCCAAAAGTTTTAACTGTTTTTCTCAAGTCCAGTTTGTCTTTATTAACTCTGGTTGTCCAGATCCTAAATTAATGAAGAATTTGATTTCAGAATATTTAAATGACCCTTGATTCTCTTCCTCAGTCAACTCAAATCAGCAAATATTTATTGCATTCCTACTGTGAGCAAGAAGTTATGCTTGTTTTCAGGGAATATAAAAGTAAATAAATCACACTATTCAAATTACTGAGAACTATTCTAACAAAATAATTTCACATAATATTTGTTATAGAGTTCTTTAAGTGAATATCTGAAAATACTATATATTTTAGCATACAAATCAACAAATATTTTAGGAATTTCTACTCACTGTGACAAATTCTAGGAGAATATAGCAAAAGTGTCATGTGTGATTCTTCCCCTTGACAGAGTAATTTTGTGATCTAGCTTAAAAGAGAAGATAAAATAACAGATAATGCAAGGACATGAGTCAATGATAATTGTATTAAAATTAGAAATGCTACAGGAGTCCAAAGAAAATCAAGTTAGGAAATCAGTAGTCACTGAATTTATTTGGGTATTTCTTTTGGACTGGAAGAGTTTATTCCTGTTATATTACATATTTATGTCTCTAGAGGATTTTTCTTTCTTTCTTTCTTTTTTAATAAATGCAGATTTTAGCCCTACTGACATTTGCATAATCACAAGTTTCATCATGGTTATGTGTGTACGTGGGAGGGTGGTTGGATCTATGTGAAATTACTTTTATTTTTTGCGGTATGTGGTCCTCTCACTGTTGTG
Source organism: Mesoplodon bidens (assembly GCF_964165515.1). Classification (NCBI taxonomy): domain Eukaryota; kingdom Metazoa; phylum Chordata; class Mammalia; order Artiodactyla; family Ziphiidae; genus Mesoplodon; species Mesoplodon bidens. Next base: position 69,571,618 of record NC_138166.1, on the reverse strand, counting down.
GCCTCTCCCGTTGCGGAGCATGGGCTCCGGATGCACAGGCTCAGCGGTCATGGCTCACGGGCCCAGCCGCTCTGCAGCATGTGAGATCTTCCTGGACTGGGGCACGAACCTGCATCCCCTGCATCGGCAGGCGGACTCTCAACCACTGCGCCACCAGGGAAGCCCTATGTGAAACTACTTTTTAATGAAAATCTTTAGTTTAGAAATTAAAGTTGTCATACCACTTTTTGAAGTGGACTAAAATTCCATTGTTTGCTGCCAATGAGTGTGGCTCAACATTTGGGATCTATTTATGTTTAATTATACAGTATTTAGTGAGTTGTGTCTGAATTTCCTGCTATTATATAAATTTTTAGAGGAGAGACTTTGTCTTAGCACATAGCTTTCTACCTGATTTCCAAGCTCTCCTCTATGCTATACTCCCCTGTTAGCTGTCCTCTACACTCCCCTCAGTGCTGTGCCATGCAAAGCAGGGAACTGCATGTGAACCTCCAATAACTCTCTATTGTCTCCAGGAAACATTTCTTAGCACTAGCAAAAAGTCTCTCCTGCAGCCTTGCCTCTTTTCCCTCCCTCACAAAAATTCTTTCTTTGAGCAGGGCTTTGCCTTTACTGTGTGGTTGCTTCTGTTGTATGTTCTATCAGAATTTCCCTTTCTCCTGTTTTCTTGTCTTGTAAGGTTCTAGTTCAACTATTGATATTAGCCCCCCCCCCGAATCTTTCCCTGGTCCTGCTGTTGTAATATTTTCTTTCATAATCTGTGTTTCCAGACTTATTATAACAAGTTGGGAATTGCATATCAGCAGGAGTCCAGTCAGGGGTAGTAACCACACTAGTTATCTGAACAGCGATACTTTAATATAAAGAATTGTTAACTAGGTATAAAGGTGTGACGTGGGAAACTGACAAGGCAAAAGAGAATATTAACAGTGTCAGGGATGTAGCAACTGGAGGGAAGAGGTTAGGTTACTAAAACTTAGAAACTTAGAGGGGGGCCTTACAGAACTGAAGCAGACCTGAGGAGAGGGTGCTGCCCTGGCTGAGTTTAGAAGAGAGTCCCAGTGGGCTGGGGTCCAGCTCCTGCTGAGGTCTCTGGGTGTGTTGGGTTCTCCTGTTGTGGAGAAACCGGCCAACTGGATTCCAGTGCTGCTGGAGGGACCTGCCACTGCCCAGGGGAGAAGTGTTGCCTGGATGATACTCCCATGAACTGCCAACAGACAGGAGGCAACATGGGAACATCCATCCACCGGAAGGAATATGTCCCTTCTCCCTCTCTGCTCTTCCAGTCTCCCACGACATCGTTTGTTGGCAGACAGAAGAGCCAGCAGCTGGCAAAGCAGAAATGGGGTTTGCTGAGCCAAGCATCCCAGAACAGAGTGTAGAAGGCTGAACTTGGGGCTGATTGGTACTGGCTTATTAACTGATTCAGAGGGATAAATAAATATCTTCCTCTTATCTGTGAGCTCCTTGATATAGGAGTAGTATATTATTTATCTGTCATCCCTAGATCCCTCTAAAATTTACATCTTTCCATAACTCATTTGACAGTAAAACCTAATCTAACTTGTTGATATGATATTCATACATGTTGGTGCAGAGGTATTAACATTGACCCACATCTGCTTGGGAGAGTTAGTAAAACATGATATTTAATCCAACTTACTTGGCAAAACCTGGAAACATACTGAATTACACAGTACATCTGATCCCGAGGTTTCTGATAAGTGATCCTGGATCACAAGGGCCTAGTATCCCTATCATCTTGTGGAGGTGTTCAGTAAAGATTCAGTGAAATGCAAATAAATTGTTGACTGACTTGCTATTGTCATGTTATTTTGCAAGCTGATAATCTGGTCATGGATAGTTTTTTAAAATATTTATTTATTTATTTAAATTTTATTTTATTTTATTTTATTTATTTTATTTTATTTTATTATTTATTTTTGTGAGGCCCACCCTGCCCACTGCCCACTGGCGGGCTCCTTGCATAGACCATGGTGTCAGCTGCGGCTGTCCCTCAGACGCTGTCTGCAGGAGCAGAGAACTTGTTTATTCTAACGCACTCCTGCTGAGTGAGCCAATCCTCAGGTAATCAGAGACCGGAGAGGTCCCTGTGTCTGCTCTGTTCATTCTCGATGTTTATTTACGCTTGTCCCAAAGACATCCCGAAAGAAAGGCACCCAGTCCTTCCTGCAACATCCTGGAGGCTGCAGCCCCCCTGGGTGGCAAGGAAGCCCTGCTGATTCAGCTGGTGGAGCCCAGCACACAGTGGAGACGGGTGGGGAGCATAGCTTCTCCCTGCTGGGTGTCTGGCTGCTGCGTCTTCTGTTTTTACATTTTATCTTATTGTGGTAAGAGCACAGTGGGAGCGCGAGCCTGCTAGCTGATGAGCTTGTACGCGTCCAGCACGGTGCTGTTGACCACGGCCAGCGTGACACAGGATGTTGTACGGAAGATCCTAGCGCCCACTCCTCTCGCCCCCCTGAGACTTTATGTCCACTGACTGCGACTCGATTCCCCGCCCCCCCCCACCGTCAGCCCCAGCAGCCACCATTCCCCTCCCTGATTCTGTGAATTTGGCGATTTTAGGGACCTTATGTAAGTAGAGTCCTGCCATATTTGTCTTGCTGTGTCTGGCTTCTGTCACTAAGCCTAAGGTCCTCAAGGTTCATCCACACTGTCACTCTCTTTTTTTTTTAACATCTTTATTGGAGTATAATTGCTTAACAATGGTGTGTTAGTTTCTGCTTTATAACAAAATGAATCAGTTATACTTATACATATGTTCCCATATCCCCTCCCTCTTGCGTCTCCCTCCCACCCTCCCTATCCCACCCCTCCATGCAGTCACAAAGCACCGAGCTGATCTCCCTGTGCTATGCGACTGCTTCCCACTAGCTATCTACCTTACGTTTGGTAGTGTATATATGTCCATGCCTCTCTCTCGCTTTGTCACAGCTTACCCTTCCCCCCACCCCATATCCTCAAGTCTATTCTCTAGTAGGTCTGTGTCTTTATTCCTGTCTTACCCCTATGTTCTTCAAGACATTTTTTTCTTAAATTCCATATATATGTGTCAGCATACAGTATTTGTCTTTCTCTTTCTGACTTACTTCACTCTGTATGACAGACTCTAGGCCCATCCACCTCATTACAAATAGCTCAATTTCATTTCTTTTTATGGCTGAGTAATATTCCATTGTATATATGTGCCACATCTTCTTTATCCATTCATGCAATGATGATGGACACTTAGGTTGTTTCCATCTCCGGGCTATTGTAAATAGGGCTGCTATGAACATTTTGGTACATGACTCTTTTTGAATTATGGTTTTCTTAGGGTATATGCCCAGTAGTGGGATTGCTGTGTCATATGGTAGTTCTATTTGTAGTTTTTTAAGGAAACTCCATACCGTTCTCCATAGTGGCTGTACCAATTCATATTCCCACAAGCAGTGAAAGAGCGTTCCCTTTTTTCCACACCCTCTCCAGCATTTATTGTTTCTAGATTTTTTGATGATGGCCATTCTGACTGGTGTGAGATGATATATCTCATTGTAGTTTTGATTTGCATTTCTCTAATGATTAAAGATGTTGAGCATCCTTTCATGTGTTTGTTGGCAATCTGTATATCTTCTGTGGAGAAATGTCTATTTAGGTCTTCTGCCCATTTTTGGATTGGGTTGTTTGTTTTTTTGTTATTGAGCTGCATGAGCTGCTTATAAATTTTGGAGATTAATCCTTTGTCAGTTGCTTCATTTGCAAATATTTTCTCCAATTCTAAGGGTTGTCTTTTGGTCTTGTTTATGGTTTCCTTTGCTGTGCAAAAGCTTTTAAGTTTCATTAGGTCCCATGTGTTTATTTTTGTCTTTATTTCCATTTCTCTAGGAGGGGGATCAAAAAGGATCTTGCTGTGATTTATGTCATAGAGTGTTCTGCCTATGTTTTCCTCTAAGAGTTTGATAGTGTCTGGCCTTACATTTAGGTCTTTAATCCATTTGGAGCTTATTTTTGTGTATGGTGTTAGGGAGTGATCTAATCTCATACTTTTACATGTCCCTGTCCAGTTTTCCCAGCACCACTTATTGTTCTAGTTCTGTGAAAAATGCCAGTGGTAGTTTGATGGGGATTGCATTGAATCTGTAGATTGCTTTGGGTATTAGTCATGTTCACAATGTTGATTCTTCCAATCCAAGAACATGGTGTATCTCTCCATCTATTTGTATCATCTTTAATTTCTTTCATCAGTGTCTTATAATTTTCTGCATACAGGTCTTTTGTCTCCTTAGGTAGGTTTATTCCTAGATATTTTATTCTTTTTGTTGCAGTGGTAAATGGGAGTGTTCTCTTGATTTCACTTTCAGATTTTTCATCATTAGTATATAGGAATGCCAGAGATTTCTGTGCATTAATTTTGTATCCTGCTACTTTACCAAATTCATTGATTAGCTCTAGTAGTTTTCTGGTAGCATCTTTAGGATTCTCTATGTATAGTATCATGTCATCTGCAAACAGTGACAGCTTTACTTCTTCTTTTCCGATTTGGATTCCTTTTATTTCCTTTTCTTCTCTGATTGCTGTGGCTAAAACTTCCAAAACTATGTTGAATAAGAGTGGTGAAAGTGGGCAGCCTTGTCTTGTTCCTGATCTTAGTGGAAATGGTTTCAGTTTTTCACCATTGAGGACGATGTTGGCTGTGGGTTTGTCATATATGGCCTTTATTATGTTGAGGAAAGTTCCCTCTATGCCTACTTTCTGCAGGGCTTTTATCATAAATGGGTGTTGAATTTTGTTGAAAGCTTTCTCTGCATCTATTGAGATGATCATATGGTTTTTATCCTTCAATTTGTTAATATGGTGTATCACGTTGATTGATTTGCATATATTGAAGAATCCTTGCATTCCTGGAATGAACCCCACTTGATCATGGTGTATGATCCTTTTAATGTGCTGCTGGATTCTGTTTGCTAGTATTTTGTTAAGGATTTTTGCATCTATGTTCATCAGTGATATTGCCTGTAGTATTCTTTCTTTGTGACATCCTTGTCTGGTTTTGGTATCAGTGATGGTGGCCTCGTAGAATGAGTTTGGGAGTGTTCCTCCCTCTGCTATATTTTGGAAGAGTTTGAGAAGGATAGGTGTTAGCTCTACTCTAAATGTCTGATAGAATTCGCCTGTGAAGCCATCTGGTCCTGGGCTTTTGTTTGTTGGAAGATTTTTAATCACAGTTTCAATTTCAGTGCTTGTGATTGTTCTATACATATTTTCTATTTCTTCCTGATTCAGTCTTGGCAGGTTGTGCATTTCTAAGAATTTGTCCATTTCTTCCAGGTTGTCCATTTTATGGGCATAGAGTTGCTTGTAGTAATCTCTCATGAACTTTTGTATTTCTGCAGTGTCTGTTGTTACTTCTCCTTTTTCATTTCTAATTCTATTGATTTGAGTCTTCTCCCTTTTTTTCTTGATTAGTCTGGCTAACGGTTTATCAATTTTGTTTATCTTCTCAAAGAACCAGCTTTTAGTTTTATTGATCTTTGCTATCATTTTCTTCATTTCTTTTTCATTTATTTCTGATCTGATCTTTATGATTTCTTTCCTTCTGCTAACTTTGGGGTTTTTTTTGGTTCTTTTTCTAATTGCTTTAGGTGCAGGGTCAGGTTGTTTACTCGAGATGTTTGCTGTTTCTTAAGGTGGGATTGTATTGCTATAAACTTGCCCCTTAGAACTGCTTTTGCTTCATCCCATAGGTTTTGGGTCGTCGTGTCTCCATTGTCATTTGTTTCTAGGTATTTTTTGATTTCCTCTTTGATTTCTTCAGTGATCACTTTGTTATTAAGTAGTGTATTGTTTAGTCTCCATGTGTTTGTATTTTTTACAGATCTTTTCCTGTAATTGATATCTAGTCTCATAGCATTGTGGTAGGAAAAGATTCTTGATACAATTTCAACTTTCTTAAATTTACCAAGGCTTGATTTGTGACCCAAGATATGATCTATCCTGGAGAATGTTCCATGAGCACTTGAGAAAAATGTGTATTCTGTTGTTTTTGGATGGAATGTCCTATAAATATCAATTAAGTCCATCTTGTTTAATGTATCATTTAAAGCTTGTGTTTGCTTACTTATTTTCATTTTGGATGATCTGTCCATTGGTGAAAGTTGGGTGTTAAAGTCCCCTACTATGAATGTGTTACTGTCGATTTCCCCTTTTATGGCTGTTAATATTTGCCTTATGTATTGAGGTGCTCCTATGTTGGGTGCATAAATATTTACAGTTGTTATATCTTCTTCTTGGATCGATCCCTTGATCATTATGTAGTGTCCTTCTTTGTCTCTTCTAGTAGTCTTTATTTTAAAGTCTATTTTGTCTGATATGAGAATTGCTACTCCACCTTTCTTTTGGTTTCCATTTGCATGAAATATCATTTTCCATCCCCTTACTTTCAGTCTGTATGTGTCTCTAGGTCTGAAGTGGGTCTCTTGTAGACAACATATATATGGGTCTTGTTTTTGTATCCATTCAGCCAACCTGTGTCTTTTGGTGGGAGCATTTAGTCCATTTACATTTAAGGTAATTATCGATATGTATGTTCCTATTCCCATTTTCTTAATTGTTTTGCGTTCGTTATTGTAGGTCTTTTCCTTATGTTGTGTTTCTTGCCTAGAGAAGTTCCTTTAGCATTTGTTGTAAAGCTGGTTTGGTAGTGCTGAACTCTCTCAGCTTTTGCTTGTCTGTAAATGTTTTAATTTCTCCATCAAATCTGAATGAGATCCTTGCTGGGTAGAGTAATCTTGGTTGCAGGTTTCTCTCCTTCATCACTTTAAATATGTCCTGCCAGTCCCTTCTGGCTTGCAGAGTTTCTGCTGAAAGATCAGCTTTTAACCTTATGGGGATTCCCTTGTGTGTTATTTGTTGTTTTTCCCTTGCTGCTTTTATGTGTTTTCTTTGTATTTAATTTTTGACAGTTTGATTAATATGTGTCTTGGCATATTTCTCCTTGGGTTTATCCTGTATGGGACTCTCTGTGCCTCCTGGACTTGACTGACTATTTCCTTTCCCATATTAGGGAAGTTTTCAACTATAATCTCTTCAAATATTTTCTCAGTCCCTTTCTTTTTCTCTTCTTCTTCTGGAACCCCTATAATTCAAATGTTGGTGTGTTTAATGTTGTCCCAGAGGTCTCTGAGACTGTCCTCAGTTCTTTTCATTCTTTTTTCTTTCCTCTGCTCTGCAGTAGTTATTTCCACTATTTTATCTTCCATGTCACTTATCCGTTCTTCTGCCTCAGTTATTCTGCTGTTGATCCCATCTAGAGTATTTTTCATTTCATTTATTGTGTTTTGAATCGTTGCTTGATTCATCTTTAGTTCTTCTAGGTCCTCGTTAACTGTTTCTTGCATTTTGTCTATTCTATTTCCAAGATTTTGGATCATCTTTACTATCATTATTCTGAATTCTTTTTCAGGTAGACTGCCTATTTCCTCTTCATTTGTTACGTCTGGTGGGTTTTTATCTTGTTCCTTCTCCTGCTGTGTGTTTTTCTGTCTTCTCATTTTGCTTATGTTACTGTGTTTGGGGTCTCCTTTTTGCAGGCTGCAGGTTCGTAGTTCCCGTTGTTTTTGGTGTCTGTCCCCAGTGGCTAAGGTTGGTTCAGTGGGTTGTGTAGGCTTCCTGGTGGAGGGGACTAGTGCCTGTGTTCTGGTGGATGAGGCTGGATCTTGTCTTTCTGGTGGGCAAGTCCACGTCTGGTGGTGTGTTTTGGGCTGTCTGTAGGCTTTTTATGATTTTAGGCAGCCTCTCTGCTAGTGGGTGGCTTTGTGTTCCTGTCTTGCTAGTTGTTTGGCATAGGGTGTCTAGCACTGTAGCTTGCTGGTCGTTGAGTGAAGCTGGGTGCTGGTGTTGAGATGGAGATCTCTGGAAGATTTTCGCCATTTGATATTATGTGGAGCTGGGAGGTCTCTTGTGGACCAGTGTCCTGAAGTTGGCTCTCCCACCTCAGAGGCACAGCACTGACTCCTGGCTGCAGTGCCAAGAACCTTTCATCCACAGGGCTCCTCAATTTGGGATGATTCGTTGTCTATTCATGTATTCCACAGATGCAGGGTACATCAAGTTGATTGTGGAGCTTTAATCCGCTGCTTCTGAGGCTGCTGGGAGAGATTTCCCTTTCTCTTCTTTTTCTTACAGCTCCCGGGTCTCAGCTTTGGATTTGGCCCCACCTCTCCGTTTAGGTCGCAGGAGGGCGTCTGTTCTTCGCTCAGACAGGACAGGGTTAAAGGAGCAGCCGCTTCAGGAACTCTGGCTCACTCAGGCCGCGGGGGAGGGAGGGGCTCGGAGTGTGGGGCGAGCCTGAAGAGGCAGAGGCCGGCGTGACGTTGCACCAGCCCGAGGCGCGCGGTGCGTCCTCCCAGGGAAGCCGTCACTGGATCCCGGGACCCCGGCAGTGACGGGCTGCACAGGCTCCCCGGAAGGGGGGTGTGGACAGTGACTTGCGCTCGCACACAGGCCTCATGGCGGCGGCAGCAGCCCCAGCGTTCCACGCCCGTCTCTGGGGTCCGCGCTTTCAGCCGCGGCCACGCCCGTCTCTGGAGCTCCTTTAAGCAGCGCTCTTAATCCCCTCTCCTCCCGCACCGGGAAACAAAGAGGGAAGAAAAAGTCTCTTGCCTGTTCGGCAGGTCCAGACTTTTCCCCGGACTCCCTCCCGGCTAGCTGTGGCTCATTAGCCCCTTCAGGCTGTGTTCACGCCGCCAGCCCCAGTCCTCTCCCTGCGCTCCGACTGAAGCCCGAGCCTCAGCTCCCAGCGCCGCCCGCCCTGGCGGGTGAGCAGACAAGCCTTTCGGGCTGGTGAGTGCTGGTTGACAATGATCTTCTGTGCGGGAGTCTCTCCGCTTTGCCCTACCCAGGTACGTGGGGAGTTTCTTGCCTTTTGGGAGGTCTGAGGTCTTCTGCCAGCGTTCAGTAGGTGTTCTGTAGGAGTTGTTCCACGTGTAGCTGTATTTCTGGTGTATCTGTGGGGAGGAAGGTGATCTCCGAGTCTTACTCTTCCGCCATCTTCCCCGGAAGTTCCTAGTTTTTTTTTTAAATAGGAGAATTTCTGAAGAAATAGTTTATGAGCATTTGTACTTCCTGAGTACACAGAACTATTAAGGTTTATTAGAGCTTTCCTGCTGGAAGTGGAAGCTCTTTAGTTAGAGCCCTTGAGAAGAAAACCTGAAGGTATTTTGGATTCCCAGTCTGTATGATGTTTGGCAGATTATGACTCAGGAATGAATTTTCCTAACAGTTTATAGTAAAGTGATTTCAGCAGGATGAAGGGGTATGTATTTCACTTGAACCTAAGAGAGTCAAGAAAATTCCACTAAAATTTTAAACATGTAGGAAGAGGAGTAATTTGGGGTTTCATCAGTCTAATCTTTTTAACTGAAAATATCAAGTAAGGCTCCCCTTACTTTGACAAAGCTCAGGTGGTAATCTCCTTCTAGCTTTATTTCTGACAGTATTGAATATTGCTCCTGGTACATTTTTCTAAAGCTAGTGTACTTTTAGTTTTCTATGTTAAGGGCAAGGACATTCAAGTAAGAAGGTAAGTATTTAGCAGGTAATTGTGAATAAAAATCATTTCAAAAGTTAGAAAATATTTAAGAAGATTATAGTTGCATTCCTTTGAGAAGATTGAAGACTGATCTGGGAATGTAACTCTTTGACAGTTTGTATAGCCTTCCTATTGAAATAAGGATCATTCTCTTTTTTTTAACATCTTTACTGGAGTATAATTGCTTTACAATGGTGTGTTAGTTTCTGCTTTATATAAGGATCATTCTTGAGTTCATTCCAGTTAGAGAAGTAATAGAACTATAATTTAAAAAAAAAGTTTTTGCCTTCAGGTGGTGGAACCATAAAGATTTATAACTTAAATCTGGTAGAGTCATTTAAATTTCAAACTATCCTTAATGATGCTAAAAAATTCTTTTTTTTTCTTTAGACAACATTTATTGATGCTTCTCACATGTTTAGTACACCCTGCCAGGCAGGGGCTTTGGAAAATACAAAACGTAGAAGAAGTTCCTGATCCGAAAATACTTAAAACTGCTAGTTGGGAGGAAGATAAAATGAAGGAGAACTAAATAATAATGGTTAAGAAGAGCAGAAAAAAGTGGTGTAAGATGCCAGTATCAGATATCAATAAAAATGCCAGCTATTTTAGAAGGAGAGCCCCATTGTGGGCTGTGGTAACATCATATTATAACCAATGCCGTTATTTTAAAAAACAGAATGGCTTTGTAGAACAAAATGTTTTTCCATCTGTCATGTAACCCCAAACACTGATTTGTTTGCAAGAAATTCTATAGAATGAAGCATCTTCTGCCCCAGTGCTTTACTCTAAACACCTGCCTGCCTGGGGTGAGCAGTGGCAGCGTCTCAAAGAAAATCCCAAGCAAGTGTGGCCCACCCAGCTACATCCTCTTCCTACCTTCAAAGTAAAAAATGCCTGCGGGCAAATGCCATCTTTGGTTTGCCATCTTTCCTGTTCCCTCTTCTTTGTCTATTTAACTATTTCGAGGTAAGTAGTTCCTTTTCCAGGAAGTCTTTTTTTGTGAGTTTCCACTGAATTGGGTACTCTTGATTTGTGCTCTGACCCCAGCCCACGTCTGTCAGTGGCACATCCTCCTCCACCACCACCACGACTGCTAATGATAATCATGTCTTAGTTAGTTCGGGCTGCTCTAACAAATTAACAGAGACTGGATGGCCTAAACAACAAGCATTTATTTCTCACAGTTCTGGAGGCTGGCAGTCTGAGGTCAGGGTGCTGGCATGGTCGGGGTCTTTAGTGAGAGCCGTCTTCCTGGTTTACAGAGAGCTCTTCTTACTGTGTCTTTATGAGACAGAAAGAGAGCTAGGTAGCTCTCTGATCTCATCTTATGAGAGTGGTAGGTCTTATTTTCCCCATATTATATATAAGGAAACTGAGAATTGGAGAAGTTAAGCCATTTTCTCTAAGTCTTCCAACAAGAGGCAGAATTGAGATTTCAAGAAGTTATTCTTGCTGTTGAGCCTCGCCTTTTAACAGTGACCCCATGCTGCTTCCCTCATTGGGCTGAGAGCCCCTTGAAAGCAAGAATTGTGTCTTTCATTAATAGCTGGTCAAATGACTGCTTGAATGAGACTAGCAAAAGTGTGAGTGTTATAAGTGTATTTAGCCTACAGGGCCAAAGATAACTCATTCTTCTCAGGAGAAAAGCATTGAGGCTTCATCCACCTGGTGATTTGGTTTATTGGTTTATTCATTGTCTGGCAGTACTCATGTCAGGCAACAGGCAATCATTTGGGTGCTCAGAATAGCCAGTCAGTGTTATTCAAGGCTCTCAGAGTGCCCTTTAAATGGCAGGCACATTTACTGCTCTGAAGGAGACACATTTTTGTATAGCATGGAGGAAGTAGAGATGAAAGTTGGGAAATCATCCTAATGAGATCATTCATTAATATCTCTCTTTTTTGTTGTTTTTAACTGTTTCACTTGGGTACTTTCATTTTAACTCATTAAAGAAGTGGTTTCCTGGTGAAGCACTTGGGGGTAATCCAAGGAAACAGAAACCCTGCTTCCTATCAGAGGGTCTCTGAATCAATAAGAAGGATCTGGGACCATTAATTGGACCAGAGTATGAACACCCACCAAGTGCAGAGCCCTGTAGGAGATGCTCGGGGATACAGGGATGAATAGGACACCACCTCTGTCTCTAGAAAGGTGAGTCTCCCTCCAGCCAGAAGGGAGATTCCTGAAAGTATCTATCTGGTATGGCGTGTTTTGCTTTAGGTTGCCTTATAGCTGATCCTTGCTTTAGACAGAAGTTATCATTAGTATAATAATTTGTATGTATTTGTAATGTGCCTGAAACTGTGCCGAGCACTTTATGTGAATTATTTTTTTAAGTTCATAATAAACATAGCAGTCCAGTCTTTAATACAACTCCCAGTAGCAATGAAACAAACAGGAACAACTTTTTATGCAGGAACAAAGCAATCTAGAGTTTATTATATTTTCCTTCAGTTCGTTCTTTCCTTTCCCTTATTGTGTGGGCCATGCATAATTTTCTTGGCTCTGTATATAATTACATACCTGCCTTGAGATGAACACTCTAAGTGCAGTGAGTAATGGGCTGAGTTGGGATGTAGTCACCCTGCAGTCAAAGTCATTCAATATCTTTCACCAAAAATGCTAATAATGCAGCAGACATTAAACTGCTAGTGGCAGCAGACAGCCAGAGTTCATCTGATAGGTGTATGTTGTAGATTTCTATGGCAATCACAAGGCAAGGGTGTAAGAATTCCCGGGGATTTCAAATGGTGGCCTTTGAAGGCATGTTTTGTACATCTCTGCTGCTCTGGGGCGTTTTCCTTTTCCCCATAGGTGCTGGAGGCGAGTCAAAGCTATCAGCTCTAGAACGGCTGGCAGGAAACCCATCCCTGCCTGTTTCCTGCAAGAAATGAATGCCTCTTAGCTGCAGTCAGCAGTCCCAGTACTTTACCATGTCATTTACATGTTTTTTTGTTTTGTTTTTTAGCCTTCCAGTTATCACCCAATGAGCATGTAAAAGACTTAATTTTTTTGCTCAGTATATTTTCCATTCCTTTACAACTTAGCTGAAGTTGAACCTCCTCTGGGAATACCTCCCTGGCTGACTCATACCCATACTCCTGTCTCCTGCCCATCTCTAAATGCCTCATATTGCTATGGCCAACCATTCAGGGGGTCGAGGGCACTGCCTTCATGGCCTTTCTGGCCAGGCCCTTGACATTCGGATGCCAGTGTGTTTTGTTTGCTTGGTGTCATGGCACTTCCCAGTTGGATTCTATGAATAGGATTATTTTTAAGTAATGTGATTATTTTTCCTGATTATAAATGTAATAATGTTCATTGTGTAACATTTTTTAAAGAGATAAAAAGGAAGGATGTGAAATCACCCATGAACTCACCATCTGGAGATAACCAGAGTTAACATTTTGGGCCATTTGCTTTTAGTGTCAGGTGTGAATGTCACTGTTTATGTTTGTTCTGTCTTTGGACAGAAGCTGAACACCTGAAGTTTTATCATGTGGGAATGCCATGAATTTCTTTTAATTTTTTTGATCCTTGGATGGAAGCCCCATTTTGCACGCTTGGTGTCATTACATGGTGATGACAGTGATTCTCCCTTCATAATTCTGCCAACAGTGTTTGTTTTATCTTAGAATAGCTTATATGATTACATGAGGGAGGAACAATACCATGACATGAAAGTACCATGGAAACAAATACATTTTAAAGTGGATCTTGGAAGTTGTCTCATCCAGTGGCTCCAAATCCAGCTGTGCATGAGAACATCTGGGGAACTTGTTAAATTGCTACCATCCTGGGCCAGTTGAATCAGAATCTTAGTGATGGAGCCTGAGAAGAGTAAGGTGCCTAGGCAGTTTCTACCATCAGCTCAGCTGAGCACCATTCAGTGGGCTAGAGTTTGAGAGCCAGTTCACTGATTTATTCACCAAATATCTATTGACAGCTTAATGGGGAGCCAGGCACTCTGCTAGGCTTTAGGAATATAATGGCCAGGGTAGACATGGTATCCTCCCTCTTGGAGTTTATGTCTTACCAGGGAAAACAGCAAAATACCCAATAAACAAAAATAATAATTAAAATCATGGTATGTAGTTTGAAGATAAAGCAGTAAGAGAGAGTGACTTTAGCTACTGTGGTCAGGCATAGTCTCTCAGAAAAAGACACAAATTCTCAGAACTTGAGGCTGAGAAAGAGCCAACTGTATGAAGAGCATGGGAAAGAGGCTTCAGCTGAGGAATGGCATACACAGATGCCCTGGTAGGAGCAAAAGCTTGGCATGTTTCAGGAACTGAGAGGGCAGTGTGTCTGAAGTGTAGTGAGAGAAGAAGAGTGCAGAGACGAGCTCAAAGTTGTTTTAACTAGTTAGCCAGGAACCAGCACTGGTAACTGGCAGAATAAAGGCCAGAACCTACTTTGTTGATTGCATGTCCAATCAATGCCCTTTATGTTGCTGTATTAGGCAGTTCCGGCTGCCATAATGAAAGACCACAGGCTGGGTGGCATAAATAACATTTATTTTCTCACATTTCTGAAAGCTGGAAGTCCAAGATCAGGGTGTCGTCAGGGTTGCTTTCTCCTGAGGCCTCTCTCCTTGGCTTGCAGATGGCCACCTTCTCGCTGTGTCCTCACATGGTCTTTCCTCCTTGGTGTCTCTTCATGGGTCCAGATTTCCTCTTCTTAGAAGGACACCAGTCAGATTGGATTAGGGCCCACCCTGGCCTCCTCATTTTAGCCACCCACTTAAAAATTCTATCTCCAAATATAATCACGTTCTGTAGTACTAGGGATTAGTGCTGCAACATATGAATTTTGAGGTGGGGGGAACACACAATTCAGCCAGTACGAGCTGCCTTATTGCAGTTGACAATCCCCCATCACCATAGGAGCTTGTCTAACAAGACAAAGCACCTGTTTCTCTTCTGCTATTAGCCTCAACAGAGAAATCTGTATTACATTTTTGGATTAAAAGAACCCTAAGCAAAAGACTGGCTTAGTGTCCTTACAACCTCTAATGTAGATGGAGGGGTGGTGAGTGGTGTGGAACTGGTTTATGAAATTTTTGCTCCACTGACTGGGATCTTTTGCAATTTCAAAACCTTTCATTACCAGAGAGTTCTGTATCTGCTAGAGTTCTTTGATGCAGATAATAGAATCCACCCTGGCTGGTTTAAATGGGATTTGTTATGGGATATTAGCTGGCTTACAGACTCTGAAAGGACAAGAGAGCTGCCGTTGTGGCCAACCCCTGAGCCACATTGCCTCTGCCGTGACCCACGCAGCTGCTGCACGTCTGACTTCAGTACCCACTCCTCTGCCATCACCTGTGCCAGCACAAAGGGTGTCCAGGGCCTAGCTCTTTCCTCACACAGTTTACTTCCTAATCAAAACTCACATCTGAGTGATAGAAGGGAGGATTCACAGTACAGGGAGCTGTCAAAGATAGCCCCTTCCTTTTCAAAATAGACAAGAAAGAAGATTTTGGATGCCCCAAATGTCCTGTAACAGGTGTCCTCCTCTCTTATCCCCCCTTCCAAGATTTGCTCACAGTGTAAGTCTCCCAACCGTACACTGGCAAAATTGTAGGGCATGAGCAGAGTCTATATTCATTATCTATTCATCTTTACGAGGGTGCAAATGAGATACAAAGAGCATCAAGTAGGAGATGAGACATGGAGAGATCTTAAGCGTCCCATCAGTAAATGTCTTTCTTTTTTTTTTTTTTGCGGTACGCGGGCCTCTCACTGTTGTGGCCTCTCCCGTTGTGGAGCACAGGCTCTGAATGCGCGGGCTCAGTGGCCATGGCTCACGGGCCCAGCCACCCCGCGGCATGTGGGATCTTCCTGGACCGGGGCACGAACCTGTGTCCCCTGCATGGTCAGGCGGACTCTCAACCACTGCGCCACCAGGGAAACCCAATGTCTTTCATTTTTATGATTGTATTATGCAGGAGAGAAGGAGGGTAGAAGGCTGTGAGAGAAAGGCTGGCAGGTAGTAAGTGCAGACTCAGCATTCTGGAGCCCCCTGGCCTCCTGTCTTGAGGCTTCTCTAGAACCTTAGCTTTATTTTCAAGATAGTCTTTTCCAGTTTGGTCGGAGTGGAAGGTATTGTAGATGTCTTCGCCTTTTGTGGTTTATTTTAAACTGGGGAATTTTTCATGCTTTGTGACTTTTAAGTGGACTCTGCTAATGAGTTTTCTGCTTATAACTTCTCTATCTTTTGGTGGGGAGGGGAGGAGGGGGGACCACCTGTGTGCAGATGCTCAGCCACACCTGAGTATACAGGTGAGGTCAAGGCAATGAGTGCTATTGTCCTATCAGGAAGGACACAGTAAAACTCACAGAATATATACTTCTATTTATGCACACGTTTGCAAATAGAATTGTTTAATGTTGACCCTCAGCTATCACTCAAGGTATCACTGTTTTTGGTGCTGGAGATAGAGCAGCGATAAAGATATATTAGCACATCTTAATGATCCTTCCAATATATTCATCAAGAGGTGCTGTCTAAGGCATGAGCTAAATATACACGTATTGACAACTGCCTTTACTTTGGTATAAAATATAAGATTTAAGAAATTAGCCTTGCTTTTATTGGAGACAGAACTGACCCTTCAAAATGTCTTCTGAATGTTTAGTGCTTTTTCCCACTTGCGTGACTTCCCTTATGTTCTTTTCCTCTTTGGAACTTACTTTACTTTATACAAAGTGAATTTCACAGGCAGGAGGAATGGATATTCATTGGGGTTTTCTTTTAAGCTTTTTCATGTAAGTTTGACATTTTTAAAAATATGAAGTTGGTAGGAGGAAAGATGTTGGTCAT
Organism: Mesoplodon bidens; assembly: GCF_964165515.1. Classification (NCBI taxonomy): domain Eukaryota; kingdom Metazoa; phylum Chordata; class Mammalia; order Artiodactyla; family Ziphiidae; genus Mesoplodon; species Mesoplodon bidens. The sequence goes on along the minus strand of NC_138166.1, from coordinate 69,555,198 downwards.
AATTAGCAACATTATTATTAGAGAAAAATACGTCTTAGGAGTGTCCTACACATAGTAAATATTTACCAGCTCACTGCATGCATGCATGAATGAATGCATGAATGAATGAATAACAGTACTCTTCGGCCAGATCTGGGTTCAAGTTCCTGCTTTGCTCCTTATTAGCTGTGTTATGATGATCTCTCTGAGTCTCAGTTTCCTCCTCTTTATACTGTACAGTTTTACTTACTAAATAGGTCTATTTTGAGGATTAAATAAGCTAATTCATGTAAAAAAAATGAGATGATGTTGATCTGGTTTCTGTTGAACCACTCAGTAAACATTTCTATCACCACCACCATCACCACTTTATTCTTCCCTGGGAAATTCCCAGTGAAGATTAACATAACAAAGACACTGGGAAGTTCTCCAGCAAAAGAATCTCTTAACATCTTAAAAAATCTTATACAGCTGTTTGTGTGTGTGTGTGTGTGTATGGAATATTATTAACATCTTCCTAGAGTATTGTTCCACAAAATAAAATTTGGGAAAGGCTACTATGAGTCAAAGTTACATTCATAATTCTTTTTAAAGGAAAACTTTGGTGTATTTATTTGGAAGACGTTTTAAGTGGCCAGAGAGAGCTTAAAAAGACTTTGCTGTGTGTGCTGACCTTTGTTCAGTATCACATGGAAGGACGGGATAGTGGAAATCAGGTGACAGGAAGGCTGGTGTGTAGCAGGCCCAGGGCTCACCTCCCTTGAAGGAAGGTCTTGTCTGCATCCCAACTCCTGGGCTTCTGTCTTGAGCTATCCCATAAACCAAAGCCTGTCACTTTGGGACAGTCTTTTCCAGTGTGGCCCTCATTCTCTTTGTGACTGTGAACATTTCTGTGGTTTAATTCTGCCACTGCCTGCTCATCTGACCCACTTCTGCAGTCCTCTGGGCACTGGGCAGGCCAGCTGGGGCAGGATGCAGCTGTCCTCCAAAGGGTACACAGCAGCCCCTTCTATCCATGGGCTGCAGCCTCGAATCCATCCATAGTGGTGACTCATGGAAATGATGATGTACACGTGTGTGACCATCACTTTGTAGGAAAGACACGCAGATGGGTCGGGGGAGACGAGTGGTTTTTAACTCCATCTGTTCCCTTTTATACTGGAAAGTGTCCATTTGTGTGCAATGAAGGAATGCAAAAAAAGAGAACAAGTGGTAAAGTAGGACATGAGGGATTATTAACAGTTATCTCAAATACCTCTTAACCTTATGAACTCAGGCCATTCTTTTCCTGTTAGATTGTACGTTTAACCTTTAAATGGCTTAAAATCAAGGAGGGAAGCTCATCCATTCTTTTTCCCTGTAAGTCTCCTTGAAGGAGTTGGAGATGAAATCATCTTTCTATTGGAGTTGGCAGTGCTTTGCAGATGTGTTTTCTCTCTGCCTAACTGTGAAACGTACTACACAGGCTTGATGTCAAGCTTGTGAAGTTCCTGAATTGAATGTGATGCTCCTTTTAGCCACCACCTTGGAAATGATCTTAATTCTTTCCGTTACAACTAAGAATTTTTCTAAAGTTTGCTCTTAAAAGTTAAAGAAATTCTTAATTTTAAAGAAAAAATTTTGTTGGCTCTTAAATGTATTCTCTTTCTTCTTCTTGAGTTGGTGTAGACTTTGACAACAGTACCTGTGAGTGGTTATATCTGTGCAGTGCACTGTGAGGGAGTTTAGAAAATGCTAGTGTCTGAAAAGGAGGATTTCTTAAAGTTTTAGACACAGACATGGGAAAGTGTTCATATCCTCATCTTTATAACTGTGTCCATGTCCCATGGCTTTCATCTTTTTTCTTTTTATGTGTCCATGTTTATCTTAAGGTTTTTTTTTTTTTTTTTTGGCTGTACGCAGGCCTCTCACCGTTGTGGCCTCTCCCGCAGCGGAGCACAGGCTCCAGACGCGCAGGCTCAGCAGCCACGGCTCATGGGCCCAGCCGCTCCGCGGCGTGTGGGATCTTCCCGGACCGGGGCACGAACCCGTGTCCCTTGCATCAGCAGGGGGACTCTCAACCACTGCGCCACCAGGGAAGCCTTAAATTAAGTTTTATATTAATCAAAGAAATATTCCTTTAGTCAACTATCCCTGTTAAATCCAGTGGTGAGACTTCTTTGAGGAGACAGGGTTGGTTAAGGCTGCATATCTAGAATTCTCTTTGATCAATTATATCATGAGTTGGTGAAATAATTGTATATCACTTTTGCTGTTAAATGAAATTGAAGGTAAATATAGGATTATTGTTATCATTACATCTTGACTTGATACATGATAGAGAATAGGTTCCTAAGTTTGGCTGTGATGGTTTTATATTCACTGAAGTGAAAAAATTCTGAAATGTAGTGTACCTTTATGAATGTGAAACTGTTACATGTATTTAAGAACATTATTGTGATTTCATTTGCCTAAAAATATCAGGAGTGGTTCAAAAGAAGATTGAACTCCTGAATCCTCTAAAATTCAGGCCATGTTGGACGAGGAAATCCCTGATGTCCTCAGAGTGGAGCTTAATCTTTCACCCAAATCAGCTTTTCCTTCAGAGTTGTGACCTATGACTTAGAAAGAGCTTTTCTCTCCTCTCTGAACCATAGCTCCCCTCACTTCCCAGCTTCACAGTGTGATCCTTGGAGATGTGGGAAGAGGAAGAGGAAGCAGTCTTTGACCTTTGTCAGTGTATTCCCATAGAGCCCACTTCCAGAGTTGGCTTTTTTTTTTTTAAAGAAGATGTTGGGGGTAGGAGTTTATTAACTAATTTATTTATTTTGCTGTGTTGGGTCCTCGTTTCTGTGCGAGGGCTTTCTCTAGTTGTGGCAAGCGGGGGCCATTCTTCATCGCAGTGTGTGGGCCTCTCACTATCACGGCCTCTCGTTGCGGAGCACAGGCTCCAGACGCGCAGGCTCAGTAGTTGTGGCTCACGGGCCTAGTTGCTCCACGGCATGTGGGATCCTCCCAGACCAGGGCTCGAACCCGTGTCCCCTGCCTTGGCAGGCAGATTCTCAACCACTGCGCCACCAGGGAAGCCCCAGAGTTGGCTTTTTTCCTTTCCTCCTCTCTCCCATTCTTCTCTCCTGCTTACTTTATTGTCTTCTTACTCATTATCTGTCCATGTTTCCTCTGAGACAGCAAACAAGCCTGTAATCGAGGCACTTGCCTTACTGAAGCTCTGAGAATTGGTTACATGAGGTCTTTGCCCACGGGACTCAATATTTAATGTGTTCATGATTGGGTTAATGAAACGGAGCAGGTGACAAATTTAGTTTATGGAAGGCCCATTCAGGGCAGTAAGCATTTGAAAGGGCTGAAAAGACATACCAGAGATCCTAATCAAGCAGGGTGGCTTAGATGAAAGGTCACAAATGAAATTTAATGTGAATTATGCTAGGGTAATTTGTATTACGAAAATAATTTAGGCACATGACATTATGTTATCACTGCATATTGCTTTTGGAACCTTCCAGGAGTAGTGGAGGCTATGCTTGCTGTTCCTTATAACAAAGGTTTTAATGATTTATTAAAAAAAGAATTAGCTAGACCATATATTATAAAAAAAATTTGCCATGGTAGGGGTGAAGATAGAGGAATAAAAGGGGGGGAGATGCAAAGATAAGGTGCTGTCACTGCTACTGGACTTCTTTCTCTCCAAGGACCTATCCAAACACTTTCCAAACATTTCCATTTCGCATAATTCATACAATATCTCCTGTATTAGTGAAATTCCATTGGTAGAACATTGGAGTCTGCACTCATAAAACATGTATTTTTATTTACAAGTTATGTGTGTATACTATATACTCTTATTAAGCATAATATAAAGCACTTCCAAAAACAGATTTTATAAGAGGAGATAAAGGTAAAATAAACTTTATTATTTAATTTTTATTAATACTATAAAGCCCTTTTAATCACGTAACAAAATTATATGATTTTAGTGAGAGCAATGTGATTAAATATGTTTCATTATTTTTAACCTAAGCTTACTTCTTTGTGATACAGGCGTTCGAAGGTTATATCTTTTGCCTCATTTTTTTTTTAATAATATATGTACAGAAAACTCCACCTATTTTAAAGTATGTAGTTTGATGAGTTTTGGACCAGGTAGTTTATTTTGATATCTGGTTTTAATAGCTGATGTCTAAAACACGTGATAGTTAGGACACAATTCATAATTAATGATAGTGGGTATATAATCCATATTTTAAGTAGTTTTCCTGATGATTCAGCCTGTGTTGCATGATTTGTTTTTGCCCTCGTATTTTCAGATCTGATTAGATCTTCAATTTTTACCTGTAACATATGGCTGATTAAGGTAAATCCATAGAAGGATCCATTTTACCATTTTCTGGTTATTTGCACGTGCTTATGTTATTAGTGCTATCCTTTTTTTTTTTTTTTTGCGGTACGTGGGCCTGTCACTGTTGTGGCCTCTCCCATTGCGGAGCACAGGCTCTGGACGCGCAGGCTCAGCGGCCATGGCTCACGGGCCCAGCCACTCCGCGACATGTGGGATCTTCCCGGACCGGGGCACGAACCCGTGTCCCCTGCATCTGCAGGCAGACTCTCAACCACTGCACCACCAGGGAAGCCCTAGTGCTATCCTTAATCCATGTTTCCTTTGAGGGAATCTTTTTAAGCCATTTGTACATTTGTAAAAGAGTTCAGTTAAACTGATGTAATCTTATTTGTACATCCTCTTAGCCAGGCCCAGGTGTGTTGCAGTCTTTCACCATATGCTAGGAGTGAAGAACTGCATGGATTCGTCCCTCCAGGCAGAATCCCCTTTTCTCTCTCCATGCCTCACAGTTCCAGTATCATGTGATTTAGGGAATGCACCAGGGAAAATTCAAACAAGAGACTTTAGGAGAGCTTACTTTATTTTTAAGGTAAAAAAAATTATATAAAATTATATATATATATATATATATCTCATACCATACACACAGACACACGGAAATTCTAATCTGTTCTCCTGTGCCTCAGTGGCTCATCTTGTGGACCCAGCTCTATCAACGGTTGTCAATTTATTGTTTAAACTAAAGCCAGCTAACCTTCCCCCCACCCCAATAACTTCTTATGCAGAGGCCAATTATGTAAGATTACCCAGAGCTGCTATTCTTGGGGCAGCAGTGTTGAAGGGCTGAGGTCTCCTCTGGTCCCACATGCCTCATCCCTTTCCCACCTGCCTCCCCCTCCCCCTGCCTCCCCCTCCCCCTGCCTCCCTCCTCCCTCCCAGGCAAAGTTAGCAGAGCACAGTTTGACCAAGATAGGAAGGAAAAAGTCTTCTCTGATCTTAGTATCAGATCTCACTGTGCTTCTCCTTTGCTGTCTCTTTGTTTTTCTTCCCGGGATCCTGAGATTCTTGTCAGTGATCACATTTTCCTCTTTGCCTTCCTTTAGGAAGAGGTTAGTGCCAGCTCCATCTTTGGTACCGAGCAGTACGGTGTTCAGTTCCATCTGTTGTATCTTTTGCAGTATATGGAGATGCATGGGATGCATTTTTGATACCAGGCCTGCTCCTGGCTTTATCTTGCTTTCATACCTTTATTTTCCTTTGCTTCATAGTTAATTTACATTTTCTTTTTGTATTAAACAAGTTAAATTTATTTTAATTTCCCATAATATATATATAACTTAAATTACTTTAATCTCTTTTGGAATAAGTACAAGGGCTCTGAAAATAGCACACCTGTTTTATTGTTATTCAAAAATCAACCTTATGACATTTGGAAGGAAAGTTCTAAATAAATGTAAAATAAGCGAATTCAAAACATAGCGAATGACTTCGGCTTACTTTGAGAGCAAAGTCAGGTAAATTTGATGTTACATGAAAATTGTTTTTTCTCCCTGTAAGAAAGGGAAAATATATCAATTTTTATTTCTTTATTTTGTAGTTCTTTTTTTTTTTTGGTCAGTAATTCTTGAGTTCAGAGGCTAGTTTAGAAAAGAGGAACATCCAAGCTCTCTCATTCTACGTTAGCAGCTAATATAGTCATGACTTCTGTGTTGTTTTGGGTTGCGGTTTAATGCTGGGATTACTTGGAGAACGGAAATTGTGTTCTCTGAAAATTGGGATCAGTTCTGGTGGGTACAAATGGAGATTTACCAAAGTATATGTAATGATGGATCTCGTTATTTTGGAATAGGAAAGCAATATTAAATAACTTTTATCGGAGGAATTAAAGGTTTTGTAGTCCCAAACCTGATGCTGAGCGAGTCATTATTTTGTGACCCAGCTCAGAAGTGGAGGAACTTGTATTCTGAACCTCCCTTCTGAATACATTAATTTGTTCATTGGTCCCATCAGAGGAGTGCTTCCTAAGAAGCCTTGAGACTTCACCTGCAGAGGGAGCTGGAGAAGCTCGGAGGCTGAGGTCCTGGACGTTTGTTGTTGGCCCCTCCAGCAACCATTGCCCCTCTCCTGGGGCCAGCTCCCCTCTTCATTTGCCATTTGTCCTTCTTTACTCCTTACTTACCCAGGTACTTGGGTCAGATTGCAGCCCAAGGGGTTGACTCATGGTGTGATGATGATGACATTGCTTGACACTGCCTTTCCCTGGGACGTTTCTCAGAGGGAAAGGTTCTGACACATAACTGGTTTTGCAAGACCTAGTAATTACATGCATATCATTGAGTGGGAAAGCAAGCAAAATTCTAAATAAGCTATGGAAACAAATCCTCCTATTTTATAGCCTAAGTTGAGTATTGTCAATTGTTTAGAAAGAGCCTTTTTGTTGTTGTTATTGTGATGTTTGTGACACTTTGTAATTAAGCTGGATAATGCCTTGTTGGGTTGTACTAGTTAGTGGTACTTTCTTTCATGAGAGAGGGCAGAGTTACTTCTTGAACTTTTGAGAAATAGGTATTGGAGAAGGGAGGAAATGAGTGGAATAATTTTTTTTTCCTTACAGAAAACCCTTTTAAAGATATGCACGTGGATTAAGTCATAAAAATGAGATGAACAAGGGTGTTTTTACTTGCTTTGTGGTATGGTCTGCAGTGGTGAAGCCTGATTGTGCCACCTCGCTTGTTCTTCCCTTGAACTTCAAACCCTTGAACTTGATCTGAGGAGTAGGATATAAATAGCACCCTAGGGTCTTGCATGTGGCCAAATATTATACTATAATTAGTAAGGTTCATAGCCTGCTGTTGCCTCTCCAGAATGATGGCTGGTCAGTAAGAATCAGTGCTTTTGTTAGCTCCAGGCTTTGAATGGTTAAGAGAATTGAGTCTCTTTATATATGAGTTCTTTGAAATAACAATAATTGAAATGAATAAACACTGGGTAGGAGAAACTGTAGTATTTAACTGGCTTTTCTATTGGCTTTTTAACTCCTGTCAGTTTGGTGATATAGAAAGCAGAGCAAGAAATTGGAGTCATATGGCTGTGTTCTGTCAATTGATTCTAAAACAGACTGACCTTATATGTGGTGCGACTTAGGCAAATTTCATTGGGCTTTAGTTTATAAAACAGTAACATGAGTGATGAGAGGAAGAATGAAGAGCTTAATAATAATATTGGAGAGGAGAGTGAAATCAGTGTAGGGACATATCAAAGGGGAGTGGTGGGAGGGGGTGGGTGTACAAGTCCAGCTGGTGTTGTGAGGAAGCTGTAACCGTTATTGCTAGTGGGTGAGTGGGAAGCAGCAAAGCTTTTTTTTTTTTTTGGCTGTGTTGGGTCTTCGTTGCTGCACGCAGGTTTTCTCTAGTTGCCACGAGCGGGGGCTACTCTTCGTTGTGGTGCACAGGCTTCTTATTGCGGTGGCTTCTCTTGTTGCAGAACACTGGCTCTAGAGCACAGGCTCAGTACTTGGTGGCGCACAGGCTTAGTTGCTCCGCAGCATGTGGGATCTTCCCAGACCAGGGCTCGAACCCGTGTCGCCTGCATTGGCAGGCGGATTCTTAACCACTGTGTCACCAGGGAAGCCCAGCTTTTTATACAATAACTTGGGGCTGGGTCTACGGCATTATGACAGAATGTGGAGATACAGATGGTAAATTGATATGTTTGGAAACAGGTCTGACCCAACATAGGTCTGGTGATCCAGCACAGAAATAACGTAACCTTGTAATGGATTTCAAAGACATAAAGCATGGAAATCTATAATACATCATATGCCCCAAAAAGGGGAAGAAAGGGGAAATAGGAAAGACTGTTGAATGAAAGTTTAAAATTCTACTGAATGCAAAACATATTTATAGAGCTTTCTTTAAGAGTATTGGGATTTGGATGTTAAAAGATAGCTTAAATATATATGTGCATGTGTGTGTTTTATATATATATATATATGTATATGTATAGAACTACCTGTCTTATATGTATAACTGAATCACTTTGCTGTACAGCAGAAATTAACACAACATTGTAAATCAACTATACTTGAATAAAATTTTAAAAAGACCTGTCTCTCTATATTTACATAAATATAAATATTATGGATATAGATCTATAAATATAGGTATCAGTATATACAGATCTATCTAGATAGACCTTTTTTTTAGGTTTTAATTAAAAGTAGGTCTTCTGAAAAATAAATTGGAATAGCCTGAGGAAACTGTAAGAGTATTTTGTTTTTGCCTTTTTGAAAAATGCCAGAATAATTTTCATAGCAATATCAAATCATCTCATAATCATTTGAACAGCTCCCAAGGTTCTTTCCTTCATACCCTCAAGTTTTTATTGAAAAAATATTTGCAGCCAGGTGCAAATTAAACTTTTTTATTATTACAAAATGTCATTCTTTTCTCTGATCTTTTTCTGACCTATTAATGGCTTCTCTGAAAATGATTGCAATCATTTTTAGATATCTTATTTCAGAACTTAACATCAAGACGTATTGAGGCCGCTTATTCTTCTCCTAACTCCTTCTTCACTCTTCCTGGCTCCTCTTCTGCTCAATAAAAGAGGTTCTTTAAAAAGAATCTGTAATTTAGTGCCATTGATACTTCCCCATCTAAAATGTATAACTAATGTATATGTAGAAACTTCAGGGTGTTTTGTACTCTGATGCCACTGAATTTACCCTCCATCATATGACTAAATCCTGCTGCTGAAATGTCCTACCTCATCTTCTCTGAGAGTTTTTAACCTTCCTCCCACAAAGCCTTTGGAATTCCCAACATGTTCATGAAACTTTTCATTACGATGCCCATCCACCCTCATTTTGCTATTTCATTGCCCTACCTTTCTAAACCTTAACAATAACCATTTTTTTTTTTTTTTTTTTTTTGCGGTATGTGGGCCTCTCACTGTTGTGGCCTCTCCCGTTGCGGAGCACAGGCTCCGGACGCACAGGCCCAGCGGCCATGGCTCACGGGCCCAGCCGCTCCGTGGCATGTGGGATCCTCCCAGACCGGGGCACGAACCCACTTCCCCTGCATCGGCAGGCGGACTCTCAACTACTGCGCCACCAGGGAAGCCCATAACAATAACCTTATTTTTTGTTGTTCCACTAATTGATGCAGGTATGAGTATAGTACTGTATAGTACAGTAGTATTACATAGCACTAATATATACGTGTACCTAATAGTGTCTTTCTTTTTCCTTTTTTTTAAACATTGGGTAATGGGCATATTTTACTCTTAGAATTAAATACCCGATAGGCCATATTGCAAATCCACAAAGAATTTTCGCAAATCATTGATTCATCTGTATATTGCCATAATCAGAAATTATTAATTGTGAAATACTGAGCTAAACAAAAAACAGCCCATAGATACTCTAGCTTCAAAATTTGCATTTTAGTAATATTTGGGAATCTTAGTTTGTCTTGATGAGGTGAAATCTTATGTAGACTTTTAAATCAGTGAAAAATCAAAATTGAGACCAGCAGTTTCCTTACTGTGACAGTTAATGGTGAAAGGAAATTTGCACTGGGAGTTAGAGCTCTCCGTTTTGTTTTTTGTTTTGTTTTGTTTTTTTAAATGACTCCCCAGTGAATTTCATTTGGCTTTTGTTTAAAAAAGTATTATCATGACTACTTTTATAAGTCATTCGTATCAATGGCTACCTTTAATTTTCTACATAAATAGTTGTTTGACAATGTGGAAGAACAATTTGAATTCAATACCTAAAAGTATTTCTTTCTGGATCAGTGTAATGTGCTATAACCTATGCAGATGAAACAGAATACTAAAAGGGTGTTTGAACAAGTAAACATCAAGTTGAGGATTGTTCTGATTTGTGTACAGTTAAAGTCAGGGAATAAACCCAGTGACTTTAGCATTGGATGGCAACAGAGCTACCATCCTAGTCCACTTTCCTTCTATCTCAGTTGGAGGCTGCCCATAAAATTTAAACAACAACGAAGCTGGTCCAAACATGACCAATACTTCAAAGACTTTTAGGAGAGGGAAGTCTCTTTAAGTTCTGGGGGGAAGTGCCAGATTTTATTTCTGATGGTGAATCTCTTATTTTAGAAGGAATGCTGCAACAGACATTCCAAAAGGAAGGGAGAATAACCAATTTTGAGTTCCTGCTCTGTATCAGACATGCTAAGTGTTGAGACAAATCCTCCTAAATCTGTAAAATAGGTAAGTTTGAGGATGTCTGTAACATAGACAAAGAAATGATGCTCTGAGGGGTTTTATCATTTGCCCTGGGTCACAAAAGCAGTGGTAAGGCTAATATTCGGATTTAAGTCTCTAGGCCTCTAAGCACCATACTCTTTCCAGCTCATATGACTTGATAGAACTGTAGTTAGATGTATTTTGAAGATCTGTTGTTAGGTATGTAAATATTTAGGATTGTTATATCCTCTTAATGAATTGACTCTTTTATCATTATGAAATGACTTTCTTTATTCATGCTAATATTTTGTTCTCTGAAATCTACTTTGCCTGATAGCTACTCCGGCATTCTTTTGGTTACTGTTGCCATGTTAAAGTTAACTGGTGCCTTTATAGTGAAGTGATTTTGTTATAGACAGCATATAGTTTTTTTTTTTTTGCGGTACGCGGGCCTCTCACTGTTGTGGTCTCTCCCGTTGCGGAGCACAGGCTCCGGACGCTCAGGCTCAGCGGCCACGGCTCATGGGCCCAGCCGCTCCGCGGCATGTGGGATCTTCCCAGACCGGGGCACGAACCCGTGTCCCCTGCATCGGCAGGCGGACTCTCAACCACTGCGCCACCAGGGGAGCCCAGTCCTGCCTTTTAATTGTGGTGTTTTGACCATCTGCATTTAATGTGATTGTTGATATGTTTAGATTTTAATCTGTCATCTTGCTATGTTGTATTCTATTTGTCCCATCCGTTTTTTTGTCCCTTTCGCTTTTTCTGTCTTCTTTTGGATTGAGTATTTTTTATGATTGTATTTTATCTCTTCTGTTGGCTTATCAACTATAATTCTTTGTTTTGGTTACTTACTGGTTGCTCTAAGGTTTTAGCATATATTTTAACTTATCAGAGTTTACCTTCAAGTGATGTACCACTTCATATATAGTATAAGAACCTTACAGTAATATACTTCTATGTCTCCTCTCCAGACCTTTGCACTATTGTCATATATTTTATTTAAACATATGTTTTAAACTCTAGAATACATTATAATTATTTTTGTTAAAACAGTCAATTAACTTTTAAAGTGACTTAAATAATAGAAAAAATTTTAAATATATCTACCCATGTAATTTCCATTTCTGGTGCTCTTTATTCCTTTGAGTACATTCACATACTGATCTGCCCGAAGGACTTCCTTTAATATTTCTTGTAGTGCTGGTGATGAATTCTTTCAGCTTTTGTATGTCTGGAAAATCTTTAGCCTTTGTTTTTTGAGAAAAGTCTGCTGTCATTCTTATCCTTATTTCTCTGTACATGTTCTTTCTCTTTCTGCTTTTAAGGTGTTCTCTCTACCACTGGTTTTAAGCAATCCCATTATAATGTGGGTGGTGTCGTTCTCTTCATGTTTCTCATGCTTGGGTTTATTTAAGCTTAATGGATATGTGGGTTTGTATTCTTATAAAAATTGGAAAAATTTTAGCTATTAATTATTCAATACATTTTTTTTCTTGCCCCTCCTTTGGTGACTCCAGTTACACATGTAATAGGCCACTTGATGTTGTCACATAGATCACTGATACTGTGTTTATTAAAAAAAAATTTTCCTTTTTATTTCATCTTGAATCGTTGCTATTTTTATATCTTCAAATTCTTTAACCTTTGCTCTGCACTGTTTACTGTTAATCCCATTATTGGCTCTTCTTCCTCTGTCCCCCCACCTTGCACATAGTAGTTTTCAACTCTAGAAATTTAAGTCTTGGGCTTCCCTGGTGGCGCAGTGGTTGAGAGTCCACCTGCCAATGCAGGGGACACGTGTTCGTGCCCTGGTCTGGGAAGATCCCACATGCCGTGGAGAGGCTGGGCCCGTGAGCCATGGCCGCTGAGCCTGCGTGTCTGAAGCCTGTGCTCTGCAGTGGGAGAGGCCACAACAGTGAGAGGCCCACATACCGCAAAAAAAAAAAAAAAAAAAAAAAGAAAGAAATTTGTCTTTCTAATATCTTCTTTTTAATGTTTCTACTTAACTTTTGAACATATGGAGTGCAGTTATAATACTATTCCAATCTCTTTGTTAATTCTAACATCTGTATTATTTCTGAGTCATTTTACATTGGTTAACTTTTCTTAACATGAAGGGCCGTATTTTCCTGCTTATTTGCATTCCTGATAATTTTTAAATTGCATATCAGTAGATTTTACCTTTTTGGGTGATGGACATTTTGATTTTGTATACATATTCTTAACCTTCATTATGGGATGCATTTAAGTTAATTTGATCCTTTTGGGTCTTGCTTTTAAGATTTGTTTATCAGAATAGAGAAGTGGTTAGTCTAGCGCTACTTTTGCCTCTGTACTGAGGGAAAACACTTCTCTACCTAATACCCTATGGATTATGAGGATTTCCAGTCTGACTATTGGGAACAGGTCTTGTGTGAGTTCCAGACACTATTCCTTCTAATCTTTTAGGGTGGTTTTTTTCCCCAGACTTACCTAGTTTCCTAACATGCATGTACTAATTAGTATTCTGAATACTTGAGGTAGACCTTCTGCAGAGCTTTGCAGTTCTTTCTGTGTATCTCTGCCCTCTCTGCTCCTGTAAGCTTCCTTGATCTCCCCAGACTCCCAACTCTGTTTCCTCAACTCAGAGAGTCTGCTGGGCTCCATTCAGGCTTCTCCTCAGGGTGCCATGGCCTGGACCATCTTTTAAGTCAGAAAACTGGAAAAACCATAAGGCGCTCACCCCATGTGTATCTCCTCTCTCAAGGATTACTGTCCTTTGATGTGTCACGTCCACTGTCTTGAAAACTATCGTTAACATATATTTTATTCAGGTTTTTGGTTGTTTCAGGTAACAGGTTATATCTATTTCCTATTACTCCATCTCAGTTGGAAACAGAAGTATCAGGTGTAAATTTTCACTGAAGGATTTTTTTTTCTTTTCCACTTTGGCAGCTTCCTGGGAGACTATTTACCTTTACCTTGGTTTTTACTTTGTTATTACTGGCCTTTATCTTTTATTACAAGAATACAATTTCCCTAAATCTATTTTTTCTACTGTCTGAATTTTCTTAAATATTTCAAGGTGGGACAAATGAGACAGACTTTTGGTTCTTGGCACCAGCACCAGACTTGAACATAGGCTAACTGGTACCCAGTGCTCCCCGATGGATGCTCTTTTTGTTAATTCCAAGGTTGTATGGATGATGATTGCTTGCATGGATGTGATTAATCAGATGTAGGTTTTCAGCTGACAAGTTTTTCTGTTTTTTTAAAGTACAGTTGTTATTCAAGAGACAGGGTATTGAACAATGATTTCCCTAAGCAGTAGTTCAATATACCATGAATATAAACGTATGAATGATAAATGATAGCTAAGATAAATGATAGCTAAGGGGAACCTGCTTGCTTTTTGTTCCATGGAAAAAGTACTGTTATTTTTCTTAACTTCATATCACGAGGCATACTTTTTTTTTTTTTTTTTTTTTTTTTGTGGTACGCGGGCCTCTCACCGTTGTGGCCTCTCCCGTTGCAGAGCACAGGCTCCGGACGCACAGGCTCAGCGGCCATGGTTCACGGGCCCAGCCGTTCCGCGGCATGTGGGATCTTCCTGGACCGGGGCACGAACACGTGTCCCCTGCATCGGCAGGTGGACTCTCAACCACTGCGCTACCAGGGAAGCCCCGAGGCATACTTTTTAATGTATTTTTTTTTTTTGCCAAATGTCAATAGACGTGTATTCCCTCGTCTTTTAAATGGTATTTTGTATTGCAGTGCCTTTGATATCTGTTAGGGCTTTTTTTTCGGGGTGGGGGCAGTAACAGTGGTCTCTTGAATAAAATGGCAAACTTTCACCCCTAATCAGATTTAGAGGCATGACTTTTTTCTGTTTTTTTTTTTTTTGCGGTATGCGGGCCTCTCACTGTTGTGGCCTCTCCCGTTGCGGAGCATAGGCTCCGGACGCGCAGGCTCAATGGCCATGGCTCACGGGCCCAGCTGCTCTGCGGTATGTGGGATCTTCCCGGACTGGGGCACGAACCCGTGTCCCCTGCATCGGCAGGTGGACTCTCAACCACTGCGCCACCAGGGAAGCCCTAAAGGCATGACTTTTGAATCTACTAGTTCTTAACGTCATAGAAAAGAGTTAGTATGTTTCAGGAGGAAAATGCCCTGACATGTTTGATAAATATTATTGAGCAATTATTATCTTTCAGGTAAGTGCTAAATTTTGGGTGCATATGGATGAAAAGACTTGATCCTTGTCCTCAGCCAAGGAGCGTTTAGTGTCAAATGATCGTTATAACACATTGTGATAATTATTTACTGGTTTATTTGTTTAAAAAGTATGTATTGAGAATCTGCTATGTGTCAGATACTATTACAGTCTGTGTGTTCATAGCGGGAAACAGTTCCCTAGTCTCATGGAGTAACATTTCAATGAGGGGATGATGGGAAGGAGAAATAGTAAATGCTGTAAAGTTAAATTAGGGTAAAGGGATAGATCTTCACAGTGGGAAGTTTCTATATATTTTCCTCTAGTTAGGAAAGCCTTTCTTTATAAGGTGGCATTTGAGCAGAAACCTTAAAAAAAGTAAGAGGACAAATCACGGAGCCATCTGAGGAAAGAGTGTTCTAGACAGAGGTAGGTATAAAAACTAGAAATGGGAGAGCATGCTTGAGGCTGATTGTAGAATCACGAAGAGAGTGGAGTGACCAGTGGAATGAGCAAGGGGAGAATGGCAGAAAGTGAGCTCCATAAAAAGAAGGGGTTGAGTGAGGAACCAGATCACCTGGGCTTTATTACCCTGGTGGGAGGGATGTGAGCTTTCATTGGGAGTGAGATGGGAAGGCACTTGGAGGATCCTGCGTAGAGAAAAGATCTGAGGAACTTAGGTGTTAGAAGGAATCCTGCTGGCTGCTGTCCTGTGAAGCAAGGGAGGAAGCTTTGCAGGTGGTCGGGGGCAGTGAGAAGCTATGGAAATAGTCCAGGTTAGAGAATATGGAGAACTCTGGCTCGGGTAGGGCTAGCTGTATGGTGAAAGTGGTCAATTCAGGAATTCATGATATATTTTGAAGAACCCATCCTTGGGTTTGTTGAAGGACTGGATGTAGAGTGTGGAAAAGGAAAGAAATCAAGGATGGCTCTAATGTTTTTGGACCTCACAACTGGTAGAAGAGAATTCTGTTTAGTTGGGAGTTTAAGACTGGGGTGGGGTCAGGGGATTCGGAGGGTTGGGTAGGAAGAAAGATTGTGATTTTCGACCTGGTATGTTTGAGATATAGGTTAGACATAAATGGAGATATCAAATAGATACTTGGATATATGAGTGTAAAGTGAGAGGAGAAGTTTGGGCTAGAGATAAAAATGCGTTATGGCATATTATCATGAAAGTGGAAGAAACAAATTCATGCACATTGATGAGCACTAGATAAAAACAATATTTGGCATTATCTAACACAGAACACACTTTTTGCAAATGAAGACTCTAAAGCCAGGAAAGTAGAGTGAGTTGCCCAAGGACACACCGGATGTTGGTGGAACCCATGTCACTCAACTCATCAGCTAGTACTATCTCCATCTTAGTGCACAGCCTACCATCCATGTTGCTATAGTAATAGAATAGGTGGAACCCCACTAATATAAAAGCCAAGGATAGTGGGCAGTGGTGAAGAGCGTAAATTCTGGAGCAGATTTCCTAGGGTTCTAACCCTGGTTCTCTCACTCACCCTATGTGTGACGTTGAATAAATAACCTAGGTTCTCTGTGCTTTAGTTTCCATATCTGTAAGTGGATTGATAATAGTACTTAACTCATAGAGTAAATGGGAAGATTAATTGACAGGATACATATAAAGCACTTCAGACAATACCTTAGTGCTAGCCAAGTGAAGCTGCAGCAACAGTAATAATAATAACAATAACAACAATTATTATCATTAATTTTATTATTATTCTAATTAACTAGTTGGGGGATCTTCAGCAAGTCTGTTTTTTAACCTGAGTGTACATGGCTCACATGCAAAATAATGCATCCTGCTAAATGTTGTCTTTAAGATTCTTATTTCAGAGTAAGAAATACTCTGAAGCTAAGAGCTTTTATTGCAACTTCTGGGAGACCCAGAATTGGCTAGTATCTGGGGATATTCAAATACTACATATAAACCATATTGAAGTCAGATATTCTTGTATCCCTTCCAGGCTTTCCTGTCCTCTTCGTGACATTTGGATATACTGGTGCTCATAATTAGTTGGTAACAAACTCTGCTCTTTTGCATCATTTTGTTCTTTAAATTGATTGTGTTCTGTGAGAATGGCTTATCTGCCTCTTCATTAAACATTCATGATTCTGTGACATCTCATTCTTTCCACTGATGGCTTTTATGGATGCCTTTTTAACAGAGATCTTAATCTTGCCTTTAACATTTTAAACAATGTCTTGGTTATCTACACCAAAACCTCTCACTGGTGCGGTTTTTGTTTTGTTTTGTTTTTTAACATCTTTATTGGAGTATAATTGCTTTACAGTGGTATGTTAGTTTCTGCTGTACGTATAACAAAGTGAATCAGCTATACATATACATATATCCCCATATCTCCTCCCTCTTGCGACTCCCTCCCACCCTCCCTATCCCACCCCTCTATGTGGACACAAAGCAGGGAGCTGATCTCCCTGTGCTATGCGGCTGCTTCCCACTAGCTGTCTATTTTACATTTGGTAGTGCATATATGTCCATGCCACTCTCTTACTTCGTCCCAGCTTACCCTTCCCCCTCCCCGGGTCCTCAGTTCCATTCTCTACATCAGTGTGTTTATTCCTGTCCTGCCCCTAGGTTCTTCAGAACCATTTTTTTCCCTTTAGATTCCATATATATGTGTTAGCATACAGTATTTTTTTTCTCTTTCTGACTTACTTCACTCTGTATGACAGTCTCTAGGCCCATCCACCTCACTACAAATAACTCAATTTCGTTTCTTTTTATGGCTGAATAATATTCCATTGTATATATGTGCCACATCTTCTTTATCCATTCATCTGTCGATGGACACTTAGGTTGCTTCCATATCCTGGCTATTGTAAATAGAGCTGCAATGAACATTGTGGTACATGACTCTTTTTGAATTATGGTTTCCTCAGGGTATATGCCCGGTAGTGGGATTGCTGGGTCGTAGGGTACTTCTATTTTTAGTTTTTTAAGGAACCTCCATACTGTTCTCCATAGTGGCTATATCAATTTACATTCCCACCAACAGTGCAAGAGTGTTTCCTTTTCTCCACACCCTCTCCAGCATTTACTGTTTGTAGATTTTTTGATGATGGCCATTCTGACTGGTGTGAGGTGATACCTCATTGTAGTTTTGATTTGCATTTCTCTAATGATTAGTGATGTTGAGCATCCTTTCATGTGTTTTTTGGCAATCTGTATATCTTCTTTGGAGAAATGTCTATTTAGGTCTTCTGCCCATTTTTGGATTGGGTTTTTTGTGTGTTTTTATGTTATCAATGCATCATCGTATTTGGATCAAAACAAGTAAGCTCCTGTTTTTAAGACCCCACTTTTGTGGTTAAGAATTGATTTGTGGCAGTTTCTTGAGTGTAGTAGAATTGAATATGATTGTTAGTGAAACTGTTAAGTATTTCAGAGGGAATAATGAGATTGTTGATTATGTTCTTTTTGATTATAAAAGAGATTTAATGACATTGTTTTGGTCAAGACACGTGAAAGTCTCTCTATTTCATTGGGTAGGTGATGATGTCCGTTTATTTTCCACTTCTGCCTGACATGCTAAATGACAAGTAAGGTGAGTGAATAGAGCATTATTGTCCATGGATAATTGGTCATTCCTGTAGCAAGCAGTTAGACAGCAAATATTTAATTTTGTATAGTGTGTACATTATCAACTAAATACCTTCCCC
Source organism: Mesoplodon bidens (assembly GCF_964165515.1). Taxonomy (NCBI): domain Eukaryota; kingdom Metazoa; phylum Chordata; class Mammalia; order Artiodactyla; family Ziphiidae; genus Mesoplodon; species Mesoplodon bidens. Next base: position 69,536,773 of record NC_138166.1, on the reverse strand, counting down.
TCCCCCCATTGTATTAGCTCTAATTTTTGTCATGTGGCATTCATGGAATTTTCACTCAGCACATAACTGGTCTAGGTTTTTCCCATATAACTACAAGTTTTATTAATCTTTGCTGTCTTGGATATGAGTTTTACCAGTGGTGTTTGGTAACTTCTTGATCCTTTCTTGTTGTCCATGGTCCACTATCCTCCTTCATATTTTTGACCTGATCTTCCTGTCCCAAGGCAAAAAAGGCATGAGAATAATGTCTTCATCTCCCCATCATTGACCCATCTGGACTACAGTGATGTCTGTTCCAGTGAGTAGAGTTGGGGAGTTACTAAAATGATAGGTTAACATCCTCAGAGATTATTACTCTTTATCACCTTGCAACTGGTTGTTATTTTCATTCTGTCATGAACTGGAGAATATATATTTTGGCAGCTGCTCCCCTATGAGCCCATATGCTGGCATTCTTAAACCAATGGGGGTACAGCTTGGCACTCCAGAAATAGGCTATGCAGTGCATAAGGGGGCAGTCTGGGGCCCAAGTAAATGTCTTCTGTTTGCCATCGAATCACAGAATTCTAGGACTGGGAGGATCATGGATATCATGTAGGTTTGCTTCTTCATTTTACTGATGAGGAAAGGAAACTCATAAATGGGAAGTGTCTTTGGCAAAATGAGAGTTAACAGCAGTACAGGGACCATAACTAAAAAGTTTTTTAGTCCTGTGTTACCCTGCTGGTGAAATGGAACAAGAGATAGAGTGATAGAGTAAGAATAGTATCAGGTTTACTGGGGGTTTTATGCCCAGGTCTGTTGTTACATAGTAGTTGTATGACTTGAAGTAATTAACTGAATCATTTTTGAAATTGTTCGTTATCCACTGAATGGTAGATCTGTCAATGACCCTGCTTTCATCTAAAGTTTGTCTGTTGTCTGTTCATTGAGTTATATCATATTTTAATGCTTAAAATTTGTTCAGGCTGTGACTGGATGAAAAATGTTGACTAATATGGAAATATACTTTGACCTCATTTTCTTCTCTTCCCCATTTCCTTGAGGTCAGAGGAAATACATTTTTTAACTCCTATAATTGTGTATTCTTATCTACTCTGACAGCTACACCTCAGGGTCTCACCTCTCCTGAAAAGAATTATAATAATTGGGCATTTTGTGACCTTCCTGTCACAACAGATGGGTACTTGAGACTCTGCAAGGATTTTTATCAGCAGTGTTCATCAACATTTTCCTGTTAAACCCAAGGAAAATAGTTCATAAGATGTTTCACCTAATGGTTTCAACTTAGGGCTTCATCTCAGCCTGAGCTGGTATGTTATTGTCTTACTAAAAAATAATATTTAGTTACTGTTAAAATGTAAAAAAAAAAAAAGAAAAATAATAAGTACTTCTAAATCCACCACCCAGAGATAACTACTTTAGACATTGTATGTACTTTCTCTCTTTTTAAATGCATGTTTATAGAGTCTAATATATACAACTGTCCATTCTTAATGCATGCATGTATAGTTTATACATTTTTTTAAAGGGAGTTACATTGAATATACTATTTTAGAATGTGATCCTTTTGCTGAATGATACCAGTTTTTCATGTAGTTAAATTTCCTTCTATAATATCATTCTTAATGCTAGTATCCTTCTGTATGGAACGTGATGATTTATTTAATTAAACCTCTATTATTGGACATTTTAAAAGAAAAGTGCAGAGTCTACCTGTGACATAACTTCCCATATTTGTGTCACTTAAACATGAAGGCCTTTCTATTTAGAATTCTGATCAATTAGAAGATAAGATTTGATAGCATAGAAACTAGAGATTTAATCTCGATCGTTTAAGAATCCTGTTGGAGGATTTCCATTTAATCACTTCTTGGTTTTTGTATTGATTTCATTAAATTTTCTCTGTAAAACATTTTGACCTCACTTTAAATTGGGTCAACATACATATGTGGAGAGTCTACTTTTCTAGCTACTGGGCTACATACAAGATGGCTTGAGGCCATGTCTAAGTCACTCACATTTTATTAATGAACATGTATGCAGTATGAACAAGGTAGTTACCAATAGAATATACCTGACATGTGGTGAGGGGCTGGAAATTCAAATGCCTGTTGGTGCCAGGCCTGAGTGCAAAGGGCCAGGGGTAAGCAACAGTGGTAGCTGGAGAGATCTTTTTCATCTGAAGAGGTCAGCTGTTATTGAAATCAAAATAAGTTGTTAGCATGGGAAATAAGGACTCGATTAACGGGATTTTTCTCATTTTTCAAGAAAAGCTGAAAATTAAATTTATTTATGAAAAACTCCTAATTTTCAGATGTTGGTAATAATCATAATTGTTTTAAAACACAGTGCAGGTAAAACGAGAGACATCTGTGGATCTAATCTACCCCACAGGTCTATGTAGAGGTAGCCCCACCGGCAAGTCTTCAGCTCTTTGGAGACCAGGAAATCCTTCAGAAAGAGAAGGCTTTGCTTCCTACATCCATCTTTCCAGAGTTACTTTAAGGATAGGTATAATATTCAGATGATGAGACCTCCGCAGGTACCACCTTCCAGAAACTTACCAATTACCCTGAGATGTGACCTTTGCAGTGGGGAATGTTCCTGTAGCCAACAAGGATCAGACAAAAAGAGGCTGTGGAAACCAGTTGTCTTTAACATCCTGCCACCTGGGGCACCTTCACATCCAGGTTTCTGGTTCCCCTGGCCTGTGCAGTTTTCTGGAAAACATGAACGACATGTAGCCAAAGTAAGATGTTTGTGAAAACTACTATTGGCAATGGTTAATGGAAAGAGCTCACGATTGAGAGTATGAAGACCGAGGTGTGAATCCCCATTTCACCCGGAGATGTGAAATCCAGCAAGTCCAATCATCTCTTTGTGATGCCATCTAGATTTTTATTTATTGTTGACAATCATACCTTAAAAAAAAAAGGGTAGGTATATAATCTTCAGTTTTCTATGTAGCACAGTAAATGCTTGATAATTCAACCTTATCAGCAGAAATTATGACAGGGCTCCTTACACTGTGGGTAATCAGTAAATATCTTTCCATTGAAATAATAATGTAAGAGTAGGAGACAATTTTGACATCCTTATACTTGAGTGGAGTGCATTTGAAGTCTGTGTTTAAATATGGATGATGATTCTGGGAGATCTTGGAAATTCATTGAGCCTAAAACAATACAGTATATCATGATGTATGAATGTTAACACTCAGCTTCTCTGTTCTGGCTCCCCTGTTTAAATCCCTTTCCTGTTATTTACTCTGTGTTGTGAAGAGACTAAACCACTTCTCAGAAGCCAAGGACCTGACTAAGGTGGACGTGAGGACCTCCGTGTGAGTGAACTTGTTGAGATGCACCATTTCTTAGGCCCAGAAGGTAGTGACATTGGTCCAATATGCTGCTTTTCTAAAAAGTCCTACTGAGTGAAATAGACATGATCCTCTTTATAGTCACAAAACATTAGAGTTGGTAACTAAGAGCAAGGGTTGAAATGGGCTCTAGCTGGTGCCAAAAGTTATGTCCTTTCCATAGAACTAAATAGGGTTTGATTTACATCTCTGATTGAAGATTATTCACCTTCTACTTGGATTTTATATTTTTGTCACTTAGTCACCTGGAGGAGAAACATGTTCCTACTGGTGTTGGTTTTCAGAATACAAACTCAATGACAGAGTAGGGTGTAGCCTGTCCTGAGTGTAGTTGAAGCTCCCCAGCCAGCGGTGGCGCTGGCCTGACAATTCTGCCACATCCAAGCTGTTTGTTCTCGACCTCACTTGGCATATTGATCTGTGTCCTCATCCGTTTGTGTGGCAGGATGACATTAGTATTCGTCACCACTAAGCCACTTCTGTTGCTCCTCCCTACAAAGTCCTTGAAGAATCACAAGTCCCCAAAATACAGACGACCTGTTGATATGTCTGTTAATTAATGTTTCAAAAGTACTTAGATTTCACCTCCATATTTTTCTCTCTGTGCCTTTATATGGTGTCCAATCCCCACTAAACAAGAAATAGCTTTACAATTTTTCTAAAATATGAGACATGTTCATTTTTCTAAAATTCAAAGAATATAAAAAAATACAAAGACAGTTACAATCACCTCCAAATCTTACCTGCCAGAAATTAAATGTTATCATTTGGGGAATATGAGCATCTGAAAATTTATGGATAGAAGGATGAATGAATGGACATAGGTAGACGGGCACCAATAATTTGATAACAGTGTGTGTACATGTTATTTTAAATTTTAAATCATTATATTTAATGAAATGAAACTGGAGGAATTTTTGAACTTGTGATTAACTTTCTTTATCGTAAAAACAATAATATCTAAAATAATGCCTCCAAGGTAAGGAAAAGAGTTAAGAAGCATTAGGAGGTTGGAGCTGTCACAGTATTACCACTGTGCACCCATTAGAATGGCTGAAATTAAAAATACTGAAAATACAAAGTTTACATGGGGATGTGGAACAGCTGGAATCCTTGTACACTCTTAGTGGGAATGTAAAATGATTCAGACCCTATGAGAAAGTGTTTCTTATAAAATTAAATGTACTCCTATCTTAGGATCTAGTAATTCCACTGTTATTTCCTCCCCCAAATGAAAACCCATGTCCACAAAAAGATCTGTGTAAGCATGTTCATTTCAGATTCATTCATAAGCACTTAGAAACAATGTACATAAATAAACTGTGGTACATTCATACAATGGAATAGCATCCATCATAAAATAGGAAGGGACTGTTAAGACATGCAACAACACGGATGACTCTCATAGACATTGTTGAGCAAAGAAGACAGATGCAAAAGAGTATATATTCCATAAATCCATTTATGTTATGTTCTAGAACATGGAGAACTTTTCTCTGGTGATAGAAGTCAGAAGAGGGGTTGCCTATGAGGTGAATGGAGTATAGACTGGAAAGGAACTTCCTAGGATGATGTCAATGTTCTATATCTTAATTGGGATATTGGTTAAATGAGTGTTTATATATATGTCAAAACCCATCAAACGTACACTTGAGATCTGTGTACTTTATTATATATAATTAAATCTCAACTTAAACATTTTAAAAACAAATTAAATTTAAACATCTTAGATATTATATGGATTGTCTCCCTGTTAGGAAATGAGAGGAACTAACAAACTTGTGCTTCCTCCCACCTCCCCTTATGTTGCTTATATTAGTTTTTCTTTTTTCAGGCTTCACAACATTCATACTCTGATTTGCAATCATAATGCCCTAGTTATTTAGTTTTAGTTCTATATTTAAATAGAACCATGGGTCCTTTGGCCACAGTTTTTCCATTTCTGAGTTCTTTATTTGGATTCATCTCTTGTTTATCCAGATTTCATGGTCAAGCAGTTTTTTTGGTTTGTTTATTCTAAAGGAGGACTCATGGATATCCTATTTCCTGAGTTTTCAAATGTTTGCAAATGTCTGCCTTTTGCTTTTACACTTGAACTGTAGGTTAGCTGGATTTAATATTCTTCAGTCATACGTTTTGTCATTTAAAGACATGGCCCCACTGTCTTCTGACACTGAATATTATTGTGACAATGTCTGTAGTCAGCCTAGTTTTGTTGTCTTTCCCCCACTAGTAGATGACTTGCTTTTTTAGACTTGATGTCTGAAAACTTTTTAATTCTTATGTTCAATAACTTAAGCTATTGCTTGATTTTTTTTTTCTTTTTTTAAACTGTGCATAAATTTTCCCTGGCATAAGAATGTCCTTTTGGGGCTTACCTGGTGGCATAGTGGTTAAGAATCCACCTGCCAATGCAGGGGACACGGGTTCGAGCCCTGGTCCAGGAAGATCCCACATGTCACGGAGCAACTAAGCCCGTGTGCCAAAACTACTGAGCCCACATTTCACAAGTACTGAAGCCCGTACACCTAGAGCCTGTGCTCTGCAACAAGAGAAGCCACCGCAGTGAGAAGACTGCAGTGAAGAGTAGCCACCACTTACCGCAACTAGAGAAAGCCCACGCACAGCAATGAAGACCCAATGCAGCCAAAAATAAATAAATAAAATTATTTTTTTTTAAATGTCTTTTTGATCTGCAGTTTCAGTTCTTTATTTTAGAGAGCTTTGGGGTAGTGTGTTGTAAGTCTCCACTTTTTGAATATGAACCCTTCTTTTCTCTTTCCTGTGTGTGTATATGTGTGTGTTGCTTCAAGAACAACAATCATCTTTACATTTGCATATCTTGATTCTCCATGTGTCACCTTCTCTCTAGTTCCCTTAATTCCTTTGTCTTTTCTTGCCACATTCAGTGTGATTATCTCTAACCTTTACTCTGGGCCATTAATTAGGTTTTCTTCTCTTTTGACCCTTGCTATTTCTAATTTGTTTATGAAGTCCCTAATACTGTTGTTTTGTATGCATCTCCTTATTTCTATAACCTTCCTTTCATTTTGAACTTTTGTTCTGTCATCATCTAGTCTTTGAGTCCTTGTTTTATAGAATTCATAGTCTTACGAAGTTTTTAATAGAATGTGAAACACTCACTGAGAGTCTTCTGTTTCTAGGGTTATGTTCCTTACAGTCTTCTTTTTAATATACATATAAATTTACTTATTTTTGGCTGTGTTGGGTCTTGTTGCTGCACATGGGCTATCTCTAGTTGCGGCGAGCGGGGGCTACTCTTTGTTGTGGTGTGTGGGCTTCTCATTGCGGTGGCTTCTCTTGTTGCGGAGCGTGGGCTTCAGTAGTTGTGGCACGTGGGCTCGGTAGTTGTGGCTAGCAGGCTAGGAGCACAAGTTCAGTAGTGTGGAGCACAGGCTTAGTTGCTCCGTGGCATGTGGGATCTTCCCAGACCAGGGCTCAAACCCGTGTCCCCTGCATTGGCAGGTGGATTCTTAACCACTGCGCCACCAGGGATGTCCCCCTTACAGTCTTAGTTCCACATCTGTCATTCACATGCTGGATCCTTTTCTTACATTTTTTTGTTTTAGCAGAGTTGTATAATTGTTCTTATTTCTTCTCACTCATGCATGATAGAGGCCACTCTCCACATCATCTATTTGCTCTGATCAAGTAGAAGTGAATTCACTTGATCCTGTTTCTACTTTATCTGGGACTAAATTGTCTTCTAAGTTCCTATCTACAATTTGAGGGCTGGCTGTCAGCTTCACTGCAGTACTCATAATCCAAGGGCACAAGAGTGGTAAGATCTCAACTGGAGCTGAGTAGTCTTTGCTGGAGGACCTGGATCTAGGGTGGCTAATCATCCCAGTATGTCCAGGACTTTCCCAAATTTCACACCAGAAGTCCCACATCCCAGAAAACCCTCTCAGTGTCAGGCACACCAGGATGGTTAGTCACCCTATCTGGATTGACTTTATTTTCTACTAATTTTTAAATATTCTAGGCCCCGTCCACTCCATCTAGCTGCAGCTGGTTCAGCTTGACCCCAATTCTCCTTAGTATCCTGGAATGTGGCAAGCCTGGGGCACTTGAGGAAGTACAGGACTCTTCTAGTCTCATGGATTTTTTTTTTTTCTTTAGGGCTTCTAATTCCAAGTCAGCTTCTCTCCAGTTGTGATCACTTAAGTGAGAATGTTGAGAGTTTCATCAGCTCATCCTTTTCCTCATTACCACTTCTGAGGCAGAGTATATGAATAGGACTCAGAGCTGTGCTGGATGGAGCTCAGAGTCGTGCTCCATCCCTCCAGTTGCACCTTTCAAAAGATGGTACATAGTTAGTTTCCTTTCTTTGTTTAGTTACTTTAAAAGGATATTTTAAAATTTCCATTTAGCCATTTGAGGAAATAGATTCAGTAATCCTGTTTGATTCCTCTGCTGTTACCCAGTCCATTATAAAACTTTGATAAAGTTGGTCAAATGATTCATCCTTGTATATTCTCTCTTTCATCTTCTTCTGTTCTCCCCCCTCCCAGAACACACATCTCTCTCATTTTCTCTTTCTCATACACGTATGCAAGTGAAAATATTAGGCCCCTTAAATAAAGATAGAGGTTTTGAGTGTGGGCTTGTAACCAAAACCCAATCAAAAGCATAATAGATTAGCCCATGAATTGAAAATGAGCTCCTTTATTGCAGGATTTGTCAATTGAGATGCTATCATTTAAGACTTCTATTTCTAGGGATTTTTCCAGACTGAGCACTATATTTAACACTGAAACATTAATGCCAGTGTGGGTTTTATGTTGAGCTTACTTATTCTCTTAAGTTTTTTTTTTTTTTTTAAGTATAAAGAAGATTATGATCCCCCAATAGTGAAGTAGTGGCTCAAATTTCCAAGGACTGTGCTACTCGGGGCAGTGAGTATGAACTTTGGAAACTGGTGTTGGCTCTCTGTCCATGTCCTTTGCACAACTGCTTGAAGAAATTTGTGTCCTCTAAAGTTGATCAAGCAGTCATAAGTGGTGAAGTCGAAAGAGAAGCCCAGTCTTAAATGTTAGGGTCAGGAAAACAATTCTACAGTGATAACAGCCTGAAAGAGGGGAAGGTTTGAAGTATTGAATGAAGGTGAGAAAGCACTGCAAGTAAATATTTTGGCCTATTTTTTAATTCTGTTTTATCTGTCATTGTATATTGTATTTCTTTTGGAATTATTTACTTTATATTGAGCTTTTCAGAAATACGTACAATTATTTTAATTAAAATAAAAAATTTAGGGCTTCCCTGGTGGCGCAGTGGTTGAGAGTCTGCCTGCCGATGCAGGGGAAACGGGTTCGTGCCCTGGTCTGGGAAGATCCCACATACCGCGGAGCGGCTGGGCCCGTGAGCCATGGCCACTGGGCCTGTGCATCCGGAGCCTGTGCTCCACAACCGGAGAGGCCACAACAGTGAGAGGCCCACATACCGCAAAAAAAAAAAAAAAATTTAAATGTACCTTTATGTCTCATTGGATTGTTTTCTTTGTTTGTTTTTTTTACGTCTTTAATGGAGTATAATTGTTTTACAACTGTGTGTTAGTTTCTGCTTTATAACAAAGTGAATCAGTTATACATATACATACGTTCCCATATCTCTTCCCTCCTGCGTCTCCCTCCCTCCCACCCTCCCTATCCCACCCCTCCAGGCGGTCACAAAGCACCGAGCTGATCTCCCTGTGCTATGCGACTGCTTCCCACTAGCCTATCTACCTTACGTTTGGTAGTGTATATATGTCCATGCCTCTCTCTCGCTTTGTCACAGCTTACCCTTCCCGCTCCCATATCCTCAAGTCCATTCTCTACTAGGTCTGTGTCTTTATTCCTGTTTTACCCCTAGGTTCTTCATGACATTTTTTTTTTCTTAAATTCCATATATATGTGTTAGCATACGGTATTTGTCTTTCTCTTTCTGACTTACTTCACTCTGTATGACAGACTCTAGGTCTATCCACCTCATTACAAATAGCTCAATTTCGTTTCTTTGTATTGCTGAGTAATATTCCATTGTATATATGTGCCACATCTTCTTTATCCATTCATCCGATGATGGACACTTAGGTTGTTTCCATCTCCGGGCTATTCTAAATAGAGCTGCAATGAACATTTTGGTACATGACTCTTTTTGAATTATGGTTTTCTCAGGGTATATGCCCAGTAGTGGGATTGCTGGGTCATATGGTAGTTCCATTTGTAGTTTTTTAAGGAACCTCCATACTGTTCTCCATAGTGGCTATACAAATTCACCTTCCCACCAGCAGTTCATTGGATTGTTTGTTCAGATTTATTACAGCTAAAAAAAAGAGATGCATTTAGAATGTAATCAGGGGTGATTCTGAGTTTTATTTTGTTTACATTTGTTAGTGAAATAAATAAAGGCCCTTACCCTTCCCTTTGGGGATATTGTAATAAAGATTTTTTTTCTCCTCAGAGGTTAGAATGTATTCTTCTTATGGAAAGTAAAATATATTAGAGAAAATTATTCAATTAATACTTAAATGTTAATTTGAAGCTACAAATAAAAGGCAATATAGTAGGCCCTCTATATCCTCTATATCTGTGGATTCAACCCACCATGAATACAGAGGGCCAGTTATACGACTCCATTTTATAGAAGGGACTTGAGCATCCTCAAATTTTGGTATCTGCAGGAGGTCCTGGAACCAATCCCCAGCAGATACTGAGGGACGACTGGACATTTGTTTTCACCCCTTCCTTACCCATCCTCCCTTTTTAGGTGAGTGAGGGACATTGGGGTAAAATGAGAGAAAAGTAACTAAGGTTGGGTCACAGTGGAATGGAATAAAACCTAGTCTACCTTTCAGCCACTTCCTTACTTGCTGTTTTATATGGTGTTCATATAACACCGAGGAATCTACTGTAACACACTATCATGTAGGGAGGAATTCAGATTAAGACAGATCTTTCCTGAATGCTTTGGTGCCTTGCAAGGAATAACAAAACACCAAAAGGCCCTTATTAAGAACAAAGCAAGCAGCCCTAGATGTGGAAGCCAAGGACAGCATTTATGAGACATGTCACTTAATAAGACATTAAAGATTTAGTTTTATTTAATCAGCTCATTTGTATAAATAACTTCTTAATTGTATTTGGTGTTTATAGTCATTCACTTAGGATTTCCAATTTTAGATAAGCAGCACCTTAAACCTAATTAGTTATCAGATATTTTAGTTGAAGGTGGTATAATATGTCTTTTAGTTTCCCTGTTAGAGTAGATATTTTTGTACATGCTCTTCCTAAATATTTAATAATTTTAATGCCACTGAGGTTTGGTCAGAATAACAAAATACTGACTTTCCCTCCAAGATGATGTACACATTGTCACCCATCACACTTTATTGCTGTCAAAAATTTTTTAAGCTTGCTATGACCTACTTAAGGGTCTTATAACAAGATTAAAAATTCTGGTGAGTTGCATGCGGCAGACTGCAGTGGATTCAGCAATTGCACTTTGTGTTTTCCAGTCTTGTTCCTATGGAGATAATGGCCAGGCTTGTCATGCAAACCCACTGCCTTCTTTTTTTGGTAGACATGCTTTGTGTTGTGACTCTCAGGAAGCAATATCATTTGATTTGGTTGATTTGAGTTTCTAAGGTACCCTGCATGTATCTTTTGGTATTTTGACTGGAAACATTTTAATGATATGTTCACCTCACTTTAATTCTGGTTTGTCAGCAATTTTACTTATAAGGCTGTATTTTTCAAGGGTTAATCTAATAGTTTCAAAAATGTTCCAAAAATGTTCTTGGAGTAAAGCAAGAAATCACCCCGTAGCAGTGAGATTAATTTGAAGAGGCTTGAAATGATGAACTACACATAACGAATTCTCTTTGAAAAGAAGCCAGTCCATGAGTTACAGCTCGAGAGGAAAAGGAGGAGGGTGAGGAGTGAGGGAAGAGGCTCCGACTTGATTAAAGGTTAGAAAGCAGAGCACACTCTGAAAGTTTGTAAAAACCAGGGCTGGTTTTCTTTTTGAGAAGTTTGTAAGAAGATTTAATCTTCTTTTTTTTTTTTAATTTTTAAATTTTATGTCATTTATTTTTTTATACAGCAGGTCCTTATTTCTTATCAATTTTATACACATCAGTGTATACATGTCAATCCCAATCGCCCAATTCATCACACCACCACCACCACCACCACCACCACCCCCCCGTCGCTTTCTCCCCTTGGTGTCCATATGCTTGTTCCCTACATCTGTGTCTCAATTTCTGCCCTGCAAACTGGTTCATCTGTACCATTTTTCTAGGTTCCACATATATGTGTTAATATACGATATTTGTTTTTCTCTTTCTGACTTACTTCACTCTGTATGACAGTCTCTAGATCCATCCACGTCTCTACAAATGACCCAATTTTGTTCCTTGTTACGGCTGAGTAATATTCCATTGTATATATGTACCACATCTTCTTTATCCATTCGTCTGTCGATGGGCATTTAGGTTGCTTCCATGACCTGGCTATTGTAAATAGTGCTGCAATGAACATTAGGGTGCATGTGTCTTTTTGATTTATGGTTTTCTCTGGGTATATGCCCAGTAGTGGGATTGCTGGGTCATATGGTAATTTAATTTTTAGTTTTTTAAGGAACCTCTGTACTGTTCTCCATAGTGGCTGTATCAATTTACATTCCCACCAACAGTGCAAGAGGGTTCTCTTTTCTCCACACCCTCTCCAGCATTTGTTGTTTGTAGATTTTCTGATGATGCCCATTCTAACTGGTGTGAGGTGATACCTCATTGTAGTTTTGATTTGCATTTCTCTAGTAATTAGTGATGTTGAGCAGCTTTTCATGTACTTCTTGGCCATCTGTATGTCTTCTTTGGAGAAATGTCTGTTTAGGTCTTCTGCCCATTTTTGGATTGGGTTGTTTGTTTTTTTAATATTGAGCTGCATGAGCTGTTTATATATTTTGGAGATTAATCCTTTGTCCGATGATTCACTTGCAAATATTTTCTCCCATTGTGAGGGTTGTCTTTTCATCTTGTTTATGGTTTCCTTTGTTGTGCAAAAGCTTTGAAGTTTCATTAGGTCCCATTTGTTTATTTTTGTTTTTATTTCCATTACTCTAGGAGGTAGATCAAAAAAGATCTTGCTGTGATTTATGTCAAAGACTGTTCTCCCTATGTTTTCCTCTAAGCATTTCATAGTATCCGGTCTTACATTTACGTCTCTAATCCATTTTCAGTTTATTTTTGTATATGGTGTTAGGGAGTGTTCTAATTTCATTCTTTTAAATGTAGCTGTCCAGTTTTCCCATCACCACTTATTGAAGAGACTGTCTTTTCTCCATTGTATATCCTTGCCTCCTTTGTCATAGATTAGTTGACCATAGGAGTGTCGGTTTATCTCTGGGCTTTCTATCTTGTTCCTTTGATCTATATTTCTGTTTCTGTGCCATTACCATATTTTCTTCATTACTGTAGCTTTGTAGTATACTCTGAAGTGAGGGAGTCTGATTCCTCCAGCTCCGTTATTTTCCCTTAAGACTGCTTTGGCTATTTGGGGTCTTTTGTGTATACAAACAAATTTTAAGACTTTTTATTCTAGTTCTGTAAAAAAGTACCATTGGTAATTTGATAGGGATTGCATTGAATCTGTAGATTGCTTTGGGTAGTATAGTCATTTTCACAATATTGATTCTTCCAATCAAAGAACATGGTATATCTCTTCATCTGTTGGTATCATCTTTAATTTCTTTCGTCAGTGTCTTATAGTTTTCTGCATACAGGTCTTTTGTCTCCCTAGGTAGGTTTATTCCTAGGTATTTTATTCTTTTTGTTGCAGTGGTAAATGGGAGTGTTTCCTTAATTTCTCTTTCAGATTTTTCATCATTAGTGTATAGGAGTGCAAGAGATTTCTGTGCATTAATTTTGTATCCTGCTACTTTAACCAAATTCATTGATTAGCTCTAGTAGTTTTCTGGTGGCATCTTTAGGATGCTCCATGTATAGTACCATGTCATCTGCAAACAGTGACAGTTTTACTTCTTCTTTTCCAATTTGTATTCCTTTTATTTCTTTTTCTTCTCTGATTGCCGTGGCTAGGACTTCCAAAACTCTGTGGAATAATAGTGGTGAGAGTAGACATCCTTGTCTTATTCCTGATCTTAGAGGAAATGCTTTCAGTTTTTCACCATTGAGAATGATGTTTGCTGTGGGTTTGTCGTATATGGCCTTGTATTATGTTGAGGTAGGTTTTCTCTATGCCCACTTTCTGGAGAGTTTTTATCATAAATAGGTGTTCAATTTTGTCAAAAGCTTTTTCTGCATCTATTGAGATGATCATATGGTTTTTATTCTTCAATTTGTTAATATGGTTTATCACTTTGATTGATTTACATATATTGAAGAATCCTTGCATCCCTGGGATAAATCCCACTTCATCATGGTGTATGATCCTTTTAATGTGTTGTTGGATTCTGTTTGGTAGTATTTTTTTTTTTGTACATCGATGACCACAACAAAAGCAACAGTGATTGCAATTACCAAACATGAAACACACTCATACTGTGTCATAATTCTTTGCTAGTATTTTGTTGAGGATTTTTGCATCTATATTCATCAGTGATATTGGTCTGTAATTTTCTTTTTTTGTAGTATCTTTGTCTGGTTTTGGTATCAGGGTGATGGTGGCCTCATAGAATGAGTTTAGGAGTGTTCATTCCTCTGCAATTTTTTGGAAGAGTTTGAGAAGGATGGGTATTAGCTCTTCTCTAAATGTTTGATAGAATTCACCTGTGAAGCCATCTGGTCCTGGACTTTTGTTTGTTGGAAGATTTTTAATCACAGTTTCAATTTCATTACTTGTGATTGGTCTGTTCATATTTTCTGTTTCTTCCTGGTTCAGTCTTGGAAGGTTATACCTTTCTAGGAATTTGTCCATTTCTTCCAGGTTGTCCATTTTATTGGCACAGAGTTGCTTGTAGTGGTCTCTTAGGATGCTTTCTATTTCTGTGGTGTCTGTTGTAACCTCTCCATTTTCATTGCTAATTTTATTGATTTGAGTCCTCTCCCTCTTTCTTGATGAGTCTGGCTAATGGCTTATCAATTTTGTTTTTCTTCTCAAAGAACCAGCTTTTAGTTTTATTGATCCTTGCTACTGTTTTCTTTGTTTCTATTTCATTTATTTCTGCTCTGATCTTTATGATTTCTTTCCTTCTGCTAACTTTCGGTTTTGTTTGTTCTTCTTTCTCTAGTTCCTTTACGTGTACGATTAGATTGTTTATTTGAGATTTTTCTTGTTTCTTGAGGTAGGCTTGTATAGCTATAAACTTCCCTCTTAGAACTGCTTTTGCTGCATCCCAGAGGTTTTGGGTCCTTGTGTTTTCATTGTCATTTGTCTCTAGGTATTTTTTCATTTCCTCTTTGATTTCTTCAGTGATGTCTTCGTTATTTGGTAACGTATTGTTTAGCCTCCATGTGTTTGTGTGTTTTACATTTTTTAACCTGTAATTCATTTCTAATCTCATAGCATTGTGGTCAGAAAAGATGCTTGATATGATTTCAATTTTATTAAATTTACTGAGGCTTGATTTGTGACCCAAGATGTGATCTATCCTGGAGAATGTTCCGTGTGCACTTGAAAAGAAAGTGTAACCTGCTGTTTCTGGATAGAATGTCCTATAAACATCAATTAAATGTATCTGGTCTATTGTGTCATTTAAAGCTTCTGTTTCCTTATTTATTTTCATTTTGGATGATCTGTCCATTGGTGTAAGTGAGGTGTTAAAGTCCCCCACTATTATTGTGTTATTGTCAATTTCCTCTTTTACAGCTGTTAGCAGTTGCCTTATGTATTGAGGTGCTCCTATGTTGGGTGCATATATATTTATAATTGTTATATCTTCTTCTTGGATTGATCCCTTGATCATTATGTAGTGTCCTTCCTTGTCTCTTGTAACATTCTTTATTTTAAAGTCTATTTTATCTGATATGAGTATTGCTACTCCAGCTTTCTTTTGATTTCCATTTGCATGGAATATCTTTTTGCATCCCCTCCCTTTCAGTCTGTATGTGTCCCTAGGTCTGAAGTGGGTCTCTTTTAGACAGCATATATATGGGTCTTGTTTTTGTATCCATTCAGCAAGCCTCTGTGTTTTGTTTGGAGCATTGAATCCATTCACGTTTAAGGTAATTATCGATATATATGTGCCTGTGACCATTTTCTGATTTGTTTTGGGGTTTTTTTTGTAGGTCCTTTTCTTCTCTTGTGTTTCCCACTTAGAGAAGTTCCTTTAACATTTGTTGTAGAGCTGGTTTAGTGGTGCTGAATTCTCTTAGCTTTTGCTTGTCTGTAAAGCTTTTGATTTCTCCATCGAATCTGAATGAGATCCTTGCCAGGTAGAGTAATGTTGGTTGTAGTTTCTTCCCTTTCATCACTTTAAGTATATCATGCCACTCCCTTCTGACTTGTAGAGTTTCTGCTGAGAAATCAGCTATTAACCTTATGGGAGTTCACTTTTATGTTATTTGTTGGTTTTCCCTTGCTGCTTTCAATAATTGTTCTTTGTCTTTAATTTTTTTCCAGTTTGATTACTATGTGTCTTGGTGTGTTTTTCCTTGGGTTTATCCTTTATGGGACTGTCTGTGCTTCCTGGACTTGGGTCGCTATTTCCTTTCCCTTCTTAGGGAAGTTTTCGACTGCAGTCTTTTCAAATATTTTCTCGGGCCCTTTCTCTCTCTCTTCTCCTTCTGGGATCCCTATCATGCAAACGTTGCTGCATTTAATGTTGTCCCAGAGGTCTCTTAGGCTGTCTTCATTTCTTTTCATTCTTTTTTCTTTATTCTGTTCCGCAGCAGTGAATTCCACCATTCTGTCTTCCAGATCTCTTATCCGTTCTTCTGCCTCAGTTATTCTGCTATTGATTCCTTCTAGTGTAGTTTTCATTTCAGTTATTGTATTGTTCATCTCTGTTTGTTTGTTTGTTAATTCTTCTAGGTTTGATGAACATTTTGTGCATCTTCTCGATCTTTGCCTCCATTCTTTTTCTGAAGTTGTGGATCATCTTCACTATCATTATTCTGAATTCTTTTTCTGGAAGGTTGCCTATCTCCACTTCATTTAGTTGTGTTTCTGGGGTTTTATCTTGTTCCTTCATCTGGTACATAGCCCTCTGCCTTTTCTTCTTGTCTATCATTCCGTGAATGTGGTTTTTGTTCCACAGGCTACAGGATTGTAGTTTTTCTTGCTTCTGCTGTCTGCCCTCTGGTGGATGAGGCTATCTAAGGGGCTTGTGCAAGTTCCCTGATGGGAGGGACTGGTGGTGGGGAGAGCTGACTTTTGCTCTCGTGCTCAGAGCTCAAGAAAACTTTAATCGGCTAGACTGCTGATGGGTGGGGCTGGGTTCCCTCACTGTTGGTTGTTTGGCCTGAGGCAACCGAACACTGGAGCCTACCTGTGCTCTTTGTTGGGGCTAATGGCGGACTCTGGAAGGTCTCACACCAAGGAGTACTTCCCAGAACTTCTGCTCCCAGTGTCCTTGTCCCCAGAGTGAGCCATAGCCACCACCCGCCTCTGCAGGAGACCCTCCAACACTAGCAGGTAGGTCTGGTTCAGTATCCCCTGGGGTCACTGCTCCTTCCCCTGGGTCCCGATGCGCACACTACTTTGTGTGTGCCCTCCAAGAGTGGAGTCTCTGTTTCCCCCAGTCCTGTCGAAGTTCTGCAGTGAAATCGCACTAGCATTCAAAGTCTGATTCTCTAGGAATTCCTCCTCCCATTGCCGGACCCCCAGGTTGGGAACCTGACCTGGGGCTCAGAACCTTCACTCCAGTGGGTGGACTTCTGTGGTATAAGTGTTCTCCAGTCTGTGAGTCACCCACCCAGCAGTTATGGGATTTGATTTTATGAGCTTAAAAAATGTGTGAATTTGGGGGTATTGACACTTGTAACTAAGAGTACTGGCCGTATACCATGGCAGAGGGAGGCAGTGGAAGACAAGGGTTGGAGCTTTATGAGGCAGAAGACATTGTATCCTCTTACGACTTGTATTCTCTTATGACTTAGAGTTCTTCATGCCGAACACAGGCATGTCAGTGCCCTTCATTTAGTGCCACCAAGCCAGAATAGAGCAGAGGGGAAAATAGTAGGAATATTATGTAAGTAGCAGAGGCATTATACAACCATGATCATTACCCAATAACAACTAGGCAACAAAATCAGGCATACCAGCAACCATAAAAAAGCATGTAGCAATGATACTGGATCCATGGATGCTGAAAGAGGAGCTGGTTCAGATCCTGTCTTAGTCAGTTTGGGCTGCTATACCAAAGGACTGGGTGGCTTATAAACTACAGAAATTTACTTCTCACAGTTCTGGATGCTGGAAGTCTGAGATCAGAGTGCCAGCATCATCTTCCTGGTTTGCAGATGGCCAACATCTCATTGAATCCTTATATGGTGAAAAGACAGTGAGTTAGTTCTGTGGCCTTTTCATATAAGGACACTAAGCTCATTCTTTCTCATCAGCTCTGGCTAAAGGGGAAGGATCTGTTAGACCTTGTTCATTGCTGGGCTGGAGGGGGTGTGAAATGTGTGGGACATTCCCCCTTAAACTACATGGACCATGTAGAGTGATTAGAAAAGATGAGAGGCACACTGTACAAGTGTGTTCACTGCAGCCATCTTGTTAGGGTTTCATGATTTTTGTAGTTTCATTGTGGTTTAGAAACACTTGGGAAACGTGAATCCATTATTTAGCTGCATTAGTTGAGGCAGTATTAACATAGCCAAAGGTTCTCTGTGCTTGGCTTTGGACAGTGACCGTATTTATACAGTGGGATGTGTGTGCCACAGATGTGAGCATTCACTGTTCAGACCCAGCGTGAGCTCCCAGGCCGGCCCTCTTCTCCGTCTTGATGTGTGTTCTCCTTAGGAAACAGATACCTGTAGAATTTGCTGTTCCATGCCCACATGCTAGTTTAGGCTTAAAAGTGCATCTTTATTGCTTTCTGCAAAACCAAGGTCCTGGTTCTTTGGGTTGGTCAGTATGACTCTGAAGCCAGCATTTAAATTAGAGACACGATACACCAGTATCACAGTTCTTGACATCAGTTTTTCCTGCAGATGTAATGGTTTGTGCACTTAACTGCTTTGCTTATATTAAGAAAGTGAATTCCTAAAGTCATTTTGAACCAGAAAGTTACATTTGCAGTGATTTAGACATCTGGATCTTTTTTGAAATATTACAGTTATTTAATTGTCATGAATGTTTAGAGAAACAATTATTCGTGATCCTGTTTAGGTTCAGCCATATTACAAATAATTTCTTTCTGTAATGCCTCAGTAGTTTACCCTTGTACTTCCAGGGATTAAGTGGGATCAGAGTTGTTCATAATAGTATCTCCTGTCGACACAAGCAAACAAACCACCCAGTGAGTACAGTTATCGTCTTTATTAACGCTGCTGTCTGTTGGAACTAATGCATTTCCATGTAAGTTCAAGAGCAACTGTTGGCTGACATTTTAGATTATCCAAACTCAAGTGACAAGTTCTGTCCTTCACATTAGCATGGAGGTTCAAGGGTTAATAAGTTCTCATCCAGTGTCAGTTTGACTTTGCAGAAGATGTTGCCAACACCAGCCGTTGGTCCTGTGCAGAAAATGGATGGTGACATTTTATGAATTATATTTCCCCATTTATTTTCATCCCTTGATGCTGCTTAGGATTTTCATTTTGACAAAGCAGATTTATATCCAAGACGTACCTATGAAAGAAGGGTTTCTATGCTGCATAGTTTGAGAAGTCCAAAAGGCTCTTCCTCCTCCTGTGGGTGCCCAGGGTGTCAAATGTGCTGGAGTGGGAGCATGGGTGTGTGTTCTCCACCCAGAAGGCTATCGTTGAGGTGACTGTGCTCCCTGAAAGTGGCTGGTTAGCCTTTCTGTACTTGCACATTCACAACGATTAAGTTATCAGATTTGCTTTGGATCCTGTGGGTCCAGTGATGCGACACAGAACCAAGGAATGAGAAGGCATATTTCTGAGCTGGGGGCCGCCAGCTCAGTGATAGATCCTTCGAGGGCAGCTACAAGGAGCTGGGTGCTGAGAGAAAGGGGGAAAAACTCATAATGTACCTTGCATGCATCATAATTTATTTATTTATTTATTTTTGTGGTACGCGGGCCTCTCACTGTTGTGGCCTCTCCCGTTGTGGAGCACAGGCTCCAGACGCGCAGGCTTAGCAGCCATGGCTCATGGGCCCAGCCGCTCCGCGGCATGTGGGATCTTCCCGGACCGGGGCACGAACCCGTGTCCTCTGCATCAGCAGGCGGACTCTCAACCACTGTGCCACCAGGGAAGCCCGTGCATGCATCATAATATTGCAGGACCAGCCTGGCTGGGTATCTGACTTACATTTTGGGTAGTCAGTTGGAAAATGCTAGCTCTAGCATTATTATTTTTAAATGATTAGAGTTGTGGTATGATTCAGTGTGAAATGTGTGTTGTCCATGCTGAGCGAGAAATGGATGAAGGCAGCCCAGGGAGGCAATTAGACTCAGAGTACCTCTGTGACTTGCTGTGTAGAGGATGATTGGAGATGTTCATTCTTCTCGAAGTTTTCATTTCACTTGAGCCAGGTCCTTTCAGAAAGCTCTCCTTCTGGGTTAAATTTTTTCCCACTTGATTTCAGCCATGTGATGATTAAGAGAAGAGGTTAACTACATCTTTTTAAGGCATTACCAGGCAATTGCAATGTGGCCATTTACTTATGCTGAGCTAATGCTAGCGAGATGAGATAGTCCTGTGTTAGGAACAGTGGGATAGCAGTTTTCAAACATATACTGATTGGTCCTTTTGGTGCACGCTCTGGCCTCCACTCTGCCAACAAAATGCTTTTGCTCTTGGAAAAGTAGTATGTTTTCATAGTGTTCTAGGAAGATTGGGATCCATTTCTTACCTTTGCTGTCACCTGTTAGGTTGTCAGCCTAAGGAAATAAAGAAAGAGCTCTATGTGTGAACAAATGGGCAGGGAAGGTTGCCTGGGTGGAGGTGACACCCTCTTAGCTGAATTTAAAGTGATTTAGAATAAACCAAGCAGTGAATGGGCTGAAGGCTCTTCCCCGCAGAAGGACCCACATGAGCCAGTAGCAGTTAAGAAACAGCATCATGTGTGAGCAGAACTATCAATACAAGGAACTGATGTTGCTGATGGAAAATAAAGGATGGTGAGAGAGGAGGTCCCAAGTAAGGCAGGCAGCCACAGAGGATAAGAACGTTATGATAGCAGTTGTGGAGGGCCACTGAAGGGTTTTGTGTGGCAGAGACCTGATCAGCTCAGCTCAGGGTAGATTATGCTGGCGCCTTAATGGGGACAGCATCAGAGGTACTGAGGCAGGAGACAGCCTGAGGGTCACTGAAAAAGGAATTTATCATCCTGGTAAAGTAGGTTATCCTCTCCTTGGCTGGTCTGATAACTAAGCACTTGGAACTGAGACAGAAAGGTCAAGAAATATCCACAACAGCTCAAATGAACAATGTGTCGCTACCACCCACAATTTAGATCAGAAGCTGGGTCTGTTTTTAATCCTTGTCTTCATCCAGGGTGTCTCTGAGATGGTGGTGGTTTCACACGCATAGTATAGAGTTGAACTGGGAGTTCTGTGAGAGCTTAGGAAACTCAGTGAGGATCAGGTAGAAGCAGCAGCTTTTTTTAATCCATCACTGGATCCCTAGCCCCCAGCATGGTGCTGCCATATCAGTGGTACTGAGTGAACGATGAAGATTTGGCTTGTGTCAGCATTTGCAAGACATCTGTACTATCATCAGTGTCACTGAAGACTTTAGGTTGGTCTTCAACATTTCTGTTGATTACTGCTTTCGCAGTGACCAGCTGTGTGTGTTATGCAAACCAAGTTTCTAAACTTGGAAATTCGGTTATTTTGTAAATGTATTTAGTGGCATGAAATACCAAGGAAGAAGTTGTATCACTTTGCTAATTTTGTGAAAGATTTTGTATCACTTTGCTAATTTTACATGGCTGAGAACACAAGTCTTGATGGCGGCACTGTGCATAAGAGCAAAATGTATGAAAATAACCAATGTCAGTGGACAGTCAAGGAAGAGATTGTGTTATTTTGAGCAGAGGCACGGCACGATCTGTCTTCAGTTTTAGAAGAATCACTCTGGCTGCTATGAGGAGAATTGACTCCTTGAAAGTCAAGGTTTTGGGAGCAGGGAGAGCTTTAGGAGGTGAATGCAATAATCCAGGTTAGAGATGATGGTGGTTGGATCAGGTAGGTATTGGTGGAGAGGGTAAAAAGTGACCAGACTTGAGATATGCTACAAGTAGAGGACAGGATTTGTTGATGGGTTGGTTAAAGGATGTAAGAGAATAGAGGCAAGGATGACTCTTAGGTTTGGGCTTGAGCAGCTGGAAGGATGCAGTCCATTTCCTGAGATGGACGGCTGAGAGTAGAACAGGTTTTGGACTGTGGAGTCAGGTAGTGTGGGAAAGAGAGATTAAGGGTTCAGTTTAATAGAGAAATCAAGCAGAAAGTTGAATATACTAATCTGGGATTCAAGGGAGAGGTCCCAAGTAGGTAGATCAGTTTGGGAATCATTAGCATTTAGATGATATATAAAGCCAGGAGGCTGAGAAAGGTCTCTTGAAATATTTGGATGATATACTTATTAAGTTTTTAGGGCAAGTTGATTATTTTTATAAAGTCATTTTATCAGAAAATTGAAAGCGTTATTTCCTTGATCGTGTCTTTTAAAAGGTGTGCACATAAGTAATCTTTCTTGAAGACAAACCAACATGTACATGATGAACATTTTCTTGCCTATGAAAGGCATAAACAAAGCAGTTTAGGAAGGAAAGCTATTGACCAGCATATGACTGACAAATCAAGGGAAAGAAATCCTTTTATGTGCTGGTATCACTTGGTCTCCTGGCTAGCAGTTAGCAACAATAAATGTCAAAGTTTTATTTTGTAATGACATGAAAAGAGCTAGAATGTGAATTAAAGAACAAGTCTGTTTTGAGGAATTAACAAAAATAATTCTCAAAGACATATCATGAATTGACACGTTGAGGATTTTCTCTGTGGATTTTCAAGTTGCAGAAATAATGCTGCACAAGTTACATACTACCATCAGTCAGGGGATGGAGTACAAAATGCCCGTCTCTCTTTCATTAGTATTTTAGTGAAATCCTAGTTAGATTCCAATGACAAAGTTTAGGGGGGAAAAAGCCTTCACCATTACTGATATTAAAAATAGTAAGCACAGGCTTCACTGGTGGCGCAGTGGTTGAGAGTCCGCCTGCCAATGCAGGGGACACGGGTTCGTGACCCAGTCCGGGAGGATCCCACATGCCGCAGAGCGGCTGGGCCCGTGAGCCATGGCCGCTGAGCCTGCGCGTCCAGAGCCTGTGCTCCACAGCGGGAGAGGCCAAAACAGTGAGAGGCCCGCGTGCCGCAAAAAAAAAAAAAATAGTAAGCACAATAACCTAAAATCTCTTCTCAGATTGAGAAGGCATAACGTTATCTAATAGTTTACTTTCTTACTGAGATTTCGACCCATGAGAAGCAGATGATGTGTCTTGATGAGTGAGAAGTGCAACTTTGCCCTGTATCTTAGATGGTTTTCTAAGATGCTGGTTTTCTTAGATGCTCTTTACAATTTGAATGGGCGTAAACACCAAATCTTTAGCAGGGAAACAGAGGCCTTTGCAATGTGCCCTGCAGGAACCCAGCACCATGTCATAGTACATGTCACAGCTTCCAAGCTTCTACTTCTACATGCCTCCCTTGGCTTCTGGTAGGGACTCTGGAAGTTCTGTCAGGAAGGCTCCTTAGAAAACGCTTCTTTTTGATAGAAGGTGTACTTTATTTCTGGAGCAACTTGTGGACCTTTAGCTTTGAGTGCTTATTAGTAGAAAATTATAGCCAGTAAATCACAGAGGTTGGAAATTTAGGAAATGAGCATTTTGTCAGGGAAACATTCCTTGACATTAGTGACTTGTCATGTGTTTGTAGTAGTGGTGGTAGGAGAGGTAGCATGGTGACAGCTCACCGATACTGACTGTGCAGGTGTGCCGGTCACTGTCCTGAACGCCTTCCCTGTTCTCCATGGACACATAACCCTGTGAGGCAGATAACTGTTACCACCTCACTTTTACAGTTTGAGGAAACTCAGGCACAACAAGATTAATAGCTTGCTTGAGGGCACTTGGTGAATACGTAACAGAAATGGGATTTGAGCTCACCTGTGCAAAAGTTCGAACGATGCTCTTCCCCACGGCTGTGGTACCTGTTCTCCTCTCAAGCAGCAGTAATCACAGCTGCGACATACATTTTAACCAACTGAGGTTTGAACCCTCCTGGGTACCACTTTCAAGCTTTTGACCTTAAGCAAATGACTTCACTTGTCTAAGCCGAGCTTTTCTCCTCTGTGAGATACAGATAAAAGTGCCTACTGCAGGGGCTTCCCTGGTGGCACAGTGGTTGAGAGTCCGCCTGCCGATGCAGGGGACACAGGTTCGTGCACCGGTCCGGAAAGATCCCACATGCCGCGGAGCAGCTGGGCCTGTGAGCCATGGCCGCTGAGCCTGCCCGTCCGGAGCCTGTGCTCCGCAACGGGAGAGGCCACGACAGTGAGAGGCCCGCATATCGCAAAAAAAAAAAAAAAAGAAAAGAAAGTGCCTACTGCAGAGTTGCTGAGAGGAGTCATAGTCATTATAATACATTTGTGGATGCTCTTGGCTCAGTACCGAGAGCAGTGCCCAGTCTATGGTAGATCTTTTTTGTTGTTGTTGTTTTGTGGTAGATCTTTAATAAACATTTACTGAGTGGGTGATTCTAATGTGCTAAGCACATACAGTAGCATCCTCTGTGGGGGAACCCAGGTGGGGACAGAGGAGATTGCATGTGGAGAGGGAAAGGTAAAACTTTCCATTAGAAGTGTCTCTCACACCATCATGATACAGACTAGCACTAAGTAACGCGCGTCCCTGCCATTAGCTAGTGGTCTTCCTCTAGTTACAATTTTGACATTAATTAGCATAAATAATCAAATACATATTTGATAAAAATAGCATTTTGTATGCCCTGAACATGATGTTGGGCTTTTTGGAGATTGTTCCAGCTGCCTGCCTGGTAGTCTGTGGGTGGTGGGGACCAACTGGCTTATTTAAACTGGGAAATTAGGGAGAAGGTGCTGGGTAGGACACCTGTAAGAAAGAGCCGTGGTCCATTTGTGTAGAGCCATGTTTGACACATAGGAATGGTTTGGGGATTGTCTAAGGAAATACTAGACCAGAACTCTCTGTGCAGTAGGTAAACGAAAAGACATAGATTTTAAGGAAGCTGTTAAAAGATGCAGGAAAAGTAGCTTACTGAGCAGATTTGGGTGAATTTATGAAAATGATGATGAGACCCTTTGTGGATGATAAAAATGCTTAAGTTAACACTCAGACTCATGGAGTTGGATTAGTCTAACTTGCCTGATGGAAGATGTTATACTTCCTCCTGAATTGCAAGTAACCTAGGAAGTTTTCATTCAGTTTATACTGGAGAACTACATATGAAATTCATGTACTACTTCTTTCCTTTTCTAATAAGCTAGTCAAAGGATTGACAGGATTGATTTTTTACTTATTTTTCATTTGTACCTGCCCTTTTCTTCACCTAGGTAGAGGCCCTTTGAGGACAGGTACCTAGTCTTATGTATCTGTAACATCCCATGTCTCTGAGACTCACCTCGCCTTTATACCACATGGACAAGAACTAACAAGTAATTTTCCGAACTAACAGAATAGCTTTGCTGAAGTCCATGCTCTAAAGCTCATGATACTCATTCTAGCAGTTTACTGATTCTCTGTCATGTCTAAATCTAAAGGGATAATTTCTGGACCAAAATAATTTAGAGGAGAAAAATTACAATGGCTTTGGGTATTACCCCTTGCCCTCTGTGCACCCTCCGTGTTTGTCTCCCAGCATGGGTGGGACACGGTGATGGGCCCTTTCCCATCCTCACTTGGCCTCCACCTTAGGTCTAGCAGGTGCTCTTGACCCTTCAAGACTCAGCTTGCAGACTCCATCCAGCACAGGCTCTGGGCTGTTGACTCTGCAGACCTGGCAGAAATGTGATTTTTGTGTTCTCAGCTGCCTTCTACTATCCCCTAGAGAGGGGAGGGAGGAAGGTTACCTTACTGAGACCCAATTCATTTCTACTGTACTTTGGCTACTGTTCTTATTGAGGTCCTTTGCAAAGTACCACAGAACAGGAAGCTCAGACCACTTTGCTTTGGAATTTCCAAACTCCATTAGGGAATCTATTCAACCTTTCTCCCCATTCCTGGGTCTTGGCCCCAGTAGGATACCAGGCAGGCGCTCTGCTTGTATACAACCCCCTGGGTCACATCTTTCTTTCCCCCATCCCCTTCTCTCCTTTTCTAGATTGGTAGAGATTTTCTCCTTCCAATGTTGGGAAACGATTCTGCATCTTTCATGCTCTGTGGTTTATACCAAAAGTCTGAGTTCTCCAGATTCTGATCTGGATATTTAAAGGACAGCCTTCGGAATTTAGAAGACCCTTCTCCCAGTAAAGCCAGGCTCTTGTTAATGAAAGCCTTGGCAAATGGAAGCCTTGACTTTCCCTACTATTGCCTGGGAAATGAGCCACGTCTGTCTGGGAAGTGGAAGACTGAGCATTGTCTCCTTTGTTTTGTTGTCCCCATGAAGCAATGCAGCTGCCTCAGTGGGAGGAGGGCTAAGGAGCACAGGAAATTACTGAGAATGAAAAACACAAATGCTATTGGGTTGGCCCAAAAGTTCGTTCGGTTTTTCTGTAACTTTGGCCAACCCAGTGATATGTGAACATATTGTCCAGCTTGAGAATCAGATGTGGATGGGTAAATCCAAGAACCATCCTCCCAAATTTCCTGATGTTGAAATTTACTGATGACAGTATCCTGTTGAGTAGTGGGAGTGGAGAGTGGAGAGAGCAGAAATACAAAGTGAGGGATGTTCTTTTTTGATTATATGAGTCGATTGCAGTTTTTTAAAACTACACTGTTGTATAGACCCTAAAGTCTTTAGGACCTAATCTCTAGACACAGTGTTCACCTAGAGCCAGGCCGTTGTGATGAGTGGCTACCACACCCTCTCATTATTTCTAGCTCCCTCTCTTGCCTAGCTTTTTGCTCATCCATTAAATTTCTTTAAAACATGTTACGTGTAGGCTATGAGTGGGTCTTTAGCATAAAAAACAAAATCAATTTCAGCCTATTTTCTTTGCCACATGATCTTATAAGCCCTCGGGTTTGGGATACTGAAGTTTTGATCATTTAAGCCTAAGACTAGTTTTCAAGAAATTATTGGCATCTATTCATTTTCCAAAAACAAATGTAAGTCTGACATTTGTTTTTCGTAAGGCCAGGAGGTGCAAGCTGCAGACTAAATGAAGGGCATCCGAGATTCAAACTGAGATTTTTTTGTTTTGTTTTTTGTTTTTTAACAAACAGAAGGACCTGCCACGGCTAAGGAATTGTATGAAGCTGAGCTTTTTCACCTCGGGGCTTTGAGATGCATGCACATTAAGTAGTTCAACATATGTTACTTCAAGCGGAACCCCACTAGTCTTTGGGAAGCTGACAGAATGATTTATTATTTTTACATATGTCTTAAGAACTAAAAAAGGTTCAGTCTTACAGCAAAGAAAGAAAAATATTAGCTTGATGGAGGGAAGAATAGGTACATCTTAACTTATCTATTTTGATGAGATTTTGGTTAATATGTCCTATTTGCTTAACTGTGTTTGTCAGAATTGGGGCAGGTGGTGGGGAGGAGATGATTGAGAAACAGTTAAGACATATATCTGTCGCACAGCTTCAAATACAGTGTAGGAAAGTTTTTCCCTATAATGTTTGGTATTTTTAACTGTGTAGTTCTAATTGTAAATTGGAATTTCCTGGCATGAAATAACTTAGTCCTACAAATATCTCCTATATAAACAAACAAATAGAAAGTTGACCTTGCTAGCTGTGAATGTTTTTAAGAAGGACTCATAGAAAAATGCAGGATTTTTTAAAACTCCATTCTCTTTTAGCCAGATCTGCTACTCTAGATTCATTGAAAATGTTAAAAAAAAAAAAGCACAAATATTTAGTACACAAAATGACCTTAAAATTCAATGATTGGGGGCTTCCCTGGTGGCGCAGTGGTTGGGAGTCCGCCTGCCGATGCAGGGGACGTGGGTTCGTGCCCCAGTCCGGGAAGATCCCACATGCCGCAGAGCGGCTGGGCCTGTGAGCCATGGCCGCTGAGCCTGTGCGTCCGGAGCCTGTGCTCTGCAACGGGAGAGACCACAACAGTGAGAGGCCCGCGTACCACAAAAAAAGAAACAAACAAACAAACAAAAAATTCAATGATTGAAAACTCTTTGAAGAAGTATCTTAATCTTTTGCTAATATTTCACTCAAATGTCAGAGCTAGAGCTAGGAGAGGTGTCAGGACCATTTGTTTACTTATTTGTTTAAATTTTTGTATTTGAAGTTTACAAGAAGTTCATAAATTCAGGATTTTTAAGCATATTATTATGGGATCTGGATAGCCTATGATCAGTTTTTTGATCCATTTATTTATATTTAGAAATACCTAATTTTTCATTTATATAGATGAATATATAACTTCTTAACTTCAAGAATTCACTACACTTACCTACATTTATTATTATTATTATTATTAATAGTGAAACTTTTAGTAAATTGTCAGTACTTTATAAAGCATGACTAACACATGGTTGTTATCAGAGGTTCTAAAATAAGATACTTTTAATTATAGACATGAATAAAAGAAGAAATAACCATATTTTCTTATATGTACTTTTCATGTAGATGTAACTTCTTCTAGTGATGCTTAGGAATTTGACATACTCATTTTTCTTTCTGTTAAATGGAATTATCTTTAAATTCCCACACACCTGTGGAAGAATCCATTCCCTTTTCAATTTCATTTTTTACATTGAGGTTGTTTTTTGGGAATTTGAGTTATCTTCCAAAAAATAAAAATTTCTATGCTGTTTGAAATGTTTTTCTCTTTTTAATCTTATCATCTTCAGGCACTTGTTATTTCACTCTGTGCTGGCTGGAATATTAAAGGCACTCACTTTGTACATAACCCCCAAGGGCATTCACATTGTCAGATTTAGTTCATGAACAGACTGAGTCACCTCCAGTAAGGCTCAGAAAAATAGAAACAAGTGCAAAATTATCCTTCAAACCAAAGAATTGCAATACATGGATTCTTCCTAATTAACATATTGAGAAACAAATGATGGGGTTTGGCCCTAACACCAGGCCTGTTGTCTGTTTTTGAAGATATTTTGGAAAACTTACTGAATTTGCTTAGCAAGTTTCATTGTAGAGGGGGGAAAAGACAAATATTTACAAAGATTTTTAACCCTAGCCAAGCACAGTGATTTTTAATCTCTATGAAAAAAAAAGGAGTATATTTGGGGAAGAATAGTTTTTAAAAGTTTCTTTTCAGTAGTGCATCAATTTGCTAACAAAGAATGCAGATTTCAATTACTGTAGACAACATCTGGGAGCAATAGTTAGCTGAAATTTAGTGAAAAAAAAGGCATGGGAAGCAACTGCTTCATTAGTTTATAAAATTGGAAGAGGCGAAGAACAGAGGGCATGATCCCCCAGGGGAACTTGGTGCCCTCTAAAAACCCTGAGGAAGGATTTAAAAGTTCATTTATAATTGATAAGTGCTGAGTCAGTAATGTTCATTTTTATCCTGGTTCCCTGATTTGGCTATTACAGTTTCATGAGTTTTGCCTTAACTTGTCATTAAAAGCTCAATGATAAACTAGCAGCATTCTTTTCTTAATATCTTTTAATTTTAAAAATAGTCATTGAGGAGAAGCAGAAAGGTTTCATGGAGAATTTATAAAGTGGAAATATCAGGCTTAGATGAATTTCCTGGATAATATAAGCCACATGAATACCAGGTTTACAAATACCACATATATAATGATGTGATCATTTCTATAAAGTCCTTCCAGTCCTAATACTTTGTAAATCTAAAGAATGGCTGGGCTGGGCTTCTACCAGATTCCAGAGGACATGGATGTTCAGTCACTCCCATCCCACTGGTCAGATAGCTGCTGGGTTTGCCCTGTGGATAGGGGTGGGAGTGAAGTTGAGAGAGGTGTTCTAATACAACTACATTTCCTTGGGGAAAAGGAAATGATGAAAGAAGGCCAACATGTATTCATAATAATACAATCTGTATTGGGGGCACTGACTGGTGTGAATGGATCACCAGGTCGTAGCAAAGTTGAGGTACGGTGGCCCTCTCTGGGCTTGGGGTTTTCTAGGAGACCAGGATGAGAAGCATGGTGTTGGGAAGGAGTTAGCTTATGCCTACTGTCTCTCCACACTTGCCAGTACATCTCCACCTCTGCCATAGTATACCTCCCCTACTATAAGTGCCTCCATCCCCTAGTTTTCATTGCATGTGAAATGATTGTTTCAGCTGCTTCATCAATCAAGTATACTATTATGTGGTAACTTGAGAATCCATTTGTTCTAAGTAACCAACTTTATAAAATTTCCAAAATGCAAATCACTTGTAAGTTAAAGACTTACTCTAGTTTGTAGTCAATGTCTTATTTTAAGTAAGATTTTTATAACGAGTTCTAATACAGTATGCAACAGAATTAATAACTTAAGAACTGTTGGGAACATCAGTAAAACCTAAGACTTTAGTTAAAAATCAGTATTATCGTACAAAATTATTAGGAGGGTGTATTAGGGTTCTCCAGAGAGACAGAACCAACAGGGTGGATATGGAGATATATATTATACATACATATACATATATATATGTTCGTATACATACATACGTATAAATATATGTATATACATGAGTACGTATGTACACACGTATATGTATATGTATGTATATGTGTATATGTGTATGTATATGTATATGATTTGCTATAAGGAATTGGCTCATATGATCATAGCAGCAGAGAAGTCCCACGATGGAGGTTGGAGACCCAGGAAAGCCAGTGATATAGTTGTGAGAACCAGAGGGCTGATGATTTAAGTCCTAGTCAGGGTAAGAGAAGATTGATGTCCCAGGTCAAACAGGCAGAGA
This sequence comes from Mesoplodon bidens, assembly GCF_964165515.1. Taxonomy (NCBI): domain Eukaryota; kingdom Metazoa; phylum Chordata; class Mammalia; order Artiodactyla; family Ziphiidae; genus Mesoplodon; species Mesoplodon bidens. The sequence goes on along the minus strand of NC_138166.1, from coordinate 69,506,226 downwards.
CATCAAATTCGTCCTCCCACCTTTTTGTTATATTCAGGCCCTTCAGCAGATTGGATGATGCTTGCCCGTATTGGGAAGGGCAGTGTGCTTTACTCAGTCCACTGATTCAAATGCCAATTTCTTCCAGAAACACCCTCACAGGCACACCCAGAGATAATGTTTCATCTGGAAACTCTGTGTCTCAGTCAAGTTGACACATAAAATTAGCCATCACAGAAGGCTAGATTCCTTCCCTGAAATAAATTGAAAATTTTACCACAATTCCCTTATCAGTGACCCATAAGTACTGTAAAGACAGAAAGGCTTAATTCACATCTGTGGATGGTTATAGTTAATGACAAGATCCATTCAGTCTTTCTTGAAAATGTTGACTGAAACAGTTCAAAAGTTATCTTTCACCAGACACACATATATCCATTCTTTGGTTAAGAAAGTAGTATTTAAGGAGACCATGTAGTGTACTGGAAGTTAAGCAAAAATATTAATTCTGTTGATTTTCTGAAATGAATGAAATGTTGAGATTGAGGTTTTATTTGATATGATGAGTAGGTCATCTCAAGAATACCTATGGTAGTAGTGGTGTTAATTTTATGCTTAATGCTTAGTAAATCAAGGCTAAAGTCAGGATAATGTGCCACCTTCAAAAAGGACCCATTATAGGTTGTAACTGCAATTAAAATAAACCAGCTGTGTCTGGATAACCCTATGATAAAATGTCAGAGTTAAATTTGCTAAGGTTGCAGACAAGTCATTAATGGTTGCTATAAAGTATGATTAAAAAATGGTGTATTTGCATAGTCTCAAAGTATGTCCCTACGAGATACTTGTTACTTACAAAGGAAGTAGTAATTCTACAGTGGAGAAATCATCTTAACCAAGCGATCAAGGTTAACATCACCAGCAATGAGACACATTACCATCATATGTCTTCTGTTAAGGTACACTGAGCAGGTACACATCATCACTTCTGTGGTATTCTTGCCCAAATTGCACATCCTACACTTGATCATGAGGAAACGTCAGACAAAACTAAATTTAGAGACATTCTGCAAAATAACTGGACAGTATTCTTGAAAGCATCAAGGTCATGAAAGACAAAGAACCTGTCAAATGAGAGGAGACTAAAGAAATATAACAACTGAATGTAATGTGGAAACCTGGGTTGGATCTTTAACCAGACAAAGGACATTGGTTGGACAGTTGGTGAAAATTGTATACGATCAGTAGGCTAGTTAAGAATATTGTATCAATGTTAATTTCCTGGTTTTGGTAAATGTGCTTTATTTATTTAATATCTTAACATTTGCTGAAGCTAACTCAAGGCTGAATCAATTGTTATACTATTTTTGTAAGTTTTTTATAAATCTTCAGTTATTTCAAAATTAAAAGTTAAAAAAATGGACAATAATCTTAATTTTTTTCCCCACACAAGAATGATAGAATTATAAGTGTGTCAGTTTTGTGCATACATTTAAAAATCACTGGGGATACAAAATTCAGCATTGTATTTTGTAGGAACCAAAAGATATAGGAAACGTTCATTCTCGTGACTAATGAACTAGATGAAACAGGTGCAAAGTGTTACCTTCACTGTTGTCTTTCCAGTGCCTGCCACAGTGCTGGCACATAGAAGCGAATGAATGAGTGAACTACATTGTGCGTTCGTTCATTATTTATTGAGTAGCCACTAGGTGGTGTTGGGAGCATAAAGGGGCCTCAAACCTAGAGACCCTGGGTGTAGTCAGTGTTAGAGAGATGTAAATGGGAAGGGTACTGTGGAGTCAGGGAGGCTGGAGTTGATATGAAGAACACCCTGTGGGGAAGGAGGGCAAAAGGGAATCCCAACTAGAGCGTAAAGTATTTGCAGCACTTAATAAGGCCCAGATAAGAGGTTCAGTGTGACTGTTGAATGTGGTTTGTAAAGGCTGAGATTAGAAAAGTGTGCAGGAACCAGATTTTTAGAGAACTTTGAACTTTGTTCCTTTCCTCCATTGACCTGTTCACTGGTTCCCCTTTTTCTAGAGAAATTGCTTTTGACTGGTTTTCAGTGGTCAAAACCAGTCAAAACTAGTGTTTGTTCAAAACTGGAAACTGGCTTAGTCATTAGAGCAGAAGAGGGAGTGATGAATAGTAAGAATGTAGGATTTGATTCTCTTTAGATGGAAGTTCCACGGTGTGTAGGTAGTATCCTAGCAGACTTCTTGAGAAGTGAGCATTGGGAATGGAAGTCAAATTCAAGTTGGAAAAAGAAAAGCCTATGGGCTTCCCTGGTGGCACAGTGGTTAAGGGTCCACCTGCCGATGCAGGGGACACGAGTTCGTGTCCCGGTCCGGGAAGATCGCACATGCCGCGGAGCGGCTGGACCCGTGAGCCATGGCCGCTGAGCCTGCGCGTCTGGAGCCTGTGCTCCGCAACGGGAGAGGCCACAACAGTGAGAGGCCCGCATACCGCAAAAAAAAAAAAAAAAAAAAAAAGAAAGAAAAAGCCTATGGAGGGAAAGTTAGACATACAAGTGCTTTATTGTGTGGGTCAGATGAATGACCAGATGAGGCAGGGCTGAATATTAGCTTGGAGAGGGCGCTAGAAGTGGCTGTGAGAACAAGCTGACCTCTCCCCATTTGGGGGAAAACTGTGAGTCCCTCTGGTGCAGGGGGAGAGGGCTGGGTGCAGGTGTACCGCTTCAGTTCTCCTGTGCTGTTTTTTGACTTTGAGTATTTAGTACTTGGAGAGATAAATCCGAACAAAGCACAGAAAGATGTAACCGTTTTTTTCTCTCTCTTGCCTTATAGCAAGACATTAAGAAAAAAAAAGGGGGTCAGGAAACTTAATCCTGTGTTTGAAAAATTCTCTTAAATAATATAATTTTAACATTAGCCATCTCACACTGGAAAAAGGATATGTACTTTATTTAAGTAGATTTATATATGTATATAAAATGTATATATAAATTTTGTAAACCAAATACTTGGTGGTAGATTTATTATGCTTGCTTGGAGAATGGTATTTTACTTCTTAGTGATAAAATTTTCCCTTGGAGTGTGGGGAAAGCAATTATTATTTTCTGTAACTTCATTCTGCTTTGTGACCTGAAGTCTGGGTTGTAATTTTTCCTCCTGATGCTGTCTAGTATCCCTTGGACAAATATTGCGCTGTTTGGCAGAGTGAGTATTAAAAGCTGAATCTCCTTCCCTTCCTATCTCTGCCTTAGCATTTTAGGAAAATCTCTCTTAACTCTGTTACTTTTTTTTATCTGTCTCATTTGCCAAAGATTTTTTCCCATTTTATTAGAAAAAACAATAGTGTCAGCCTTTTCCCCCTCTGGAGCGGTTGAACCTGAATCTTTCTAAGCTTAACTTGTTAATAATGATTTCCAAGAATCTGTAATAACAGAACAGAGCAAGCAAGGGTTTTTGATTTACGCAATTGTAAACAGAAACCTTATTTTCACCCATGACAGATTCAGATCTAGTCTCCAAGCTTCCAGTTAGCAGTGATGATGGAAAAATAATATCCTATATTTACTTATATTTATAGGCTTACAAATCCAGTTCTCATACATTTATTTGATCCTCATGACATTTCTGTGAGGTAGGCTGGGCAGGTCATGTCATCCTGCCTGCAAACGGTAGGCCCAAAGACTATATGGTTCGTAAGTAGTGGAGCTAAGCCCTGGGCCTCCATCTCCCTGTTCAGTATTTGTCTCCCTAGGGGACCTCCCTGGCTGTCCAGTGGTTAAGACCTCCCTGGCGGTCTGTGCTTCCCGTGAAGGGGGTGCACGTGCAGTCCCTGGTTGGGAATTAAGATCCCACGTGCTGCACAGCCAAAAAATATTTTTAAAAAAGGGGGGGTAGGCTCTGAGCTCTTAATATTATCTCCCTTTCCTAAGTGCTGGGATACTTCTGAGATAATTGTTTCAACTCTGTCTTTTCCAAGATGCTCCTCTTGACTGGCAGTTGGCCAAAACCATAACCTTTTCTATCATATTAAGTTGTTTTTAAAAGTACTGATGGGTGGATGCAGTCATCAGTTCAGAGTTTTACTGTTTGACCTTTAGTTGTTCTGGTAGCCACTTAGGACAGTGCCTTTGCATTTGTAACATTAAAACCAAGGGGAAGAGTATGTTTATGACTCTTTGGGGAATAAAACAGGTTCATTTACTGCCGCAGTGACAATGTCTTCAAATAAATCTTAATGGGGAACAATTCCCTCTTGATGTTCATTCGTTCCCTTGTTTGCCTCTTTCCTCTTCTTTTTCTCTATCTCTAAAATGGGAATAGAAACACCTACATCATAGAAGATTAGAAATAATACATAAAGAACTTACTAAAACCACAAGATAGTACTGTAGTCATGCTACTTTCCTTCTCCCTTGAAAATGCATCTAGCAAGAAGTCAGTTCTGAATGGGTGATGTTGTAAGCTTGGAGCAGGTTTGGCTCTCCAGAAAGCAGACTCTGAGATGGAGATTAGCTTGCAGGATGTTCATCAGGGAACGTTCTTGGCTGTCACACCGATGGCAGGGAGGGAAGAGAAGCAGAACTGGAGAGAGGGAACAGGTGACCTGTGATGCCGGCCCAGTGACAGCCATCATCACTTCAGCTGGAGTGGCCCTTCAGAATTGTACCAAGTTGTGGCAGGAGGGCCTGGCCCTCCTAGTCACTGGGTGCAGGCCACCCTGGGAAGAGGACATGGCCTTGGGCAAAACAGCTCTCTTCAGCTGAGGCAACCCCAGAAGGCTGCCCCTTGGCCACATGCCCTAATGCTCTCGGCAGCTGGGAAAATAAGTCATCCATTTCTGAAGAGGGGTGTTGCTGTGGCAGCACCCACCACTGTCCTTTACGTTTACCTCGAGTCCAAAGGGCAGTGGTTCAAGCAGAGTGAAGTTCTGCAGTTGGTAGAAATGTCCTCTTAACAGTCAAGGACAGCAGTATATTTTCAAGGTGGTACTTGTAAAATGTCAGAAAATGAATACATTTTATTCAGTGTGCTTCTGATTTTTCAAAGTCACCTAGGGCCGGAGAGAGTCCTGTGACCTGTCTCAAGGCCTGACCGACGTACCTGTGGCACAAGAGTGGGGTCCTATTTGTAAATGTGCATATGTCTGCCTCTCAGGCATGCCTGCAAGGTGTGTGAGACCTGCATAGACAATTACGAGAATGGAGGCTGATCTCAAATGCATGGCAAGTCCAAGGGACAGAAAAGACGGAGCCTAGCAAGCGTTTCTTTGATTTTCCTACTGAGTTCATTTTCAGCATCAAAGCAGTGCTTAGGAGCTAGCACCCCATCCCCCCCTCACATGTTTCCTTTGAATTTCTTTTTTTCAATCTTTCTGGACAGCCTGCTCCCATGGCCCTACTGTCATACTGATGACCAGCTGGGAGTCCCTTCAAGTTAGAAATGACACTTTGCTCTTAACTTCATCTCATGAGGGGCAAGATGGAAGGGGATACGGGAGAAAGACGGTTCCATCCTGTGCTAGTGATCGTACCAATAGAAATCTCCAGATGACTTCTTTTGCAGCCTCCCTCAAGCTCTATCCAGACAGCTAGAAAACAGATAGTGTCTTTGATAAGACTGTTAACTTGTTTTTCCCCACCGTATTTCATCTTTCCCTACAGGAGAATTTTGTGCATGTGCAGAGGAGGTGACCCCTTGTCCTCTTTTTCCACAGTTCACTATTTTATGAACTAAAATCCCTGAAAAGAATTTAGTTCTCCTTAATCCACTTCCCCTTTTCACTGTTTCCTCCAGCTGTTATCCAGAAAAAAATCTTCTTATCCTTCAGAAATTCTACCTTTTTCTCCCCTTTTTTCCATTTGTGTCCCCCCCCCACTGCAATGATACTCATAAAAACTGATAAACCTAAATGTAGATACATCCATGACAAACCAAAGCCAAGTACAGTGTGAAATGCACGTGGACATAGGAAGGACCACTTTTAAATGTCCTCTGCGAGACTGTGTTCCTTTACAATGTGCTGCTTTCTCACTGCCTTCTCATTGTTGCTGCCATGTTTCAAGTACCAGCTTTCAGAATTTTACAACTACTCACACAGAAATGTTTATTTAAATTCTCGTGCAGTCATAACTCAGTTCTGTTGTGAAAAAACAGGAGTTTCATTTTTTGTATTAAATGGGATTCCATGGGATAATCTCAGAACTTGAGAATAATAGCATTGTGTTCTGTGTTGTAAATAGCTCACAAGTGACCTTTCAGACCACAGCCTGTTCCTGAGTTGGAGGTCCTTTTATCAGAAAGATGAAGCCAGAACTCCGACTTTGAGGGATGAGTTTCCTTCCTTCGTGTCGCAAGGGACAGAGTATTTCATTATTTTTTTTCTCCTGCATTATGTTCCATTCGTCTTAAATTGTCAACCCATAAAGGGCAAGAGCAGCATTTGCCAGGCTTGACGTGAATCGTGGTGTGTAGCATCGTGGTAAATATTATTTTGACCATGATGAGGAATATGTTATCATCTGTGATGTAGAGCTACATGATTGTATCTAGTAGTTTTTTAATAATTTGTTTCTTTTTTTGCTTTTAAAGGTCATAGAACTCTGTGATTGAGTTTCTCTGTATTAAGGTTAAAAGTTTTAAAGTACAAATTTGTTCTTTGAATGAGCAAGCTGTGTCTCTGAAACTGAGAAATGAGTCCCTGTTTCACAGCACAATTTTGCTTTTTTCTTCACTGCCTTCATAGGAAACACTCATGAGTTATATATGAGGATGTTTCTCACAGACATTTAATTTTTAATAAACTGTCACTAGGTACTAAACTGATATATAAACGAATAACACTGTAAGTGGTAAGAGGCAGCTGTTTATGATATGATTTTCAAGATGGTTACCCTATACATTTAACACTTCCAGCTTACACATATAATGTTAGCCAGTGTTTTTGTTTTTGTTTTTGTTTTGGCCGTGCCATGTGGCTTGCAGGATCTTAGTTCCCTGACCAAGGATCTAACCCGTGCCCCATGCAGTAGAGGCGTGGAGTCCTAACCACTGGACCTCCAGGGAATTCTCCACATACAATTTTAAAGGATTTGAGTATAAACTATGTTTATATGCATGTTTGTTAATCCAAATAAATTTTTATATAGTAGCAAAGGGGCAGAGATGAAAACAATATCATATAGTAGTTTTTATGTGCTGTTTAAAACTGTACTCCCAAGATCCTTAGGACTGAAACAATAGTATTGAACCTTTATGTTTCCAGCTCTATGAATGATTCATTCTCTATGACCTTTCCTGTAGCTACTAAAGTTGTTCAATTGGTAAGAAAACAAACAAGAAAAAGAAATCGAGGGATCAAGACAATGTGTGGCCATGTTCAGTAAACCCAAATATTATTGGTGGGGAAATGCCCCTGGAAAGTGTAGGATGAGAAGACCTTTGGATAAAGACAGAGCTACTTTACAACAACTGGGGACAAGATGAATTTTCAACTGTGGACTTGTTTCATGCAAAAATGCTTGGAGGATTTGGGGATTTAGTTGGAAAGTTGTATCCAAAATGGGATCTAAACATAACATATTCTTCAAGGGCACTTGATGGAAATGCAAATTGAGGTTTCATGAATGCCTGTGTTTTCTTTGAATCTTTGCTTTACTAAAGCAGTTTTCCTTACTTTATGATACATTATGTGCTACCACTAGTAAATTTGAGCCAGTCATGTATTCAGATCTTTTGCTCTTTTACCTAGAACTGCCTTCCCCTTTCAACTTTCTCTTTCATAACCTGAAATATAAAGAGGATAGCATTCATCCATCCATTCATGACTTTCATACATTGCAAGGCAGAGTTACCTGTGTAATTCAAAGGTTGGAAATGACTTGCCATTTTAGAAGGTAAAGATCAAAGTCATGCCTTGAACTATAGCCTAAGAAAGTGTTACTCTGCAATATGATCTGCAGTTTAATATTTATTTTAGATGTTTTAAGTTATGAGAGGTGCCCCGACATTCTCTGAATCCGTCAAAACCTGACTACCACTTTTCAGTGGCTTCATTCATTCATTCATTCCACGTGTGTGTTCATTCTCCATTCACACACTGACACATTTGTATGCTGGTTTATGGAAGATGAATTAAAAATAGTTCAAGTTCTCAAGTAGAAAGACACAGATAAATAAAGTGCTAAATAGTATGTGATACCTTGCCCTATTTAAGGTGTGGTCAGAGCACCCTTGGAGCACAGATGAAAGGGTAAATGATTCCATTTGGGCCCACGGACGGGGAAAAGGAAGTGGGTAGCATCAGGAAATTGAAAGAGCCAGCCTTGGAGCTAGACCTAAAACTAAGGCTACTTTGCAGTATCCATTGTAGAAGGGCTGGGGCATGCAACTCCCGCAAAGGGGATAATATGTATAAAGGCACTGAGGCCTGCATGAAAGAACTTGATGAGAATTTAGGTATGACAGTGTGGAGGGCAGTGTGTGGAGAGGTAGCTGGGATGGGAGCCTGGAAAGGTAGCAGGAGAGCAGTGGTAAAGGACTTTGTAGGAGATACTGAGAACAGGCTTTCCCTCTGCTTCATCAGATGGCTGTTGCAGGTGGGGACAGATGTCCATTCTTTCAGAACTCAGGCAGTGACTAAAACCAAAGCAAGGCTGGTCTAGGGACAGAGTGCTTCAGTTATATATCATGCTCTGTAGTGCTGAGCTGAAGGGCCTTTTCCAGACTCTCAGAATTGCAAGCTGGCAGGGACCTTTCAGTTCACCTTGTCTAGATCCTTTGTTTTATAGAGGAGCCATCTGAAGCCCAGTGAGACTGAAGAACTTAATAGCTTGCCTTTAATAGTTATCAAATATGATATAGCTGAGGAGTGAAGTCAGAATTCACCCACATAGACTTCTTGGGTAAGAAATGAGGTGATACACAGTTATGACCCAGACAACCTGTCATCCCAGTTTTAAACAGCTCCTATGAAAGAATGAGTTTTCACAGGTAATATAGTTTGGTTCTTAGAATTTTGAGCGCCCTCTTAAAATAGAATTGCCCATAATAAAGGAACCTGACTGCCTAAGACCAGAACACGTAACAGTAATGGCTCTGCCCTCATTCATCCCCTCAGCGATTATTTACCGAGTTCAGTTTGTGTGCCAGGCTCTGAACTGAATTAGGTAGACAATTGGGGGCTAGAACTAACCTCGTCCTTATATCCATGGAACTTACAGTCTGTTGCAGGAGACATCATTCAAAAACTTGCACAAATAAGAGGGGATGGTTGAGTGGTATACGGTGCTATGAGAGTGCGCAGTTGGGTTGAGCGGATGTGTGTCGAGGAAAGCTGCTCTGAGAAGTGGCCACTGAACCGACATCTGTAGGGTGAATACAGCTTAACTTGGTGGGGAGGGAAAGGAAGAGTATTCCTTGCAAGGGGTCGATCATGGGCAAAGTCCTGTGTGGGAGGGAGTATAACAAGGAAGGTCTTTGTGACCAGAGTATAGAAAGTCAGGGTTGAGAAGTACAGGATGAAACCAGAAAAGGGCAGGGCCTTACAGGCTGTAGTACTGATTTTTTCTATTATTCTCAGAGCTTTGATATATTTATGAGGATGATGACATCATCAAATATGAATTTTGAAAAGACCTCTCTAACTGCTGTGTGAGAAATGGATTGGAGAGGAACCTGAGTATATGGGCACAGCCCTATAAGGAGACTGCTAGAGAAGGCCAGGCAAGAGGTGATTTGAAGCTAGGGCAGTGGTGGGAGTGGAGATGTTGAGAAGAAGATGGCTTCGGGAGATATCAAAGAGATAAGGCCATTGTGATGTGGGTGTTGGACTGGATATGTGGGTGGGGGACATGTGAATGACTCCTGGGTTTCTGGCTTGTAGAGTCGTTGGACACGGTGCTACCATTTGACAGAATTGGGGGCAATGGGTGAGGATCTGGCTTGGAGACATGTAAGGATTGTATCAGCTAAATGGTGGCATGAAATAAAAGGAAAACAACCCCACCAAACTGTTGTCTGATGCGGCATGATATGTTTTATTACCTTTTCCTTTAAAGAAAAGAAATTGAACTTAATAAAATTTTCCTGATGCCACATATCCAAAAAGCATTTAAGTACAAGTGTGACAGAATCAAAGGGACCTCTGGTGGTCTTATAGACACTGTGATGAGGAAGGACAACCGTGAAGACAGGGAGCCTTCCGGGAAGGCTTTCTAGTGGCCCTTTGGAGTGATGCAGAGAAATCCACCTAGGAATAGCGAGATAAAGCAGGACTAACAGCAGAAGACTAACATTTTAGAGTGGGTGATTGGGAGAGAGAAAATTGCTTAGATTTGGCTGGAGGCGGAGAGGAGATAATGAATTCAGTTGAAGCCATGCTAAGTTTTAGGTGCTTAGACCTCTCAATAGAGATATACAAGTTGGAAGTTTGTGTCAGCTGTTGAGGCCACAGATCAGGACTGGAGAGAAACTTGGCAAGTCATATAGCGACAGGTGATTCTGGACGTCTTAGCACGTTCTCCAAATAGGGAGAATGTATATGGATCGAAGGAAAAAAAGTATAGTTTCCCAATTGAGATATTTATTAAATAGCTAGAATATACCAGACAGTGTGGTAAATTATTTCTGATAGGTGCCTTATTTAATCCTCCACTACCTTTTGCACTTTCTTCAATGTTACCCGCATTTTCCTAATGAGGTAATAGAGATTCTGAGAGGTTGGTATATTGACCAGAGTCACACAACTTATAAGTGGTCAGATCTGGGTTCAAACCCATGTCTCATGATGCCAAGTTTGATGTTATTTTCCTACACCCAGCCTTTTTGACACCAACATTTAAGAAGAGGGTTAAGGAGAGAAGGTCTACAGAAGAAGGCTAGAGAGCATGAGAGAAGCAGTAGAAGATTCAAAAGAAGATAGACTCCTGAAAGGCAATACGAATGTGGTCACAGTGAGGGACAGAGCAGTTTCAGAACACAGTGAAGTGAAGGGCTCAGGCTGAAGCGATGGTGAAGAAATGGAATTCGTGAATGGTACTGCCATGTTCAAGAAGGCGATGAGGGGTAGGAGAGAGCGACCAGCAGTAGGGGACGTATTCATGGCAGCCTTGGGAGTTACAATAGCATTTGTGAGTGGTAAGAGCTGTACACAGAGCTGGGGTGGGTGCCCATACACTTAGACCTCTCATAGAAGCATCAGTAGTGCAGGGTTGAAACACTAGGGTTGTGAGAGGTTAAGGTAACTTCATGAGTGTAGACAGGCAATTCTGGGGACAAGCTTGCTTTGGAGTCTTTTAAATTGTACTCAATCTGTTGTCTATTCAGTTGTTGATCCCTTATAAGAAGAAGCCTCTGAATTATTATTTGAAGTAATCTGTCAAGATATACAGACCTTTGATTATTTTTCAAGCAGACATGTCTTCTAGGACATCAACATGAGGTCATAGGGTATTTATGGTTATAGTTAGAAAATGACATCATGAACTAGTGCTTATCTAAAATGTTCTAACTTGGTTACTATGTAGTTATTTTTATCTATCTCATGTACTTTAGGTTATGTTTTCTGTCCTGTGTTTTGACTGCTACCGCTAATTTTGTTTTGAGATCGTAAAACAGCTTTAGACTTCTCTGAAAGCCCATTATTTATCGGCATGTTTTCATTTTTTGACAGGTTCATGTATTCCTTCAGGCTTTTAAAACACATTCATAGCGATAACAATAATCTATTTTGGGGATTGGAGTTGTATCTAAGTCTCACCATCTGAAAGAGAATTATAAAATTCACTTCCAAAATTTTGGGCCTTTAAAAATCATGCAGTCAAAGCATTTACTATCATTTTTTTGGATGTGAATTGCAAGGTGGTTTCAGCGTGTATAGTAGTTAACAGGAGATGTCTCTTTCCCTTTTCGTGTGTTGAGGTACATTTTTTAAATTTTCTATCCTTGTCTCCTTTATGACTCAAGTGTTACTTTCCCGGGGAGAATCACTGTGCTTTTATTCTCTCTTAACCACTCAAATTGCCTAGAGATGGTTAATCTATGCACTCTTTCTCTCTGGTATCCTAGTCCTGCTCAGCCCTGTGAAATGTTTCAGAAACCAATCAATCTGTAACCATTAGCTAAGGCTAAATGGTGACTCCCCCCAATTCCAAATGGTCTGAGAGCTGAGACATGTGGGAACTGTCACGGTGGCAGTGTGTTTAGACCCATGGGAGAGGTCCAGGCATCACCATTGCTTACTACAGAAGCAGAAGACTGCTTTAATGCTGCATACTGGGCTAGGCCCTGGGGACATATTAATGAGCAAATAGGTGCAGTCCCTTCTCTTGAGGACTTTCTGGAAAAGAAATATCCTGCAAACAGCATAGCAGAAAGGTAAACCAAGCTTATTAATGAGTAAGAAATATATTCCTTACTTTTTTTTTTTTTTTTTTGCGGTACGCGGGCCTCTCACTGTTGTGGCCTCTCCCGTTGCGGAGCACAGGCTCCGGACGCGCAGGCTCAGCGGCCATGGCTCACGGGCCCAGCTGCTCTGCTGCATGTGGGATCCTCCCGGACCGGGCCACGAACCCATGTCCCCTGCATCAGCAAGCGGACTCTCAACCACTGTGCCACCAGGGAAGCCCAAGCCCCCTTACTTATTATTGAACACATATTTATTGAGTAACTACCGTGGGGTAGGCATCTGGATGGGGAGTGATTGTAGCAGTGAGCGAGAGGGGCACACCTCCTTGTGAAGCTCTTCAGGCAGTATCTTTGTTCACGTATGCTATTGGGTGATATTGTTGATATTTTGTCTACTCTCTTAGTAAATTCCACATCTTTGAAATTTGTATTAATAACACTTATTCGACCAAGAAGTTGGCGAATTATGAAACTTAAAGATTGACTTTCTTCAAGAATCTGTCAGATTAGAATATGACAGCCGGCTCTAGCTATCAATGTGTATTTCCTACTCATATTCATTTTTCCTAGTCAATATCATTTAATAGTAAGCAGTATAACTGGCTATAACTGATATGATGATCATCTCCATATATTCTATGTCATTTCTTACAGTTATTGCCAGTTTTCGAGGAACTGTCCCATATGGCCTGTCATTGGAAATTGGAGATACAGTTCAGATCCTGGAGAAGTGTGATGGTAAGTAGACTAGTGTTGATTGTTTGAGGTTGTATAAACCATCTCCTGCAACATTGGACAGCTCATAAAGTTTACAGATTGTTTCCATACTTCTGTCAATCCCTGGAATTTCCCCAGTAGTCACAGTGAACCATTTTTAACAAAACTTTTTTCTTGCATATTGAATGTTTGGCTTATGGGAAAGCATTATTTGGTATTTTTAAGCTGATTGTATTTTTTCTGAATATTATTTACTTATATTCACTAGATGCCAACATAGAAAGCAATTGAGACTATTGAATTTGTGAGAGTTCATGACTCGGGGCCAAACAAGAAGGCCTTGCTTAAAATGTCAGGAGTCTGGTGGGTTCCCCAGGACAGAAAGAAACAGAGGTCCAGAGCAGAAATGCCTTACCCCAGGTTGGGTAACCAGATGCCTCCAGGTGGGACTCCTGCCCAGGCCAACTCTGCTCTAGTCCTGCAGCCATCTCCTCATTTCCCTCAAATTTGGGCTGAAGTTATTTACTGCATTTGAAATGTTAAATGAACCTGTATGATTAATTTATGTAACAGGTATCTCATTCAATCGACCTAGTATGTATGTTCTCAAATGCTTCTATTCCTGGTCAACAAAACATCCTTAAACTCTAGTCCTTAAAAAGATCCCAGATGAAATGACTACTCTTTTTTTCTTATCAAAATGGCCGCATTGTAAAGTCCTATCAGTATATCCATAGATAACTGTTTTTCCTCTTAATATGTTGTCCTTATTAGGAATTTATAATATGGTAAGATTCTATCATATCAAGGTTCATTATTGGCAAAATTGTGTTCTCCCAAATAGAACTATTACTTTTAGTTAGAGCCTGTCATTAAATGGTGGTGATACATGGACATTTATTTTGTCCAATGTAACTAATAAAAATAAAAGGTTTTCTCTGTCATTGCCAGATATATTTTGTTTCTATTTTCTTTACAGATAAATATAAAGTCTGTTTTGAATTGGTGAAAATGGGCTTCACAACTAATGGGAGCTTTTTTTTTTTAATTAATTAATTAAATAATTTATTTATTTTTGGCTGTGTTGGGTCTTCGTTTCTGTGCGAGGGCTTTCTCTAGTTGCGGCAAGCGGGGGCCACTCTTCATCGCGGCGTGTGGGCCTCTCCCTATCGCAGCCTCTCTTGTTGCAGAGCACAGGCTCCAGACGTGCAGGCTCAGTAGTTGTGGCTCACGGGCCTAGTTGCTCCGCGGCATATGGGATCTTCCCAGATCAGGGCTCGAACCCGTGTCCCCTGCATTGGCAGGCAGATTCTCACCCACTGCACCACCAGGGAAGCCCCTGGGAGCTGTTTTATAACCTGAAAACCTTTCTGTATGATGTAGTTGGACAGAGACCTCTCTATGACATATCTGCAATTCTCAAAAAGTTTTGGTTTCTGTTAAAATAGTTGTTTAAGAATGGCTATATTTCTTGGATGGATGTCTTTAAGGGATGTAGTAAACCCTGACATTATAGAGATTCCATTTCTCAGTTCATTCTGTTCTCTCCAGATTGATTTCAAAATGATGTTTTACAATATATTCTTTTGAGAAAACTTATGAGGAACAAAAATATTTAAATGCAAATCTCAAATACTTCTTTCTAAAAGTTCAATTAATCAAAAAAAGATTCAATTCCATAGAACATGTGTTACATGATAAGATAATTTCTTACCAATAAGCAAAATGGTTTCTATTCTTGAAGAAAAAATAAATAGAAAATAATGCATTTATAGGGGGCTATATATTAACCATATAAATCTATATATGTATGTATGTATCTATCTATATATATATGCATACCCTGTAATTGTTTTAAACTGTAAAAAGATATGTTCCCCGTTAAGGATAGTGCCATAAAATTGATTCAGAGTTCCTTGGAGGTTAAGTAGTAGGCATTCTACAGAATAAAACCTATGTGCGGATGAAAGAGTGCCATTAGTTCTTTTGGTAGATGAGACTTGGCTTCACTCTTCTTAGGCTATCAGACTGATCCTAACCCAAGATGGTAGGCTGAAGAAATGTGTGAATTCACTACAGAACTGCTGGCTGAGCACTATGCTTTGATGGTAGAGTCTGAGCTTTGTAGTCAGGCAAAGAGAATTTGGAACTATGTTAAATCTTGTGTAGATTTTTGAATTTCCCTGGGATGTAGTGTAGCGTTTTATAAAATGAAGTAAAACTGAGCTCAGAGAGGTCAATTAATTTGCCCAAGATTCAACAGCAAATAAGTAGCAAAGCCAGAATTTAAGTTCAATACTCTGATTCCAAAGCCTTTATTTCCCTTATGCATGCTTCTATTTTTCATGTACGTTTCCAATACAATTTGTAAATGATTTTATTAATAGAAGACTTAAACTAGTAGTCACTTGACTGTTAGTCTAGCCTAATCCCAACCCCCACTATGTTTATACCTAGAATATTTATATGTAGGGTAAAATTCCATCAGTAAAGGACAGATTGATTTCTAATCATTTCTTCAAAGTATTGTAATGATTTATTGAAATATGACCATGATTATTTCTCCACAGGCTGGTACAGAGGATTTGCCTTAAAAAACCCAAATATCAAGGTAAAAATTATTGCTTTTAACCATAATTATGGGATTTTTAAGAAAGATAGTTAATTTACTTTATTTCATTATACAATTGAAATTACAGTTGGGACTCTTAGTTGAAATACTAAATGGCAATACAGATTTTCATAATTTTGGAAATTCCTTTGAACTTGGATTATAGTTAAGACATGCTATTCAAATGATAATCCTATGTAGCTCTTGAAATTTATACTGAGAAGACCTTAATAGGCTTACTATATATAAAAAAAATCTTTTTGAAGTGTTAGTTTCACAGAGAGTGAAAGTAAAATTCAGGCAGGGGAAATATATATATTCCAAAAGAAACACTGAATAGAGGTATTTAATCTTTAAGTTTTCTGTGGTATCATTTGTAAAAAGTTGGTGTGGAGAAACAGGTTTATTGTAGGGTATATTAAGTGTCCCTTTGGATTTGAGGAGCTGAAATGTGGGAAAATCATAGAAAGAGTCCATCTTTCTTACCATTACAGACAAAAACTAAGACTCATTATCCTTTATATATTTATATAAGTCCTAAGGAATTATAGTAGGAAGTAATATGATTTTTCTTTTACCTTTCATTTATGTAGTTTATGATTTTGACACTAATCCTCGCTAATATCTATATTTTTCTAATACTTTGTTCTAATCTACCCATGCTACCCACATTTCTCTAATATTTTTTTACATGTCATGTTCATTTTTCAGTTTAATTCTGATTTTACTAGGATTGTAGATAAGAAATTGTATCATTTCTCATTACCAAAGTCTAATATAAGTAATCTAAACTCTTTTGTCTGCCTTTCTGCTTAAATATACCTTTTTTTCTGGATCATCCAACTGTGTTTATTACTTTATTTCATTTATTTTAGGTCATTCTAAAGGAGAGCCTGATACTTTAGCCCTCATTTAAAGTTATTTTTGGACATCTGCAGGCACATGCAAATGTAGCTTCAGTATTTAATTTTTCATTTAGTACATGCTTGAGAAAAAATGTGTTACGGTTTGTTACTTCTGTTACTCTTTGAACCTCAAGTTCTGACTTTTTCTTGTTAATTACTATAATTACTCTATTTGTTATTCCTACCATATTAAGGTAAATTTAAATTCCAAAGGAAAAAAAAAGTTATTTTTTTAACCTATATACCTATTTACTACTGTTGTATATTACAGAACTTGCTAGTTAAATTTTATATTATCCTTGGATCCACAATGGTGATAATGTATTCAAATGACATTTGTTTTCCTAAATATTTAATTGAATTTGTCATTTAATTGTACCTAAAAAATCATTCAGGGAATATTGTTGTTTAATGGATAATAAAATTGATGCTCTTCTTTTTAATGTTGTTTTTTTCAATTTCTCATTTAGAACAAAGGAATAATTTCCTTGCCCTAGCTTTTCCCTACAATAAAAAGCTTTAAGCTAGTGTGGCGGCTTTTGTTTAATTTTTATTCCGTCAAAATGGCAGCCTGGTGATTAATTGCTGCTATGTTTTCATCAAAGATCTTCCCTAACATGTAATACACAGATTGTTTCCAGATTCATAGTGGTATTTTTTAGTATATATTTTTAAATAGACACATGAGTATTTTGGAGAGAAGAAAAAGAACTACAACCAAAACAAACAAATAAAAACCCCCTTCTTTCAATACTGCAGTATTAAAAAAAATTCTTATTCAACATGCTTTCTATATAGAATTCTTGAAAATATAAAATTTTTCTGTTTTTTTTTTTTTTTTTTTTTTTTTTTTTTATGGTACGTGGGCCTCTCACTGTTATGGCCTCTCCCGTTGCGGAGCACAGGCTCCGGACGTGCAGGCTCAGCAGCCATGGCTCACGGGCCTAGCCGCTCCGCGGCATGTGGGATCCTCCTGGACCGGGGCACGAACCCGTGTCCCCTGCATTGGCAGGCGGACTCTCAACCACTGCGCCACCAGGGAAGCCCCCCAAAATTTTCTGTTTTATAAAGAATATACTTTTGAGTGGGATTTAATTTTTTGATTATATTTATTTTAAAGTATCTCTAAATTTGTAAACTGGTAAGTAGTAGAAAATAAAATGAATGGGTCTAAGCTACAATAGATTTAGCCTAAAGAATGTGTTAGAGATTCCTTCTTCCTAGTATTGTTATGGTTGTGTGGCTATATTTTATACATATGACTTACAAAACTAACTCTGCTGTAATAGACAGCTAGAACCATAACCTGCATGTTTTCTCTTCCAGGGTATATTTCCTTCCAGCTACGTTCACTTGAAAAATGCCTGTGTAAAGAACAAAGGGTAAGACATGAATTTTATTAATAGTTGAAGGATTTTTCATAGAACCATTACTTAGTTTGGAATTTGAAGACTTAGTAATTGTCTTGAAAAATGAACTATAGAAAAGCATGCCATTGTCTGTGTTGTTTGATAAAGACTACACTAAGGCAGTTGGCGGAGAAAATTAAAGAACCACGTCTGTGTGTTGGACAGCAGTAGGATCTAGGGCACTGGAGGTCTCTCATTGTCCAGAAATCATGGAATCGGCCTAATCTTTTTTTTTTTTAACATCTTTATTGGAGTATAATTGCTTTATAATGGTGTGTTAGTGTTTCTGCTTTAAGCAAAAGGAGTTGGTTTTTCTTGGTTTCCTGCTGTGTAGGGAAGCATGGCAGTCACACCCATCAAATGCTGAGTCATGTCTCAACCCCAGGAATTTCCTAGATTCACTACTGAATTATAAGCAGCCAAGTCTGCCATTATTTTCCTATTTGGGGTTAATACCATATCCTTGTGTGACCATTTCAAAAAGCCGCTATTCTGCTTCAGAGAACATCATTTCTGTGCTATTTGTTTGATTGAGCTCATTGATCACTTAGGATTTCTCATATATTTAAAAAGTTTTTCCCAGTCTGTGTCCAAAAGGACTTAAAGCGGCTGTTATGATAAAAGATTATTCAAATAAAATATCACAGAATGAAAGAGTAGCACTTGCTTATTTAAGTGGTTAACATAAGCAGATTATTCATTTTAAGTGAATCCAAATATTTGCTGCCAGTGTCACAAGGAATATGCATTGGATCACTGAATAATTTTCATTTTATGACAAAAGAAACAATACAGGTTTTACCATAAAAATTGCATTATTCATCAAATAGCAAAAATTAGGAATTTATTAAATTATTAAAGCACATTTTAAAGCATATTAAATTACATCTTCAAACTTTATTTTTACCAGAAAAGTTCCATGGAGGCTATTCAAATGGGTGATTCTTATATCCACTCTCTATAAAGGTAGAGTATTAAATCTTAGCTCAGTGAAATAATTTCTTCAGGTGGCTGAGAGTATATGGTATAACTACTTTGAGTATATGGATAAAATTTAAAGAATCTAGGAGATCCTTATGTTATATGTCTTATATATGTCAGTTACTTTAAGCAGTATTATTATTATTATTTTGGTAGTAGTAATTATTTAAAACAGTAGATTAAAAACATAATTCTAATACTAATA
This sequence comes from Mesoplodon bidens, assembly GCF_964165515.1. NCBI lineage: Eukaryota > Metazoa > Chordata > Mammalia > Artiodactyla > Ziphiidae > Mesoplodon > Mesoplodon bidens. The sequence continues at coordinate 69,487,039 of NC_138166.1, read as the reverse complement.
ATTACCACTACTATTACTCTTTTAATAAATGTGTGTCCGTCAGAAATGTTGTGCAGTTATAATCCACCAGAAGTGAGTCAAGCAGAGTTATCAATCCTTTTGGAATCCTCCCACCAGACTCTATCCAGCTCCCTTCAGGTAAACCAAGGGACACTCCAGAAAACACATGCTTACTCTTTGTTCTGACCTTTCTGCCCTAGTGATCTGGTCTAGGCAATGTTGAAACCCAGGGTTTCTACCCTGTCCCTTAAAGAGTCCACCTGAGCAGATCCCCTGCAGCCAGAGTTCTTTGCTGCCTTTGCCCCAAGCCCCACCCTGATCCCCTCAACTCTCCAGAGCAGAGGGCCACCCAGCCCCCATCTTACACTCTGACCGAGGAAGAGAAAAGAGAAGATGCTAGCAAAAACGTCAAGCGTCACTTCACCCAGTGAAAGTCCTCTCTCTCAAACTGTATTGGGGTGGGACATAATTTTAATTGAAACAAGTACCTTCTTTTATTTATTTTATTTTTATTTTTGTCCCAGCCAGTAAGTGGTGAGTATCTGGCTCCCTTGAGTATGAGGAAGTTTAAATATGGGTAAAGGTGTCTCAGAATTTGGTCGTGTAAGTTTAAGACTTGGTTGTGGGTTCTCCACCAGACACAGGGCATGATAAGCATTATACAGCAAGAGAACTTCAGGGTAGAACCAAAATTCATTTTCTTAAAAAAAAAAAAAATGTTGTTGGGCTTCCCTGGTGGCGCAGTGGTTGGGAATTCGCCTGCCGATGCAGGGGACGCGGGTTCGTGCCCCGGTCTGGGAGGATCCCACATGCCGCGGAGCGGCTGGGCCCGTGAGCCATGGCCGCTGAGCCTTCGCGACCGGAGCCTGTGCTCCACGGTGGAAGGGGCCGCGGCAGTGAGAGGCCCGCGTACCACAAAAAAAAAAAAGTTGGAATTCATTGAGACTTTAGGTTCTAGGACTATTAACTGGAAGAAAAACTTTAGCCTGAAAACATTCAAGAACACGTATTGCCAGGTGATTGCTTTTCCAGAGAGGAACCTCTTTGGGATTTTGATGTTACCTGCCTTGTTTTCAGGGGATTAGCACCCTGATTGCCCACCAGGATGAAATAGCTGCAAAGTTCATCTCAGAATAACTGAACAAAATATAATTTCAGGGGTAACTATTTATGACAGACTGTTTGAATGTTGATTTGGGTATAATTAAAAGGAAACAGCTGCCTCACCTAAAATGGCAATTCTGTGCTTCTTAAAAATTTACATTTTGGTTGAACAAACCCCAAATCAACTTCCCCCAGACTGAATTGCCTTTATGTTTTTTCCTGGGTCTTTAGAGCAATGCAGGACTGACAGCGGTGCTTAAGTTATAGTTTGTGAGGTCACTCCTCTATTGTTTAATTCCTGCTGAGGTCATTTCAGTTTTTAGATATTAAGTAGGTTGTTGAGTTTTCCTGGAAATTCCTTGTTCCCTCCTGACCTTGCATTCTATCATTTTATAGTCTCTGTCTCCACATATTCATCCTTTAAATTGCAACAGCTGCTTCAAAAGCAAAATAAATGCACTACCATTTGAAAATGTCCTATTATATAGACTTGATAAAAGGTTCTATATATGTCACAGTTCATATATTACTGTTTACTTTTATTTGTAGTTTTACAACCCAGCTTTACATTTTCAGCAGTGTTTAAGCTCTAGAAAGGAGTAAAACATTCACAGCGTCAGTACTTTAGCAGCAGTATGAAATGAGAAGAGGCTCTGTTGGTGAAGAAATCAAGGCAAGATTTTAATTCCCATACTTGCTGTCAAGAAAACTTTACAAAAAAAAATTATATGCACTTTGGACATAACGTCAAAAAGGAATGCAGAGCAGTTATTAGCCTCATGCTACGAAGTAATTTTCCCTTGATCATCCATGTAACCTGGTTCAGTGTCTACATATTAGATATTGTCCTTGGAAAAAAATACTCAAATGAAGAGATAATCCCCATCAGTACAGTCGGTTAGCATTCTTTTGAAAAGCTGTAGTATTAATAGGCACTTACCCATTTTAAGCTGCACAAAAACTGGAAGAATTTGAAAAAAGAAACTAGAGATGAGAAAAAAAGGTTATTGTATGTCAAAGATAGAATACAGAAGACCAATTCAGTCTTCTGTTTTTTCCCTCCATCTCCTCTATATCTCCTTAATATTAGGACCACCATACATACCCTGCTAGATGTTGGTATGAATATTTTCCAAGTATGGTTTCTGACGTTTAGAAAAGAAATAGGAGAAATACATTACCCTAATCATGGAGCGGAGCGTTCTGCAATGGATATTCAAGTATCTGTGATGTCAAACCCTTAATAAGTTCTGTGATGCATGACAACATTACTGATAGTAGTAATCATTTTTCATGGTCTTGTTGGCAAGTCATGAAAATGAAGTGTTAATGAGAACAAGTGAGTGTTCAATCAGTATATCAGTGTCTAGTTGTTTATAACGGTGAGTTAGTTTAGATGTTTGCAGCCATCAAAGCCTGATCATTGAATGAGCCTGTCCCTCCCTTTGAGTCCTATGGTCATAGAGCTTGGAAGGCAAAAGCCATCTCACAGTTTATGTAGCCTGGTGACCTCATGTTACACACAAGGACTTTGAGACTTGGAGAAGTTAAACGAGTTGCTCTTTAGAGGTCAAACTGTGGCTGAAGCAGAACCCTTCTGCTATTGTTGCTTCTCCACCACACTGCTCAGACTTGATCTGAATAAAGTGGCTGGTCATTCTGTTATGGTACTGCCGTAACCCACTTTACATTCCTCACACAAGTTCATAATTGGATCCTGGTTACTGTCTGCAGAACCAAAAATAACTCTGCAGCTTCCTTTCCTGGTTGGTCTTTCAGAGTGTTTAAAAGAAGATTATTGCCTATGTCATTTGCATATACACTTTGTTGTTGTTGTTCAATTTCACAGACAATTTGAAATGGTTATTCCCACTGAAGACTCTGTTATCACAGAAATGACATCAACATTAAGAGACTGGGGAACCATGTGGAAACAACTCTATGTGGTACGTAACTTTTTAATGGCATCCTGTTTCCGATAAAGAATTGTTTTAAGAAATATCTGAACAGGAGTGTCAACTAGCATTTGAGCACATGCTGTAAGTCACTAGTACTCCTCCAGGAATTGGGGATAGAGAGCTTAATAAGACTCAGTGTTGTTTTAATCCCTGTGTCCATCTAGAATGGATTTTGCAAGTTCTTTTTCAAGCCGCACGCAGGTAAAAGATCACTTTCCTGGCATCTAATCAAATAAGATGGTTTACATGGAACCACGGTTTAGCTTTCTGAATACATTTAATTTTCAGGGGGAACTAAACTTATTTTCAATACAATTTTCATATTAGTATTTTTTATGTTCTAATTCTCTATAAATTATTCAAGTATAATAAAAATGATAGGCTGCTTAGCCAGAATCAATGAGAATATTCTAAATATACAAGAGAAAAGGATGTTTCTTGGGGTAAAAAGGGGTCAGTGTTTTGGGTATATATATATATATACCTATTTACATGTTATACTTACTGAGAGTCTTCTGTGGTGCAAACCCTGTGGGAAGTACTCTATATGTAGTATCTCATTTAATCCTTACTACCACTCAAGGAAATAAAAGCCTATGATCATCCTCAGTTTACAAATGAGGAAAATGAGGCTGAGAGTGAAAAACTTGCTGGAGGCCAAGTAGTTGGAAAATGGCTGAGCTGGGATTCAGATGTAAATCTAGCACCCTCCCCTCACTCTGAACCACTGTATATGGGGAATTGGGGGTGACATTTTGGGGAAGATGAATTTATTTCTTCTCTGATTTTCAAAGGAATTTATAGGACAGCTTAATCATTTGAAGGGATGTGCTCAAAATACAAAGGTGTACTTATCCTGACAAAATGATTTGAAATAGCCTGTCAAAGAGAAAATCCAAATTAGTGAGGGATATGGGCACGAAATGACCGTTTTTATTTTCTGCTACATAGAAAATGCAATAGGGGGACTTCCCTGGTGGCTCAGTGGTTAAGAATCCACCTGCCAATGCAGGGGAACATGGGTTCGAGCCCTGGTCTGGGAAGATCCCATGTGCCAAGGAGCAACTAAACCCATGTGCCACAACTACTGAGCCTGCACTCTAGAGTCCGTGAGCCACAAGTACTGAGCCCGCGAGCCACAACTGCTGAGGCCCACATGCCTAGAGTCCGTGCTCTGCAACAAGAGAAGCCACCGCAATGAGAAGGCCACGCACAGCAACGCAGAGCAGCCCCCGCTCACCACAACTAGAGAAAACCTGCGCATAGCAATGAAGACCCAGTGCAGCCAAAAATAAATAAATAAATAAATAAATAAATTTTAAAAAAGAAAATGCAATAGGATAGTTCATTGAGGCAAGAAAATCTTTAAAAGTCACTAATGAAAACCCTTTTGATGTTGGATTTCTCTGACCATGCCCTCCTAGAGCTGGCGGCATTAGGGCTCACTACTAAAATCCACAAGATGATCTTAGGTGAAACACAGTGTCTAAGCTTTGCTGGGGTGAGGTAAATGCACTGTCAAGATAATTGAACTCAAGGGCTCTGTGCTGGGAGACTACAAAGGAAATGCAAATCTCCTTTTTAGATTTAAAAAAATTTTTGTTGGAAAGAATATAAAACCCAAGTATTATTTCACTTAATATTGTACATGACACTAACATGGAAAATGAAACTATGTGAAATTTTCAAATCACTGCATCCTAAGTACCCACTATAAAAATGATGACAGTGTAAGTGTCAACCATTAGCTGAGCTAAGGCACCAGCACTTTTCCTTTTATGTAGCTGCTGGTGAGGAACAGAGTTAAATTTCCACTTGATTCTTCCCTATCTAGCTATTTTTACTTGCTTTTGAGGCTGCAAGCCTCTATTTTGGGGACATACTTGATTGGCTTGAAAACCTATGTGTTGTAAGCTCTAGGAGTAACCTTCTCACCTCCTACTGTCCTAAGTGACGGAAACAGAGAGAGAATTTTTTCAAAGTTTCCTTGGATACTGGAATGGTAGTCAGTTCTATTAGGAAAAAATATAAAGTTTAACCTGGAAGTACCAGATTTTTGACCTTGAGAAGGAGGCTGACTTGACTCTGTTGGACCCTTTTGGTTTCTCTTTTCCTGATGTAAACCTTTTTGCTAAATGTTTTGGTTCAAGTTCATCATGCTTGAGTGTATCGGGGTACTGTCTGTGGTCTTTCCTAACAGTTTTAAGGCTAGCTTCTCCACTGGAAGCTTCTCCACTGGAAGATGCTTGATGAGCCACTAATATCTTGTCAATTGTAAGTAGTATATGAGATATACTTAATATATGTAGGACATTTAGCATAAAAAAGCACATGGCAGATGCTTGAGAAATGCTATTTGCTCTTTTTAATAACATTGGTAATGGCCTAATTAATGTCCTTTAAAATATCACTTAATAAAGTGTCAGTAATCTAACCACAAAACGTTTAGGAGAAATACAGCAGCCATCTTCTACCAAGTACTTTTGTGCAGGCCTTTGGGTGGGTATTTCACATCTCTCTTCTGTGGGACTCTGCCAGGTAGTTTTTATTCTCAAAGCTCATCAAAGATAATCTATCCAGGGGCTTCCCTGGTGGCACAGTGGTTGAGAGTCCGCCTGCCGATGCAGGGGACACGGGTTCGTGCCCCGGTCTGGGAAGATCCCACATGCCGCAGAGCGGCTGGGCCCGTGAGCCATGGCCGCTGGGCCTGCGCGTCCGGAGCCTGTGCTCCATGGCGGGAGAGGCCACAGCGGTGAGAGGCCCGCGTACCACACACACAAAAAAAGATAATCTATCCAGGGTCCCATGCTAAGTGGGAAAGCCTGGCTGTAAACTGAGGTCTGCTGCTCCAAAAATTATATTATTTTCATCTTGAGGCAAATCAAAACTTACCCATTCTCTACAACACTAAAATACTTACAGTTCACTTTTTGCAAAAAATATTGCAGAAATTTTCGGATATATTTTTAAAATGTTTAGATATTTTTCTATTTTGAGTGTTTAATATTGTACCCTACCTTTTTCATTTGACATTAACTCAAAAGCATTCTTCACGTTTCCTGAACAGTCTTCATAACTATCCAATTTTTAAAATCCAGTTTTTAAAGAAGCATCATTTTCTGACTAGCTGTCAAAACAGATATGTACTGTTTTCATGCACTAGTAGGGAGGGTTTGCTGGTCAGGGCTGCAGTATGTCACTGTTCCTGCCACCCCTTCCTGAAAGGGCAAGCAGACCAACTTGTTTTCCTTTTATAAAGGATCTGGCTTCTTCTCAGCTCAGTGTTCTCTTAGACTTAAGAGCTAGAGGTGACATTATTAGGAAATCAAGCCCATTCTTCTAGACAACTGCAGAACACCTTCCCCAAGAGCAGGACAAGTGACTTTCACACTGTGACAGTCATTTTAAGCAGAGCTGACTCTCTCCCCGGCTGCATGAGATTTGACTTATATTTTCCTTATGTAATTTCTTTGACTCAAGTGAACTTTTCTTTCTGACCACAGAGTTCCTCAAGTTTTTTTTTTTTAATTTTTTAAATTAATTTTTTAATTGAAGTATAGTTGATTTACAATGTTGTGTTAGTTTCAGGTGAACAGCATAGTGATTCAGTTATATATGTGTATATGTATGTGTGTGTGTATATATATATACATATATATATATATGTATATATATATTCTTTCTTCAGATTCTTTTCCATTATAGGTTATTGCAAGATACTGAATATATAGTTCCCTGTGCTATACAGTAGGTCCTTGTTTACCTGTTTCATATATAGTAGTATGTGTCTGTTAACCCCAAACTCCTAATTTATCCCCCCCACTTTCCCCCTTTGATAATTATAAGTTTGTTCTCTGTGTCTGTGAGTCACTTTCTGTTTTGTAAATAAGTTCATTTGCAACATTTTTTTTAGATTCCACATATAAGTGAAATCATATGATGTTTGTTTTTCTCTGTCTGGCTTACTTCACTTAGTATGATGATCTCTAGGCCCATCCTCCTCAAGTTTTTCTTGATCTTCCCTGCTTGTTCTTTTATATGATCTAAACAGAACCCACTTCTCAAGATCCACCAAAACTAACAGCTCTAAATCAAGGTATTCCTTCCTTCATTCTTCAGCTGCTGGGACTACGTAGTGCAGTCTCGGCCATTGTGGTTGGGAGCTTACACCAGGTGAAGAACACAGACACTGACCAGTGACTTACAACATTATAGCACCTTTGTAATGACTTGTATGGGAGTGTATAACGTGAGTAAAGAGTGAGAGGTTGTAGAAGAACAGGCTCAAGAGAGTGCTCTAGGAGTTGAGAGCAAGGTTATTGATATCTCAGAGGATCAGGGATGGTGTCATGGAGAATGCTTCTTGGTCAGCTGGCACATTGCCTAACCTGCACAGTACACGAAAATGCTTTTCTAGTCACCAAGCATTGATAAAGCAGAAGATCCATCACTACTTTTTACCAAAAAAAAAAAAAAAGAAAGAAAAAGAATGTTATGACTGACCATCTTTACCCATCACACAGAACTTGGTATTTCTGGCAGCTTATCTCTGTAGAGGACTTTAGATGAACGATAATCTCAATACTTTCATACCACTATTCATATAGCCTACTAATAATTTTTGTAGAAAGTAAAAGCATGACTTCTTCTTAAGAAAGATGAAGGGTTGATGGAAGATGAAATACTTATAGAAGGTTTACCCTAAATATCTCTGGGGAAGAGACATACACTTAGATTTTAATAAAGACACAATTTTTATAAGAGGGTTTATTCTGGATCAAAACCATAATGATAACAGCATTAGTAGCAGCTGATACTTACATGATATTTATTCTGGGCCAAGCATTGTTCTCAGAGTTTTAATATATGAAGTCATCAATCCTTATAGCAAGCCTATGAGATGGGTACTATGATAGCCATTCTACAGATAAGAAAAGAAGCACAAAGAGGTTAATACACTGCCAAAGGTTTCTCAGTCAGTGAAGGGCAAAGTTAGAATGCAGATTGAGGTAGTTTGTCTTTCAAGTCTATGCTCTTTTTTTTTTTTTTTTTTTTGCGGTACGCGGGCCTCTCACTGTTGTGGCCTCTCCCGTTGCGGAGCACAGGCTCCAGATGCACAGGCTCAGCGGCCATGGCTCATGGGCCTAGCTGCTCCGCGGCATGTAGGATCTTCCCAGACCGGGGCACGAACCCGTGTCCCCTGCATCGGCAGGCAGACTCTCAACTACTACGCCACCAGGGCAGCCCCAAGTCTATGCTCTTAATCAGTGTACTATTGGGGTCTCTTCACAAATGTCATCTCTAACCCATAAAATAACCTTACCGGAAGTTAATACTGTGCCTATTTCACAGATGGCAAAAGCCATACTCAAAGCCTATAAAACTAGTGAGTGGCAAAACCAAGATTTGAAGCCAGGAGTTTAACCTGTCTTTTTTCCAACTAAGCCTCCTCTCTTGATGAATTTCACAGGAGATTAGCCTGAATTTATATGAATGTTTAACAAGAAAGAAAACATTTTTTTTAAGTCTAAATACTGACCAGATAATAGCAGTGAAAATTCATCAATGAACTAGTGTGAGAGCCCTCTGTGTACCCAGCTTCTGATGGAAACACAGTAAAGCATTAAGACCAACATGCAAGAAATAATTGGAGAACAGTGTTTTCTGTTGAATTGGCTTTAATTACATGCAGGCATACTTCAGAGAAGGGGAAAAAAGAATGTGAACAAGAGTTGTAAGGGGAAGATTTCCTGAGGGAGGTGGAAGTCGGTTGGAGCCTTGAAGGGCAGTAGAATTGGATGGAGCTAAAGAAAGAGGATTTGAGGTGGAAAGGGAAGCAGAGTAAGTAAAGCCAGAGACCAAGCTTGGGTGTGGAGACTTAGTGAGGACCCTGGGACACAATGTCTGTGTTGGGGAGTCTGAGAAGTGAAGTTGGATTCTTGGGCAGGAGAACAGCATTGTGAAATGGGATGAAAGCATGTAGAGCAGTGAGTGCATTTGAGGACCCGAGGGGAGAGTTTGTCTGTTAATGGAGAATCTGTCCACAGAGTGGCCAGCACACAGAGGGTAAGCAGGACTGCCCCCCATTTCCTCTGTGGTTACCCCATGTCTCAGTGAGTGACCATTGAATCTCCTCATTTGCGTATTTCCCAGAGAAATGAAGGCGATCTCTTCCACCGGCTGTGGCACATCATGAATGAAATCCTGGATCTGCGGCGGCAGGTGCTTGTGGGGCATCTCACCCATGATCGGATGAAGGACGTGAAGCGCCACATCACCGCCCGCCTGGACTGGGGCAACGAGTGAGTACTGGCCACTGAGGGGGTGGTCTCTGGTGGCCGAACATGACAGATGTGACTGCAACACAGGTGTGAGCCACTATGCAGTCATCTCTCTGGAGGACACCAGAGGCGGCTTTTCCATCTTTCCCCTTTGGGGGGCTTAGTGCCACCTCTCACTAGCAGAGTCGAGGACTTCGTCCTCTAGGGCTGGTACGGGTCCCAGGACGTTGTCGGTTCTCTGCCGCCCTGTGTGCTCTGACAATGTGCAAGTGCTCATGAAATACAAAATATTCACTGGGGTCAATCAGATATGGCGTCTGCTAAAAATTCATCTTGTTTCAAGACTTTAAGTTTGGCATGAGAATTTCCTTCAGAATCTATTCCTCTTCTTTATTGTGGTAGTAGGTCGTTGGTACAATCTGGAGGGAAACACTAATGCTAATAGCTTCTGTTAAAAGTCTTAGGACAGGAACCCTGGGTGGGAGGGGGGTGCATTCTCCTTATTGCCCTGATTCTGCCTGTGTGTACATATTAGTCTCTTTGAGGAGCTACTTGGGAGAGCTCAGTAAAAAAGCTGTTCTTGACCAAGATTTACTTTTAAATAAAACTGTAAGTGACTAATCTAAAATAACAGCCAAACACTTTAAATAGTATATCTAATCACTTAAAGCTCTGATGAAGGCTGATATTGTGCTAAGTATGAATGTTAATATATGGGGGAGAAATTAGAATAAACCAGCTTTGACTATGATGTTAGGCTCGTATGGGCTTAAGTTTAAGGAAGGTAGATGGCCCCTCGGTATCCTACAAAGTCATAGCCTCCCTCCCTTTCCTCTCCCCAAATCCCCATTTGCTATTTGGACCTTCAGAGGATCTTAGGGCAACAGAATAAAAGAAAAGCCGACAGAAAAAGGAGAAGGCAGTAAAATGTGCACCACAGATAAATTTGCCTCTTACTGAATCTGGAAAAACTGATCTGAAACGAGAGTGCGCTTCCTCTACCCATAGAAAGTCGCTTTATCAGAAGTCAGTTTTGTTTCCTGCCAAGACATCACATACTACAGGTATGAAGACATGGACCCACTAACACATTTTAAACCTCTGTCTCATCCAGAGTCCTTCTGGTATTTCGTTGAGTGAGCTATGTCATTCATGCTTTTACCGACAGGCGGGAGAGCAGCCCTAATTCATTTATCTCAGGGAGATTTATTCCTTCTGGGGAATCCAAAACAAGAGCAGGTTTGGAATGCAGCAAGACATTGCACTAGGAACTCTGCTTTTTTACGATGGGAGGCAAATTCCAGACTTCCCTCCTTGACTTCAGTTTCCTCACTTGTCGAAGGAGTAAGTTGAGCTAGAAGAGATCCAAGGCCCCTTTCCGCTCCAGGGCAACACGATTCAAAGCACATAGCACTTCCTGAGAGAGACGATTTGCCAGCCACATGCATGGAGCCTCCGGTCTCGCTGTGTGAGATGGGGTAGCACTTTGAGGGGTAGATCTGAAGACTGTTTTTTTTTGTTTTGTTTGTGATACGCGGGCCTCTCACTGCTGTGGCCTCTCCCGTTGTGGAGCACAGGCTCCAGACGCGCAGGCTCAGCGGCCATGGCTCACGGGGCCCAGCCACTCCACGGCATGTGGGATCCTCCCGGACCGGGGCACGAACCCGTGTCCCCTGCATCGGCAGGCAGACTCTCAACCACTTTGCCACCAGGGAAGCCCCTGAAGACTGACCACGACTTAGGCTGCCCATCTTTCGTGTGGTTTTTTTTGTTTGTTTTGAAAAAACTTTGAGCTTTCTCCGAATTTTGTTGGCTCTTAGTCATTGTGCTGGTCCTCCTTTAAAAGACTAGTTTGTAAATAGGAAGAAAGTTGGATGAAGCTAGCTTATCAAAAATAGCTTAGAAATATAGAGCAGGCAGGAAGATGATACTTTTTCAGTTTCAGGAAGGAAGATGACGACAGAAGGAAGGGAAATGAGGGGAAAACATTAATTATGACTGAATCATGGCTCAATTTTGACTCATGTAAGTTCTAGCTTGTACTTTGGGCAGTTCTTCGGCTAATTTATGGTAAGTTGGTAAAACATTGATGCATGAAAGTGAGCAATATAATTTATTTAGATCATCCTCAAATTCATGAATTTTCTGAGGTCTCATTCTGTTTTCTTTGAATTTCTTTGACAACTTATTTAAAATGACTTACATTTTACAGATTGTTCATTTACTGTATTCCTTTAAATATAGTTTTCTTACTGAATGGAAAAGCAAAAGTGGAAAGCAAATTCAGATAATTCTCTTGCATATTAAACTAAATTGTTCTGCAAAATTGTCTATCAGCATGTAGATCTCAGGATGAACATAAGTGAAAGATGTGTTCAATCTCAAGTTGTATGTCAAACTGTTGAAGAGTGGTGAAGAGAAGCCCTCTAGATGGAGGAAGCTTGGGAGGAAGGGGAGGGGGAGGAGATAACCCACCTTGTTCCCTAAAGGGGCCATCAGAAGAAGTGTTCTCGCTTGGAAGTCTTGAACAGACTTAAAATAATAGCACCTGTCTCGGTTCTCCGTAGAGTCCTGTGCTGTCCTTTGACTTTCCTGTGATGATGATACAGGAGGGAGAATCAATTCATTCTTCCTTCCTGATGTCCCAGAGCAGTTCAGTGACTGAGTTAATATAAAACTACCCCCCCCACCCATTTCCCTTGCTGGCTTCCCATGTCCTATGTCCTCTCCTTCCATCCTGTTCCTTCCCTCTTTGCCTCATGTCTTCTTGTTTTTTAGAGCACTGTCCTGATCCTCTTCTGTGAGCTCAGAAGCCTCACACAGTGGGAGGGTTATCCTAAGGATATACCTAGGAATTAACAGAACAAAATAGAAACATATAAAAGTCTCTTCACACAGCTAGGACTCCAGGAAGCCAGCAGAAATGGAATAATCCAAGCCTTATGAGAGGAAAAGACTTGCAGATCACCAGCTCCTGGGGCCCCAAAGCTGAGGAAGGTTCTGGATCCCACACCTACTCCAGAACCTCTGCTGCTGGAGTTGGTCTTAACTCAGTCATTCTGCAGTGATGTAGATCACTTTTCCTTCATGTTTCTCAGATGGTTGATGCTATGTGAATTTCTAGGTTCAAATTCTCAAAGAAGGAATCTCATTGACAGCCAGTATCCATTATTCATGTTCAAACTGAGCATTTTATACCAGCCACTCATGAGCTGCTGGCCAGTCCAGGGATTATTTGTCCTTTGGTCAGGTGCCTACCTGTGGGCCAGTCAGGTGTGACTCTGGAAGGGGAGATGGTCAGATGATTAAACTACTTCAGCTGCCCCCTGCCCCTCCCAGAAGAAGGTATGGTAGGGCAGCTTCTCATGGAACGTGACATGGGGAAGGAGCTAAGTGCCATGATTCACATGTGGTTGTATGCAGGCACACTGCAGAGATACTGCAGGTTCGGTTCCAGACTACCGCAATAAAGCGGATATTGCAATAAAGCAAGTCACAAAATTTTTTGATTTCCCAGTGCATGTAAAAGTCATATTTACACTGTACTGTAGCCTATTAATGTGCAATGGCAATATGTATTAAAAATATACATATCTTAATTTAAAAATACTCTATTGCTAAAAAATGTCAAAACAATTAAGATAGTGACATCAAAGATCATTGATCAGAGATCCCCATAACAAATGTGATAATGAAAAAGTTTAAAATATTTTGAGAGTTACCAAAATGTGACACAGAGACATGAAGTGAACAAATGCTATTGGAAAAATGGCACAAACAGGCGTGCTTGACACAGGGTTGCCACAAACCTTCAACTTGTAAAAAAACGTACTATCTGCAAAGTGCAGTAAAAACAAGGTATGCCTATATCCTCTTTCCTTTGCTAGATAATCTTTCCTCAGCAATACTCACCTGGTGTCTTCTGATATCTTACATTGTAGTGCAGTGATCCTCTCTTGGGACGGGATGGAGAATGGGGAACAGGCCCTATCAGAATCCCCTGATGAGGTATAGCAAGGGGGATTTATTAGTCTGCTCAGGCTGCCATAACAAAATACCACAGACTGGGTGGCTTAAACAACAGACACTTATTTTCTCATAACTCTGGAGGCGACTAGTCCGTGAGCAAGGTACCAGCAAATTCAGTTTCTGGTGAGTACTCTGTTGCTGGCTTGCAGATGGCTGCCTTCTTACTGTGTCCATACAAGGACAATCTCTGGAGTCTCTTCTTCTTCTTCTAAGGACACCAGTCCTGTTGGATTAGGGCCTCACTCATATGACCTCACTTAACCTATATTATCTCCTTATAGTCCCTCTTTTCAAATATAGTCATATTGGGGTTAGGGCTTCAACATACAAATTTTGGGAGGACACAGTTCAGAAACTAACAAGGAGACATGGGCATTTTGAAAATGAATTACCGAGTTTGTGCTTTGAAAGTTCAACAAAAATTAGAGAATGGGAGTGTGACTTTTAAGTTTCTCAAAGAGAAACATAATTGAAGAAAAGTGAGAAACTGTTTTAGTATCTAAAAGCCAAGTCCTACCGTCAGGAGGGCCACAGTCTTGTAATCTTAAAACCAACAATCCCTCAGGTGGCTGGGGAAGTACCTGGCTTGAAGTATGTGCTGAATTAATAAGAGGTTTTTACTTATGAAACCTCTAATGAGGTTTTGGGGAGGTCACAGAATTTTAGGATGTTTTTAAAATACAAAAGTGAGAAAGCTGTGGTTGTATAATTGGAAATGCCATGCAGGAAGTCTTCCATATTAGAGAGAGTAATGATGTGGAAGGGATATAGAGCAAATTATCCTCAGAGAATTAAGTGTGAGACCCGGAGTGGGATAACTGAGGGGAGTCTGGTAGAGAGACATCATGAAGCCTTTGGGATAGTTGTGATGGTTAAGGAGATGAGTAGAATTATACAGCCTTGACATCAGTGTAGTAAGGTGGATGCCTGGAGAGGAGTATGTTATCAAGGTCACTAGAGGGAAAATGGCAAGATTATACTCATTTTCCTCTCTCCCTGGTAAGACATCCCAAATCCGTTACCATACTTGGCCCCACTGAGGCTGGATATAACCTTAGAATATTTCTTAGCATAGTAATTCACGTATCAGTCACAATGAAACCTGACGTAAGAGATCAAGCCATTTTTGCTACCCCAGGCGTAGACCTATGCTGTCCTAATTTCTGTCCCCTGCCTTTACTGAGTTTCTCCTAATGACTGACCCCAGAACTTGCCATGAATAAGGACCATGCACGTGTTGCCAGAGATTCCCATTATTAATGTGTTAGCTCTGGATATAACTAGGTATTTTGGTGCCAGGTCAAATCCTAAAGGCTACACTTCCCTCTCCTCAACTCTGTTTCTAGAACAAAATTATGTCTATCTCTAGTTTCCACTCCAGTACAAGGAGGAAGGGTTTCTGTGGTAATAGCTTGTAGGGTGCTAAGGGTTCCCCACCACAGAGTACCAAGGCCCCCAGTGGTAGGAGCGCTCCACCAAGAGTGCCAGCCCATTCCCACCTGACCCCATTTACTTGCCTTTGTCATCTTCTGTTTCTCAAGCTATGACCAGTGTTCAGCCTACTTACTTACTCCAATCACGGTGAGAGGTTAATATAAGGTAAAAAAATATGGGTGAGAGAAGCATGGTGGGTGATGTATCGAATGTTAGGGTGATACAGTAAAGATAATTATTTTTAATATATTCTATCAAGGTGACTCTTCCGCCAAATGTTTGCAATCTGTTTTCTAGACAACTGGGACTGGACCTGGTGCCTAGGAAAGAGTACGCGATGGTGGATCCAGAGGACATCAGCATTACTGAGCTCTACCGATTGGTAGGTATAGGAATCCTTGGCTCACAGCCTCACTGCTAATTTTGTGGTTTCCATGACACTCCTCATACTTGCTTGATTTTGTAAGAACAGGATGTTCCCGGTTTAATTTGGAGCAAGTAAAGAGAATTGAGAGCTGAGGTGACCATGCCCCAAGTACAAAACTGAGATAATTTACCCACCTCAGAATGCCCTGACATTCCTACTGAGCCCTCAATGCCCAGGCACTAGGAAGTAAAGCCAAAGAAGTTTTAAGTTGTATTTTTCAAATCTTTGTACTTTGCCTAGTCTAGTGAAATCTTTGTATTTTGCCTAGTCTAGTGGAATGGTTACAAGTCATACATATTTATCTGTTTCAGGACATTGTTGTGACTAATGGTTTCCAGTTAGTGCTCACCAATATGTTAGCTCCCCTCCCTGCCCTGCTATCACTGTATGCACAGACTCCTGAAAGTATCTCTTCCTTGGTCTCCAAACGCTAGACTTATCCCCCACCTCTCCCAAACCCCAGGCCATCCCTAAGTGCTGAAGCTTATTAATAATCCTGAGATATTTGGTCATCTTGCCCATCGTGGCATCACCCATGACTTGAGTTTTTTGTCTAGTTACATGGTAAGTTGAAGTCCAGTTATTTACTTGGCATCTAGTTTCCCCAAATCTGGTCCCACCTGCCTTGTATTTTTTTGTGTGGGGGGTGGGCTGCATTGGGTTTTTGTTGCTGTGTGCGGGCTTTCTCTAGTTGCGACGAGCGGAGGCTACTCTTCGTTGTGGTGTGTGGGCTTCTCATTGTGGTGGCTTCTCTTGTTGCAGAGCACGGGCTCTAGACACATGGGCTTCAGTAGTTGCAGCACGCGGGCTCAGTAGTTGTGACTCGTGGGCTCTAGAGTGCAGGCTCGGTAGTTGTGGCGCATGGGCTTAGTAGCTCCGCAGCATGTGGGATCTTCCCGAACCAGGGCTCGAACCTGTGTCCCCTGCATTGGCAGGCGGATTCTTAACCACTGCGCCACCAGGGACGTCCCTAGCCTCGTATTCTTTTTTTTTTTTTTGCGGTACGCAGGCCTCTCACTGCTGTGGCCTCTCCTGTTGCGGAGCACAGGCTCCAGACGCGCAGGCTCAGCGGCCATGGCTCACGGGCCCAGCCGCTCCATGGCATGTGGGATCTTCCCAGACCGGGGCACAAACCCGTGTCCCCTGCATCGGCAGGTGGACTCTCAACCACTGCGCCACCAGGGAAACCCCCCTAGCCTCGTATTCTTTTTTTTTTTTTTTTTCTTTTTGCGGTATGCGGGCCTCTCACTGTTGTGGCCTCTCCCGTTGCGGAGCACAGGCTCCGGACGCGCAGGCCCAGAGGCCATGGCTCACGGGCCCAGCCGCTCCGCGGCATATGGGATCCTCCCAGACCGGGGCACGAACCCGTATCCCCTGCATCGGCAGGCGGACTCTCAACCACTGCGCCACCAGGGAGGCCCTCGTATTCTTAATATTTGTATAAAGTTTTACCTTATCTCTAGATACTCACTGAGCTATTTTAAAACCTCAAATCAAAGAAGCCAGTATCCCAGGTGTAACTTTGCTTTGCTCTAGTTACCGCTGCATCTTACCCCACGTTCCAAGGAGGAGTGACTGTGGTAAATAGCTGACTCCTTTTTGGAAGATCCTACCTCTCTGGGGGTAGCTTCCCAAGCTTAGAGTATTCTTCATAGAATTGCAGATTATTCTTGACCTGAGATTATCTGAAAAACATGGTGGAAAAAATCATCAGTAAATCCATCTGGCGCATGTCTGATTTGAGAAAACAGTTCTTAACACCACTTTCAGTTTTCCCCTTCATCATCAATCTGTTCAGATTATCTACAGCTCATTATTTCCGTTGGAATAAATTCCATTTCTGTGGAGAATTTCCTTTGCTTTACGTTGAGCTTCTTGAGAGTGATGTTTCATGCTGCACCACTCTGTGGCATCAGTGCTAAGCAGGGTATCAGGCCCAGAGCAAAAACACAGTTGAAGGTTGGTTGGAGGGAGGAGGGCAGAGATGGAGGAAGGGCACACAAGGAGAATATTCGCAGTTAATGTCACCACTAACTCTTAGCTTATATAACAAACAAAATCTCTAGAATTTATTTGTCAGCGACATCCTCCAATGGGACATTTTTGTTATAGTTTATTTTATTTAACTGTTGGGCATCAGATTCTGTCTCTCACTTTTGTTTTAATCTCTCACTCAATTTGAAGTTTCCTCAGAGTGGGCACCGTGTCCTATATTGATACTTTCTCTGTTATGTCCAACATAATCTCATTCAGTGATTTGCACTTAATAAGCCATCACTTAATGATTTTGATGTTATTATGGTATTATGAGAAGACCATGGGTATAAATTTCATCTCTTCCTTCCACCAGCTCTCTGATCTTGGACTTACTGCTAAATCTTTCAGAGCTTTAGTTTCTTAGTCTATTAAATGGAGAAATAATTCTAACCATGTTTGTTAGGAAGGTTAAATAAGAAATGCATGTAAAATGCCTTTCCTTGACAGACAATGTTTGCAAAGCACCTAAGCATTCAGCCAGTTTTCATTCCTTTGTCATCTTTATTTCATCCTTATTAAGGAGGTAAGGTGACAAGAATAATTGCTGCCTTATGTGTTAAATCTTAAGATTAGATTTGGCTGTGTTCAATGAAATAAATAAATAATAGAAGCTTAGACATGATGGAAATTATTTCTCTTTTACAGTATGCAAGCCCAGAGGCAGGAAGTCCTGGGCTTGTTTGTGGTTTCATGGTGTCAGTAGCAAAAAAGGCTCCATCATCAAGGATACTTCAAAGTACAACATAGCTGCAAGAACTCTAGCCATGACCTTGCTCTCTAGCTGTAAGAAGGAGAAAGATTTCTCTCAGTTGACTCAACTATTTTAATGAGCCTTCCTGGAACTACCACACAATACTTGCACTTATATTTCATTGGCCAGAACACAGTCACATCCCCATATTTAGCTAGGGATGGCAAATATTTGAGAAGCAACTAAAAGTGTCTGACACAAATATGTTTTATTTTCCCAAGTTTGATTTTGTATGCATGTGATTTTATCTCTCTTCCTTTTACTTAATGTCATATATAGGATGGGAAATTTATTTCATCTCTTTGAACATTCCGATTTGTTAGTTGTGGCTGTTGGGAGTGTTATATTGATAAGATTCTGGGTTCTCTTCCAGGCTGTGATTAATTAACAATGACTGTCATTGGAGGGGTTTTTCATATTTTATAGCTCAGAACCTAGTCCACAGTCTTCATTTGACAGATGAGGAAAATAAAACATTGTAATTTTACATGTAATTGTAATTTCTCATCCATAGTGGTTGCATTTTACTGCTTCTAAAGCAAAGACAATAGCCTAAGAGAACCCCAAATGATTATAAGCTTCAGAAGGACACGTTTTTTCTTTAAGGCAGCTTCAAGTTCCTATTTACGTCCTGGCCCAGCAGTAATCAGGTTCTCTGTAGCACTGGCCCTTTTCTCTGTGCAACCTAAACGTGACCGATTGTATTGACTTTGCCAGGGGGAGTTGGCAGGCACCACCACCAATCCCTTATGGTGAGAGTGGGAGTGGGGTGGTGATTTATTGTCACTCCTAGATCAAGGATCAAGGCATGGAGGTAAAATGCCCCAACACAGGATGCTGGATTAATTGTTGCCACTTCTCCTTCTTTACTATGTCTTCTCCCCGTAATATTGGAAACACAGGTGTTTGCATTTTACAAACTCCCTACTGCATCATTAGAAAAAAAAATGTCTTGTTTTGGGTTTTTGATAGCCCTGTTAGCAGATCTTTCTCGCCTGATTGTGTTCATCTAAGCAGTAAAATGCGCTAAACCTCACCGTGTTGACATATGTCCCGTTGGAACATATGGTTTACTGCCAACAACCAGAGCTCAAACCTTCTGTAGTAAAGAGGACTTTATTGGCTGGGTTCTCTGGTTGTTTGGGCGTGAGGAGTGTCTTTTTAGGAACCTTTCTTGGTTTTTATAAGATACTTAGTGGGTAGGCCAGTGGTTCTCCAACAGAGAACAGGGTACATTTGGCAATGTCTGGAGACATTTTTCGTTGTCACAATTGGGGATGGTGTGGAGTGGGGAGTGGGGAGAGGTACTACTGGTATCTGGAGAGTAGATCCCAGAAAAAGATGTTAAACATCCTACCAAGTCCAGGACAGCCCCACGACAAAGAAATTACCAGCCCAAATTGTCAGCAGTGCTGAAGGTGCGAACCCTGGTGTGGACCATTCACCCAGTACTTAATGCATTAGTGAGGGTTAATCATTTGTATCACTTTAATAAATCTTCAGAATGCATCTGTTTCTTTTCCTAATCAAAGGTCTAGTTAAACTGTAAGCACATTTAGAGTCACTGCTAGGTGCCTTTGTAACCATAAATTATTTCAGAGATGGATTTTTGTCTATGTGTTATAACTACCAAATCATAGTTCTTGAAGCGTGGACACACCTTTTAAATTTTGCTACTGCAGTAATATATTCACAGAGAGATTTTTTAGTAGTTCCCAAAAGCAGTGAATTACCAAACGATAAACATGGCATCCTAACCTATGTAAGTTCAAATCTGTCTCAGGCGTGGAAGGATGGTGGGTGAGGAAGAGAGGAGATTTCAGTGCCGTTTGTGAGGGCCCAGGTCACACATACAAAGGGTAGAATTAAGTGGGCTTTTTACTAGCATGCGTGCAAAGACCAAGGCAGTAATTATACAAAAGATGCAACAATACGTTTTTCACTCTTCTAGGATTTGCATGTCTCTGCACATGATCTCAATCAGTGATTCTCAGCCCTCATTGCACGTTAGGATCACCTGGGGAGCTTTTAAAACTACCACTGTCTGGACCCCCATCCCCTAGAAATTCTAATTTAATTGTTCTGGGATGGGACCTGGGCATAAGTATTTTTTAAAAGCTCTCTTGGTGATTCTAAAGTGCAGCCAAGGTTGAGAACCACTGATCTAGATAAATTGGATTCTTTGCAGGAATAAGGGAGCTAATTTTTCTCCTCAGTTTTTAGTGAATGTCATGAATGATGCTGGGAGCTTTGCACTGTTTGAAGTAAAGACCAGACATCTCTTTGAGGTCTGTTCTTTTCATAATGTTTTTATATCTGTTTTTTCAGCTCTAGCCTTTAGTAGTTATTCATTTCTTCATAGCAGTTTGCACATTGTTACCCTGAACTTTTAAATAAATCAGTAAATAAGTTAGCAACTTCAGAAAATAAAAAGCTTGAGAAGTTAAAGAGATGTAGTTTTATGAATGCGTTATGTTTCCTTTGCCCTGTTATAAAGGATTTTTAAAGCCCCAAATAGAGCAACCCTCATAGAAAAAAAAGGCAGAATTATGCTTTTTTTCTAGTTAGAATATTTCTCTGCAGAAAGCCTTTTCTAGTAATTATGGCCAACACATACCACAATGCTGAGGTCCACTTTATTATTTATTTATTTTAAAGAAGATGTTGGGGGTAGGAGTTTAGTAATTTGTTTATTTTTGCTGTGTTGGGTCTTCGTTTCTGTGCGAGGGCTTTCTCTAGTTGTGGCAAGCGGGGGCCACTCTTCATCGCGGTGCGCGGGCCTCTCACCATCGCGGCCTCTCTTGTTGCGGAGCACAGGCTCCAGACGCGCAGGCTCAGTAGCTGTGGCTCACGGGCCTAGTTGCTCCATGGCATGTGGGATCTTCCCAGACCAGGGCTCGAACCCGTGTCCCCTGCATTAGCAGGCAGATTCTCAACCACTGCGCCACCAGGGAAGCCCCTGAGGTCCACTTTAAAAGAAAATGCACTTAGTCTTCACTGTCACAGAGGCGTGTCCAGTGTACCTGCTGAGTATACAGTAATTATAGATGCATTTGGTTAATTGCATTTTTTTAGCTGTCTACTTTTCAAGTGGTTCAATTTAAAAAATAAAAGCATGAAAAAATTCTGGTGATTTTATGCTGTTGCATCTATAATTGTAAATGGCATTTTTTTGCGTTCAAATCTTGGTTAGTTAGTCATTAGTTATTGAACTGTACTTAGAAACATAAAAAGATGGCTCGTGTAGACATAGAGTTCTGTACCTTATCCTCAACAAAGGATATGACTCCTTTAGAGTTAATCCCTGAGCTATAAATATATTTTTTTAATTGTCAAGTGATCCACAAGAGGTAGCCTCTTTAGTAGTCTGGGTTATGAAAGCAATACTCTTACACATTCTTACTTAGCACCTGTTCTGTTAATTCACAGCCTTTCTGTATGTTTTCCCTGTGCTCTTACCCTGAGTCAGTTCTGCTCACACTGTGGTCCAAGAACTAGCTGGACCATGAACTGTTTGTAACTGGCCCAAGTACAAAAATGGCGAGTAAACGTTTAGAAACCTTTATAATATTTTGACATTGCCATGGCATTTTTATGGTATTTTATGAAAATATCAATCTGCGGTAGGTTAGGGGGAAAAACCAACCTGGTCCTTCACTGCAGGTAGTTTGTGAAGTACTGTCCTAGATGGTTCATAATTCCCGCTCACTCTTTCGCTCTCAGCTAAAGTGTCATTTTTCCAAGAAACCTCCTCTGACCGCTCAGACCCAAGTCAAATTCTCCATTCATCACAGTTGCAGTTTTCTATCCATTTGTGGGAAAATTTTGATGTCTGCTCCCCCTAGTAGAAAAGCTCTATGAAGGCAGGCTGTTTCTGTGTTTACGCATCATTGCATTCCCAGTGCTGGGCTCATAATAGATACGTAACAAGTATATGTTGACTAAATGATCATTCTCATGTTCTCCCCACCCCTGGAACCATGGGTGATTCCTTTCCTTCCTCAACTTGTGGGAACTCTTACTTCCGGTCCCGCCTCCCAAGTATAGCCTAGGCTAGCTGTATTAAGGACGGAAATAAGAGATGGACACAGATTCTATTCCTGCCTTTAGACCCCTCACTGGCTTTCTTAGGTCTGCTTCCCTGTAGCTCCGCAGCAAGTTAGAAACATTTTCTTGCTCTAGTGATTGAATATCATTTGATACTGCCTGCCTCAGAAAACTACCAGAAGTTTGAAATTTAGTATACTTTAAAAGAATTTTTAATTATGAGAAATGTGAAGTCATAGCTACATTGTTCAGCGAAATGATCAGCTAGATACAATTTAGTCTGATTTTTAAAAGATGGCTAATAACTTGCTCTCACCGTGGGAGTTGACGAGGGACCGATAGCATCCTTTGAACTTCACGCTGCCTGAATCTACTCAGTGAGTTGATATCATTTTGACATTAATGATTAAGAAACAAATCTTAAAGCAGGATTCCTTGATGGTCTGCAAACTTCAGTTTTTTATTTTAGAAGTTGGGAGAAAATTTGGAATTTAACATCCAACTAGATACCAAATACACAGCAAAAAAAAAAAAAAAAAAAAGCACAGGACATCATAATCACACCATAGCTAACTAGCTTGTTGGATTCCATTATTTAATTCGGTCCATGCTGATCATGTTTTTTGGGGGGGTGTCATTCAGATGGAGCATCGACATCGGAAGAAAGATACCCCAGTGCAGGCCAGCAGTCACCACCTCTTTGTGCAGATGAAAAGCCTCATGTGTTCCAACCTGGGAGAGGAGCTTGAGGTCATCTTTTCCCTCTTTGACAGTAAAGAGAATCGACCAATCAGGTAACTGAATATGGAGATATGACTTGAACTTCTTAATGCTGGAATTGTGGATGTTTGCAACTGGCAGGCTTCAGGATATATGACCTTGTACATTTTTCTTCTATCAGCCTGTTTTCTCATCTGTAGAACTCTGTGAATTTCTAAGCTGCCTAACTTCTGGGCGTTTCCCCCAAAATTAGATGAAATGATGCATGCAAACGTTTTTTGAAAAACTCAAAAGGGCTGTGGAACCATAATTATTATTAAATGAAAGTATGTCATTGATATCAGGTCTTTTATTTGAGTTATTTTGTATTGATAATGCAAGGAGGACATAATATCTCTAATATCTGAAGTTTGTTTGCTTATCAAGTTCAATACATTGTATTTTTCAAATTTTCAGTAAGCAATTATAAAATTCTTACCCTGTCTGCATCAAATGATATTGAGAGACAACTAAATACTTGGAAACCTTCCCATGAGAGTTTCAGAGCTGGGAAATAATAAACAGTTTTCACCAACATTTTTTTTCTTTCTCTGTCTTAACCTGTTGTAGTTCTCTTATGGCAAGTTTTCAATATTTAGGAGAAACTTACAATGGACGTTTTAGTTGTTATCCAAAGGTCTTGACTTTTTTTGAGACTTTTTTTATGTTTAAAAATTTTTAAGTCTTAAAGTTGAGCACAATCCACACCATCTTTTACATTAAAATTTTAAAATTTGAATTTGGAATTAAAATTGTACCACAAATTACACATAATGACCCAATTGTACCACACTTTAAAGAAATAATACTTACTAAAATAAACATTGACAATTTTAAGCAACAATGAGCCATATATATTGTTTTGTAAATATAAAATAATCCTGGAGTGTTTTCTGGTAAAAAAAAAAAATCTTTTTCTAGGAAATATGTGTGAAGTTTATTTTTAGTGCATTTATTGCCATAAAATCTTTGGTGAATTAACTTATGTTACTCATTACCTACTAGAAAGTGTACTTTCTATTTCTTGGCAGTGGACTGTGTCCATAGAATTTTTTAATTTAAAAATTTTTAATTTTTAAAATTTTATTTATTTTTGGCTGCATTGGGTCTTCGTTGCTGCACGCGGGCTTTCTCTAGTTGCAGCGAGCGGGGGCTACTCTTCGTTGCAGTGCGCGGGCTTCTCATTGCGGTGGCTTCTCTTGTTGCGGAGCATGAGCTCTAGGTGCTCGGGCTTCAGTAGTTGTGGCACGTGGGCTCAGTAGTTGTGGTTTGTGGGCTCTAGAACGCAGGCTCAGTAGTTGTGGAGCATGGGCTTAGTTGCTCCGTGGCATGTGGGATCATCCCGGACCAGGGCTCGAACCCAGGTCCCCTGCATTGGCCAGCGGATTCTTAACCACTGCGCCACCAGGGAAGTCCCGTCTGTGTTCATAGAATTTAAAGCTGGTGGTTTTGTGCAGCAAGGACAGGGTTTATGAGGTGTGGAAATAACAATGGTAATTCATTTTCAAAATCTACTTTATATACTGTTGGAGAAAATGAATCAGTGAGTTAAAAAACCCTTCCCCCTTTCCCAAATCAACACCGCTAAAAAGGGAAGATAAAGCCCTGAGAAAAGGGTTCAAGTTACAGCTTAGCACTGGCTTTAGACATGTGAAAGATTAGAGATAATGCCTGCTTACATATTGAAGTGTGTGTTAGAAAGCTTGGTTTCCAGGTTGTGTAGTTTAACCAAAGTCTTCATAACATTGTCTGTATAATGTATGGTCTCTAAAATATTTAACAAGCTATTGTCTATTATGGATTGTAACAGGGAGAAATGAGGTCACTCTTTTGCTCATTCCTGTTCAGCTAAAGTTTTTGAGGAATATACGTTCCCCTTTGCCACTCAAATTGCATTTATGTAGGATTAATATTAGCTTCTTTCAGTTTTGTCTTGTTACAAACATTTTCAAATGTTCTAAAATGTTCTTTTAGGTTTTGATCGACAGAGTTCCCTTTCTTTTATTCCTACTTATTTGATGAAAGTAGGAAAATAACCTGGCTGCAGAATCCCCAAAATGCTGTTTTTGTGGTCCCTAGGTTCAGGCCAGGAGCTGGGCCTTTTACCTGCTCTGGATGTGGTTGGGCTACCTTATATGCCTGCCTCCCTCCTCTGCCCTCCCTCCTTCCCCCTCCCGGTTTTTTCCCCTCCACCCTCTCCCCCTCCCCTCTTGCTTCCCATCTCCCTCCCGTCTCCCTTTCCCTCTGTTGCACACACCTGATACAGCATGACCCTAGGAGAAATCAAGCCTGAACTTCTCTCCCCTGCTTCTACTCACTGAGTTTGGCCATCGGCTCTCACCTCCCAAACTCATAATCACTATAAAGGTGATTGACAAAAGAATGAGTAAGAGTGAAAATACCCGCTTACTAGGTGTTTGGAACCATCTCAGGTTTCTTTTCTTGACTCTCTGAGGCCTCAGATAGCACAGCGATTATTCTTTTAGGGAGTGTTCAAAACCTTGCTATGAGTAGCTCGGATTCACACTGCACAGGGTGGTGTCACCATTACCTTTTGAAGAGGCCTTAGGATGCACAGATCTGAGGACTGGGCTTGATTCTTGTCTCTGCAGTTGACTGCTGCTGCCCTGATCCTTTCACTTACCTCTGTCTTTTCCTTCCTCTTGAAACTGGTGACAAGTCTTGCTTCCTTCACTGCTTCTGGCGTAGCTGATGAGTGTAAAGTATTTGCATCTTCACAGAAAAAGGTATTATAAATGCAAGATATGATTTTTGAGGTATTGTTGTGTTTCTTCTTATCTCCAACAATGAATGCAGTGTGGGATGTGTGGGTATTTTAAAATCAACTCGTATTACTTTTTTAAACTTCTTATTTTAGTAAATTTCAGATGTATAAAAAAGTAAAATAGTATCTTGAAGCTTCATGGACCTACCACCAGTGACAAGAGTGATTGACTCAGGGCTGATCCTGTTTTAACCCATCCCTTTCTAGTCCTCCTCTTTGCCCCCAGCTTATTGGAGGCAAATCCCAGACATCAAATTTTCATATGTAAATATTACAGGGTGTAACTATCTGTTAAAAAAAAAAAAAAGGTACTCTAAAGAAATTGCCACCCACAAAATAAATATTCCCTTAAACATCATCAGATATCCATTTCCAGTCTATTCAGAGTTCTGCTGTTGACTGATGTATATTGTTTTACAGATTCCAAATTCGGAATTTGTAATTTACGAGATCCAAATAAAGTCCATCCATTGCATGGTTGATAAGTTTGCCAGTCACTTTTCAGCTATAGTTTCCCTTTCCCTCTCTCTCTTACATTCCTTGTAATTTATTTGTTGAAGAGAATGGATAATTTGATTTTTTATTTTTTTTTCAGCATTCGAAGCCCAATCCAAATCATAAAATTTACTAGGCAAAAGATGGTATAGTTCAGGGAATGCGTTTGTTGTTAAATAGAATCATTAGTGCTGTAATTTACAGAAAATAAAATACAATCTAAGTGTAATCTTTATGGTGTTACCCTGGCCATTAATCACAGGAAATTACCTTGTCCAGGTACAGGTGGAGGGGCCAACATGTACAAACCCTGTAGAAGTTTGATTAGGAAAGATAGATGTTTATTCCTCTCACAAGGCAGACAACTGGCTAGGACTTTCTCATTTAACTTACTTCCTCTAAGAAGCAAACAGCCAGCATTTTATTGAGCACTAACCATCTGCCAGACTGTGTTCTAAATGCTTTAAATATATTATCAGCACTGATTGTATAGGTGAGGAAGCAAGGCACAGAAAGGTTAGGGAACTTGCCTAAGTTTACAGACTGGCAAGAGGCAAAGCACAGAGTGGCAAGCCAGTGATCTGGCCCCAGAGGTTGCCCTGTGAACACCCCCCTCCTGCATTGGCCTCAGCCACGTTCCTCCTCAAGGGCTTCAGTATTTGTCTGAACGTTTCCATCATTGAGCAGGATTTTATTGCCCAGAGTGAGAGCTTCAGAGACTGATAGCCCTAATAATAAGTTGTTATAAATTATTGATAGTGATAACACTGAAACTAATATAGGACCTCAGAAATATTCTATGCTATAGAAATTGGTTTTTCAAATTGAGTCCTTCTCAAGATACTTTAAGAATAGCAAAAAAGCATCAACTCTTACTGTGTGCCAGTGATCAAAATCTTAGATTCACTACTTGGAGATGTCAAAGGCAAAAGGAGTCAACACATGAAAATTACCTCCTCTGGTTCACTGTGTGGAGAAATGAAGCACATGGTATTTCCTCAGTTCCAGGAAGGGTATGTTTTCTGACAGAGACTTAAAACAATTTGTCATTGATGTTGAGCTATATTTAGAAAGCCCATTAATATTATTCAAAACAGTTTCTGCCTGAAGGTGACCTAAAATATTAAGCCTCTGATGCATGTTGCAGACACCTGTTACTATACCAGAAAGATGCAGGCATCTTCTGACAGCATCTTGCTAACATACACCTACCCTGTACTTGTTTTCCTTTTTTCTTTCCTCATTTGTTCATGTAACAGCATCTGCCCAGACAGAGCCCCTGGCAGGTACAGCTACTTTGGACTCAATTATCATCAGAAATAACATACTTTAGTTTATTTGAGTGAGTTTTGCACAGTCTTTGACATGATTTCTCACCATAAAAGATAATTTCTTAGTTAAAAAAATGTTTGCCAAATTAAGTTTTATATGAGTAAAATATTTTTAGAGAGCATCTATCTGGTTGAAAGTTTGTAATTTCTCCAAGCTGTAAGGGTATACCTAGAAGAGTCAGGGAATCATTTCCCTAGATAGCATCTGTAATTTCATTTTATTCAGTTCTATTCAGTTTATTTAACTAACACTTATATGCCATATAACACAACCATGTGCCAGACACTGTTCTAAGCTGTTTAATAAATATTAACTTATTTATCCCTTGTAACAACCTTATGAAGTAGGTAATATTAATACAGTCTTCGCTTGGTATCCGTGGGGAATTGGTTCAGGACCTCCCTCAGGTACCAAAATCCACAGATACTCAAGTTCCTTATGTAAAATGGCATAGTATTTGCATATAACATGCACACATCCTCCCATATACTTTAAATCATCTCTAAATTACTTATAATACCTAATAAAATATAAATACTATTTAAATAGTTGCTTTTTGAAACTTTCTGGAATTTTTTTCCTGAATATCTTCTATCTGCAGTTGATTGATTCTGCGGATGCAGTACCTACAGATACGGAAGGCTGACTATATCCCCATTTTTTATAGATGGGGAAAGTGAGGCACAGAGAGATTAATAACTTGCCCAAGGCCACACAGCTGGTATATAGTGGAGTTGTATTTTAACATGCAGTCTGATCAGGCATGACTGTTCTTAATCACTTTTCTATACCCATTCTCATGAACTTCGATATTAATAGTAATCTGTTTTCTTCTGCAACCAATTTTTTACTCACCAGTGTATAGCAAGGGGTCTGTTGAGGGTTTTTTCTTTTGTTTTGTTTTTTTAAGAAACTGAAGTGGAAGAGGCTTGAGCTTATTAAGAATTGACAGGAAGGATCCAGTAACGTGGGAGAGGTTACACTCATGGGAGAGGGGAGGTCATTGCTGGATAAAGGTCCCTTAGAAGACATCAGGAAACAACCTTGAAATTACAGGTGGGAAGATCAGCCAAGGACCGGAGAAAGGGAGAAAGGGCAGAGACTGGATGTGCATAAACTGGGGTATAGGATTGGGAATATCAGGGGAGAGGGGATTTGTATAAAGAAATCAAACCACAGGTTTGGTACCAGACAACTGAAATAAAGTGAGTATCACAATAAAGCAAGTCACACGAATTTTTTGGTTTCCTGGTGCATACAAAAGTTATGTTTCCACTATACTATAGTCTTTGTGTCTGAAAAAAAAGTGCATATCTTAATCAAAAAATACTTTATTGTTGGACTTCCCTGGTGGTGCAGTGGTTGAGAGTCCGCCTGCCGATGCAGGGGACACGGGTTCGTGCCCCAGTCTGGGAAGATCCCACATGCCATGGAGTGACTGGGCCCGTGAGCCATGGCTGCTGAGCCTGCGCATCCGGAGCCTGTGCTCCGCAACGGGAGAGGCCACAACAGTGAGAGGCTCGTGTACCACAAAAAAAAAACAACAAAAAACTTTATTGCTAAAAAATGCTAACCATCATCTGAGCCCTCATCTTTTTTTGCTGGTGGAGTGTCTTGCCACCAGCAAGACACATTGATGGTGCTGACTGATGAGGGTGGTCGTCACTGAAGGCTGGGGTGGCTGTGACAGTTTCTTCAACTAAGACATCAGTGAAATTTGCTGCATCAGTTGACTCTTTTTTTCCATGAACGATCTCTCTGTAGCATGCAATGCTGTTTGATAGCATTTTACCCACAGCAGAACTTCTTTCAAAAATGGGAGTCAATCCTCTTAAACCCTGCCTTATCCACTAAGTTCATATAATATTATAGATCCTTTGTTGTCATTTCAACCATCTTCACAGCATCTTCACCAGGAGTAGATTTCATCTCAAGAAACCACTTTCATTGCTCATCCTTTTTTTTTTTTTTACATCTTTATTGGAGTATAATTGCTTTACAATAGTGTGTTAGTTTCTGCTTTATAACAAAGTGAATCAGTTATACATATACATATGTTCCCATATCTCTTCCCTCTTGTGTCTCCCTCCCTCCCACCCTCCCTATCCCACCCCTCTAGGTGGTCACAAAGCACCGAGCTGATCTCCCTGTGCTATGTGGCTGCTTCCTACTAGCTATCTGTTTTACGTTTGGTAGTGTATATATGTCCATGCCACTCTCTCACTTTGTCACAGCTTACCCTCATTGCTCATCCTTAAGAAGCCACTTCTCATACTTTCGAGGTTAAATATGAGATTGCAGCCATTCAGTCACATCTTCAGGCTCCACTTCTAATTCCAGTTCTCTTGCTGTGTCCACCACATCTACAGTTACTTCCTCCACTGAAGTCTTGAACTCCTCAAACTCATCCATGAGGGTTGGAATCAACTTCCTCCAAGCTCCTGTTAATGTTATTTAGACATCTTCCCATGAAGCACAAGTGTTTTCTTAATGGCATCTTGAATGATGAATCCTTTCAGAGGTTTTCAGTTGACTTTGCCCAGATCCACAAGAGGAATCACTATCTATGGCAGTTATAGCCTTACAAATTGTATTTCTTACATAATAAGACTTGAAAGTCGAAATGACTCCTTGATCCATGAGCTGCAGAATGGATGTTGTGTTAGCGTGCATGAAAACAACATGAGTCTTGTACCTCTCCATCGGAGATCTTAGGTGACCAGGTACATTGTCAATGAACAGTAATATTTTAAAAGGAATCTCTTTTTCCAGGATACTAGGTCTCAACAGTGGCCTTAAAATAGTCAGTAAACCATATTGTGAACAGATATGATGTCATCCAGGCTTTGTTGTATCATTTATAGAGCATAAGCATAGTAGATTTAGCATCATTCTTAAAGGCTTTACAATTTTCAGAATGGTAAATAAGCATTGGCTTCAACTTAAAGTCACCAGCTGCATTAGCCTCAAATAGGAGAGTCAGCCTGTCCTTTGAAGTTTTTAAGCCAGGCACTGACTTCTTCTCTCCAGCTATGAAAGTCCGAGATGGCATCTTCTTCTGGTATAAGGCTGTTGTGTCTACCTTGAAAATTTGTTGTTTGGTGTGGCCACCTTCATGGATTATCTTAGCTAGAACTTCTAGATAACTTGTTGCAGCTTCTACACCAGCACTTGCTGCTTCACCTGGCACTTTGATGTTATGGAGACGGCTTCTTGCCTTAAACCCCATGAACCAATCTCCACTAGCTTCAAACATTTCTTCTGTAACTTTCTCACCCCTCTCAGCCTTCAGAGAATTGATGAGAGTTAGGGCCTTTCTCTGGATCTGGCTTTGGCTGAAGAGAATGTTGTGGCTGGTTTGATCTTCTGTCCAGACCACTAAAATTTTCTCCATATCATCAATAAAGCTGTTTTGCTCTTTACCTTTCATGTGTTCACTGGAGTAGCACTTTTCATTTCCTTCAAGAACTTTCCCTTTGTGCAGTCACAACTTGGCTAACTGGTATGAGAGGCCTAGCTTTCAGCCTGTCTCAGCTTTCCACATGCCTTCCTCATGAAGCTTAATCATTTCTAGCTTTTGAGTTAAAGTGAGAAACATGCGGCTCTTCCTTTCATTTGAATGCTTGGAGGCCATTGAAGGGTTATTAATTGTCCTTATTTCAGTATTATTGTATCTCAGAGAACAGGGAGGCCTAGGAGAGGGAGAGAGATGAGGGACATCTCATGATGGTGGAGCAGTCAGATCATACACCCAACTTGTATGGGCGCAGTTCAAGATGCCCCAAAAGAATTACAAGAGTAACATCAGAGATCACTGATCACGGGTCACTATGACAAATATAATAATAATGAAAAAGTCTGAAATATTGCTAGAATTACAAAAATCTGACACAGAGACCTGACATGAGCAAATGTTGGAAAACGGGCGCCAATAGACTTGCTCTTCACAGGTTTGTCACAGACCTTCAATTTGTAAAAAATGCAATATCTGTGAAGTGCAGTAAAGCGAAGCACAATCAAATGAGGTCTGCTTGTACTTAGCATCATATGCTACAGATGTTTCTTTCAGCTTGCGTTTAAAATTGGATATCGTACTATTTGGTGATAGAAATAGTCGTAGCATTTATGTTTTTCATAGTCTGTGCAGCTGTGGAAGTGTGTATTCTTATCTTTCCTGTGTTGACATATTAATATGTCAGTTAATCTACAACAGAGTATAAGTTACATGGACCAATGAAAATGACATAGTCCACTTGTTGACTATTTCCCTTATAACTTTCAGTACTTTGGTTACTGCTATATTCTAAGTTTCAGGACTAATCTGTTACTGTATTTCATTCTCATCAGAGGATATATTTAATAGGACCTAAGTGCCACCAGTGAGCCCTCAGCCTAGTATAGGGCTGCTTATACGTGTAAGCTGTTGGCATGGGCTTTTATTTGAGAAAATAGCACAGAGTTGTACTTCTCTAAAAAGTCTTATCCTGGTGATTAAATACAAAAAGTCTTTTCATAGTAATTAAGTTCAGATAAAGTTGACTTTCTTGCTGTTACCTTATTCACATACTTGACTGAAGTTATGTGCTTTTTCTACCATCACACAGTTAAACTCTCCATTTTCATTAAATGCTTCATTTCCATATAAATTTTATATTGCCTAAAATTACCTTCTTTTTTAGTATACTCCAGTTCTGTCATTTAAGAAAAAGTAGTGAATATTATTGGTGAGGCACAGATTTTTTTTTTATATGAACTCATTCTGGACTATATCTGAATTTCTCTCCATCCTCAAGACTCAGATCTTGTATCTTGTGCAGATACCACTCTATAGTATATAAGTGGCCAGGCTCTAGAGTCAGAGGATCTGCCATTGCCATTCAGTAGCTACATCAGCCTGGGCAAACTAATTCACATCTCTTATGTCTGTAATTTATCTGCTAAAAGAGGATAATAATAGTACTTCTCTCATGGGATTATTTGAGGATTACATGAGATAATGCATATACTTCTTAGTCTAATGCTTGACACCGGGTCATTGGTCAGTAATGATAAGCTATGATGATGATGATTGAAAACGGGAACTGTACTTTAACATAACCAGAAATGATATGTGGTGTTTGGTCTTGAATTCTTAAAGAAATCATATAGTCTAAGGAATTATTATTAATTTTTAAGGTATGTGTTATTATAGTTATATAAGATTTAGGGAGACTAGTAAACAGGTCAAATGGCATCAGGGATATGATTTGCTTTAAAATACTTTAGCAACAGAAAAAAAAAGAGAGAGAAACACAAAGAAAGAACAAAGGGATAGGTAGAGTGGTGTGACAGAATTGAATGGTTGTGAATTCCTTGTGATAGGTCTATGGGTGCTTGCTTTACCTTTTAGCATATAGTATGTATGGTTAATGAATTACCTCCTTAAAATTATCAATGCTTTATACATGTGGGCAGTAAAGCAATGAGGGCAGGCATTTTTTTCAATCTCTTCGAAAGAAGACGGGTTTATTAATCTGGCCTAGTCACTAGCCCCATACATGGTTTGGATTCCATTCTGCCTTGAATAATAATCCTGGGTTCCTTTGAACTGACAATGATATTTTTGATAATGTTTTCGGCAGAACTTAACAGGAATGTTTTCTGAAGATCTAGGACATTCAGTATTATAATAACACATATATTACAATAGTATTATCTTTAAACCATAAGCTTTGACTCATATATAAAACAAAATAGGCAACTTTTAGAAGATTAATGTTCTGTGGGAGGGAATACCTTATATGCTTAAGCAAAATCCTGTGTCTATATAAGGACCAGCTTCCCCAAAACTCTGAATTAATAAAGGTTTGTCCTAAGCAACAAGATCCTACTGTATAACACAGGGAACGGGAACTGTATTCAATATCCTGTGATAAACCATAATGGAAAAGAATATGAAAAAGAATGTATATATGTATAACTGAGTCACTTTGATGTACAGCAGAAATTAACACATTATAACTAACTCAACTCAACTATACTTAAATAAATTTTTTTTAAAATAATAAAAAACATAGAGATTTGTTCTCCCAAAGGTGAGGAGACCACTCACCACTCCCTTGTTCATTCATTCACACATCACACAGTGCACAGGAGTAACAGTTGTGTGCGAGCAGCGTGAGGTCCTGCTGGAGACCCAAAGGTGACTCCTGGAGCAGATGGCAGAAGGGATCCAGGACACATGTGAAGGCAGCTATTTCGAGAAGGAGGAAGGTCGCTTCTTCTACTAATTTGGGAGGGAGGGAGGGCACTGAAATGGGTGTAAGATATTGAAATGGAAAACAAGGACTAGGTCTGTGGCCTTGATCTTTTATAAGGAAAGTGGGGAAACAAGATGAGCTGCTGCTGGAGAGCAAAAGAGAGAATGAAAGGGAGTTCAGGGCTGAAAGGGAGTTGCAGGAGCAAGATCAGCAGCCTTTGAGCAAAAACGTGATAGGAAGTGAGTTAGTGATGAAAAATGGAACTGCTGAGTGCAGGACGGGACCTCCAAAGAGAGACATCTGAAATTGGTGGCGAATCCTGGCTCCCAAGTTAGACAGCTTTTGCCAGGTGTGCTCAGAAAAGAGGTATCAGGTGGTAGAGTTGGAGTCTGACACATCACAGTTGGAAAAAACTGAGACTGGGAATCTAGCAGGAGGAGGAGAATTAAAGACATTACAACAATAGCTTCCATTTGGTCTCTTCAGAGGCTGATGTGATCTAATTGCCTTTCATTTTTAAGAGGAAATTAAAGAATTAGGGCTTCTTTTGAAAAGACTTAGTTACTGGGAATTTTTTAAAGACCTTACAGAATGTATATGTATAACTGATTCACTTTGTTATAAAGCAGAAACTAATAAAAAATAAAAAAAATTTTTAAAAAAAGACCTTACAGAAGGGAGCTGTTGGAGAGAACAGTTATTTAGCCCACTCTTGGAAAAAATGCTAATATTTTTGTGTCTATATTATAGTACATAACACAGTTAAGGGAGCCCATATGATTCTTTAATTCTCTGAGCACTGTGCTAGAATTTCTCATTTCATACCTCATTTACAACTTATTATAGTGTGATCACACAAGTTCAGTCTCTATATTTTTACATAAATTAGGAGCATTTGTTGTTTTGAACGTAGAAAGATAGTTGGCATAGATCTCTTTTTACAGTTTTATGTTATAAAATTAACTCAAAATTATAACCTCTCCAAAGTACAGCAATAATGGAGGGGAAAATGTCTGACTGGCCATGTATGCAGGGAGCACAACACTATTTGAGAACAGAAATAGAAGAAGGCATTCAGAGGTCCTCCTTAGACTGTGGCAATATCAACAATTCCACGCGGCCCAGAGTGCTTCCTGCTATTTGTAGACATGCTGGCACAGAGTTCCCTGTGGGTGTCTGTACATCACTGACCCACAGTGACCTTCCCTTGGGCTTCCTCTTTAAAGGCATGAGTACTTCCCCCTCTCCCCTTTCTTTGCCATCATTTGATTCTTCTAGCAGGTGCATGAGAATTGGGATTGTTGTCACTTCCAAGTTAATCAGATTCTGTGGTTTGCTCCCCCTTTGGTCACACTTCTGTTGCATACCAAAAAAAAAATTGAGATGTAGTGTTGTTCATAGGAGAGATTTTAAGAAATGGACCAGGAGGAGGATCTAAATTAAAACAAAAACAAGCAAACAAATAACTTTATTCATGCTGAGAACACCCAGTGTAGAAGTGATCCACAGTTCTTTGTAGCATTTTAAGAGCCACACAATTCCAATTATTTTTGAAATTTTAAATTACTACATTATTATAAGGCTAAGTGGCTGGAACTTTAAAGTGGCAGAAAACCAAAAACTCATAGAGTAAATGTATTCAGAACTGGCTTTCTCATCCCCTTTAGCTCTAAACACTTACTCAGCAGATTTGTCTCATTGTACTTAAACAGTGCAGAGTTTTAGAAATTGATCAGAAGGGCTTTCCACCCCTATTCCTGTGTTTTAAAAGATGACCAGATGGGTGTTTTTCTCACCAGGATTCTGGTCGTCTCTGTCTGTTCTCCTCTGCCCTGTGTCTGCTGCCTATAGAGAATTCAGATTAATTTAGTTTTCCTAAATTCACTACCAATCAAGTCATGCTCACACATAGCAACCCACCTTACGAGGACTTCTCTGCTCTGCATTGCCATTTGTGCTGTAAGGTGATTCACCATTGACAAAGGAATTATTCATGATACGGTCCTGTTAGTTCCTTCTCTGAAGATAAGACTTTACCCTCTCCTTATCTTTCTGTTCCCAGCACCTTGCAGAGTGCTTACACTGACTGGGCATCGATGCAGTTGCAGGAAGTTTACAAGTCTCTCACTGTTGTTGAGGCAGAGTATTGAAAGATTGTGTCATTATTGTCTTCATTTTTTCTGCCTTCCTTCCACTCCAGTGGGGATATGCTTAGTCATAAGAGAGAGAACTCAAGGTTGAGTGCATCAGCAATGGTAATGGATTTGGTTCAGGTTCTCCTGTGTTAATCAGCACTCTGCTGTCAGACATGTCTCTATGGGAGCATCATTTGCAAAATCTGTCCTGCTTAAAAAAAAAAAAAGTAAATAAAAATTAGCAGATAAATTTATGGACAGTCCCTGACTTAACAGTAGTTCAACTTAGGATTTTTTGACTTCACAGTGGTGTGAAAGCAATACACATTTACTGGAAACTGTACTTTGAATTTTGAATTTTGGTCTTTCCCTGGGCTAGCCATATTCGGTACAATGCTCTTGTAAAGCTGAATGGTTTTATCAGGACGGAACCCTGTAAGTTGAGAAGTATCTGTGTAGCATCTTCTCCTAAGTATTTCCATTTAGAGATCTTTGACTACAAGTTAAACAGAGACTGCATCTTTTTCTTTCCATTGAGCAACAGAGGTTTCACACTATTGCTGTTGAATCACTGATCTTCATTCATTCAGCAAACAATTGCTGCTTTCCTCGGGGAAAGGCACTGATCTGGGCATTGGGGACACATCAATGAATAAAAAAAAAAAAAAAAAAATTTCTCGCCCTCCCAGAACTTACATTCTATTGATGTTCAAAATACTAGTAAGCTTTAAGTCAAGAAATATTTTTAAAGGCTAGAGTTTCTCTTTGTATGGTAACCAGTATTGCTGTTTTTGTTTCACCAAAAATACTTGTGGTGTCTAAAGCAATGCTACCTAAACTTTTCAGTGCCTAAAGTTCATTTTCAAACTTATGAAAACTATGGAGCTCTACAGAAAATAACGTACCTATCCTCATACACATGAACAATTTGCATATCAGTGTAGAGGCTTTGTAGCTCTCTGGTTAAAAGGAAAAAGCATTTGACCTTTAGAAAGTCCAATTGCATGGGTCATCTTGTTAATAAATAGTATTTAATGATGATTTAGATACTTTTCTTTTTTTTAGATGGAAGTATAGTTGATTTATAATAATGTGTTAGTTTCAGGTGTACAGCAAAATGATTCAGTTATACATGTACATATATTTTTTCAGATTCTTTTCCATTATAGGTTATTATAGTTCCCTGTGCTATACAGAAAATCCTTATTGTTTATCTATTTTTATATCTAGTGGTTTGTATCTGTTAATCCCATACTCCTAATTTATCCCTACCCTACTCCCTTTGGTAATCATAAGTTTTCATTTTTTTAAGTTATAATGAATATAAAGAATCTATCAGTATCAGTAAGCTGTTGAAAGGGACATTTGATTTTGGCTTCTTTCCTTTTAAAAATTAGAACTTTTTTTGAGATAATAAATGTATGAAAGACATTATACTTACTGTTTTTGCAAGGCTTGAATTATTTAGATTTTTTCATTTAGTCTGTTTTCATTAAGGTTTCTTTGCCTTTGCAAAGAACTGCATGCTTCAACCCAGAGTAGTTATAAAGAGCTCAGGTTTGCTTTACTTTCAAGATTGCTTATTACAGATACTTTCTAACAAAAGAGGCATTGTTAAAAAGGTCAGAATAATTACTGTATATAAATCAGAGGATTCCTCCCTCATGAAATGTCAAAGGTATAGTGTTTACCATAATCAAATTATGTAAATTCCAAGAAGAATAAGCATAAGACATTCTGCCTGTAAACAGGCCTTCTTATTTCACAGTCCTTGTTTCTGTTGACCAGATCCTATCATCACCTACTTTTAGTTACTTCTCTAAGAAAGTTATTTTCTAGTGAAATTCTTAATGAGTTCTCTAGAGATAGACATAAGCAAGTTTTTTCCTGAGTAGCTCAGTTAAACAGTTTAGCTGTTTCTAAGGATTTTACTTGAATTCAACAATGAGATTTTTAGGGTCTCAAGTCTTTAGAACTTAGAGTCATTATTGTTTTTCTCAAATCAACAGTTGATCCAAATCTCTTCTTTAATTCATCCGTCAATCAGCAGGTGATCTGTACATCACTTATTTATAACTTTAGAAAGCATTGCACTCCTTTTTCTTTGAGCTTTACCTTCCCCAAAAGAATTCTGATTCAGTTAGCTTTATTCTCTGAAAAGAAAAATAACATGAAGTGGTTTTAAGTCGTTCTAAGTAGTAAGAAAGAATCAGCTTGATGTTCAACATTGGCAATAGAGTTGACTGTAGTTTAAAAAATTATCTCCCCTTTCATCATTCAACTAAGGCAAGATCCTTTATTGTCCTGACAAAGCCATCCCATTAGTTGGTTGCTTAGTCCTTCAACCTCAAATATTTGTAAAGTGAATCTGGACTTGGGTATTAATATTAAAAAAGAAAACTCAGAGTCTTTCTGCTCTTTAGGTAAACTACTGTGGCAACCCTGGTATCAAGGATCCTTCTTGTTTCATTTCCCTTTAATCAGAAGAGCTCATGACCCTTGTGTTGCTTTCGTTTTAAAATTAGAAAGCACATTAATAACTTTATCTAGGAAGACTTGCTTGAGGAGTTGCTTTCATTTATTGCCAAGGAAAAACTTCATTTGTATCAGTCATATGGTTGGGAGAAGAAAGGGGAGAAATCGTTGACCTGAAGATATCAGCCATTTGTTGCCTGTTTTCTGGTTGTATATGACGATCATAAAAGACAGTCAGCAATTCTGACTCATTAGTGCCTAGGCATTTGGGTCAAAACAGTGGTTGTTAAATATGACTGTGCTTTTAAACACACAGGGAGCTTTTAGGTCCATAGTAAGTCGGGATCCCCAGGCTAGGGCCTGGGCTTTATACAGCTCCCAGGAGAATGTTGTACACACCCATGTTCGGAGATGGCCTGGATGAGAGCCCCCTTTTCTGTGCCATGGTGAGCACCAAAACTCTTGGTCTAGTGGCCACCCCAGGGCAGCTAGCACACCTTCCACTCACTTCCCCAGAGTATCTTGCCGGGTCTGCAGTAGCACCAACTCCTGGGGGCGTTACTATGACAACTTAGAATGCTCCTTGAGTTGTCCTTTGCCACTCGTTCTAGGAAAGAACACAGTAACAATTCCCTGCACAGATGGTTGGAAGCATCTTACACTGTTAGTCAATCAGAAAGCGTTTGAGAAAATGCAGGAGGAGCAGTGAAATAGAAGCATTGAGATCACCTTCTATTTGTGTACTATTGCCTTTTGGGTAGAGGGCCTCGAGTCAGCACAGCTGAACCATTCTCCTACCTCTTCTCACTATTCTCCTTCCGTCTTCTTGCTCCCACTGTTTCCTCCCTGACTGCTGGTGCATCTCCCTGCACTAC
Source organism: Mesoplodon bidens (assembly GCF_964165515.1). Lineage (NCBI taxonomy): Eukaryota > Metazoa > Chordata > Mammalia > Artiodactyla > Ziphiidae > Mesoplodon > Mesoplodon bidens. The sequence continues at coordinate 69,447,876 of NC_138166.1, read as the reverse complement.
TATTCAGTGTAGAGTAGATATTAATTGTCCTCACACACAGCATAGTTAAATTTAAGACAAGGGACTTGGCTTTTTCAAAGACACTACTATTTTTTGGTATTTATAAAGTGTTTTATAAAGTGTAAGTGTAGGACTTCCCTGGTGGCGTGTTGGTTAAGAATCCTCCTGCCAATGCAGGGGACACGGGTTCGAGCCCTGGTCTGGGAAGATCCCACATGCCGTGGAGCAACTAAGCCTGTGTGCCACAACTATTGAGCCTGTGCTCTAGAGCCCGCGAGCCACAACTACTGAGCCTGTGTGCTGCAACTACTGAGCCCGTGTGCTGCAACTCCTGAAGCCCGTGCGCCTAGAGCCTGTGTTCTGCAACAAGAGAAGCCACCACAATGAGAAGCCCGCACACTGCAACGAAGAGTAGCCCCGCTCGCCGCAACTAGAGAAAGCCCACACACAGCAACGAAGACCCAGTGCAGCCAAAAATAAATTAATTAATTAAAAAAATAAAAAAGTGTAAGCATAAAAGAACCAGACAGTTCTTTTTCCAATTAGTGTACCAGAATACGACCACCGAAGTGTTTGCTCTCTTTTGTTACTGTCACATTTGGAGAACATAAATTTATTTCAGTGACTTAACTGTTCAAAATGATTTTGGAAACATTCTTTGTAATTTTTTGTAGATTAATCAGACTTCAACCCAAGATATTATCCAATCATATATTTTTGGATAGAGTGTACACTGTGTAACTTCCACAAACATTAAAACACTTAGGCAGTTTTGTTTCTTGTGAGAAGGGAGCTATAGAGTGATAAACATGAATCCATATAGAGAAATACAAAAATCTCCTTGGCGTTGGTCATTCCTAACTTTAGGTGCATTGCTCTTTGAAGGCAAATGATTGTCCTAGGAATGCCATATGGGAGAGCCACTTTATGTGATTAATCAGAAGGCTGGGAGGACCCTCCCACATCTGGCCTGGAGGCCCCCAAGACCCTAGGTAGGGCCTTTCCTACCGGACAGCTGCTTCTGAGTGTTATGATAGGAGGAGGGGGTGGGGAGATAGGAGCATCCTATCCTGCTGAGAAGGGGAAGGAGAAGCCATTAGACATAAACTCCCTAAACACAGATATGTTTGTGGCTTTTTTTTTTTTTTGTCTGGCTTCATGCATTTTTAATTATTATTTTTGTACTTTATTGAAAATATTCATAATAAAACCCTTGGTTCATGTGACATGGGTAGGCTTGTTCTTTTTGTCTATTTTGAGGTGTTCTGTTACTTTGAAAACAGCATAACATTGTGGTTAAGAGCTGAAACTTTGGAATCAGACCCTGGAAATTAATTTCCTGGTTCCAACCTTGACTGACTATGCAACTTTGACCAACTTACCGAATATCCCCAAGCTCCAGCTTTCTCATTTGTAGAATGGGGATGCGAGGGGCTCCTACCTTATAGGATGGTTGGGAGAATTAAAGGGTATATTTTGACTTTTACTATTTTTCCCCAGGGATATCTGGGGATGCTCTTGCACACTCTTATTTCATTATCTTGGTTCTCAAATCCTTGTTAGAAGAAGGCAGGTTATAAATAATAAATAATTGTGATTTTTTGTGCTTTATTTCCAAAGAAAGAATTTGAGATTGTTGATTTATAATATGGTGATTTATAATGGCTCACACAAGGAATTCAGGTGGACACTAAATTTCTCTGGCAGTGATATTTCCTCTGGGAGGACATGACACTGTAACTGGAAGTCAAATGATGATTTTTCTCTGCTGGTAATAATATCAACTCTCATTTCTTAATGTGTCTAGAAGTGTTCTGTGTGCTTATTCATTCTTTGCTGATGAAGAAGGCAGTATTCTCATTTGAAAACATATTATGTCACCATAGATATTTCCATTACTGTATGTTTACTATAATAAAGACATAGGATGTGCGTGGCAGAGTTAAATGGCATGATCTAGAATCTGGAGGGGCCATGAAGTTAATTATGTATGTGACTCACATCTGGTGGTAAGGTGCCATCGATTGAAATGTCTCTGGAGAATTTCATACATTTCACTGCTGTGAAGTAAAAGGTATTATAGGGAAGAGAGCAAAAGTCGCTTCCCAATAATTTATATTTTGCTGTATTTTTTCCTGAAATATTGTATTTGTTCAGTCTTTAAACACTAAGGAGATACCAAATCATTGGCTAGCAGCTGGGAATGTAAAGGTTAATTGTCATGAGCCTGTATTCTAGTTAGTCACAGTGTAATAGAAAGAAACACACATACCTCTTATGATTAGGGGGAAAAAAGTGTAAATGATGTAATGTAGGTATGCACATCTTATAATAGGACACTTCTTAAATTCACAAAAGCTAGTTCTGTTTTCTGATGAGGTACCACTCTTTGACTTATAGTAGAGAGTTGAAAATACCTTTGTGTGTGGCCACAAAAGTTTGTGAGAGAATTTTGGAAGATGTGCCAGAGTGAAATGTCATACACTCGTTTAGTCCCCCTGCCTTGAAGGCAACAGTTTGGCATTCTCCAGACGTGTGTGAGCGTGTGGGTGGTATTTATTGTAATCTGAAGATTCTGAAATGTGTTGCTGTAGTTCTTTTTTTTTCTCTGAAACCATTTGCTGATTAAGTGGTTGCTGTATCACCAAAGCTGAAGAGAAATTGATTGAGTTTGTATACCAACAACTTTCACCAAATGAATAAAAAAGGTTTTATTTAATTGGCCATAAAAGGTTTTTTTTTCTTTTAAAAGAAGTCTGGTTTTTAAAAAATTGCACATGATTTATTTCTCCATAGTACCCATATTCAGTCTATTTTTATCTCCCCTTTAAGGCATGCTTAAGCTAAGGGATATGGCTTAGTACATATTGGTATTCTTTCTGTAATAGGATATGATAATAATGCTTGCATAATCAGGATTCTGTCTAGACTAGTGAAATTAAAATAGTGACAGAGCAAAAGGAGTGTCTGAAATAGAATGCTTTAGGAAACATTATTTTACCAGAAGACTGATGAAATTTGTGAATATGGAATAGTATTTTATATCAGTATTAAAGTTAAGGTCTCAATATGTAGAATGCCATGTTGACTTTTGTATATTAATATTATTGTTATTTATCATTTTTGACTGACTTGTCAGAAGATAAAGTGACATTTGTTTCAAATGTTTCAGTAGGGATAAAGAGGAGCCTCAAACATAAAAAAAAGAGCGCATGGCCCATAATCAGGAGAGGGGAAAATGGTCACACTGCTTGTGTTTGGGGCTAAAATACAATCAATAAACATTATATGTTAGTAGGTGACTGATGACTAAGAAGCAAAACCAAACACTGGTCTTAAACCTCCAGAGTTTTGACCAACTAAAGCCAAATACTTAAATCTTTCTGGAGGTTTGCATTTGTTTAGTAAAATAATTTATTTCTCAAGTCATTTTTCTAAGTACGTTTCATTGAAAAAACTACCAAGGAACAATTTCAAACCAGGGATGGCTTTGAAGCCTGCTAAATCAGGATTTCCACTTCTTCCATTCCTCTTAGCCCAGGAAGGACGTGGGGTCCCTCTTGGGACCAAGCTTGACTGAGTCGGTGGTGTCCCAGAGGATGAATGACTTCTCCCGTATCTCAATATTCTGTAAATATTTGCTCAATTATTCTATGAAGCAGAGAAAGAATTTATTTTATAGCATTCAAATGAAGTACGAGCATTTTGAATTATATGTGGCATAGAATTCCTACTCAGCCACCACACACCAGCTCTGTAATCTTTTTTATTATTATTATTTTTTATTTTTTTATACAGCAGGTTCTTATTAGTCATAAGTTCCATACACATCAGTGTATACATGTCAATCCCAATCGCCCAATTCAGTACACCACACACACACACCCCCACCACTTCCCCCCCTTGGTGTCCATATGTTTGTTCTCTACATCTGTGTCTCAATTTCTGCCCTGCAAACTGGTTCATCTGTACCATTTTTCTAGGTTCCACATATATGCGTTAATATACAATATTTGTTTTTCTCTTTCTGACTTACTTCACTCTGTATGACAGTCTCTAGATCCATCCATGTCTCAACAAATGACCCAATTTCATTCCTTTTTAGGGCTGAGTAATATTCCATTGTATATATGTACCACATTTTCTTTATCCATTCATCTGTCGATGGACATTTAGGTTGCTTCCATGACCTGGCTGTTGTAAACAGTGCTGCAATGAACATTGGGGTGCATGTGTCTTTTTGAATTATGATTTTCTCTGGGTATATGCCCAGTAGTAGGATTGCTGGATCATATGGTAATGCAATTTTTAGTTTTTTAAGGAACCTCCATACTGTTCTCCATAGTGGCTGTATCAATTTACATTCCCACCAACAGTGCAAGAGGCTTCCCTTTTCTCCACACCCTCTCCAGCATTTGTTGTTTGTAGATTTTCTGATGATGGCCATTTTTACTGGTATGGGGTGATACCTCATTGTAGTTTAGATTTGCATTTCTCTAATAATTAGTGATGTTGAGAAATGTCTATTTAGGTCTTCTGCCCATTTTTGGACTGGGTTTTTTATTTTTTTAATATTGAGCTTCATGAGCTGTTTATATATTTTGGAGATTAATCCTTTGTCCATTGATTCGTTTGCAGATATTTTCTCCCATTCTGAGGGTTGTCTTTTCGTCTTGTTTATGGTTTCCTTTGCTGTGCAAAGCTTTGAAGTTTCATTACGTCCCACTTGTTTATTTTTGTTTCTATTTCCATTACTCTAGGAGGTGGATCAAAAAATATCTTGCTGTGATTTATGTCAAAGAGTGTTCTTCCTAATGTTTTCCTCTAAGAGTTTTATAGTGTCCGGTCTACATTTAGGTCTCTAATTCATTTTGAGTTTATTTTTGTGTATGGTGTTAGGGAGTGTTCTAATTTCATTCTTTTACATGTAGCTGTCCAGTTTTCCCAACACCACTTATTGAAGAGACTGTCTTTTCTCCAACAGCTCTGTAATCTTGGGCAAAACTATTTACCATTTCTCAGTTTTCCCACCTATAATATGGCATAATAATAGTACCGACTTCCTAAAGGCATAGTGAGGATAAAAGGAATTAAATCCATGTAAAGTCCTTAGCAGAGTGCCCATTCTCAAAAAAATAGTGTTTTCTCAAAAAAACAGTATTACCTAATAATGACTATTTTAAAGTGTAATTCATTTATCCCAAGGTGAATTTTTTGCACATTTCCTTTTAGTACATATTAAATTTGAAATAGTAAATATTCTTCCATTCTGAAGAGAGTTTACAGTCCTTTGCCCTGAATTATAGTAAATGACAATTGGATAAGATTGAATTCTGCATCCAAGGTTGGATCTGTCATTTCCAGCCTCTGCTTCAGAATTGTATCCTATGGGAACTTTATAGTCTTCATTTGAGAATCCTTGCAGCAATTTATATTCTCTTCATTCACATCTCATCAGCCACTGCTCTGTGGAACAAGACATAGGTAATAAGTGTGGAAATGACCCCGTAGAAGTGTGTATTGGTTGCCCTTTCTCATGTGAGAGATCAGGGATAGGCATAATATAAGAAAAGGACAGGGTGAGCCAGGTAGTTGAATCTGTTAAATATATCTAGCTAGATTTAGATGGCAAAAGAGAATAAAAATGTTCCAAAGCAACCATAAAGTCAAATCCATATGCTTCCTTAGAGATCTGATTATGGTCCTCATTTCTCCCTCTGTAGGGGAGAAGGGTGATTTTGGATGACAGAGTCATTATTTACGGCAAGGACCAAGTGATAAATAAGCTTGGAGACTTGGAAGGGTCTGAACCTTACTAATGCCCTACCTTCCCTTTCCCTGCTTGATTCCTAGGCTGAAGCTACACTGACCAAGTCTATACCCTGTGCTAATTTCCCATTTTGGGGATCTTGGCTGTGTGTTCTCTGCCTGAGGCAACCAGCCATTTGATTCTATTGTGGGCACCAGGGTATTAAAATTCAGAAGCTTGTGGTAGCTGGTAGATTAATTTGGGGGTGAGGGTGATATTCATTTTATTTTTTTGAACATAAATAGTGTAACACATTATCTTGGGTATAAATGGTGTCCACAAGTATTTATTGACTTGAATTAGTGGCTGCTCAACAGCATTATTTGTGTTTTCATTAAATCTAGGTGTCACTGTATTTTCAATGCAAGTTCTGTAGACAGTGCGAGGTTTTCTGTTCCTTTGTGGACCAAAGAAAATTCAAGTTTCATTTCTTGGTCTCTCTTTTTGTGTTTTGGATTATAGGTTTATAAGAGCATAAAATGTTAAGCATTCTAATGAATGGTTACCACTCAGAATGGTGTCCTTGTATGATGTTTATTAAATACTATGACACAAAACATGAAAAAAAAATCTTAGGTACAAATACACAAATCACATTGTCACATGTTTTCTTTTAGTGTACTTTTTTCTACTTTTTAAAATAATGATATCACTGATATAGAAGCTTATTCTTTTCAAAGTTAATTTTTTGCTTACATATATATTTATGTTTTCTGCTTTTGCACTTGCCTCTTTGCCAGTTTTGTCAGAAGTGAAGCAAATGTTTATTGTCTTGGGTTCTCTCCTAAATTATATCTGCAGTTTTGATGTCAAATGAAAGACCGAATAAGTTTTGAGTTTAACTCTTAGGATGAAGAGCAGCTAGAAAAGTAATGAGTCCTTACATATTAAATAATTTTCAAAATATTAAACTTCTTTTCTCTTGTAGTGAGAGATTTTTCTTGAGGCTGAATAGAAATGGGCTTCCCAAAGCCCCAGATAAACCAGAACGACAGTGCTCTCTGTTTGTGGTAAGTGGATCTTGTTTTATCCAGGAGGCAGATTCGTTCTTAAATACTTTATCTTATTTAAGAGAAATAAGTTATTGTGAGAGAACATAGTAGATTTGCTTAAACTTTGTAAATAACACATAAATTACAGTAGTGCCCCAAAATCTGAATACCAGCATTCACAGTCACACCTTTGTCCCTTAGTGTGTATTAGAGCCTGTCACACTATGGCCAAAGCCCAATGGTGATAGGGCTCAGTATGGCAGGTGGTATTTTGTATGTACTTAATAAGTGTTTAAAGAATGAGTGAGAGACTGAAATAAGAATGGGCTTTCCTTTTAAGTCTTATTTGACATCATAGGCTTACAGTAAAGTTGATTGCAGTGGTATTTTAGAACAGGATTTGAACTTTATGCTTCTGCTACAGAAATTCCATTAAGAATGTCTATGTTTATCTTTGTCTTCTGTTATTTGTGATGATTATGTGCTATGTATGCCTTTTAAATGCTTCTGCATAAATTATGAGTTCTAAAATGACCAGACTTTGTTTTTTGGTAGGATTTGGGTAGCAGTGAGCTAAGAAGGGACATCTACATCACCGTGCACATCATCCGAATTGGTAGGTATGATACTTGGTGTGACAGGAGCACGACAGGGAGAATTGCTGAGAGGTCTCTATGTAGTTGTGATTTATGTGATGTCTAGATCAGAAAGAAGTCAAGGCCACATTTGAATCCAGTAATTACAGAATTTGGGAATTGTTCCCTGGTCTCCCCAGACTTTCATATCACCATAAATAGATTTTGTTCTCTTTCCGTGTAAGTCCTTAGTTAGTTTGTTGTGTTTCATTTTGTTTTATTGGACTCTCTAAACATATTTGATTCAAACACTTGGTATTTGGTTTTTTTTAATTCTAATTTCTGTTAACAGCATAAATTAAACTTCTAGGAGCTGGATTTCCTACAAGTTTATGAAACCAATTGGCATTTTCCAAAGTGCAGAAGGCCGCAGAGCATTATTACAGAAAGTGCTATAAGAAAAGGGTTATGAAATACTGAAAACGTTGTATATATTTTTCAGTTGTATAATTTCATCAGCTTATTAAAGGGTCTGAGAAGTCCTACAGGGAAATATAAAAATGCTTCTCTAACTTTGTTGACCCTAGCTTTCTCCAAATTTGATTTGACTGTGGGAACATTTATATGATGTAACATTTATTAACATCTTGCACAACACACTTTGAGTGTTCTACAGTGAACTTGCACATCAGAGCCAAAATGTGGTCGCTAGTTTTTACACATATAAGGCATGTAAAAGCAGGCATTTTATGGCAGAAGAAGTACATGGTGTAGCCTACATCATTTTTCTATTACAGCTAACCAGCCGATGCTGGGAATTGCTTCCCGCTTCCTCATTAACTGTGCTACATGACTTGCTGGGGATACTTCTGCAGGATAGTGATATCTCACCATGCGGTCCTGCACAGTGATCTTTATTTTTATAGTTTTTTATTTTATGCACATGATAACCACATTGTGCATTGAGAGAGACTATAAAACATGTCATTTCAATATAGATTTTCTAAGTATTTTTTTTCATAAAAATCTGTTCTGAAAACCCATTTCATTTTATCCTGTTTTTATATTTGAGGGACAATAGAAATAAATAAAAAAGTAAATGGTTTTTGGTTTTGTTTTAATTTCCTTTTTATAGATGAGTGTGGGGTGGGGTGGAAATTGGAAAGAATCTTTCAAAACATTGGAAAAGTTGTAATGCGTGTTGCTGTGTATTTATGAGATAAAGCCTCTGTTCCCAGGATGGCAGGGGTGCAGTTTATGTAATTCTTTTTTTTTTTTAATTTATTCAAATTTACAATAGCAGTTGTTAATGTAAAATGTGGTTCTGGATATCTTCATGTAAACATTGCTAAAATTAGAATATAATCTTCTACAGCCTTGAGAAAAAATGTAAACCACTTTAGCTTTCAGAACTTTTTAAAAGGTATCTATAGGTTTTTGGTGGTAGAAACACACACGGTAGAGTAACCACATGCCCTGCTTGCCCATGGCCTGGGCAACTCTGTCCTTCACTCCCAGGATACAGCTGAGGAAACCACTTCACAGTATTACCCATCACAGGGCTGCCTTTCAAATACCTGGCATTTGATCTTGTATTTTTTACTAAGATTTTTTATGATCATTAAGTCATCAGAATGAATGTTGAATTAGAAATTATCTACCCTCCTTCCCTGAGCTTTGGTCAAATTAATTCTTTATTGACATTACTACAAAAACTTGTCTGATGATTACTCCATAAGACTGAAGGTAAGAAACTCTAAGAAAGATTAAGACTTAGTCTGCTGCAGTGAAGTTAAGGAGTGGGAGATTCTTGTCCATCAGGGACAGATACTTCTTAATTTTTCTAGAGTATTCCTCATACTGTTTAATGGGAAAAGGGCATGCTGACCCTCACTGGCTGCAGAGAGCAGGAAGTAATAGCACCTGCCTCAGAATTTAAGCCCTGATCTTTGATTGGAAAGAAGGGGAGGAAACAAAGAGAAATAAATAGTTTCCCCACGCCAGATTCGTGAATAACTGTATGATTTCTATTCAGCAGTGATTAGGTCAACTTACATCAAAACAATGGCCATTCATAACTCTGAAGGACAGACTTGAACATTAATATTTACATCATTTACTTATCGGCTCAACAAACTTAGTAGGTCTTTCACCACCATTCATTTACACTCACCACGCCTTTCAATAAATTTAGGAATGGCTATCCCTGTCTGAACACGGATAGCCATTCCTGGCTTTCACCATAAAACAAAAGCGCCTCTAACCTATTTTCTACCGCCAGGAACACCCATCCCTCTTTATCAGTATATTAGTAATTATCGGAGCTATCGGCATATTCATCCAACCAGTAGCCCTAGCTGTATGACTAACAGCTAATATTACAGCCAGGCACCTACTAACTCATTTAATCGGAGGAGCAATGCTAGCCCTAATAATCATTAGTTCTACTACAATCTTCATTATTCTTATTTTATTTTACTTATTTATTATTATTATTTTTTTATTATTGTTATTTTACTTATTATTCTTGAATTCACAAGTAGTCAAGTTTACGTATTAACCCTATTAGTAAGCCTTTACCTACATGGTAATACCTAATGACCCACCAAAACCATGCATGTCATGTAGTAAACGCCAGCTCCTGACCTCAGAGGAGCCCTCTCGGCTCTTCTTATAGTATCCGATCTAGCATATGAATCCATTTTAGCTCAACATTCGTATTATCCTTAGGCCTGTTAACCAATATATTAATAATATATCAACAATGACAAGACATCATCCAAGAAAGTATGTTTCAAGACTATCACACATCAGTCGTTCAAAAGGGACTTCGATAGGGAAAAATCCATTATTTCAGAGGTCCTCTTTTTACTGGTATCTTCTGTGCTTTTTAATCACCTTAAGTGGTATTCCAGCTTATATTTATAAGCATTTCTCTAAAGATGATATATTACAGAGGCAATTCTCCTTTATTACTGAAGAATGAAAGACAAATTGGATGTTGCCATTCCTTTTTTTTTATTTTATTTTTCTATTTAACATTGTATTTGGGGAGTGCTAGAGTCATGCAGATGTGCTGTAGGGGAATTTCACTCAGATGGAAACAACTTACGGATCCGTTACCAAGCATCTGGAAACAGACTTACAGACTTTTTTCATTATTTTTCCTCACATTAACTTGCTATATTACAGCTCCAGTGTGCTTTTTGCTTTCAGTCTTCAAAATAACCCATTGGTAATTAAATGCAATGATAAATTAAAACAGCATCTCACCCACACATTTAAAAATGTCTAACAATTTAAACAAGTTGAAACTGTGTCAGAGTAAAAACCATACCTGGAGATTTCAGCCTGGGTAGGAGTCAGGAAAGAGTGTGCTCATTTGATCACCTGTGCTTACTCGCTATACCTTCAGGGAATCTCAAACTGCTTCCTTTCAAAGGTGAAATATTTGAAATGGTTTTTAAATATGGCAATTTTAAAAAGCAGAAAATGAGCACCACTACTGCCTTTTTTTTTTTTTTTCAGTACACGGGCCTCTCACTGTTGTGGCCTCTCCCATTGCGGAGCACAGGCTCCGGACGCTCAGGCTCAGCGGCCATAGCTCATGGGCCTAGCTGCTCTGCGGCATGTGGGATCTTCCCAGACCGGGGCACGAACCCGTGTCCCCTGCATCGGCAGGCGGACTCTCAACCACTGCGCCACCAGGGAAGCCCACTACTGCCTTTTTTGATGTGAGCCTCCTGGGATGCCGTCATGAATGCTTGGGGGAAGGTACCCAGACATAGGCTCAGCTCCCATCTTCATGTTTTATAGATAACAGCTGATGGCCAGAGTTTACGCTGCGTGACCTTGGGCATGCTAGGTGGTTGGAGGGGAGAGTCCAGAGCTGAAGCAACTTCTTCAGTTGCCCCAAAGCTGCGTCTTTTCCATCACCCAGTTACATTTCATATGGCCTATTTTATAGCTATATGTATCTCTATTTAAGGCGAATTAATCAAATGGCTCCTTGGGCCATATGTGCTTTTTAATTGAACAGGTCGGATGGGGGCAGGAGAAAAAAAGAATGCCTGTAGTGTTCAGTACCGACGACCCTTTGGCTGTGCGGTTCTTAGCATTGCTGACCTGCTGACAGGAGAGACAAAAGATGACCTCATCCTGAAAGTGTACATGTAAGAAGCTTACACGCGCTGGGGGCTGGGGTGGGCGCAGAGGTACGTGGGGACCCTACGTGGCGAATCCTGCTTTTCGTGGGTAATGGAAGAGCCAGGGATGGGTTGCATTCATTCCTCAAAAACTCAATAATCTGTAGGTTCACTACAAGTGAGCCCACAAATCAACATTTGCCTGTCAGAGGAATTATGAAATCAAGAACCAGAAAATACAGACAGTATATCAGTTGGGTGGACCATCTACTGCATAGAGTACCTCCCGTGAATTTAAAGCCTAACATGTCTTTACCCTCAGAGAGTTCATTTGTCCTTGGAAAATGGAAATCTTTTTTTTTTTTTTTTTTTTTTGTGATACGCGGGCCTCTCACTGTCGTGGCCTCTCCCGTTGCGGAGCACAGGCTCCGGACGCGCAGGCTCAGCGGCCATGGCTCACGGGCCCAGCCGCTCCGTGGCATGTGGGATCTTCCCGGACCGGGGCACGAACCCGTGTCCCCTCCATCAGCAAGTGGACTCTCAACCACTGTGCCACCAGGGAAGCCCGGAAATAGTTTTTAATATAAATTAATTAGAATTAGGAAAAGGAAGTTCAGGTCAGGTGATTTCCCTCTTACTTCGTGTATTACTAGTTTGCTAGGGCTGCCCTAACAGCACCATAAGCAGTGAGGCTTAAACCACAGGAATTTATTGTCTCACAGTAATGGAAGCCACAGATCCTGGATCAAGGTGTTGACTACATTGATTCCTTCTGAGGGCTGGGAGGGGGAAATCTGTCCCCTGCCTCTCTCTCCTAGTTTCTGGTGACTTGTAGATGCATCACCTGATCTCTGCCTTCATCATCACATGGCTCTCTCCCTGCTTGTGCGTCTGTTTTGGTGTCCAAATTTCCCCTTTTTATAAGGGCACAGTTATATTGGGTTAGGGCCCACCCTAACGACCTAATTTTAACTTTATTAACTGTGTGAAGACCCTATTTCCAAATAAGGTCCTCAGAATGTGGGTTAGGACTTACATCATCTTTTGAGGGTCAGTGGGAGCAGACACAGTTCAGCTCAGACACTGCACTAAGAAAATCACTTAATGTATTCCAAATCCTAAGTTTTTAAAAATGCACATGGTTTTGGATCACCCCACCCTGAGCACCTCCCCACAGGACTGAAAATTGAGAGTTGACATACAGTGACATCCTCAGAGCAGACCCATGGGGGGTTGAAGGATGGGGGATCTGCTTTCCACATTCCCGATTTGAGTGAGCTTGCTTTAGTTTCTGTTCTGGCTCTTGAGTCGATGTATCTAATGTGTGCCAATAGTTTTTCCATATGTGGAGGGAACGCACGTGGTGCACTGCCTGTGGGACATATATTTCAAATTGCTTTTTGACCACAGCTGCAGGGTTTCATGGATTTATCCATCCTCTACCCGGTGCCCCTGGGACCTGTGCCACACATTTGCTAATTAGTTGACAAAGATTTGCTTACAGCCTGTGGTTTAGGACTGGAAACTCTCTTTATCTCTTTTAAGAGCAATAAAATCTGTGACCTTGATTTTAAACTTGAAAACTTCTGGTGAAACTAGTGGGTAGTAAAGCACGCTACTCTTTTTATCATATGGTCGGGCTTAAATCCATGATAATCCCCTTTCTATACTCTACTGGTGTTCATAAAACATAATTTAATTGCAATAATACTAATGATAATAGCCACCATTTACTTTGTGCTAACTACATTCAAGGAACCGTGTTAAACACTTTGCATGTGTCATGTCACTTTATCCTCATGACAAACCCATGAAGCATTTGCTGTTGGCTCCGTTTCCACATAAGGGAAGAGAGAGGCTAAATAATACCCAAAGTCATCTGGCTAATCAGAACAGGAACCAGATGTGAAGTCAGGACTGTCTGACTCAGAACCTGAGCTCTCATGTTATGAGGTTGTATGTTTCCTGGTGTTATTTCACACCACTGTCTAGTGATGGGACAGTGATGCTGTTAGGTGGCATCGCTTTTCAAGAAAACTAAAATTCCTTACAAGCACAGTCTCAGTGTTTCTTAGAGTGATCTTTCCAGGTGTGGGTAGCAAGTGTTAGATTTATCTCGCTACTGGGAAAACTGAGAGACCCGAAGTTCCATGCATCCCCTTTGATTATGCAGCCAGCAAAGGAAGACACATAAATTCCAGTTCTGTGGTAGATGCTCAACACCCATAAAAATAAATTGTCCTGCTCTTTGTGGTTGTTATTGTCTGTTTTTTCAAATGTATCAGATAAGGTTTGGGGTTGTTCTTGCTGCAAGAGAGATCCCTTAAAAATTCCAGTTCAGCAAATTACAAATCTGTTCCAGGAAGGATGCTAGGCAGTCAAAACAGTCATTGTAGATTAAGAAGAAACTATGAATATAGTAAAACGTTTTAGGGAAGTGCCTGTTAGAAACAAATTGGAAGAAATTTCTATTTGTTAAGGTGACCGAATCCCTAGCCCATCTAGGACTCAAAACAGAGAACAATAACAAATGCCTCATTGGAGCCCAGAAGATATTTCGGTCACATACTTTAGGAGCTTTTATTTTATTAGGAGTTTTGTAGGTTAAAAGCATGACTTCTGAAGTTATGACTTATCTATCTAATAAGAAGCAAACCATCTTTCTCCCTTCCCAACTGAGTTGAACTAAGAAAACTGGAAACAGAATGTAGTAAATGGCAATTTTGTATCTTACAGCTGGACAGGTGGAATGGTTTCATTTCATCTTAATTTTCCAGCCTTCTAAGAGTCAGTGGTCTGTTTGGTATCCTACTGTTAACTGGTTCAAAAACAGCCTCCATCCTGTTCATCCTGGAAATAAATAGTGATGAAATAGTGATGAAATAATTATTGGCTATAGACAAGATTGTGAGGAAAAGGACTCTATACTCTGGAACATTTTGATTAATAGTGTATAGAATCTTTGGTATTCAGGACTCTTGGGAGGGAGCCTTTGTGGCTAATAAAAGATAGTAGTGAATTCACAAACACGTCCAGATAAGGGAGGCTTTCCCTAGCCTAATTGGGGGAGGCCCAGCAGTAAGGAGATAGCAGACCCAGATATTTACGAACCATCAGGAGTTACCAGTCAGAGGGAGATCCATCCAGTCATTCATGCAGCTGGTATTTTTTAAGCACCCACAGTGTTCAAAGTACTCAGGGGAACACAGATATCTACCAGTCCTAGATTCAATCCTCAAGAACCTTCAGTGTCTCCTAGGTGAATGTACCATGTATACAAAGATAGCATGAGTCAGTGACTGACAAGAGCTGAAAGACCAAGGTACAGATGGTTGTCAGAGTGAGAAGATGGAGAGATGCCTTTTGGCCTACAAGTGGAAAATCTGGAAGGGTTACCTTAATTCCCCTTCGGTAAATCCTGCCAGCCTTTTGCCAGTGCCATCTGTGTTAACCTCAATTGCATTTTGCTTGACTAGTTGCATTTTGATGCTAGCCAACTTGGTCATGATATAATAGGTGGAGACTCGCTAATGAGAATTAACATTTTTTGAGCATTTACTATATGCCAGGCATTATCCTAAGCCCAAGCTTGTTTAGTGTTCTAGTATTTTACCCCCATTTCACAGATGAACAAATCAAGGTACAGAGAGAGTAAATAACTCCCCAAAGAACATAACTCAGTTAATAGTGAGGATTCGGATCCAGGGAGTCAGACTCCTATTCAGTACTTCCTTCCAGTGTATGCATTGTTCTCTGAGACTGGGGGGATGGGGAGCTCTCATTATCTGAATTGTTCATCCCAGCCACTTCTGGCATGAAGTAGTTGGTCATGCATGACCGGAAATGGTCATTCCTGCTCATCTTGAGGCAACTATGCCAAAACTGACAGTCGCTTGCAGTGGGTTGTTGAGATCTACAAGGAGGTTTAAGGAAGTACATTATAGTGGTTATAACAAAAAGGGCAGGTGTGCTAGTAAGGTCATCTCATGCATCATCAAAACTTAACAGAGTGGTCATGTTTTCATAGGTGTAATACAGAGAGCGAGTGGTACCAAATCCATGAGAACATCATCAAGAAGCTGAATGCGCGTTATAATTTGACTGGCTCCAACGCAGGTGAGTAAATAGGTCTGGCTGAGTCCCTACACTTTTCATTTCGGGTGCTTTCTTTTATTTGTCTGTGAAGAAGAAAACGATCAGCCCTTTGTTTTTTTCTCTACTCCCTAAAAATGCTCAGTCAGCATTCTGGTATGTCTCCTTTTTCTACGATAGGCTTGTAGCTGTAACTCTAAAAAATATATTCTATTCTGGTTTGAATCAAGGTAGAGTATCTGCATTTGTTCTATAGTACCAAGTCTTGGGACCTCCAAGTTGTTACTGATTGCTAAAAACCAAAGGACAAATATGCCTGGTTTCAAGACTGCTGTGTGGAATGGGTTTGATAAATAGGAATTTTTGTCAGTAAGGTCCAGGGAAAACATGCTTCACTGCCTATAGCTACAGTTTTAGGTATAGAAAAATGTATGCATGCCTGTCCAGCAGGAACTGAAATGTAATATAGCATTATAAGTTATATATAATACATTATGTGTCACGTAGTCTTATACTAGTAATATACTATAGATTGTATTATAT
Source organism: Mesoplodon bidens (assembly GCF_964165515.1). Lineage (NCBI taxonomy): Eukaryota > Metazoa > Chordata > Mammalia > Artiodactyla > Ziphiidae > Mesoplodon > Mesoplodon bidens. The sequence continues at coordinate 69,431,720 of NC_138166.1, read as the reverse complement.
TATATAGCATATCTAGATCATATAGTATCTAGAGTGATGGCTTAAAGTTTGATCAGTAGACAAAAACTTGGTGAATATTGTTTGCTCCCTATCCCACCTTCAAACCCATGTTGAAGCAAAATAAACTATGCAGTTGTGCGCTTTAATTACATAAAGAAACCTCAAATCAAATTAGCTGGTATTTGAACTGAATGCATTGCTTTTTGTGGCTGATTTTTAAAGTCCCCTGAATATAGATATTTGTGTGATAGTCCCACTTGCCTGGCAATTAGAAGAACCTGAATTTAAATTTAGACCACCCTTTTTTCAGACCTGTGCACATCTTGCCAGGCCAACAGTACCCACAAAGAAAAAGTAACTGCAGACAGAAACTTTGTGGTTCGGTCCCATGAGAGCCATAAGTATCCACAGCTCACACGTGGCAGCGCTTCAGGCCGCAGTGAATGGTGAGGTCAGTTTTTTCTTCCCTCTCCCAAGAGCTGGGGAGGTACCTTGGCTTTTCTTTGATTCACACGAAGTTCTACATCTACCACTAAATAAACAAAAGACTTGCACTTACTGTTGAAGGCAGAGGAGTCTCTGAAGGGCCAGATTTTAGTAGTGACTATAACATGAAATAATACCAATACTTCAGAAACTGCTATGTACACTTGTCTTCACTTTTTCTGTGAAAGAATTAAAGTAGTGCTTACTGTGTAGGGACCAAATGATTTATTTTAAATGTACCTTCAATAAGATGGTAGGGCTGCTGCTTTTTAAAAACTTACCTTGCCGAATTCATTGGCAAACTTCTAGCCAAATCCATTAGTTTTGTTCAGACCTTTTGGTGTTTCTTGATACCGTGAACTATATCATGAACTGTATTCTGTACCTGTGCTGTCCACTTTGATAGACACCAGCCACCTGTGGCTGTTGAGCATTAGGCTAGTACAACACTGGGATTGAGGCGTGCAGTAATTGTAAAATACATACTCGATTTTGAAGACTTGATGCGTATAAAATGAATATAAAACATCCCTTTAATAATTTTTATGTTCGTTATATGTTCAGAGATAACATTGTGGATATATTGGTTTAAATAAAATATATTACTGAAGTTAATTTTGTTTCTTTCTACTTTTTAATATAGCTACTAGAAAATGCTTAATTTCATAGGTGGCTCATATCATAGTTCTGTTAGGCAGTGCTGCTCTAGACTTGATTTAAAGAATTTTCTTTTTGAGTTCTTTTGATGCCTCACAAACATTCATTATGCCTTGCTCCTTTCCTTCTGCCCACTAACTTTGGGTGGAGAAGTCTATAACCATTATATATCTTTTTCTTTCTCCCCAAGAGTGCCATTACTCTTAATTTGGTTGCATTTGCCTCCTATGTGAATAAATAAATATAAAACTAACCCTGACCTTCTGACTTTTCCCATATATTCCCTTCCCTCCTTACCATCATTGATTCAGTCTTGACTAAGCAGGGTGTGTTGGCCTGCTCCAATATACTTCATTCCAAACTCCTTGTCAACTCCCAAGCCTTTCCTCTTTCCGATATGCCTTAAAATCCTTCTGTTATTGGGTCATTTGAATATATCATTGTCCAGACTGAGGTGATACCCAGTTGCCTCTTGAATCATGGTGAAGTACTCAGTGATGGGCTTTGATTTATACGTCCATATAGATTCCGTTAACATAACTGACCCTGTATCCTATGAGATCAGGATACCAGTCAAGCCAAAGCATAAATTTCTCTCTACTTACAGATGGGAGTCATCTCTTAGAGAGTATAGCCCCAAGAGCTTTGCCTCTGGAAGTGGGATGTCCTAAGTTTGAATCAAGTTTTACTGGGGTAGTAGTAGTGTCTTCCTCTAAGGGTTATTGGAAGGATTAAAAGAGAAAATGTATGCAAAGCATGTAGCACAGCACTTGATGCATAATAAGTGTCTATTCAATGTTAACTATTATTATTTTTTACCCACTTTGGAGTAATCATCTAGAATATTCTACCCCTTCCTCTTTAGTCAAGTCACCTTGTTTCATTTTCTCAGAATGGATCCTGATTTGATCTTCTAAACAGAGACTTTGAGAATAATGCAGCTGGATTATTGACAGGTTGAATCATTGAACTGACCCTTCCTACTCTGTTTCTAACAACTCATCTGTGCCCAGTTGACTGCTAACATCTCTTCCCAGGTCTTCCTTCTGATTACATAGATTAACTCCAGGAAGGAAAGGCAGCACATTCTATTTCCTTGGGAAGTTCTCCGAGTGCTTAGACATGCTCCCCACGTTCCATGTGCTTTGTCACTTTTATTGACCAACTGACCACTTATTCTTCCTGGAATCCTGTGTGAGGCTACCAGAAAGCGAGATCCAAGCCATGTTATTCCCTGGGTGTTACCTGTTGTGTTTGTAGCCATTGTGCTGAAATGAAAAACTACTTGTGCATCTTTGGAAAGAGTAAAAGAAACCGTTAGACTGTAGAGCCCTGTCTACCAGGTTTCCTCTCCTTTTGGCAGAATCAGTCCTCCATTTTGCTGCCTACCGTTTGATGCTTAGATTTCTCGGCAGCCGAATGTATACTCTTTATACTTGGCTTTTACTGCAAAGCCCCGTCTGCTTTCCTGTCCTTAAGACCCACCCCTCTCCATCCTCCTCCTTTCAAGCCTGAGTTCCAGCCAGCGGCATGCAGCCAGCATCTACCTGCCTTGTATTTCTTTGGTCTCCTCCTGGTCTCTTCTAGCTCTCTCAAGGCAAGGCAAACCCAGCCCTAAGCTTGATCACTCCAAAATACTGCTCCAGAGGGAGAAAGCTCAGAAAGAAACTTTTAAAAATTAATAAATTAGCCCTTTACTCTTTCCAATTAAGTTTCCACTCTTCAGTCCTGGTGGGTCACTGTTCTGTTGTCACTTGTCTTGAGGGAAGGCAGTTATAAAAACAGCAGATAGGGTTTTAGGAGCTGCTCGGCTTTATTATTGAAAGGGAGGCATCTGATGGCTTACTTAAGGGGGAAGCAAGGGTATACAAAATTGAAGTTGGAAATTGGGGTGCCTGATGTTTAAACTATCACAGTGGTAAGATACGTTGACTTTTTCTCCTTGGACCATGGAGTAGTCGATTAAATGGAAACAGTGCAGTCAAAGAGAATTTTCAAGAGAATTGAGTTCACTCAACAAAGTATTGTTTTTTCCCTGCTTTCCTCCTGCTGTTCCTTGGTCATTGTACTAAAAAAAGAAAAAAATAACAACTTTGAAATTAGTTTTAGAATCAAATTCTACCACCTACTTTCCAAGCCTTTTATGCTTCATTGATGTCCTCCTATCTCTTGGAGTTGTAATCTTGTCTTTTTAATAGATAAAAGGATTTGTCTAGATAACTGGGTTTTTTCCCTCTAACCTAAGACTTATGTAGCAAAGGTACATTAACCACTATCTTTATTGAGTTTAGAAACTGGGAGAAAATTTCAAGTGATTCGTTTAATTTTTAAATATAAAAATATAATTGAATTAACATATCTGTATGGTTAGATTTAGTTACGTTCGGTAATTTGAAATTTCCAAAGTTGTACTCTGTGGGAATTTTAAAATCCAAAAATCATATTGTGAGAGTTTGAAATTCTAAAAATAGTCATTAAAATGAGCCTGGTTTAGGTTTATCCAGCGAATTGTTATTGTAAACATCATTCTGATAGACGTTAGCAATTGAATTCTAGGAATGTGAAATAAGATTGAGCTGGTATTGGGTTCTGTGACTTGAAATAAATTATGTAAAAATCCTTGGCTCCTGTTCAGTAGGTACTAAGAGAAAATTCAGAATCTTTTCATATTATCTGTGTGTTTATGAAATCCTATTTCCTGTAGTTTGCACATGTAACTTACAACTAGCAGAAATCATATTTGCTAATCAGGTCAATTTCTACAATCTGCTTTTTGCCTTAGCAACATGAGCGTTGTGGTTTCATTCCTGCCGAGACTACATTTTAACCCCCACGGAAGGTTAAAAGGAGCTACCTAGATAAGGAGCCCACACATACAAGGAGGGCAGTTTAACTCTGTGGAGGAAGCGAACAGTGTTCTTTATTTAGCTGAGGTGAAAGGAGGCTTTTGAGAGAGTTAGATTGCATTTGGGGGATTGAGCATCCTGTCTTCACATAGTCAGGTGGTCGTTTAATTCAATAGTATTGAACTGGTGTAATTCTTAAAGATTGTGTCAGTGCTCCTGATTTTTTAAAAATAAATTTATTTATTCATTTATTTATCTTTGGCCGCGTTGGGTCTTTGTTGCTAAGCGCAGACTTTCTCTAGTTGCGGTGAGTGCGGGCTACTCTTGGTTGCGGTGCGCGGGCTTCTCATTGTGGTGGCTTATCCTGTTGTGGAGTGCAGGCTCTAGGCTCACAGCCTTCAGTAGCTGTGGTGTGTGGGCTCGGTAGTTGTGGCAGGCGGGCTCTAGAGCACCGGCTCAGTAGTTGCACACGGGCTTAGTTGCTCTGCGGCATGTGGGATCTTCCCAGACCAGGGCTCGAACCCGTGTCCCCTGCACTGGCAGGTGGATTCTTAACTACTGTGCGACCAGGGAAGTCCAATACTCCTGATTTTTGAACACCGCCTTTAGAAACTTTGCTTTCTAATATTGTTTAAAGAAAACTGGTACTTATTGGCACCACCTATTGGCTAGACATATAGTGTGTGGTCTTTTTGCTCACTTTTGGAATTTCGTAATTATTAAACCATGCTCTCTTTTTTATTCTTTTAGAGTTTTTAATTTTCAATTAATTTTACTTTCAGAAAAGTTGCAAGAATAGTACAAAGAATTCCTAATTTCTCAAAGGTTAACATTTTACTATAGTTGCTTATCCTTCTCTCTTTTTCTCTTTCTGTGCACGCACACACACACACACACACACACACACATGCTTTATATATATATGTATATATGTGTGTATAACTATATATGTGTGTATATTATATAGACTCTTTATATAGTAATTTAATATTACTTAATTGGTATAATTCTTAAGGGTTGCATTAATGCTGCTGATGTTTATATATATATGTATGTACATACACATACAGACACATATACATATATATACTTGTACATACATATATAGCACACTTATATACATTTTTTCCCCACCTGAACTATTTGAGAACAAATTGCAGGAATTATTCCTCTCTGCCCCTGCTTACTCCATGGCATGGCCACATAACCACAGTACAGTGATCAAAATCAGGAAGGTAACATTGATATAATACTCTTATCTAATCTGTAGATCTCATTCAGATTTTGGCAATTTTCTCAATGTCCTTTATAACAAAAGAAACTCAAGCTGTGTAGCATGCAGTTGTCACACCTTTTTTGTTTCCTTTAAACCATTCTCTTTTAATGACAGTGAACAGAAAAGATGTAGTTCAAAATATGATATTAAAATATGCTTTAAGATATTTGTAAAGCTGCATGCAGTACTTTAAACAAAAAAACACGCAAATTCAAACCCAATTTATAAGTTAATGGAAGTAGTGATTAGAGCCTAATTTTATTCCCTAAATTACTTATATTTTGCTAATTTAGATATAATCAGTAGCAATACTGTTTGGAAGATTTGCTATGTAGAAAAAATTTGCAGTTTATAGCAAGTATTTCAGTAAATTAAAAAAATCAGATATTACATTACATTCATATATGCTGTGCTCTATATACCTTTTTTTTTTAATGTCTTTATTGGAGGATAACTGCCTTACAATAGTGAGTTAGTCTCTGCTTTATAACAAAGTGAATCAGTTATACATATACATATGTTCCCATATCTCTCCCCTCTTGCGTCTCCCTCCCTCCCACCCTCCCTATCCCACCCCTCTAGGTGGTCACAAAGCACCCAGCTGATCTCCCTGTGCTATGCAGCTGCTTCCCACTAGCTATCTATTTTACGTTTGGTAGTGTATATATGTCCATGCCACTCTCTCACTTTGTCACAGCTTACCCTTCCCCCTCCCCATATCCTCAAGTCCATTCTCTAGTAGGTCTGTGTCTTTATTCCTGTCTTACCCCTAGGTTCTTCATGACATTTTTTTTCTTAAATTCCATATATATGTGTCAGCATACAGTATTTGTCTTTCTCTTTCTGACTTACTTCACTCTGTATGACAGACTCTAGGTCCATCCACCTCATTACAAATAGCTCAATTTCATTTCTTTTTATGGCTGAGTAATATTCCATTGTATATATGTGCCATGTCTTTTTTATCCATTCATCCGATGATGATGGACACTTAGGTTGCTTCCATCTCCTAGCTACTGTAAATAGTGCTGCAATGAACATTGTGGTACATGACTCTTTTTGAATTATGGTTTTCTCAGGGTATATGCCCAGTAGTGGGATTGCTGGGTCATATGGTAGTTCTATTTGTAGTTTTTTAAGGAACCTCCATACTGTTCTCCATAGAGGCTGTACCAATTCACATTCCTACCAGCAGTGCAAGAGTGTTCCCTTTTCTCCACACCCTCTCCAGCATTTATTGTTTCTAGATTTTTTTGATGATGGCCATTCTGACTGGTGTGAGATGATATCTCATTGTAGCTTTGATTTGCATTTCTCTAATGATTAATGATGTTGAGCATTCTTTCATGTGTTTGTTGGCAGTCTGTATATCTTCTTCGGAGAAATGTCTATTTAGGTCTTCTGCCCATTTTTGGATTGGGTTGTTTGTTTATTTGTTATTGAGCTGCATGAGCTGCTTGTAAATTTTGGAGATTAATCCTTTTCAAATATTTTGCAAATATTTTCTCCCATTCTGAGGTTTGTCTTTTGGTCTTGTTTATGGTTTCCTTTGCTGTGCAAAAGTGTTGCAGTTTCATTAGGGCCCATTTGTTTATTTTTGTTTTTATTTCCATTTCTCTAGGAGCTGGGTCAAAAAGGATCTTGCTGTGATTTATGTCATAGAGTGTTCTGTCTATGTTTTCCTCTAAGAGTTTGATAGTTTCTGGCCTTACATTTAGGTCTTTAATCCATTTTGAGCTTATTTTTGTGTACAGTGTTAGGGAGTGATCTAATCTCATACTTTTACATGCCCCTGTCCAGTTTTCCCAACACCCCTTATTGAAGAGGCTGTCCTTTCTCCACTGTACATTCCTGCCTCCTTTATCAAAGATAAGGTGACCATATGTGCGTGGGTTTATCTCTGGGCTTTCTATCCTGTTCCATTGATCTATATTTCTGTTTTTGTGCCAGTACCATACTGTCTTGATTACTGTAGCTTTGCAGTATAGTCTGAAGTCAGGGAGCCTGATTCCTCCGGCTCCATTTTTCATTCTCAGTATTGCTTTGGCTATTCGGGGTCTTTTGTGTTTCCATACAAATTGTGAAAGTTTTTGTTCTAGTTCTGTGAAAAATGCCAGTGGTAGTTTGATAGGGATTGCATTGAATCTGTAGATTGCTTTGGGTAGTAGAGTCATTTTCACAATGTTGATTCTTCCAATCCAAGAACATGCTATATCTCTCCATCTATTTGTATCATCTTTAATTTCTTTCATCAGTGTCTTATAATTTTCTGCATACAGGTCTTTTGTCTCCTTAGGTAGGTTTATTCCTAGATATTTTATTCTTTTTGTTGCAATGGTAAATGGGAGTGTTTTCTTGATTTCACTTTCAGATTTTTCATCATTAGTGTACAGGAATGCCAGAGATTTCTGTGCATTAATTTTGTATCCTGTTACTTTACCAAATTAATTGATTAGCTCTAGTAGTTTTCTGGTAGCATCTTTAGGATTCTCTATGTATAGTATCATGTCATCTGCAAACAGTGACAGCTTTACTTCTTCTTTTCCGATTTAGATTCCTTTTATTTCCTTTTCCTCTCTGATGGCTGTGGCTAAAACTTCCAAAACTAGGTTGAATAAGAGTGGTGAGAGTGGGCAACCTTGTCTTGTTCCTGATCTTGGTGGAAATGCTTTCAGTTTTTCACCATTGAGGACGATGTTGGCTGTGGGTTTGTCATATATGGCCTTTATTATGTTGAGGAAAGTTCCCTCTATGCCTACTTTCTGCAGGGTTTTTATCATAAATGGGTGTTGAATTTTGTCGAAAGCTTTCTCTGCATCTATTGAGATGATCATATGGTTTTTCTCCTTCAATTTGTTAATATGGTGTATCACATTGATTGATTTGCATATATTGAAGAATCCTTGCATTCCTGGAATAAACCCCACTTGATCATGGTGTATGATCCTTTTAATGTGCTGTTGTATTCCGTTTGCTAGTATTTTGTTGAGGATTTTTGCATCTATGTTCATCAGTGATATTGGCCTGTAGTTTTCTTTCTTTGTGACATCCTTGTCTGGTTTTGGTATCAGTGATGGTGGCCTCGTAGAATGAGTTTGGGAGGGTTCCTCCCTCTGCTATATTTTGGAAGAATTTGAGAAGGATAGGTGTTAGCTCTTCTCTAAATGTTTGATAGAATTCGCCTGTGAAGCCATCTGGTGCTGGGCTTTTGTTTGTTGGAAGATTTTTCATCACAGTTTCAATTTCAGTTCTTGTGATTGGTCTGTTCATATTTTCTATTTCTTCCTGATTCAGTCTTGGCAGGTTGTGCATTTCTAAGAATTTGTCCATTTCTTCCAGGTTGTCCATTTTATTGGCATAGAGTTGCTGGTAGTAATCTCTCATGATCTTTTGTATTTCTGCAGTGTCAGTTGTTACTTCTCCTTCTTCATTTCTAATTCTATTGATTTGAGTCTTCTCCCTTTTTTTCTTGATGTGTCTGGCTAATGGTTTATCAATTTTGTTTATCTTCTCAAAGAACCAGCTTTTAGTTTTATTGATCTTTGCTATCATTTCCTTCATTTCTTTCTCATTTCTTTCTGATCTCATCTTTATGATTTCTTTCCTTCTGCTAACTTTGGTGTTTTTTTGCACTTCTTTCTCTAATTGCTTTAGGTGTAAGGTTTCTGAGATGTTTCCTATTTCTTAAGGTAGGATTGTATTGCTATAAACTTCCCTCTTAGAAATGCTTTTGCTGCATCCCATAGGTTTTGGGTCATCGTGTCTCCATTGTCATTTGTTTCTAGGTATTTTTTGATGTCCTCTTTCATTTCTTCAGTGATCGCTGCGTTATTAAGTAGTGTATTGTTTAGCCTCCATGTATTTGTAATTTTTACAGCTCTTTTCCTGTAATTGATATCTGATCTCATAGCGTTGTGGTCATAAAAGATATTTGATACAATTTCAATTTTCTTAAATTTACCAAGGCTTGATTTGTGACCCAAGATATGATCTATCCTGGAGAATGTTCCATGAGCACTTGAGAAAAATGTGTATTCTGTTGTTTTTGGATGGAATGTCCTATCAATATCAGTTAAGTCCATCTTGTTTAATGTATCATTTAAAGCTTGTGTTTCCTTATTTATTTTCATTTTGGATCTGTCCATTGGTGAAAGTGGGGTGTTAAAGTCCCCTACTATGATTGTGTTACTGTCGATTTCCCCTTCTATGGCTGTTAGTATTTGCGTTATGTATTGAGGTGCTCCTATGTTAGGTGCATAAATATTTACAATCGTTATATCTTCTTCTTGGATCGATCCCTTGATCATTATATAGTGTCCTTCTTTGTCTCTTCTAATAGTCTTTATTTTAAAGTCTATTTTGTCTGATATGAGAATTGCTACTCCAGCTTTCTTTTGGTTTCCCTTTGCATGGAATACCTTTTTCCATCCCCTCACTTTCAGTCTGTATATGTCTCTGTGTCTGAAGTGGGTCTCTTGTAGACAGCATATATATGGGTCTTGTTTTTGTATCAATTCAGCCAGTCTGTGTCTTTTGGTGGGAGCATTTAACCATTTGCATTTAAGGTAATTGTCAATATGTATGTTCCTATTCCCATTTTCTTAACTGTTTTGGGTTTGTTATTGTAAGTTTTTTCCTTCTCTTGTGTTTCTTGCCTAGAGAGCATCCTTTAGCATTTGTTGTAAAGCTGGTTTGGTGGTGCTGAACTCTCTCAGCTTTTGCTTGTCTGTAAAGGATTTAATTTCTCTGTCAAATCTGAATGAGATCCTTGCTGGGTAGAGTAATCTTGGTTGTAGGTTTTTCTCCTTCATCACTTTAAATATGTCCTTCCAGTCCCTTCTGGCTTGCAGAGTTTCTGCTGCAAGATCAGCTGTTAACCTTATGGGGATTCCCTTATGTGTTATTTGTTGTTTTTTGCTTGCTGCTTTTAATATAGTTTCTTTGTATTTAATTTTTGATAGTTTGATTAGTATGTGTCTTGGCATGTTTCTCCTTGGATTTGTCCTGTATGGGACTCTGTGCTTTCTGGACTTGATTAACTATTTCCTTTCCCATTTTAGGGAAGTTTTCAACTACAATCTCTTCAAATATTTTCTCAGTCCCTTTCTTTTTCTCTTCCTCTGGAACCCCTATAATTCGAATGTTGGTGCGTTTAATGTTGTCCCAGACGTCTCTGAGACTGTCCTCAGTTCTTTTCATTCTTTTTTCTTTATTCTGCTCTGCAGTAGTTATTTCCACTATTTTATTTTCCAGGTCACTTATTCGTTCTTCTGCCTCAGTTATTCTGCTATTGATCCCTTCTGGAGTATTTTTAATTTCATTTATTGTGTTGTTCATCATTGCTTGTTTCATCTTTAGTTCTTCTAGGTCCTTGTTAACTGTTTCTTGCATTTTGTCTATTCTATTTCCAAGATTTTGGATCATCTTTACTATCATTATTCTGAATTCTTTTTCAGGTAGACTGCCTATTTCCTCTTCATTTGTTAGGTCTGGTGGGTTTTTATCTTGTTCCTTCACCTGCTGTGTGTTTTTCTGTCTTCTCATTTTGCTTATCTTACTGTGTTTGGGGTCTCCTTTTTGCAGGCTGCAGGTTCGTAGTTCCCGTTGTTTTTGGTGTTTGTCCCCAGTGGCTAAGGTTGTTTCAGTGGGTTGTGTAGGCTTCCTGTTGGAGGGGACTGGTGCCTGTGTTCTGGTGGATGAGGCTGGATCTTGTTTTTCTGGTGGGCACGTCCACGTCTGGTTGTGTGTTTTTGGGTGTCTATGGACTTATTATGATTTTAGGCAGCCTCTCTGCTATTGGGTGGGGTTGTGTTCTTGTCTTGCTAGTTGTTTGGCATAGGGTGCCCAGCACTGTAGCTTGCTGGTCATTGAGTGAAGCTGAGTGTTGGTGTTGAGATGGAGATCTCTAGGAGATTTTCACCATTCGATATTACGTGGAGCTGGGAGGTCTCTTGTGGACCAGTGTCCTGAAGTTGGCTCTCCCACCTCAGAGGCATAGCACTGACTCCTGGCTGCAGCACCAAGAGCCTTTCATCCACACAGCTCAGAATAAAAGGGAGAAAAAGTAGAAAGAAAGCAAGAAAGAAAGAAAGAAAGAAAGAAAGGAAGAAAGAAAGAAAGGAAGAAAGGAAGGAAGGAAGAAAGAAGAGAATAAAATAAAGTAAGATAAAATAAAATAACGTTATTAAAATAAAAAATAATTTTTAAGTAAAAAAGAAAACAAAAACGGATGAATAGAACCCTAGGGCAAATGGTGAAAGCAAAGCTATACAGACAAAATCTCACACAGAAGCTACACATACACACTCACAAAAAGAGGAAAAGGGGAAAAAATAATAAATCTTGCTCTCAAAGTCCACCTCCTCAATTTGGGATGATTCGTTGTCTATTCAGGTATTCCACAGATGCAGGGTACATCAAGTTGATTTTGGAGATTTAATCCACTGCGCTCCTGAGGCTGCTGGGAGAGATTTCCCTTTCTCTTCTTTGTTCGCACAGCTCCCAGGGCTCAGCTTTGGATTTGGCCCCGCCTCTGCGTTTAGGTCACCTGAGGGCGTCTGTTCTTCGCTCAGACAGGACGGGGACAAAGGAGCCGCTGATTCGCGGGCTCTGGGTCACTCAGGCCGGGGTAAGAGAGGGGTACGGAGTGCGGGGCGAGCCTGCGGCAGCAGAGGCTGGCATGACGTTGCACCAGCCTGAGGTGCGCCGTGCGTCCTCCCGGGGAAGTTGTCCCTGGATCCCGGGACCCTGGCAGTGGCGGTCTGCACAGGCTCCCCGGAAGGGAGGTGTGGAGAGTGACCTGTGCACACACACAGGCTTCTTGGTGGCGGCAGCAGCAGCCTTAGAGTCTCATGCCCGTCCCTGGGGTCCGCGTTATTAGCCGTGGCTCGTGCCCGTCTCTGGAGCTCCTTTAAGCAGAGCTCTTAATCCCCTCTCCTCGTGCACCAGGAGACAAAGAGGGAAGAAAAAGTCTCTTGCCTCTTCGGCAGGTCCAGACTTTTTCCCGGACTCCCTCCTGGCCAGCCGTGGCGCACTAGCCCCTTCAGGCTGTGTTCTCGCCGCACCAATCCTCTCCCTGCGCTCCAGCTCCCAGCCCCGCCCACCCCGACGGCCGAACAGACAAGCCTCTCGGGCTGGTGAGTGCCGGGCGGCGGAACAGACAAGCCTCTCGGGCTGGTGAGTGCTGGTCGGCACCGATCCTCTGTGCGGGAATCTCTTTGCTTTGCCCCCCGCACCCCTGTTGCTGTGCTCTCCTCCGCGGCTCCGAAGCTTCCCCCTCCGCCACCCGCAGTCTCCGCCCGCGAAGGGGCTTCCTAGTGTGTGGAAACCTTTCCTCCTTCACAGCTCCCTCCCACTGGTGCAGGTCCCATCCCTATTCTTTTGTGTCTGTTTATTCTTTTTTTCTTTGCCCTACCCAGGTACATGGGGAGTTTCTTGCCTTTTGGGAGGTCTGAGGTCTTCTGCCAGCGTTCAGTAGGTGTTCTGTAGGAGTTGTTCCACGTGTAGATGAATTTCTGATGTATCTGTGGGGAGGAAGGTGATCTCCGCGTCTTACTCTTCCACCATCTTCCCCCTCTCTCGTCTCATCTTTTGCATTGCCATTTTTTTCTGTTTCCAAGCTTGAATGTTACTCTCTCAGATATGCCTTCTACAACCACTTTGCCTTTATTATTTTTATCTCAGTCTCTGGTTTATCTTCTTTATAACAGTTATCACAATTAAAAGAGGAAAACTGTGGTAGGATACTCAAGAAGTTGTAAACATTGATTAATTCTAGTATACAGAACTCAGTAACTGAGGTAGGGAAGTAGATTTTCCTCCATAATAGAACCTTTTGTATGTATGCATGTAGTACTTTAAAAAATTTTTTACATTTAGTCAAATTTAAAAATGCCCAGTGTTTATCAGACACTCAGTATCTATTTCACAAATGAATAAAAAACACAATTATCAGATGTTTGCCTCAAGTTTGTTTCTTTAGTTTCGTAGTACCAAATAGGAAAAAAAAATTAGAAGGTAAAAAAATTTACTGGGTCCTAAGGAAGTTGCATTATTTTCCTAGCTTTGAGATTTAAGGCCCTAATTTATGTGTCCAACCCTCACTGTTGGACTCTTAAATGCTTTGGAGTTTTTCACATTTATAAGAAATAATGTGAGGAATGTCTGCTGTATTTTGGAATATGTCTTTAAAATAAAGTCTTAGAGTGGGGGAAGGATAAATTGGGAGATTGGGATTGGCATATACATGCTACTGTATATAAAATAGGTAACTAATAAGAACCTACTGTATAGCACAGGGAATTCTACTCAATACTCTTAATGGCCTATATGGGAAAAGAGTCAAAAAATGAATGGATATATGTATGTGTATAACTGATTCACTTTGCTGTACACCTGAATCTAACACAACATTGTAAATCAACTACAATAAAAATTGTTTTTAAAAGCCTTAGAAATGGGATTATTAAGGGAGAATGTGAGCTTTTTAATGAATTTTGCCACATTAACAAAATAAAAAGCAGCTGAGATGGTCATTTTGGAATAAAACCTGGGACAGTTTATTGAGGACATCAAAGACAGAAATCAAAGATTTTTGGAAAGTTTGGAACCTGTAGATTCAGAATTGCAGTATTAATTAATAAAAGTGGGAAAAAGATGAAGAAATTGTTTGGGGATTGAGTGGAAGAGACTGGTTTTAGAATGTAGGTTTACTTTCACAGTCTCTGTGTGCTCATGATAATTGCTGTAGTTAGTTCTCATCCCCTATAATTACCTATGATATTAAGTTTAATCCCTCTCTAATTCTCACCTAGACTGTTAAATTTATCCATAATATGTATCCTGCCAAATCTTCCTCTGTTGTACTGCCAGAATCCTGTTTCCCAAATAAAAATCTATTCTTCATCTCATGCCCCATTTCAAGTTTTATTGATTCATCAACTTGTGATGCCAGCTTGGCCCCTTCCTGTGGTGTTGCAAGGCAAGCTTCCAAAATCTGGCCCCGTCTCCCTTTCATTGTCTCTCCCTACATTCTGCCTTCAGCCCAACATAACCCTCTTTGGATTATGGTATTAGTAGCCACACAGAGTTGTGATACTATAAGTGTTCATACCCCAGAAGTGAATGCCTTTATACAGTTTTATTAGAAATCAAGCTAGTGATACAGCCTTCAATAATTTTACTAGTAATCAGAAGATCTCAGTGATTTCAAAATAAAACAGGGCAAAGACATTTCTTTTACCCATTCTATGTGTTTCTGTCTTTGCTCAGAGCTCCCTGCTGTATTTTGTGTATCCTCTCCCTACTCAGTTCTTAAAAAAAAATGACCTTCTTTGATAAATTATTCCCTGCCTTTTTTCATTTAGATTTTGCCATGTTATATATGATGATTTTTTTTTCAAATCTTTTTAGTCTTGTTCAAATACTCCCATTTTCTAAAATGAGTTTTCTTAAACTTTAGAATATTCTGGCTGAGTTGAGATAAAGAGACTAATTCAGCGTTCTCTATTTGACACTTTATTTTGAGAAAAAGTAAATGAAGCAAAATTTTTGGTCTTTTCTTAGCATGTGGATATTTTTAAATGCTGAAAATGGAAAGAAAAGATCATTTCAGTTTGATCATCAAACTTCATGAAAATTCTGATTGAGAAAATTAAATGAGTAAGGATTAATAGATATATGCCAACTGTATTCTTTGTTTCCTCCCCCATACGTCACTTCAGGGATTTGTTTGTTATTAGTTTAGGTTTATAATGTGACCTTTGGATATCCCACTTGTGAAAATATTTTTGCACTATTAGCACATCTATTCTTAGCTCAGATGTTTTTAGCACATGTATTTTTAGAACATATACTTTAATATTCTACCATTTTTCTTCTATACTTGTATAGAAACTCAGAATTAAAAAGAAAAATGTAATTGTGTAATGTTAAGTACTTTTTACATTTAAGTCAGTTATTTAATCAATATTGTAACTTTATTTTATACTTTAATTTGGCACATTTGCAAATTTTTTGAAGCAAAGGACAGTTTTTGAATTAAATATTGGTGAGATTGACAGTTCTTAAATACTATATAAGTAGAGTAAATTTTTGCTCCGTTAATTAATTTACCCATTTACAATTACAATTTAATTGTGCACTGAAGACACACTAGTATATATTCTTCAAAGACTGCTTGTGTTATTGTAAAACAATAGGGATTTCAAAATAAATTGGCTTTTGAAACATGGTAGACTGACTCTTGTAATCTCCCCTTCAAACACATAAAAATGCTGGATAAATTACAACTAAGACGTGGTAAGAAATAGAAAATGAAGCTTCAAAGAAAGGAAGGGACATCTTGCTGACATTACGAGGGAGCTCCATACCAGAAGTGTAAACACTCAAATAGGCACTCCAACAGGAAAGGGGGGTGTGAATATAGGCCCTGATGACTGGGGGCTTAAGTTTTAAATGTCTCATGGAAGTCAAGACATGATTTGTTATATCTGCTCCCTCTCCCTCATTGCTGATTATTTCATGATTGATTGTTGTTTTTATTATCATTTTATTGTGACTCAACTTCAGTGGGTGTTGCTTTTTTTCATAGGAATCCTATGCACCGTGGGTGTGAAAGTGGTAGTATGGAGTGATTATACATTTACTGTTTTCAGGCTACTCAACTGGGACCAGTTACTTACCTTGGATTTCATAGCTATGGATTTTTCCAAACTACTGAGTTAATTTAAATTCAGTGGCTTAAGCTTGGAGTTTCTATCTCACCAGAGAATGATGTACCCTCATCACCTTTTTAAAACAGAGAACAGTTCTTTCAAGCCCATTATTAGAGGACTTACTTCTAAGCATTACTTGTATATTCTCTAAGCTATATCTCCTAGAAGTTCAGATAATAAACTATCAGGAAAAGATTAAATAAAAGGTAGAAACATAGGTTCATAATGAAAAAGAAAACATGAAAAAATGAACAAGGAGAGTTTCAAATTCATGCATCAAAAAAATATTGAACATCTATATGTCTGCATTATTCAAGGCACTAGTAATACAGCATTTAAGAAAGCAAATACAAATCTTTGTCCTCTTGGTGCTTAGCTTCTAGTGGTTAGAAAGAACTAAATAGAATTTCTAAAATTGTTTTAAAGAAAAAGTCATTGAAGAAAAATTCGTGCACTGCTTAAATACCAAATGAGCACAACTGAAAAGAGAAAGAATAATGTGATATAACAGCAGTGGCAGTGGTAGTTGTAGTAGCAGCTGCTAACATTTTTGAGCACTTCCTTTATACCAGGTATTGCCCAAAGTATTTTACGGAGTTGGTGTCATTATCATCTTTATTTTACAGATGTGGAAACCAAAGCACAGAGGAGTTAACATTGAGACAGGGTCATGATGCTGTATGGTAGACTTCTTAAGCTGCACACTTAATCATAGCATGTATTTATCAAATATATTTGTCACTATTTTCCATTTTTGTGTTGCTATACATTTGCAGTTAGGTGTTAGTTGGTTCACTGGTGGCAAAATGGCTGATCTAGTCTAAAATTAATTTTGCCTGCTACTTAATAAATCATGCTGTGCTTGCCTTTTTTTATGTAAAAGTGCAGAATTTCATGAATTTAAAAAGAATCATAGAGTGAGTTAGCTCCGATTCCTAAGAAATTAGAGTTACCAAAAAATCAACCACATTTGGTTTAACAGATACCAAGCCTTTCTTTCCTGTAGTTCTGCTCTGTAAGCTAGGTTTAATCATGAAAAACTATTGTTTTGTGACTCTAGATTAATTAATGACTATGCCTCTGTTTAAAATTAGATATCAGATCTTTGTAATTGGGTCTTAAAGATCGAGACTGATTTTTAAAAGTTATGTTTCGTGATTGTTTCTTCTAATAAGAGGAACATTTCCCCCTTAGCCATTTCATTTTTGGGATTTATATTAACAGCCAGAAAAAAAATTGATTGTGGAACATTATTGATCTATTTTGTGAAATTAAAAATTTAACCTAATTTTTTAGCTTATTGGTTGTCATAACTCCCAATTAAAAAAAAATCTTCCCTGCACTTTCAAATTCCCTCAATCAGTCATAATTTTTCCTTATTTTAATATTCCTATCATGCACTTAACCCTTGCTGCTTCATATTCTACTTAGGTGTGTGTGTCTTACTTTCATTATTGGATGATCAGCTTCTTTGGAGCAGAGACCCTATTGTGTACACCCTTATTTCTCACCCTCCACGTTCCACTCAAGCTGGAAGTTACTGTCTGGCCCAAAGTGGACAGTTTGAATTGCGAAAGGAGTAAGTTAAAGTGTGCAGATAAAATTTTAGAAGTTGCTCCAGCCCCAGATGTAACAGGTAAGGCGAGGACAGTGAAGTTGTATGACAAGAAAGAGAATAGGAAGAAGAATACTGCACTGTGAACATACCCTGTATCATAAGCTACACTCCTGAAAGGATAGGACTAATTCTCAGGTCATTGGAATGGGCGAATATTTGATAAGTCTCCCCTTTGTAGTGAAGAATAGTTTCTTTGTCTTCATACATTAGCCAACCTGTTCATTTTAGTCGAGATATTTAAGAACCACTATAAAAACAGGATCAGGAGTTTCCCTGATTGAAAAATAAATAGTATTGCAGTGGCTCTTGGTGGGCTGGTCCCTGTAGATTCACTACTATGTCATGTTTCTTTGTCTTCCTGAAAGTACACCCCCTCTTTGATGTTTCTTTGTTAAGTGTTGTGGTTTTTATGGAAATTGAATTGATGATTTGGGAAGAGCCAAGTACATTGTGGTCAAGCCCTTGGCCCACTTGACCTTTCCAGTTCTTGATTCTCGGTGAGTTCTTCATTCTAAAGAAATTGGGTCACCTCAACAATACCTTCCCCTCCAAGTTGATATCAGTAGGCCAGACTAATGAAATCATTATGCCTGGGGCTTTCATCTGTATCTTTCTAAACCTTCAGATTGAAAACTACCATATCTTCTAACTAAATTTTAGAATGCATTCAACTGTTGAATGCCTAGTTTTCCTTTTTCCCCTCTACTATTTTGTCTGTTTTCCCCCTGTCACTTCCTCATTGCCTTCCCTTATCCATTAGCTGGCTCCTTTCTGTCTGTTGTCTTCTACTTGGGTCCTCTCTATCCTCTTGCCTTCTCTCATCTCAATGGCTCTGGCTATTTCGAGAACATTGATGCATTTCTTTGTTCATGCTTACATCTTATCTGTCTTTCCACAAAACATATTTTTTCTCTATTTCCTGTCTTTAATTGTCTTTAGAATCCACATTGATTGAATGCTTTTCTTTTCTCATTGTCTTATCCTCTGTATTCAACTTATGTAAAAAATAAAATAAAATACATCACTGATGGTTAAATGAATTCTGGCTCCAATAGGGCAAAACAAGAATTCTGGTCAATTTCCTTCCTCCAGTCTCTACCCTGAATAGCATGATCTCTTTGTTTTTTCATTACTGTTTAGTTCTTTTCTTACATTGTACATACCACATAAGGTTGCTAGTATCTCTAATCAGGTCCTTTGATGAGAAGTTCTAGTAAAATGATCTGTCCTTGCAAAACATCACGGGACCTCAAGAATTTTGTTTAGTGCTTGTGATTCTCTATGTGAAAGCATTGCTTATAGTGTCCTGGGGTACTAGAACAGTGTTCTACCCAGCAGGAGGGATGGTTATTATGTACTGTGTCTGGCACACACTGCTATTCTACAAATATCAGCTTCTGCTGATGTTCATAATGATGGTGACAGTGTGGGTGAGTGTTTTGAAGGCAAAAGGACAGAAGTAGGAGGAGAACAGAGACACCAGTAATGAGGTGGGGGTACCGGGAGAGCGTGAGTCAGGAAGAAATAGCTGCTGAGACAGATGGATTATAACATGTGTTAGTTTATCTTCATTCACCAGCCTCTGGGTTTTAAAAGGAACCAGTAGTACCACATCAAAGTTGTCCACATCCAACCATCCAGATGACTCATTCTCCCCTGCTTCATTCCATGTGGCTATCGGAGGACTGATGCTCCTCCACTCTGTCACCTTCAGTCATCCATCTCGTGTGGGCTGGGGGCAGGGAGGGAGCTAAAGGATAGTTAGGTGAAAATAGGATGAAGACTTAATTAAAGTTTCTGAGTGCCTGCCAGATTTAATCTAATTCTCACAACTTTCTGACACCGACATTCTATTAGATCCACACACCAGAGGACACAGTGATGCAGCCACATCCTGCCCTTCTTTTTTTATGTCATTGCCCTTTTGGGTATGCCTCATCTAGGTCAGATTCCAACCCCAGGAAAGGCTCCATCTTCTTTCCGAGCCTAGTACTTTTTTAAAAAAACAAATTTTCCTGATGTTTTACCCACTCTATTGAAAAGCAAGCAAACAAACCAACAAAACACTACTTTTGTTGTTGTTTGTTTCTTCATTTTACTGAAGACAAGTGAAAGGAAGATTCCAATCTAGATGCATGGCAAATGTCTTGCATTTCTGTTGCATCCCAGCATGATTGTTGCCATGCTTATGGTGTATGATTGCAGATAGCATTGTAGTGCTGTGCATTAGGAATTGGGAGTGACTACTTGCACAATAGTATGTATGTTACTGAGTCAAAAGGGTGGTAAGTACTGATGTAAATGGAGGATCTTTGGAGTACAGATTTATCATTCTCTTGATCCACCATCCAAATTCATTTTTAAATTGAATTCAGGTTAATGATGATTGAAAGTTTTTAAAAACATAAGTCACCTTTGACTGGTTTCATTTTCTATCACTAATGTAAGTGAGGGACTTTTTTTTTTTTGTCTTTTTTGTTTTAAAATAATAGAAGAAAAAAGGAACAGGGAATTAAAAGACTGAAAGAGAAACAGCATGTTGGAAATAGGCAAACATAAGTATTCAAAAAGATAGGACATTAATTTTTTCCTATAGCTAGAGTTGGGAGAGTAAGGTATGAAAAACATCCCGCTGTGGTAATGTCACTCTAATTGGGGTAACAAAAAAATTTAATTTTACTATTTTACTGACTAAATTCCCTCTTGTTTATCCAAGTAGCCTGCATCCTGCTCAATTCTGCTCAGTAGAAAATAATGTGATTATGAGTTTCTACTGTATATAATATTAAGAATATAATCTTGGTTTTATTACAATCACCTTCCTTAAATTTTTTAAAAAAATCTCTGAATATCCTTAAGATCCTTGAATTTTTATGTGTTTAGCTTTGTGTTCATGTTTATGACATTTGATTAGTAATTATTCACAGGCCTTATAGAGTTTTAAAGAAATTAGAACTCCCATTTTAAGATCAATATCTTCCAGGGCTGGATAGCCCCTGTCATTTGCTAAGATGAGGTTGGTGCAGGGGTGTTTCTGTCTGGCAGGGTGCTGGAGAAGCGGGTGATGGGACTGGAAGCCAGACTTCCTCGTCTTAGTGTTCTGTTCAGGTTTTTTCCAGCTTCTTGGAACCTTCTTTGTAAGTGGAAAAACTCAGGTAGTCAAGTTGGAAAAGTGTTCTCTAAATATTTGTCTTATAGATTCCATCAATTTTGTCTGAATATTAATCTTCAGTTTAAAACAATGATACCATAGATTTGGGCTTGTTGAAACAATTTCAGTTCCTGTTCATGCTGTTTCTGTCCTTCTTTTTTTAACTCTGGTCTCATTTGTTTTAGGTTTAGCAGTTTCCCTACAACTCTTGCATGGAGACATTGAACAAATCAGAAGGGAATACTCATCAGTATTTTCTCATGGAGTATCCATCACCCGGAAGTTGGGTTTTTCTAATATTATTATGCCTGGTAAGTGACTTGGGATGCACTACATGATGAAATGTGGCTACTTTGTCTGCTTTTGACGCTTGAGAAATTTTTCAAATTGTCAGCTTCAAAGAGTTCAAATGGGCCATGCTTAAGAATAAAATGAGATATGTAATTCCTTTTTTAAAAAATCTTTACATTTTTATTATATTAGGGTGGATAACTTGTGGGGGTCATGGTTGCATTTCATTATGACCATAATAGGAAAACTGAAGTTGAATACAGAAAATATTTTACCCTCTGGTGGGAAGTGTTATTGAAGTCACTTAGGGGAAATCCTTACAGGTTTTGACAAGAACAGTTATTAAGCAATGGTTAGCCTTTTTGGAGGAGTTTTCCACCAGAGATATGTATGTATATGTGTATATAAATAAGCAGCCATATGCAAATGCAATATGTATTTCTATACATCTCCTAGTTCTATTTGTATATATAAATCAGATCTATATTAGCAACCAAAAGAGACTCCAAAAAAGTGTTTGTTTCTGAGTGGAAATGGTAGAAGTTAAGGAGATTCACACCATCAAAGTAAATGCCAAGTAATAGTCTTTCTCAGGGCTCTACATCCTACTTTCCACAACCAAGAAAAAAAAATAGAAAGACCAAATAGTCTCAAATTGTCGACAGTATTTTTAGAATTGAGATCCTTTAAATCACTGTTTAAATCCCATGTGTCATAAGCAAGCAATGGAAGTTGCATCTGACAGGCCCCTGGCGCAGTTATGAGACTGATGGTAGGACTGTTGTCCATAAAGACCTAACATGATGCAGAAACTGACTGGCATTGACTGTCGCGACATTTTGTGATCTCCTGACGGAAATGCATTCATGCAGGAAAGCCTAAGGGAACAGCCTGGAAAGTTTCCTGAGATGGCCTGACCTAGCTTAGGGACCCAGTCTGCCTGAGCACCTTCTGTTAACTATTGTCGAAAATGACTGTTTACAGCGCTGTTTACTTGGTGGCATGTTATTTAGTGGCTCTTGCAACCATTCATCATTTCCTTCAGTTGCTATAAATAGCTGGTATTTCCTCTTTAACAAGAAAGAAAAAAATTTCATCCCACTGGGAAGCAAATTGATGGGTAAATCTAATATAAAAAGCACATTTTAGAACAGAATGCAGCCAGCTGCTAAAATAATTCCTCAGCTTGGTCTCTGAGCAGTATCATTGAGAAATGGAAAAATATCAAGCAACATGACACTTCACTGGCTGAATAATTGTCTGGGGTGTGCTGTGCTCATGCAGCTCTTGTCTGACTTTAATGATGAAAACGAGCTTTCTGTGGAATAAGGCTCACTTCTGTCCCTTTCCCACACCACCTTATGGCGAGGTTCATGCTGACCAGGGAATCAGTGCTCCCAGACACATGTCAGCAGTGCCCAAGACTGCAAGAGATTTTTTTTTAAAGCATTTTCTTCTTTTTCTTCTCTCACTTTTTCTTCTTTGGCTTCTGAGTCTTTCAAATTAGATGGAGAAGGGAAAGATGTGTGTATTAACTTAAACAGCTGAAAGCAACTTTACAACTCAATGGAATGTTTTACATTGGCAAACATAGCAGCCATTGTTTTGTTTTCCTTTGTTATTTTTTTAGAATTTTGACTCCTCAGTTAATTCTCACTGGTGGCTCTGATGAAAACTTGAGCTGAGTTTTCAATAAGAAAATATATGTGAACAGCATTTCTGATCCCAGTGTTATATTGACACTCTGCTAGGATGATGGGTTTTTTTGTTTGTTTTTCTTTTGTTTTTCTAGACTTGTCCTTCAGAGTTAGTATTGTGAATAAGGATCAGGATGGGTGAAGCATGTGTTTATACCTACAGGACCTTCATTAACTTAGTTACTGCCTTTCTGCAGAATGAATTATCTGTGGTCCTGACACTAACAGGAACGTACACAAAACTCTTCTTGAAGATCACAGAATGTCATCAATGCCACACTCTATTTGGGATGCGAAAACCGTGGAAACAGAGATTTGCCCTTTGGTCTGGCTTTTGCATGGGTTGGTCTTGGGAATGTCACCTGGTATAAGGAGACTACCTGCCCACGTGCTTTCGGCCTGTCATGAAGTCCTCTGAACCCTTCCTGTTGCTAAGGGTCAGTCATTCAGCACTTTATTTCTTAGAGTACCCAGTTTCCAAAGAAGAAAAGTTACCCTCTGTGAAGCTCCATCACTGCCACCTACGAACCAAATAACTCTACAGAAAGTTCCATGGTCTGGCCTCTGAGCCCATGAGAGGGAGGGCAGTGAAAATATTTCAGTCAGTGCTCTCCAGTTGAAATACAGTGCGAGCCACAAATGTAATTTTAACTTTTCTAGTAACCATTTTAAAAAAGTAGGAAGAAAGAGATGAAATTAATATATTTTATTTAACCCAATGCATCCAAAATATCGTTTTAATAGGTAATCCATATAAAAAATTTGTAATGAGTTATTTTACACTATTTCAACCTAAGTCTTTGAAGGCTGGTAACTACTATACATTACAGCACATCTCTTTCCAGCCAAGTCACATTTCAAGGACTCAGTTGCCACATGTGGCAGTCGTTATGGAATTGGACAGCCAAGCTCTAAATGTCTTAACAGACTGTACAAAGCAGAGCTCGAGCCGTTGCTGAATATCAGGAAGGACTAAGTTTCCATCCACCAGACGCTTTGGAACAAAGCTAGCTGATGTGTCAGGAATGCCATGGGAGGTCAGGCGGTGTCCTCCTCCCACCCTAAGGGGCCATTCTTATTCTGAGTTTATGCTTCTTTCTAGGCATTCATCATGGTCTCCCTACTTTATCTTCCCTACCTGTACCCTCTCTCCTGGAGACTTGTCACATATCAACCAGTAAAACTATCCCTCTTTGTTAAGGAACACCTAATTAATACCTTCCAGTGCATTCGCTTTTAATACATCTTGGCAGTTCCTAATCCTAAAAAGAATTAAGGAAAAGTGGTGGACTGATAGGGGAGGGAAGGGTTGAGATTTGGAGGCTAGAGGCTCACACTGAAAACGATGAACAGAGCCTATGTTTCAAATGTTTGCCAGCAGTAGTAGCTATGATAGTGATTTCCAGATTTGTTTAAGTTTATTTTACAAATATTTTCCAGAGTAAGCCTCCTTTTCCTTTGGTCTTTAGGCAATAGTTCAAATAAGTCAAATTTCTATTTGGTCAAAGTTGACTAGATAGTGATTTATAAGACTGGGGTAAGAAGAATGTTGTAGAGATGTTTGCCTCCCATTTAAGAAGATATATAATTTTATTATATATTATTATTATTATTATTATTATTATTATTATTATTATTATTATTTACCACTTACTAATAGAGACATGTACATCACCAGATGGAATTGCCTCAAAAAATCTTTCTTTTGGAGAAAGCAAGTGGGACCCTGCTTTATTTGATGTTCCCTAAAAATATATCCTAAATCTAACCAAAGCTCACCATGCCCCAGTCCAAGTCACTGGACCTCCATATCATATAGATGCAACTACTCTGCTTAGATCTGAACCCCTGATCATGCCACCAAGGGGTGGTGGTCTTTCACCCAAGGAATGCCACAGTGACCAAAGAGAGGGGGAGGCGTGTCACCCTGAGGTTGGATCCCAGCCCCAGATCACATTGGGGAAGAGGCTGCTGTCCCCAAATTATGAAGCTTACATGCCCCACTTGCCCAAGGGTGTAGGATTTCCCCAACAGGCACTACCAGAAATGCATGCGTTGTCCTAGAGTATAAAGGGCAGCCCATCCCTGCTCCTGTCTCTGCACACCACTGTCTGGAAAGTCCTTCATGGTTGCTGTTGTATCCTTTGCCATTGCTTGCTTGATAGTCATAAACAGAAATTTAAAAGCTACCCCCTCAAAAGTTTAACATCTCAGAGTAGTCTTTTAAAATAAAGCAAAACAAAAATGAGAACAGGTATGTTTTACTGAAGTGTACTCTATGTGAGAAATCCAAGATTAATTTTTCATCCCATGCGTAAGTTTTCCCTGTGTGTGGTCTGCCTTGATTTCCTGTTACTTGTGAATCTTGCCCTTATCCCTTACCCTGCCCCTCCCCCCTCCTCCGTTGCCCTGAAGATATCCTGAAGTAGTAGAAGCCTAGCTAGGTGTGGATGGCATATTATATTAGTTTCCTATGGCTACTGTAACAAATCGTCACAAATGGGGTGGCTTAAAACAATGCAAATGTACTATTTTACAGTTCCGGAGATCAGAAGTTTGCATGAGTCTTACTGGGCTAATATCAGGGTGTCAGCAGGGCTGCATTTCTTCTGATGGCTGTAAAGGAGAATGCATTTCCTTGCCTTTGCCAGCTTCTGGAGACTCCCTGTACTCCTTGGCTCATGGCCCAACATCATTCAACCTCTGCTTCTCTCATCATATCCCCTTCTCTGACCCTGACCTTCTGCCTCCCTCTTTTTTTTTTTTTTTTTTTTTTAAAGTTTATTTATTTATTTTTTTAATTAGTTTCTGCTTTATAACAAAGTGAATCAGTCATACATATACATCTGTTCCCACATCCCTTCCCTCATGCATCTCCCTCCCTCCCACCCTCCCCATCCCACCCCTCCAGGCGGTCACAAAGCACCGAGCTGATCTCCCTGTGCTCTGCGGCTGCTTCCCACTATCTATCTACCTTACGTTTGGTAGTGTATACACGTCCATGCCTCTCTTTCGCCTTGTCACAGCCCACCCTTCCCCCTCCCCATATCCTCAAGTCCATTCTCAAGTAGGTCTGCGTCTTCATTCCCGTTTTGCCCCTAGGTTCTTCATGACATTTTTTTTTTTTAAATTCCGTATATATGTGTTAGCATACGGTATTTGTCTTTCTCTTTCTGACTAACTTCACTCTGTATGACAGACTCTAGGTCTATCCACCTCATTACAAATAGCTCAGTTTCGTTTCTTTTTATGGCTGAGTAATATTCCATTGTATATATGTGCCACATCTTCTTTATCCATTCATCCGATGATGGACACTTAGGTTGTTTCCAGCTCCGGGCTATTGTGAATAGAGCTGCAATGAACATTTTGGTACATGTCTCTTTTGGAATTATGGTTTTCTCAGGGTATATGCCCAGTAGTGGGATTGCTGGG
The DNA here is from genome assembly GCF_964165515.1 of Mesoplodon bidens. Taxonomy (NCBI): domain Eukaryota; kingdom Metazoa; phylum Chordata; class Mammalia; order Artiodactyla; family Ziphiidae; genus Mesoplodon; species Mesoplodon bidens. The sequence continues at coordinate 69,405,548 of NC_138166.1, read as the reverse complement.
TCATATGGTAGTTCTATTTGTAGTTTTTTAAGGAACCTCCATACCGTTCTCCATAGTGGCTGTACCAATTCACATTCCCACCAGCAGTGCAAGAGTGTTCCCTTTTCTCCACACCCTCTCCAGCATTTATTGTTTCTAGATTCCTTGATGATGGCCATTCTGACTGGTGTGAGATGATATCTCATTGTAGTTTTGATTTGCATTTCTCTAATGATTAATGATGTTGAGCATTCTTTCATGTGTTTGTTGGCAGTCTGTATATCTTCTTTGGAGAAATGCCTATTTAAGTCTTCTGCCCATTTTTGGATTGGGTTGTCTGTTTTTTTGCTATTGAGCTGCATGAGCTGTTTATAAATTTTGGAGATTAATCCTTTGTCAGTTGCTTCATTTGCAAATATTTTCTCCCATTCTGAGGGTTGTCTTTTGGTCTTCTTTATGGTTTCCTTTGCTGTGCAAAAGCTTTGAAGTTTCATTAGGTCCCATTTGTTTATCTTTGTTTTTATTTCCATTTCTCTAGGAGGTGGGTCCAAAAGGATCTTGCTGTGATTTATGTCATAGAGTGTTCTACCTATGTTTTCCTCTAAGAGTTTGATAGTTTCTGGCCTTACATTTAAGTCTTTAATCCATTTTGAGCGTATTTTTGTGTATGGTGCTAGGGAATGATCTAATCTCAAACTTTTACATGTCCCTGTCCAGTTTTCCCAGCACCACTTATTGAAGAGGCTGTCCTTTCTCCACTGTACATTCCTGCCTCCTTTATCAAAGATAAGTTGGCCATATGTGCGTGGGTTTATCTCTGGGCTTTCTATCCTGATCCACTGATCTATCTTTCTGTTTTTATGCCAGTACCAGACTGTCTTAATTACTGTAGCTTTGTAGTATAGTCTGAAGTCAGGGAGCCTGATTCCTCCAGCTCCGTTTTTCGTTCTCAAGATTGCTTTAGCTATTCGGGGCCTTTTGTTTTTCCAAACAAATTTTGAAATTTTTTGTTCTAGTTCTGTGAAAAATGCCATTGGTAGTTTGATAGGGATTGCATTGAATCTGTAGATTGCTTTCGGTAGTAGAGTCATTTTCACAATATTGATTCTTCCAATCCAGGAGCATGGTATATCTCTCCATCTATTTGTATCATCTTTAATTTCTTTCATCAGTGTCTTATAGTTTTCTGCATACAGGTCTTTTGTCTCCTTAGGTAGGTTTATTCCTAGATATTTTATTCTTTTTGTTGCGATGGTAAATGGGAGTGTTTTCTTGATTTCATTTTCAGATTTTTCATCATTAGTGTACAGGAATGCCAGAGATTTCTGTACATTAATTTTATATCCTGCTACTTTACCAAATTCATTGATTAGTTCTAGTAGTTTTTCGGTAGCATCTTTAGGATTCTCTATGTATAGTATCATGTCATCTGCAAACAGTGACAGCTTTACTTCTTCTTTTCCAATTTGGATTCCTTTTATTTCCTTTTCTTCTCTGATTGCTGTGGCTAAAACTTCCAAAACTATGTTGAATAAGAGTGGTGAGAGTGGGCAGCCTTGTCTTGTTCCTGATCTTAGTGGAAATGGTTTCAGTTTTTCACCATTGAGGACAATGTTGGCTGTGGGTTTGTCATATATGGCCTTTATTATGTTGAGGAAAGATCCCTCTATACCTACTTTCTGCAGGGTTTTTATCATAAATGGGTGTTGAATTTTGTCGAAAGCTTTCTCTGCATCTATTGAGATGATCATATGGTTTTTCTCCTTCAACTTGTTAATATGGTGTATTACATTGATTGATTTGCGTATATTGAAGAATCCTTGCATTCCTGGGATAAACCCCACTTGATCATGGTGTATGATCCTTTTAATGTGCTCTTGGATTCTGTTTGCTAGTATTTTGTTGAGGATTTTTGCATCTATGTTCATCAGTGATATTGGCCTGTAGTTTTCTTTCTTTGTGACATCCTTGCCTGGTTTTGGTATCAAGGTGATGTCGGCCTCGTAGAATGAGTTTGGGAGTGTTCCTCCCTCTGCTATATTTTGGAAGAGTTTGAGAAGGATAGGTGTTAGCTCTTCTCTAAATGTTTGATAGAATTCACCTGTGAAGCCATCTGGTCCTGGGCTTTTGTTTGATGGAAGATTTTTAATCACAGTTTCAATTTCAGTGCTTGTGATTGGTCTATTCATATTTTCTATTTCTTCCTGAGTCAGTCTTGGCAGGTTGTGCATTTCTAAGAATGTGTCCATTTCTTCCAGGTTGTCCATTTTATTGGAATAGAGTTGCTTATAGTAATCTCTCATAATCTTTTGTATTTCTGCAGTGTCAGTTGTTACTTCTCCTTTTTCATTTCTAATTCTATTGATTTGAGGCTTCTCCCTTTTTTTCTTGATGAGTCTGGCTAATGGTTTGTCAATTTTGTTTATCTTCTCAAAGAACCAGCTTTTAGTTTGGTTGATCTTTGCTATCGTTTCCTTCATTTCTTTTGCATTTATTTCTGATCTGATCTTTATGATTTCTTTGCTTCTGCTAGCTTTGGGGTATTTTTGTTCTTCTTTCTCTAATTGCTTTAGGTGCAGGGTCAGGTTGTTTACTCGAAATGCTTCCTGTTTCTTAAGGTGGGATTGTATTGCTATAAACTTCCCCCTTAGAACTGCTTTTGCTGCGTCCCATAGGTTTTGGGTCGTCGTGTCTCCATTGTCATTTGTTTCTAGGTATTTTTTAATTTCCTCTTTGATTTCTTCAGTGATCACTTCGTTATTGAGTAGTGTATTGTTTAGCCTCCATGTGTTTGTATTTTTTACACATCTTTTCCTGTAATTGATGTCTAGTCTCATAGCATTGTGGTCGGAGAAGATACTTGATACAATTTCAATTTTCTTAAAATTACCAAGGCTTGATTTGTGACCCAAGATATGATCTATCCTGGAGAATGTTCCATGAGCACTTGAGAAAAATGTGTATTCTGTTGTTTTTGGATGGAATGTCCTATAAATATCAACTAAGTCCATCTCGTTTAATGTATCATTTAAAGCTTGTGTTTCCTTATTTATTTTCATTTTGGATGATCTGTCCATTGGTGAAAGTGGGGTGTTAAAGTCCCCTACTATGAGTGTGTTACTGTCGATTTCCCCTTTTATGGCTGTTAGTATTTGCCTTATGTATTGAGGTGCTCCTATGTTGGGTGCATAAATATTTACAATTGTTATATCTTCTTCTTGGATCGATCCCTTTATCGTTATGTAGTGTCCTTCCTTGTCTCTTCTAATAGTCTTTATTTTAAAGTCTATTTTGTCTGATATAAGAATTGCTACTCCAGCTTTCTTTTGATTTCCATTTGCATGGAATATCTTTTTCCATCCCTTTACTTTCAATCTGTATGTGTCTCTAGGTCTGAAGTGGGTCTCTTGTAGACAGCATATATATGGGTCTTGTTTTTGTATCCATTCAGCCACTCTGTGTCTTTTGGTGGGAGCATTTAGTCCATTTACATTTAAGGTAATTATTGATATGTATGTTCCTATTCCCATTTCCTTAATTGCTTTGGGTTCGTTATTGTAGGTATATTCCTTCTGTTGTGTTTCTTGCCTAGAGAAGTTCCTTTAGCATTTGTTGTAAAGCTGGTTTGGTGGTGCTGAACTCTCTCAGCTTTTGCTTGTCTGTAAAGGTTTTAATTTCTCCATCAAATCTGAATGAGATCCTTGCTGGGTAGAGTAATCTAGGTTGCAGGTTTCTCTCCTTCATCACTTTAATTATGTCCTGCCACTCCCTTCTGGCTTGTAGGGTTTCTGCTGAGAGATCAGCTGTTAACCTGATGGGGATTCCCTTGTGTGTTATTTGTTGTTTTTGCCTTGCTGCTTTTAATATGATTTCTTTGTGTTTAATTTTTGACAGTTTGATTAATATGTGTCTTGGTGTATTTCTCCTTGGATTTATTCTGTATGGGACTCTCTGTGCCTCCTGGACTTGATTAACTATTTCCTTTCCCATATTGGGGAAGTTTTCAACTATAATCTCTTCAAATATTTTCTCAGTCCCTTTCTTTTTCTCTTCTTCTTCTGGAACCCCTATAATTCGAATGTTGGTGCGTTTAATGTTGTCCCAGAGGTCTCTGAGACTCTCCTCTGTTCTTTTCATTCTTTTTTCTTTATTTTGCTCTGCATCAGTTATTTCCACTATTTTATCTTCCACCTCACTTATCCGTTCTTCTGCCTCAGTTATTCTGCTATTGATCCCATCTAGAGTATTTTTCATTTCATTTATTGTGTTTTTAATCGATGCTTGATTCATCTTTAGTTCTTCTAGGTCCTTGTTAACTGTTTCTTGCATGTTGTCTATTCTATTTCCAAGATTATGGATCATGGAAATAGAATCTTGGATCAGCTTTACTATCATTATTCTGAATTCTTTTTCAGGTAGACTGCCTATTACCTCTTCATTTGTTAGGTCTGGTAGGTGTTTATCTTGCTCCTTCACCTGCTGTGTGTTTTTCTGCCTTCTCATTTTGCTTATGTTACTGTGTTTGGGGTCTCCTTTTTGCCGGCTGCAGATTCGTAGTTCCCGTTGTTTTTGGTGTCTGACCCCAGTGGCTAAGGTTGTTTCAGTAGGTTGTGTAGGCTTCCTGGTGGGGGGGACTAATTCCTGTGCTCTGGTGGTTGAGGCTCGATCTTGTCTTTCTGGTGGACAGGTCCACGTCTGGTGGTGTGTTTTGGGGTGCCTATGGCCTTATTATGTTTTTAGGTAGCCTCTCTGCTAATGGGTGGGGTTGTGTTCCTGCCTTGCTAGTTGCTTGGCATAGGGTGACCCGCACTGTAGCTTGCTGGTCGTTGACTGAAGCTGGGTGCTGGTGTTGGGATGGAGATCTCTGGGAGATTTTCGCTGCTTGATATTATGTGGAGCTGGGAGGTCTCTTGTGGACCCGTGTCCTGAAGTTGGCTCTCCCACTTCAGAGGCACAGCACTGGCTCCTGGCTGCAGCACCAAGAGCCTTTCATCCACCCGGCTCAGAGTAACAGGGAGAAAAAGTAGAAAGAAAGAATTAGTAGAAGAAAGAAAGAGAGAGGGAAAGAAAGGAAGAAGGGAAGAAAGGAAGGAAGGAAGGAAGGAAGAAAGAAAGGAGGGAGGGAGGGAGGAAGGATGGAAAGAAAGAAGGAAAGAAAGGAGGGAGGGAGGGAGGAAGGAAAGGAAGAAAGACAGGAGGGAGGGAGGAAGGAAAGAAAAAGAAAGTGGAAAGAAGAAGGGTGGGAGGGAGGAAAGAAAAAGAAAGAAGGAAAGGAGGAGCGGAGGGAGGGAGGGAGGAAGGGAGAGTAGGAAAAAAAGAAAGAGCAGGTAAAGTAAAATAGAATAAAGTATGAAATATAGTAGCGTTATTAAAATTAGAAAGTAATTATTGAAAAAAAAAAAAAAAACCGGACCGATAGAACCCTGAGACATATGGTGGAAGCAAAGCTATACAGAGAGAATCTTACACAGAAGATTACACATACACATTCACAAAAAGAGAGCTGGGGAAAAATCAAAAATCTTGCTCTCCAAGTCCACCTCCTCAATTTGGGATAATTCGTTGTAAAAAGAGGAAAAGGGCGAGAAGTCTGAAATCTTGCTCTCTAAGTCCACCTCCTTAATTTGGAATAATTCGTTGTAAAAAGAGGAAAAGGGGGGAAAGTCTTAAATCTTGTCCTCAAAGTCCACTTCCTCAATTTGGGATGATTCGCTGTCCATTCATGCACTCCACAGACGCAGGGCACATCAAATGGACCGTGGAGCTTTAATCCGCTGCCTCCGAGGCTGCACAGAGAGATTTCCCTGCCTCTGCTCTCACAGCTCCCGGGTCTCAGCCTTGGACCTGGCCCCGCCTCTGCGCGTAGGTCGCCGGAGGGCGTCCGTTCTTCGCTCAGACAGGACGGGTTTAAAGGAGCCGCTGATTCGGGGGCTCTGGCTCACTCAGGCAGAGGGGAGGAAGGGGCGCGCAGTGTGGGGCGGGCCTGCGGCGGCAGAGGCCGGCGTGACGTTGCAGCAGCCCGTGGCGCTCCGTGCGCTTTCCCGGGAAAGCCGTCCCCGGGTCTCGGGGACCCCGGCAGTGGCGGGGTGCACAGGCCCCCCGGAAGGCGGGGCGTACAGTGACCCGCGCTCGCACACAGGCCCCGCGGCGGCGGCAGCAGCGGCGGCGGCGGGCCGCGGCAGGCGGCGGCGGCCGCGGCGGCGGCGGGCCGCGGCGGCCGGCGGCGGCGGCGGCCCACGCCCGTCTCCGAGGTCCGTGCCTTACCCGCGGCTCGTGCCTGTCTCCGGCGCTTCCCCAAGCAGCCCTCTTAATGCCCTCTCCTCGCGCACCAGGAAACAAAAGGGAAAAAAGTCTCTTGCCTCTTCAGCAGCTCCAGACCCTTTCCCCGGACTCCCTCCGGGCTAGCCGTGGTGCACTAACCCCTTCAGGCTCTCTTCCTGCCGCCAGCCCCAGTCCTCTCCCTGCGCTCCGACTGAAAGCCGATACCCGAGCCTCAGCTCCCAGCCCCGCCCGCCACGGCGGCCGAGCAGACAAGCCTCTCGGGCTGGTGTGTGCCTGAGGGCACCGGTCCTCTGTGCCAGAATCTCTCCGCTTTGCCCTCCGCACCCCTGTTGCTGTGCTCTCCTCCGCTACTCCGAAGCTTTCCCCCTCCGCCACCTACAGTCTCCGCCCGCGAAGGGGCTTGTAGTGTGTAGAAACCTTCCCCCCTTCACGGCTCCCTCCCACTGGTGCAGGTCCCGTCCCTATCCTATTGTCTCTGTTTATTCTTTTTTTCTTTTGCCCTACCCAGGTATGTGGGGAGCTTCTTGCCTTTTGGGGGGTCTGAGGTCTTCTGTCAGCGTTCAGTAGGTGTTCTGTAGGAGTTGTTCCACGTGTAGATGAATTTCTGATGTATCTGTGGGGAGGAAGGTGATCTCCGCGTCTTACTCTTCCGCCATCTTCCTCCGGGGTCCTGCCTCCCTCTTATAAGGACCTTTGTAATTATATTGAGCCCACCCTGATAATCAAAGAAAATCTCCCCATCTCAAGATTGTCAGCTTAATCACATCTGTGAAGTCCCTTTTGCCGTGTAAAGTAATCTATTCACAGGTTCCCAGGATTAGGACCTGGACAGCTTTGGGGAGGTAACTGGGTGCCTGCTACACACATGAAGGGCCATCCAGCTCAACCATGTGTCCAGTGCATGAATGTCTTCCTGAGGTCCCTGAGGATGGTTTTCTGGCTTGTACTTGAGTATTAATAATGGCCAAGATCACACCATCACATCTTACATCTTCTCTCAAAATGACCTCTTTCATGTTGAACTCCTCTCCCTCTACCTTCTATCCATTGGGTTGAGTTTCTCTGCTTGTAACCTCAACATTTTAAAATTCAGTTAACTCTCTTGTCTCCCTCATCTCTCCTCTGATGGGTCCCTTCTCCATATCATTTGTGGTCTGGATGATACCGTTTCTGTCTGTCTCTGTCCTAGAAATGAAATCAGTGCTTCATAATTGGTCTGACCAATCAGGGTGGGACTGTTACCTTCCTTGCTCAAGGCACTAGTCTTTTGGAGACAAAGGCTGAATTGCACTAGCTTATTTGCTGGATGTTCTCATCCTATTGAATTATATTTTCATGGGTAAAGCAGAGATACGGATAGTACATTGGGTGTGTTTCTTAATCTCTATCCTTTAGTTTCCTCATCTGTAAAATGGAAATAAGAGGGCCTTTCTATAAGGTTAATGTGAGGATTTAATGAGATATTCTACTTATAGCACTTGGCAAAGTACCTGACTACTGTCTATCTGCTATTATCTACTACTAATCATCATCATCATCATCATCTAAGTTCACAAGAACCTGGAGTCTTTTATGTATGTTCTTTTGTTTTTAAGAAGGACAGGAACTTTGCTTTTCCAGTGCCAAAAATAACAGCAAATATCTAGCACAGAAAAGGCACTGCACTAGCCCCTGTGGCTGGGGACAATGGTTTACTTGACGTGATGAGCATGTCCTCTATGCCTTTATCCAGTTCATTCATAAGACAGAATCAAGGATCAGGGTTTTCAGCTACTGATAAAAACCTCTTGCCTGTTGAGGTCAAGCCATAAATCAACCCCATTTGATTGTAGTCGCTGAACTCTTTTTGAATTTGTTCCTATTGCTGTGGCCTTATCTCTGTCTTGTCTACAGTGATGTTTTGAGAAGCCTTCACGTGTGTAAAGGCTTCCCAGTCAGTGGGCCTGTGAAACAGGAAAGTGTCAAGCACATCAAATTTACAGAGTAAGAAATTTAAGATGTGCAAGGTATTAATAAACATTGTCAGGCAAGTAGCTTTTCACGATTGATGCTATGACTCCATTTCATACTCAGTTTATGATTTCTCTCTGAATTACCCAAGGTGCTTTCTTAACACCATTTGGGCTTATTAGTTTTCTCCAGAGCCAACCTCAAGTGTATTGACTTTAATTAGCACTTGTTTCAACTTTATCCTTCTGCGTATTTTGGCAAAACGTGGCACCTTGCAGTATTAGAACATAGCAAGCTGCAGATTCCTGGGGGGACACATGTAGAATGGCATCCAGGAGAAATGTTCTTGTCATGTATTCTCTTTTCAAAGAAATCTTATTTTAGTCTAAAAGTTTCGTGAAAGATAAAGAGGGTTACAGGGACAGGGACAGTGACAGTTAAAGAACAGAAAACTAAAACATATGTATAAGGTGTTTTAATTTATGAACGTGTCACAGTCCAGAAGTTCTTTTGTGAGTCACAGAAACAGCAAAGCATAACGTAATAGTCTCGGCCCTCCTACTGCCTCTCCCATCCCTACCTCTGCCTGTACCCCTTCCCCACTTTAATAACACAGAAACTTGAGGCCCCAAGGTTTATCTTACCCTGTCTAGACTAATGTCACAAGAATAGACAGTAGCAGAGAAAGACTTGAATCCAGATCTCCTTATTCCAGTCTTCCTGTGACCCTACATTTTTGTTAGGCTTATTTGAACTCAGAAGAGAGAGAAGAATCCAGCAAAGTTATAAGCTAAACCAGCTCTAGGGGTCCATTTGGGAAGCAAAGGCCATTTTTAACTTTGGTCCCTTTGGAAACACACCATAGCTTCCACAGATGTCTCATCCTCTTAGTGAGGGCCTCTCTCATGTGACACCCCCTCTCCCCCATTCAACACCCCATCTCCTCTTACTTTTATCCACGGCACTTAGCATTATTCAGTGTGCTCTGTGTTTTACTTCTTTGTTCAAGACCTCCTCCTACTAGAATCCCTCCACAGGGAAGGCATTTTTGCTTTGTTCACTGCTGAATCTACTGGGCCTAGAATAATATCTGGCACATAGTAGGTGCTCACGGTATATTTGCTGAATGAATACACGAAGAAAGAATTTCCTGGCACTGGCAGTATGTTACTGTCCCCCCACCCCTGTTCTTCTGTAGGGCCAGCCTGCACACAGCGGGGGGAGACAGGTTGCCTTGCAAACCTCCCTCACCGCCCCCCTCCCCACCCCCCGTCTTTGCTTAAGTCAGAGTTGCTGGTCCTTCCAACAGATGAGAGTTGGAAGTCCGCCTCCCAAGAAACACTTACTCTCCGTTTTGCATGACAGTTAATCACCATGTGGTTTGGACAAGCTAATCACTCATTATGAGAAATTTCTAAGGTAAAAACTCCTGTAGCTGTACTTCCCATTAATCAGTGTGTGTTTTATAGTCTGTGTGTAAGCATGGCCACTCATCATGTGTCACCTACTCCAAGAAGCAAAGGAATTTTACTACTGTTAACTAACGTCTTTTGCTCTGAAATACCTTGATTTTTGTGTTGTGTTTTTACCTGCCAAGTCTGTTTGTGGGAAAACTATTGTCAAGAATTTCCTCTCGGATTGTTGAAATAGCACGTGTGCAGACCATTAGCGTTGCAGACCTGTTTTGAGTTGAAATTGATGGCTTCAGAGGACAAAGTTTGTGAGCTTTATTATTATTCCAATATTCTATAATGGAATTGTTAAAATAAATAGCATTGAGCATTGAGAATGTAAAATAAATAGCATTGTGAGCTTATTTATTCGATAATGGAATTGTTAAAATAAATAGCATTGAGAATGTTATGTATGTATGAATACATATATATATATATATATATATATAATGATAAATTTATAGTAATTAAATGAACTGGGTTATAAAAAACTAGAAAACTTGTAAAATTTACTGGGCCATTTTCTCTTAAAAATTTTTTTAATGGATATGGTTAAAACAAAAAGTCTTCAAAGCATACACATATAATTTTACATGTGTTGAAATACGGTGCTTTTCTCCTGGAATTCCAAGTTCATTGCCTTTCCAGGTTGATTTGTATGAGAGTACTGAGAAATTCATAAGACAGAGACCACTGTATTAGTTGTTTCCACTAATGTATTCCTTATATACTCTTTGTAAAGGGTGGGTGAGACTTCATCCTTTTTAGAACTTACTCAGTTTCTCTCTTTTATGGCCCATCTGTTTCCTGTTCAGCCAAAGTCATTTGCAAATGATGTTCTCATTAAAGTTGGTCTTTATGAAGGAAGGTGACCAGGCACACTGGTATTCCTCCATGCTTTTGAAAGCTAGGGTACTTTCTTATAAACCCTTTGGTCAGGAAGTTTGAGAAATTTCCCAAGTGTGGGCATATTTGTATGGTTATCGTTCCTTCTGGTGATTTACTTTCTTAAGGAGAGATTTTTTATTAGGAAAAATAAATATTGCTTTTGGGCCTTCAAATGTTTGAAAGCTATGTTAAGTAAAAGTCAATTCAACCTTGCCAACCTCACCAACATTTACCTTCAAAAACTTTCTAGTCACACTTTGTTTACTTACTTCTCATGTCCGTATCCACTCACTGCTTACCCCTAGTTTAATTCTTACAGGAGAGATCAAAGCAGGCTGTCAAGCGTGTTTTGCCTCACTTTGCTAGTTGGCATTATATTCTGTTTTTTTCTTTCAGTAATAAGAAAGGGGCAAGATGAAAAAGCATTCAAGTTTATAAATAGCCAATGGAGAAACAAAAATAGATGATATATGTGTACATAGACTGTGTCAGTTTGAATCCAGGGCCTTTCTCATTTGTTTTATAGCTTGATGGCAAGAAATGTTAAGCCAGGTGTGTCTGTATGACTGACTTATTCTACATCTGTGTTCATAAACACTAATCTGGATTCTTCCAGTAGTGAGATCATTTCATCCATGAATTTTGGAAAAGATTTAAATTGTAACTGTACCCTTTGCAGTCCTATCATTTTCTTCCATTTAGGTATTTCTTCTTCTCTAAATGCTGTGACTATAAAGTATTAAGACTAGTTTCTTTGAGCCACCCCTGCTAGGCTGTCACTTTGTAATCGCACCCCCTAAATGAAATGAGGGAAATATTGAAAAATGGTGAAATTTGACAACACCTTCCTACCCAGGCCTAGTACTGTCCTCCTAAATGTGCATCTTCAGTATTGCTAATTCAGACTAGCAGAAGCTGGCCTTTGCTTTTCTTGGATGTTGGTAGTAAGGGTGGGGACCTTTTTATAAAAGTATAAATATTGTATATTTTATTTTTATATGTATGCTATAACACTATTTTTTATGAACTAAAGTTTTTCTTGATAGAGTACTTTATTATGCTTTTTACTATATATAACATGGTTTCAATTTTCCTCTCCTACTAGGTGAAATGCGGAATGATTTATACATCACTATAGAAAGGGGAGAATTTGAGAAAGGAGGAAAGAGTGTGGCCAGAAATGTGGAAGTTACGATGTTCATTGTAGAGAGTAGCGGCCAGACCTTGAAGGTACGTTAGTGCTGGATTCTTTTTTGTAAAACAATTCCACATCCTTGCTTTGGGTTCATCTTGAATGCGATCAGTTAATTTCCGATTTGCAGTATTTCCAATCTTATTTTTCTTTTCCACCCCTGTGTAGTCTTTTTTTTAATTATGAAAATGCCTTTCAGAAAAGAAAGTAGGAAAAATAAAGGCTTTTACGGTTTAATTGTGTCAACAATGTCCTCATAACAGCTATTCCTTAAAAGCAGCATTTTTATGCCATTTCATTTTTCCCCTTTCATCTGTCATAGTTTTGAAGATGGATACTTTTGCTTTTGGCAATGGGTAAAACAAAACAAAAATCATATGTCATCCTATGTATTTTCATTTTAACCAAAATGAGGCGTGAGGATTAAGCTCTTACTAATTGGGGTTCTAATATCACGTTCCTTTATGGAAGAAGTGTTTCATGTGAGCCCGGGGCTTAGTGAGTTTTATAGGAAGGCACAGCACAGGCTTTTGGCTGTGGCAGGTTGAGAATTTTATCATGTAGTTGACTCCAAATTGGGCACGCGGTTGCCCATCTCACTCATGTCACTGAGTTCCACCCTTAGCCGAGTAGACCCTGGGAGACCAGCCTCAGGATGAAACAGACACAGCCTGTCAGCAGAAGCGAGTGCAGAAACAGGCCTGTAAAGAACTGAGGCGGTAATTTCACCTGAAGTGCTATTTGGGGAGCAGGCGGATACGGCAGAGCAATTGCTCTGCTCCTCCAAATGAAGCTGTCTTTAACCTGCATGTTTCCTTTATTAGGATTTTATCTCCTTTGGCTCTGGAGAGCCACCAGCTAGCGAGTACCACTCCTTTGTGCTTTATCATAACAACAGTCCCAGGTGGTCTGAGCTACTGAAGCTTCCTATCCCTGTGGATAAATTCAGGGGAGCGCACATCCGCTTCGAGTTCCGGCATTGTTCCAGTAAGTGTTTGGCAGGATTGTCTCCATGGCTTTGTGGTGCTGGGTAGTCTGCTAACTGAGCTGAAACGGCAGTGTGGGCTAATCGGTAGAAAGTGTGTGACAAACCAGAGACCTCCACAAAGGAGAAACGAAGGTGAGTGAAGTCCTGGGAGGCGAATGGGCTCACTTCTCGAAGAACCAATAACCTCTGTGGAAACATAGATGCAAGAGGGGAAGGAAACAGAATACCTGTGGAAATCTACAGGGTTCTTCTTAAGTTGGTCACTTTCATAAAAACCAGTTCATCACTCTCACAGTCTGGAAAGACTAGATAGAAAGAGAAGGTGCAGCAGTAAAGACCTGACTGGCTCAGGTGGTTTTAGGCAGTCCTGACCCATCTGCTGTCTCTCCAGCCAAGAGCTGATCCAGCTCTCAGACAGCTCAGGGGAACCCTCGGGGACTTTCCTAGGCATGTGAAGTCACTAGAAAAGCCTCTGATTGGCTCCAGTTCATATTGATTTGTATATATCTACATCACCGTGCATTCTCAAACAGTATTCAAATGAGGATCAAGTAATGTCAACTCAAACAGGTCTTAGAGATGATGTGAAGTAATTTCCCCACTTTATAGATCTAAAAAACCCAAGACATACAGACGTTACAGGATTTATTCATGTGGACGTTACTTATCCATAAAGTTATCATTTCCTGTTGTCTCTATTTTAATTCTTTTGCATTCATTACCACCCTCTGAAGCCCCCACTCCCTGTCTCCACCAGCCCCCAGTCCAGGGATCTTCTGGTTTCCCCTGTGCCCCAGAATTGTGCACTTCTGGTAGTGTACATTGTGACCAGAGAAGGTTCTGGTGAATCTTGCTTCAAGAGCAGTATAATAATCAAAAGAGGGACTTCCCTGGTGGCACAGTGGTTAAGAATCCACCTGCCAATGCAGGGGACATGGGTTCGAGCCCTGGTCTGGGAAGATACCACATGCCGTGGAGCAACTAAGCCTGTGTGCCACAACTACTGAAGCCCACACACCTAGAGCCCTTGCTCCGCAACAAGAGAAGCCACTGCAATGAGAAGCCCATGCACCGCAACGAAGAGTAGCCCCCTCTTGCTGCAACTAGAGAAAGCCCGCGTGCAGCAGCAAGGACCCAACACAGCCATAAATAAATAAATAGATAGATAGATAGATAGATAAATAAAATCAAGAGATAGAGAAGAGTCACATTATTGGGGAAGCAGCAGGCTCCTCTCCAGTCTGAAAGGAATGAAGGCATTGCCAGTAGATATGCAGTGACCTCGCCTGAGTGCTATGTAACTCGCCCAAGATTCAGGTAGAGGAGAAGGATTCTGTCTTGTTGTTGGGACTTTGGAATGTTTTGGAATTAGCTCAGAAGCTCCACAAGTTATGCTTTTGTGGATGTTTCAGAATATAGAGAGATGGCTAGCAGGGTTTTACCATTCTTCCAAATTCCTAGAAGAATTTCATGGGTAGGATTTAAAGTGGGAAAAACTAAAGGACTTTCCATGGTGCCATACCCTTCCTTCCACTAGTCTTTGTTAGAAATTCTCACTTGGGCCTAATATGAGCTTTGAGCTTTAAGGAAGAAAAAGAGGGAAATAAAAGTGAAATGGGAGAAAAAGGAGAAAGAACATTTGGAGAAAGTTACTATAACTCAGAACTTGGAAACTGGACTAAAGGTGATTTTCAGTAGAACCTGTTAGATCTCTGCCATCTTGTCCTTGTACTTCAAACATTGTCCACAGGGTTTTGTTTTGGGTTTTTTTTAATGTTCATTGTTAAAATTCAGAAGAAACAGCAACATGTAAAGAAGAAAGAAAATCCCTACAAATAATCAGTGTAGTCATTTTATCACATGAACTTCCAAGTGTTCTTTGTGTGTACATGTATTTATTTTAAAATATTTATTCATGAAACAAATATTTATTAAATACCTGCTATATGTCAGCCATTTTACTGGGCATTGAAAATACATCAGTGAACACAACAAAATGCCTCCTCTCATAGATCTTTCACTCTAGAGATGAAAGACAGACAACACTTGAGCAAATAAATCTATAATATATCAAGTGGTGTTAAATACAGTGAAGAAGACTAAACTGGAGTTAGGTGCTAGAAAGCTGTGGTGCTATGTTGCTGTTTTACATAGGGCAGTCAGGATAGACCTCTCTGATAAAGAGGTGTGTCGATAACAACATAGAAGAAGTGAAGGTGTGAGCCTTTGGCTATCTGGGGAAAAAGTATTTCAGGCATATAGAACAGTAAGTATAAAACACTTGAAGTTGAAACATGGTTGGCACGAAACATGGTTGGCACTTTCAAGGAATAACAGGGAGGCCAGAATGAGCAAGTGAGAGAGTTTGGAGGTGAGGATCAGAGAGGTAGCAGGGGAGCCAGATCCCCTATTGTCTTTTAGGTCATGGGAAGGACTTTGGACTTTATTTGGAGTGAGAAGAGGCATTAGAGGCTTTAGTTTGAAGTCTGGCTGCTATATGGATGATAGATTGTAGGTGGGCCAGATGGGAACAGGCCATTTAGGAGGCTTATGCAGTCCTCAAGTTAAGAGATTTAAAAGGCTTGATTCTTGTCTACAGATTTATTGACAGATTGGATGTGAAAGAAGGAGAAAGTTCAAGGTTGACCCCAAGATTTTGGCCTCATTATGAACTGGTCATTTAATGAAGTGGAGAAGACAACAGGAAGAATCTGTTTGGAGAGCAAAAATCAAACATTCCATTTTAAATATGTTAAGGCTGAGAAGTCTATTAGACGTTCAAGATATCAAGTAGGCAGTTGAATGAGATCCAAGCTGAAGACTTAAACTTGATAATGAGAACATATAGTTCAGTGGTGTGCTGTAAATATTTAACCAGCACTCAGGGTGATGGAGAGGGGAGGGGAAGCCCTAAATTATAGCATTTGCTGATTCCGTGGGGTAAATACTCCCACCATGGTCAATTTCAAGCTGCCAACATGACATCACTGATCTTGGAGTTGGGGAAAATGCACACTGTCAGCTCTTGTGAGCCAGTACAGGCCAGCTCCAGCACATCACAGATGTCGAAGAGTTTCAAAGCCATGGGACTGGTGAGATGTCTAAGTAAGTTAAGATAGCAAGGGAAGTCCAAGGATGGATCCCTGGAGCACTGACACCTTTAGATTTGGGGAGAATGTAAAGTAGCCATTACGTGGATTAAGAAGGAGTAGCCAGTGAGGTTGAAGGAGAATGGAGGAAGAATAGAATCCAGGAGACTAAATGAAGAAAGTTTTTCAAGAGGGAGTTGATCAGATGTGTCAGGTGCCAGTGATAAATAAGGTAAGGACAGAGAAATTATCACCTGATTTGACATCACGGAGGTCATTGAACCTGACAAGTTGTTCTAGTGGATTTGTGGTGTGGCTGGAGTGAGTCAAAGAGTAAGCTGGAGAAAAGGGCAGGCAGTGAGTATAGACAAATCTTTTGAGAAACTTTGCTATAAAGAATACAGGTGAGCAGAGAAATGGGATAGTAGCTATAAAAAAAAAGTGGGTCACCAGAAGTTGGTTTTTTGGTGGTGTTCTTTTTTAAGTTGGAGCATTTAAAACATGTTTGTTAGAGAGAAATCATTCAGTAGAGAGGAGAAACTGGTGTAGAAGAGTGGGGACAGCTGTAGGAGCAGTGTCCTTGAGTTGGGGAAGGAGCAGGGGGCCCGGTGCTCAAGATTAAGAATTCGCCCTGGGTAAGAGCAGTTCACACCTAGTACAGGAAGACAGATGCAGGTGGGTAATAGGTAGATGCTAGGGCATGTGGGAATTCTCTCTACATGAGCTGAAAGTGAGGGAAGTGTCAAGGTATTGGAGGCTTGAGAGGAGAGGAGAATGGATGAAATTATTGTCTGGAAAAGTAGAAGAGTGAGTTTATTAGGTAAATGTAGGAAGTTTGCCTATCCCGGGGCGCTTTTGTGGTTAGTGCACATTAATTAAACTTAGATTAGTGTAGGCATGGAATGAGCCACAAATTGGATTTTACAAGGGTGCAGTGTTATTAGTGGAAGTGTGGAGGGGGAGGGGTTGAGGGTATTTTCAAGGAAGTGATTAGAATGATGGACCACAGAAATGGGAAGTTGGAGTGGAGGGGATGGAGGGATGGGTCAATAAACTGGGGGTCCCAGGGGGCAGAATTGTTGGAGTTGAGGTACAAGAAAGAATGAGTTGAAAAGTTAGGAAGTAGAATCCATGAACTCAGGGTTTTTATTAGTAAAAGGGGATTGTGTTATGCATATTATATGTAACAGTCCATTCAGTTTATTAATCCTGATCTAACAGCTCAGGACAAAAGGCCATGCACTTTAAACTTTGTTTGGTATTTATTTTTATTTTATAGCAGAAGGCAAGTTTGGGGAAACTGTTGCTTTGTTCCTTATCTTTGCTAATTTTATGCATCTTGGATTCTTTTTATCTTTCTGAATTGAATACCAAAAACCACACCAAAATGACAGTCAAATCAACTTAGAAAATTATTTGTAAATAAGTCTTCTCCCCTAAATCATAAGTTCCATACCCAGCACGCTCATTGACATAGAAATCTCTTCCCAGAGATCTTTGCTGTGACTTTTGTTTAACTTTAAAGAGTATTGATATTTCCCCAGTTTACCTCTGGGGTTGAAATCAGTGATTTAAAAAGTAGAAGAACCGTTGCTATAATCACATTTTCAGCGATGTCCTCATGCTAGGGGCCTAAGCTAGCCAGCCAGAATTACTACACATTTTCAGGGATGTCCTCATGCTAGGGGCCTAAGCTAGCCAGAATTACTACTCTCTGTGCAGGGTTCCACATCCCTGTGGTTAAATGCCAGAAGCAATGTGTTTGCTGCTAGAGCCTCTTGTCTAATCCTCAGGATCACCATATCTGACACCTCTAGTGAGGGTCTTACTGCATCCCAAAGCTGGACTTCTCTATCAAGTATAACCTCCACTTATGCACTTGTGTGGGAGAGAATAACCATCCAGCCCATAATGGCTGCCAGCCCTGCAACTCTTCCCTACATGTCTAAATAGAAGGAGAGGGTCCAGTTGAATAAACCAGGTTCTTTCCATGCTTTCTCCATTTTTGGAGAAAAGGAAGGTGTGTGGAAAGAACTGCAGTGACACTGAAGAGATCTAGAACAGGTTACCTGACATTGTAAGATCTCAATTTCCTTCTCTATAAACAATTGCCAATGACCCTTGACATGTTTAGCTGTTGAAATTCACCATTAGGCATCTGAAAACTTCATTGCCTCATTTCCGACTTCCCGAATACTACTGCAGTAAGCTCTTATCAAACTATAGAATGCTGTTTATGTTTTTCAGCATACCTTATTCCAAGGAGGTGGCTTCCGTAGGGCTCTGTGTTTACACACGTGGCTGTAGGGAGAGTTCTGTCATGAACCAAAGCAGAGCTGAGAGCCTCCCTTTCCAGGAGGAGTAAGCAAAATATTGCATTTCACATTCATTCATTCACTCGTCATTTGTTTACTGTACATTTATTGAGAACCTACTATGTTCTTGGCATTCTTTGAGATACCAAGCATAGATTAACTTAATTAGACAAGAATCCTGCCGTCCGTGGGGCTTACATTCAGGAGTGGAGGGTAGGTTGTGAGGAGAAGAAACAGGAAATCCACAAATTAAAAAAAAAAAAACACCATCATAATTTCAGATAGTGAATCCCATGAAGCAAATTAGTCAAGGAATGTAACTTGCAGATTATAAGGCAGGAATATGGGGTTAGAGGGTGGCTACTGTACATAGAGGTCCCATCATAAAAGCTGCTCTTCATTGTGTAAAAGGAGCTGGCGTGTGTGTGTGTCCAGGGGTATATTTCTTGATGATCACGCATCGTCACAGTCTATGTATCTGAACACAGTTGTGTAAGCATACACTTAAATAATTGACTAATTTTCACAGAGAATTATACTCAGTATCCTGTAATAACCTATAAGGGAAAAGAATCTGAAAAAATATATATATATATTACTGAATCACTTTGCCGTACACCTGAAACTAACACAACATTGTAAATCAACTATACTTCAATTAATTCAAAAAGATTGACTGATTTTTTTTTCCCCTACAGCAAAGGAGAAAGGAGAGAAGAAGTTGTTTGGCTTCTCCTTCATCCCCCTGATGCAGGAAGATGGTAGGACTCTTCCAGATGGCACTCACGAGCTCATTGTGCATAAGGTAACGTCAGTCAGATGTTGGGGGCAGCTGTGAAAAACAGGGCTGAATTATTAGCTCACTGTCTTATGCTTACTATGGAAAAGAGAAAAAAATGACTGCAAAGATACTCTTCTGGAAGATTGCTGACAGGGAGAGTGTCTTTTGAGAATATTGTCTCTATGTTCTTTCATATTCTAACACCTACTTTAAAGATGATTTATTTTTTTCATCTTAATTGAACTGTAGGTATTTGGGTCAGTCTATAGGGTGACCTTAAAGTCCTTTCCCTTGCTGTGATAGGATTAGATAAACCTTACAAATAAATTTTTAAATATTCCCAATACCTGCTTTCTTATCTGAAGATCTGTATACCCCCAGAAGCAAATTTAGCAAGGTCAGCTTTACATTTTTCTTGTCTGCTGCTCTCACTAAGCAAGGAGAGAAATGGCTGTTCTTTGTCATGACAACTTTAGTGGTTGTTACTTTCTATTTTTTGCATCAAGAATTGTCATAAAAACATTTGGGGTAAAGGATAGTGTAGGAGGCAACAAAAAGAAAACTCACGAAACAAGAGATCCTTAGAAGTTATCAGAGAATACCAGTAATAATGAAGTATAGAATAAAAACACTAGCAACTATGAAAGAGAGAATTAAAGTACATGATCTTCTCCAAAATATTTCTCCTTTGCATTTCTCCATTTCTGTAAGCACATGCTATTCCAAGCTCTTGTCAACTCTCACCTGGGCTAACTAGTCCTGCCGACCTGCACCTTTTCTCCCTCTAGTCCATTTTCCAGCCAGCCAGGGCGACCCATCTAAGGTGCAGATCTCACCAGGCCCCTTTCTGATATAAACCCACTGAAAAGCTCCCCATTGCCAAGAGGGAAAATTGCAGGCTCTCAGCGTGTGTCAGGCTGCCTCTTCCCTATTGCTTCACCTCTCACCACTTCCGGTCGTCTACCTGATGCCATAGCCACATCCAGCTCTTTCTGGTTCCTCACCTCCTGCCTGCTGGTTCCCCCTGCTCCACCTGGCACTCCTGGCACACCTGCCTCACCCTGTCTCCCCGCAGCTGACACCTCCTCATCCACAGAGGCGCACCTTGGCCAGAACCTTTATTCAGGAGAATGGTCCCCACGCCCCAGCCCCCTACTCCCTGGATTTCCAGCTGGCTAAGAAAAGCTCCCATGAGTTCCCTGGATATCTGCACACACCTCTTACCATTGTCCTCATTACATTGTCCCATGATTGTCTGATGATCCCTTGACTTAACTCTGGTAGATAGAGGAGCCCTTCAGGAGCAACAACTGTGTCAGAGAGGTTCTGGCATGCGGCAGATGCGCGGTGAAGATATACTGAATGAATGAAGGAGATTACAAACAAAAACTTTCTTAACCTTTGGATTATTGCTAGTAAAATGAGTGTCCCTGCACAAGACACCTGGTCATTTTTGTTTGTGTATGTATATGTATGTGTATATTTCTTGAATCGTTTATTTTCTAGTTGTTTGTTCAACACATTGACTACAAACCACAGGGCAGGCCCTCTTCTAGTGACTGGGAATATAGTGGCGAACAAAACAGTTAACATCCCTCCATTTCTGACACGTACATTCCCTAGACTTCAAAAGTGACTCAGGGCTTCCCTGGTGGCGCAGTGGTTGAGAGTCCGCCTGCCGATGCAGGGGACACGGGTTCGTGCCCCGGTCCGGGAGGATCCCACATGCCGTGGAGCGGCTGGGCCCGTGAGCCATGGCTGCTGGGCCTGCGCGTCCGGAGCCTGTGCTCTGCAACAGGAGAGGCCACAGCAGTGAGAGGCCCGCGTACCGCAAAAAAAAAAAAAAAGTGACTTAAAGGAGCTCACAGTGTTAAAATACAAAGAAAAAATATTTTAAAGCAGAGTAACCACTAAAGCAAACAGAAGCGCTAAATGCACTAGACACCTGAGATGATCTATTTATATCACCTTTAGGTCTGAGGCCCCTTTATGTGATATGGGTAACATGACAGCCAATGTCTTCAGCTACAGTTTTCCAAAAGACATAAATCGTACTTGATATGAATGTTTGTGATCTTGCCTCTGCATACCATTAAATCTTCACACAGAAAAGGCAGATCTAAGGTTATCATTATCTTCCTAATAATATTTAGAAGAATAAATCACTTCTTTATGGCATTTCACCATGTGGGCTCTCTCACCTGTGGGTCAGAGGGTGTTTTTTGGGCAGGTGCTAAGTTTCCAGTCAAGTTCAGGTTGACTTCCTCTAAACCAGTATGAATAACACCAAAATTCTTACTTGCTAATTAGAGATACCCATACACTTAAAATGCCAGGGGGACAAGTAGCAGAGCTTCCTTCTCCATGTGAGCATTTAGGAGTCCAACTGGTATTGATTTCCACACAATCATTCTACTCCGTGACCAGGGGCCTGTTGTGGTGCCTTTGGCAGAACCATTTTTCTCAGAAGTAGAGCTTTGAATCATCTCAAGCCCTTCCACAAATTTTCACTGAATACCCAGAATTACAATCCATAAAGCATTATGAAAATTTATTTGAGCATCAACAATTTAAACAAAAGGTGTTCCCAATGATCTTTCTCCATCACAAAGGAGGCTAAGGATGGTATCTGTAGATCATCTAATTTGGGGCAGACCTACATTGTGTGGATCCATCAGGAAGCATTAGCTTCACAGAAAAACCCTAAGTAGCTGAGTTGTCTTATGATTAGGGTTATTGTTGCTTAAAGAGGTATGGAATACCTGCCAAGCATAACATCTTATGTTTTTCGTCTAGTCGATGCCATGGTTTTCTTTTTCATAACACTGAGCCAAGAAGTTCAGTTTCAGCTTAAGGCCACTTGCAGGTTATGATTATAAAACCATATTAAGAGCATAATGCTTACCCTTCTTCTGCCATGGCAGGAAGGATTACAGCCTCCTGATGATTGCAGCCTTGAATTTATTAATTTAAAAAAATTGAGCAAAAAAAACAAAGAAAGTTAGGGAGACGAGTGGATTTCAAATTACTGGGTAAAAAAAATAGCCCATTTAATAAGTGGTGTTGAGATGACCACAGCGGGTGTTAGAGGGAAAAATAAAGAGCTGGATCACTACCTTGCTTCTTAAACCAAAGCAATTTCCAGATTATATGTAAAAAGTAAAACTGTAAGAGCCTATATACTATGAACATTTTTAGAAAGTTTAGGTAAAGGGGGCCTTTCTAATGATGCCTCTCAAATGTTACAAATCAGGTACAAAAAAATGTGTAACTTTGGCTAAATAAAGTTTAAAACCTTTTTATTGATAAAATTATCATAATCAAAGGTAAAAAACACATGATAAACTGAAACATGGTTGCAACACAGCTTACAAAGGGGGACTATTCCAAATTTACCAAAAGTTATCACAAATAAGTAAAAAAAAAAAGAAAAAATGCTACAAACAAGCTATTCAAAAATAATAAATGCAAGAATATAAAATAAATATATGAAAAATCAAAGAAATGTAAGTTAAATAAAGAATGGGAAATCTTTTGGCCTATTAGGTTGGTAAAGACTTTTAAAACTGAGAATTGGCAAAGGTTAAAGGGAAACGAACACTCTCTTGCATTCATAGAGGGAAATGTGAATAGTATTGTCTTTCTGGAGGACAGTTTGGCAATACAGTATTTTAAATATGTATATCCTTTGGCTTAGCCATTCCACATCTTGGTATTTATTGGGAGAAAATAATCAGATAAGGTAAGCAAACATGATTCAACTATGATCAATACAGACTCCTTAAAATATGGAAAAACTTGAAAGTAATCTAAATTACCAAAACATAGGTCTGGTTAGATACATGAGTTAGTTATATCCATATAATGAATGAAATACTACATAATTATTGAAATAATGTCTAGTGGAAATTTTTATGTGCATAGAAAAATGTTTATAATATATTGATAAACAGCATTTTATATATGCATACATTTAGTGTAAGACCATTTTTATAAAATTATGTAACTGCATGTCCACATGTATATAAGTGCATAGCAATGCTTGGAAGGATGTCCTAAAATATTAACAACGACTTTATTTTTACATTTCTTTCTTTTTTCTTCTTCCTTTTCAGTGGTTCACACGAAAGTTTTTTTTTTTTTTACATCTTTATTGCAGTATAATTGCTTTACAATGGTGTGTTAGTTTCTGCTGTATAACAAAGTGAATCAGCTCTACATATACATACATCCCCATATCTCCTCCTCTTGCATCTCCCTCCCACCCTCCCTATCCCACCCTCCTTATCCCACCCCTCTAGGTGGTCACAAAGCACCGAGCTGATCTCCCTGTGCTATGCAGCTGCTTCCCACTAGCTATCTGTTTTACATTTGGTAGTGTATATATGTCCATGCCACTATCACACTTCATCCCAGCTTACCCTTCCCCCTCCCCATGTCCTAAAGTACAATTCTATGTCTGCGTCTTTATTCCTGACCTGCCCCTAGGTTCTTCAGAACCATTTTTTTTTAAGATTCCATATATATGTGTTAGCATACAGTATTTGTTTTTCTCTTTCTGACTTACTTCACTCTGTATGACAGACACTAGGTCCATCCACCTCACTACAAATAACTCAGTTTCATTTCTTTTTATGGCTGACTAATATTCCATTGTATATATGTGCCACATCTTCTTTATCCATTCATCTGTCTATGGACACTTAGGTTGCTTCCATGTCCTGGCTATTGTAAACAGAGCTGCAATGAACATTGTGGTACATGACTCTTATTGAATTATGGTTTTCTCAGGGTATATGCCCAGTAGTGGGATTGCTGGGTCGTATGGTAGTTCTATTTTTAGTTTTTTAAGCAACCTTCATACTGTTTTCCACAGTGGCTGTATCAATTTACATTCCCACCAATAGTGCAAGAGGGTTCCGTTTTCTCCACACACTCTCCAGAATTTACTGTTTGTAGATTTTTTGATGATGGACATTCTGACTGGTGTGAGGTGATACCTCATTGTAGTTTTGATTTGCATTTCTCTAATGACTAGTGATGTTGAGCATCCTGTCATGTGTTTGTTGGCAATCTGTATATCTTTGGAGAAATGTCTATTGAGGTTTTCTGCCTGTTTTTGGATTGGGTTGTTTGTTTTTTGATATTGAGCTGCATGAGCTGCTAGTATATTTTGGAGATTAATACTTTGTCAGTTGCTTCGTTTGCAAATATTTTCTCCCATTCTGAGGGTTGTCTTTTCATCTTGTTTATGGTTTCCTTTGCTGTGCAAAAGCTTTTAAATTTCATTAGGTCCCATGTGTTTATTTTTGTTTTTATTTCCATTTCTCTAGGAGGTGGGTCCAAAAGGATCTTGCTGTGATTTATGTCATAGAGTGTTCTGCCTGTGTTTTCCTCTAAGAGTTTGATAGTGTCTGGCCTTACATTTAGGTCTTTAATCCATTTTGAGTTTATTTTTGTGTATGGTGTTAGGGAGTGTTCTAATTTTATTCTCTTCCATGTAACTCTCCAGTTTTCCCAGCACCACTTATTAAAGAGGCTGTCTTTTCTCCATTGTATATTCTTGCCTCCTTTATCAAAGTTAAGGTGACTGTATGTGCATGGGTTTATCTCTGGGCTTTCTATCCCGTTCCACTGATCTATATTTCTGTTGCTGTGCAGGTACCATACTGTCTTGTTTACTGTAGCTTTATAGTATAGTCTGAAGTCAGGGAGCCTGATTCCTCCAGCTCCGTCTTTCTTTCTCAAGATCGTTTGGCTATTCAGGGTCTTTTGTGTCTCCATACAAATTTTAAGACTTTTTGTTCTAGTTCTGTATAAAATGCCATTTGTAATTTGATAGGGATTTCATTGAATCTGTAGCTTGCTTTGGGTAGTATAGTCATTTTCACAACATAGATTCTTCCACTCCAAGAACATGGTATATCTCTCCATCTGTTTGTATCATCTTTAATTTCTTTCATCAGTGTCTTATAGTTTTCTGCATACAGGTCTTTTGTCTCTTTAGGAAGGCTTATTCCTAGGTATTTTATTCTTTTTGCTGCAATGGTAAATGGGAGTGTTTCCTTAATTTCTCTTTCAGATTTTTCATCATTAGTGTATAGGAGTGCAAGAGATTGCTGTGCATTTATTTTGTATCCTGCTACTTTAACCAAATTAATTGATTAGCTCTAGTAGTTTTCTGGTAGCATCTTTAGGATTCTCTATGTATAGTATCATATCTTCTGCAAACAGTGACAGTTTTATTTCTTTTCCGATTTGGATTCCTTTTATTTCTTTTTCTTCTCTGACTGCTGTGGTTAAAACTTCCAAAACTAGGTTGAATAATAGTGGTGAGAGTGGGCAACCTTCTCTTGTTCCTGATCTTAGTGGAAATGGTTTCAGTTTTTCACCATTGAGGATGATGTTGGCTGTGGGTTTTTCATATATGGCCTTTTTATGTTGAGGTAAGTTCCCTTTATGACTACTTTCTGGAGGGTTTTTATCATAAATGGGTATTGAATTTTGTCAAAAGCTTTTTCTGCATCTGTTGAGATGATCATATGGTTTTTATCCTTCAGTTTGTTAATATGGTGTATCACATTGATTGATTTGCATATATTGAAGAATCCTTGCGTTCCTGGGATAAACCCTACTGGATCATAGTGTATGATCCTTTTAATGTACTGTTGGATTCTGTTTGCTAGTATTTTGTTGAGGATTTTTGCATCAATGTTCATCAGTTATATTGGCTGGTAGTTTTCTTTGTTTGTGACATCTTTGTCTGGTTTTGGTATCAGGGTGATGATGGCCTCGTAGAATGAGTTTTGAAGGGTTCCTCCCTCTGCTATATTTTGGAAGAGTTTGCGAAGGATAGGTGTTAGCTCTTCTCTAAATGTTTGAGAGAATTTGCCTGTGAAGCCATCTGGTCCTGGGCTTTTGTTTGTTGGAAGATTTTTAATCACAGTTTCAATTTCAGTGCTTGTGGTTTGTCTGTTTATATTTTCTATTTCTTCCTGGTACAGTCTTGGAAGGTTGTGCTTTTCTAAGAATTTGTCCATTTCTTTCAGGTTGTCCATTTTATTGGCATATAGTTTCTTGCAGTAATCTCTCATGATCCTTTGTATTTCTGCAGTGTCAGTTGTTACTTCTCCTTTTTCCTTTCTAATTCTATTGATGTGAGTCTTCTCCCTTTTTTTCTAGATGAGTCTGGCTAATGGTTTATCAATTTTGTTTATCTTCTCAAAGAACCAGCTTTTGGTTTTATTGATCTTTGCTATTGTTTCCTTCATTTCTTTTTCATTTATTTCTGATCTGATCTTTATGATTTCTTTCCTTCTGCTAACTTTGGGAGTTTTTTGTTCTTCTTTCTCCTATTGCTTTAGTTGTAAGGTTATGTTGTTTATTTGAGATGTTTCTTGTTTCTTGAGGTAGGACTGTATTGCTATAAACAGCCCTCTTTGAACTGATTTTACTGCATCTCATAGGTTTTGGGTCATCATGTTTTCATTGTCATTTGTTTCTAGGTATTTTTTGATTTCTTCAATGATCTCTTGATTATTTAATAGTGTATTATTTAGCCGCCATGTGTTTGTATTTTTTACAGCTCTTTTCCTGTAATTGATATCTAGTCTCATAGCACTGTGGTCAGAAAAGATACTTGATACGACTTCAATTTTCTTAAATTTACCAAGGCTTGATTTGTGACCCAAGCTATGATCTATCCTGAAGAATGTTTCATGAGTACTTGAGAAAAAAGTACATTCTGTTGTTTTGGATGGAATGTCCTATAACTATCAATTAAGTCCATCTTGTTTAATGTATCATTTAAAGCTGTGTTTCCTTATTTATTTTCATTTTGGTTGATCTGTCCATTGGTGAAAGTGGGGTGTTAAAGTTCCCTACTATTATTGTGTTACTGTTGATTTCCCCTTTTATCGTTGTTAGTATTTGCCTTGTGTATTGAGATGCTTCTGTATTGGGTGCATAAATATTTACAATTTTTATATCTTCTTCTTCGATTGATCCCTTGATCATTATGTAGTGTTCTTCTTTGTCTCTTGTAATAGTCTTTATTTTAAAATCTATTTTTTCTCATATGAGATCTGCTACTCCAGCTTTCTTTTGATTTCCATTTGCATTGAATATCTTTTTCCATCCCCTTACTTTCAGTCTGTATGTGTCCCTAGATCTGTAGTGGGTCTCTTGCAGACCACATATGTACAGGTCTTGTTTTTGTATCTATTCAGCCAGTCTTTGTCTTTTGATTGGAGCATTTAATCCATGTACATTTAGGGTAGTTATCGATATGTATGTTCCTATTACCATTTTCTTAATTGTTTTGGGTTTGTTATTGTAAGTCTTTTCCTTTTCTTGTGTTTCCTGCCTAGAGAAGTTACTTTAGCTTTTGTTGTAAAGCTTGTTTGATGGTGCTGAATTTTCTTAGCTTTTGCTTATCTCTGAAGGTTTTAATTTCTCCATCGAGTCTGAATGAGATCCTTACTGGATAATCTTGGTTGTAGGTTTTTTCCTTTCATCACTAAATACGTCCTGCCACTCCCTTCAGGCTTGCAGACTGTCTCTGAAAGATCAGCTGTTAACCTTATGGGGATTCCCTTGTATGTTAATTGTTGCTTTTCCCTCACTGCTTTTAATTTTTTTTCTTTGTATTTAATTTTTGATAGTTTGATTAATATGTGTCTTGGGGTGTTTCTCCTTGGATTTATCCTATATGGGACTCTCTGCACTTCCTGGACTTGAATGAATATTTCCTTACCCATATTAGGGAAGTTTTCAACTATAATCTCTTCAAGTATTTTCTCAGTCCCTTTTTTTCCTCTACTTCTTCTGGTACTCCTATAATTCAAATGTTGGTGCATTTAATGTTGTGTCACAGGTCTCTGAGATTGTCCTCAATTCTTTTCATTCTTTTTTGTTTATTCTGCTCTGCAGTAGTTATTTCCACTATTTTATCGTCCAGGTCACTTATCCGTTCTTCTGCCTCCGTTATTCTGCTATTGAGTCCTTCTAGAGAATTTTTAATTTCATTTATTGTGTTGTTCATCATTGTTTGTTTGCCCTTTCATTCTTCTAGGCCCTTGTTAAACATTTCTTGTATTTTCTCCATTCTCTTTCCAAGAATTTGTATCATCTTTACTATCATTACTCTGAATTCTTTGTCAGGTAGACTGCCTATTTCCTCTTCATTTGTTTGGTCTGATGGGTTTTTACCTTGCTTCTTCATCTGCTGTGTATTTCTCTGTCTTCTCATTTTGTTTAACGTACTGTGTTTGAGGTCTTCGTTTCACAGGCTGCAGGTTCATAGTTCCTGTTGTTTTTGGTGTCTGCTCCCAGTGGTTAAGGTTGGTTCGGTGGGTTGTGTAGGCTTCTTGGTGGAGGGGAGTGGTGCCTGTGTTCAGGTGGATAAGGCTGGGTCTTGTCTTTCTTGTGGGCAGGACCACATCCGGTGGTGTGTTTTGGGGTGTCTCTGAACTTATTATGATTTTAGGCAGCCTGTCTACTAATGGGTGGTTTTGTGTTCCTGTCTTGCTATTTGTTTGGCATAGGGTGTCCAGCACTGTGGGTTGGTGGTCGTTGACTCGAGCTGGGTCTTAGTGTTGAGACAGAGGTCTCTGCGAGAGCTCTCGCCAATTGATATAATGTGGGCCTGGGAGGTCTCTGGTGGTCCAGTGTCTTCAACTTGGCTCTTCCATCTCAGAGGCTGAGGCCTGACACCCAGCCAGAGCACCAAGACCCTATCAGCCACACAGTTCAGAAGAAAAGGGAGGGAGGGAGGGAAATAAATAAATAAATAAATAGAATAAAGTTATTAAAATAGAAAAAAATTATTAAAAATAAAAAAGGTAGGGCTTCTCTGGTGGCGTAGTGGTTGAGAGTCCGCCTGCCGATGCAGGGGACACGGGTTCATGCCCCGGTCCGGGAAGATCCCACGTGCCGCGGAGCAGCTGGGCCCGTGAGCCATGGCCACTGGGCCTGCGCGTCCGGAGCCTGTGCTCCGCAACGGGAGAGGCCACAACAATGAGAGGCCCGCATACCGCCAAAAAAAAAAAAAAAAAGGTAATAAAAAAAGGAGAAAGAACGAAGGAAGCAGCGATACCAAAAAACAAATCCTCCAATGACAACAAGTGCTAAAAACCATACTAAAAGAAAAACAAAAAACAGACAGTCAGACCCCTAGGACAAATGGCAAAAGCAATGCTATAGAGACAAATCACAGAAAGAAACATACACATACACACTCACAAAAAGAGAAAAAGGAAATGAAAATAATTATATTTATATATAAATTTAAAAAGGACGAGAGCAGCCAAATCAGTAAAGAAATCTACCAGTGATAATAAGCTCTAAATACTAAGCTAAGATAAACATAAAACCAGAAACAGATGCAGAAAGCAAACTCCAAGTCTACAGTTGCTCCCAAAGTCCACCGCCTCAATTTTGGGATGATTTGTTGTCTATTCAGGTATTCCAGAGATGCAGGGTACATCAAGTTGACTGTGGAGACTTAATCCACTGCTCCTGAGGCTGCTGGGAGAGATTTCCCTTTCTCTTCTTTGTTCGCACAGCTCCTGGGGTTCAGCTTTGAATTTGGCCCTGCCTCTGCATGTAGGTCGCCTGAGGCCGTCTTTTGGGAGGTCTGAGGTCTTCTGCCAGCATTCAAGAGGTGTTCTGTAGGAGTTGTTCCACGTGTAGATGTAGTTTTGATGTATTTGTGGGGAGGAAGGTGATCTCCATGTCTTACTCCTTCGCCATTTTGAAGGCGCCCCCAGCTTCAGTCTACTTGAAAGCAGTGGCCTCTAAAATCTCAGCAATGGCAGCATGACAAGAATCCTCTGAGATCTCCTCTCTGAAAAGTAGGACACCATGCCATGTGTCGTTGCAGCATACGGGGAAATCCATGGGTGACATCAAAGTGTCCTTTGTGACTCAGGGGTCTCTCTGTCAAGCCAAACAGCCGTCATGCACAGCACCATCCTCTTCTGAAAATTCCTGCATCCAGGCTTCAAATGCAGAGCTCCATCAGAAGGATCCTGAGTGCCCCCAAAATCCCGCCTGCCTTCAGCCCCAGTGACCTCTCTGAACCTGTTCCCTGTCTTCAGAACAGAGTCAGAGTTAGCACTCAGTTTTGCTGAGAGAATAAGTGCATGTAAAATGCCTGGCTCCGAGCCCTTACTGAAACCAAGCAGGACCCAGTGGGACTCCTGGACACAAAAGTATTTTTACATTTCTTAAAGGTTTTATTAGTGGGCACATGTCATTTAAAAACATTAAAATCTTCATTTTGAAAAAGTAAAAATGAGAAGAGACAGAAAGTTAGACTTAGCTTTGTTTTATACCATTTAATTATGGAGATTGATCTAACTAAAGGCCATTCTTCTGTCATAAAATCTTGACAGTATTGTTAATGGTAAGGTTTTGAAGAAACATTAATTGCCTCAGATCTTTATAAACCATATTCCATGTCATTCATTGACAGGTACTGTCTATGAAATCTAAGGTTGATGAAAGACAGCAAAAAATGCTTTTAAATAAGGTGTCCTTAACTCCTTCTTGTAGATATGACACAGAGAATAACTGTGGCTCATAGTAGACTATTTAGATTTAAAATCTACTTGCTCCTTGTGTAAGGTATTAGTTTGAAAGACTCAATCCTGTGGTGAGCCAAGAAAAAAGCTGCTGTGTTGAAGACTGTTTAATAGCTTAATTTGGGCCTAAAATTTGTGAAAGAGATAGTTTCCCTCTGTGACAATGGCTGGACTCCTCTTCTGAGTGTGTTTTAAGGAAATGGTTCTCACAGAGGTAACAGTCAGTAGTGTGGCAAGGACCTGGACTCATCCTTTATGGCAGGAGCTAAAGAATTCTAAGAGCAAAGCTCCCTTTCAAGGTCGTTTTCACCTTTACATGATTGATAATAAGTTTGGGGGGGTGTTCAATGGAGATAAACTCTGAAATCTACAAAAATCTGAATGTTACAGCTTTAGGAAGGTAAGTGAAAGAACTTGATTAGTCAGCATTAAAGATTTTGTGCTTCCAGAGTCCCTTTTCAGCTCTCAGAACATCAGTAATATCTCCAAGTGTTTGATGGCTAAACCCAAAACCTGTCTTTGGAATTGCTAACTTGCTAGTAACAGTATTTAATCTTTCTAAGTTCTGTTATTTTGCTGCATTCCAGTAGGATTGTTGTCTTCCTTAACTTTGTAGGGATATTTTTGGCTACCCGCTGCCAGCTACCTGCTGGAAAGCAAGTTAAGAAAAGAGATTGAAATAATGAGCTTAAGATAATTCATTTTCCGAAAGTCAAGTCTCTTTAGGAGAATAATGTGAGAATCCAAAGAAGGAGGATAGTAAGTTAATAGCTGTGCACTCAAGTCTCCATTCTGACTTATTCCAGTGAAGGATTTTTAGTTCTTAGAAGTACATTCTAAAATACCGTCAGGGGCTTCCCTGGTGGCGCAGTGGTTAAGAATCCGCCTACCAATGCAGGGGACACGGGTTCGAGCCCTGGTCCAGGAAGATCCCACATGCCACGGAGCAACTAAGCCCGTGCGCCACAACTACTGAGCCTGCGCTCTAGAGCCTGTGCTCCGCAGCAAGAGAAGCCACTGCAATGAGAAGCCCGTGCACCACAACCAAGAGTAGCCCCCACTTGCCACAAGGAGAGAAAGCCCTTGCGCAGCAACGAAGACCCAATGCGGCCAAAAATAAATAAATAAATAAATAAATAAAAAATAAAATACCATCAGGTCTAGGATGTATGCATAAACAAAAAATAATAATAATACAATCTACCTTTAAAGAAATTGGAGTTTTGCAAATTCATTACTGTTGATTAACACCACTATGGCTCAAGTGACCCAACTCAGCCAGCCTGGTGTTTTGCTCGGTAGAGAATCTGATCCCTTAGAGTGGGATCTATTGCTTCTGAGCAAGAGAAGGGCCAAATAAGAAGTCAGCTAAATAGAGGATGATCATGTTTCCTGGTTGGAAAGGGATTAAGTTAATGTATGGCCTAGATTGCAAGAGTCTTTTATGAGTTTGTTTATTGCACTTTTGCTCCCTAAAAGTTTGTTCATAAACCCTTTGTGGCTCATATTTTTTCCCTGCAACTTTTCAGTTTCTTATGCTATATCCCAGTTCCTCACCTAGTCCATGGAAGTCCAGCACGGCCCCATCTGTGAGGTAGATTTCTCAGATTGAGTTGCTCTCCACTTACCCTTTCCTAGAGTATGTTTATATTTATAAGTAAAATGAAAAAAATGAGAGGAATCTGAAAAATTCAGATAGACTGATAGGTTTGTCACCCATCTTGCTGTCCAGAGAACTCTGCATGCTGCTCCAACTATTTTGAAAGAGATGCCCCTGTAACCATGATCAGTAGATCTTAGACAAGCCCGAAACACATCTGTCCACCGTGGGCTTGGGCATAGGAGAATCGGTCCTATAACCCTTGTTTTATTACACATTGTGAGAGAAATTAAATAGTAAACACCTGCAGAATTAAATTAAAAAGTAGATAACCTGGTAAGTTTATCATGAAAGCATGCCAAACTGAACACAGAAGCTGAATAGGAAAAAAAAATTTAAAAAGGCTAAGATGGGGGAATTCCCTGGTGGTCCAGTGGTTAGGACTCTGCACTTCCACTGCAGGGGGCATAGGTTCGATCCCCGGCCAGAGAACTGAGATCCCACATGCTGCATAGCAAGACCAAAAAAAAAAAAAAAAAATCTAAGATAATTTCATAAGTGGACTTGGTCTTAACACTGAAGGCTATTAATGTGACGTGCAGGAAGCCCTTTCATTCTGCCTCAACTGAACCCTTGGCTCTCCTGCCGAGAGAGCTTCCTGTGTGGCCTCTGGAGTAGAGAGGACTCATCTTCTGAAGCCTTGTGCCTAGTGTCTGGACGTCTCTAAATGCCCCACTGCCTTTAAAGATACTGGTTTTCCACCCTCTTGTAAAGAGCTTCCCTGCCCTCCATAAGGCTCATTCTGCAACTTTCTGCTCACTGCTGCAACTTTCTACCCGTCCTAGTTACTGCCTTCTACCTGTATAGATATTCCTGGCCAGCAAGGAAGAGGGGAGGACGGGGTGGTGGGTGGCTGTTTCCTTTCCCACAGTCAGCCTAGCCCCTAGTTCAAAGTTGTCTCCTCCTTTTGGTTGACCTGTCCAGTGCCCTCTCCTCTTATTTCTTGGTCACCTCAACTCCAGCGACCTTCATTTGTGTTCTGCTTCACTGTGGTCTCTCTCTTGGCCATCCTTCATCCCCAGCCAGCAGGACCTCCCCTGTGTGCTAAATAAATACTGGATGCCTGCATGCATGGGTGCACGGATGGATGCATGCATAGATGAATGAGATCATCCAGAGCCACTTCTAATCAAAAATCGTAAATTCTTGATATCCTGACCACAACCTTTCAACCTTCCAATTTTCTATTAATACTATACCTATTTTTCAGTCTTATTCTCCTCCAATAAAACCCACTGACTTCACTTTCTTCTTTTTATTATTCAGACTCTCCCTTGATCTTTAGTTCTGCTGTACCTGCACGGGAAGTGAAAACCAGCCCTAGATCAGTCTGTCGACATTGCCCCCTCCTCTACTTCTCCTTAGGTGGTTAAACATTAATTAGTGGAGGGAATGATACAGTTCCTATAGGTTAGCGTCAGCCTGATGGGTATAGAAGCAGGACCATCCACACTGCAGGCCAACTAATCAGCTCCCGCTCTCAGTCCCCACAAGAGCTATCGACAAGATTGTGCCATTCTGCCTACCTCACCACTTCCCGTGTCCTTAACGGAGAAAACCGAAGCCATCAGACAGGAACTTCCTTAACTTCCTGTGTTCTCTCCTCTGCCATCTGCAAACTGATCTGCATCCTTCCCTTCCTTCCTGCTTCCTGTCTCAGGGGATGGGGCAAGACTCCTTCCCTCCAAGACTGACTCTTCCACCTGCTTCCCTCAGGATCTTCCTCCCTCCTGAGTCCCCTGGGACCTTGCTCCTCTCAATGTCCGCTTTTGCTCCTGCAGCTATGTTTCCTCTCTTCTGGCAGTAGTCTCAGAGTTTTTAACATGCTCAAGCCTTTTTCTTTAAAGACAAACAAAAGTGTAATAGCTACCACACTGCCTCTTCCCTTCCCATCTCAGCCACCTGCAGGAAAGACCAGTCTTCACTCACTGTCTCTGCTTCCCGCCACTCTCTTCCATTTGTTCCTCAGGCTATTTCTGTCCCTGCAGCTCAAATGAGGTTTCTCCCTTGAGGTCACTAACACCAACGCGGGGGCCAACACTACTGAACCCTTTCTAAATCTTTCCTTATTTGACTTCCCTGTAGCATGAAACACTATTGATTACCCTTCTTGAAAATCCCGTATTCCATGGTCTGTCTGACGG
Organism: Mesoplodon bidens; assembly: GCF_964165515.1. NCBI lineage: Eukaryota > Metazoa > Chordata > Mammalia > Artiodactyla > Ziphiidae > Mesoplodon > Mesoplodon bidens. The sequence goes on along the minus strand of NC_138166.1, from coordinate 69,371,241 downwards.
TGTTCACCTTAGTTTCATCCTTCTTCTCCTTTGAGTACTCTTCTCTCTTATCTGCATCTTTTTTTTTTTTTTTTTTTTTTGTGGTACCCGCGTTCCCTGCATCGGCAGGCAGACTCTCAACCACTGTGCCACCAGGGAAGCCCTACATCTTTTTTTTTTAATTTTACTGAAGTATAATTGATTTACAACGTTGTATTAATTTCTGCTGTACAGCATGGTGACTCAGCTATACACACAGATATTCTTTTTCATGTTCTTTTCTATTACGGTTTATCACAGGATATTGAATATAGTTCCCTGTGCTATATAGTAGGACCTTGTTGTGTATCCATCCTATATATATATTAGTTAAATCTTATCTGCATCTTAAATGCTGGTGCTATTGTGGATTTAATCCTTGGACACCATCTCATGCACTTCCGTGGGTTAACCTGCCGCATCTCTGCTGCTGACAGCCAGCGCTGGGCTTGTAGCCCAGAACTTTTACCAGCCTACTGAACATCTTCAGTTCGGTTCACCAGAGATGCCTCAAACTCAGCTTGTGCAAAACTGAGTTCTTTATGGCATCTCCATCCTCCTGCGGTGAACAGAACGCTGCAGTTTTTCTTGACTTCTCACACTCACCCCCATATCTAAATGCTTGGTTTCACGACCAGTCAGTGCCACCTCCTTGGTAGTACTTTAATCTAGGGAATTTAAACGAGGTGTCAGAATCACCTTGAGTTTTTCTTATTTAAGATGTTTATGGTAGTCCCAAGGCTTTCTTGCTACTGAAAAGAATCACGGCCTTTAGCCACACTAAACTAAATACAGCTGTCTGACTACACCTGTACTTTTTAAAACAGTTGTTTTTTAAGTTATTTTAGACTCACAGAAGAGTTGCAAAAATAGTACAGAAAATTCCCATATACCCTTCACCCAACTTCTCCTTATGTTAACGTCTTACATAACCATAGCACATTTATTGAAACTAAATTAACCTTGGTATAATACTGTTAACACAAAACTTATTTAGATTTCACAAGTTTTTCCAGTAATGTCATTTTTCTAGTCTAGGATCTAATCCAGGATCCCACATTGCATTTAGTTGCCGTATCTCCATAGTCTTATGTATGTACTTTTTTCCCCCAGTGTCTTTCTATGTATCGTTTCTTCCACATAACCTGCCTTTCTCTCCCTTGCCTGCCTGGCGAGCCTTACTGAGGTCAGATAGCCTCTTTCCCATAAGGTTTCCACTCCCTTCCCCGGCAGAGCTGGAATCGAGGGATCTTTATCACAGCTTTGTAATCAGTATTAACAGATGAATGCAGAGGTCAGGCATGTAATGCCCTCACAGACAGGGACTGTGTTTATTTCCTTGTTACATTCCTTATACCGAATTAAAGGACTGTCAAATAGTAGAACTTTAATAAATGTTTAATAATGACATTGAGGATGACTAATCATATTGAATGAATCCCCAGAAGAAGGTATTTTGCTGCCACAACTGGTTCGATTAACTGGCAATATATCGTTTCAACTGGATTGTCTAAATTACTATAGTTTTTCATGTAATTCTCTACTTCCTGCAAATTACAGGCCCCTTAATTTGATTAATATTTCTCTCAATTAATTTGATTATTTCTCTCAATCACATAGCTTGCATTATTGCAGATACCATGTTTCTGGAAGAGTGTCTATGACTGACCATTGCATCTCTTTCTTGTGCCTAGGACAGTGGTCAAAAAGTAGCCTGGGGTGTGATGCAACATTCAATGCTGTACCAACTGATTTTAATTCTGGACAAAGAAATAGACTGTGACCATGCTATATAATCTTACAGAAGACAGAGGCTACTCCTGCTGGCACATAGCCTGCATTTTAACTCTTCTGTAAGAATCTGAGGGAACACATCCCTCCTGTCAGATCTGATTCGTCTCGAGTAAAGCAAAGGGCTGGCTTTCTCCTCCCTCTTCTCTAATTTGTAATAAATTAACTTCATGCCATTTTAAAATGACTTGCACAGATCCCAGCCTATCAAAGCAAACACAGAGAATTGTCCTTTGCTATGACAATGACATAGTTTTGTTCCCACAATCCAGTAGCAGCCTCAAGACACTGTGGTCATGTCGCCTTGTCTCTCCTAGAAAGAATGGCTCAGTTAATCGTTCCCTCATCTCTCTGTCATCATACATCTACCGTAACGCCAGGAAGACTTTAGCAGTGTCTGTGTCTGTCGCAAGAGGACAGGGAGGACAGTCCTTCTTATTCTCGTATCCATATTGCCTTGTTCCATGCCTGCACTGGATTTGATGAAAAAAATCGTCCCTATGCCAAAACCAAATCAGTTGTGTTCCAAGTGTTCCCGAGAATACAAGTGATCCATATTTAACCCCCCATGTAGTGTAGGGGTGTGACTGGATTCCACTGCAGTGACAAAACCATCTATCCACTACATGCAGTGTAATTTTGTGCAAAACTGCAGTTTCTTGGTGTCGAGCCTACATTGCTCAGATTCGCAGGCCTTCAGACACCCAGCCACAACTCCTTTGTACTGTTTTTCCAATTAAAACACAGGCAGTGCCATGCTGTCCTTTACCAGCTTCATTTCTGTGACTTCATTAACTCTTAGCCCTTCTCGTGGAAGGAGAGTGCTCATTCCTGTTTGTTTTCTCCCATGCATGCTGTGGTTCTCACAGTGCAGGCCCTTCTCCTACCTGGCAGAAGAGCATTTGAGGAACTCACTGCTGACTCTTGCTCACTCCCTGGCTTCTGCTGGTGAGCTGTGTATTTCCTCTTAAGAGTCTGGACAACCTTTTTGGCTTAAACCCCTGCTGACCACTGCCCCTGCCTTACAGGCCTATCTTCTGGAACCCATGTCTGTTCTTCACTGATCTTCAACCTCATTTCTCTTCCATAAATCCTCTCTCATCAAGTGACTGAACGAATGGTCTCTGTCTCATCTGTTGTGTTTCCAGGCTCCCATGTCATGCCTTCTCTGCTCCTACCTGCCCCTCTTCCCCACTGCATCCAGATCACGTGATCCCTTTTGCTCCCTGAGTGGTTTCAGAACGTCAACTAGCCATTTCACTGTAGGACTCATAGCCATTTCACGTATGAAACTATTTCAGATCCACAGATCACTCTAAGCTCTCTCCCAGGGTGTCTTCCACAAACATACCTTTTTTTTTTTGAAAAATGAACTTTTGGGGGGTCTTTCTTAGACATACCCACCATTCAGTATGTTATCTATAAATTGATACATTTTAAATTTGTTACAGCAAAACCCAAAACCTGGTTTAAACAAGAGTCATTGGAAGAGTCAATGGAAGAGTCATTGTAGTCATAACTACTGTGTCGTATAGTAGTTGTAAGCACAAACTTTGGTTCAGATCCTGGCTCTGATAGTTACTAATACTGTGATATTGAGCAAATCACATAAGCTCCCCAGGTTACAATGTCCTGCCTCATAGGATTATTATCAGAATAAGAAAATACACACAGAGTGCTTAGCCTAAATGGTGGTTGCTTGGATTGCCTTTAAAAGCTCCAGTGTTGTGTGATGTGTTCTGGGTGCGTGCTGAAAACCTCAGAGGACAAGAAAAGATAGGCCATGAGATTTTCTCTGCAGGCCACTTAAGTTCTTTGGAAATAGATTAAAACTCTAACCCCATACCTAGCATATGGCCTTGACTCCTACTGGACAAAAAAAACAGCTCTGAACTCTTGGTAAATATTATAGTAAAGGGCTCACAGAGACCAAAGTGTAATTATATACTTTTCTTTACTGAATTTAGGGGTAGAATTCCTACCCACCCACCCCCCACTTGCTCCCCACACCAGCAGCAACACACACAGCACACACATATGCACACCAGTATTGTTGGTGTAAGGTCTTCAGATAACTTTTGTGTCCAGAGTAATGTTTGTATTAGTTACTGTATTTTGCATTGAGTAAGGGTGATAGAGTTTAGCTGTAAGAAGCTCTCAAGGTGTCACATCTCGGAATCAGAGAGACTCCGATGCTGAGGTCTTGGTCCCCCAGGTTGGGAGAGAAGTGCAGTGAACTAGAAAAGGTGACACTGACCTGGCCACAGTGACTGGCCCCGGTGAAGGCAGCCAAGGCTTCTATTCACGGTGCCCGCTATGGACACGACACAGCAGTGACTGGTCCCTGACTGCCAGTTGAACTACATGAGCTCAGCAAGCAGGAATTCTAAGAGGCTTCCAGAAGTGCTCAAGAGCAGGCAGTTAGTTAGCTGGGGGGAAGGGGGTTAAGAGATCTATCTATAGAGGCAGGATTTCTGTGAACAGATGGAACATACCAGACCAGGGCATACTCCAGCTTCTGGGGAGGAGGTCTGGAAATAGCTAGACAGTGTCTAGACTGGGTTTGCATGAGACTTCGGTCCCAATAGGAGGTATGGTTCGACAAATGAAACATAAGTCAGGCTGGGGATGGCAGACCAGAGCATGTTTCTGACCCCATAGACCAGATCCAGGCAGGAAATAGGTCCAGTATGGGTTGCTGTGACTCAAGTTATAGCTTGCTGTGCTCCAAGCCCTGATACCAAGAACAGGATTGAGGAGAGGGGACGGTGACCCCAAGTTCCAGAACATTACTTTGCCTAAGCACTTTTTCTCAGGAAAGCATCTGAAGTGTTCACTTTATAATTATTCCTTAAACTATATATACATTCTTCTGTCTAAATGAAATATCTTGCAGTAATAAAAGAAAGCATTTGGAGTCATACCATGAGAAGAGAGTTATGGAGGCTGTTTATTGTGTTTATTGGTCCTCCCGTTACTGGACAGGTGTGCTGGGAAGAACATCTTGTAATATTCTGATTCTGTTTCTCTCAACTTGTTAGAGAGGTCTTTCTTAAAGATTTATTATTAAAAATTTTTTGTAAATCACACAAAGTAGTCTAGAAAACCAGAGGGATTCTGTGCTTAATTTCCTGCCTGTTCCCAAGACACTAGCCTTGAAAATATTTAAAGAAATAAGGTTCCTAAGTTTATACTCAAAATAAGCTAAGCTATACCATCTCTGTATCTGTTACAATATTTTTTCTCAGAATTTTAATATAAAATCATCTTCATTACAAAAGCAGTATATAGATAAATAAAAACACCAGACTGTCATTACCCAAACAATGTTAACTGTTAACCCCTTAGTGTATATCTTTCTAACATTCAGCATGTTGCTCTGTCCCTCGTATTTCCTGTGAAGTAGAAGTTGAACCTGTAGGTGTAACAGATTCAGGTTCCACAGCTTTGTAAGAACACATTGCAGATGATGATGTGTTTCTTTGCGTTGCCCTGCGTTAGAGGGCTGACAACCCAGTCCCCCCACGGGCAGTTACATCTGTCGTCAGGCCAGTAGGAGGTAACCTGTGTGGCATCATATTAATGTTCATTTCCTCATCAACAGTTTTCCTGCTGGTTTTAGCACTTAGCGACAGTCATTGACTAAAATAAGAATTACACTAGGAATATGAAACTGTATTTTAAAACCTGTAATTCCTTTTACATTTGTTGGCTGGCATTTTCTGTAGAGACTTCTCAACATAGTGGAGCTATTAGATTATCCTGAAATACAGAGTCCTTTAATTGCCAGTTTTCAAAGTTTAATATCCACCTCAGAGGAGATGTGGGAAGAATGTAAGCCCTTTTTTTAAATGCAATGGTCACTGCAGTATGATTTCTTGAGCACTTCCAATGTATCAGCCTCTATGATAAAGGCCTTATGTAATCTAATTCTTATGACGGCACAATGAGGTTTTAGAGAGAGAAAACGGAAATCACAAGAGGTTAAACAACTTGATACAGTTACTTGTGTGGGAAGTAACAGAGATAGGATTCAAACCCAAATGGGTCTGAGTCCAAAATCCGTGTGTAATTCCTCTTAGACGTTTTTGTTGCATTTTACTTAAAAGCCAAATTCTATTTGTAATAATATTTGGAATAGTTCCCAGTTCATAAACACTAGAGATGGATATCATGCTTAATAATTCTCATGAGGTCTCTTCTCTCCCCTATCCCATTTTTTAAAATATTCTTTACAGTGTGAAGAAAACACAAATCTTCAGGATACTACCCGCTACCTCAAACTTCCTTTTTCCAAGGGCATTCTCCTTGGGAATAATAATCAAGCCATGAAGGCCACAAAGGAGTCTTTTTGGATAACATCTTTTCTCTGTTCCACAAAACTCACACAAAACGGTAATGTATAATACTGTTTTATTTGAAAGCCCTTGTATTTAAGTATTCATGTGAAATTTGATAGGATATTCAGTAAACATCAATGTTATGTATAATAACTTTGCACTAGGAAAAATGTTGATCCTTCTGTTTGTGATTTCCAATAATATGAAAACAGTTGTGACCCAATGATCTCTTAAATGCATGTAGTTTAAGTACTATAGAATTATCCCAGTATTGGAACCCAAGTACACAACTCTTCAAAATAAACCATCAAACCCAGCTGCTTTAAAAAAAAAAAAAAAAAGACCAGGATTACCACCACCTTAATCTCTCTTGCTTTATAGCTCCATAGATAGTGCTAATTGCAGACTTTAGAGTGAAGGCTGTTTTTTGTTTAATTAGATGGATATTGCTTTTCTATTCTACCATTACTTTTTATGTCAGTGATTGTTTAGCAAGTTATGATTAATAAAGCAAGTTCTTCTCCTTGGCAAACTGTCGTGAAAACATTGTCTATAATGAAGGAAGAAAATTAAACATTTTTGAGTTCTTCATGGTTGCCATGTAAGCCTTCTGGAAAGCATCCTGAATGTCATATTAATAAAATCAGATTCATTATGTTGAAGAGAATCACTTCATAATAAGGCACAGCTCTTCCTTGACTTAGGATTGGGTTACATCCCGATAAACCCATGGTAACTTGAATAAGGTAAGTAGAATATGCATTTATTACACCTAACCTACAAAACATCATAGCTTAGCCTAGCCTACATTAAACATGCCCAGAACACTTACATTAGCTTACAACTGGGCAAAATTATCTAACACAAAGCCTATTTTATAATAGTGTTGGATATCTCATGTAATTTATTGGATACTGTACTGAAAGTGAAAAACAGAATGGTTGTATAGGTACAGAATGGTTGTAACTGGTGTTGGTTGTTTACCTTCGAGATCACATGGCTGTCTGGGAGCTGGGGCTCAATGCCCAGCATCGCAAGAGGGTATTGTACCTGTGTTAGCATGTGGCTAACCCAGGAAAATGGCAAAACTCAAAATTCGAAGTATGGTTTCTAAATGATTTCGTATCACTTTCACACCTGTGTAAAGTCAAAAAATCTTAAGTCAAACCATCCTAAGTCAGGGCCGTGTATTGTGAGTCAAAAAACGCTCCTGTGCTTAAAATTTTGTAAGTGTTATTCATTCTTTCTTCTGTGTCACATAGTAAGAAATATATTTCTTTTCTTAGAACACGGAATGAGAAAAGAAGCAAATTGTGGCATTGTTATAATGACCACTTTTAAGATGGCACTCAATTTGTCATGCATTGCTACTGTATTTATGTAGACGTTGGCAAATGGCAAATGATTCTTTCACATTCATCTTGGGTTTTGTTTCTCCCCTTCCAAAAGTATTTTTGGGAAATATTTTTAAAAATCAACTACATAATTCATTTTTAGTAAATCTGATTGAAAGTAGCTATTGCCGAGTTATGTCATTATACCAGACTTTATCAGTATTCAGTGGTTAATGATTTTATTTAAATAAAACCTTCATTGACAGGACTCTATAATGACTATAAAGCATTTACCTCAGGCATTTTTTGTGGGAACAGTCTAACCCCATGGAGGTTATGAAGATAATAAAATCAACATGTTAGTGACTCCCTTCGGTGGAATTTTTATTCATCCCATGTGGATTAGTTGTGTGTCTGTTATAGAGTCTAAGTTCACATTTAACTGATTGTCTCCATTAGACTATTTTCAGCTTGTCTTAGTTATCTGTTGCTGCTGTAGTGATTACTGTAAACTTATTGGCTTAAAGCAACAATAATTTATTATCTTACAATTTTGGAGGTCAAAAGTCTGCAGTCAGTTTCGTGGGGCCTAAATCAAGGAAGGTGTCGGCAGGGCCACATTCCCTCTGAAATCTCTTGGAGAGAATCCTTTTACTTACCTTTTCTAGCTTCTAGGAACCACCTGCATTCCTTGGCTCCTGGCCCCTTTCTCCATCTTCAAAGCCAGCAGCATAGCATCTTCAAATCTCTCTGACTCTAACCATCTTCCATCTTTTAGGAACCCCTGTGACTAGAGTGGGCCCACCAAATCATCCAGGATAATACCCCTATTTAAAAGATCCTTAACTTAATCACAGCTGTAAAATCTCTTTTGCCATGTAAGATAAACTATTCACAGGTTCCAGGGATTAGAATACGGACATCTTTGGGGACCATTATTCTGCCAATGACACAAATCTAACAATAGATTATCTGCCATCAAAATATTCGGCCCTGCGTCCTTCATTTTTTCTAGTTCTAGGGTTTAGGATATTAGAATTGTGAACATAAGACAGAGGGAACAAAATCCTGATAATTAGAAGCTGCTACTTTGCAAAAGCAGAGAACATTTTCATGTAAATAAACTATTCATGAAACCATTATATTAAACATCTCACTATATGGAAGGCAATGCTTGACTCATTGTTGAAGACTAATAAGTGCTTAATTATCATTTTGACATTGATTAACCTTGTCAGTGTAACAGCTCAAAATGAAGCCGGAAATGAATAGTGTGTTTCAGACATGGGAAGGAGGAAGGAAGTTAGTTGAGCTTTCTGAAATTTACATGCTAGACACATGTCTCTGTGTAGAAGTAATCCAGTTAGTTCCAAATTGGAATTAAATTGCTTTGTATTCATTTTACTTGACTTGGAAAGTTTACAGATCCCATTACCATTACAATTGGGCATTTAGTAAGTGATGTGGTCTCTAGGAACAGTTTCCTAGAGCAGATTGGCATTTCAGGGTTTCTAAAGTGTGTCTGCACACTCTCTGTGTTCCTGTGTCATTCTTAGATAGCATACCGAAGTCAGAGCACTCAGCTAGACGTCTGTGATTGCCAAATCAAGTAGATATTTTAAGCTTCTTAAAAGTGGGGATCAGAAAAGGAATTACTTTACTTGTTTGTCAGCTTCCTTGGACTGTTAAACACAACTGTTTAAAAAGTTATGAGAAAATAAAAGCAGTGCTTAAATTAAGTCTAACGTTTGTGCAGGTACTGACTGCCCCACGTCCCTTTCCTCCCCCCCAGTGATGGGTGGTTTATTCAGTCTTTTCCTGAGATTGGGATTAAAAAAAACAAAAGTAGGGATCATGCCATCTACCTATTTTATAGCTCTTGGTAGATTAGGCATACAGTCAGTATACACGTAAATGATAATTGAAATGAATGTATAAAATTCACATTTTTCAGGAGTAGGTCCTAGCTCCAAATTGGCAACTAATGTATCTTCAAATGGCTAAAATAGAGGCATAAGAGATGACAATTTTGACTTGATTCTGAGTTCTTGGCATACGTGAATTTTTTTTAAGTATTTAAATTCTTTATTTTAATTCTGTAACAATGACATTTTGCTAAGGAAAAAAAATGTTTCCTCACACAGCAGATCTTAAAATAGGCTTTTGAGGAAAATATCTTATAATATATAGAAATTAAAAGGTAACAATAATGAGAGGGCTGGCATACATGATTAATTATGTCCAGACGGACATACTACTTTCCTCTTGGCTCCACTGGGAGCAGTCTCAAAATTCCTCAGACTTCTCACGGGAAAGGTGAACAGCCCCATCCTGATCTGATTGTCTGGACCACTGTCATCTGTTGCCCGGCTCTGCTGATGACAGTCCTATTCCTGGTCCCCCACTGCTGCTTCTGGTGATGCCACTTTGCAGCCAGTAGAGCTGCCTCCTTCCCCTGCACACCCTCCCCCCCAAGGTGGGCAGCACCCTACACGCCTCTGTAGCAGCCTCACTCTAAAGGGCAGGGAAAGAGAGGGAGGGGACGGAGTGAGCGCTGGACGGGACGTGGGATGGGAAGTGAAGAGTGAATGGCCAGGGGAATTACAAAAGAGGGACTGCCGGGGAAGGGATGCATCCTGAAGTTAGATGCAGGAAGTCAGAGGGGGAGGTAGCAAACATAGGAGAATCCTGGAGGGCCACGTCTACTGCAGCCGGTCTCGCCCTGTGGAATCACTCATCTGAATATGACCAATCATTTTTTAAAAGGTTTCAATCATACCTCCAGGGTGTCCGAGTTCGACATGAATATTTAACATTTTCAGGATTTTCTGTTATGAAAATAGTCATAAATCTCTTTTTCACTGTCAGTATTGAAAAAAAATTCCATCATTTTTCTGGTTCTAAATCCGCCTCCTCCTCTTATCCCTATTTGTTATAGGCTGATATTCTTATTTAGTACCAAATTTCTTTTAAGTTGTTTGTGAAGTTTTTCTTTTGAATCTGACTTTGGTGAAGGTTGCTTCTATTTCCTCTTGAGATTCTTATGCTTTTTTCACATCTTTATTCACTACATCATATTTTCTTTCTCATCATAACTGCTCTTCCTTGATCTCTTGGATTGTGTTTGTGTTTGGTTTGTTTCTTGTTTCCACATCGGTCTTTCTGTTTCTCAGCAAGTCCCATTTGGGTTTTTCTTGAAACAAGTGCTTTGAAGTAGAAAACCCCTCCTGGCTTCTCTCTTGGCCGTTCTAGTCTCTCAGCCCCACTGAGCACCAGGAGACCAGCCCTGCCAGGTTCCCCTGCCCCGGGCACATCCTGCTCGCACGTGCCTTGTCAGTTTTTACTGCTTTCATTGGCCTCCAGACACCACTGTCTCCCTGATCCCTTTGGAGACCAGTGAAGCTGGACACCAGGTTCAGGACCTTCTGCCCAGGAAGGATGAGGGAAGGATTTATTCCCTCACGAGGTGAAGAGGTTCCCTGAGGACCCTGCTAGACTCAGGGCCCACGTGTTGTCAGTTCAGGGAAAGGAGGAAATTGAAGAGCTGGGCCAGAGTCTAGGATGGAAGATGATCATGGAGTCCAGGAACTGGCCCTCTCAGGTCCAAAGGCTCACTAGATGGTCTGACAATTGACTGGCTTTGTCATCACTGTGCAGGGACCTTCTAGTCATGCCAGGTTTGGGCCACATTGTCAAGAAGACCTTCATTGCCAAGTGGAATTTGTTGCTAGGCAGAGTGCTATATGCTGGGGGCACGAATATGAATAAAGTGGGTTCCCAACCCTCAAGAATCTCCCACTTTAAGGGGGGAGGCAGAAAATCATTCAGCCAGTATTTACCAAGTGCCTGCTGTGTACCTGCCCTGTTTCAGTTGCTGGCACTATGTTAGGGCCAAACTCGCACACTCTTCTTGTTCTGCTGGAATTTACAGTCTAGTGGGGACAAAGACAGATAGCTAGCCTGAGAACTGAAGGATAAGTAGGAGTTTGTAAGTCAAGGGCATTGGGAAGGGAGAAATAATTAGAATACACTGTAATAAATGCCATTTAGAGGCCTAGTGGGAGGGCCTGGGAGCCTGCAACTTGGGTGACCAAGAGGCAATGTGTGTAAGAATTCAGCGTTTACAGTAGAACACTTTTGTGTTCTCTATTAAGGCAACTAATTTTCCTTTTCTGTTTGGAAAGGTGATATGCTTGATCTTTTGAAATGGAGAACCCACCCAGACAAGATCACAGGCTGTCTCTCTAAATTAAAAGACATCGATGGCTCAGAGATAGTAAAGGTATACGCTATTTTGTTATCCCTCTCTTAGAAATTCATGGGATAAAGAATATTTAGAGGGGAAGGACAGAGGATATTTTATTTATGCTTTTACTTCTTTATCCAACAGTTTCTGCAAGATACACTGGATACCTTGTTTGGAATTTTAGATGAAAATTCCCAAAAATATGGGTCTAAAGTGTTTGATTCTTTGGTGAGTTTAAATTCACTTTAATTATATCTTAATTTTGTCTCTTAATTTTGACTTTCCTAAGGCTGTTTATAAATGTGCACATAATAGCATGAGCTTACTTGAAAAGAAACCTTCCCCCTCCCCTCTACCAAAAAAAAAATCTTGGTTTGTGTTCAGTTTTATAAAGCTCCATTTTTAAATTTTTTTTTTTAGGTTCACATAATAAATTTGCTGCAAGATAGCAAATTTCATCATTTTAAACCTGTAATGGACACTTATATTGAGAGTCATTTTGCTGGGGCACTTGCATACAGGTAAGGCCCTTTATCTTGTAATTGGTGTAGAAGTAGTTTCTTTTGAGCTTTTTAAAGCAGAACCAACTATACAGGAAAATTTAAAAGGGAGTGTAGGAAGAAATGAAGCACAACCACTGAAGTGTCTCTTGAGACAGTTTCTTCTTTCTCACCCACCTTATTTTAATGGCTGGAACTTAGTTTGATTAAAAGGGGGAAAAAAAGAACTTCCTGAATTCTATTCCTGAAACCTAAAATATAAGGTATTTTCTTCTTGTCTCTATTTCACTTGATATTCTTTAGTCTAAAATATCTGGTTATTTCACTTTGGCTGTCAAGAGCCCCATTTAATCACCACACTCCTTGATGATTCTAGATGTCTTTAAGAAAGAAATATGATGGAAAAACAATCTTTGCCATCGTACCATTTTTTTTTTTTTTTTTTTTTTTTCTTTTTGCGGTATGCGGGCCTCTCACTGTTGTGGCCTCTCCCGTTGCGGAGCACAGGCTCCGGATGCGCAGGCCCAGCGGCCATGGCTCACGGGCCCAGCCGCTCCGCGGCATATGGGATCCTCCCAGACTGGGGCACGAACCCGTATCCCCTGCATCGGCAGGCGGACTCTCAACCACTGCGCCACCAGGGAGGCCCCATCGTACCATTTTAAAGTCATTTGTTCATTCATCTGTTAATATTTACTGAGTGCCTGCTGCATACCAGGCACTATGCTTTGTGCTGATCATATGAAGACCTGGTCCCTGGCTGCAAGCAGTTCAGCCATTGGACTCTACCCTTTGTTACCAGCTGCCATTTTAACTGCTGGTCCTTTCCTGTCAGCTCAGATTATGCAAGCAAGGCTGAAAGTACATGAATAATGACATGCTTTAGCTGGTTCCTGTTTCCACGTAGCCCAGGTGATAGTTGCCAGAAGATGACAATGTCCCTCTTTCTGTCCTATCGTGACATCTTCCCGGTTTGGGGCCTTGCTTAAATACAGCCCTGAAATGTACCCCAAAGTTCTATCTCCACATTACACTGTTGTCATTGCTATTCTGCCAAAGTTTTTACCTTATACTTTAAGCATCTATGGGTATGTACATGCACAATCATCTATTCCCAGAGGTGTGTTTAAAGAGCACGGAATCAGGGTTTTCCCCATCTACGTATTGTATAAAAGATAGTAGGTAATCAATTAAGCGTTTGATCCCATTCCTTTGGGTACTCTCCACCATGGCCTGGTAAGATTTACGCCTCTGACGTTTAAATGAACGGAGTCATTTTTGCAAGACTTGACCCTCTGCCAACATGAGTTTTTCAGAGGGTGAAATGTAACAACAGGGATAGTTTTGAAATGTTGGCCCGACTTTGCCCCTTGGCCTAACAATTTGGGCTCTGGTGTGAGGTGGTCACCACCTCCGACTGAGACTGTCATTGGAAGGTAGAGAACGAGGGTGTAATTTCTAAATTTCAGGTTGGCCAGGAAGGCAGCTAATAAGTCCTAATAAGACAAATAAGGCCCGTGGAATCGTCTTGAGCTGTGGGTGGCCAGGAACTCACCGACAGATCATCTTCAAAATAGCAACTCCCAGCAGCATCTACCTACTGGCACATCCATGGATTCTCTCCCGACAGAAAAGAGGAGCATTTTTTAAAATTGCTCTGTTTCCTAGAAACCAAGAACTGACCAGTGTTAACGGTCACACAACTGCAATCTTGAGAATTTGGGGGGGGTGGAGGTTAATTCAAATTTTGTTTCTTAAAACCATGAGACTTGGGTTTTCTGGAAATTACTAAGGCATACTTTGACGGTAAGCCTCATTCTTCCATAGGTCAGAGAATTGGCTTGATAACTCCATGGGGGTGTGCTTGGAAATGGGGAGGTATTTATTACCTTCATCCCTCCCCACACCCCCTTTTGCCTCCAGCCGAATATTTCATCCAACTGTTTACGTAGTCGCTGGGGAGGAAATCCCAATTAGCAGTTGTCCGAGACTGACCATGACAGTCATATTCAGGCACTCCCTTGGCCAGAGTCCTTTTCTCAGATATGTGTGTTCACCCATTGGAAGCACTGCCAGAAACAGCAGGGCCGATGGAATATGTCCAGATTGAAAGGAATCTCACTGGGAGGAAGTGTTGTTTCTCTCTTCAGCTTCAGAAAAGGGGTAGTGATGTTGATATGCAGACTTTGTAAAATTATTATGTTATGGCAGTTGGACAGAAAAATGTGAGAACTGTTGGGAAATGAAGGCTCCTCATGATAAACATAAGCATTTGATTTGTTGGCATTTAATTGAGAATGAGAGCAATTCTACCTTCTGCACGTCTCCTTGTATTTTAGAGATCTCATCAAAGTGCTCAAGTGGTATGTGGACAGGATCACAGAAGCGGAGAGACAAGAGCACATCCAGGAGGTGTTGAAGGTAATGACACGCTGTCAATAACAGATCACAGTCTAACAGTGCTGTTGCGTGGTGATGCCTAAACGAATTGGTTTCCTCTACACAGACAGTAATTGGTGATGATGTATTACTGACATTCCAATTCAAGGATCTTAATCAGTTTATGGCTACTCCAGAGCTCATGAAATTTGAAAGGGACTTTGCCAGGCTTGCCCACTGGAATCTGCCTGGCATTGAATCCTTACTCCTCTGGGCTCTGAACACTTGAAGTCTAGGATTGGCAGGAGGAAGGGTTGAAAAGAAGAGAAGACCGCAGATGGGCAGTTAAGCTTAGAAGTTCCTGGCTCTTGCTTCCACCACCCTGACAGAGACCATCTGAGGGCCATTTGTCTTAAGAGAGGATAATAGGATGGCTTAGCAGGGATCACAGTGAGGAAACCTGAGGTTTTACTGGGTCTCATGGTTTAACACTGCCCATATCTCTGGGCCCTACGTGCTCAGTATATATGGAGATGTTGATACCTTACCTGCGAACATGTTTATAAAGAATATAGATTCTTAAAAGGATTGTCCAGTAACATCTCTGGCAGTCTTTTGATTTCTATAATTGAGTATACCCTATTTGATGTCAGTAGATAAAAGTAAACAGGTGTACATTTTAAAAAACAAGCATTTTACTCATTATAAATTTGTCATTTTGGGCCAATTGAAGGTAAAATGCAAGTGGCAAGAGTACCTACCAGCAAAGCAAAATAATTTTTGAAAAACAGACCACTGTCTCTTTGTTGATTAAATTTAAAAAATCATCTGAGGATCAGAAACATTTAATGCTCATACCTCTCAAGAATTACATAGAATTTAAAAATTATCTATACGTCTTCTCTCATTAGGCATCAGAGAAAAATGGCTCTTTCCCTACGAGTAAATACTGTTCAAAAATCTCACGGGGCCTTAGTATTTAAGTCAATATTTTAAAAGTCTAATGTTGTGCTATGGTTTTTGTGCTGTGTCATCGTCAAATAAATACCTTTGGTTTCCTTTGAAACTAACGTTTTAAAACTTTTGTTTTAAGGCCCAAGAATATATTTTTAAGTATATCGTTCAGTCTCGAAGGCTGTTTTCCCTCGCCACCGGGGGCCAGAATGAAGAAGAATTTCGCCGCTGCATTCAGGAGCTCCTCATGTCAGTCCGTTTTTTTCTTTCACAAGAAAGCAAAGGGTCTGGAGCATTATCTCAATCACAGGTAATCTTTTTTTCGTCTCTGCTGAATAGAGGAAAAATGAGTCCAATTTATTTATTTTTACACAGCCGCATAAGTGAATATTTTCTCCATCAGCAATCTGTAGCTCCAGCTTATATTTGTAGCTTAACTGACTTTGAATAGACTTTTAAAAAGTCCCTCAGCTTCCGAACGCCAGCAGAGCAGAAGTTAGGTTGCCTTTCCTCGGACTGTTCTCGCTCTGAATGTAGAGCCTGTTGGTTTGCACCAACCTCCATTCCAGTTTCTAGAACACATACTGATAGAGACACCCTGTCACTGTCAGCCAAGGGGAAGGAATTTCGCTGTAGCCAATCTGCTGCAGTTGTTTTCCCCAGGCCTTTTGCTGCTTTTTTTTTTTAGTTCCCCGACCAGGGATGGAACCCGAGCCCCGGCAGTGAGAGCGCCGAGTCCTAACCACTGGACCACCAGAGAACTCCCTTGTGCTGCATTTTAATCTGTGGACTTGAGACTCATTATATTGGTCTCAGCTAAATTGCGTGTTGTTTTGTCTTATTTAACTTGACGCTAATTGTCCTGGGATTGATCTGCTATGACCAGTGCTGAGCGGTTGCTGCCAAATTCTATGACCAGGAGTAGCTCCCCACGTTTTGTTTAAGAACAGGATCTATACACTTTCCAAATAGCGTGGCCTTGAACATGTGCCAAGAGATAATTCTGAATATCTTTCTCTATACTTTCTTAATCCTTCTTGTACACGTTTAATTCTAATAACTTGGTTTAATAACTTGTCAGATGGAGAAGCAACCTCTTTACTACCATTCCCTGGAGACTTGAGACTTATAATCACTGAGAGTTGGGGTATAAAATGGGAGATTAGGAGACAAAACTAGATCCCTAAGAGTATTGTAATTTGGTGTCATTTGACATTTGGAAGGCGTCATATATAATGGCAAAACACTAGAAATGTACCCCCCCCCCAATAATAGAGCCATGGTTTTCTGACTGTTTGGGGGCTATTCTTGTTACTTTCTTCTTTGCAGAGGTGGACTCATCTTCCATCTGGTTAAGGATACAGGCTCTTTTAATGTCATTTTGGCTTCTCTTGTCAATGGTACAGTCACTGCACGTTAGGAAACTTGCCAGAAGCCTCAGTGTTAAGTTGCCCACTAACCAGACCCTACTTATCAGCCATTGATATTTGAAAAGGATACTCTAACAGGTTAACATATATTCCTTTAGATCAAAGTTCTCAGAAGTTCACTACTTTTACAAAAGCTATTGAAAAGTTGAGTTTTCATTTTGAGATTTTTCTGAAACAAAACAAAACAAAACAAGCCTTTATCAGTTACAGGGATAAAACTTACTTAATCCATAACTGAAAAATATTCTCTTACTCTTAAGAGTAACTTTAAGTCATGGTTTCTTAATGAGATGCCTTTGTAGGGACTCAAGAGATTTTTCTCTTCTTTAAAGTTGGAGAAATATTCTTTTACCTTAGTTGTGTTTCCACCAAACCCTAGCAGTCACCCTGAGATGATTTCGGCTGCTGAGGTACAACCACAATATAGAGCAGCCTCCTTTTCTTTGTTTAACATACTGAACTCCAACTGCTCTTGATTCTCTAAGTTCTACCCCTCCATCAAGATAGTAAAACAGGGCTTCCCTGTTGGTGCAGTGGTTGAGAGTCTGCCTGCCGATGCAGGGGACACGGGTTCGTGCCCTGGTCCGGGGAGATCCCACATGCCGCGGAGCGGCTGGGCCCGTGAGCCATGGCCACTGAGCCTGCGCGTCCGGAGCCTGTGCTCCGCAACGGGAGAGGCCACAACAGTGAGAGGCCTGGGTACCGCAAAAAAAAAAAAAAAAAAAGATAGTAAAACAACTTTAGCACCTTCAAAGAATCATATTTGATTCTTCTTTTTTGGCCCTTAGCTTTTTATCAAGAGATGATATATAAAATGTGTAATGGTTTCTAAATATCTTTGTAAACTCTACTGAAGTCATTCTCTATTATTTTATGCAGTTTCCTATACTTGTAAATTTTGAAATGATAATTTTATTTACTTTGATGCTAAGAGAAAATTTATACAAAATAATGAAGGGGTTAGTTTTCTTCATTAAGCAATGAGGACTTTGTTCCTTTATGTTTGGGGAGAATGCTAAACACCTCTTCCCATTCCAAGTCCCCCTTTGACCCCACACCTTCTTAGCTCTCTCTTCCAAGAAGGAAGGTGTCACTAATCTGATTGATCCAATAGTTAGGTTTCTGTTGCTGCATAACAAATGACCACCATGGCTTTAGATAACACCCATTTATTAGCTCAAGTTCTGTAGGTTGGAAGGCTTGGTCAGGTCTTGGTCCTACAGCCAAAATCAAGGTGTTGGCTTTGATGGCTTATCTGGAGGCTCTGGGGAGGAATTCACTTTCTAGATCTTTCAGGCTTTTGACAGGCATCAGTTTCCTTGTGAGTGAGATTCCCATTTCCATGCTGGCTGTCAGCCAAGGGTGGGAGGAGGAGCTGGGTGCTCTCAGCTCCTAGAGGCCACTTGCATTCCCTTGTGTGTGGCCCCTCCATCCTCGAAGCCAGGCACAGTTTGTCAAATCCTTCTCATGCTTCAAATCTCTGAGTTCCCCCACCACGAGCCAGAGAAAACTTCTGCATGGGAACAGCATCAGGGGACAAAGTTCATGGAGATCATTTTAGAACTCTGCCTACCATGTCCAGAGCCATGGTTATCCACTGGTCCTTAAAGATTCTTGCCTGAAAGACAGAAACCCAGTATCCTTGCTCCATTTTGCATTTTTTCCATGTGGGCTACAACTCAGAGCAAATGCCATCTCCTGGAGGTAGAATAGCAGTCCCAGCAATCCTTCAGTTTGGATCAATGGATGGCTCCTCTATAGATCTGGCCATCCTGGTACTAGCAGGTTCATTTAGTACTCCTGGCCTAAGCCCAGCCTGTTAATGACTCTGTCCTTAGGAGCCCTGCCCTGGGCAGGACTGAAGGCTAAGTCAGCTATATACAGTGGATCTTGGTTTCCCATTCCAGGGACAGGTCTCTACCTTGGAAACCCCAAGAAAAGAGGAATGGCAGAAGGAGTTGAGGCCCAAGACCCTGCCCCAAGTTCCTATTAATTACCTTTCTCTATTTGCCTTGGCTACCAAGAAGGTCAAAACAAAATCATGTTTTTATTTTTATTTTCAGTAAAAATCTTTAGCTTAGATACCTATTACAACTGTCTTTCTGCCCTCATCACAACGTCCTTGTTCCTTTATCCTTTTTAATAATTGTATCTTACACTGAAAGCACATTCAAATACCTTTTTGAAATAAAGAGGTATAAATAAAGAATTGATGGATAAATTAAGGGATTCCTGAGGAAAGTCAGCTTAGGTGACTTTAGTGACCAGAAAGCTGGGCTCATTTTATTTTAATTTTTTTAAATTTCATCTGTATGACTCAGCTCTTTGCAGAGTGAAATGAAGGCTATATAAATACAGTCTTTACCAGGGAATATCAGATTATTAATTTTAAGTACATTCAAGAAAATCTATTATTTTTAAGAGTCAAGGGGAAAACATAGCTGTTGACCCCAGCACCTTAAGTATTCTGATGGTTCTGGCATCAAAAACAGGTCTTGGCTCTTCTACAATTTCTGCTGCTGCTATACAGGTAAATACAAAACTCCATGAATTTGAATTTGATTCTGTGTTTGAATCATCAGCACTTGTAGACTTGACCTACCTTCCCCTGGTGTCAGATCTCAGTGGTAAACCCACCAACTCTTGAATCTCATATTACAAAATGTGCCTCTTCCTTCACCAAGTGTTTGAGGCTGATCGACTTTTCTTTCCACTGCCCTCCTTTTGTGGAATTTTAAAAGGCTGAGTTTGTTTTGATGTACAATCCTAATAACACAGTTTTTATTTATTTTTTTTAAGTTTTATTTTTTATTTTTTTCAGAGACAATCATTGCTTTATTTGACTATTCTGAATTCCTGGTACATCACAAATACAATGAATTTGTTTAAAAATTGATTATTCAATATTTTTTAAATATTTATAATATAAAGTGGGGTTAAGTGTATTTTATTTGTTTTCTTTACCTTTTAAAGATCTTTATTGGAGTATAATTGCTTTACATTGTTGTGTGAGTTGCTGCTGTATAACAAAGTAAATCAGCTATATGTATACATATATCCCCATATCCCCTCCCTCTTTCATCTCCCTCCCACCCTCCCTATCCCACCCCTCTAGGTGGTCACAAAGCACCAAGCTGATCTCACGGTGCTATGCGGCTGCTTCCCATTAGCTATCTGTTTTACATTTGGTAGTGTATATACGTCCATGCCACTCTCTCACTTCGTCCCAGCTTACCCTTCCCTCTCCCCATGTCCACAAGTCCATTCTCTACCTCTGCATCTTTATTCCTGTCCTGCCTCTAGGTTCTTCAGAACCATTTTTTTTCCTTTTAGATTCCATATACATGTGTTAGCATACAGTATTTGTTTTTCTCTTCCTGACTTACTTCACTCTATGACAGACTCTAGGTCCATCCACCTCACTACAAATAACTCAATTTCATTTATTTTTATGGCTGAGTAATATTCCATTGTATATATGTGCCACATCTTCTTTATCCATTCATCTGTCGATGGACACTTAGGTTGCTTCCATGTCCTGGCTATTGTAAATAGTGCTGAAATGAACATTGGGGTACATGACTCTTTGAATTATGGTTTTCTCAGGATATATGCCCAGGAGTGGGATTGCTGGGTCATATGGTAGCTCTATTTTTAGTTTTCTAAGGAACCTCCATACTGTTCTCTACAGTGGTTGTATCAATTTACATTCCCACCAACAGAGCAAGAGGGTTCCCTTTTCTCCACACCCTCTCCAGCATTTATTGTTGGTAGATTTTTTGATGGTGGCCATTCTGACTGGTGTAAGGTGATACCTCATTTTAGTTTTGATTTGCATTTCTCTAATGATTAGTGATGTTGAGCATCCTTTCATGTGTTTGTTGGCAGTCTGTATATCTTCTTTGGAGAAATGTCTGTTTAGGTCTTCTGCCCATTTATGGATTGGGTGTTTGTTTTTTTTGATATTGAGCTGCATGAGCTGCTTGTATATTTTGGAGGTTAATACTTTGTCAGCTGCTTCGTTTGCAAATATTTTCTCCCATTCTGAGGGTGGTCTTTTCGTCTTGTTTATGATTTCCATTGCTGTGCAAAAGCTTTTAAGTTTCATTAGGTCCCATTTGTTTATTTTTGTTTTTATTTCCATTTCTCTAGGAGGTGGGTCAAAAAGGATCTTGCTGTGATTTATGTCATAGAGTGTTCTGCCTATATTTTCCTCTAAGAATTTTATATATGGTGTCTGACCTTACATTTAGGTCTTTAATCCATTTTGAGTTTATTATTGTGTATGGTGTTAGGGAGTGTTCTAAGTTCATTCTTTTACATGTAGCTGTCCAGTTTTCCCAACACCACTTATTGAAGAGGCTGTCTTTTCTCCATTGTATATTCTTGCTTCCTTTATCAAAGATAAGGTGTCTATATGTGTGTGGGTGTATCTCTGGTCTTTCTGTCCTGTTCCATTGATCTATATTGCTGTTTTTGGGCAAGTACCATATGTCTTGATTACTGTAGCTTTGTAGTATAGTCTGAAGTCAGGGAGCCTGATTCCTCCAGCTCCGTTTTTCTTTCTCAAGATCGCTTTGGCTCTTCGGGGTCTTTTGTGTTTCCATACAAATTGTGAAGTTTTCTGTTCTAGTTCTGTGAAAAATGCCATTGGTAGTTTTACAGGTTTACATTGGATCTGTAGATTGCTTTGGGTAGTGTAGTCATTTTCACAGTGTTGATTCTTCCTATCCAAGAACATGGTATATCTCTCCATCTGTTGGTATCATCTTTAATTTCTTTCATCAGTGTCTTATAGTTTTCTGCATACAGGTCTTTTGTCTCCTTAGGTAGGTTTATTCCTAGGTATTTTATTCTTTTTGTTCCAGTGGCAAATGGGAGTGTTTCCTTAATTTCTCTTTCAGATTTTTCATCATTAGTGTATAGGAGTGCAAGAGATTGCTATGCATTTATATTGTATCCTGCTACTTTACCAAATTCATTGATTAGCCGTAGTAGTTTTCTGGTAGCATCTTTAGGATTCTCTGTGTATAGTATCATGTCATCTGCAAACAGTGACAGTTTTACGTCTTCTTTTCCGATTTGGATTCCTTTTATTTCTTTTCTTCTCTGATTGCTGTGGTTAAAACTTCCAAAAGTATGTTGAAGAATAGTGGTGAGAGTCGGCAACTTTGTCTTGTTCCTGATCTTAGTGGAAATGGTTTCAGTTTTTCACCATTGAGAATGATGTTGGCTGTGAGTTTGTCATATATGGCCTTTATTTTGTTGAGATAAGTTCCTTCCATGCCTACTTTCTGGATAGTTTTTATCATACATGGGTATTGAATTTTGTCAAAAGCTTTTTCTGCATCTATTGAGATGATCATATGGTTTTTATCCTTCAATTTAAAATGGTGTATCACGTTGGTTGATTTGCGTATATTGAAGAATCCTTGCATTCCTGGGATAAACCCCACTTGATCATGGTGTATGATCCTTTTAATGTGCTGCTGGTTTCTGTTTGCTAGTATGTTGTTGAGGATTTTTGCATCTATGTTCATCAGTGATATTGGCCTGTAGTTTTCTTTTTTTGTGACATCTTTGTCTGGTTTTGGTATCAGGGTGATGGTGGCCTCATGGAATGAGTTTGGGAGTATTCCTCCCTCTGCTATATTTTGGAAGAGTTTGAGAAGGATAGGTTTTAGCTCTTCTCTAAATGTTTGTTAGTATTCGCCTGTGAATCCATCAGGTCCGGGGCTTTTGTTTGTTGGAAGATTTTTAATCACAGTTTCAGTTTCAGTGCTTGTGATTGGTCTGTTTATATTTTCTATTTCTTCCTGGTTCAATCTTGGAAGGTTTTGCTTTTCTAAGAATTTGTCCATTTCTTCCAGGTTGTCCATTTTATTGGCATGTAGTTGCTTGCAGTAATCTTTCATGATCCTTTGTATTTCTGCAGTGTCAGTTGTTACTTCTGCTTTTTCATTTCTAATTCTGTTGATTTGAATCTTCTCCCTTTTTTCTTCAGGGGTCTGACTAATGGTTTAGCAATTTTGTTTATCTTCTCAAAGAACCAGCTTTAATTTTATTGATGTTTGCTATCGTTACCTTCATTTCTTTTCCATTTATTCTTGATCTCATCTTTATGATGTCTTCCTTCTGCTAACTATGGGTATTTTTGTTCTTCTTTCTCTAATTGCTTTAGGTGTAAGGTTAGGTTGTTAATTTGAGATGTTTCTTGAGGTAGGATTGTATTACTATAAACTTCCCTCTTATAACTGCTTTAGCTGCATCCCATATGTTTTGGGCTGTCGTGTTTTCATTGTCATTTGTTTCTAGGTATTTTTAAATTTCCTCTTTGATTTCTTCTGTGATCTCTTGGTTATTTAGTAGTGTATTGTTTAGCTTCCATCTGTTTGTATCCTTTACAGTTTCTTCTCCTGTAATTGATATGTAGTCTCATAGCATTGTGGTCAGAAAAGATACTTGATATGATTTCAATTTTCTTAAATTTACCAAGGCTTGATTTGTGACCCAGCATATTATCTATCCTGGAGAATGTTCCATGAAAACTTGAGAAGAAAGTGTATTCTGTTGTTTTTGGATGGAATGTCGTTGTATATCAATTAAATCCATCTTGTTTAATGTATCATTTAAAGCTTGTGTTTCCTTCTTTATTTTCGCTTTAGTTGATCTGTCCATTGGTGGAAGTGGGGTGTTAAAGTCCCGTACTATTATTGTGTTACTTTCGATTTCCCCTTTTATGACTGTTAGCATTTGCCTTATGTATTGAGGTGCTCCTATGTTGGGTACATAAATATTTACAATTGTTATATTTTCTTCTTGGATTGATTCTATTTTAAAGTCTATTTTTTCTGATATGAGAATTGCTACTCCAGCTTTCTTTTGATTTCCATTTGCACAGAATATCTTTTTCCATCCCCTCACTTTCAGTCTGTATGTGTCCCTAGGACTGAAGTGGGTCTCTTATAGACAGCATATGTACAGGTCTTGTTTTTGTATCCATTCAGCCAGTAGATGTCTTTTGGTTGGAGCATTTAATCCATTTACATTTAATGTAATTATTGATATGTATGTTCTTATTACCATTTTCACAATTGTTTTGGTTTTGTTATCGTAGGTCTTTTCCTTCTCTTGTGTTTCCTGCCTAGAGAAGTTCCTTTAACATTTGTTGTAAAGCTGGTTTGGTAGTGCTGAATTCTCTTAGCTTTTGCTTGTCTGTAAAGATTTTAATTTCTTTGTCGAATCTGAATGAGATCCTTGCTGTGTAGAGCAATCTTGGTTGTAGGTTTTTCCCTTTCATCACTTTAAATATGCCCTGCCACTCCCTTCTGGCGTGCAGAGTTTCTGCTGAAAGATCAGCTGTTAACCTTATGGAGATACCCTTGTATGTTATTTGTTGTTTTTCCCTTGCTGCTTTCAATATTTTTTCTTTGTATGTAATTTTTGATAATTTGATTAGTATGTGTCTTGGCATGTTTCTCTTTGGATTTATCCTGTATGGGAGTCTGCACATCCTGGACTTGATTGACTATTTCCTTTCCCATATTAGGGAAGTTTTCAACTATAATCTCTTCAAATATTTTCTCAGTCCCTTTCTTTTTCTCTTCTTCTTTTGGTACCCCTATAATTCAAATGTTGGTGCATTTAATGTTGTCCCAGAAGTCTCTGAGACTGTCCTCAATTCTTTTCATCCTTTTTTCTTTATTCTGCTCTATGGTAGTTATTCCTAGTATTTAATCTTCCAGGTCACTTATTCGTTCTTCTGCCTCAGTTTTTCTGCTATTGATTCCTTCTAGAGAATTTTTAATTTCATTTCTTTTGTTGTTTATCATTGTTTGTTTGCTGTTTAGTTCTTCTAGGTGCTTGTTAAACATTTCTTGTATTTTCTCCATTCTATTTCCAAGATTCTGGATCATCTTTACTATCATTACTCTGAATTCTTTTTTAGGTAGACTGCCCATTTCCTCTTCATTTATTTGGTCTGGTGGGTTTTTACCTTGGTCCTTCATCTGCTGCATATTTCTCTGTCTTCTCATTTTGCTTAACTTACTGTGTTTGGGGTCTCCTTTTTGCAGGCTGCAGGTTTTTAGTTCCCGTTGTTTTTGGTGTCTGCCCTCAGTGGATAAGGTTCGTTCAGTGGGTTGTCTAGGCTTCCTGGTGGAAGGGACTGGTGCCTGTGTTCTGGTGGATGAGGCTGGGTCTTGTCTTTCTGTTGGGCAGGACTGCGTTCAGTGATGTGTTTTGGGGTGTCTGTGAACTTATTATGATTTTAGGCAGCCTCTCTGCTAATGGCTGGGGTTGCGTTCCTGTCTTGCTAGTTGTTTGCCATGGGCTGTCCAGCAGTGGAGCTTGCTGGTCGTTGAGTGGAGCTGGGTCTTAGCATTGAGACAGACATCTCTGGGAGAGCTTTTGCCGATTGATATTATGTGGCGCTGGGAGATCTCTGGTGGTCCAATGTCCTGAACTCAGCTCTTCCACCTCAGAGGGTCAGGCCTGACACCCAGCCATAGCACCAAGACCCTGTCAGCCACATACCCAGGTACATGGGTAGTTTCTTGCCTTTTTGGAAGCCTAAGGTCTTCTGCCAGCATTCAGTAGGTGTTCTTTAGTAGTTGTTCCACATGTAAATGTATTTTTCATGTGTTTGTGGGGAGGAAAGTGGTCTCCTTGTCTTACTCCTCTGCCATCTGGAAGGTCTTCTCCTAGCCCAGTTTTTAAAGTATGCCCCTCAGGGTTTGATGTTAGCATATTTTTTTCCCCTTAAAATATAATTATCAGGTTTCTTTACTTATATAAAGAATACAGACAGTTCTGGGTTTTCAGTATATCTTGAAGAAACCTAAGGGGTTTTTCTAATGATCTTTTTGTTTTACAGGTGATGAAACTGAAACCTACAGGGTTAAAAAGATTTGTCCAAGGTCACAGAGTTTATTAGAAGCCAAACTAGTCCTACATATAATATAGGTCTTCTGATGCCTTCTGATGTCCTATGTTTTTTTCTTTAATCATAAATTGAGTGCTTTAGAGAATTAATGTGTTTGGCTTCTTAAAAGTAAATGAGATTTAAATGAGCACTTCAGAAAGCTTATCCAAAAAGAATGAAACATAAATAATTACAATCCAGGTCTTAGTTGAGCATTCTTTCCATTTGATCATGCTGCATTCTGCTGATTCTCTGGGCATTTTGTCCATCATCTTGCTAATGTCAGTAGTTTTACAGAATTTCCCAGTTTTTACTATGTTGTACCTTTACATATTTTGAAAAATTGCTCTATTTTGGTACACTTTTTTTTTTTTCTAAATTTTGCCTTTTAACCTTTTTAGTCTTTTTAGTTTCGGTACCAGAAACATTTTACATTCATTTTTCTACCATTCAAAAATATTTGTCACGATCTTAAACTCACTGACATTTTATAGCTGATTTCTCAGGTCATATCTGGGAATTGATTTAAATTTCATTTCTTTAAGGCTGTGTTTCTGAGCTCCTTCCCAGCTGTGTACTCAGAGCTGTTGAAGCTCTTTGATGTCCGGGAAGTGGCCAACTTGGTACAGGACACCCTGGGCAGTCTGCCAACCATCGTGCACGTGGATGACGCCCTGCAAGCAGTTAAACTGCAGTGCATTGGCAAAACCGTGGAAAGCCAGCTGTATACCAACCCAGGTAAGGTGCTGGGTCTCTTGGATGAAACAGTGTCTCTAGAAAGCCATTATTTACATTTTGTCATTATAGGTCAGCAGAAGCAATTAAAAAGGAAACTAAAGGGCTTCCCTGGTGGCGCAGTGGTTGAGAGTCCGCCTGTTGATGCAGGGGACACAGGTTCGTGCCCCGGTCCGTGAAGATCCCACATGCCACGGAGCGGCTGGGCCCGTGAGCCACGGCCGCTGAGCCTGCGTGTCCGGAGCCTGTGCTCCGCAACGGGAGAGGCCACAACAGGGAGAGGCCCACGTACCACAAAAAAAAAAAAAAAAAAGGAAACTAAAAACTACTTTCTCAAAAGCATTGTTTATTTGGATGGTAGAATAAGTTTATTAAAGAGTCAGATACAAAAGTATGGCTCTTTAAACTTTATTTCTAGAAAGAATGAAAACTCTAATGATTAAATTATTAATTCTAATCATAAGTTGTAGTGTAGGGCATGCTTTTTCCCTTGCTCTAGATTTTTTTTTTTAACATTCAACAAAATTTAACATTTTTCTTTCAGAGATGCTTACAGGGACCTGCTATGATCTTTGTTTATTCGTCTCTTTTGTCCTTAAAAGTTTTCCATCAATTTGTATTCTGAAACTGGTGAAAGTTTCAGTGTACTGTCATTTTTATTTTATCCTAATAGCAAGTGACTAATTACTAAATTGATTTTGTCATAATATCTATTGTTAAATCCCATTGCCTCTTGTTTTCTTCTGGTTTTTTTCTGAAAAAAATAATAAAATACCAGTCTCATTTTAAAGTTTAAGAAGTTTCTGTTATTATCATGGAATCAAAAACTTTTAGAAATTCTTCTGAGAATTATGTTTTGACATGAATGCAGATATGTGTGTATAGTGCAGTATTTTTGAAATGGTGTTTAAAATATATTTAATAAACCTTTTTTTACATTATTTTATCCTAAAACATTTTAAACATAGAAACAAGAATAGAGCATAATATGAGTAAATCATTAACAGATCTCAGCAATATCAGATATTTTGCTCTAGGTCTTTTAAGAGATTTGTCATTATAGAAATATTCAGGCCCTCTTGTATATATTCGCTTCCTTCATAGAAGTTTCCACTATCAGAGATTCCATTTCTATCTTCTATGCCTTTATTCTGTAGCTATAAAAACATTTTTTAACCTCTTGAAAATTTTTTCATCTTTTAGTCTTTATATGATGACATTATGTTGAATGTCATTAAGTAGAGTGCTTCTTTCTGACTAATATTACACTTTTATATTTATCCATGCTACTAGATATAGCTGTAGTTCTTTTTTACTCTTGTATAGTATTCCACTGAATATAGATAGATAGATAGATAGATAGATAGATAGATAGATAGATAATGGTTAATTTATTTTTTCTCCTGTTGATAGACTGTTAGTATGTTTCTGATTTTTTTTCTGAAATAAACAATGCTTCAATCAACATGAAAGAAAGTTCAACCTTCTGATTTTTCCACATAAAAACACATCTCATCCTGGAAAAAAGATGTTTCTCATGGTAGTTTTCAAACTCTATCCCTGAGAGCCCTAGAGGTTCTGCTTCAGTGGTTAGGGCTTCCTCCAGGGTTAAGAAAAGGTGGTGTGAAGTGGAAGGGGTTAAGGTCCAGACCAGGCATCCCAATTTGACTAGACTTTCAATTTTTTTTTATCAAACTGAGAAGAGTTCATTCCCCTCTCAGAAGAATAGTCGATTTTTACCATATTTCTCCCTCACAGGCCAGATAATTCTTTGTTAGGTTAAAATCTGACACCAAAAGAGCAACACAGGTAATGAAAACTGTTTTCAAATATAAGGAAATTATCTGGGGCGATTGTGTTCATTATTTGCCCCTGGGAGATGTGTTCTGTCTGTGGACTCAGTTTCTTATTGATTACTGATGCTCAGGAGGTGGTAGAGAAATCAGAACTTAGGAGAAACAAAAAGTAGCTGCTACAAGCCGGAAGAAAAGATACCAGCTCTCTGTGGGAGGTGATGAGATTATTTACTGGGGCCAGGATAGAGGGACTCTAGAGACCAAGGATGTGTGGACCCTGGAGGGTCTGTTCTTGTGATCTGAAGGAGAGGGTCAGAGCCAGTGCTGGGACTTAGTGATGGTGACACTGGTGTGGAGGAGGAAGGGGAGGTGGGGGAACCTGCCTCTGATGATATGTGGGACAGTCACCATAGAGGATAATTATGGGGAAGCATAAACTTTTGGGAAGCAAAGCAGCTCCCGATCAATGGAACACTTAGAAGCATGTGCAGATGCTAGTAAGAGGGTCGACTTCTGTCAGTGCCCCAGGAAGATAGAATTAGCTTGCTGTTTAGTGACTCACTACTGAGGAAAATAGACCGTCATCATGTATAAATGGCAGGGCACATCTGGAAGGAGACCATCTTCATGGAGAAAAACAGCAGGCATTTCTGAGAGCCTTCCAAGGCTCAAACTACCCTCTATTTAAGTCACATGGGACCCAGCAATAGTGTTAGCAAACCTAGAAAGTATTTCTAGTGGCTGAAATTCTAAGTCAGAAACTGTGGACTTGGGGGATAGATGGAGCACATCTGTGTTGTCTGGTTGAAAGATGAGATACTGGAGGCAAAGATGTGCAATGCAAATCATTGGCTCTGTAGACCGTGTCAAAGAACCAGGTAGGAGGTCTTGGCTGGTGGTTAAGAGGAGAGTGTGAACCCTACAAGGGCCATGGCAAATCTCACAAAAATAAGCAGATTCTGTCTAATTGGAAGAAGAAGAGGGACAATATAAAACTGTAACTAAGGGCATTGTGTGGATACAGAGAACCATAGTAAGAGAGGCTCTGGTAGAGAACAACAGGTAAAGGGATTAAGTCTAATACATTTGACGTCTACTTAAAAAAAAAAAAGTACACACACTTCTTAAAACAAGGAAAGGAGTTTTTAAAGGGAGTTTGGAATTTGGTTGCCCCAGTTTTATCTTATTTCCCCCAAAATACCTATAACCAAATGACAGAGAATGGGTAAATATTACCTAGGAAGCATAACCAAAAAAAAAGAATAGCATCACCAAAATATGGTGAAATCAGACTCGTGTTTTACATATAGTTTTGGCCTCTTAGTTTCCTATTGATGCTACAACAACTACCACAAACTTAGTGGATTAATGTAACTCAAATTTCTTATGTTACATGTCTGTAGGGCAGAAGTCCAAAATGCTTCTCACTGGGCCAAAATCAGGGTGTCAACAGAGTGACATTCCTTTGTATAGTGTCTAGAGGATAATTCGTTTTCTTGCCTTTTACAGCTTCTAGAGGCCACCTACCTGCATTCCTTGCTTTGTGGCCCCCTCCTTCATCTTTAAAGCCAGCAGTGTAGCGTCTTCACATCTCCCTCTGACTCTGTCTAGCTGCTTTCACTTGTAAGGACCCCTATGTTTACATGGTGCCCACCTGGATAATCTCCCTATCTCTACATCCTTAATTTAATCATTTCTGCAAAATCTCTTTCATCTAACATATTCTTTTCACATAACATATTCACAGGTTCTGAGAATTAAGATGTAGATATCTTTGGGGGCAACTGTTTATTCTGCCTACTACATATGGGTAAAACAAACAGTTCAGAAGCAGTGTGATGGCGTAGAAGGTCAAAAACACTCAGAAGTCTATGAATTTTATTTACTTATTGAAAGTAAAATAAATGGAACACGAAGTGCTGCAGTCATGCAAGTACACACATCTTGGCCAGATGGAAGTTACAAATGACACTTTTCTGCTTAAAATTATAAATCTGAACAGGGCAAAATAAAGTAGGGATAAGTATGTTACAGGGTATCAACTGGCTATGTATTCAGCTGAAGACAAAGTACTTAATTCTTGACTGCCTTAATGACAGTTCCATTTCTCAGAGCATTGTGTATGGCAAAGATAATTGCTACTCTGAGCTGAATTCTGATCAGCAAAGATGAACTGGTTAGTGATAGAGTAGTGAGAAGAATCTGAGAAAGTGATCTTATTTTCTGGGGGTTCATATTAGCTAGAAAGGCATGTGGAGCACAATTGGCCCACACTTTAAGAAAATAAATTTCAAAACATTTTGGAGAACAAGACGGTAGATGTTACAAGCCCCTAGGAGAGAGAGAAAGTTCTGAAAGTTGGCTTTGTACTAGAATCCTATATTAGGGTTCTGCAGAGAAGCAGACCCAATAGTGTATGTTTGTGTGCGTGTGTGTATGTATGTGTAAGGAGATTTATTATAAGGAATTGCCCCATGTGCTTATGGAGGCTGAGAAGTTCCAAAGTCTGCAGTTGGCAAGCTGGAGATTCAAGAAAGCAGATGGTGTCGTTCCAGTCTGAGTCCCAAGGCCTGAAAACCAGGAGAGGTGATTGTATAAATTCCAGTCTAAATCTGAAAGCAGGAGAAGATGGACTTCTTAGCTGAATGACAGGCAGAGAGAGTAAACCCTCCCTTACTCCACCTTTCCTTGTATTCAGGGCTTCAACGGATTAGGTGAGGCCCACCCACATTGGGGAGGACAATCTGCTTACTTTGTCTACCAAATCACATGTTATTCTCATCCAGAAACACTCACACAGACACACCCAAGATAATGTTTAACCAAATATCTGGGCTCTCATGGCACAGTCCAACTGACATATAAAAGTAACCATCACAAATCCCAAGGAGAAAAAAAGTGGAGGAGACACACAAAGGAAGCAGCATGGCTGCAGAATACCTCTAGTTGAGCTTAGATTAGAAATTAATACATACAGAATACAAGGTCAGCACCACAGAAGGGAATGAAAAAAGCGATAGGAAGGTTCAAGCCATCTTGAGTTAAGGGCCAAGGGGCAGCCTCAGGGCTGGAGGCATTCCACAGCCAGGCAGGACTGAGTCAACCCCTTTGAGCTGTACCCTCAAGGTGAGAGTCTAGGGCATCTGGCCAGACCTGAAAGACTTAGCTCAGATTTGGAATTTAAGCAAGTTGTTATTTGATGTCTAAATCATGTGGGGTCCAGTCAGACATACTTAAGGTATAAAAGTTGAACAACTGACTTTTTCCTCTTTCCCCACAATTCTATTCTTCCTGTTTTTTGAAGGCCAGGAAAAGGTCTCAATGATGTTGGAGAAGACAGCTTTAGCAATGGCAAAAAGAGTAGATTTGAAGTATAGAGGTTGGGGCAGGGAACTGTGGAGAGCGGGAGCAGAGGGATGGTTTGAGCAATGGGGGTGAGAGGGCAGGTGCTGAGTCTTCTCAGACAGCAAGGTCAGGCTCTGGGGGACTGTGGTTTTGCATCACATTTGCACTGGGCTCCATTGCTTGTCACTTGAATTGTTCAGCAGAGGTCTGTAGTCATTGCTGAGCTATTTGCTTGCTAAGAAAAAGTCATATACATTTCTACTTTGGGATAATTGAGCAGTTTATCAGGCAAACCTCAGCACAGATAATAGAGGTGAGGATAAGTGCACTGAGTGTGTAATGACGAGAAACATGACGGTGCTACTTTCTTTTCCTACAAAATAAAGAATCAGATTTCTTAGGGTAGGGATTTCTTAAGAAAGCATCCAAAAGTCATTTTTTTTCCTTTTCACCAGAAACTTCTCGGTCCCTGTTAGCTCTTTTGTGGATTTGATACAAGGTTGCAATGAAAGTAAAGGAGAGAGGGAGGAAGGTGGACTATTAGACTATTCTTACAGTTTATTCTGGGAATGAATGCCTCCACCTCCCCATTCCACCTCCCATTTTAGGCCATAATATAAAGGAAGGATGTGTGATGGTTTATCTATTAATTTGACAACTTTAAGAAGGAAATATTACTACAGTTGACGGGTGCCTGGTAGCTTTTATTTCTTAGAACTATAGTTAAAGCATAGTTGAGTATTGACTTCTCTGTCACTGCAAGTGATTAAATTTCTTTCACTTTTGAAAATGCCATTTGCTTAAAGCTTTTCTATTAGCCAGAGCTTGTGCTGTAGTAGATGGGCCTTATAAAGATGAGCAGAGTTGCATGAATAAGGGCTGCTCTTTTTCCCTAGAAGTAGAATGATAATGCAGGACCACTGGAAGAAGTGTAAAGACCTTAGTTTTTTTTTTTTTTTTTTTTTTTAAATAAATTTATTTATTTATTTATTTGGCTGTGTTGGGTCTTCATTTCTGTGCGAGGGCCTTCTCTAGCTGCGGCGAGCGGGGGCCACTCTTCATCGTGGTGCGCTGGCCTCTCACTGTCGTGGCCTCTCCCGTTGCGGAGCACGCGCAGGCTCAGTAGCTGTGGCTCACAGGCCCAGTTGCTCCGTCGCATGTGGGATCTTCCCAGATCAGGGCTTGAACCCGCGTCCCCTGCATTGGCAGGCAGACTCTCAACCACTGCGCCACCAGGGAAGCCCAGACCTTAGTTTTTTTAATGTAGATTTCATGTTGGTTAGCCAATATAAAAATAGTTTTGTTTTGTTTTTTTGAAAAATCCCCTGAGACCTCAAGAAAGCCTTTGTTAAAATATCTTTAGTGTTTTGCCCCCTCTAGTCTCAATTCCTTCATCCACTCCCTCCTCACTGCCCTTATCTGTGTTTTCCCCCAGGTCCCCTTGCTCAAAGTGGAAAAACTTAGGAGCGAAGGCCTTTCTGGGTGGCCTCCACCATCAGGGAGCTCTGAAAGCACTTGCTGAGAGTTTCGTAGTTTTCATAGTTGTTCAGTCTCTATTCTTGGCTTTTATTAAAGATATGCACACATAAAAATTTTAAGGTGTATATATTAGTTAAAACCATGTTAAAGTGCAGGTTCTTAAAGAAGTACTTAGAAAAGGGCTTCTTTGGAAAAGGATTTCCACATCTTTCCCTAGAAGAGAAAAAGATAAAATTAGGAGTTTTAGGTAATGCGCCACTCTGAACATAGAACTTAAAATGAAAAATATGCATCACCAAAATCGTAGCCGACCCTAAGTTTTATCTGTGGCGTTTGAAAATAAAGGTAAATGTACATATTTTGGGCTACTCACCATCCAATTTCAACTTTGTTCTCTGACCTTATTTCTGATCTCTTCAATACTGATTGAATGAACAAGCACGTTTCTGGGGAAAGGGTGAACCCCTATCTTTTCATTTCTTATCTGTCACTCAATCACATATGCACAGATTTCCGGGGTGGCGGGGAGTGGAGCCGGGATGTGTGTCTTGTTTCCAGTGCCACAAGTAGCTGCCGTGGTTTGCGTTGAAGTATGGTGTTAGGAATAGCTGCTTTCTCCTGGGCACCCAGGGCGAGTGCCAGCACGTGGAGTCACTGCACACTGGATTGTGATAATGTGATGTGCAACCTACTTACTTCCCATTTAAGCTGGGTTAAAATACGAACGCAGGGCTTCCCTGGTGGTGCAGTGGTTGAGAGTCCGCCTGCCGATGCAGGGGACACGGGTTCGTGCCCCGGTCCGGGAAGATCCCACATGTCGCGGAGCGGCTGGGCCCGTGAGCCATGGCCGCTGAGCCTGCGCGTCCGGAGCCTGTGCTCCGCAACGGGAGAGGCCACAACAGTGAGAGGCCCACATACTGCAAAAAAAAAAAAAAAAAAAAAACCACGAACACAGAAATGTCAGGTCCATTTCAGTTGCCCGTCAGATCCAGTAGAACTCATGGTGTAGCTCATTCATTCATTCAACAAATGTTTATTGTGAGCAGACCCCATTCCAGGTATTGTTATAAGTAATGTAGCAAATTACAATACAGTCTGTGTGGCAACACTCTCCACCTAGAGACCTCAGAGTCGTTCCTGAAGCCCTCTTCTCCCTTTGTCCTTCATCTCCACCTACCACCACCACTGCTCTTGGGCCTCCACAGCGTCTCCCATGCCCAGCCATTTCTCCCCTCCCCAGCTCCCACCTCTCCATACAAACTGCCACCTGCTCTGACCTGCCTCAGTGGTTTCTATACTTTTCCCCCATATCTCCCTTCTCCTGTCCACCTGTGTAGCCATAGTTCCCTTTCAGAAACTCATACCAGATGATGTCACTCCCACCCAGTTCCTTTATTCACATCCCAGTTGTTATATTCTGTTTCGAGGGCACACTCCAGGCCTTGTGATCTGGCCCAGCCCACCTGCCTGGTTCCATCTCCATATTTCTTCACTCTGCTTGGAACCCACTTTCTCCTCTTCCTTTCTGAGCCTAGTTGACCCCCATGCACACCCTTCAGGGCTCAGATGAACTCTCATTTCTCCAGAAATCTTCTATCTGCCTCGCCCACCCCATTATTACTCTCATTCTTTGGCTTTTTACTTGGATAACCTAACACATCTGTAATAACGAAAGAATTGGTGATTTAGTTGTTTAATGTCTGTCTCCCACCCGCATCCCAGAAGGAAAGCCTCAGAGAGCAGGGGCTATATTTATCTTGATGATAGTTCTATCTTAGCTTCTGTAACAGTGCCTGGTACATAATAGTTGCTTGATAAATGTTTCGTGAATACTAGGTACTGGATCATGGCTAGGGATCAGGATGGAGCAGCAATAGCTATTGAGTAAATGATGTGCATTAAAGAAGGAAAGTTTTATTACAAAAGCAACTTTTGAGCTAAGGTTGAGCATGAACATGACAACAGAATAGTGTTCAGTGCTGGAGTCCCAGACCACGAGCAGAGCACAGTTGACAAAAGTAAAAAGTACACCTGAGGCCAGACCTCCTTGTGCTGGTAGCCCTGTGGCAGGCATTAAAAGAAATACGAGACTTCTAACCTCACTCCCAAAAGAAATCAAGAAATCACTGAGAGAAGACAGGCGCACACAGATAAAGGCACTTTACCACTGATGGATACTTTGCATTCCTTAGGATTTTGCTTTAGGTGAGGGGTGTGGGAGGGGATTGAACCCACTGAGTAAGAATCACACAGAGATCATCCTTAGCCCTGTATTTTGTTTTCTTCTGTGATCCTGACTTTGTCTGCATGGCATGTAGCCCCTAAGTCATCTGTGATCCTTTCCATTCTGATTGTTGTCTGTCCTCTAATGTCTGAAGGGCTTGTTTGCAGGTTTTGTTGCTCTCTGTAACATTGGCAGTTCAATTCCTGGTGGCTTTGATGACAAAGACCTAACCCAGCTCTGATTTCAGGGTTTCCTGTGCGGCTGGTGCTTCCCTGCAGCCAGCAGCTCTGATACATGCAAAGCTGTGCCACAGCTTGACCTCTTGCCCACCTGGTTTACCATCTCCCCGTCCTGAGGCTGCCACAGAGCAGCTGCTTAGGTGTCCTTGCTGATGTCCAGCCCACGCTGGGATAGTTTGTGGAGAATGGCCAGCAACCCTGCATGCCACCAGAGGACTCACAGACCTCACTCCCGTGGGGACAGATGACTACAGGGATTGTTGTCTAAAGCTTTGTTGATAGAGGAGGCAAAGATGATGACTTTCCTCGAAATCAACCACAAGGAGGAAATTCGTCAGCATTTTTTAGCTGCTTCTCCTCCTTCCTAGCCCCACACCCACTGGAAATTGCTATCAGGAGCTGGCTTTATCCACTCAAGTGTGTACAGGCAAAACAAAAAGTAAGACACAAGGGGCTTCCCTGGTGGCACAGTGGTTGAGAATCTGCCTGCCAATGCAGGGGACACGGGTTCGAGCCCTGGTCTGGGAAGATCCCACATGCCGTGGAGCAACTGGACCCATAAGCCACAACTACTGAGCCTGCGTTTCTGGAACCTGTGCTCCGCAGCAAGAGAGGCCACGATAATGAGAGGCCCGCACACAGCAGTGAAGAGTGGCCCCCCTGCTCGCTGCAACTAGAGAAAGCCCTCGCACAGAAACGAAGACCCAACACAGCCAAAGATTTAAAAAATTTTAAAAAAAAAGAAAAAGTAAGACACAATACAGTGAGCTTTATATGAGATACATAATATGAGTGTTTTGACCCTTTCAAGGATAGAACCTGTATAACGGATACTGTTGTTAAATGTTTAGGAAGTTAGTGTTTGTTCAGCTATGGGTTTTCTTTTTTCTTTTTTTAATTAATTAATTTGGGGGGGGTGCGTTGGGTCTTCGTTGCTGCACTCAGGCTTTCTCTAGTTGCAGCGAGCCGGGGCTACTCTTCAGTGTGGTGTGCGGGCTTCTCATTGCGGTGGCTTCTCTTGCTGTGGAGCACGGGCTCTAGGAACGCGGGCTCAGTAGTTGTGGCTCACGGGCTCTAGAGCACAGGCTCAGTAGTTGTGGCGCACGGGCTTAGTCGCTCCGTGGCATGTGGGATCTTCCCAGACCAGGGCTCAAACCCTTGTCCCCGGCATTGGCACACGGATTCTTAACCACTGCTCCACCAGAGAAGTCCCTTCTTTTTCCTTTGAGGCTTCTTGATGAATCCAGGTATTTTCTTTTAAAGGTAAGCATTAGCATTTTAACCAGTCAGCTTGTTTGGCATTTACCCATCCATTCTATCCTGTGCATTGGCTGATATTGCCCTACTAATGGAGAAGGAGCAAATCTACACACCACACATGAATTATTTGTCTACCTTACTTACTTTTTTGGCAGTAGAGATTTTCTTAACAGTTGGCTGCAAATTGGATTTTTAGAAATCAAATCCCACTGGCTGCAAGAACATATCAGATAAGCTTTATCTTCCTTTCTAATTAAGCATCACTAGACAGTGACTCCTGTTATTTAAGCTTTCAGTTTCCTTTTCTTGGCTCTTTTTCTCAAGTAATTGATTTGTAAATAAGTATTTAAGTTCCCCGGTCACGCTTCCTGTTGAAAGGAAGCCTGCAATGAATTATTTTACAAGTTTGGGTTTTAATACTCGGTGTTCGTTTTCTTAAAGTGAACTGTGCCTGTGCCTTATGTGGTTTGTTTTGATGGTGAACCTAAGGCCATACCTCCTTGTGTTGGTAGCCTGGTGACAGGTGTTAAAAGAAATATGAGACTTCTAACCTCACTCCTAAAAGAAATAAAGACAGTAAGAGAAGTCAGGCAAACGCTGATGAAGGCACTTTCCGAATCGTGAATACTTTGTTTGCATTTCTTATGATTTTCATTAGGATACAGGGTCATATACTTTTTCACCTATGGATATACCTTGTTTTATTGTCTAGGAATCCAGTGCATTGTTAAACTGAGTGGGTGAAATTGGCCATCCTTGCCTTATTTTTGAGCTTAAGGAGAAAGCATTCATTCAGTCTTCTACTATTATTATGTTAGCTAATGGCAGGCATTTCATTAATGCCCTTTATCAATTTGAGAAAATTACCTTCTATTCTTATCTTCCTGACAGCTTTTATCATTAATGGATGCTGAATTTTGCATTTTTCCTACATCTACTGCTAATATGGTGAATTACATTGATTGATTGACTTTCAAATGTTAAATCAATTTGCATTCCCAGGATAAATCCTATTTAATCATTGTGTGTGTGTGTGTGTGTGTGTGTGTTATGTTAAAATTTTATAAGGATTTTTGCACCTGTGTTGATGAGAAATGTCAAATCTGTAGTTTTGTCTTGTAATGTCTTTGGCTAATTTCGGCATAGATAGTGTTGGCCTCATAAAATGAGTTAGTTGTATCCCATGTTTATTCTATTTTCTGGGAGGATTTGTGTAGACTTGATACTCTTTCTTCCAATAAGTGCTTCATAGAATTCATAGAAGCCACCTGAGTCTAGAATTCTCCTTGTAGGCTCTTAACAGCAAGTTCAGTTTCTTTAATAGGTATAGAGTTATTTAGATTATCCACTTTTCCTTTAATGAGTGAAGTGGAATTGTAATTTATGCAAACTCTTTATAAGACACCTGGTTTTTTATAAACCAAAATTAATCCATTTGAATTGTTGCACAGATGACATCTTTTAGAAAATCAAGCAGAGCAGGACAGGGGCTGGGGCATTTGTAAGTACACATCTCGTAAATAATATGCCCATTATTGGCCCCTGGTAGGCACTTATTTTGTGCTCATGACATCATGTTGAAAAATAAACCTTCAGGACAATAAGCGTATTCACTGTTACTTTTTCAAAAGATTGAAATATATACTGCATAAGTCAATTTTTAGATTACTGTCGCCTTACTATTTCAAATACTAATGCCAAGTTAGAGATCGAGATAAGACTTCCATTTAAGGGAGAATTGACACATGTGTTTATTATTCGCAGATTGACTCACTGAAACTTATTTGTAGCCCCCGAATCAGTACTGTGGCACTTTTATATTCATTCATGGGCACGCGCAGATTGGTGAGCACTTGGAGTTCCAGGATGCACACATTCCCAGCTGAGGTCGAGCAAGACGATGCTGTGCTTCCATTTCCACTCATGTGGGGATGAGCAGAGGGCAGAGGCAGCAGAGGGCAGGAAGCTCCAGCTCTGGGGCCAGTTTAATTCCCAGTTTAATAACAGTTTATCCCTGTTAGTGCGGCTCCCTCAGGCAGGTCACTTCACACTTCTGAACCTCATTTTCTCTTTTGTAAAATAAAGAAAATAGAATCTACCTTGATGAGTTGATTTTAGGATTTCAGATTGTAATCTCTGTGAGGTATGCACAAGTACCTATATATTTCTCCTAGGAGAAATTATTCCCTTTTTGCCATTTCACTGTTCCCAGTGACTTTTTAGGAATGAACTACCATGCATAAGAGGAAATCAACCCTATTTATCTTTCTTCCCTGATGAAATGAGCTTTAGATGTTAAACAAACCTTGCTTTTAACATAAACCTCATCTGGTCCTGAAGTAATACTTATTTTATATATTGCTGGCATTGATTTGCTAAACTTTTGAATTGTGGTTTTGTATCTATGGTCAGTAAAGGACTTTTTAAAAAATATGGAATCTCACAAGTTCAGGAGAGTGGGAGAGGAGATGACAACACATAAGAGATATCA
This sequence comes from Mesoplodon bidens, assembly GCF_964165515.1. Lineage (NCBI taxonomy): Eukaryota > Metazoa > Chordata > Mammalia > Artiodactyla > Ziphiidae > Mesoplodon > Mesoplodon bidens. The sequence goes on along the minus strand of NC_138166.1, from coordinate 69,331,757 downwards.
ACAGTTTTTACAAAGTCTGACAGCAGACAAGAGAAGGCTGAAACACAGACAGGTTTATGGAGTTGAGGCAGAGCCAAGAAACAAACTAGTTTATACCACAGAATTGCAGAAAACTCCGGATGGTATCGGAAAGGATCAGGAATTGAAAATATGAGGTGTCTCTGAAGATTAAGGGTGCTAGAAATTTTTTAAATCTTTAGAAGGAATATTTAGTATCCCACTCCACCCAATCTCAATCCCTCCTCTATTTTGGCAAAAAATGGAAAGTTTACTCTCTAGAGTAAGTGAATGAGACATGCCTGGATTCAGAAGAATCAGACAATGCTAAATTTCGGGGGTGAGGCTCCACACTGTAACCAGGGCCTCAGTAAGCAGATTAAACAGAGGAACCCCTACCAGCCACTTCCCCACCAGCCACTTACTGTCTTGATTCCTCATTACCCAGAAAATGATGGGTTCATGCTCCCCAGAGAGGAGATGAGCAGATTTCTCTCTGGAGAAACTGACCAGCCCAAGAGCAGACATCTCAGATTCTGAAATTTGGGGGTCCCTTAATGAAACATCTGCATGTCTCTCCTCCCTGTGGTGAAGCCTCATCAGTCCACAAGCTTACCTAGGCACACAGGTATTTTTTTTTTCCCAGTTAGCATTTCAGTACCTCACTTGAAAAGATGAATGGACAATAAAAGATCACCAAATACTGGAGAAAAACCTCTAATGGGAAAGGCAGAGGCCAAAACGAAGAAACAAACAAACAAAAAGAACTTGAAAGACAAAGATAATTAAGGGAGAAAAAAAATCAAAAAGTTGTCTCTGATTTCCCCAGAGAGAGAAGATAGTGTATCCATGAAACAAGAATGGGAAGCTATAAAGAGATCATTCAGAGAAATAAAGACGAATGGCTGCATAATGAAAATGCAACACCTCTTGTTTGAAAATTATTAAGAATTTCATGATGGCTGCAGCAGAGCGTTACACCAAGTGTCGACTGAAAAAACAAAAACAAAAACAAAAAAACGCACAACCCCAGAGCTGTGAGTTAAGTTTTATTTGGGGCAAAATGAGGACCATAGCCCAGGAGACAGCCTCCCAGATAGCTCTGAGGAACTGCTCTGAAGGTAGCAGGGGAGGTCAGTATATATGTGATTTTGGCGGGCAAAAGGGGATATGTGCAGTCAAGCACACGTTTTGGTAGGAGGTGGCTGCTAAGCAGATGTCTCTGTTAATGATTTTAGTGCTTTTCTAGATATGAGAAGATGTAAGAAATTGGGCTCATAAAATCTTCTGAAAAATATCTAACTATCTGAAGGCCTGTTCTGCCAGTTTTTCCCGGAGCACGGAATGCTTCATTCCTGATCTCCACCCTGAGCTCCTTTCAGGGTGTGTTGAAGGTCAGTGACTGCAGTAGCTAGTGACTTCATCCTTGTAGAGGCAGATGGCGAGAAACAATTTTTCGTCCACACAAGCGTAGGGCCCTTGTGGGCACAGGGATCTGTGTGACTGCACAGGTTGTACGGCCACACCACTGGACTTGGAAATGAGAAGGACACTTGGAGATTAAATATATGATAGTGTAAATAAGAAAATTGAATAGAGAGGTTGGAAGGTAAAGTAAGGAAATTGCCCAGAATTTGAGACAAAAGATGAAAAAATATTCAAGAAAAGTAGAAGACAGGTGAAGAGATTCATGACGTGAATGTAGTCAGAATTCCAGACAGAGGACAGAAGAAATAGTGGGAAAGAAATAATCCTAGAAATAATTCAAGGCAAGTTCCCAGCACTGAAGGACATAGGTTTATAGATTTAGAGTCAAGGCAAGTCATATAGTCATGAAATTTTGAATTACCAAGAATAATTTCCTGAAAGCTTTCAGAGAGAGAACAACAAAAATACAACAACAAAAATCTGATCTTGGACCAAGGGTTGGAAATCAGGATAACAGCAAACGCCAAGTGTTAATTTAGCCAGAAATTGTATACAACTCTTTTGAGAGGCTGGGGAGAAGAAAAGGGGGTGAAAAAACTAAATTCTCATCTACCATAGTAGGAAGTCAGTAGATGATCCATCTCAAAGAAAAATCTGGAAATAGCAAGAGAAGCATGCCATTTAGGTATTGGGAAGTAAAAAAAACAAAACAAACAAAAAAACCACACCTATTTCAATAAAAGAGTCAAAGGTCTCACAAGTGCAGGAATCATGGGTTGGGGAAGAGACTACTGTTTTTCAATATCAACCTTGTAGAGCTAGTACCTTTCTAACTACATGTATTAATAATTTAGCAATTAAAATTAAATTAAAGAGTAGATAAGGATTTGCACGAGGTTTGCACGGGACTCTTCCATGTGACACTAATGCTTCTTCTCCCTCCAGATTCCCGGTACATTCTCTTACCTGTCGTGTTACATCACCTCCACATGCACTTGCAAGAACAGAAGGACCTGATCATGTGCGCTCGGATCCTTAGCAACGTATTTTGTCTCATCAAGAAAAATAGCTCAGTAAGTAAATACAGGTTATAAGATGTAGTTCCCATCAAATGGCTTCTGGAAATAAAATCTTAAAAGTCTTCAGATAAACTACACCAAAGAGTCATCCTTTGAGACTCTCACTTTTATTTCCAGCTGCGTTGGACTTTTTACTTTTCTTCTAAAGGAATTTATTTTTTAACCTTGTGGGATCGCTGTAACCCCAAATAACCTGGGTTTCTTAAAACTTGTATTTCAAGAAAGAACTGAATACCCAATGAGAAAAATTAGAAATCTCAAAGCCTCCCACATGTGTCTTTAATCTTGATGAATGCTCTGTGGCGAGAATAAATTATTGCTTGCAAAGACAGCCTGTTTGGGCCCATTATGTGAAAGATTGCATGATGATGGTCCAAGCTTGGCCGTGGGCCTTGGGCCCAGCCCTGTGGAGATAGAGAAAGCAAAAGAGAGCCTCAGAAGCCTGGGGGTATCTTGTACCACAACTGTTACTCACCCGACAGTAATCACTCAATTGTTATGACAGTAATCACTCAATTGTTATGGCTTTAGGAATTCCTGTCGTGTTCCTGACTCTGGAGGCAATACAATTGCATTAGACAATGCAATGTCAATAGAGAAAAACCACATGCTTGCTTATAAACGGGGACAACTCGGAGTATGCATGTTCATGGCTCAGGGGTCTGATGTGGAGTCAACATATGAAGTATGCCCTATTCAGTTCTGTCAATCTGCATCTGTTCACTAAGCAGCCTCATCTGTAACAACCTTTACAAAGCAGGGTTTGGCAGTGAGTGCTAAGATTCATTTCTCTGTTTCCCTTTTACTGCTATGCTACTTTCCCCATTTTTGTTCCTCTGACTTATGATCACCTTCTGAAGAGCTCAGCAATCAGCTGTCATGGGCTTCCAGTGGAAGTGGTGGAGATAGGGCCCCAGTGCTGTGGGAACGGAGGTGGCCCTTGAGAGAAAAAGGCCAGAAGCTCTGTGTCTAAAAGTGTGGTACGATAGCACAGGGAACCCTGCTTAATGCACTGTGGTGAACTAAATGGGAAGGAAATCTAAAAAAGAGGGGATATATGTATATGTATGACTGATTCGTTTTGCTACACAGTAAAAACTAACACAACATTGTAAAGCAACTATACTCCAATAAAAATTAATTTAAAAATAAATAAATAAATAAAAGTATGGTATAAGACACCTGCATGGGAAGGACCATTGCTTTTTACACACCCAATTGAATAAAGCATAGCTATGCTGGGCCTAGTTAGAATGTTTTTGCTAACTCTAATTGCTGAGAGTTAAAAGTAAGTCCAGAAGTTCACTGCAGAAAACTGAAAACACCAGGTGATAGTAGAGGTGATTTTTTTTTTTTCTCCCATTTCAGTGTTAAAGTTGCAGTCAGTTTTTGTACTTATCTGATAAGGAATTCAGAGCAGAAACTCTGCTCTGGGGGAAAATCCTTAGTAGTTTTCTAACAAGTGTAAGAAAGTTTATCATAAAATCCTAGCCAGGGCTTCCCTGGTGGCGCAGTGGTTGAGAGTCCGCCTGCCGATGCAGGGGACACAGGTTCGTACCCCAGTCCGGGAAGATCACACATGCCGCGGAGCCCGTGAGCCATGGCCGCTGAGCCTGCACATCTGGAGCCTGTGCTCCGCAACGGGAGAGGCCACAACAGTGAGAGGCCCATGTACCGCAAGAAAAAAAAAAAAAATCCTAGCCAAAAAGCTCTTTTAAACTCATACTTTCTAAAAGTTTTCTTTGCAAAGGGAATCTCCTTGGTACAAAGTATTTGTAATCATAGTGCTTCGTCTGGTGCAGGTATAATAACTCAAATCCGCTACATACAGTCAGTGCAGAGCAATTTGCATTTCTCTCTCAAGTCCTGGGGGCTTAGATAGTACTAATTTTGCTTTGGAGAAGCAGTCCCTCCATGACCAATGACATTAAGTCCAGTCTGTAACTAACAGTATTCACCCAGACTGAATGCTGTTTGCTAACCTTTACATGTAGGGATTTTTAAAAATCATTTTTATAGAAATAGTCACTTGCACTTAAAATAGAGTTTTGGAAAATGACCTGTGCAACTCCAGTGATGAGAAGAATAAATGTAAGCACAAACTGAAATCAAAAAATTATAGACTCTTAAAACCAAGAGGAATGTTTAGTGAAGAATCAGCCCCAGAAAGGCAAACTGACTTGCACAGGGACACACACCATGTTAGTGACATAGCTGGTGTTCTGAATTAGTCTGGGGTGCTTTCCAGAACATCACCTGATCATTTTACTTATATCTCAGGTACACAGTGCACAGTGGAGTTGCATGCTCTTGGATAAGCTGTTAACATCTCCATGCCCTTTGTTTTCTATAAACGAAGGTCATTCACTTAGGTGAGTTAGGGGAGGTTCAGGTCTGTCAAGCTCTCGAGTTCTCTGACTCTTTGCTTCTATATTTGGAAATGTGCTTTTTCCCCTTTTCCAGTAAAGAGAGATTAATATATACTTTAAGCCACAATTTCCTGAACACATTATTTTTTTTCTTAAGGAGAAGTCTGTGCTGGAGGAAATAGATGTGATAGTGGCCAGCCTGCTGGACGTCCTGCTGAGGACCATATTGGAGATCACCAGTCGACCACAGCCATCCAGCTCCAGCATGCGTCTCCAGTTCCAGGATGTCACGGTAAGGCCATAAAGCAAATGGCACACCAAACAGCATAGTTGTGCTTGTTAAAGCCTCAGTTGCTTTGAGGGTGGGTTGCTGTTTATAAGCAGCATACAAGATATTTTTAATATAAGATATTTTTAATTACAGAAAGGCCAAATTGGCGCAGTTTATTTTCACTTTGCCCAATTTAAGTTAACCTGGTTCTAAATCCCCAGTCTTCTTGATAACTTTTCATTCTTTTTTTTTTCATCCATCGAATTGCTTGGGGACGTGAGAATAGTGAAATAGAGCAATAGCAGCTGGGGGTCCTGAGTTCTGATTCTGAATTTTTCATTATGACTAGTAAGAATCTTAATTTGGGGTGGGGTGAGGGGGGCTCAGTTTCCTCAGCTATGAATTGAGAAAGTTTGACTTGGTAACTTCTAAGATGTCTTCAAGCTCCACTATTATGAATCTAATACAACATGATTTATAAGAAATATTAAGACATAATTTATGTGATAGTTCATATGTGTATATATTTATACGTGTGTGTGGAGAGCGAGAGAGAGAGATACATAGATAGATGGATAGGTACATAAATTGATTTCTATTTAAAACTCACGTTCAATTGATCAAACATTTTTTTTTCTTAGGTCTGATTAAGAACATTCTTCCAAATACCATTTGCAAAAATGGCAGTAGATGCTATAGTTTTCACATATAGATTATTTACAAAAATGTCAGCCTTTTGCCATTATTTTTACAAATTGTGCATTATAGAACCCCTGTCTTAAGAATGTTTGCCTAGCCCCTGATGAAAATAATTTTTGTTTTTACTTAAAAAAATAAAAAGTCCACCCTGGCTCTCCTGCCAAAGTTGAACGTTTAAGGATGACCATCTTGCATTGAATTTTATTTTCTCTGCTTTCAGAGCTAAGATTTACCTGATTCCTCCTGCCAAGCCCTGGGTTTGGGAAGTAAAGTTAAATTATTTCTTTTAACAAACTAAGGTTAAAGAGAGTATGAAAAAACTTCCTAATATGTGTAATAGTTGTACTGCCTCATTAAAAGAAAAGAAGAGCAAGCAGTTAATTTCTCATGGTCTGATGGAATTTCATGTGTAAAATGCTGCCTACCTCATAGGGTTGGCTTTGCATATTTAGCTATTATTTGGTTCATAGTAAATGCTCAAAATGTCATTTTTTCCTGAAAACCACTGGAGTTCATTATGGGTTTGAAAGTTTGAGGGGTTTTGTTTTGAATTTTTTTGTTCTGTCTTTTCATGTTTTTCTGAACTTTTTATTTTGCAATAATTGTAGAGTCACGTGCAGTTGCGAAAAATAACATAGATATTCCACGTGCCTTTTTCCCAGTCGCCCCAATGATAACCTCTTATCGAACTATAGAACAGTATCACAACTAGGCTATTGACATTAATGTAACCAAGATGCAGAATATTTCCATCACCCCAAGAATCTCCCATCTTGCCCTTTTACAGCCAAACTCACTTCCCTCCCATCTTCACCTCCTTCTTAAGCCTGACAACCACAAAGTCTATTCTCCATTTCTATACTTTTGTCATTTGAAGAATGTTGTATTTGAGTCACTTCACTGTACGGCAGAGATTGGCACAACAATGTAAATCAACTCTACTTCGATTAAAAAAATTAATTTAAAAAAACGTTGTACATGGGCTTCCCTGGTGGTGCAGTGGTTGAGAATCTGCCTGCTAATGCAGGGGACACGGGTTCAAGCCCTGGTCTGGGAGGATCCCACATGCCGCGGAGCAACTAGGCCCGTGAGCCACAGCTACTGAGCCTGCGCGTTTGTAGCCTGTGCTCCGCAACAAGAGAGGCCACGATAGTGAAAGGCCCGCACACCGCGATGAAGAGTGGCCCCCACTTGCCACAACCAGAGAAAGCCCTTGCACAGAAACGAAGACCCAACACAGCAAAAATAAATAAATTAATTAATAAAACTCCTATCCCCAACATCTTCTTTAAAAAAAAAAATGTTGTACAAATAGAATCATACAGTATATAACCTTTTGTGATTGGCTTTTTTTTTTTTAAGTCAGCATAATCCTCTAGAGATTCATCCAGGTCATTGTGTGTGTGTATCTATATATAATTTGTTCCTTTTCCTTCGTCAGTAGTTTTCATGGTATGGATGTACCACAGTGTGTTTAACTATCCCCATTGAAGGCCATCTGGGTTGTTTCAAGAATTTGGCTGTTAATAACAAAGCTGCTATAAACATTTGTGTGCAAGTTTTTATCTAAGCATAAATCTTCATTTCTCCAGGATAAATACTCCCAAGAGTATGACTGCTGAATTGTGTGGTTGTCGCATATTTAGTTTTGTAATAAATGGCCTAACTGTTTTCCCTAGTGGCTGTATCACTTTACATTCTCATATACACAGTGTATGATGAATGATCCAATTTCTCAACACCATAGTCAGCATTTGGTGTTTTCACTTTGAAGAGTGGAGAGGGGATGGGGGCGTTCTGATAGGTAGGTAGTGATATCTTATCATGGTTTTGATTTGCATTTCCCTAATGGCTGATTATGCTGAACATCTTTCACATACTTATTTGCCATCTATATATCCCCTTCAGTGGGATGTCTTTTTATGTCATTTTCCCATTTTCTAATGGGATTGCTTTTTACTCTTGAGTTTTGAGAGTTCTTTATATATTCTAGATACTTGTCCTTCATTGAATATGTGGTTTACAAATATTTTCTCCCACTCTGTAGATTGTTTTTTTCATCCTTTTAACAGGTCTTTTGTAGAGCAAAAATTTTTTCATTTCAATGAAGCCCAATTTATCAATTTTTCCTTTTACAGATCATGCTTTTGATGTCAAGTTGAAGAACTCTTTTTGTCTAGCCCTGTATCGTGAAGGGTCTCTCCTAGTTCTTTTTTCCTAAGAAGTGTTATAGTTTTCTATATTACATTTAAGTCCATGAACCATTTTAAGTTGATTTTTGTATTAGTTATGTCAGATAATTTTAACATCTCTATCACCTCAGTGTTGACATCTCTTTTTTCATTCAATTTTATATCTTGATTTTGGGTATGATGAGTGATTTTCAATTGAGATCTGGACATTTTTGTATTATAAGACTTTGGATCTTATTTAAACCTGTTTCAGGTGGCTTTTTTTTTTTTTTTTTTTTTTTTTTTTTTTGCGGTATGCAGGCCTCTCACTGTTGTGGCCTCTCCCGTTGCGGAGCACAGGCTCCGGATGCACAGGCTCAGCAACCACGGCTCACGGACCCAGCCACTCTGCGGCATGTGGGATCTTCCCGGACCGGGGCCCGAACCGGTGTCCCCTGCATCGGCAGGCAGACTCTCAACCACTGCGCCACCAGGGAAGCCCTCAGGTGGCTTTATGTCACATGACTTGGCAGGGTAAGGGGTTGGGTGCCAATTCATTATGGCCAGATGGAGGTAGAAGTCCAGGTTCCTCACATTGTCTTAACTGACACAGACCAGTTGTCATGAAAGTCCCTGCTCCCTGTCTTGCTCTCCGCTCTGGAGAGAGATGTTGGGTGCCTCATCACAACCTTGTGAGGATGGAAGTCTTGGCTCCCCATTTGGCTTTTGCAGGTGTGAGAAAGGCCAAAGTGTTTTGCAGAATTCAGCTGCAGTAGATCAATGATTGCTAAAAGGTTTTTCTTCTTAAACTGCCCATTTCCTGATCCTTTGGCCCAAGAGAATAGGCTTTGGGGGGGGGGATTTTCGTTGCAGTAGTTGGTGTTTCAAGACAGCCAGCTTCTTCGACTCCAGGGGTGGAATATATGAGGCAAAAAGAAAACCCAGGGAACTCAGCACTATGTCCTTCCCTGGGTCCAGTGTCTCTAGCCAGTCTTTTCTTTCCACCTTCCAGAGTCGTCTTCTGTTTGTTTTATATATAATGGAGGGGTTTTAGTTGTACTTGGCAGGAGGAATTGGGAAAAACATATATACTCCATCTTCCCAAAAGCAGAAGAAAGGCTCCTTCATTTTGGTTTTGATGGTAACATTTCAACTGCTTCCTGGCAATACGGCTCGAACACAATTCTAAAATTATAATGGCAGAGCAAACAAAATCATAGGAAATGCTGCATGTGGTCAAAGACTGCCCGAGGTTAAAAGCTAGAACACTTTTTCAAACTGCTTTATATCCATAGGCAGGGTTGAAACTGCCAAATTTCTCTGGGACATGCATGTCCTGTAGGGCTTCACAGTGTAATAATCAGTGCAAATTAAGAGACTTGAGAAGGCAATGCATGAAGCTCGTGGATGGATTTGGGCAAGCAGTTTGATCATCTGGTGTGCTACAATTTTAGGAGAATCACATAAAGTGAAACCTTCCCCCACGTAGCTATGTTGTGCTCCTTGCTGTGTGAAAAACCAAGCTCACTCTAGGTATGTGGGATGAAGTTTGCGAGAAAACATGCACTTAAATTGTTTGGCACTTTAGATTTTATGCTTTAAGGCTCTTTTTTTTTGAGTCCTCAGGCAGACCTGGTTTGAATCCTACTCTTCCCTTTGATTAACTACGCATGCTCTTGGGCAAGTTACCTAGTATCTTTAGCTTCTGTTTCTTTGCCTTTAAAATAGAGAAAATAATTGAACTTATCTCAAAGTTAATGTGAGGGTTTCATCAAATCTGTAAAAGTGTTTAAACAATATCAGTACATTTTAGCCATTAGTAATTGTGGTAGCAACAGTGGTCCGTAATATTATTATTATTATTGCAGAAGTAATACCTGTGTTGTTGTTGTTATTGTTACCGAATTAACCAAAATCAATTACATACTCACAAGTATAGAAAAGAAAGGTGGCTTTAATCAGAATGCCGGCAATCTGGGGAGACGGTGGACTCAGCATCCCTCAAAAACCACCTCCGAAGATTCTGCTCAGCCATGAAAGGTTTTAAAGGGAAACAGGGTAGTAATCTCAGTTCATCAAAATTGAGATGGGGGTCAGAGTCATTGCCATCCCCAATGTGTGCAGGCTTGTCAACTCCCTTGTGATCTTCCTCTGGATGTTATCTTGTTCATACAGTTTGGTCACACATTCTGTTCGGGAGATTACTGAAGGGAAAGCTAGGGAAGAGATCTGGTCATCTATTAATTACTTATTCTTCATTTCTACTTCTTTGATGTACAGAAAGAACTGACAAGTTAGGCAAGGTATTGTGTGATTAAAAGATTTGAAATGTGTGCTTGGGCTGGAGATGAGTAGAGCATGGAGGTCCCAGGTTTAAAAGTTAGTTACAATATAGCTTTGCTAAAGTGACAGGAAATGGGGCTTCCTGCTTTTATAGCAAACAGGGCAGTTTCCTGTAAAGAGCGCTTACATTATAACGGATTCTATGGTGAGAAATATGTTCTGGTCATTGACAAGGTCATTTCTCTGGGCACTGAAGACCTGTCTAATTTCTTCATCATTTTCTCTTATTTAGAGAACAGGCTTTCTGAATAGGGAGTCTTTACATGGCAGTCCTACCCTGAGCACCCTTCAGTCTTTACAGAAAAAGTGCCCACAATAAGCAGACATAATGTAGGTAAAAGTCGGTCCCACAGCGTGTCGTGGTGAAGTGTTTCATCTCTCTGTAAGTACCACGGCTGTCACCCTGCCTCCCAGTAACACCAACGGGATGACCGGCTTCTGCTATTGTCATAATTCCAGATAATAGTAGCCTTATTTTTACTATCTAAAAGGATTGTACTTTTTGTTCTTCTACCAACTGCTCTTTTAGGTTTAAAATACTCTCTCTAGCTGGAAAAAAAAAAAGAAGCACCATTGTAATCGGTTCCTTTCAAACATCTAATTTTATGTGGAAGCAGATTTTATAAAGAGGCATATATGGCTGTTTGTTCACACCCTCAAACTAATTGGACTCCAGAGTTCCTTACAAGTGATAAGTGCTTCTTTTCTTTGCACATAATTCTGTTCAGCACCATTTATAGTGCAGGTGCCTCAGTTCAGCAGGAGCCACGTCTAAGACATACTCTGCATTTGTTTAAAGTTTTTGCACACCATGGGCTGTGGTTGGGGGAAGGAGAAGAAGGCAGGAGAATTCTGTGAGATGTTTCTGGGGAAAATTGTGGGTATGTATAATAGAAGGTTTCTTGAAGACTGTTGTAGCCATCTAATAACCTTATTCACAGTTATTGGTGGAAATGCCCAGTATGCTCAATCTAGTTGTAAAATGGATGCAAGCCACTATAGCATAGAGTTCTTTCTGACAGTGATTTGTACATAAAAAAGTTCCAACACTAAAATGAAGTGAATCTTGGCCAACAGTGGTTTTTTATTTATTCTTTTTAATAAATTGTGAGTCTAGAGTTTTCATGTAGACACTTAAAAATCTCTTAGAAACAAAGTTACATTACGGGTAAAAAATATTGGACGTCTAGGCCTCTTAACAGGGCTAAATGTGCTTGGAGTTCCTAAATTGATGAAGTGAATAAATAAAATGACATTGGACAGTAAATACTGGGATTGACGACATGTCTTAATTGTGCCAAGATTAGATATCAGGATGACAAGTTGTTTGCATTGGGCCTAAACCAGATGTGACAGATATGAACAGGTAATGATATGGATTCAAAGAGGTATTCTCCTAGGTATGGTGACTGTAAAGATTTAATGAAAGTCTATTCACTTTTGAATAATTTTTCTTATTACTAAAATTATTAAAAATAATGTCATTTAAGATATTTCACTATTCACAAAATGTATGTTGAAATAAATATTCTAAGAATATTGATCTAGTAGCTGCATTGGAGACAGTGTAGATAGGATGTAGAAAAACTAAGAGATGAAACATTGAATGCATTTCTACCAACTAGATTTACATTTTCATGTCAAGACGTAAGAGAGGCTAAAAAGGGGCTTCCCTGGTGGCGCAGTGGTTGAGAGTCCACCTGCCGATGCAGGGGACGCGGGTTCGTGCCACGGTCCGGGAGGATCCCACATGCCGCGGAGCGGCTGGGCCCGTGAGCCATGGCCGCTGAGCCTGCACGTCCGGAGCCTGTGCTCCACAACAGGAGAGGCCACAGCAGTGAGAGGCCCGCATACCGCAAAAAAAAAAAAAAAAAAAAAAAAAAGAGAGGCTAAAAGGTACAGACATTGGTTATCAACAGGCAGATTCTTATATACCTAATTGTATTTGAAATATAACCCCCAAGCTCAGTTATATTTCCTCAATAAAATAAATCAGTCTGAGCAGCAGGAAGAAGAGCCAGAGATACCTAGGTTAACACTGCAGCTTCACCATTTTCTGACTGTGGAACGTGGGATAAATATGTTATTAACTTTAACAGATCTCACTGTAACGTTAAGTTAATAGTGTCCACCCAACAAGGCTCTAGTGAGGGATAAACTTGATAATATAATCAAATACAGCAACTTACACATAGTGCCATTCCATAAATGATAATATTGTCATAATGTCTTATTTTTTAAAGTTTAGAGATATAATTGACATGCAAAAAATTGCATGTGTTTAAAGTCTACAGCTTGATAAAATTTTGACATAATATATATACCTGTGAACCTTCATCACCGTCCAGATAATGAACATGTCTATTATTCTCGCAAGTTTCTTTGTGCTTGTTTGTATTCCCTCCCTCTTGCCCCTCTTCATTACCTCATCCCCAGGCAACCACTGACCTACTTTCTGTTACCATAGATAAGTTTGCATCTTCTAGATTTTTATATGAATGGAATCATACAGTGTGTGTTTATTGTTATTGGTTTTTTGGGGGAAGGGGGGAGGAGGAGGGCATTTTGACTTCTTCAATATAATTATTTGAGTTTCATCAATGTTACTCTGTTTATCAGTAGTTCATTTCTTTTTAATGTTGAATAGTATTTTATTATATGGATATGCTATAATTTGTTTATTCATTCACCTGTTCGTGGGCGTTTGGATTGTTTCTGGTTTGGGCTTTCTGTTCTATTTATCTATTTTTCTGTTTTGACATCAGTAACACAGTATCCTGATTACCATAGCATTATAGTTTAGTCTCAAAGTCAGGTAGTCTAAGACCTTTAACTTTGTTCTTTTTCATAGTTGTTTTCACTATTCCAGGTCCTTTGCACTTCCATATGAATTTTAAAATCAGCTTGTCACTTTCTGCCCCCCAAAATACCTGCTATGATATGGAGTGGGATTGCATTGAATTTATATATCAATTTGGAGTGAGTTAACATCTTAACAATATTGAATCACCCAGTCTATGAACATAGTATATCTCTCTATTTATTTAGGTCATCTTTAATTGCTCTCATCAAGGTTTTGTAGCTTTCAGCAGATCTTACATATATTCTGTCATATATATCACTAAGTAGTTCATATTTTAATGGTATTATAAACTATACTATTTTAAATTTCAATTTCTAATTGTTCATTTTCATTATGCAGAAAATTGATTTTTGTACACTGAAATTGTATTCTTAAACATTGATTAACTCACTTAAGTAGTTCTAGTAGCTCATTGTAGATTCTGTAGCATTTTCTTTGAACACAAATATGTTGTCTGTGAATAAAGACAGCTTTTTAAAAATTCCTTTCCAATCTGTATTTCTTTATTTCTTGTTCTTGCTTTATTGCACTTACTAGAACCTTCACTATAATGTTGAGTAGAAGTGGTGAACTGTTTAAGTTTTGGGATGTCTGAAAAGTCTTTATTTTGTCTTTGTTTTTGAAAGAATTTTATGGGGTAACATTCTTGGTTGATAGTTGTTTTCTTTCAGTACTCTAAAGATGTTGCTCCACTGTTTTCTAGCTTGTATTGTTTCCAGTGAGAAATCTCTCATCTTTATCTTTAGTTTGTATTGTTTCCAGTGAGAAATCTCTCATCCTTATCTTTCTTCCTCTGGATATAATGTGTCTTTTTTTCGCTCTGACTGGTGTTAAGATTTTCTCTTTATCACTGGCTATCAGCAATTTTACTATGTTGTGCTTTGGTGTAATTTTTTTCATGCTTTGTATGCTTAGGGTTTGTTGAAATTCTTTGATACATAGGTTTATGCTTTTCAAAGAATCTGAAATTTTTTCCCCTTATTTCTTCAACTACTTTTTCTGACCCCTTCTCTTTGAGGTCTGCAATTACGTATATATTTTGCTACTTGAAGTTGTCCTAGAGTTCACTGTGCTTTTTTCTTCTCTTTTAGTTTTTTTTTTTCTCTGTTTCATTTTGGAGGATATCTATTATGCTGTCTTCTTCTATATTGTCTGTTGACTGAAAAAAAATGCACAACCTAAAAGTTGAGAATTATGTTTTATTCAGCAGACTTACTAAGGAGTATAACCCCAGATGGCAACCTTTCAGATATTTCTGAGGGACTGTCCCAAAGAGGTAAGGGAGGAACCAGGATATATAGGAGTTTTTACTGAAAAAAAAAAATGTAGTCAAACATCAAAATATTATTGCTAATCATAAAAAACAGACATCTCAAGTGAATGATTTTAGTGCTTTTCTATGTATGAGAAGATTCAAGAGTCTGGGCTTATTGAAATTATTCCTTTGATGTGTATCTTAACTATCTAGGACCAGTATCCTGTTTTCTCCATCCTGAATTCCCCTCAGGTGCACCATCAGGGGTGGCTGTAGTAGATGATGACTCAACAGCCTTTGTATACTGAAATGGCAGGTGACATTCTTTGTCCACAGTCTAATCTGCCATTAGTCCCATTCAGTGAATTTTCATCTCATACATGACAGTCTTCATCTCTAGAAGTTTAATTTGGTTCCTTTTGAAATCTTACATGCCTCTAATTAACATGTTCATTCTTTCTTCAAGCTTCCTGAATATATAGAATACAGTAATAATAACTATTTTAATGTCCTTAACTGCTAATTCTATTATCTGTGTCATTTCTGGTCTGTTTCTATTGATTGATTATTTTCTCATTTGTTTCATCATTTTTTTTTTTTTTTTTTTTTTTTTTTTTGCGGTACACGGGCCTCTCACTGTTGTGGCCTCTCCTGTTGCGGAGCACAGGCTCTGGACGCGCAGGCTCAGCGGCCATGGCTCACAGGCCCAGCCGCTCCGCGGCATGTGGGATCTTCCCGGACCGGGGCACGAACCCGTGTCCCCTGCATCGGCAGGCGGACTCTCAACCACTGCGCCACCAGGGAAGCCCTGTTTCATCATTTTTTCCTATTTCTGTGTAAGCCTAGTAATTTTTTATTGAACACCAGACATTGTAAATTTTACCTTGTTGGGAGGTGAATTTTTTTTTAATTCCAAAAAATATCTTTGACCTTTGCTGTGGAATGAGGATGGCAGTTTCTTGGGGACTGTTAGATTGTTTCAGGTCTTGCTTTTGAACTTTTTTAGGTAGGATCAGAGCAGCATTTATTCTAGGAGTAATTTTTCCCCACTACTGAGGAAAAGAGTACTTTTAGTACTCTAACTGATGCCCTGATGCCCTATTAATAGTGAGGATTTTTCAGTCTGGCTGGTGAGAATAAACACTATTCTCAGTCATATATGAGCACCAGTCATGTATGAGCTCCTAGTCCTTTCAGGTAGTTTCTTCCTAGCCTTGGGTTGTTTCTTCATACACATACACTAAAATATTCATGATTGTGCCCTTAAATTTTCTATTTCTTGTGTTAAGTATCAAGGGTTCCTTTGTGCATTAACAAAGTAATATGTTGAGCTTAGAGGGTATTTCTGCTAGCCCATACTGGTTAGTTCTTAAATATTTGCCCTAAAAAGTATGTAGGGATAATTACTTGTCATATCTGTGTGTTGCAGATGATTATCCACATGCAAGGAGCCAGCTTGCATCTCTGGTTACCCTGACATGGCCATTAAGTAGCATCCTCAGGCCTCCCATGGCCTTGGTAGGGATACGTTTGACTGTCCTGACTTAGCTGCCTCTCTTGATAAATCCGACTACTCAGGGCTTTTAGTCTCAGATTTTACATGTGAGCCTATAATCTTTTTCCGTGTAAACTCAAAGAAACCAATTCCCAATTAAACTGAATTTCTCTAAATCCACTGTCAATTACCACTGATTACTTCTCCTGTTGTGCTTGTATTGTTTTAAATGTAACTAAAAGTAGATAAATTCTTTGCTGAGCAAAAAAGTTTGCATTGAAAACATATATTTTAAGTTAGAAATGCATCAGGAAATGCAAGTGATAGCAATTCTGTAAGTCTTCAAATCTATGGATGCTATACATATATTTTCTTTTTCATTATTAATTTTTAAGATTTGGACTTTGTAGGAGTCAATCACATAGCACCCAAGCACAAAAGGATCATAGTTAACTTAAACTGTTCTTAGACTTGTGATTGCCAAGGGGGAGGGGAGATGGGGGAGGGGTGGGTTGGGAGTTTGGGGTTAGCAGATGCAAACTAGTATATATAGGATGGATAAACAAGGTCCTACCATATAGCACAGGGAACTATATTCAATATCCTATGATAAACCATAATGGAAAAGAATATGAAAAAGTGTGTATATATATGTTCTGTATTACAGAATCATTTTACTGTACAGCAGAAATTAACACAACATTGTAAATCAACTAGACTTTAATAAAATAAATTTTAAAAGATAAATAAACTGTGCTTAAAAGGAGATTGAAACCAACATTATGCAATGTATGGCTTTTTCGACACCCAACAAGTCAGCAGATGAACACTCTCATGAGCTAGAGAAAGTCATGTGAATTCAAAAATGGAGCATGGGGCTTCCCTGGTGGCGCAGTGGTTGAGAGTCCGCCTGCCGATGCAGGGGACACGGGTTCGTGCTCCGGTCCGGGAGGATCCTGCATGCCGCGGAGCGGCTGGGCCCGTGAGCTATGGCCGCTGAGCTTGCGCATCCGGAGCCTGTGCCCCGCAGCGGGAGAGGCCACAACAGTGAGAGGCCCGTGTACCACACAAAAAAAAAAAAAAATGGAGCGTGAAGGTACAGGAAGAGCTTTGGAGTAGAAAACCCCAGGAATAACTACAGCTCTGCCAGTTTCTAGCTGTGTGACTTTGGACAAGTCTTTTAGCCCACCAAACCTACATTTTACTTTCTTTAAATTAGCATTCCCTGTGCTGTACAGCAGAAATTAACACAATGTTGTAAATCAGCTATACTTCAATAAAAAAAAAAAATTAGTGTTATACCCCCTACCTTATAACACTGATATGAGGCTCAAACAGTATAATGAACAAAGACATAGTAAATGCTTAATAAATGGTCAGGAGCCTCAGTACCTTATCTTCTTTAAGTGTGTGGAGTTACTTCCCTACTGAAAAGCTTCCACCCAAGGTAAAAAAAAAAAAAATCCACTGTAAATTTTATTTTTTCATTATTTATTTATTTTTGGCTGCATTGGGTCTTCATTGCTGCGTGCGGGCTTTCTCTAGTTGTGGCGAGTGGGGGCTACTCTTCGTTGTGGTGTGCGGGCTTCTCATTGTGGTGGCTTCTCTTGTTGCAGAGCATGGGCTCTAGGCGCATGGGCTCAGTAGTTGTGGCACGCGGGCTTCAGTAGTTGTGGCACGCAGGCTCAGTAGTTGTGGCTTGCAGGCTCTAGAGTGCAGGCTCAGTAGTTGTGGCACATGGGCTTAGTTGCTCCACGGCATGTGAGCTCTTCCTGGACCAGGGATTGAACCCGTGTCCCCTGCATTGGCAGGCGGATTCTTAACCACTGTGCCACCAGGGAAGTCCCCACTCTAAATTTTAAAATGCATGTGTACCAAGTAAATGGTAATCATTACAGGGAGAAATTTGACTGTAATATTATGGTTAATCTAGATTAAGACAACATCATAGGGTAAATTTGGATCATAGTGGGTTTTCTTTTCAAGTGTTCTATTTGAGATCAGTTGAAGGTAAGTTACTGATGTTTTTTTTTATGTACTTACTAAAAAACATGCTTCCTTTTTTTTCAATTAGGGAGAGTTTGTTGCTTGTCTCCTGTCCCTGTTACGGCAAATGACAGATAGACATTATCAACAGCTTCTTGATAGTTTCAATACGAAAGAAGAACTAAGGGTAAGTGGCATTTTTTAAAGTGTCTAATATATCTTTTTAGTTTCTCTTGTTCTTATTCATCATCGTTCAGATGGGTTTTTGACAATTGCTTTACCTGATTCCATTAAATTCTGTTTTTTATCAGATTTATCCACAGATTTGCTCTTCTGTCTTGATTCTTTAAAAGTTCTTTACTCAAGCCAAGCAATTAATTCTTATTTTGGACAAGCATATAGGATTTGAAATGCCTGCCATCAAAGTCCAGTAACTGGGCTTCCCTGGTGGCGCAGTGGTTGAGAGTCCGCCTGCCGATGCAGGGGACGTGGGTTCGTGCCCCGGTCCGGGAAGATCCCACATGCCGCGGAGCAGGTGGGCCCGTGAGCCATGGCCGCTGAGCCTGCGCGTCCGGAGCCTGTGCTCCACAACGGGAGAGGCCACAACAGTGAGAGGCCCGCAAACCACAAAAAAAAAAAAAAAAAAGTCCAGTAACCTAGAAACAAAGTAGCAGAACTAATGAGACAAAAGCAAATAGACTGAGTCTAGTTAAGTGGGCTTAGAAATATTGCCTTAATAGCAGATAAGGGAGTATGTATTACTATATTAGCTGATTTCAGGACTTAGAAATATTGCCTTAATAGCAGATAAGGGAGTATGTATTACTATATTAGCTGATTTCATCCCTCTAAAAACACAGTGAGAAGTTCTGGCTACAACATTCTGACTAGGGAGGCAGAGCTGTATTTGACATTCTCTGTGGGCTTTTGGTCTAATCAATATGCTGTGCTACTCTGACAGTGACATTAAATGGAAAATATTGATGCTGGGTTTGTAAAAATCCAATCTTTGCTAAGATTTAGGTGACTTTAATGCTTCCTTCATGGTGTTCACTAAAATCTTACAAGCTGATTGTCCTCAGTCACAGGAATGTCCTATCTTCTGTCCGTATTTACTTTTATTTCTCTTCCATCGCTTCAGTTTCTAGACAGCTTCATACATAAACCATCAAAATGGAAGGGTCACTTAACTGCTGGTGAAACCATACTCTTTCTCGGATGGGACTTGAACCCAGCCAAAACTCAGATTGGGACTCGAACCCACGGTCTGGGACTTGAACCCAAGTCACCCGCAGATTGAAACTTAAACGCGCCATCTCTGACTTAGGAGGGGACTTGAACCCACTGTCTTTTTTTTTTTTTAACAACTTTATTGGAGTATAATTGCTTTACAATGGTGTGTTAGTTTCTGCTGTATAACAAAGTGAATCAGCTATACATATACATATATCCCCATATCCTCTCCCTCTTGCGTCTCCCTCCCATGCTCCATATCCCACCCCTCTAGGTGGTCACAAAGCACCAAGCTGATCTCCCTGTGCTATGCGGCTGCTTCCCACTAGCTATCTATTTTACATTTGAACCCACTGTCTTTTTTTTTTTTACATCTTTATTGGAGTATAATTGCTTTACAATGGTGTGTTAGTTTCTGCTTTATAACAAAGTGAATCAGTTATACATATACATATGTTCCCATATCTCTTCCCTCTTGCGTCTCCCTCCCTCCCACCCTCCCTATCCCACCCCTCTAGGTGGTCACAAAGCACTGAGCTGATCTCCCTGTGCTATGAGGCTGCTTCCCACTAGCTATCTGTTTTACATTTGAACCCACTGTTCAAATGAAACTATTTGAAACTATTCACCTGGTATCCGGACTTACTGAAGCTCAGGTTCTTTTGTCTCAGAAGAGAAAGAAGTCAGCATGAGGCAAAGCGATAGGCAAAGAGTGAGTTTATTAGCATAGGATGCTTGTGAGAGATAGAAGCAGGCCAGCAAGGGAGTATGGCCCCAGGAACAAAGAGGGCTACACTTTTATAATCAAAGAAAAAGTGGGGGGCTTCCCTGGTGGCGCAGTGGTTGAGAGTCCGCCTGCCGATGCAGGGGACACGGACGGGTTCGTGCCGGGGAAGATCCCACATGCCGCAGAGCGGCTGGGCCCGTGAGCCATGGCCGCTGAGCCTGTGCGTCCGGAGCCTGTGCTCCGCAGCGGGAGAGGCCACGGCAGTGAGAGGCCCGCGTACCAGGAAAAAAAGAAAAAGAAAAAGTGGGGAGGGGAGAAGACGACCTTCTCCCTCATTTTTGGGTGGATGTCAAGGCTTACGTCATTAGCTCCTCCTTTGACCCTCTGTGGTCTAACCGGGACTGTCATGGCGCTATTTAAATCATATGTGTATTAGCAAAAGGGTATTAACATATACTTAAATATGGTAGTTCATCTCAGATTTTGGTATAATGTCCCCCTTCACCTGGTTTCTTTCCCCTTTCACCTACATTCCTGTCTTGGCTACATGCAGAATGCTACTCTTCAAGGACCATTAATTCCCTGACTTCGTGTAACATGATTCAGATCCCATATCTACTGTCTTGTGTTTTAACTATCAGGACTTGTGGCTTGAGTGTGTGTGCCTGGCCCTTGAATGCACCTGCTCTTCCTAAAAGGTAGTATAGATTGTTGCTAGGTTACTGGATTATTTTGTTGAGTGGTCATTAGCTTACAACAGTCTCCCAGACTTCCTTAAAGTTCCCTTCCCTAGTGGGATTGCTAAGAATTATAAGACAGTGGTTATAGTCACAGTGTAACATTTGCGTGATTACAGGCCTTCATAGTGCCTTAGAGGAAGATTTCTAGATTTTTTTCAATATAGATAACGCATAGGGATCACTTATCTTTGACTTTTAACTGTTGTATCATCTCAGAAGAATCTTTCAGTTACCTTGGATCAGCTGACAAGCTGAGTCATATAAAACAAATAGGTTTGGGCAGATGTAATCTATCTGACAGTTGATTAGCATATGCCCAAGCCTGAAAATATCATGTTTTTCATGCTTATATTTAATCTTGAGTTTAGCATTAAAAATGGATAAAGATCTTAGAACTTACCCACTTATATACAGAAACCCATATGGTTAAAAAGGAAAATAATTGTGCAGTTATTAATTTTCATCACAAGTTGAATATTTAACACAGCTGAGGAACCATTAGGTTTTACTCGAGAAGTCTATGACTTTGTATTTCAAAATTTCACATAGGAAAAATTACATATTTTCACAGGGCCTGGGAATGAGAAAAAAATAGTAGAAAAGCATAAGTTGAAAAACATGATTTGTTTAATCTAGGTATTGAGTTTTATGCTTTAATAGTCACATTAACAATAATAAAGCAAATGAAAGTAATGAACAAAGTGTTTCATGTGGCTTTCCCTCATTTCAGTCAGCCACACACCTTTTCAAGGGACACATGTTTCCCACTTCAAAATAGCCGGGCCTAAAAAAAATAAGAAAAAAACCTGGGCCTTCAGGCCAAGGACATTTTTTTAACAATATTAATTACTCTATCTGTCCTTCAGATTGAGCAATTCTGACGTACCAAGTGCTACCAGCATTATTATGTAACCAGAAACAAAAAGGCCCGTTCCTGTAGGGGGAAGAGTCAAACTGGTAATGGGCAGTAACATAGGCAAATGACAGTGGTGAAGACACAGAGTAAGCACACAGTACTTTGGAGCATCTAGGAATTGCTGCCAGCCCCAACTCAATGCTAGAGGAAAACTCCCCAAGGGAGGTCTCAGCTGGGAGCTGGGTGGGAGTGTGCTGTCCATCTTTGGCTGAGACATTCAGATCTCTCAACTAAAACGTCACCTGAATATCCTAACTGACACACCACAGCTGCCATTCCACCTTTATAACGGTTATTAGAATCTGGAACATTTTTGTTTATTTTTTTATGTGTATCCCCAACTCCTAGCTACTAGGTTATAAACTTCTTGATGTCTGAAATGACCGCTGGTTCACTGCTGTATCCTCAGATCCCAGAACTTGCCTAGCATGCTGTATGCATTCAGGCAACATTTGTAGATTGATAGACCGACTGTACAGTGTGAGGAAGAGAGATGTAAGACATAAGGCTCTGTGAATGTGCATAGACTTTATCTTGAGGACATTGGAAAACTATGGAGGGTTTTAAGAAGGGACAGACATGATCACATTTGTGTTAACAGAGACCTATCTGGTTGCACTATTGAATTATCGAATGTTTGGTGAACTTGAGCATTTTCAATGCATTGGTGAGGGTGGAAGTCAAGATGTCATGGACTGAGGAATTAAAAAAAAAAAGAAAAAGATACAGTGGATGTGGACAGTGTTTCAAGAAGAGGAGCATAAGGTGTCTACTGAAAGAGAACTTGGGATGTCAGAGGAATATTTATCATGGAGGAGACTTAAAACATATTTAAATAAAAATGATCAGAGCTGGTGGAGAGGGAGACATTGAAGATAAAAGAGGTCCTAACTCACAGGGGGAGGTCTCTAAGAAAGCAGCAGGAGGGACCTAATTAGCCTTGACTGGGAGGAAGGACAG
Source organism: Mesoplodon bidens (assembly GCF_964165515.1). Lineage (NCBI taxonomy): Eukaryota > Metazoa > Chordata > Mammalia > Artiodactyla > Ziphiidae > Mesoplodon > Mesoplodon bidens. The sequence goes on along the minus strand of NC_138166.1, from coordinate 69,309,225 downwards.
CTTCCCCAGTGTAAGAACAGAAGGGGGATAACTGGAGTGAAGGCAGACTGGAGGGCATTTATTTTACTAAAGGCTAATTAGTCAGCTGGTTTTAATCTGTATTTTTAAAGTTCAGATACCACCTTTTAACAAGTAAAGTTTTCCTGTTCTCAATTTTCTTCAAAGTCAAGTATCCATATTTATGCTACTGAAATCTATGTTACAAGATTTTCCAAAGATGATAGCACTGGTCTCTAGTCCCTTGTTTGAAGTCCTTCTACCAAATGTGTTTCAGAAATCAGAATTTTTGAGATTTCAGAAAGATAATGTGGCACATATACTGTATAGTATCATATAGCACCTCCAGTAGAATTGGGAGTAGCAACTACAGCTGACCCTTGAACCATGTGTAGTTGAAAATCCACATATAGCCTAGTGTCAGCCCTCTGTACACATGGTTCCTCTCTATCCATGTTTCCTCCACATCCATGGCTCTGCATCCATGGATTCAACCAACTGCGGATCATGTAGTACTGTAGTATTTACTATTGAAAAAAATCTTTGTATAAGTGAACCTGCACAGTCCAAACCCATGTTGTTCAAGGGTCAACTGTATAATCAAACATCTCAGTATTTCTGTAGCTAAATAAAATATTCGCTCTAGGTGGGATAAATAAAGACTATGAGTAGTTTGGGTAAGGTTTTGCTGCCAAATGTATTATAAAACCAAAAATCTTAGAGGACTGTGGGATTTGCGTATTGTGGTAAAGGAACTGACGACCTCCAACAGCAAACATTTATATAGAACTTAGTACATGTAAGGCACTGTTCTAAGAGGCTGATTAATATTAACACATTTAATCCTGAAAAGAACCCCATGAGGTAAGCACTATTATTATTTTATTGTGTCAGTTGCTTGACTCAGTAAACATTTGTTGAACACCTTGGCTAGATGTTGGGAATATCAAGACTAATAAAACAATCTCTGTTAATGCCTTAATGTTATCGGGGCATCTAAATCATAAGTTGTAAATGAGTGTGATATGTATAAGCAACAGGAGTGATAGTGGCTAACAGTCACGTAGTACCTCCTCAGCCCCACTCCCTCTGCCGTGAGGCAGATGCAGCGTAAACTCTTTTCTTGCAGCATCTCATTTCACTACCCCCTGTGATGAAGGTCGATACTATCATCATTCCCAAGTTATTGCGAGGGCTAGGAATTCTATTAACGTCTCAGTTCTTTGCTCAGGCAGCTAAACTCAGCTTTTGCCTAAACTTCAATAAACGTTCCTAAACGAAAATCTTTGCTATCAAATTGTATAACATTTCCTTCGTCATCTCTTTAAAAGTAATGAGGTCGTTCTAGTCATGAAGCGAGGACGTCTGAAAAGGCTAAATTGGCAGAGGGAGAGTTTGGGATTTGGGGGGGGGCGATTTTTTTGTATCTACATTTAGGTTGGAAATTGAGTAAATAAGAGAATGATCAGTAAGGAAAGGTACAACTTAATAGAGTGATATTAATGAAAAATGATAACTGTTATTGGGATTAGACACTAAAAATCCCACATAACCCTATTGGTTTAAAGTAATAAAGCGAATGTCCTCTTTTCCTCCACACACATGATTCTGTTCCCCAGAGACAGTTGCTGTTAACACATAGGGGTGTATCCTCATAGACTATTTTCTATGCTGTATCCTCACGCGCGTTTTTTAATGGAATCATACTGTTCATACTGGTTGCACGTCTTTTCACACAATAATACACCATGGACATTATATAGCCCAGTGCATTATTCATTCTTCTGAATCTCATTATATGGTGATCCACAATTTAATTATTTCCCTTTTAATGGGCTTTCAGGATGTTTCCGATTTTTGCCATTAGAAAGGATCCTGTGGTGTACATCTTGATACATATATCTCTATGGATTTGTGCGCTTATTGCTGTAGAATGAATTTCTGGAAGTAGAACTGTTGGATCATGGGATATATACATTTTAATCTTAATTGATACTGACAAATTTTATATTGAGATTTTCAAATTAATCTCTTTTTGGTTGTTCTTTATTCCTAGCATCCCTGCTTTTTTTCTCTTCTTATCACTTCAAAGAGAGATTTGGCCTAGCATTTCCCCATGGGTCTCTAAATCAAAATGAAGGTTGAAAGTCTGTAATTCTCAAGTATCTGCTAAGCCTAGTGCAGTTTTAACTTCATTCTTGCTTGGAGAACCTGGGTGTCTCCAGGGTTACTGTTGGAGTGGCTTCCAGCATCGTGAACAGTAGGCCATTTCTTCTCCTTGGTCCTCAAGTACTTGTGAGTCACAGCGTCACCTGAAGTGTGTAGGAGCGCAGACCTGGGCGCTGGTCCTCTGCATTGTTTCCTTCCTTCTCTAGAACATGCCATTATTTTAGAAATGAACAAAAGCAAAAACTAAGCAGTGATTAGGGTTTTTTTTCCCTTCTTCTGTAGTCAGTAATGTTTTATTATACACCTACCTTCTACTGGGGCCATATCCCTGGCATTTTATGTATATAGAGAGCAGTAAGACTCCTGTTTTTTGTTGATTGTGACTTTTCATATAGAACTGTGGTGATCTTGCTCTAAGCCTGACAGTGTACATGTTCTGGAAGTTATGTACAGCATTATTATTACCTTTCATTGTCTCCCTTATGCTGGCCCACTAGCTTTCAACAATCATATCTGATCAAGTCTCAAGCCAACTTTAAAACTCTGAGGACTTTACATTAACTGCAGGACAAAGTCCAGTCTTTTCGTCAAGTCTTCCTTATCTTCAGTCTACCTTCCATCCTCGTTGTCCTCCATCCCTTTCCAAATACCTTTCATTCCAGTCACTTAAGATTACTACTATTACTTGTATATTCCTAACAAACCATATAGATAATTTTTAATTCCTCTGGATCTTTTTTTTTTTTTTGTCTACCTGAAATGCCTATTCCACCACACCTCACTTCCATTGCCTAATTTGTACCCCATTAATCCCTTCCCTGATTTCAGCTCTTGCTGTAAAATCCGGCCCAGGTATCACTTTTTTTAAATGAAGCCTTCATAGACTACAGTCCCCCTCTGTGACAGCATGTGCAACAATGCATGTTATTATTTGTTGTTTCCTTGTATTCTTGTTGACTATGGGCTCTCTGAGAGTAGGGGCTCTGTCTTTGTGTCCTAAGCACAGAACCTGGAACATTAAATCTTTGTTGAATGAATCAACCCTCATAATAAATGTCTGCCTGCTTCACAAGCCATCTTTTTCCATACAGTTATTTCAACTTATAGTGTTTTTTTTTATTACAGAAAAAATAGTTCTATAGTTCTTGAGGATTGAGGACCATTTGAGAGTTATTTTTGCATGATGTACTTAAATAGTCAATTTTAAGGATATTAGTTTCAATGTGATAACGATTATTAACACTCTTTAATTGAATTCAGACCTTGCATCAAGGGTGTTACACATTTGAAATTTGTGGCAAAATTTTAAAATAAGATTGACTATAGTCTAAATCATAAGTAAAGGAAATGTGTGTCTAGAAGGCTCTGTCCCATTCATTGCTCTTGACATAAGGAGACAGTGTCCCGGGCTGTCTACGCACCTCATGAAGCTTTTTTCCCAAATCTCTTAACTCAAGTTTCATGATTAAAAGGCCTCCTTCTGTGCCTCCCCAGTTCTGTTTCATACACCTGATTTCTATCTGTGCTATTCTGATACTATAGTATGCGTAAACACAAAACAATGTGTTATATATTGTAGTCAGAAAATCTTTGTAAAACTGGAATTTGATCCTCTTACATGTCTGCATAAAGCCCCTGAGTGTCTCCACATCGCCCTCAGGATAAATTTCCAAACTGCTTACCAGGGAAAAGGTATGAGATTTATTTACCTTGTATTTATTTATTTACCTTTGATTCGTCCCTATTTATCATCATCTTTCTATTTATCCATCTTTTTAAAAAAAATTTTTTTAATTTTTGGCCGTGCTGCAAGTCATGTGGGATTTTAGTTCCCCACCCAGGTATCGAACCCACGCCCCCTGCATTGGAATGCGTGAGTCTTAACCACTGGACGGCCAGGGAAGTCCCTATCCATCTTTCATTTATCCCTACTTACCTACCAGCCCCATTTCTTGCCACTCCCCTTTGCAGCCTGGGCAACCTCTGTCTTGAGTCTGAGGCTTGGAGGTGCCCTTTCCTCTGTGTGGAATACCTGGCCCTCAGATTTATCCTAGCTTTTACCACGTGCGTAAATAGATTAGCATTCATCTCTCCCACAAAACTCTGAGCTCCAGGAAGGCAAAGGTCACATTCAACTAACTTAACTCTGGTGTGGCATGTTGCAGGCACTCCATAAATATTATTGCATGAATAAATGAAAGAGTATATTTTACCCCACTAGGTGTCCCCAGCATCTTACACAGTGCCCGGCACATGTTAAAGGACCCGATATTTATGAATGAATAAATGTTAATGATAATGTAACATCATAACAACTGCTCCGGCTTTCTTTTCTATTTGAATGTGAGACTTTTTATTGTTTTTGAAGGTTTTCGCATGAGCGTTCTTACTTGAACCTCTTACACTGCAGAAAAAGTGTTTCTGTAAAGTAACACCTCCCTGTTTTTTTTTTTTTATTTTGAACCCTTATTTGAATAATTAACAGGAATACAGTTAAGTAACCATGTTGTGCTATTTGAAGTAAACAAACAGAAAAGAAACTGCTCCCAGGTGGCCAATTTTGAAATGATGGCATATGAAACACTTATTTCTGTGTGCTGTCCAAACAGGAGTATTATTACAGCAGTGTTCTTTTTCTAGATTATAAAAAGAATCTGTTAATTAGTTATCGTTATGTGTGCAAAATAATTTCACATATCTATGCAGAACTTCTTGTTTAGTGAAATAATCAAAGCTGAAAAGCACTCAGAACAGACAAGGAAATACCATTGTATTGGGGGAGGGAAGGGAGGGGATGCTGAATCTAGCGTTCAGGTCTTAGTGCTTTAAAACATTGGAACTGAGTTTGAAATGTAACCTGTCGCATGGCAGCTGACAAGACATACTTGCTGAACTAAATTACATGTAAGTACCACAGTGGAAGGTGTTTGTGTTACCATCTGCTAAAACATTAGCCTACAGTTGAGAAATAAGAAACATGTTTGCATACTGTATGAATAGATACGTGATCATATTAATTATTTTTAATCTTCTCTAACCACAAGGGACCTTAAAGCCCCCACATTATGAAGCCTCAGAACTCAGTTCCAGAGAGCTTGGTAACTTAAATAAGTTACCAAGGTCACTGAGCCAGTTAATGACACAGGCAGGATTAAAATCTAGATTTCCTGATTCTCAGTATAATGTTCTTTTATTTTCATTGTAAGGTTTCTACAAATGAATGTCTATGGTTCTGTAAAGGTAGATGAAGCTTAGAAACCTACTTGAGACACTGAAAAGTTTTCTTTAGGGAAATAAAGGTTGATGTCAATACATAAGCATTGGCACAAGGTCCCATGCTGGCATGCCTTTTATTATATTTTGTGAGATAAATGGGAATAGGAAAATGAGACGGTACAGAAACAGGTTGTCTGTCTCCACTCCTATACCTGGAATAACGTCACCTTTGTCCCCTGCACTACAAAAGAATGATCCAAGTTGCTAGCCCAGAAGATAGATATCTTGCCTCCTGCCGCCAATTTTTCAGCCAATTTTTTTCTCTGCGCAACAGACATCACACTCTCCTATTTCCCACCGCGAAGAGTGCTGCCTCCAATTTCCAATTCCATTAAAAGACTGGAGGAGAAAAGATGAAACATCAGTATTTTAAAATTTATTTAAACTATTCCTAAGTACTTGTAGACTGTGAAAAAACAAGCGACTCACCACCTTCATGATTTTTTCTTTAATATCTATCTAAGCAAATGCAACAAGACAGGAAACTAAAAGTGAGCTGTAACACTTTGAAAGGTAAATGCAAACATCATTTTTCTCAGGGATTATATGTGTTCATGTCTGGGAAACTCAAAAGAATCAACCGGAAAACCATTTGGGATAAGTTTTAGAAATGCATTAAAAAGGGCTTCTCACAGTTTTAGTGAGCTAATGACCTCCTATCCCAAGGGAGGGCTAGAATGGGAGGTGTTTCCCAAAATTATCTGACCTGTAGTAGAATACATTTGGGAAACTGGTGATTCTGACAACACAGGGAGGATCTGTCTGGCCATTTAAAGAAAGATGACCTATTGGGCATGTTTCCACATGGCACATACTATACATCAACGTATGTGTGCTGAAGCCAAAGAAGCTAAAATAAATTCTTGTCAGAATATTTATGGGTTTGATCAAAGCTGTTAGAATATGTAAACACACACACACAGCTCCCACATGTTTCTTAGTTTTCTAGATTCTATCTTTCTGTCTTCTAATGGTATGAGTGACAATCGTAATCTTATATTCAAGCAGCTTACTTGTTTAACATAATGTATTGTTGGGTTTGCTAAATAAAACTCTTGTGTTTGGGGTGTTTTTTCTAAGCAAAACGATACTGTTGCCTTCAATCAGATTGTTAAATATATTTTCCTAGCAGTACTTAAGTTACAAAAAAAATTTTAAGTTTTCTAGTTAATAAATCTAAATGATAGCTAGATTGAGCCAGTCTCTTTTTGAGTAGGGCAAGCTTCATTTTATTCATTACCTGCGGTGTGTTATCTTCTTGATTCCTTGTTAAGTATAATGTGCTCCAGCACTTTGAACCTATCTCTTGTAACGTTTTAAGAAATATTTCCATGCCTGACAATGGCTTCTTGTCAAGAGTGTTGCCAGGTGATCAGTTTAAAGATAACATCTCCGTAAATACCACTCCCCCTGGTATGGCATCTCTATGAAGAATACCTTGACACTCTCTTCTAAGGACTTGTCACTGGGCTCAGCTTAGCGCACATCTGTTGTTTCTATTTATTCTGCATAGGACCCTCAGATTCTATAAACCTGCATGCATCCCATTAATACTGCATCTTCAGAATGCCCTCTAAGAAACGTGGGTTTTTTGCTTAAGATGCTTTTTAATGAACATAAAATCATCTTAAGCAAAAAATTTCTAAATTTTGACACCCACTTAAAGGAAAGCAAAATCTAACCAGGACCATTTACAGTTCTCTTGAGTTGAAAGGTTCTGAAGTTTAGGACACTGTAATAGAAGAAAGAAAATATATTTCCCTGCTAATCTTCTGTTAACTAGTTTTCCATTTTATTTCTAAAACCTAAATTTTTGGAGCTTGTGAAGAAAAACCAAAAGTCATTTCCACTGTGCATGAGAAAGAGAGGGAAAAAGGAACATTTGGGAAGGGTAGCAAACCAGCTGGGTGCTAAGAATGGGAAGGGTAATGATTCCCTCTCCTGGGTAAACTATTGAAGTAGGGCTCCCTTCTCTGTAATTGCTTTGGAAATGGTAACAACAGCACTGTGTGTGTGTGTGTGTGTGTGTGTGTTGACAGTTATAATAACTCAGTAAAATTGTCTCTTTCCTCCTTATCCAAGGATTTCCTGCTGCAGATATTTACTGTGTTCCGAATATTGATACGCCCAGAGATGTTTCCAAAGGACTGGACTGTCATGCGCTTGGTGGCTAACAAGTAAGACATTTACATTGATAATCATTGCAGCTCATTGCATAGGGGGAAAGGAGACTGCAAAACAGTCTTTTCACTTTGATCTCAAGTTTGAAATCTCCAAATCCTGGAGTTCTTTTTCTTTGCCTCTGAATTAATTTCACTCGTTTTTGGGGGGTTTTTTGCTTGTTTATTTTTTGGGTTTTTTTATTTTTATGATTATTATTTGTTTTAAATAGGTAATATATTAACATAGTTCAAAATCAAACAATATAACAGAGTATGCCTTGAGAAGTCCCCCTCCCATTACCTTATTTATCACCTACCCCCAGCCTGAAGTAACCACTTTTATTAGTTTCTTGCATGTCCTTCCATTGTTCCTTTTGCAGGGCCTAGCAGGTAGCACAATAGATAAACTCTCTTGCACATCTCTCTTTCACTTAAAAATCCTGGCAGTCTTTCCAAATCAACACGTAAAAGCTCCTCATTCATTTATGGTTTCTTTTTCTTTTGTAGCTGTATAATATTCTATTAACTAGATGTACCATAGTTTATTTAACCAGCCCTGTTGCTGGACACTTGAGTCATTTCTGATCTTTCTTAATTCATTTTAACTCAGCAGAATCCATTAAGCATCTCCCATGTGCTGAGCACTGAGAATAAGATATGACCCTTGAGTGGGACACATGAAGATTGAAGATCCTGTTATACACCTGAGAAATGTGACCAGCAGAAGGCTGAAATAGTGCTCTGAAGGCAGTTCAGAACTAGATACAGACCTATGGGAAGTTATTGATGTAAAAGTGCATCTCTGAGAGTTGATTAGATTAGCTTGTACTAAGCATATCGGGGGGCGGGGGAGGTAGAATGATCTGAGGTCAATACTTGGATGAATAGGAGTCAGGAAAGGAGAGTAGGGGATGGTCAGAATGGCAGGAGCTGCTCCTGGAGGGCACAGTGTCATGGATTTATCTGCTGTCACCCTTCTTGCCTCTAGTATCTCAGGATACAAAATGAAGATGAAGTTTTTTTAGGAAAGTGGCCTGATCTCCACGCTTGTAGTTTACCCTGTTTCATAAGCATTCTTTCCTTCAAGCCCACATCTGCCTGCCTCTCCTTCTTCCCTTTCTCCCATTCCCAACACTCCCATGCTTAGGGTGAACGTTAGATTCTCCAGGTATCTATTCATAGGCCAAGGACGCTGTATGTCCTCCCCAGATGCCCAGATATGATGGTGGTAACAGCCTCAGGAAAATAGGGTTTGATTTTGATTAGATATGCCTAATATGGCTTCTGCTGCAGCGTACATTTATAAATGGGGAGGTGTTAAATTGCTGTGTTAAAAACTTGGTGAAGTAACAAACAGTATAATATGGCATATTATATTTTACATAAGTACAGAAACAGCTTTTCCATTTTGAAGACTAATTGAGACTCCTGAAATAGCTCTCTTTAGAGTTTAGCATATTTAGTTTGATATCTGTGAGTAGAATCAAATATCTCTTCATCTGGATGTCCAGATGCTACAGATTTAAGTGGGAGCCGTTGGTCATGTATCTGGCCTTATTACCAAAGAGCAAATATTCCGGGTACCTGGCAAGGGCTATGGAGTGGTCCAGGGAGCTATATGGGAAGGGGTCCAGGCTGCTGACATCATCATCATACAGCATCATCATTGGGTCATTCTGCCTGCCCTGTGTGCAGAGGGATATTTTGACTTGAATTAGAATTTTCAGTGGGGGACTTCCCTGGTGGTGCAGCGGTTAAGAATCCGCCTGCCAATGCAGGAGACAAGGGTTCGAGCCCTGTTCCGGGAAGATCCCACATGCTGCAGAGCAACTAAGCCCATGCTCCACAACTACAGAGCCTGCACTCTAGAGCCCGCGAGCCACAACTACTGAGCCCATGTGCCACAACTACTGAAGCCCTCACACCTAGAGCCTGTGCTCCACAACAAGAGAAGCCACTGCAATGAGAAGCCTGCACACCGCAATGTAGAGTACCCCCCCTCGCTGCAACTAGAGAAAGCCCATGCACAGCAACAAAGACCTAACGTAGCCAATAAGTTAATTAATTAATTAAATTGAAAAAAAACAGCAGCTGTTATTAAAAAAAAAAGAATTTTCAGTGGCAGAAATTCAAACTGAAAGTAAATTTAACATTTTGTTCCTTTTGTACAAAGGCGGTGCTTGAGCTTCTGAAAACCATGGCAACCATGTGGCTTTTGATATGAAATGCCATCTCGCTCTACCCCACCTAAAAATCTCTACGCCATTTAGGAAGACTTTATGGTCCCATAAGTGGGTGGAAGACTTGGAAGTCTAGATTCTGTTTTTAAGTAAACATATGATGTTCAAGATTTTCATCTATAATGTTAACCAAATAGGAACATGATTTTGTTAGAGATGAGCTCTGTGTAATGCATTCAAACAGAAGATTAGTCCCATAGCAAACCCAAGAAAAAAGGCCATAAGCGTTTGCTGAATGCAATAACATCATTCCATTGCCACCCAAGTCAGTGCTGGTAGGAATCTGGCACTACTTTTTCACTGGCGATGACGGGCTGTGGCAGATCCAACCTAATTCACAGACAGGACCCCAGGGCCTGGTAAAGCACCTGCCAAGTTGGAACAGACCACCTGCTCTTTGCTGTTCAGTTTCCCTCTCCTTTCCTCATTTAACTGCCATAGCCATTTCCCATTCAAATTATGAAAGCCTGTGGGATCTTTCTTGTGCTATAAATGCAATGTGGTTCAGAGATAAGCCTTTAGCTATTTGTGCCTTATCTGTAAAAAATATTAACCTCAATAATATTGGTAGAAAAATAAATTTCTGAAAGATGTTAAAGATATTTTAAATATGTTAAAGAGCAGACACCAGAAAGAAAAAGTTTTTACTTTGTTAAACTGTATAGAAGCAAGTTGCAGAAGCTAGATCTAGGTCCCTGAAGTTGACCACCTTTTCTTCCATGATACGAACTTTCTTAGACAAATATTTGATAAGGGCCCCTCAAAGAGGCATTTCAACCTGAACTCCCACTTTTACTACCCACCTGTTTGCTTAATATGTGTCAAATTGATAGTAACTGGCAGAGAAGTCACCATTGCCCTACACTTGAACTCAACTGAATAGCTCATCCCACAAAATATGTTATTTTATGTGCTGGTCCTTTCTTCCTGTGTTTTCAAGTCAGTTACATGCCCTTAACTTTCTTCCATCAACCGTGCTGTCCCAGATCCTGTAGCTTCTCTGCTTTATGTGAAGTCCTGCCAAAAGCTGTGACTACAGACACCTGGCGATTAGTATGGTCTTTTGTTTATTTCTACCAGAATGTCTCATATTGTGTAACTTAGTAAGTGTGTCCAGGCTAAATTTCACAAGGATAAGAAACTTGACTTCTGCCTGCTTGCAAAGCTCTATTGTGCCTGTCCACTGTAATTTCTTGGTAGGATGAGGACAACTGCTCAATCTGAGAAAGAGAACATAAGGGAGATGAAAATTAAGTACCAAAAATACAGGACACTTTGAGACAAGCTTCTCTCCACCCCCTTCCATACACATTGCAAAATGCAGTACAAAAATAAAGTTACAGCTTTATACATATTTTCAAGGAGATAAATCTTGTAACAGACTTACTTACAGAGAAGAGTAAAAACTCCCTGGCCCTGCGGTTGAAATTTCAGGCCCTTATTTTGTTTATCTTGTGTGCATTTGGCTTCAAACATATACTTTTTTGATGTGTTTTTTTCCTACCAAACACTGAATTGTTTAGCTGATTACTGCCTTCACCAGTTTAGCGTTCAAATGAGATCTGTGTAGCAAATAAGTGATTTATTGAATCAAAGATTCTTAGGGAAGGTCTTCCATTCATTCACTGACCCATTCATTCAGTACATATTTTCCAGTGCCTAACGTGTAAAAATAAATGTCATAGAGATAAAAAGCACAGTTCTGTGAGAGGGGTTATGAAAGGAACTTTGTTCTGGACTAGGATAGGAGGAGGTTTTTTGAAGGAGTGAAACTTGAGCTGAAATCTAAAGCAGGAGTTAACAGGCAGATAGCAAAGGAAGACTGTTCTTATCAGCAGGAATAGCATATACAAAGGCCCTGTGGTCAGAGTGAAGGAGCTGAAAGACTGTGTGGCAGAAATGTGATGAAGGAAGGAACCAGTAAAAATGAGGTTGGAAGAAGACAGGGTCCAGATATTAGGGGGTAGAGAGACAAGAGAGAAACCAGGAAGGACCAGTTAGGAGCTTAATACAGCAGTCCAGGTAAGAGATGATAATGGCTTGAATAGATGGATTGCAATGAAGGTAGTGAGAAGATCGATTTTGAAGACAGAGATGATAAGACTTGAGATGACTGGCTGTGGGCAAGAGAGAAAAAAATTTGAAGATGGCTCTTAGAATTTTGGCCTGAACAGAAGGACAAATGGTGGTGCCTTTCACTTAGATGGAAGATACTGAGAGAGGAGTAGCATTAGGGGTGGGAGAGGTGAGGAATCCTGTATTGAACAGAAGTTTGAGATGCTCTTAGGTACCCAAGTGGAGATGTAGGAGAAGAAGCTGGACATGCTTGTATGGAGCTCAGAGAAGAAGTCAAGGCTAGAGACACACATTTGAGGGTCATTAGCATTGGGTAGTATTTGAAGCCATCAAACTGAATGAGAGCACCCTAGAAGAAAGTATAGATTGAAAAGAGAAGACTACTTAAGCCTGGGCCCTGGAACATGCCAACCATTCAAAGGTCAGGATGTTGAGAAGCAACCAGCAACAGAAACTGGAAAGGAGTAGCCTGTGATGTAAAGTGAGAACCAGAAGGGTATAATACCGTATGAGGAAAATATTTCATGAAGGAAGGTGTATCAAGAGCTGCTGGGAGGTTGGAGGATGAGGACTGACAATTATCCCTGGGATTTGGCAGTGCGGTGTAGCTATTGGTGACCTTGACAAATGCTGTTTCACAGAGTGGTGGAGATGAAAGTCTTAGTAGAGTGAATTTGCGAACAGATGGGAATTGAGAAAGTGAAAGCAATAATTATCAGCTCTTTAGAAGATTTTGCTGTAAAAGGGAGCAGAGAAATGGGGCTATATCTGGAAGGAGATATGAGGACTAGGATTCATTTCTAAATATGGAATATTATGCATGTTGGTTTACTGATAGGAAGGGCACAGAAAAGAGAAATATTGATGGTGCTAAAGAAATCAGGCCCAAGTGAAGGAACAGTGTCCTTGGGTAGGCAAGTAGGGATGAGATCAAGTATTTCTCATTGTGCCTGTCTGTCAGCTTTCCTAAGGGGGTGGCACCTGTCCACCATCGACTTGCACTGGAAACTAAATCAACTGTGTAAGCATGCAGTTTAGTTCAACTGACATTGTTTTTGGTGGTGAGACTTCTCAATGAAGGAAGCTCACCACACTCAGAGTAGCACTGATCTAGTGCACACAAGGAAGCTTGGCCTTAGCTAGGAGCATTGATACTTTTTCCATAGTAACAGGAAGGAAGACAGAGTATGCGATACTGACCATGAAAAGTTTTATGTTAGAGTAGCTGATCTGTTGAACACCCATTGTACTATTGTTTTTTGTTGATGGTGGTGTTTTTCTATTAGGGTAATTATCTTTAAACGCTTTTACTGTCCAGGAGGAAAGATAGTGATTTTTATCAAAACTATATATGACTCAGATGAATGTACCAAAAAGTTCGATAGTTCTAGGAAATATTTACACAAGAATTGCCTGCACACTGTATCTCCAGGTGAGTTGTGAGGAGCTGGTAGAGAGAATGAATACATGAGGAAAGGCAAGAATACATTAGGGTTTAAGCCTAAAAGGTCAGAAAAACTGAGGCTTTTGTTACATGAGTGATTTTTTTGCCAATACTGCCTGGAGGAGGAGGTCAAGAAATTTTTTAAAATTCTTCCATTTCAATTCTTAGTCATTCTTTTTACCTCACCCGCACTGCATGCTTCCTTCACCAAAAGCAAAATTACTGATCCTTTTCCCTCTTCCCCATTTTGGCAGATTCTGTGCCCTCTACTTGGAGTGCCTTTCTCCATCAGCTTTGCCTGTCTTAATTTCAGTCTCTTCTTCAAAATATCTATAGAAAAGTATAAAAAGTTCTACAAGCTTTGCATTTTAGAATTATCTAGTACAGCAAGTAATTATCACAAAGCATACATTTAAATACAGGTTTGAGGCTATGGTCATTCAACAAACACTGGGCTAGGCCCTTGGTGATGCAGTGTTTAACAAGGGCAAATTCCCCAAATGTCATTGCTCTCCAAGTTCCAACCCTTGTTTGTCTTCTCTTCCATCTGTAACACCAGACCTCAGAGTGAACTGTCACGTGCATCAGAATCACCTGGCTGGGCCCCGGTGTGATCTCACCAAGCCATAGGCACTGGTGAGGCCCTAAAGTCTTATGTATCCTTCAGGTGCTGCTCATGTACTGACATTTGAGGACCACTAGCTCAGATCAGTTTCCCTGATGGCTGTCCAGGATTCTTATCTGCCCTAAATGTCTTTGTGGTGATTTCTTCTGTCCTCTTAACCTGCCAGGTTGGAGGGAAATTGTCGTGCTCCAAATTTAGATCTCCATAGCTTTTCAGTGCACAGACATCAGCCTCGTTGATGCCCAGTTTATCCAAAAGGTGCTTCTCTCAATCCATTTATAATTTATGGAGATGGGCTTTTGCTTCAGCAGATTATCAGGTTGAAGTCGTTTTCAAAAGGACAGTTTATAGGAGATGAGGTGTCTATAGGAGGGATAGCGTTGCTTAAAAAATACTTTCTAAATGCCAGGAATGAGGTGGCAACTGGAAAACTTGAAGAAAGAGCTTTGATTTCTTGTGCACTAGTTTCTCTTTTATGTATACATTTATCATGCTGTGCCATAGATTAGGGTTGTCAAAAGTGATCCTTATGCCTGCATTTCTAGAGCAGACATCCGTATTTTGACCGTTTATAGTAAAAGATTGCAAAGGCTTTCTTAGCTATTGAGTTGGAGTGCTGAGATTTAAAATGTTCCCATATCCAGAAACTGAGTCATGAGTAAAAGGATAAAACCGAAGGAGCCACATGGTTTTGCATAAATTAGAACAAGTAAAGAAAAATCCTTAAACACTACAGGTATCCACTACAGTGAAGGAGTAATAATGTATATATGCCTTTAGCTGGCTTGGAGACCTGTGTGCCAGGAAACTGTCTTAGTGCTGAGACATAAAAAGCTTTGGGATCTGCCTCTGTGACTTGGGCTGAATGTTATGAGCATAAATGAAAAGCAATTGAAGTAGAGTCATTTTAAAATCTTTCTAACCCTGAGAAGTCTTATTTTTGGAGGTCTTACCCTTCATCATATCAAACACTAAATAGACCCACATGCCGCATGCCAAAATGAAAAGCAATTTCTACAGTTTGCTTTTTAAATTATTGGCCTATGGAGTAAATCATTTAATTCCAATTACCTGTGACTTCTCAGCACTTCTGTATACTTAGGAATTCTTGTTAAGTTATAAAAAGTAACCTCTAGGGCTTCCCTGGTGGTGCAGTGGTTGAGAGTCCGCCTGCCGATGCAGGGGACGTGGGTTCGTGCCCCGGTCTGGGAAGATCCCACGTGCCGCGGAGCGGCTGGGCTCGTGAGCCATGGCTGCTGGGCCTGCACGTCCGGAGCCTGTGCTCCGCAACGGGAGAGGCCACAACAGTGAGAGGCCCGCATACGGCAAAAAAAAAAAGTAACCTCTAATTTTTTCAATATAAAAGAAGTTGCATGAATATTAAATTAGACAATTAATGAAAATGATAATGTTGCATTCTGTGGACATGTTATGAACCTTTTTTTAGTTTTTATTTTGCAGTTTTAGTTTGTGATTCCATAACACCTTTTCAGGGCTCAATATTTTCCAAAGGCCCTGAAAAGACCCTGTGCCCTGTACCTCTTGTGCCTGATGATAAAGCAGGCTTGATAAGATAAGAGGGTGAGGTGTTCAATCCAGAGCAAGGATGCAAGACCCATTAAAGAACCACAGTAGTCATTGGCCTAAAATTCCAGAAGGCAGGAGAATGTGAAGCAGTGTTGTTTGGAATGTGCTTCTGACTCAGACCTACCTCTCTAGAGCCTTGCTCTTCAAAGGGTGGATTGTTAATCAACAGCATTAATATCTCCTGGAGCTTGTTAGGAAAGCAGAACCTCAGGCCCTATCCCAGGCCTGCTGAATCATAATCTGCATCTTAACTAGATTACCAGGTACCTATGAAAGTTTGTCTAACTTTTAAAAGTCTAGAGCAGTGTTTCTCAGTTTTGGGTGTACATAGACTCTTCGGGGAGCTTTACCAATCCTGATGTCCAGGTTGCACCCCAGCCCAGTTACTAAATCTCTGTGGGTGTGATCCTGACATCTGTGTTTTTAAAGCTCCCAAGTGATTCCAGTGAGTGGCCAGCTTGAGACTCACGGGTCCTTCATAAAGCCAGAGAGGCTCCATATTGTTTACCAGCAAGCACAGTTCAAGAAGCCGTGGATTTTGTATGTGTGTTTGGGACCCAGCATATAAATAACAAGTGAGTAATCTTTGCCATGGAATAATCTCTCTCACTTGGAAGATTGAGTTTGGTGGCTCCTTTCCGGAGCATTGGGCCCAATAACCCAAATCCCAGGTATGTCATGTTTCACTAACACTAGAGGTTATTGTTTCTGAACAACAATCCAAGCTAGAGTTGTGGGCCAGAAGGTGGTTTTTGATGTAAAACTCAGGTGTAGTGGGACTGTGTGTTTCTCCATTGGATGTCAAAGCAGAACATTTGTTAAGGATGCAAACTTTTCTTTTTTAAACTTAGAAGCTAACACAACATTTTATATCAACTAGGCTCCAATATAAAATAAATTTTTTTTAATTAAAAAAAATAAATACATAAGCTTAGAAGCCCCACAATCTACTAGATGCTGGGCAAAGAGTCTCTTCCTTGCCTGATAGCATTTCATTTTCTGACAAGTAAGCTTTAGTTTCATATAGTAAGATTTGAATTAACTACTTGGGAAACTTAATCAGTTACCATTATTGATTTCACCAGTGTCTGGACAATTGCCACTTTACACACCTGTTACCTGCAGGTGATTTGTCTCTTTGATAGGAAATTCACTGTTGATATCTGCCATTTGAGGGGGGAGAAGAAACCACAGGACTTCTCAGTCTCATAGACTTTACTTATACTTAATTTTCATAGGATGATTCACTGAAAGATGTAAATGACATATAAAAGGCACATGTATGTAACACAGTGCTTGCTCATGGTAGAGCAAGTGCCCATGAAAATGGTGATTTTCTTCTCTTTCCTCTTCTTCCCTTGAGCTTCCACATTCAACCATCCAACTCCTTAGCCTCGTTAATCCTCTCCTGCCCCACAAGGAGACTATAATAGTGAGTTTTCCAGCAGATTACGATAATGAACATTTAAGTTCTTCAAAGACTATAAATATTCTTGTAATTAGTAAATACTCTTCTAATCTATATTTTACCAGTAGGACAACCAAGGTGTGAGGTTGGTGGGGGTGTTTTGTTTTGTTTCATGTTTTTTACCTACAGGGTCAGACAGCTATATCCTTCAGTTACAAATCCCGTAATGAGAGCTGGGGTCTCCTCACATCACAAGCACTTACTTATGCATGCATCTTAAAAAAGGCCACAGAGGTTTTAAATATCAATCATTTATACGTTGGTGCTTGGTTTTGGGTGGTTTGGGGAGTGACCTATCTTGTTTCAATATAATGCTATATCTAACATTAAATGAACCAATTGGAAATACATTCAATTTTGAATATATACTCTTGTAGCTGTAAAAAGGAGCAGAATTTGAACAAATGGGATAACTCAAGAGTTAACCAAGAATACTCACCAAATCTTCCTTTTTTAATCTCCCTAACAAAATACATATGACTATATATGCCCCCTCTGACAGGCTTTCCCTAATTTCTCCAGCTCAGAGATGCCCCATTCTCTAGATTGCTGTAACACTCACTGTCAGTTTCACATAGCTTAGTACTGGGTTATAGATAATTTCACAGTGCGCAATGGTTTCTTTAGTGGCAATCTTGTCACCATGAGAGAAGGAGTCTGACTTCCATAGCTCTTACATGCCCCCTAACACCTTAAATGGGAGAGAGCAGGAGAGGATATCTAATAAATACTCAATATGGTCAGTCGTTTTATCCTATCCATTTCATCTTTGGGCTCCATCTCTTTTTCTGAATTTTTTAAAAGTCTGACTTTCTTCCATGTTAATAAAATATAGAATATTATAGGTTTATTAAATCATTTTTGCTTTGGAAATTTATAAATTACAAAACATGAAGATACTAATATAATTCTGAGTCATATGAATTCATAGATTTTTCTGCATATCATTTCAGTGATGGATTTCTTTTCCTTCTTTTTTTTCCTGGGCATCTGTTCTCTTTTTTATTTCAAATATGAATTATCTAATATAGTTCCACAGGCTTACTGAAGGTTTTCTTCTGTCTTAGTTACTTTATTCTTGCCTGATAAATGATTTTCACTAACGTGATGTTTCCAACTTAAAATGTATTCTCTTTTATCACTAGCGTTATTATTACAACAGTTCTGTACCTGTCAGATGCACTTCGTAAGAACTTCTTAAATGAAAACTTTGATTATAAGGTGAGTATCCATTTAGATGACTATCCTACTTGGGCTAAAAGGTTTCACATTGTCCCTCAGGAAATTACCTCAAGTATTTTCTTTCTGTTAGTAGTAGAGAAATAAAGTTATTCTGTCTACCTCAAATTAATCTTGGGCCATATTGGTTTCAATTATGAATAATGTTAGAAGAGTTTTTCATTATATTTTTGAACAAGTTAGGTCTATAAATATGTTTATCAACCTGGTGGAAATCAAAGTGCTTAAGAGGAGAGAAAGTTCTTTATTGTTACTGTAAATTTTAATTCTTATTCTTTTTGATCCCTATGCATGCATGACAAAAAGAACTTAGAGCATAATGTTTTTAAGACATCTTTTAAAATAGAGTTTATATGAAGAATGTATTTACAAAGTAAACCCTTTAGTTCCTTTACTTCTCCTTCTTCCCATTTTTTAGGATGAATTAGTGAAAAGAAATAAAAAATGAAAGATTAGTAAGATTCTTTAAGATAGATCTCTATGTAAGTCTGCAATGTAATGTGATATGCCTGGGTCTCTAAGAATTCTCGATACACCATTTTTAAAATGGGAAATGATAAATAAAAATGGACAGTGGCTATCCTGGTTTCCCTTCTTAGTGGTGTTTTATGTTTTTTACATCTTTGTTTCTTATTCTTTTAAAAATAACCTCTTTTATATTAAACATTTAATAAAATGTCCTTATCAGGTACCTAGGAAATACAAAAAGTACAATAGAAACCAGTGAAATTTTAATGGTTCCATAATATGTCTTTATACTTTACAATAATCAAAGTATCAAAATTTCATAATCACAGTGCTACTTTTTAATATTCAAGTTGTTTCTACTGTTTTATTCTTATAAATCACTCTTTTTATGTGTATTCTTACAAAATAAAAGTTGGCATATATTCCTAGTTATTTCTTTGGATAAATATTTGTAAGTGAAAATATTGTTAAAGACTGTACCAATTATATTTGATTGCCTATATGTACGCCAACACTAGAAGAGACAATTTTGGGGGGCAATTTGATAAAGGGAACAATTTTTTTTGCTTTAATTTACATTTCTTACTAGATATGTTATTGATTATTCATTAGTTATTAGCTATTAACTGGTTATTAGTATTGAATTATTGACTAAAATTCATATTTTGTAAAGAATATGTGCTTGATTTTTGTTCATTATTTTGCTTGGAGTGTTATATTCTTTTTTATTTGTGAGAGCTCTTTATGTATAAAAGATATTAACTCTTTATAATGTTTCTCCTATTTATCTTTAATTTTACATGGTGTCAGTAGAAAAGTAGTTTCCTTCCATGATGTCCTCCATGTTTTTGGTTAGGTTTATTTTTGGGAATTTTATTCTGATCTCTTTCTGATGCTGTTTTTGGTATAAGAGAACTTAGAAGATTTGTCTTGGTAGGGAATTTTTATATACTCTCTGAAGTTAAAGCAATTAGCATATCCAAAAGAGTGTACGTATCTTTTTTTTCAGTTCTACGTGAAAAGGGGTTCCAAAAATGAAATCACACAGGAATAAAGTAATCCAACTTATACCTCAGCCTCCTTGGAGGCTGACATGTTATAAGAGAAACAAAACATCTGCCATTTAGCATGTACCAGAGAGCTCATGAAACTTGGGATACAACATTGAAGCAATACAAAAATAGATAGTATTTACTTAGTTAGTTTACTTCTTTGTTATAGAAAATTTCACACATATATAAAAGTAAAGAGTATAGTATGATGAATCCCTCATGTACCCATACCCAGCTTCAACTATTACCAACTCATGGCCAATCTTATTGCAGCTATACCCCCCATTCATTTACCACTTTTGAAGCAAATCCAAGATATCATGTCACTTCACCTGTAAATATTTTTGTAACCCCATAGTATTTAAATATCTCATTCTCGTTTTAGATCTGGGATTCCTACTTTTACCTTGCAGTCATTTTTATAAACCAGTTGTGTCTGCAGTTAGAGATGTTTACACCTTCCAAAAAGAAAAAGGTGTTAGAAAAGTAAGTACCAGTGTATAATCGGGTAAGAATATGAGGCAAATAAAATGTGGTGCCTTTTAAAGAGTATTTTAGTTCAAGTGATTCATAAATCAGATCTCCATAACTAGAAATCATAGTGGAGAGGCATTGACCAAGAGGACAACAAGCAATCCTTTCTGGAAATTTCACTATTTTGAACTTATTTAAACATTTTTGTCCTCAATCTTTCAGGATTCAAAATTACCATAGAAGCAAAACATTATGAGACAAATCTGTTTTACTAAAGGATTTATATGAGGATTTGAATTAGAGGCATCAAGACATGTACAGTGTACAAAGTTCCAGTTATAAAATGAATAAGTCATGGGGATGGTGGGTACAGCATGGTGGGTACAGCATGGATACAGCATGGTGACTATAGCTAATAATACTGTATTGCATATTTGAAAGTAGCTAGGAGAGTGAATCTTGACAGTTTTCATCAAAAGAAAAAAAACTTGTAACTAGTTATGGTGATGCATATTAACTGGACTTACTGTAGTGACCATTTTGCAATATATACAGATATTTAAATTGTTACATTATACACCTAAAACCAATATGATGTTATATCAGTTATACCTCAATGAAAAGTCACCTGCATTAAACATCTTCAATTAAAAACATATTGCCTTTTAATTCAGAATGATAGATTATGTCCTAAAGAGACACAGATAACTTCTTTGTTCTGGAGTCTTTTTAACAGGTTTGATTTTTGTTCTATTTCAGGTATGGTGACATGCGGGTAACGATGGGTTGTGAAATTTTCAGCATGTGGCAGAACCTAGGTGAGTGATGAAAAAAGAAGCACCTCGATTTTTAGCTTATCACTGTCCTTTTAAGTGAACAAATGAAGAAGGACAATTTACCAATGACAGCATTTGAAACCAAATGTCTAAATCAATAGAGAAATCTATAGAGAGTAATTGACACTTTGGCATTGAATAAGGTTACAACTAATTCTGTAAATTGGTGTCTGTCTGAAAAAATCACCTTTCTTTTGTGTGTTTCATTATTACTGAATGACAAATTTTATAATCTAACATTGTTCCAATAATACATGCTATTCTAGCAATGAGCTAACCTTTTAGAGTTTGGAATTGTAGCAACTCAAAATTTCTAGAACTCTGAATTGAGGCTCTGAATGACAATAAGTTTAGACTAAAATGTATGAAACATTGACTTGAGCATCTGTACTCTTAGAAACTTAAAAACCAATGACCTATATCATGAAGAGTATAGCCAAAGGATTTTAAAGCATATGCAGTTGCTAAGAAACAATTAGATCCAATTGTGTTAATCTGCCACAGCAGATAGAGCATATTATCTAGCAGATTGGTTGCATAGAAAACAATAATATTTAGAAGATAAATTGTTTTAAAATCTCATTGGCATAGGGTTTCTTTATTGAAAGTCATAACTTATTTAATCTGGTATGTTAACTATGCAAGTTTATAGTATTCATTTGCTGTTACTGCATTGTAGTTCCTCCTTGTGATTTATTAAAGTGATGGACCTATTTGAATTGAATATATAATGACCTGAAAGTATTATATCTTTCCTCTTGGGCTCATCCAAGCACAACTTGGAGATGGCAGGATTTGTTTTCTGTAAGTGAAAATAGAACCATTATCATTTTACTTCAATTCATGTTACAGAGTGATTTTTGACCAGGATATCCCTCAAATGTACAATATATACAAGGCAATTTGAGGAAGCCTTGTTATATATAACTGAGCCCAGTGTTAAATGCTTGCTGATAATTTCAGGGGAAAAAAAGTGAGTTAGCATCTTGAAAGTAACCTCTGACTGTCTAAAACCAGCCAGAAGAAGCCCATGAGGTGTCTTTAGATTCAGCTCAAAAATAACATCAGTTTGTCTTATTTGAAGAACACTCCTCTCAGTCTTCATGTTTCATTGATTCTTTGTGTGTTTGTTTTTCAAAAACAGATCAAGACCCTTGGAATGTCCCTATTGCATTTGGCATTAATTTAGCAAAGTGTTTTCCAGAGAATGCCGCATTGAAATGCTGTTGTGGTTTAGGCTCTTGTTGGAGCTCAAATGATAAGACCAGGACAGGCTTCCCTGGTGGTGCAGTGGTTGAGAGTCTGCCTACCGATGCAGGGGACACGGGTTCATGCCCCGGTCCGGGGAGATCCCACATGCCGCGGAGCGGCTGGGCCCGTGAGCCATGGCCGCTGAGCCTGTGTGTCCGAAGCCTGTGCTCCACAACGGGAGAGGCCGCAACAGTGAGAGGCCCGCGTACTGCAAAAAAACCAAAACAAACAAACAAACAAAAATGATATAAGACCAGGACAGATTCGTTTAAGTTAACAGGATGTTAGAAAACATGACAGGTTAACCTCTTCTAGATAAATCTCAGCATTGCCGTGTATGGTTATTTCCGCATAAATCTCTCTCCAAGCCTCATACCTGTTCCCTTAGGCCCATGACCCATGGCTTGCTGAATAAAGCTGGCACCTTTTTTCTCACTAAAGATGTCATTGTATACTTCATGAACTCTTCTCTATTTTGTCTTTAACAAAAATATTTCTACCCCTCTGGGTTTTATGTTATGTCTTAGTTTTCCTCAGAAATCTAGAGAATGTGAAAAATCTCTGGAGCATACTGGTCCCCGTAACACGTTATGAGGTCAGTGCTCTTAGAACAGTGATACTTAGTAGACAGCATCACCTGGAAGCTTGTAAGAAATGCAAACTCTCTAACTCCTCCCCAGACCCACTGGAATAGAATCTCTGAGAATCTCTGAGAAAGGCAGAGCAGTCTGAGTTTTTACAAGCTCTCCAGGTGATTCTTATGCACTTGGCTAAAGATTAAAAGATTAAAAGACACTGCTTTAGACAACGCTCTCCCCTTTCTTTGTTTTTCCAGCCCTAAAGGCTAGCTCTAGCACTGTGTTAGAAAAGACTTATTATACTCAAGTACAGATTCCCAGCATGACATAGTTCAAAGATAGGGTGAGTGTACATTTTCACTTCATTCCTTTCTGCATTATTTCCCTAGAGTTGCTGTCTGAGACTTCCAAAACATCAGGTGAATTTTAAAGGTCATTGCTACTATACAACAACTGGAATTGAAGAATGTTTAGAAATTTTAAAACCTCTTTTCCAACATATATTTTTATAAATATGATAATAAAAATTAAGTATTCAGGGTATTTTGACACCTTTGTAGAGCTTAAGTCAGCTTGTTACTTAAGAATATCAAAATACATTAGTTATAATTTGGTTTACCTATAAATATGTCATATTGAATATTTTGAATGCTAAAGGAAAATTTATTCAGATAATTATAGATTTTCATTTTTAATGGAACAGGCTGATAGATTCAATTTAACATAATTCATAAAGCATTGGCCATGTGCAAGTTATTTTGAGGGATATAAGAAAAAATGGTCCATGCCTATTAAAAGCTTAGTTTTTAAATCTGATATGTTAAAATTTTTATCCAGTTTGTGTGGAGCGGTAAAAAGCTTGATAAAGACATATTCACCATGTTTTCGTAAAGCAAGTAAACTGTTATGATTTCATAATTTAAAATCCTCAGTAGTTTTTAGTAGATACAAAAAGCACTAAGTTTTGGAAAATAAATTGAGTAGAGGAAATGCCCAGAGTCACTAAATACACAACTACTTGAAACTTTCCAGTTGGTCTAATTTAGAAACACAAATTTTACTGGACAATATATGAAAATCAGATTTTGGTCATTGGTGTTTACCTCAGAAGTGTGGAAACTCTTCCATATGCTAGAAATAAGTTAGTTTTTGCATTCTGCTGAGGACGAGGAAAAAAAGGACATATATAATTTAGGGACTAGTCTACTTTTAAACATAAAGCTTTTTTTTTTGATACAACATGTATATCAAGAGTTCATATATCATCAATACATAATATAAATATTGCACTATACATACAAGTTTGCATACAGAAATGTATAAACAAAACATAAAGCTTTAGGATTTTCAAATCTGATCATTATAGCTCCTAGATTTACCTGTGAGCAGTGGTTCATATGGTAATTCTGTTTAAGTTTTGAGGAATCACCATACTGTTTTCCATAACAGCTGCACCATTTTCCATTCCTACTAACAGGGGTTCCAGTTTCTCCACATCCTTGCCATCACTTATGTCCTGGTTTTTTTGTTTGTTCTCGTCTTGTTGTGTTTTTTTTTTAAATAGTAGCCTCCCTAATGGCTGTGAGGTGACATCTCATTGTGGTTTTGATAAAACGATTTATTTTTGAAGAGTAAAACGAATAGTGATAAGTGAACACCTTTTCTTAGATGTGTTATTCCTCAGTATTTTCAATTTATTAGTTGAAGGACTAAAAAATACTCTGTTGCAGTGGGAGGGGAGTGGAGGATAAAATACCTAGGAATAAATTTAACCAGAGGTGAAAGACGTGTACACTGAAAACAGTAAGGCATTGTTGAAAGAAATTGAAGGTGGCACAAAGAAATGGAAAATTATCCCATGCTCATGGAAGAATTAACATTGTTAAGATGTCCATATTACCTAAAGCAATCTACAGATTCAATGCAATCTCTATCAAAATCCCAATGACATTTTTCACAGAAATAGAACAAACAATCCTAAAATTTGTATGGAACTACAGAAGACCCTGAATAGCCAAAATAATCCTAAGAATAAGAACAAAGCTGGAGGTAGCACACTCCCTGATTTCAAATTAAACTAGAAAGCTATAGTAATCAAAACAGCAAGGTATTGGCATAAAAACAGAAACACAGATCAATGGAACAGGACCGAGAACCCAGACATAAACCCACACATATATGGACAATTAATTTACTATAAGAGAGCAAAAAACATAAATGGAGAAACTACAGTCTCTAATAAATGGTGCTGGGTAAACTGGACAGCAAAAGAATGAAACTAGACCACCATCTTATACCATACACAAAAATTAACTAAAAATGGTTTAAAGACTTGAATGTAAGACCTGAAACAATAGAATTCTGAGAAAAAAACATAGACAGTACACTCTTTGACATCAGTCTTAGCAATATCTTCCTGGATATGTCTACTTAGGCAAGGGAAACAAAAGCAAAAATAATCAAGTGGGACTACATAAAACTAAAAAGTGTCTGCACAGCAAAAGAAACAATCAACAGAACAAAAAGACAACCTACCAAATGGGAGAAGATATTTGCAAGTCATACATCCAATAACAGGTTAATGTCCGAATATGTAAATAACTCATACAACTCAACAACAACAGCAGAAAACAATTAAAAAATGGGCAGAGGATCTGAATAGACATCTTTTTCAAGGAAGTTATATAGATGGCCAACAGGCACATGAAAAGATGTTCAGCATCACTAATTATTCGGGAAATTCCTATCAAAACCACAATGAGCTATCACCTTATGCCCATTAGAATGACTGTCATCAAAAAGACAAGAAACAGCAGTGCTGGACAGGATGTGAAGGAAAGGGAACACTCATATACTGTTGGTGGGAATGTCAATTGGTGCAGCCACTATGGAAAATAGTATGGAGATTGCTCAGAAAATTAAGATTAGATCTACCATATAACCTAGCAATGCTACTTCTGAGTATTTATCCAAAGAATACAAAAAAAAAACCCCACTAATTTGAGAAGGTATATGCACCCCTATGTTCATTACAGCATTATTTACAATAGCCAAGATTTGGAAACAACCTAAGTGTCCATCAACAGATGAATAGATCAAAAAGATGCTGTGTGTACATACAATGGAATACTACTCAGTCATAAGAAAGGTGAAATCTTGCCATTTGTGACAACCTCGAGGGTATTACACTAAGTGAAATAAGTCAGACCATGACGAATACCATATGATTTCATTAATGCAGAATATTAAAAGTAAATAAATGAACAAACAAAATGAAACAAAAACAAACACATAGATACAGAGAATGGATTAATGGTTACCAGAGGGGAAGAGAGGTGGGGGAGGGTGAAATGGGTAAAGGGAGTCAACTGTATGGTGATGGATGCAAACTAAACTTCTGGTGGTGAGCATGCTGTAGCATATACAGAAGTCAAAATATAATGTTGTACACCCAAAATTCACATAATGTTATAAACCACTGTTACCTCAATAAAAAATAAGAGGGGGGAAGGCATGAATTTTCTCCCCCAAATTTATATGTTTGTACCTATACTTGCAAGGATAGTCTATAAAGGAAGAGGTTATTCTTTACTGCTGTGTCCCACCTTTGCCATTCATCGTGCTGCAAGGTTAAGTTTTTTCCTTCTATTTTTAGTTGAACTAACATTCTTACTAAATATAAAGTGGGCTTCTCTTCCACATTTGCAAACACAGTGTCTTGTAACTGCTGTAGAAAAATCAATACTTCCCTAACAGGCTGCTCTGTGTGAATAAATATACAACAGCCCAAGTAGCAGGTGCCCTAAATACTTCAAAACAAGACCATGTGGCTGACAATTAGAGATGGGAAAAGGATACTAAATCTGTGATTTAAAAAGAAATAATCTAAATGAAGTTTATTTTACCATTGCTATACATAGCTCAAGATTTTGCTTTGCGGATTGGATAAGAGTAAAATTTTCTATGGTGGAAGGCTTGTACGGGTTGCACAGATTCTTTGTCCCCAAACTGTTTTCAGTAAAGAAAGCTAGCCTCATACATTCCTGCACAATGATTTAAATGTGGGTATGGCTTCTCTACTGTCCTAGAAAATCAGGCTACAAAATAGAGCTTATGAATTTTGTTTGCATTATGATTGAAACAAACCAACTGTAAATGACATGTTTTAAGACAATCAGGAAAATTTTGATATAGGCTGGTTTTAGATTAATTTGAGGAATTACTGTTTGCCTTTTTTGAAGGAGTGATAAAGGTACTGTGATTCTATATTTATAAAATGACCTACCTGTTAAAGATGCTTACTGATGTTTGTATAAGTAGAATGTTATGATGTCTCTGACTTGGTTTAAAATTTCCCAGGGAACAAAATAGTTAGGTTGATAGGTGAAACAAGATTAGCAAAAAAATGTTGATAATTATTGAAGCTAGATGATGGTTATGTGGGGATTTATTTTACTAATCTTTGTAATTTTGTGCACATTTGAGATTTTTCATAGTAAAAAAATTTTAAAATGTCTATAAATGGAAAACACTTTTTAAAAAGAGATTCAAGAATACTCAGTGAAATAGTGGTAAATAAAATAAGTGCATGCTAATGATGTTCTTTGTTAGAGAGGTCAAAGGATGCCAGACTCAGGAAAGATTAAAAACAAAGATCCGGGGCTTCCCTGGTGGTGCAGTGGTTGGGAGTCTGCCTGCTGATGCAGGGGACACGGGTTCATGCCCTGGTCTGGGAAGAGCCCACGTGCTTCAGAGCGGCTGGGCCCGTGAGCCATGGCCTCTGAGCCTACGCAGGTGTAGGAGGACTATCCGGGCTGGCAGGAATTTTCATTTTATTTTATATTTCCTGCTTCTCTCATCCCCCTTTCCCCACGCATACCCAAAAGCTATGCAAAAGCTTGGTGTCTTGCACAGTGTCAAGGCAGCAGGGAGGTCCTCCTCATTATTAGTCACATGCCAAGATGGCCCTAGTCCTGAGTACAGAGTCCCTTCAGTCTGTGGTTCTGTGGGAGAACAGCATCTGTGGCTAGACTTTCAAGCCCTGCAGCCATCTCCTGGGGCAGGGTCACAAAACAGATGTAAGGCTCATTAATCTCAGGACTTGCTAGCCTTCATCTCTGCAGGAATCTCCTTCCCTTTTTCTCTTTCTTCCCCTCACTTGCCTGGACATTTTGAATAAGCAGTGAGTGGGTTTAGGCTTTTCCAATTGACACTAAGAGTAATTGAGTTCAGGCTGCTTCTGCTTTCTGCCTTGACAAAAATAATTATGGAAAGGAATTGCAAATGCTGGCTGCTAGTTACCTGCTTGAAATGTGTATGTTGGGAGGATGGAGGAGATACAGGGAGAAGACCTATGAATTGATGTTTCTGTATATTCTGCCACAGTGAGTTTGTTGGTCTTGAAAGTATTGATTCTTCTGGAGGAAAATACACAAGGGTAGGCTTAAGGACGTTTTTTTTTTTTTTCTAAATCTGTTTATTTTATTTTATTTATTTTTTATATCTTTTGATGAATAAGAAGGAAGTGTTCTTGCTCTGATGAGGAAAACTAGGTAGTCCCTTGGGAAAGATAAAGTATTACCTGGGTCAAAAAAAAGGTAAGAAAGCAAGAAGAATTACAAGCCAGCTTCTTCCTCACACGTAAATGGATGTATATAAGTGACTTAGAGATGATAAGAAACAATGAAGTTACTTTTGATGCAACATCAGAAAAAGAGGAAAGGACCATGTGACTGCATGTAAAGGGACTTTCAGATAGAGAGGGGCCTGCCAATTGTGTCCTATTGTCATCCCATATTGAGAAAAAGAGATGTGGGCCACATTCTGAAGACGTCTGAAATATCCCAGCACACTTCCAGTCACAAAACACAGTGACTTCACAAACACCCACTTGGGTTTGCCCATCTCTGACCCTCATCCATCATTTTTCTCCTCTTTCCAGATTCTTTCCTTTATATTCTCCTTCCTTTTACCACCCCTCTAAAGTCAATATAAATTTAAACTGTATGTTTGCACCCTGGGTTTATGTATGTCCAAGTCTGTGGCCACCTTAATGCCTTCTAGGACAAAAAACAAAATAGAGAAAATGATAATTAATGTGACGATATATAACTCCGAAATTGGCAAATAACTCTGAACAGCGTGATTGTGTGTATGTATTCAACACTTAACTACAAAAGATCAAAGGTAGAAAAGAAGAAGAAAGAAAGAAATGATGCTCTTTCATGAAGCCAGCTCTCTTCTGCTCAGCTTCCAAGCTCATTCTTTGGGTTTTCAGTGGGTGCTTTCAGTATCATATGCTTTCATCCATGATATGAAACGTTATACATGTAATGTACATACATGAAATGTACATGGTACATTTGCCATAGCATGCAGTTTTCTTATTATAAAAATAGAAACTCTGAGATTTAACATGGATGACTAGGATAATGGACTGAACTCAACACTCATATGCTAGACAAAATCATCTACGTCCAGCCCACCTTCCACCTTCCTTTCCTCTGAATTATCGATACCATACCTCTGAGCACTTGCTAAACACCATTTTGAGCTCACTATTATCACATTGTAGTCTTTTCAGAAAATTGTTCTATTTTTTGTTTGTGCCAACATTTAAATGTTTATTTAGGCTGTATGTTTATTATATAAAAAAGCAAGAAAATTATATAATACAGATAGGAACCACCTTTTTTCATATATAAAAATCACCAGTAATATCATCACCCAGAGATAACCACTGGTGTGGTTAGTATTAAGGGATATAATCTTCTAGACTATTATATATATTTTCATTTTAAATGAAAGATGTACCTGTGCATACTGTATAGTACCTTGCTTTTTCAGTTAATTATATTGAAAAACTTCATCTGTGTTATTCTTCTTCAACCTCATTTTTAATGATTGCATAAGAATTTTAATGTGTGAATGTACAATAGTATACATAACCAATTCCCAATGATTTATGTAATGTTTAATTGTATCTTATGGCTTTTTTTAAACTGTGAAAAGGGTAAATCCCTAGTTCTTTAATTAAAAATAATGAAGAAATATTAACATATGGAAATTTACTGTTTATATATCTGTCTAGGGGAATATTTTCTTGCTTGAGGAGACAACTGTAATTGAATGTATTCTTGCGACGACAGTTTTAAACAAACTGTATAATACTAATTTTCTGGAATCTTATTCAAACTAAATATACTGAAACATAAATATTGTCTTCAACTTAGGAGAACACAAGCTTCATTTCATCCCTGCCCTGATTGGCCCCTTCCTGGAAGTGACCTTGATACCCCAGCCAGATCTCCGGAATGTCATGATTCCTATTTTTCACGATATGATGGACTGGGAGCAGAGGCGAAGTGGCAATTTTAAACAGGTAGGCGGATGTGCTCCTCGGAGCAGCTGGAAAAGTTCGGTTTTCTTTGAGCATCTCTGAGCCACTGCATTCAACTCTGAGTTGCGGAATGAGCACCGAACCAGATTTCAGCCTGGGCTGCCTACTCCCAAGCTGCATAGCCTCGGACACCTCTCTGGTAGTGTGTTTCACTGGGTCTCCGAGAAGCCCTAAAAAAACATTTCATTCCCTTTCAGCTAAAAAATCCTGTGATTTCCTAGGTCTGTGTTTAAGAACTGGCAGAGACTTTATTTGCTCCCAGCTGGACACAACACAGAGGAATCAGAAGGTTAATGATTCTTAAAATCATTGACCTCTCAGTTGTCTGCACATTGTGTTTGGTGAATGGCTTAGCTTTGAACATTTGATGCACAGTATGTTTTATTGCTCTTTGCTTGAAGCATTGAGAATTCATTTAAAGGGAAAAGCAGTAGAAATTGTTGTAAAGGAAATTCTGAGGAGATGAGCCTAACATTTCTCTTTGACATAGGATCTAATAGTTCTGCTCCAGTTTTGGAAAGACAGACGTTCTTATTCCAAAACCAGTTCTCATAGCAGAAATCAACTGCTTTTGCCATGCCAAGTCACTCCTACTGGAGAGAGCAGACCTACTATCTCTTCACACAATCATTTCACTCACCTATGTGCACTCTCCTGTGTGAAGGATCTTTCTTCCCTTCTCAAGTCTTAGAAATGACTGTCAACTGTACAAGCAAGCTGAATGCATACATAGGACCCTTCTGTTGCCAAAAGCATGGCATTTCATCTGTATCAATCTCTCCATTTATTTTCAAGAAAGCTAATACATGAATGAAAGGCTATTTAAAAATTGTATTGGGGAAGACCCACTTTTCTTCCCTTTTCTCTTTATCCCCTTATTGAAATTTGATTCAAAGAGAATAATTGTGTTTAGTCCCTTGACAAAGTCAAGTATCCCTCCCTACCCCTAGTTGTTTAACTCTCTCTGGCCAGGCAGAGATTCTTCATTTTCTGTCTCCTCTGTTGCCTCCAACAGATGAGGGATATTTATTTCTGCCTTCCTGATACTGATGTCCTAAAGGATTTATGTTCTTGAAAATATAAATGTTTTGACTACAGTTGTCAGGAAATATGTCCTTTCTCATGCTGCCTATTGCTGACTTAGAATATGTCTATGGATCTACCATCTGTACATGGTTAGGACAAATTCTCAACTTTAGCAAAGATTTAGTGCAACCTCGAGCTGTTTTGAGAAAGAAAATAGATACAAAACACATCAAAGATTTAAATGAATGTTTGTGGATATGGTAGTTTGCTGATGTTCTTATATATATCATGATTAAAAAAAAAATGAGACTTGCCAGTTTTTACAGCTCCTAAATAAAGAATTCAAACATTTAAGCTGGGCTGCAGGCATTTGTGTTTGAATCAACAAATAGAAGTCTTTGGTGACAGCACATGCTACCCTACCGGGAGTTTGAAGTATGTGCCTGCATCTAAATTGGCCCCCTAGAATTCCAAGGGGGTGTCTCCTGTTAACCACAGCTGATAATGTCGCTTTCACAAAATTTACTATGGCTTTTTCCTGTGCAGAAATAAATATGTTTCAATATGCCTAGAAAATCCTACTTGTGAAAGGGAGGAAAGAGAGTAACATTTGGGTCTGTTTCAGGTGGAAGCCAAGCTCATTGACAAACTGGACAGCCTGATGTCAGAAGGCAAAGGTGATGAAACATACCGTGAGCTCTTCAACAGTATGTGAGTAGCATGCTTATCTCAAGTGGATTCTGTTCTGGGGATTTGGTGTCAGCACTAAGCAGCTGAGAGCTACAAAGACAGTTTGGGTCTCACAGGAGTGCTTTGTCTTTGTGGAGTGTGAAATAAAGGATAATTGCTTAACTGGCGAATGGATCTTGTTATGTTGTTGATTAGACATATCTCCTTGTATTAATCTCTGATTAGGGCAGGTTGCAAGTGTTATATAACAAATTCCACTCTCTTCATGCCTAATAATTTTTAAACTGGGGCTGCAAGATAATGATTTTAAATAGGGTCAAGAGTGGGAGAGGAAAAGACACAGTAGTGGTGTGATTGTTGTATTTGTGCACAGTGCTTTCCGGAGCGAGCTATCCTTGGTTGATTTGCTGTTGGGAAAATTAACCTAGTTTGCATCTGTTCTTCAACAATTGATTTAATTCATTGATAGTTATTGCTCATTCAGCATTATTAATTTCTTCCTAAATGTTTCTTATTAGAATATCACAGAAGCAAGTCATTTTTAGTAAATTCTGTGGTTAGGATTTGAATGGAGAATAGAGAAATAATATTGTAAGGAGACTCTGAGGTTGTCTTACTAAGGAAAGAATGCGATCACTATCATAAGATGAAGTGCTGGTACCAAGTATTCATCCACTGTGTGAAATGGCCAGAGAGGATACAAGAAGGTTCTAGTGCTTTAGGATTTTAATTCTAGCACTTGTTTCCTCTACAGCTTTCTATGGATCTTAGTCATTTTCAAACCTTTTATTCTTACGAAGTGTTTCTTTTTGAAGGAAGAACCAGTTCATTGTGCTTGGGAAATGTTTGCAGTTCTTTCATAAGTGCAAAAACAATTTAGCAATACATTTTTCTATCACAAAATACGCTTTTACTTATATTTACACCCAAGTATCACCTAAAACTAAATATTAATGCTTTAGTACTGATAGCCAAATACAAAATTCTGCAATTCATTTTATGATCATAAATTTAGGGCAATGGATATATTAATATATAGGTTGGAAAAGTATTATTAGTGACTAATAGATTTCAACTTGCCTGATTCAAAATCATTCTTGAAGCTTTTAAGAAAATTATATTGAAAGGAAAAGCCAAGAAGGGGTACACAGATTTCTTGTGGTAGTGGTGGATGATAAAATACATTCTTTGTACTGAGTCCTGAACAACGCCATTTTCCTCTGATACTGTAATTAAACTGGAACTTTTAATAACTATTCACCAAGCCCTCGTTCATTCTAGTGTACAAAGCATCTGTCTTTCATGACAGCTGGAGTTTAGCAAGAATTCTGATTAAAACCTCATCCAATATAATAAATTGCTTTTGAAAACCATTCTCAGTTCAGTTACTAGTCCTAGGTTTGAACAAAGAACTAAAATGAGAAAGCACTCAGTGAAATGAATCTCTTGAGATTTGTGATTAATTATTTATGATAAATTCACAAGATTAATAAACACTCACATAGCTCCATAGTGCCTCTTATTGACTTTAATAAAGGCCTGATAGCATGCAGTTTGGATTGCTTGTGTGTAAATATGGCTTTGAAATAGAAGATGTACCTTGACATTAAAATCAAACCAATAATTAGAATATTAAGCCTCTATAATTAGGACTATTTTAAGGTGCCTGATTCATTCAATGGAGATTTTTATTCTTTTGTTGATTTTTAACATATTACTAGAAATATTACTATAAATATTTTTCTTTCATTACTACCTGGGCTCAGAAAAGAAAGTGAAAATCCAACTATATTTCAGGAAACAATAAAATGCTTTTTTGTCAATAGAAATCACAATGAATTAGTATAATCACAGTGAGTCACTGCACGCATTATGAATTAGGAACACATGCCGCTATGGTACAGATTCTCATTTGTTCTCTGTATTTCATGTCTAAAACTTGTTAAACTTTGTTCAGAAGCTGAAAGGAGCTCACTGCTTCCTGAAAATGTAGTGTGTACTTGCCAAAATAGCCTCCTTAGAATGAGACTGTACACTTATATAGTAACTTCCTTCCTAAGAACTCATCTTTCGCTGACCCTCACGTCATCTGCATTTACCCACACTACATCTTTTTGAAATAAATAGGGGTCAGGATTGATTGTTTTCGATAATGCTGAAATTGTGGATCATTGCCATCCATGTGATATTCAGAATAAGGTATCAGAATGAAATTCTACTTCCCTGGATCCACTTCATTCACTCATTCAGCTTCATTTATTGAGCATCTCCCTGTGCTAGGTGCTCTTCTAAGGCTGAAGATGCAGCAGTGACTGTGCTGTAGGAGCACACAGTGGGGTACCAGTAACCTCGGGGGTTCTAAAGGGGCTTTCCGGAAGAGGTAACCTCCACCTCAGTCCTTTACTGTGCTCTATCGTGTGTTGCTCTAAATAATGCAGTAAGACTCCAAATCATTTCATAGATCTTTGTTTAGTGATCACACATTTAATTATAGTTTGCAGACAAAGGATTAGCTATGTAGCACATACTTAGGTATCTAACTCTTCTCTTTGGATTAAGAGAGTGCACAGACACAGGTGCTTCATATAAGTGTTGGCCTCCACACAATCCTGTTAGGATATAGAGAGAGGTAGACTGAGGGTCAAATTCTACACCCTTCATATTCCTTCACAGAGTAAAAGCCTGTTGGGCAGTGTGTCATCCTGCAGGACCGTGACTTATCCTGCTCTTCAATGTTACGGAGTCCCGTTGGCTGTCAGTTAGCAATAAGAAATCACCTTGGAGTTGGGGGGGAGATAAATTAGGAGTTTGGGATTAACATAGACACACTTCTATATATGAAATAGAAACAAGGACCTACTATATAGCACAGGGAACTATATTCAATGTCTTGTAATAACCTATAATGAAAAAGAATCTGAGAATGAAGATATATACATATATATGTATATATATATAACTGAATCACTTTGCTGTACACCTGAGACTAACACAACATTGTAAATCAACTACACTTCAGTTTTTAAAAATGGTTTAAAAACATTAGAAAAGAATGATGCATAGTTAATGCTCTTTTGACATGTATGTAAAGTCTAGTGCATTAGTTCGTGTAGCAACCATTTATCATTTTAGTGCCTCAGAAAAAGAAAAGAAGAAATCACCTTTCACTGTGATTAGATGAGTTCCCTGTGTACTCACCATGGGCACATCAGCATGATTATAGATCAAATAGAAATATACCAAATTGTAGATCAGTGTCACCCAAGTTATCTAGAGAGACTCTTCTCTTCTTGTCTGATAGCTTCTCCTTATCAATGTGTATCAGGTAAACTGGGCGGGCAAGCTTCCCCACAGAAAGAATTAGCCTGGCCGAGAAAGCAGATGAACTGGGTTCTAGGCTTGGTCCTGATATTTGGGTCCTGAGCTAGTCAAGGAAACAGGCTCTGCAGAGCTGTGCCTCTTTTTACAAGAGGATTCTGTAGCTCAGATTTCTTCCTGCAGCCAGAGGCTGTGCAAATTAATGAAACTCATGCCTATAAAAGAAGCCTCTATATATTTTTAGAATTATTACCTAACTTGAGTTCTTTGTTTTTCAGCCTCTAAAGTATATGAGGTGTGGGCTGTCACTTGGGAAGATTTCTCCATCATCCTGCATTGCTTTGGCAGGCAGATTTTCATTTGAGTACTTGGTTCAATACCAGTTTGGCGTTTAAGCTTGAAACAGGTGCTTCCCAGAGGCTTTTTAAAAGAAAACACAGTTAGAACAAACTAGGGGCCCTTTCCCTGGGGGATTAGTCAGGGCAAGTTCCATCCCTTCATGTGCTATTTCTTCCCCTCTTCCCCCTCCTTAATCTAGGAAACAGTTCAGAATAAACCAGAAAAACAAATGATCAGGGATTCATAGGCACCAGATGAGGGGATAAGACAGAGGGCTGGGCACTGGAACGGTAAGAGAAAGAAGAAGCAGTGGGGAGTGGGAAGGAAGATTGAGAGAGAACGTAGCCACGGAGCAAAAAAACAGCTTTGACAACATAGCTTTTTTTCTACGAAGCACAGTATAGCATAGGCTGAGATGGTACTTGTACGAAATGGTTTCTCTCTATGTTATTCCTGAAACCAAGATGAAAGGGGAACAACATTTTAGAAATAATGATCATTAAATTTAGGAGGGCAAAGTATCCTCATATTGTCATGCCTGTGTTCTTACTTTTTTTCTTTTGGGGAAAGTTCAGTCGTAAAGGTTTGTGCCAAGTATATGGTTAATTTGCCAAGAGGTGGGAGTCAAAGTAAAACAGAGCCTAATTATTATGATTGTTATTGTTTTGTGTTCACATAGCAGTGCCTCTGCTCCAAGGTGCTTAAGATAAGGGAAACTGTAGGAGGAGAGATGTGGTTCGGTACTTGTCATCAATCTGCTGTAACAGCCACACAGAAAATCCTCTGTGATTAATGACAAAATGAATGGAACTGTTGAGTGAGTGCACAGATAGTACAATATGTATTGAGTGGGCAAATGTTAAGTGAAAGGAAAAAATGCAAAACGTCATACCGTCTGTACAAGGATTTTCCTGTAGCAGTTGCATTGCAGTAAAAGTGCTTGGATGAAGATGCATTCCACTGAGAGGTAGGAGAACATTTTTATGTGAATAAAGCAAGATCTTACTTAAAAGTAAACTTAGAGGCACTCCTGTTTTCGCTTTTCGCAGTGTGGTTTGGTGTGGTGAGGCACAAGCCTCTGTTAGTGGAAGAGAGAAGCTAGGAAACAATGTCTTTGAGCTGTGAGGTGCTTGCATATTTTGAAAATATGATTTATATGCGTGTGTTCGTATTTGATGACTTGGATAATGAAAATCAATTTGCTTTGTCAATGCTTCCTGGATTAGAATTCCACTATTTGGTCCCTATCCTAGGTAAGACATTGTTTGCAAACTGTGCTACTTGTGAGATGTTGCAGTGGTTGCTAAGGCATTTAAGGTATTGATGAAAGTAAAATGGTTGTCATGGTGACTGATAAAAATAAATGTTGAAAATGCCCTGGGTTCTTTCTTTTCCAGTCTACTAAAGAAAATTGAGCGGGAAACATGGAGGGAGAGTGGTGTTTCATTAATCGCCACTGTAACTCGTCTAATGGAGAGGTTGTTAGATTACAGGTAAGCCAAGCCCACCCCCCGCCCTCCCGGTTTTCCAGATATGCTGCGCTCCACTTAGAAAGTCCGAGAGTTAGAATTCAGTCGACAATGCCCTTGGGTTAATCACTCAAAGCAATGATAATCAGACCTTGGAACCTTGAGCAGTAAAATAACAGACCTCTGACTAGCTGGTTCTGAGTTTTTTCTTTGTTTTTCCTTTTTTATGTTTTGTTGTGTGGGTTTTGACAGTTCTTTTAAAGTCTCAGTGAATTGAGTTATTAAAGAAATCTTTTTTTTTTTCTTGGTGTTTAGACTCACCCATTAGAACCAGTAGATCCATTCATCTTAGGGTGATGACAGTGAAACGGACAATTGTACAACCATGCTGCTTTCTTATAAAAGGAGAGGGGGGATGAAACTCACACCGTTAGCTTTCAGAGTCATTTTTTGATTCTGAAATGATCTAAACTGTTGAAGCAGTTCATCCCACTTAAATAAATGCATGGTGTTTTAAGAATAAACGCTTCATTCTCACTGCTGATGGCCAGGCTCAGCAGATCCTTCTCACCCCAAGTAAGATCCTTCTCACCTGCACTCCTCCTCTTCCTGGAGCCCCTGTCTGTTGAGAGGGAGCACAGTCCACCTGGCAGTGAAATTCTCAGCGACACCGGTGCTCAGGAGGGTCTGACCGCCCCCCTCCCCAGCCTCTCCCAAGCTCACGCTTCCTGGGGCACTGCCTCTATTCTGCTGAGCCTTCATCTGAACAGCAACTTGCAAATTGCCTCTAGTCTCTGACAGTTCCTTTTTTTTTTTTTTCTTCCTAAAAGAACAAACTGTGTTCGCCCCTAGGAAGGAAGTTCTGAGTTCTGACTCCTGCTTTCTGTTTTTAGGGACTGCATGAAAATGGGCGAGGTAGATGGCAAAAAGATTGGCTGCACCGTGAGCCTCCTGGTTCGTAAACAATTTCCGTTTTCCTCCTTATATCCTAACGTTTGCTTTTTCACAGAAATACTATGTTTTGTTTGTTTTTCAGCCACCATGTGTCTTTATCTGGGTGTTTCTTAGAAGAGCTTAGAAATGTTTTTGCTTCAGGTTGAATTAAATGCCAGAAAATTCCGAGTTTCGAACACTGCAGAATGTTCCCACTGTAAGATCCCAGAGTGATGCCAGGCTTCTCCTGTTGCATCGCTCCTCTGCCCTGGAGTCTTTTGTTGCTGTCCTAGGGAAAAGCATGATGTCCCTGGAGAAAAGTCTTTGCACTTTTGTGTAGACAGTTTCTTTCTGCCCTTCTTATATGTATTCTAGGTTTTAATAAATATTAATGTTCTTTTCTGAACAAATGACAGTTTCCTATTTAGCACATGAGTTTTCACTCTCTAGCTTCTTTGCAAATTAAATCCATAATACCGCTGTTGTTAAGTTGTGGATTATAACTAGGATGACCACATAATTTCTCACCCAAACAAGACGTTTTTGAGAATAAAAATAAATATTGGGTAAGGATAATAGGCTACACCAGAACAGTTCTAGGAACACAAAATTTGTACTGAAATGTCGCATAACTAATTATCAAATAGAATGGTATTCTCACTACAGAGCAAAAGAAGGATTATACATTCACATTCCTTTTTCAAATTTTAATATAGTATAAATTGATGCTCTTGATAATTTACCTTAATCAGATTTAAAATACAGGAATGTGTTGTGACTGCTTTGGTTCTAAATTAGTGAATATCATGGTTTGTTTTTCTTGTTTTGCAGAATAGATGAAACCTCACCATCTATTCTAAGAACTTGCACAGACAGAATTCTAATTCTTACTCTGATCCATATGAGTCTCTGACATGCCTTTTTTTCTCTATTTGTCTGCACCTGAAAATTTGTTTTGTCCCCCATTCTGATTCTGTCCTGTCTTAGCTCATCGATTTCAGGGTTGTTTTTTTTTTTTTTTTGCGGTACTCTCACTGTTGTGGCCTCTCCTGTTGCGGAGCACAGGCTCTGGATGCGCAGGCTCAGCGGCCATGGCTCACGGGCCCAGCCGCTCCGCGGCATGTGGGATCTTCCCGGACTGGGGCACAAACCCGTGTCCCCTGCATCTGCAGGTGGACTCTCAACCACTGAGCCTCCAGGGAAGCCCCAGGTCTTTTTGTTTTGTTTTGTTTATTCCCCTCACAGCCCCTCTTCAGAGCTCAGGATTTTTTGCTTTCTTATGTCTGTCTTTTTAATCTGTTTCTCTAATTTGTTTTCTCACTGTACTACATCTCTGAGTATATGACTTTATCCTTTTTTACCACACCTACCACTTCCTCTTCATTTTTGCATTTAATTGTTACACCTCCACCTCCAATATCAGTTGCTAAAAATAGTAAGACCTGAGCATCCTCTATCAGGCCGCCTCTTGTTATGCAGTTTCTTCTGTAATTTTTATCATCAGACCCAACAGTAACCTGCAGGCCATCAGGCCAAGCTCACTGGGTCAACCCATTATCTCTCCTCTTAGCACTTATTTCTAACCTTGAGCACAGTCATTTCCACTTTTAAATTTCCCTTCTGTGCTTTCCCAGCTTTTTGCCAGCCTTTCACCGTGGTCAAGGTCCTCAGCCTGATCTCCTTCCACGTGCCTGCTTGTACATCAGTATTTGGGGAGAAAAGCCAAATGCTCTGTCAGCTTCAGGTTTTCTCAGTTTATCTCCTTAATCTTGGCTCTACCCCAACTCCAAACACAAAGTCTCATAAATAGCCTCAAAGGAAAGCCTTTACCTTTTTCCAAAGGAATCGTCTTCCATTGTCTCCATCTCCTTTCACAGCGTCCTCTGTTTAGAGGTACACGAATAAATGTAGACCCTAGGTTCATTTCCTCAACCAGTATAACAGGAGAGATCATTTCCTCGGATGAAAGAATGAATACTTCCACCTAAATGTGTTTATTCTAGTTTCCCAGTAGGAATAAACCAGTGACTTAATAAATAAAATCAGTGGCCCCATCAATATCCACTTGAGACAATGAATTTATCTTGCTAGTTTTGCACTGACCAAGAATAGTCCTTATCAGACTTCCCTGGTGGCACAGTGGTTAAGAGTCCATCAGCCAATGCAGGGGACATGGGTTTGAGCCCTGGTTCTGGAAGATCCCTCATGCCATGGAGCATGCACCACGAGTCCATGCACCGCAACTACTGAGCCTGCGCTCTAGAGCCCGTGAGCCACAACTACTGAGCCCGTGAGCCACAACTACTGAGCCCGTGTGCCGCAACTACTGAAGCCCACGCGCCCTAGAGCCTGTGCTCCGCAACAAGAGAAGCCACCGCAACTAGAAGCCTGAGCACCACAACAAAGAGTAGCCCCTGCTCGCTGCAACTGGAGAAAGCCCGTGTGCAGCAACAAAGAACCAACGCAGCCAAAAATAAATAAATTTATTTTTTAAAAAAAGAATATCAGTATAGAAAATGCTAACATTTTGAAAGCTGTTCTAATTTCAACCAGCACCCGACTACTTATTATTAAAGGACAAAATATATAACTTTGAAGCTAATCTTGTTAGCTTCTACTCCATATGGAAAGCTTTTGATTTCTAGCTGCAATATGGTTCTCTTTAACCACTCACTCCCTCCTAGAGATTTTTCTTAACTTTTTGGAAAGATCAATTCCAGATTGTCTTCAGGAGAGCTCTGGCTTTCTTTACAAGATCAGAGTTAAACTGTAGCATTAGGCTGGTAAAAATGGGTAATCTTTGACATGACTAATACAAGGAAATGTAATTATTGTTTTCTTCTTTGTGTCACTAGTTTTGCCAGACATATGTGAAAGATTCTCATCTGCTGCCTGGAGAGAGCTTTTCTTTTTTTTCAAGAACTATTCATTTGCAGAGTGATCACTTATTT
The DNA here is from genome assembly GCF_964165515.1 of Mesoplodon bidens. Lineage (NCBI taxonomy): Eukaryota > Metazoa > Chordata > Mammalia > Artiodactyla > Ziphiidae > Mesoplodon > Mesoplodon bidens. Next base: position 69,268,158 of record NC_138166.1, on the reverse strand, counting down.
GGTTCCCAAAGAAATCCGCTTCTTACCAGAAAGCTATTAGAACAAATTATCCTTTAATAACATAAAAGCCTGCTATGAGGTTGTTAAATTATGTTTATGGTACAACAATTCTTGCTAATTAAAATGATTTTGGTTATAGTAGAGATATAAAGAGCATTGTTTACTTAGCTTTTTAAAGAATGCCAAGACCTACAAGGCACAAGACGAAACGGGGAAGGATAATGGTATAAATTGGAAAAAAAAATTTTTTTATGATGCGTTCAACTAAATGTCAGTGTCTCGAGGTTAGAAGAGTCCTCATACTGAAGAATGGACACCTGTTAGGTAGTGGCCAGAAAGTACATTGACAGAAGTTCCTCGGGCTTTGAGCCCAAGTACAATTTAAGCAGCCACATTGGCTAATTTGGTCCATTACCAAAGCACCTCTCTAGCTAATCAACTTCAAAAACATTTAGAATTCCTGGCCTTTCCCCCTTAGAAAAACCTGTCACTGCTTCAAGTCAGCAGATTTATCCCCCCATCACTATTCATTTTCCCTTCTTCTACACACCAAGTAGTATCTGTCAAAATAACAACAGCAAAAAAATAAAATAAAATAAAATAAATAACAACAGCAGTAGTAATGATAGCAGTTCAGATGGCTTAAGCAGGGATTTCATAATGTACAATGATCTGCTTTCTAAAATTGCCTTATATAGAGTCTCACAGCATCGTGCTTTTGCTAGACCCCAACTTCTTACACTTTTGCTCATATGTTTACTAAGTTCAGTGAGGACTAAGGTACTGTCTGATGTGGTAAAGGAGTGTATGTGGATACCTATAAAGTGTACCTTTAAAATGGCAACGTAATGTGTCCAGGTAAGTCAGAGTTGAGTTTTTGGTGACAAATGTTAAAACATTTTAGAGAAGTTTAATAAGATCCAGATACCTTTCTTTAATAAACCAAATATTTTCAATAAGTATGGCCCTGTAACAGTCATTTGAAATAAAATCTCTTATTAATCCCTTTATGCTATAGTCATAAACTGGAAACCTTTAAAATAAAATAAGTTTAAAATTAAAGAAATTATCCTTTGACTATCCATGATCAAATTTAATAAACAGGTTAATCTCTTGCATATTTTTAATATTTTTAGTTGAATAGGCTGACTGTCCACTGGCAGTTAAACTAACAAAAAACAACAGAAAGTAACAAATGAAATGTGAATCAGTGGTAATAACATCCCCCCAGGAATTACCAGCCTATTCAATAAATGATAGGTAATGTTTAATACAGACAGTGCTGAGTTAAAAATATGCCACTGGGTCTCCTTACTTAATTTTTTAAAGACATTTATACAGAAAAATTCATCTGTTCTCTTGGTTCAAGATATCAAACTTCAAGCAGAGTAAAAGGCAGATACTTGCCAAGCTAATTGTTGAGGAATTATCCATGCTTGTACTCCTTTTTATAGAACTTCTATAAGACTGAACTGAACAAGGAAGAGATGTATATACGCTATATCCACAAACTCTACGATCTGCACCTCAAAGCACAGAACTTCACAGGTAATTGTGTCTTTTGGCTCAGGTTGGGGGAAGTGGGCAGGTCACTGGTATATTAAAAATAATAACTCCTCTGTTTTTTTAATTAGATCTGAGGACTCAAGCATTTCTCCTTTAAAAGTGGAATTTATTTTTAATTAGATTTATGTTTCTAAGTACTCTATGTTTTTAATATATTGGCTTTTTTTTTTTTTTTTTTTTTTTTTACTTTATCTCTTTGTGTAGTTTTTTAGAGGTTGCTTTTGGGATTATAAAAAGCAGCTTTTCACGGTCTACTTAAAGTTAGTATTTCACCACTTCAAGTTAAATATAGGAACTTCACGACCTCCCCACTTTACATTGTAGTGTCATAGGTATTACATCTAGGTACATTGAAAACTCCATCGGATAATGTCATAATTTTTAAGTCATATCTATTTTAAAGAATTTAAGAGGATAAAAATAATCTATTTTATTTACTCAGATATTTACCATTTCTGTTGGTCTTTCTTCATTCCTGAAATTCTCAATTTTCCTCTGTTAACATTTTCATGCAACCTAAAGAACTTATTTTAGTATTTCTTTTAGAGCAGATCTAATAGTGAAGAATTCTTAGTTTTCCTTCATCTTTACTTTACCTTCATCCCTGAAGGAGATGTTTGCTGGGTAGTGTCTTTGTTTGGACAGTATCATTGTTTCAGTACTTTAAAAATGTTGTTTTACTTTCTTCTGGCCTCCATTGTTTCTGATGAGAGATCTGTAGTCATTGAAATTGTTCCCCTGTATGTAATGTGTAATTGTCTCTGGTTGCTTTCAAGACTTTATGTTCGGTTTTCAGCAGTTCAGTTATGATATATATGGGCATGGTTTTCTTAAACTTTATCCTGGTTGGGTTTGTTGAGCTTCTTGGATCTATAAACTTATTTCCTTCACCAAATTTGGGAAGTTTTCAGGCATTATTTCTTCGAATATATTTTCTGCACTGATCCTCTCTTTTGGGACTCCAGTTTTACGGATGGCCAGTTTTATGACCTTTTGGTATCATTCTATAAGTTTCTCAGACCCTGGTTTGTTTTTTGGTTGTTGTTTTTTTTTTTCAGTTTTTCTTCGTTCTGTTTTTCAGATTGGATCATTTCGCTTCATCCATTTTCATGTCCTTTGCTTCTCCTCTATCATTTCCATTCAACTGTTGAGCCCTTCCAGTGAAATTTTAGTTTTTGTTATTTTTATTATATAATTCTAAAATTCTTATTTAGCTATTTTTTAATAGCTTCAATTTCTTTGCAAAGAACATGTATCTTTCTATTTATTTCACGAGTGTTCACTTTTACTTCAAGTAGCATGGTTGTAATAGCTATTTCTTAGTATTTGCCTATAATTTCAACAACTTAATCATCTTGGAATTGGCATCTGTTATTGCCTTTTCCCTTTGAGATTTGTTTAGTTTTCCTGGTTCTTTGAATGTCACATAATTTTGGATTATATCCTGGGCATATTATATCCTGGGCATTTTGAATATTATGAGAGTTTATCTTCTGGAGAATGTTGACTATTTTTATTTTAGCAGAAAATCAGTTAGTTTCGGACCTCAAGTCCTGAGCCACCTTTTGAAGGTCAGTTTAGTTATCAAAGCCTTTGCAGCACTCTCCTGGTCTTTCCTGCATGTATGTCACCCAGGGAGAGTCTGGGACATGGACATTTATCTATACCATAATTCATTTATCAAAATCTTTGTTATATTGATTCTAGTTCATTCTACACATGTGCAGCTTGGGGGTGAGCCCAGGAAGTCATACACAGAATTTTAAAATTCCTTCCTCCATCTCCTTCCTCTCTCTGATATTTCTCACTATTCCCATCTCCCAGGGGCTCCTTTTCCTAGTACTCTCACTTGATCCAAGCCAAAGTACTCAGAGCCAAGGCTTGATCCTCCACACTATGATGTACTGTGTACAGTTGGTCTCCCTGGGGACAGAGCAGTGAAAGAAAAGAGAAAAATGGAAGCTGTTGCTACTGCCACTGTGATTGCCCCTATTGTCACACTTCAGGGTTACAGCTTTGTCCCTGGGACTCAGAGTGGACCAGAAGAGTCAAAAGTACTCCATCCCACAGAAGGTCCTCTTCCCAGTCCTCTGACTAGAGGAGCTTTTCTTGGAGCTTTTTCTGTCTGTTTCCATTTGCAGTTCCAGGAGACAGGGAAGGCTAAGCCAGGAGATAGAAAAGGCAAAAAATAAAAACAAGGAACTCACCACTCTGTGGTCCTTCTTTTGAGTATTGATTTTCCTGTTCTGTCTACCTTCTCATTTACTGTTCAGAATTCTCCAGTAGTTGCTTTACATATCTTGTCTGGGGTTTTTAGTTGAATCAGTGGGAAAGATACACTAGAATGTGCTTACTACATCTTAACGAGAATGAGAACCCTTTAATTGGATTTAGGAACTACAAATCTTAGTCTTTTGCCACACTGTTCTTCCAAAGAACTCCTGAATCATGGTTCCTCCCTCAGCTTTAAAAGAGTAAAGGAACCTTTCTGAAGTGGTGCTCCTGTTCCCAGAATTTAAATATGCCTCTAGCTACAGTTCCACTGTATCACTTAAGAGCATCACTGTTTACTCTTAAACTGGAGACTTCATGATATCTTTGATGCCTCTTATTCATGAAGTGCTATTGGTTCTGCTTCCTAAACATCAAAACCATTTTCTTTTTATTATTTCCAGTTTCACTGCCTCAAATAGGCCTTCATCATCTCTCACCTGGACTGCTTCCTAACTATCCCCAGAGTTACCTCAGCAAACTTTAACCTGCAGACCGGCCAGCTGGTTTTGTAAAGAAAGTTTTATTATAACTGAGCCACACCCACTTAATTGCATATTGTCTAAGGTTGCTGTTGTGCTCCACTGGCAGAGTTAAATAGTTGCAACAAAGTTGTATTGTGGCCTGCAAGCCTAAATTATTTACTTTCTGGCCCTTTGAGAAAATTTTGCCAACCCCTTCTCTAGATATAACTCTGTCAATTCATGTCTTTTACAAAATAAAGCTCAAACTTTTTATTCAGAGCCCATCATAATTGAACCAGCACCTATCTGCTCAGCCTCATCTTACCTCTCGCACTACATTCCTAACTTTTATCCTTAAGAGCCAGCTCCTGTATCATCTTTTCCGTGAAGTTTTTACCTTTCTTCACCTCCCTCATCAACTCCATGACCCAGCACTCCCTGCCATGGGCTGAGTTGATATTTCCAACTCTTTTCCCATTGCAATTTTTTCAGATTTCCATTAAAACATTTGTCATGTTGTTTTTATTCATAGTTATATAAGTATAGTTACAGTTATATGTATATGTATGTGTGTGTGTGTTAATAGGTACATAGGTAGGTAGTAGAGAGATCTTTAATTGAAGGGTAAGTTCCTGGAGGACAGAGATGATATTTTCTTCGTCTTAGTCTTCTCAGTTCTTTGACTAGTGCCTAGCAGTGTGAGATTTAAATAAATGCATTACTAATGAATGCACTCAATGAGATTTTAATACCCTGAGAGCAGATTTCTCTCCTTCAATACTGGTAATTCCTTAATCACTGAGGAAGCCCCAGTATCTCTTCACACAGATGTGCTGATAGTTTTGATTAAATAAACTAAGATTTTTGAGCTGACTCTGTTGTCTGGGAGTTTAAGTGGTCATTTTAAAGTAGTTTGTAGCCAATTTTTGAGAGAAATGGTGAACCTAGTTTTTCTATCTGTGAAAACAACCTAGTAGACTTGTTTTATTTTAAAGTCCATAAAAAAAAAAAAAGAAAGAAGAGAGGGAAGTGAGGAAAAGCTCTTGCAGATATGTAACAGATACATTTTGGTTTTCTGAAAATCCAAATCTGTCTATTTTGGAAACGAATAAATCTTTTTTCTTTAATTTGTTTACTCAGCTTGCAGTTTTTATGTTCCCCAAAGTCATAAGAAATAAGTTCTTTTCCTATAAAACATTTTTCTTATTTCTCTTCTGTCCTCATTTTTGTGTGTCCTTGGAGAAAGTGAAATTGATGGAAAAAATTCTCTATCTTTATAGGATTCAGTTTAAATGGCTTAACCCTTTCCAGCCCTCTGTGACAGTGCCCTCCATTACTTGATTCATCTCCACTCTTCTCCTGTGTTATTTCTTTTTGCATATTGGTGTCCTCATTGTACACATCTCAAAATGATGGAATGAGATAGCCCATATTTAATTATGTGATGATGCCTTTTCAGAATTATAAACACTTTTAAAAACATTGTCTATTGGAAATTTTGGATGTGATTCATCCTTCTCTTTTCAATATGTAGTATTGTCTTCTAAAGATGTAGAGGAATAAGTATACAACGTATAATAAAACATCTACAATTTGTTAATGTGTTCAAACAACCTTAGTAGTCTGTTGTTAACACCTCAAAGGCATACATGTTTCCTTTAATGCTTCCTTTACACACACTGTTTACCTCAGGTATACATCGTGATTTTCCCGAATCAAATTCTGAAACAGGTGTAATTTGTTTTCACACCTTTCCCGTGTCACCATTCTGTCATTTTTCAGCTTCCTCTGCTGGCCCACCAATGCTTACTTGTTTTTCCACAATTCTCAGGGGCAAGTCACCCACACGTGACCTTCCAGCCATCCCCTGGACCTTACCAGGGCAAACATGATTTGGAAAGCAGTTTAGGGATTAGAAACTCTTCATTGCTCCCCCTTTTTTTCACTTTTTTATTGTGGTAAAATATACATAACATAAAATTTACCATCTTACCTATTTTTCAGTGTACAGTTCGGTGGCATTAAGTACATTCACATTGTTGTGCAGCCATCACCACCATCTGTCTCCAGAACTTTTTCACCTGTCCAATCTGAAACCCTGTACCCATTAAACAATAACTTCCCATTTTCCCCTCCCCCAATCCCTGGGAACCACCATTCTACTTTCTGTCTCTGTAAATTTGACCTTCATTGCCTTTTGGGTACCACCCTGTGGTCAGCTGCAGGCTTCAGCTGTGGGGAGTGAGGAACCTCAGTCCTCACCCCTCCCCCTTTTCACTGTGACATGGTTAGTCTTAAGGGTATTTTTTGAGTGCTCAGGGAGACACACAAGAAATTTGAGAGACAAAGATGATAATTCCTGAGCTGCGTCACTAAGAGAAAATAGGAGTTATTTAGTAGCTAAAGCGGAAAGGCTTGAAGGAACAGGCTGTGAAGGACCATAGGTGTCAGTTGGTGTGATAAGTGAGGGGAACCTTAGTTTGTTCGGATAACACAAGCAAAGAGTGTGGATGGAAAAACAAAGACACACATGGGGTTTTCTTAGGTGCTTGGCATGATAAGAATATGTGGGTAATTAAAGATTAGGAAATTATCTCAGGACACCTCAGAGAAAAGTAGAAGGCTATTCAAATACAGCACAGCTCTGGTGATCTGGTTATTATCATCACCATTCTTGTCCTGTGTAAGGCAGTCTTCCATGGCAACCTGCGTTGTGGTGATTCAGCTGTTTCTGCATCCACTTATTAACCAACACCCTTTAGCGGATATTCCCTCTCTCCATCTCACCACAAGAAAGGGTTTGTCCAGTGCCCAAGCAAGAGAAGCCACCTCTGTCCCTGGTGGGCAGCTGCCTCTGGGTCAGGATGCATCTTGTTTCATTCAACAAAAGCTGATCATGGGGTCAAGGGGGTTGGAGGCTTCTTAGGAGAGACAGTGGTAGGCTCCTTCATACCTGTAATAAGTGGAGGAACAGTGGGAATATGTGAGCGGAGGGACCATATCACGGGCAGCCTTCTCTGTCACTTTAGGAAATATAGATTTGTTCTGTTAGTTACTTAGCATCATTGGCTAGTTTTAATCAGGGGAGCAATGTGATCATTTGCAGTGAAGGAAAGTCATATTGGTAACAGTGCACAAACTGAATGCTGGGGGATAAGAGACTGCTGGTGGGTGATGAAAGCTTTTGCTACAGTCATTGAAGCTACAGGATTGAGCTCACCAAAGGTAATTAAAGAGGAAGAACTGCCAGAGCCTGTGCCTTACAGGACTTCTACACTTGAGAGAAAAGAGAAAAGTGATAGGAATCTAGCTCTTTATCACAACTATATGTTATATATTGAGATAGCCAAATCATAGTACTAGAACTTGACATGTTACTTAAGAGCTCTATGTGTAGTTACCCATAAAGCAAATAAGTGAAAAAAAGAATTACCATTTATGGATATTATGGTAAAAGCTCCTACTGTGTCTTTTGAGACGTGTGTGGAGGTGGTAGTTAAATGAATAAATAACATAAGGGTTTGTTCATTTTATTCAATGCAGTAAACGAGTTGGCTATTATAGTGTTAGATTATTATTAATATAGTCCTTCATTGGTGACAGTGAATTCTGGTTCCTATTCTTGATGTATTTGGCCATATTTATGGTTCAGGAAAAGAAGAGACCTGCAGAATAGCAAGTATTCTATTAAATACACTACGTGTCAACTATGCTTAAGCCTGTGGGTCACCATTTTCACGCGTGTGTAAAGAATGTCATCTCTTTTCATGTTTCCCCAAGAAATTCCAACCACACCAAACATGTCATGACTTCAGCAGCCATTACTGAAGATTTGTTGGGACTAACCATGGGGGTCATAGCACACAGCCCCCGCAGTTTGTTCTCTCTCTCTCTCTCTCTCTCTCTCTCTCTCTCTCTCTCTCTCACTCTCACACACACACACACACACACACACACACACACACACACACTCTGTTTATCCAGTACTTTTACTCTTTCTTGTCCTTCCTCTGTTGCTAGATTTTAAATTTTTTTCTTCTCTGAACTCGGCTCCTCTCTAGCTTTGCCCCTCCTAAATTCTGCCTGTACCCTGACCCCCCCCAACACACACACACACACACACGCACCACTCTCAGATTTTTCAGCCTTTTATTATCCAGGAGAATTTAGCTATCATTTTGTGCTTCCTAAGCATGCCCTTTGGAAGATGCCCATAGTCCCACTCCAAGGGATTTACCTGTGAACTTTGTAGCAAACAAAGACATGTCTCCCCTACCTACATCTTTGAACCAGCTACAGAGATACCCTTAAACATTTTTATTTTTATTATCCTATGCTGGTAGCATATGAACGTTATGGGGGGGAAAAAAAGGAGGGAAGGAGAGAAAGACAGAGAGAATAAAGAGAACCAAAAGATCAAACACAAATCTCTGATAATTCCATCTCCCAGGGGAACTCATCATTCATTAACCTGTTGCATATATTCTGGACATTTTTTTCTTTAGTATCATGACATTCAGAAAATAGTGTTTTCTCCAATTTGTCCCAAACCAGCCCCGTTTGAAGGGAGGTTCTTTGGGGTCCTGTCTCGATCATCACCTTCCCACTTGAATTTCAGAGGCCGCGTATACTCTGCTGTTATATGATGAGCTGCTGGAATGGTCTGATCGGCCCCTCCGGGAGTTCCTGACCTACCCCATGCAGACAGAATGGCAGCGCAAGGAGCACCTGCACCTCGCCATCATCCAGAACTTTGACAGAGGCAAGGTAGGTGGCCCCGCCCACCCATGGCATCTCCCAAGGTGATTGTCACATTTCCTTTAGTTCATTGATGGCCACCTCTTCAAGCAGGGGCCCTCGAATTTCAATGTGCATTAAAGACTCCAAAGAGTTTATTGAAATTAAGATTCCCAGGCCCTACTCCTGGACATTCTGATTAAGTCAGTCTGGCTTGAGGCAAGGGATTCTGTAATTTTAACAAGGACTCCAGGAAATTCCAATGTGTATGAACATGGGACCCCACCTTGATTAACACTGATCTAGAGGTTTTGACACCCAGGCATTTTATTATCTGAAAAACCATTATCACACCTCACTCAGCTCCCCAAATTGGCATGTAGTAATCTGCCTCCTTCCACTTTTTTTTTTAAGGTAAAATAAATGAAACTAAATTTGTTTACAGCATTTTATGGCACCCCGTCATATACTGAGAGTTGCCATGGGGTGTTGAAAACCTCCCTGAGCTAATAAGGCAATTCAGCACATCACCTCCCTGCCCCCTGCTCCCTCTTCAAGGGTTTGCAGTGCTCTTGAAGAAAAATAATTGTGAATCTGACCCCAGTTGATTTGAACACTTAGATGCTTTGGTGATATGTGTCTTAGATTTACATATATCTTCCAAAGTGCCAAGGTTAAACAGGAAATTAAAATACAACCAGTGGCTCTCGTTCTCTTATAAGACATAATTGGGTACACCTAAAAATTTGATGAAAGGGAATTGCTTCTTTCCTATCCTCTTCTATTATTTATCAAACTACACTGACATATCGTTTGTTACGTTAATAGCAAAGAAATGCCTCTGTGGCCTCCTGCAGTAAAGTTTCCACCCTTAAGATAAGCTGTTACAAAACCTCTGGCTGCATCTCTTGGCCCATTCTCAGGAGCTTGTGCTGGATCAGGGCTTGGAGGCTACGGCCCATGGGTCAAATGGTTCACTGACTGTTTCTGTTCAGCCCACAATCTAAGAATCACTTTTACATTTTTAACTGGTTGAACAAAATCAAAAGAAGAATGATTTGACATGAGAAAATTACATGAAGTTCCCTTTTCATTGTCTATAAAGTTTTATTGGAACCCAGCCAAGCTCATGTGTGTCTATACAGATGTGTTTTCATGATTTAACAGCAGTTGAGTGGTTGTGACAATGGCTGTATGGTCCACAAAACCTAAAGTATTTACTGTTTGGTGAAGAAATTTGCTGATACCTAAGCTGGATCAAAGGATTTCTGCATTTCTCCTTAGAGTAACCAGCTGAGTTAAAACCTCACAACTTCCAAGTGAAATTGCGCCAAACAAGGAATCCACTGTGCCAGTTGTGGAAAATTGGGCCTTAGGGGTCGGTGGCACTTCCCCCACCCCAGCACTGAGGGCCTGTTTATTCGTCTCCTTGACCATTGTGGAACAGCAGTTATTTCAAGATGATAATTTTGTTTCTTTGTTTTTTACCTATAAATTATTACTTTTTAAAAAAAAATTTTATTGAAGTAGAGTTGATTTACAATGTTGTGTTAATTTCTTTGGTACAGCAAAGTGACTCAGTTGTACATATATTTTTTTTCATATTCTTTTCCATTATGGTTTGTCACAGGCTACTGGATATAGTTCCCTGTGCTATGCAGTAGGACCTTGTTGTTTATCCATCCTATATATACTAGTTTGCATCTGCTAAACCCAAACTCCCATTCCATCCCTCTCCCACCCCCACACCCTTGGCAACCACGTCTGTTCTCTGTGTCTGTGAGTCTGTCTTTGTTTCATAGATATGTTGATTTGTGTTGTATTTTAGATCCCACATACAAGTGATATCATATGGTATTTGTCTTTCTCTTTCTGACTTACTTTGCTTTAGTGATAATCTCTAGGTTCATCCGTGTTGCTACAAATGGCATTATTTCATTATTTTTGATGGCTGAGTAATATTCCATTGTATGTATGTATCTATCTATCTATCTATATATATCTCTATATATACATACCACATCTTCAACATGATAATTTTGAAATGATGCCAGGAAATGTTGTTTTTGTGCCATATGTTAATGATTTATGGTGAGTTTTCATTTCCCACTCTCTAAAGATTTTTAATAGTTAACACATTAATTACATGCTGTTTTCATGCATAAAATTGCAGTGGTACCTTAAGGGTAGGTTATAAAGGTTAAGAAGTAAGGCTTGATCATCTGAAAGCAGTCACCTCCTGACCTCTGGGTGGAAGTTAGTAAATGTTGTGAGATTATGAACATTTATGTCATTCACTTGTCCACAGTGTTGGGAGAATGGCATCATCTTGTGCCGGAAGATTGCAGAGCAGTACGAAAGTTATTATGATTATAGAAACCTGAGCAAGATGAGGGTAAGGTACCTGGATGCATCCTAATTGGGTTACGGAATCCTTTTTTGCTTAGCTTTCCAATATGACGCTATGAAATTAGCTTTGTGATAGTCTTGATATGTCTTGCAGAAAGCTTTTTAAAGATGCCTTTCCTCTGAAGCATACTCCTCTATTTATACAGAGAAATAGCATGTTGATCTGTGTGATTTTTCTGATTAATATACAAAAAGGGAGCCCTTGATCTATTCTAAACACATCTGACATATGAAATATAAAATTTAACCCAAGATAAATACTTTCAGTTTGTTGAGGAAACTCTCCACACTATTAGAAGAGCTTGCCACTTGCACACAAATCTCTGTAACAATGTACCATTCTTAGTCCCATAATCTGCACAGCAAAATAGTAAAAATGACTAGCTGACACGTTTTTAAATATTTGGGGGTTAACTTCTATAGGTGTCAAATCTTTTTCACTTCAGAAATATGTTTTTATTTGCTAAACTGAAACCAAGGTCTTAGTACCCAAGAGCCCAAGGACTCTAATATTTTGTGCCCCTGAACAAATGTTTTATACCTTCTTTTATTTCAAATTCATGCAAGTCCCTCTGGTACTCCAAGTCCTATTCTTTAAAGTCATGAACATTTGGTGTCATCTTGTAACACTTAAGCTCTTCAGTGTTTCTAAAACAGGATCCAGCTTTTATATATACATTTTTAAAAAAGATGATTATGTTTCCTTTTAATTCTGAGGTAGCAATTTAAGAGATGATCTCATAAACCTTTAACAGCTCAAAATCCCTTACACCACAAGTAACTTTTTCAGCTGGCAGGAGCTGGCCCTGTACTTTTGGCATAGTATTTCATGTCAGCAGTTCATCGATATTTCTCCTAACATCAAAACCAAGGAGGAAAAACCTTGTTTTAACTTCAGTCCATCATGCTGGCACTGGCAGGCACTGCAGTTTTATATAAAAATGTTGTTGTGCTTCTCTTGGCATCCTGTCCCTGGAACAGAATCGAGGTTACAGTGTTTACCCATTAGAGCCCTTGGGTGCCATAGTCACTAAGATTTTTATAAACCCAAGGCATTGCACTTCATGCCAACTGCTCTTTTGGGAGCTGTTACTGGGGGTGGGGGAAGGGGGAATGTTTTCAAGTGACATATTAGTCTTTCTGTGGAAACCCTGGGGATGATAATACCATGAATGGGAAACCATAAGCTTTATGTATTTCGTAGTTCCAACCTTGTCAAAGACACATTTAAGAGCTTTCAGCCCAGACAGCACTTTGCACTATGGACCCCCTTTGGCTTGGTTTATTGGTTTATCCCTGTCCAACCTGTACAAGGTTGCACCTTCCAAATGTCCCAAATTACCATGACCCAGGAAAACCAAATCCACAGGTGAGTACGAGAATTCTCCAGAATTTGCCTCTAACAGTTCATGTTAATTTTTATCTTATTGTGAAGAAAATATTTCCTCAATAGACCAGGTGCATAGAAATCATTCTCCCTGGTGAGAACATGTAATAATATACTCGATCCTTTAAAGCAGGGGTCAGGAAACTGCAGCCTGTGTGCCTCGCAGAATTGAGTAGTTGTGACAGGGACCATGTGGCCTGCAAAGTCTAAAATATTTATTGCCTGGTCATTTACAGAGTAAGTTTGCTGATCCCTGCCTTAAAGCACAGAAAGGGAGTCAAACCTTCTTTTCTGCAAACTGAACTAAAATGATGTTCTCCTTTTTATAGAAGAAATATCCTCTTCTATAAAGTGGTAGAGCTAAAAGGTGAGATAAAATGATTAAAATTTCCCCTGTTCTTTGCTAGATGATGGAAGCCTCTTTGTATGACAAAATTATGGACCAGCAACGTCTTGAACCAGAGTTCTTCAGAGTTGGATTTTATGGGAAAAAATTTCCATTTTTCTTAAGAGTAAGTAATACACTATTTAATTTGCTTTTATACTTCCAATATAGATATCCCAATCAAGCAAACTAAGATCTGAATGACATTTTATCCTTTTAAGACAGGGTAAAATAACGTCATGAGATTTTCTTTTAACTTTGTAGTTTGCAAACACACTCATCTAGAATGACTTGTTTTGAGTAATTTCCCAAGATTTCAAACAATCATTTGATTTTTCTTCTTAAGTTTCTAAGCTTACTATATCTTATGAGCAGTCTCCGGCAATTACAGTTGCTTCCCCTGTGTGATAGAGAGTCTCTCTTCAGAATGCGGTTTCCGTAGAGTTAACATTCAAGAGAAATGGCTGGAGTTGCAGAAAACATAGCGGTTTCACATTATGTGCAAACTCTTCCTCCAGAATCACGTGAAGAGCATTGTTTGGCCTAGTCGATTCTGTGAAAAGCTAAGTGGCACCCAGCAAAGAGATGCAATTTATTGCTAGTAGAAACTATTTCTACAAAGGAAAATTTTCCAGACTCTCTAAGGTACCTACTGGATAGTAAAATACTTGATTCCATTCTCACCATTGTTCACACTGTACTGAGTAGTCTCTTATGTGCTTGAATACTTATATAACATTTCGATAAGTAACATCCCACTTACACTTGCTTACCTAAAAGCATTGGTTGGGAGAGGGAATTCACCTCCCCAAGCAACTAAGGAGAAGTATTTAGGATAATTTTGTAACACTGAGTGAATTCATTACAAGCTTTAAATCTCAATATACAAATATTTTGGTATTTGTGTTGCCCTAAATACCTTGCTTTAACTGTCAGTACCTATGGATAGGTACAGGATGGGGGTACTTGAAGGTGAACAGAGAGGAGAAAGATTTGACTTCATTGTTTCTTTAATAATCATTAACTTACCTGCCTTTCAGAATAAAGGTTTTATATATATAAAACCTTTATTCATATATATATATATATATATATAAAATACCCAAACACCATAGGCAAAGATTGATTTAGTATTACATAGAACAAATGCTCAAATAACAAATTAATCATCTTTAACTGATTGAAATGACCGTGTATTTGGGTGCCACGCAGACATAAGTAAAATCTCTTTGTTGGATTAAAGAGGAGCCACATGATGTACCCGGTCACAGTGTTGGCTCTGCAGATGGACCTGCCTGAAGACAAAGGAAAACTTGATTCCAAATAAAAAATAGTGGCAAACTCAGAACAGATGCTGAATTTGAAAGACTACATCTTGAAAATGGACATGCTTTTCCTAGGCTGTCATCAGCCACCCCCCACAGAGGACACAGGGCCTGGGTCCAAGTTCTGAGGGGAAGGAAGGGCGTTCTAGAGCTGTGAGCAGCACAAAGGGCCGAGACGCCACAGGAGGGTCCAGACATGACTCTGCTGCTGCAGACCCACTTCCTCTCTTGGCTCAAAATCATGCAAAGATGATGTTTTCTTATCGTACTCAGGGCTACCTGATCCATTATGCGCAGCAGATACAGTGTTTAGAGACCATATTATTCTTAGATGGCCCATAAAACTGTTTTAACTTCTTTTAAAAATCAGAAGAAAAAGTGAACTTTTTTTGATTTTTTTTTGATGTGGACCATTTTTAAAGTCTTTATTGAATTTATTAAAATATTGCTTCTTCTTTTTTTTTTTTAATGTTTTGGTTTTTTGGCCATGAGGCATGTGGGATCTCAGCTCCCCGACCAGGGATGGAGCCCACACACGCTGCATTGGAAGGTGAAGTCCTAACCACTGGACTGCCAGGAAAGTCCCAGAAAAAAGTGAACTTTTAGGTTAAAGAAAATGTTGTAGTATATATTATAACGTATATTATACATTAGATTATTATTCATCTATTTGTCTTTATACCAAGTGAGTCATACAATATGATTTTTAATATTTTTTATAGAGAAAGCAGCCCACAAAATGGTTGTAGCCCTGATCAAATTCTGAATTCAGCTAGCAAGTGTATTATGAAGTATCCTAGATGTCTATCTAGTATGTGCAATTAGTATTAATTAAAAGTGTAAAGTTTTTAAAAATCAGAAACAGTTTAGGAGCCATAATTTTAAAGGGAATTTAGCAAATTAGAGGACTGCATCGGCTAATAAAATGAATTTTGTTAAAAAGTCAATTGGAATAAATCGATCTCTGTATCACTGTTCTTTCGAAAACAGCTTTTCTAGAAATAAATGGCATTTCCTTCAAAATGAAAGAGAAGGGTCACCCTCTATTGGTTTCTAAAGAGCACTGTACCCTTTGGAATCATGAGGCTAGACCTTTTTTTAGTAAATCAGATTCTAGTCTGTTCTTTGATTTAAAAACAAACAAATATCAACATTAAAAATTTCCTTTCATTGTTTGATCAATTTCCAGAAAATGTTTAAAGCTCAAATAAATTAATATATTTATATGATTGTATGATCAAAGTAGGTTATTTTTACCCTCATGGAAAATGGGTTCTTTACTGACAATGTTTTATATGCATAGAATATGTTTGAATAATGATTTGTCTAAGGAGAATGACTGAGGTCAAGGTTGCAAAAAAGATTTACTTTTTATTGTATGCCGTGTGCTATTTGGGAATTCTTTATACCACAGGTATGTATTTCCTTTAAAAAAAAACAACAAAGACGATTTAAAAAAAGTAAGTATTAATAAATACGACCCAGCAATTCCACTCCTAGGTATATATAATCAAGAGAATTGAAAACATAGAGCCACACAAAGACATGTACACGAGTATTCATAGCAGCATTATTCATATTTGCCAAAACGAGGAAACTGTCCAAATGTCCATCCACTGATGAATGGATAAACAAAATATGGTACAGTTTTACAATGGAATATTCAGCAATAAGAAAGGAATGAGGTAATGATATATGCTACAAAACGATTGAATCCTTGAGAATATTATAAGTGAAAGAAGCCAGTCACAAAAGGCCACATGTTATGTAATTCCATTTATATGAAATGTCCAGAATAGGCAAATCTATGGAAACAGAAAATAGATTAGTGGTTGCCAAGGACTGAGGCGAGGGGAACTAGGGAGCGACTGCTAATGGGCATGAGTTCCTTTTTGAGGTAATGAAAATAATCTGAAATTAGATAGTGCTGATAGTTGCACAACTCTGTGAGTATACTAAAGGCAACTGAATTGCATACTTCAAAAGGGTGAATTTTATGGTATGTGAACTACATCTCAGTAAAGCTGTGGTTTAAAAAAAAAAAAGCATTGATGGAGGAAATGCTTAATTCCTCTTTATTTCTCAGAAACTCAAATATCAGACCCAAAATTTATGTTTATTCCAAAATGATTTCTTAATACCACTGAATGACTTTATACTTAGAGGAACTCCCCTGATTTTACAAACTGTTGTGATGTATAAGCATATTTTTAGAACTGTTTCAGTTTTTTGAGTATCAGATATTTATTTGGGGACTTCTGTAAGATGCAGGAAGGTATGTATTGTCTTATTTTATCAAGCAAATTTATTATCTTTTTTAAAAAAGTTTATTTTATATTGGAGTATAGTCTATTTACAATGTTGTATTAGTTTCAGGTGTACAGCAAAGTGATTCAGTTATACATATACATATATCTATTCTTTTTCAGATTCTTCTCCCATACAGGTTATTAAAGAGTATTGAGTAGAGTTCCCTGTGCTATACAGTAGGTCCTTGTTGATTATCTTTTGAGTAGAAAAAAAGCAAATAATACAGCATCAGAAGGTATGACTTCTATCAAGAAAGTTTTAAATATAGGATTGTTTGGGGGGTCTTAATTTCTAGGGAGTCTGTCTTAGCTTGTGTTTTTCAAAGGATCGTGATTTAGCAAGAGGCTTGTGGGGAATTGTGGCAGGTTCTCAGCACCCAGTCCTGCTGTTGTTTCCTCTGCGTGCCTGCAGCTGCTTTTTCTCAGCTGCAACCCCGAGCCCTCTGCCCACGGGTGGTTTTTAACTTCCTCACTTTGGCCTAGAGTTCTTCCTCGGGGCATTTGATGCAATCACAGAAACCTCACAGAGCTGAGAAACACTGAGACCCTTGGGCCTTAACTCCCCAGACCACAAATCACTGTATTTCTTAAAGATCTGCAAGGCACATTATCCCACAATCTTTCTTGGTCTTAGTAGCTCCTAGGACTTTTTCCTGGACGTACCAGGCCATGTTCAGAACAGAGGGAGCTCAGGCCTTGGACTCAGGCCTGAGCTTAAATCTCATACAAAGTATGTAACGATCTTGATCCTCGGTTCTCAATTCTAAAATGGAGGGTGGAGGTAACAACCTCTCAAGTTTATTTGGGTTATATAAGCTATGTGCAGAGAGCCTCGTCAGTGATTGTGCTCAACAATTTTAATTTCATTATATTAAACTGTCAGAAAGAGTTCCTCCTTATCGATAACTGAATCATAAAGGCACTTGTTAGAAACGTGCCCATCTTTCCAGCTCTGTGGCCTCCAACAAGGATGACCTTCACCATTCTTTCCTCAGTGAGAGAGAGTCCTAACCACAGAATATTTATACATATTGTAAGAACAAAACCAAAAACAGACAAAAATTTAGCAAGACCTTAAAAGTCCCAAATCTTAGCTTCAGCCAGTTAACAGAATTCCTGGCTACAGAAGGCTGAGCTGAGTTGGGGATGGCAGGGAAGCTTCCTGTGCCAGCCCTGTTGAGAACTGGAATGCAGACAGGCCTAGTCTTCCTTTATATGGAAGGATCTAGGAATGAATGTGTTAAGGGTGATCTCAGTGACCTTTATAGAAAGAATGCAGTAAAATGCATTTTTAGAGATTGCACTTACTTTGCTTTCTTCCAGATTGAGAATTTATCCACTTAACTTGATATCCAGTTTATGAAAATAATCTGTAACACATGTGTTCACTGACATTTGAAGGGAACAGGATTGCTTTGTTTTGTGCTTCAGGGCTCTGAGAACCAGACGCCCCTTTACACCTCATGCAGGTGAACCCAGAAGAGTGAGGCATGCTACTGGGACTTATTAAAAGCAATAGAGAGTTATGCTCATGACCTTTGCTCTGCATTTTAAATATTTGGGTAAATTCTTTAGACTGTTCCAGTGTATTTTTTTGGTTATAGTCTATTGATGTTGGGCCTATGCTTAGTTACCGCCAGTGTCATTTATTTTGGCTTCTCTCTGTAATTAAAGCACCCAATTATATGGTCCTAATTTTTTTTTTTTTCTGATTTCACCTCCAGAATAAAGAGTTTGTGTGTCGAGGACATGACTACGAAAGGCTGGAGGCCTTCCAGCAGAGAATGCTGAACGAATTCCCCCACGCCATCGCCATGCAGCATGCCAACCAGCCCGACGAGACCATCTTCCAGGCAGAAGCTCAGTGTATCCACACCTAGAAGGGCTGGATTCCAGTTAGATCGCACTGGCCTTTAGCTGCAGAGCATTTTCATGCAGGTGGTTCAACTACTGATCCCTTTTCAGTAGCTCTGTTCTTACTCTCCCTCTTTCTCATCGTCTTAATTTTAGGTTAGCCCCTTCCAGACAGAATTATGATAGTTATTCTCATGATTTAGTTGAAAAGAAATCCCTTAAGGATTCTGTTAAAGAATTTTCCTCCTTTTAGTTGCAACTTTTCTGTATCTCAGCCCTGCTTTGAAAGCTCCTTTTTAGGGATTTCCCTTAGAATAATTTTCCTCTGGCATCCCCTGTAGAAACTACTTGAATTCAGTTCAAGGAAAAGATAGCACTATGTTTATTGGGACATATTACCCCCTTTTCCCTTGCTATTTTTATTCTGGATGGAAGGGGAGAGAGTTACCCCCCGTATCTTCCAGGGACTCTTAGCCATGGCATCCTGGACAGCACTTCATCATTTAATAATTGCCATATAATTGACACTCCCATTGTCTAAACATGAACAACTCAACTGAAATTACACAGGCATTAGAGGCAAAGGGAATTCACCCCAGCACTCTTTTCTGAATTCCTCTTTCTTTTTCTGAAACTGATGATCTTAAAGAAGACCAGAAACTCCCCCTGAAAATTACAGATGCCACTTCAAAGTAGAAACTTAAATGCACCAGAAGCAAGAAGTTATGTAAGGAAAAAATTTTGCTATCCTTCTTTGAATGAGAAGAGAAGAAGGTAAACATACAAGTAAATATGATAGCCTTTAAAGTAATTTTTAAAAGTATCAACTACAACTAAACACTCTGCTTATCAATACAAGATTTGAGAGAGTGGATACCACAAATGTGGGAAGGCTGGAGACAGGAGCGTATAAGTTACTATCAGTACTGGTTACTATCTTTGGCTGCATGGGTATTTGTACATTGTTTTACAAACAAACAAATTTTAAAAAGACCATACATGCACTAAAGATGAGAGTGTCTCATGACCAAGGATTAAAATTAAAACAATCCCGAGTATGTGAGATCCAAGCCATTCCCACCCACCCCCAACCAAAATGAAAAAAAATAATGATAAATAAATTCACAGGACATAGAAATTTCAAACTGATACTTTGTCAGAATCACCTAGGTAAAACTACTTTAAGGCTTGTAGTTTGAGAGGTGATTTGCTATGAACCAAGTTCTTGGTACCTTCTTGGCAGTTTTGACTTGGCTCCAAATAGAAACACCAGATTGTTCCCCATCCTCTTGCCTCTGCCACAGCTCAGCTCAAGCCAGACTTCCACGGAGTTTGCCAAGTCAGGTTCCCTCCTTGACTCTTGAATCCTAGATTTGCAGATATATGCCGTGACTCCCATCCCGGACAGCCAGGAGGTCCTGCAGAGAGAGGGTGTCCCGGACAACATCAAAAGTTTCTATAAAGTGAATCACATCTGGAAATTCCGCTACGACAGACCATTTCACAAAGGCACTAAAGATAAAGAGAATGAATTCAAGGTACTAGGCCGTTCTTATGACACGCGGTTTCCTCAGACAGACTGTGAACTCCTAGGGGGCAAAATGCTTGATAAATATTTACTCAGAATAGAGTCAAGTGATAAAGCTAGAGGGGACCAGAAATCATGTGGTCTAGTTGTTCTCAAACTCTACCATGTATCAGGGTGACATGGGGTGCTTTCTCATCAAGCAGATTTCTTAGCCCAGGAATTCTGACTCATTGGGTCATAGAGGAAGCCCTGAAGTTTATGACAATTCTAATGGCAGTGGTCCTCGGTCCAGTTTTTGAGCTCTCATGGTTCATCTCAGTCCTCTCATTCATTCATGTTTAACCAACTGTGGGAACCTCAGGATATTTATTCTCAGTTACATGAGACTGCCGTGAGTAAAGGATACTGAAGGAACAGGGGATTCTGAGACAGAACCACTGGGGAGCCTGCTGGTGCAGTGGGAGAGTTCTGTGCTATCTTTTGCTGCATTTTCTTATTAGAATGGTGTGTAACTAGGACCTCTGAGAGGACCCAGAATAAAAACAAACCATAGACTGTTCGCATGGGTTCAGTTCTCCATCCTCAGTAGTTCCGATACGCCTTGCTAATTCTCTCTCAGCCAGAAAGGGCAAGGTTTCTCACAGCCACCCTGGGGGAAAGGGGCAAGATTGTGCCACCGATAAATTATAATCTGCTCTTTCCTTGTTAACAGTGACAAAGCGAGACCACACAGATCCCCAGTTAGTCAGTATTTCCCCCTAAACAGAGAATGTAAAATGAATGTAGGATTGTGGGCGACTTGGCTTAGCTTCTTTCATCACAGAGTCTCTACTTAAGCTGGGAGATGTTCTCCTATCAGCTACGATTGTCTGATGTGAACTTGCCTTGTCACCCCTGCCTAAGTGTCAGTCCCCAGTGCTCCCAGCCGTAACTTCAGGAGTTACTCACAGCCAAGTGATCAGAGGGAAAGCTGGATAGTTTTGTAGTGTTATGATGGGACTGAGCAAAGCATAGTCCTTTGGGCAAGGAGGTTGATGGGTTAAATATCAAGGCCGGGAAACCACTGGAAAATAGCACTAGGATGTTATTGAAAAGATCCATGACCATTTTCTAATCCTTTTGGATACCTTAACTTTTCTTTTGGCCTTCCAAAACCAATTAAAGATCATTAATGTATCATATAGTTTTCATTGCAAGTTTCCAGTAGGTAAAAATCCAAGATCCACCAGAGTTGGACAGATGACTTGCTCAGAGTGGCGTTCTAGTTACCCCAGACCCTGCACTAGAACCCGCACCTTCTGATGCCGTCTCCATTGCTTTTTCCGCTGCACCACATTTCCTTCTGGCCATCACGTTAAATATTTATCAGTGTTGGAGCAACCCTCCTAAAATAAATAAATAAATCTGGCTCCTTACTCCTGTGCTCACAGCCCTCAGCATCTGGCTCCAAACTGCCCTTGCACTCACCCACCCTCCCCGTCAGCTCCTGCAGCACCGAGCTTCTCCCCCCATCTCCTGCCATGCCCTTTCACAAGCCGCTCGCGTCTCCGCGCCTGCTGCTTCCTGCTGCCTGCACCATCTCCCCCGCTCTCTGCCTGGCAAACTCCTACTCACTTCAAAACTCCGCTCACGTGTCACCTCCTCTGAGAAGCGCTGTCCTCCTCCCACAGAACGCTGGGCACGCCTGCTTTCTCCTCTGTTTTCTCCCAGCACCTGGAGCCTTCCCTTCTCTTCTCCCTGAACCCTTCTTGATCTGCTTACCCCCCTGTCACCAGCACAGCACACAGGGCCCCTGTCACCAGGCCTCTGCCCTATTCATTGCAGTAGGTCTTGGCTGGCACAAAGAAATCCTCCTATTTGTTTTTGTTGTTGAATAAATGGCACTATTTCGGGAATTTTGTCAAGTTTATTATCCACGCAGGAATACGATTTGTTTAAGTAAGAAACATGAGGCAGAGATGTAGAAGCCTGGTTGACAAAAGAGAAAGTCGTCATCCACAGCAGCTCTTACCAAAGGCAGCCATGGTTTCACGTGTCACGGAGGTGCTCATCCTGGCCAGGGGAGCCCTGGCTCTTAAATACAGATCCTCCTGGATCACAGCAGTGAATATCGGCACAAGAAAACGTGGCACAGTGCCTGTAGCAACGGAGAAGTTGGAAGTTCTAGTGCAGGTGTCCTAGGGGCAGCTCTACAGGTGATGGGAATGTAGCTTTGAGCAGGTCACATGCCTCTTGGAGACTTAGTGTTGTCATCTTTAAAACAGATCAGGCTATGTGATTCGTAAAGCCCTTTCCTCCTTGAGGATTCTGTTATTCTAATCCCGTGTCGAATAGCTGATACTACTACTTACCTCTTCCAAGTAAAAATGGCTAGACCCCTTGCAGAGTGGAGAGAGTTTAAATTAGAATCTTAGAGGAAATAGTAAAGAAAATAATGTGATGACCTGTTTTTATATTTTTAAGCATGCTATCTGGAGTAGGTGATTTATTCTACACAGAAAAAAGTTTCAGATGATATACAATGAAATTTACATAAGCTTCAGTGTGTCTTACTGTGATAGCTTCCTGAGTACAAAGGGGTTGCTGAAGTGCTGGAATGAATACTAAAGAAAAGCTGACAAAAACCGAAAACTTGATAAAACTGAACGGCAAACGTTAGTCATAGCTCAGTAACTAGAAAGAAAGGTAACTTGGGGACTTAATTTGTTTTGTATTTCGTAGAGTCTCTGGGTGGAGAGAACATCATTATACTTGGTGCAAAGTTTACCCGGAATTTCCCGCTGGTTTGAAGTGGAGAAGCGTGAAGTGGTAAGGATCAGAGCTTATTCTCAAGAACTTTCTCATCACAGTTGCTCACCTGGTGTCAGTCTGTATATTTATTGCTTCTGCTTTGGACTCAAAGTCCCTGGAAACACTCATAGTAGGTTAGTGAATGTTTGTGATATTTATTGACCGCTATGACCAAAGCTGGAAGGGGAACATTACCATTGACCTAGCCCAGCCAGCCAGAGGGATTCCTCAAAAATAGCTATGGCTGCAGCATGTCAACACCTCGGGCTCTTGAGTTAGAAGAACTGGAATTCCAGCTCTCCTAACTACTATAGCTATGTGACCTTCACTGCTTACCTTCAGTGCCAGGCCACTGGAAGAAAGTTATCTACATTAACTTATTTAATCACCATACCAAAGCTACAAGGTATGTATTCTTTTTTTTTTGTTTTGTTATACACATTTATTTTACTTTCAGATTCCACATATAAGTGGTAACAGAGTATTTTTCTTTCTCTGTCTGACTTATTTCACTAAGTATAATACCCTCTAGGTCCATCCACATTGTTGCAAATGGCAGAATTTCATTCTTTTCTTTGGCTCAGTAATATTCCATTTGTGTGTGTGTGTGTGTGTGTGTGTGTGTGTGTGTATAGATATATATATGTCTCAAATCTTCTCTATCCATTCATCTGTGGCTGGACACTCAGATTGCTTATGTATCTTGGCTATTGTACACAATGCTGCTATGAACATTGAGGTGCATGTATCTTTTTGAATTAGTATTTTCATTTTCTTTGGCTATGTAGCTAGGAGTGGCATTGCTGGATCATATGGTGGTTCTGCTTTTAGTTTTTTGAAGAACCTCCATACTGTTTTCCAAGGTGATTGAACCAATTTACATTCCCACCAGCAGTGGACTAGGGTTCTCATTTCTCCATATCTGGGGTATTCTTATCCCCATTTTCACAAGTTTTGACAAGAGGTTAAAAGCCTTTGCCAGAGGTTCCATAGCAAGATATTGAAAAAAGATAAACTCGAACCCAGATTTTTCTGACTCCAAAGCCAGTTATGTTTATCACTTCTAGCCTTATAAGGCAACATGAAGCCAGTGTCAAGCCCCAGCACAGTATCTGACACACAGTAAGTCCATGCTGTCACAGTTTACAGTAGAAGGGATGCTGCTGTGTTAGTCTCCCTGGGCACCAGTGGAGAAATCAGCGGGTGTCATTATAGACCCTGGAAACCACAGCACCCAAGAAGCCTTCGGGTTGTAAAGCACGCCTCCCGGCTCCAGTCCCCAGTTGTGGAAACAGAGAGAGCGGTTGCCGAAGGCAGCCACATGTGGAGTGAGACTCCGCCCTGTGCCTGGGCTGCTCTTCAAGCTGCCAGCACCTTGCTGTCAGCCACAGCCCTGCAATCTCAAGCATCCCTTCTCCCACCCTTGGTATATCCATTATGTCTGGGGCCAGCCACTGTCCTCTGGCTGATAGAAAATGTGCCAATTGTGAAAATATCATTTAACCCCTTCCTTTTTTGAAGTAACAAGCCCACTCTGTCAATGAATAAGAAAGAGCAGTTCTTGCCCAAATTGTCTTCCAAGGATGGCTTATCCTACCTGAAATCTCTCTAAGCACTGAAACCACCCTCAGCTTATCCTATTCAATCACCCTAAGGATTTAATGGCATTTTCATTTTGCTGAGCGGAAAAATTCATACAGTTCCCTTAACAAATAGAACTCAATCCAGCAGATTACATCAGTGTGGTTGTGTTCTTGTCAGGTCTGAGTCAAGGGTCCACAAAGCTGCTTACTTACATGGTGCACCCTGCAGCCTTCGTGGAAGAGGAGAGGCTCCTGACTTCAGTGCTCAGAAAGTCTTATTGTTATGCTTCCTGCTGAATGGCATGGGCCCAACCCACAGAAATGTTCTTAGTCATCCATACTGCATTAATGATTCAGAGAGCTTTGTCATCTACTTACTACCCAGAGCATTAAATTCTCTGACACTCACCAATGTTCCTAACCTTGGAAATATTATATACACACACACACACATACACCCCGCTAATAAAAAGCAGCATGCTGATAATGATTAAAGGAGCATTACTAAACACAACCTTTCAAACATCAGCTGCCTACTTTATTAGAATATGCAATCGTATATTCTGTCAAACAGAACAAACCCAACTGGGCTATTTTGTTCCCTGAACACAGCCGACTTCTGACAACCTCATGTCTTTCGCTTATTCCCACTGCCTGGCATGTCCCCACCTTCTATTAAAGCTGGTTTACTGCTTTAATTCCTAGTGTGGAAGGTCCTGAAGATCTGGGCACAGAGTAGGTACTCAATACATATATGCCATACTGAATTGAAATTCCTTATGTGCCATGCCAGAATCTAAAAGATTCTGAATACCAAAAGATGTTTTCACATCTTGAGGATTACATAATATACTATATGCACCCTATGTTACCTTTCTAAAATCAGAAATATTCTGAGTTCTGAAAACATGTCGCAGCAAAGATTTCAGATGAGACTGTGGGCCTTTATTCTCTAAATCGTAACCCCAGAACATGTTATTGAACATATTCTCCCATTCTTTCAAAGATGATAATGCCTTTGAACAATTGTTTCCTCAGTAATTGTTTTTATTGTTTTCAAAACAAACAGGATCTTTATTTTTTTTATTAAAAAGTAAACTTATTTAAAAATTTTAAACAAGATGAAAAAGCTGTAAAATAGAATGTACAAATAATGATTTTTTAAACTCTAAAGATAATGACAATATCATCACACTTCACATCATATCCACCAGAAAATCGTGTGGCTCTAAGATACTTTCAAAATTACCCAGAATACCTCACCTCCCTGCTGATAGTGCCATCTAGTGCCTGATTTCTGCAGTAGTATAAGAGGTCACCTTGTGCCCTTGTGCCCTCCCCCTGCTGCAATCACTTCTGTACACAGCCCCAGTGTCCTTTTTATTTTATTTTTTTGCTGTACGTGGGCCTCTCACTGTTGTGGCCCCTCCCATCGCGGAGCACAGGCTCCGGACGCGCAGGCTCAGCGGCCATGGCTCACGGGCCCAGCCGCTCCGTGGCATGTGGGATCTTCCCGGACCAGGGTATGAACCCGTGTCTCCTGCATCGGCAGGCGGACTCTCAACCACTGCGCCACCAGGGAAGCCCCCCAGTGTCCTTTTTAAACTAAAGTTGTATCAAATAAAAATAGAGAAAATATATAATGAACCTGGTTTACCCGTCATTTTATTCCACCAGCTATCAAACAGGCCAATTTTGTTTCATCTACACCTCCTGCCATTCCCTTTCACACTGGATTATTTTGAAGTAAATCTCAGACATCATTTCAGCTATGTAAGAATATTTCAGTCTGTATATTAACCAAAAACAAAACCATAATACCATTATTCCATCTAAAAATTTTAACAATAATTCCTTGATCATAAAATATCCAGTTTATTCACAGTTCTCCAAGTCTTTATTTTATAGGTTTTTGTTTGTTTTTGTCATCTGTTGTTTGAATCTGGACCCAAATAAGGGCCACACATGGAAATTGGTTGAAATACCTCCTAGATCCCATTTGATCTGTAGGTTCCCCCAAATTAATTTGTTTTCCTTTAAGTTTTTTTGTTGAAGAATCCAGGTTGTTTATCCTGAAGTGTTTCCTTAAGTATGGATTTTGCAGACTGTGAATCAGTGGGATCGTTTAACATGTTTCTTTGTTCCTTTTTTTTTTTTTTTGTAAATTAGCAGTTAGATCTAGAAGCTTGATAAGATGTTATTTTGTTTTTATTTTTTCATTTTTTGCAAGACTACTTCATGGGTTGTGTTATACGCTCTGGCTGGCAGCCAGTGATGCTCGTTGCCCCCATCCAGTCATCTCTTAAGGGTTACAAATGGTGATATTTTATCGTTCTTTCTTTGTTTGTTGATTGGAATACTTCTGTAAAGAGAAACATGCCCTCATCACCGATTTGATTACCCTAAGGTATAGGAAAGGAAGGATAATGCTCTATTCTTTCCTTTTATTTACCAGTTTTCATGGTTTCTTTTTTTTTTCCCACACCACACAGCTTGTGGGATCTTAGTTCCCTGACCAGGGATTGAACCCTGGTTCCTCATACAGAGGGCACCCTCAGTAGTGAAAGTGTGGAATCCTAACCACTGGACCACCATGGAATTCCCCTACCAGTTTTCAAAATAATAATTTGGTTCCCTAACACCCTATAAAAGTGTCCAAAGAGGGTTTTGTTTGGTTAGTTTGGGTTTTAGTATCAGTAGTAACTCATGGATTTAAACGTGTTTGTTTTGTTTCAATCCATTGCAATTATGACTCTTACTATTTTTCAAATTGTTCCATTTTGCCCATTGGGAGCCTCTTCAAATTGGTTCCTCAGTCTTTTTGACAGTATCCAAGTTGTCTTTGTTACTGAGCTAACACACAGGACCGGTTTGTCAAATCAAGCATAGGAATCAGCATCAAGCTTTACTAATAACTTTTAGGCAATCAGGAGGCTCAGATGAAGCAGAGAGACATCTGAGACCTCAAGTCTTGTCCTCCACATCCTTCTTCTCCACATCAGTAATAATCCTGATTAAGAGACAGAGTGTCTAAGTGAAGTTCACAGAGTGCCTCATACAAAGGGCACATTTCAATTATGAAATTTAAATTGTGAAATATTCCATTTTATACTCCAGAGAGTAGTCAGACTTCTCTGGGACATTCTCTAGGGACGTGTGCCTTATGGACTCTGGGTTTATTTACTGTAAGCAATCCTTCAGCTGGGGACTTCCTGCTAAGGGCATTCCATAGATACCATCTCTTCCTCCTAGCAGTTAGTCTTTTTATTTGAAGGTTCAATTGACAAGGAGATAAGACCAGGTCACCTGCTTTCTTTTCTGTTCCCCAAGGACATACCTAGTAAAGAGAGTGAATGGACCACAGGCCAGCTGCTCTAATGCCTTCCTCCAGCTGCCTTCCTTGCTTACTGGTATGGCTGGGTATTCCAGGCTCACTTGTACAATCCTGCCCCAGACCCAAAAGCAACCATTTCTCTAATGACTCCTGATTCTTTTTAGTGGTAAATGGGAATTAAGTATCACAAACTGGGAATAAAGGAAAATAATTCCTTGATGAACATTTTTACACATTATTCTTTGCACACTTCTTTAATCATCTCCTTAGAATAATTTCCCTAGAAGTGAATTGAGCTATCAAAGGGTCCACAGTATAACCTTTGATTCATTGATCAGCAATGGCATGTATCAATTTATGCCCTGTCTGGAGTATATAGCTGTTCTTGGGAATAACCATTTTCCCAGCATTCTCTTCAGCACTCGCTGTTGAATATTATTTTAAAAGTTCCAAATAATAGATCAAAAATGATCACAGTAGGGTTGATTTTTTTTGGCATTTGTTGAGTGCTAGTGGAGATGATATGTTTTCATACATTTATTGACTCTTTTTTTGCAAATGCACTGATTATATTCTATGTGTAGTTTTCTTCGGTATTTGAGATATATTAATAATTCAGCTGAAGTATATGTTGGAAATATTTTCCCAAGTTATTATTTGTCTTTTGTCTGTGTTTATTGTATTTTGTTTATTTTTAAAATTTCTTCGTATTAATAGCATTTGAATCTATAATGTTGAGCATGAATTTTTTTAGTTATGGTCAAAAATACATAAAAGTCACCATCATAACCATTTTTAAATGTATAGTACAGTGGTATTAACTATAGCACGTTGTTGTGCACCATCCATTGAACAACAATTTCCCTTTCCCCCCTTCCCCCAGCACCTGGCAACCACTGTTCCACTTTCTGTTTCTAAGATACTTTGTTCACTTTTTAACTTTCAGTTCATCAGAGCTCTCAGACTTCTTCTTTATGATTTAGCTTTTGTGATCATAAAACAAAAGTTTAATGTCCTAAATAATTGGAAAATAAAATCCTGTTTACCACCACTCAGGTAAAGAAACAGAACATTGCCAGTAGCACTCTATAGGCCTCCCGTGTATCCTTTCCCAATTACTACTCCCTCCCTTATCATAACTTTTATGGTATCCATTCCCTTGCTTCATTTACTACCTATATATGCCTCTTTAAACAAGTCAGTTTAGTTATGCCTGGTTTTGAACAGGCATACCTTGGAGATGCTGCGGGTTCAGTTCTAGACCACCACAATAAAGCAAGTCACACAGATTTGTTGGTGTCCCAGTGCATATAAAAGTGATGTTTATACTATACTGCAGTGTATTGTGTGTAATAACATTATGTCTAAGAAAAAATGTACATACCTTAATTTAAAAATACTTTATTGCTAAAAAAATGCCAAAGCAATTACAATAGCAACATCAAAGACCACTGATCGTAGATCACCATAACAAATATAATAATGAAAAAGTTTGAAGTATTGTAAGAATTATCAAAATGTGACACAGAGACATGAAGTGAGCAAATGCTGTTGAAAAAAACAAGGCCAGTAGCCTTATTCAACAGAGGGTTCCGTGAACCCTCAATTTGTAAAAAAAAACACAGCATCTGTGAAGCACAATAAAGCAAAGTACAATAAAATGAGGTATGCCTGTATAACGGTGTCATACTGTATATATTCTATTGTAACTTGCATCTGTCACTCAGTATTATTTGTAACATTAGTCCATGTTATTATATGTGACTTGTTTGTTTTCATTGCTGTAAAGTATTCCATTGTATCCTACAATATGCTTATGCATTCTATTCTTGATAGACATACAGATTTTGGAGATGATTATGAATATTTTTGTACATGTTTCCTGGTACACATGTACACAGATACTTTTCCTCAGATATATGCCTAGGAGTAGAATTGCTGGATCATAAAATATAATATATAGATATCTTCATCTTTAATACATAATCCCAAACTGTTTTCCAAAGTGATTGAACCAATTTAAACTTCCAACAGCAGAAACTGAGAGATTCAGTTGCTCACATTCTCACTCTCATTTGCTAGTGTCATATTTATTTTTGCCATACTGGTGAGTGCTTAATAGTATGTCGTTGTGGTATTATTTTTCACTTCTTTGATCACAGATGAGGTTCAACACTTTTCGTATGTTTACTGGTCATTTGGGTTTCTTCCTTTGTAAAGTGGCTACTTCTTTGCCCATTTTTAATTCAGCTGTTTGCCTTTCTCTTAATGGTTTATAAGGGTTCTTTATATATTCTGGACATAGGCTCTTTGACGGTTTTATATATTACAAATGTCTTCTACTTTCTGGTTTATCTTTCCTTCTCCTTTATTGTGTCTTTTGATGAATGTATATTCTTCATTTTGACATAGTCAAATTATTCTAGTACTTTTCATTGTTGGTTTAAGATGATCTAAGTGACCTTTAAAAACTCTGTTTCCTTAACTGAAAGAACCAGTGTTGAAATGTGCTTACAGTAAGCTTGAATTATTATACAGCTGAGAGCTTAGCAGACCTTCTCTTCAAAGAGAACGTCAGTGACAATAACAGTCACAATGCTTTACATTTGAAGAGCACTTTCATCATTTTCACAATTAGGCCTCCCATAACTGAGAATTGTTAAGTCATTATGATTCTATTTGGCTCTCCTTCAACAAATAGATCCTGCGGCATATATGAGTATCTTATTTTCTATAACTCCCAACTGTGTGGCATCCTGTGCCGCCTTATGGTGCTGTTATATATGCATATGGGGTTCACATGGGCATATGTTCCATCTTCCCAACTAGGCTGAAATCTCCTTGACATCAGAGGATCTGTAAATGCATCTTTGTATCTCCTGTGGTACTTTGCATTAGTATCTAGAAAGCCGTTAATAATATGCAGGACCCTTGAACACTTAGCCTTCAAAAGAAAAGAAAAACAAGTTTTAAAAGACATGCTTGAATTTTCTTTTAAGGTTTAAATTGATTGTTGCAGTGCTAATATGTAATTGATTAGTGCTAATTATCCAAACCACATTTCAACCAATGAATATAATCACCTTCTCTTCCCAGACCTTACAAACAGCTAATTTGTCTTCCACATCCTTGTCTATTCTACTATGGCCCCTGGTAGAGATATTGACGGGAGCCAAGGGGGAGCACAGATAATTCAGAACATGGATAATCTACTTTGTCTTTCTTTTTTTTTTTTTTCTTTCTTTCTTTCTTTTTTTTTTTTGGCCATACTTCACGGCATGCAGGATGCAGGATCTTAGTTCCCTGACCAGGGATCGAACCTGTGCCCCCTGCACTGGAAGCGTGAAGTCTTAACCACTGGACCTCCAGGGAAGTCCCTTGTCTTTCTTCCTGAATGTCACAAAATCCAATATATATTTATGCTCATTTGTTCTCAGGTAGAAATGAGTCCTCTTGAAAATGCAACTGAAGTATTGGAAAATAAGAATCAGCAGCTGAAGACTCTGATTAGTCAGTGTCAGACAAGACAGATGCAGAATATTAATCCCCTGACCATGTGCCTGAATGGAGTTATAGATGCTGCGGTTAATGGTGGAGTTTCCAGGTATCAAGAGGTGAGGATTAGGTATTGTCATTTGAAAGTTTTCATATGTGATTTCTTAAGGTTTCAGAAATCTTTTTTCAAAATATGCACCCATCATATCAGCCTGCTATCATAGGGCTACAATTAACACAACCAGATTTCTTTGTTAGATAGAGCAAACATACAGTCATTTGTGATGCACACTTACTCTGTTTCCCAAAATGTGATATTTTGAGGATAAAAGTGTGTGTGTGTGTGTGTGTTGGTGTGTGTGTGTGTGTGTGTGTGTGTGTGTGTGTGTGTTTTCTTGGATGAATAAAAGAAGTGAGGGTATCGGGATTGTTTAATGAATGTCTACCTAAACCCATTTCCCTGAGTAAAGAGTGGTTCTTGGACATAAAAAAATTTGATCTTGTTTAGAAGATATTTTAAGTGGATTTTTCATCTAGTTTTCATTTAGTTTTAAACAGAAAGGTACAGTAGCTTAGAAGGTGAGGCCACCATCTTGATCATTCTGAGTCTTAAGGCAATTTATTTTAGGATGTGATGTCATAAAGCTTGATTTGGATTTGCTATTTGTTTTACCAAAGGTACAAAGTTTATACAATCTCTGATCTATTAACAATCATTTCCTTATATTACCATCAGATCAGCTGACCGTACTCAGAATCATTGTCTGCCCCCCAAAAGTGGTGTATAATGGTATCATTTCTTTAAAGATGGCTTTAAAAAAAAACAATGGTGTCTTTCACTTCCTTTGTAACTCTCCTGAAGTAAACTGACTATCCCTTCTCTTACTAGGCATTCTTTGTCAAAGAATATATCTTAAGTCACCCTGAAGATGGAGAGAAAATTGCACGGTTAAGAGAGCTGATGCTTGAGCAGGTAAGGGGAGCAGAAGCCCATCACCTTCCCCCTCTTCTGCGCAGATACATACTTGCTTAACTGGAGACCCATCTACATGGTTTTCTACATCAGTGATCTAACTGAAGCTAGCAGTCAGGGGTTACAGATTCACTTGTAATATATCCCAACTTGCTAATTTCTACGTTTTCTTCCCACTTTAATGCAAAACAAAAACAAAAACCAATGAGCAGACTATGGCAGCCCCTTACAACAAACAACCTCATGTAATCTCTTGGAACGTTCTTTGAATACTGTCTCTCCAAAGACTTGATGCCAACTTTTCACTCAAGATTTTGGGATCAAATAAGTTCAGGCTAACTCAAAATGAATAAATCAGTAAATGAATGAATGAGATTCTTACTTAAATGTTAGAATAAGGAAGTGGGCAGTCAATACCCTTTGCTTTAGTATCCTGTTGTGCAGACTAAGCCTATAGATTATATGATATGGACAAAACTAGATACAACCTCATCATTTTCAATGTTACAGAAGTATAGTTGGTTTTTATTTCTTTGGTTCCATCAAGTACAAAGAACCAGAGTGAAAAATCTGTTGCCTGCTGTGCCCCTTTTGATAACTCTTGGCCTGAAAATGGTTTGAAAACCTCTGAGGTGGGAGACATTATGGTTGGGAGGCTGGGTTCAATAGGAAATTTTATACCCATGAAAAATGGAATATGTACGATAAAATGTGACAAAAGCATCTCTTTCCACTTGATAATACCAAATTAAAAAACAAATAAAACATGCTGTTTTGGATTAGGAAATGATGAGGTTGTATCTGGTTTTAGTCCATATTTTATGCTCTGAAGGCTTAGTCCACAAAACTTAATACTGAAGGGAGAGAAGTGGCCATGGACAAGGGCCATGGCTGGAAGAGGGTCAGTTGTATAGATTCTGAAAAAGAGAGAGGAATTACTTAAAGTTGACCTGCAAGGAAATATAGAATAAGTTAAATTCTCAGTGTGGCCCTGGGGGTGACATAGATTCTCTAAATGAAGTGAGCAGCTTAGGTTATCCAGTACTGAGGATTATGGAATGACTTTAGCCTTTTTTGATTTTTAAAAGTCTGTATTTTACCAGTACAGTCTCTTATGAGTGATTTGCCTCACCCCAGGATACTTACCTGCTGTATTCAGTCTGACTGAATTCTTTCCCTCGAGTTAAAATCAAAAGGGTTAAGAAGTCTCTCGAGAAAAATAAAAATCGAGGGACCTTGGTTTCTTCCACATTCTGCCTGATTATGTTCATGGGGCCTTGTGGAAAGAGCTATGGCCTAGGAAGCATTAGATCCTATCATAGGCCCTGTAGTGCAAGTGACTGCCATGTGACCTTGGGCGAGTCACATGTCTTTGTGGGACCATAGGAAGGGGGTTGGGCACCGTCCTCTGGACCTCTGTGAGGTGGTTCAGAGAACCGTCTAGTAGACATGGAGATGCACTGCCCCAGTGCCCCTTCCAGAAGGGAGTTGTGGCCTTACTTGCTTGAAGACACCTTAGGCTCTCAGGTCCTCCGGCATTGCCTCTGCTGCAGAGAGCCACGTAGCCTAAGATCTCCACTTTCCTAGATGACCTGCGTCCAGTGAGTGGGGAGGAGAGACAGAGCCTGGCCATTTGGGCCCAACATAGCACAACAGTGACAGACCGTTAAAGGTCCAGAGCTCCCCTGGGGTTGGCAGAAGGCTGCCAGGCTGCCATCCAGTTCACTTTCTTTTTTGGTCAAGTCCCGCTTCTGCCTCTCCCTCCCACAGGCAGTGACCCCAAGGATAAACCCCAGTAAACAGCCTAATCTCCATGCTGGAGCCTACTTCTGGGAGAACCCAACATGCGACGTTATCTGAACAAAAGGGAGGGCCCCTCCCAGCTAGTGTCTAAGATGCAAAGGACTGAGGCACCTACACTTAGGCTCCACTCCTCCATCCCTCCTGCCCTCCCCACAGAGACCGGGCTCACCCTTTATGCCTCAGACATACACTCCACTCAAGCTGTTCCTTTCAAGGTGTCCTTGATGTTTATTTCAAGGTATTTTTAGCTTTATGCAAATGTGCTGGTGGTAGATGGGCATTCAGAGCAGAAGTTGCCGCAGTTCTGACCCCTTTGGAAGGTGCTGGATGCTCTCACCCCCCAGAGTCAGTACTGTTTGCCCTGGCTTTCAAACTTGAACCTTCACGGGCTGTAAAGATAAAGCGCCATCGTAGTGATGTGTGATTTGTTTTCCTCTCAGCCTCTGGAATTTGTTCTTTTGACCACTATAGCATGGGGAATTTTTTAAAATGTAAAAGACAGCTGCTACTCAAAACAAAGGAATTAAGCACTTTTGATACCTGTACAGAGAAAACTTGAATGTTTATATTCATCTTGGTTTAGGTTCTCACAGCAGGAAAACTTTTTTAAAAATAGGAGCTGTTCCTTTTTGCATTAGAATAAGTGAACAAGAATAATATTTTTTTTAACAAAAACAAGAAGCATAGTAACTGTTACAGAATTTCCGTTCACTTGTCCCTTCCTCCCTGACAGATTTTGAAAATCTGAGAGAGGGAGGGAGAAGAACCTGATGGGAGAGAGAAGGGAAACATGGCAGAGAGGGTGCCATCCAGAAAAGAGGTCCCGGGGGGAGAACCACCTGACCCTCTTAACAGGGAACCCCCATTCCCTGCCCCATCCTGAGAAGTGCAGGAAGGGACCAAAGAAACACTTAACTGTTTTAAAATGGTTGTTGTTATAGGTCAAAAATCATGCGAAAGAAACTTGGGGTAGTAGGAAAATCAAGTCTTTGGAATCAGAGAGACCTAAGTTCAAATCCTCATTTGTCCTTTAGTACATGCAGAATTTTAGTACACGCAGAATTTTAGTACATGCAGAATTTTCTGATCCTCAGTGTCCTCCCTGGTAAACTAAGGATCGTTGCTATCTTGTCAGATTGAGAGATTAGCAATATTGCATGCAAAATGCATGGTACCGTGCTTGAATCCCCTAGCAGGCACTTAGAGGAGGTACCCACTGATGTGGATTTTCTCCTTATGTTACTATCAAGGCACAGATTTTGGAATTTGGCTTGGCCGTGCATGAGAAGTTTGTACCTCAAGATATGAGACCGCTTCACAAAAAGCTGGTCGACCAGTTCTTTGTGATGAAGTCCAGTTTAGGAATACAGGTAAGTACACAAAGTGTCCATGGGGGGGCAGTCTGACCTCTGCCATTTGCTTTTTGGTAGAGGGACGATGAAATATCCAATAGTGACATCTTTTGGTTTTTCTACCAAACTGCACCATTTTACCAGAGAGCCCTCAAATACTAAAATTGCATTAACTTCTGTTTGTCACTCTCAACCTTTATGAAAACAAAAAAGTAAATGAGAGAAAGCTTAATAATAATGAAGCTTACCTTTATAAGGTCCCTATAGAAAGACTTCATGACAATTACAATGCACATCTAGTACAGCGAAATACCTCACGAGTGATTTTGCCCTTGTAATTACTATTCTGAAATATTTTCTTTACTACCTCTTTAGGAATTCTCTGCTTGTATACAAGCCAGTCCAGTCCATTTTCCTAATGGAAGCCCTCGCGTGTGTAGAAACTCAGCACCTGCTTCTATGAGCCCAGATGGTACCAGGGTAATTCCTAGACGCAGGTAAGTCATATTCTGAATTATTTGACACATTGGCGTCCCCACAAGATGGTCTGGAACGATTCTCTCATTCTTTGTGGCACAATTTGTCAAATATGCAATTTCTTAATGAAATAATTAACCCTCGAGGCAGCTGCAGACATCTGCCACTGGTAAAACAGCTACAGCATGAGAAATAAATAAACTCAGACATTTGATCATATTGAGGCAAACAGGAGACAACAAAATGGGATGTGCATATTTTTTTCCCCTTTGGTTTTATACCATGCCAGCATGTGATAAAGTACAATTCAGAGACTGAGTTAACAACCATTTTTTTCCCCCCCAAAACAGCCCATTAAGTTACCCAGCTGTCAACCGATATTCTTCTTCCTCACTGTCCTCACAAGCTTCTGCTGAAGTAAGCAATATTACAGGGCAATCAGAAAGCTCTGATGAAGTCTTTAACATGCAGGTACTTGATTAGCTTTTTTGTCTGGTCCTGTTTATTCCCTTTCTGTCTCAATCATGAGCGCTTCCGTTCACTCTGCTGTGCTTAGGAACAGACCTATGAGCGCAAACTTGACTTAAGGACAAACCTTTAAACACTCGTGTTGCCTTATTGGTCTCTAGAGTCTGCAAAGATGATTCTCTCAAAGCTCGCCCATCCACTGTAAGAAGACCTGAGCGAGCCGTGGGAAAGCCCAGGCAGGCCATGCAGGGGGGGCGCTTTGAGCTCTGCCTCTGAGTTGGGTCTTTAGTTGGGACTCCTGGAGCTTGTCACCACTGACCTCTTAGCATTTCTAAGTGTTTTGTTTTTTTCCTTTAAGAAGATATGGTTTAGGGGCCCATTGTAAGATCTCTCCACTTAGGTACATGTTGGAAATTTCCCATAATAAAACATTTTTGACAAAAGAAAAAACATAGATTTTAGGGATTTTAGCGTCAGTGTAACTCTTGCAACCAAAATTTGTATTTAGACTCGGCTGATAGGGCGTTGATAGTAACTCGGTAAGGCTCAGTGGAAATTTTCCTCACCACTGTCTTTGGAAAAGGGGCATAATACATATTGCCAAATTCATGCTTTGAACACATTACATTGGAGAAAATGCAAAGGCATGTCCTCTGCCTTTTAGAAGCGCTCACCTAGTGACCTGCCCGAGGCTGCGAGTCTTTCTGCTTGTGCTTTAGTCAGGGAGCTCCTAAGTCATAGGATGTATGTAGCTGAAATGAACACAAATGCATTCCTTTGACAGGAGTCAAAATCTCAGATTCTTGATGAATTCAGACAGGCATCCTTATCAGTCTGAGTTAGGGAGATTTTTTCCATATTTCTTACTGGACTTTTTTTTTTTTCTAATTTGAAAAAAGAACTGATGATTTTGTTTCAAATGTGTCAGCGTTGTCTGCAGCCTCTAAGCCGTGTTTGATAACAGCTCCCGTGTTTTGCAGCCAAGTCCGTCTACCTCAAGCTTGAGTTCCACTCACTCTGCCTCACCTAATGTGACAAGTTCTGCTCCGTCGAGTGCTAGAGGTCAGCGCCAGGGTGTGGGGTGGACTAAGGGTGCCCAGAGAACCTTCCAGCCCCCAGGAGCTGTGGTGGCCCCCGCATGCTCACGCTCTCTCCTCCAAACGGGCCCAGCCCACCACCCTGATGAGCCTTTCTTTCCTTCTCTTGCCAGCTTCTCCTTTGTTGTCTGACAAACACAAACATTCCAGAGAAAACTCCTGCCTGTCCCCGAGAGAGCGGCCATGCAGTGCCATCTACCCAACACCTGTGGAACCTTCTCAGGTAGTCCTTGTGGGATGGAAATTCTAGAAAACGAGGAAATGTCTGGATGTTGCTTACGTCTCTCTGCAGAACCTCACAGTATAGCTGCCAGAGGCCACCAGATAGGCTGTGTTGACGAGTCCAGCTGGGTGAAGGGCACACCTCTGCCCTGCGCCTGTTGTTAGGAATTTCTGTGCGAGCCATGTGTCTGATGTGGATACGTGGGTAATTGCCTGAGAAGTAAAGCTGATAGGGAAATGGGAAATGATTTTACCCACCTTGATCCGACTCTGTATTTCATTGCTGCTACTTGAACATTAGGACGGGTGATTGGGTGAATGAGTTGGGGGTGTCGGTCTGCATGTGTCTGTGACAGAAACTTGGAGGAACTTCTTACATTAGCCAAAGACCCTTGAGGAGACGCACGGCTGCCCAGCAGCATTTCTTTTTGCCTCTACCTAACTCGAGAGAGCTGCCACGGATTCCTTGCTGAGGTACCCGAGAGTGAGGAACGTGTCTTTTTACCTTTGCCATTCTTCTTTGATGCACTGAGGAGGAAGCTGAATCCTAGGGCCGCCCCTGCAGCCCTCAGGAGTAAGGCACGTGGCCCTCACCACCCACCCCAGACTTGGTTTTGCAGTGATCTCTGATAGTCCAAGTGAGAGCAGGGCCAAGGTTTTGACCCTCTGGGCCCTTCAAGCGCTTTGAAGGAGGGTTTCAAAGATAAGATTCACATGGAGCCCTGAGTTTTACCGATTATTTGGGGAAAACTTGGGAGCAGAGAATAATAGTTTTTTATCCTCCAGCTCATTTCTCTGCTTTTCTACACCATCCTGGCAGAAGTCTGTAGCTACATCTGGAAAGGGATGAGAGTGAGTGGGGGTTGGCTTGATGGGTTTTATCTTTGCTGGTTGTGTGATCTTCCCCAAAGTTCCGGGATACCTCATCCACACGACACTGATGTCTCGCAGAAATTATATCTGCGTGCATTTGGCTGGACCAGCTAACTGGTCCCTTTGTCACTTGATGTTGCAAAGGAATTTCACAGTTTGTTCCATCTGCTTCTGGAGAGCATGTCACCAGCATGCTGGTTAGCATGAAAGACTTGCTGGTTAGCCTCTCGAGTTTTCTGCTTTGGGTCAAATTTGAAACAGTGTGCATGTTGCCAAAATTTCAATAATACACATTGCTCTGGTGCATCTACTTTTAAGGACTTTGTGCCTTTTTGTTTAATGTTAGGTAGAACCATGTAAAACTGGCATTTTGGGGGGTTAAAAATTGTAACATATGGACCATTCCATATGTTTTAACCTAATCTAGGATTTAAAATGTAAAGTCCATTCACTAGAGATTTTTTGAGCTAATATTCCTCCTTTAATTCTTACTTGCATTTCGTATTGCCAGTCTAGCATTTGTATTTACAAAGAGCACCATAACTTAACCGCTTTACTGTTTATTTTTTTCCTTGCATTTTATTACAAAACCTATTTGCCATTTATATTTGAAATGTAGTATAGACTTTTAAAACACTGTTTGAACCCTAAGGGTCTCTGCCCTTTTTCCCTTAAATATAGTTGAATTCTTTGTTCCTAGCCTCATCACAGCATATAAAAACTTTTTTTCAACGAAAAGGTTCAGTAATAAGATAATCATCTCATTTTCTAGAAGGTCTCACATGTTAGCATATTGCATCATAAAAATAGATTCTTGTGCCTTTCCAGAGGCTGCTGTTTAATCACATTGGAGACGGGGCCTTGCCACGCAGTGACCCCAATCTTTCTGCGCCTGAGAAAGGTGGGTATAAAGCCAGCCCTTCATCGGCCCTGGAATGTGTAATGGTTTGTTTTGGCCTCATTTCCTCCAGTCTCCCGCGTGTCTGTGCAGAAGGCAGATCTCCAGACCTTTAATGATCTGGACTCATTTGCTCTTTAGGAGATGAATGAAAGGCAGTTATTTCTGATGCATTCTTCACAAACTGTGTTCTTGTAGGATTTAACAGCAGAATCTGAGCAAGGTAGGGACTCCTCTGTTTAATGACTTTTGGTGTCAGTCACCGAGGCAAGGCCTGCGCTACCTGAAACAAAGTGGCCAATTAGGCTACTTGTTCAGCGCAATGAAAATAATAAGCACCTTCTCAGATCGATTCCCTGGTCCCACTTTGTGTCTGCCTTACAAAGTTCATTCTGCCAGCTCATCTGTCGTTGGCGGGGACTCAGATGCTCTTTAAGAGTTGCAATCCCGTGCATGCTGGAGTGTGCCCTGCCTCAAGGTCACCTGAAAAAAATGAGACACAAACACATGCCTAGCGGTTCATAGCCAGTTAGCCTCGGTCTGTGCAACACAGCAGAGGAGGAAGAGCAGAGTAAATGCGACTTCCTCAGCCAGGGGGGAGGGGCTGGCAGCAAGGCACCTGCTCACCTCCCAGGGTCAGGCCTCAAAAAATCAGAGCAGTTCCCAGGCCAGTGAATTAAGAGTCACTAACGAAATATCCGTGTAAAGTGCATTGTAACCGTCCTCATTAAGAGCTCGACTGCATCGTCGTTTGAGTACACCGATACATTAAAACTTTCCTTGCGAAATAGAAATCAGTGGAACTGTAGGCAGTTATTTTAAAACACACATTTTGCTTTAAAGTTACAAGTCAGATATTGATCTTTGTCTGGAGAATTTAGGAACGTGGTCTTTTTCTCACCTTTTATACCAAAGAAAACCACAAAGCACGTTTAAAAGGACGGGAGGAAAAGTATTTTACGAGTGGTAGTTCCATCCAATGAAGGTGGTAATATAAAGAATGGTAAAATGTTGAAATTCTACATATGTCCATCAGGTGGCAGTGTCTGTTCAGGGAGCAAGCTACTGGAAATCTCTAAAGGCTTGATGTCGTAAACCTCATCACAGAGCGGCTATTTATAACCTTGTGTGTCTTGCCCTTGTTCCTAAAGGGGTTGTTCCATATTTCTGCATCTTGCTGAAGCATGGAGCAGGCAGATTACAAAAAAAGGAATGATACCGTCAGTACTCCAAATTATTTTTTTAGGACGTTCTTCACTATAGCCCATTGACTTTAGAAACAAGGGCCAACAGGATGGTGTGGCGTGGCTGTTCCTTGCCACTAATTCTGCCAGACAGTGGGGATATTAGCATGCCACTGCCTTCCCCCTTTCAGGGTGCCACTAATCCAGAAATTTCTACTAAAAATCAACTTTAAAAATAGTCTAGTGATTACATCTTCCATCTGTTATCCAGCATCTAAACATATCTGTAGTTCTCAACAAGTTTCTACACTCTTGTGTAGAGATGTATAGTTCTGTTTGACTGCTTGAGGGAAAGAAAGAGACATGCTATCACCCAATTAAATATCAACTATAGCTGTGAGGTAGGCAATTAAGTAAAAGTTTGGTATTTAGGAAGTTTGTTGTTTTTTTTTTAATCCAGTTGATTTTTTCATTCTGGATAATTCTTTCTTCTAAGATTTCGAGTGTTTACAGGGCAAAGTAGACCGTGTGTTTTTAGCTGTGTTATTCCCTTCCAGCTGTGAATCCCACCCCTAGCAGCTGGAGCCTGGACAGTGGGAAGGAAGCCAAGAACATGTCGGACGGTGGGAAACTTGTCTCTCCCCCTGTCCCTCCAAGACCCACACAGACTGGTGGGTATTTGAAGCACTTAACAATCACTTTCATAAAATAACTTTTATTGACTACTCCAGCTTGTCCTGAATTCCTCAGAAAGGTAGGCATTTGGTGTCCAAGGTAAAACCTTAGTAGTAGCTATATAATTTGTTTGTAGTGTTCCCCCCTTTCCTGAACTCCTGTTACACTAAGTCAAGCAGTGCACCATTCCTAATAAGCCCCACAGAGAGATTTTGTAGAATTTTCTTTTCCTACATGCCATCCTCAGAATTTAGGGGGTACCCTAACCTCGCTGAGACACTAGCATTTTTTCTATGCTATCCTGAGTCACCTCATTCTTATCAACCTTTACTAAGTCTAGCCACTTTCTTCAGGACTGATGCCCCAGTTTCAGGTAGCCCCTAAATAGGATTGACTAACTGTGATTTGGATAGGCTTGTGGAAAACAACTAACAGTGCATCCGTAGTTATCTGCTGCTTAGACAGGTCTGTATTCAAGGGTCATATTTCTCAAAGGGTTCATTCAAGGCACTGAATCCCCTAGGGTGTTGGTTTAAGAAGCAAAATTCTTGGGCTTAACCTCAGACCTACTGAATCAGAATTTTACTATTTCTGGGCCAAGACCCTAGAATCTGTATTTTACCACACCTTTCTAGACTTGAGAACCACTCAAAATTATTCTTAAGAAACTTCCTTCATAACAATAATAGTTTATAACAATAATATATGAGTTTATAACAATAATAGTTCCCCTTTCCTCCTGAACAAGCCGTTGCTTGGTGACCTGCATATGGGGGCGGTTTTTAAGAGGGGCTACCTGCTTTACTTATCCTATCCTGGTGATGGGGAGAGTCTTTTCAACACTTAACATATATTTAGAGTAGTTTTGAAGCTTTACAAATACAGCAGCCTAAAGGCAAGAGAAAACATGACACTGTGTTTTTCATGGATTTTTCTGGATTGATCGTCCATGTTTCATTTGCTGTATTTTAGCATCTCATCTTTCTAAGTTTCT
The DNA here is from genome assembly GCF_964165515.1 of Mesoplodon bidens. Lineage (NCBI taxonomy): Eukaryota > Metazoa > Chordata > Mammalia > Artiodactyla > Ziphiidae > Mesoplodon > Mesoplodon bidens. The sequence goes on along the minus strand of NC_138166.1, from coordinate 69,225,705 downwards.
TTTTTCACTAAGAAAAATGACTCTCTCTCTTTTGAAAATAAACTATGTGCTACCCAGTTTGTTTTATGCTCGCCAAAGCAAAAAGTCACCAATAGATTTGGAAAGATGTGAGATCTCTAAGCAGAAAAAGAAATAACTTTAGCCTTAATTGATACTCTGCATAAGTAGGTCAGTGTGACCATGGAAGTTTAAAACTCATCAACCAGTAATTGGTATTTTATTCATGTTGTCCATATATTCAGGCAACCTCCAATTTAAACCTGGTTGTGTACCTAAAGTTGGGAACTCAAAAAGCATTTTCTAAGGAACAATAATATTCATGGTATTTAGGTTCCTGCTCATTCAGACTTGTAGACAAGGACACTGATAGAACTATTTTAGGTCTTTCCAGAGAAACATCACTGTAAACATGCGGTACGCACAGGGGCTGCTGTGCATCCCACAGTGACGGTACCGGGGAACACCTAAGTTGAGAGGAAGAGGGTCCCAAGTAATAGTAAACCCTGACTTCTGCCAGACATACTATTCCCAATCAAGATCTGCTTCTCTATACGTGCATGTTTTTCTTCCATACTCAACACCCACAATTGATGCCATAGGAGAGCTAACAGTGTTGATGGAACATGGCACACGCTGACAGCATGCCCTAGCGTGTAAGATGGAGGCCGCACAACCCCACAGTGTGGGGACCAGCCACTCTTCCTGGTCCCTTAGGCTCAGGGTGCACAGACGACCATACCTCTTCCCGGTTAACTTGGCAGGGCTGCCTTCCCTTCTGCACTGATTGCTGTCATGGTCTGTCCTCATGTCATTATGTGTGGTCACTGTTGGGGGATCTGTAACTGTCTCTCTTCCCTTCAGCCTTTCTGTAGTTTTCTTATGAGTTACAGCCCTCACTGTGACATCTGGGAGAATGGCAGCTCATCACAGAGCAACGAACTCTGAGCTCACTGAAACCTCTGTAGGCAGAACTGGGAAATCTGGCTTATACGCACCATGTTGATGGTGTCACGGCAGGCTTTTAGTATGTGTGGTTATGCTTTAGAGAGCTGGATTTGACCCACAAGCGCACACACAGAGCAGTGCCATCAAACAAGCTGTGTCCCGGGTGTAGGGCTTGAAAACCTGGTGGGAGAAACAAAGAGAGGGTTCTTCTTTGCCTTGATGATAAAATCCATAGGGTACCACCTCCCAGAGATAAAGGGAAGACCCGAGGACAAACATTAGGGAGAAAAATGGAAAACTTCTTACCTCTTGTATGATATGGCCAAGGCTTTCCTGTCAATTTCAGGAATATTGGGGGATGGAAGGGGAGGCTGATGTCAGTATATTCCCAGGACCTATTCTAAGCTGTCTGGATGACTTGGGTCTTCCCATTCCTGCTCAGGGCCAAAGTCAGCAGTTATTTCCCGAAGTCTGCTCCCTGGCACCTCACACCTAAAAGCACCTTTTGAAATAGACCAAGCAGCAGAGAAGCATCTGGACTTTGAGGAAGTGGAAAGGACTTTGGACCAGCTTGGGGTCCTGTCACTGTGGTTAAAGCATCATGTATACACTGGTGACTTTTCACTAATTACCCCATGTCTTGGAGCTGCCATCCTTTGTGAAGAATCCGTTTTGGGTGGGCACCATTTAGTCGCTCCCCACCCCCTTGCTTAGACCCTTGTGCACTAGGTCATCTATATGGGTTTGTACTCACAGAGGGCTTTTGCAGGTAGTCAGTTGTCTGGTTTTCTGAATTGAAATGATCTCTCTGTCTTTACAGCTTCACCAGCAAGACACACGACGTCGGTATCCCCATCGCCTGCTGGGCGATCTCCACTGAAGGTACAGGCTCTTGTTTAGATTGAGGCTAGAGATTGGCCCCACGTTACTTTTTTCCCTGGTACATCAATGAGGTGCTTTCATCTGCACAGACCAGGCAAAGAACATATAAAGAAGGGAGAGAGGAAGATGGGTAAGAAAACAGCACTAGGCTTTCCCTTTGGGGAGCCTGCCATTTGTTTTCAGATTATTAGGCTTTTTCTCCAAATGGTGGCAAGAGAATGTACAAACTAGAGTGAGAATATACACTGAATTCGGAAAGAAATGGTCCCCATGTATCTCCTAGGGCATTTTCAGCCTGGTCTTTTGGTTTAAGGGACATCAAAAACAAACACGTATATTGAAAAACAATCATCAAGATCTACTAAATATTCTCCAGTGCCTTTTTCATCAGCCTCACCCATTTTGAAAATGCCAAAGCCAACTTTTCCTCTTTTAATATTTTACACCAGGTTTCCATTTACATTAGAGATACATACTTGATCATGAAAAACAAGGCAGTAAAATGAATTTTAAAATGTCTGGGAAACAAACTGGAAAGCTTTAAAGGTCAGACATTGGATTTGATATGTAGACATAGGCTTCTTAACACCTCTAAACATACAGAATCCCTCACGAAGGTAAAGAATAATCTTTAGGGATTTCCCTGGTGGCGCAGTGGTTAAGAATCCGCCTGCCAATGCAGGGGACATAGGTTTGATCCCTGGTCTGGGAAGATTCCACATGCCGCGGAGCAACTAAGCCCGTGTGCCACAATTGCTGAGCCTGTGCTCTGGTGACCGTGAGCCACAACTACTGAGCCCGCGTGCCACAACTACTGAGCCCACGCACCACAACTGCTGAAGCCCATGTGCCTAGAGCCCATGCTCCACAACAAGAGAAGCCACTACAATGAGAAGCCCACATACCGCAACGAAGAGTAGCCCCCACTCGCCGCAACTAGAGAAAGCCTGCGCGCAGCAACGAAGACCCAATGCAGCCAAAAATTTAAAAAATTAATTAAAAAAAAAGAATATTTAGTCTCTATCCAAATTGAATCAGACTGGCTGCAAGGATTGTCAGTACATTCAGAGGTAGGTGTCCAGAGCTGCTACGCCAGAGGCTAATATGAGGTTGAAGTGAGTGTTGAAAGAATGATTTTGTACCTGAATGACAGGATTTACACACTCCATGTCCTTTTTGTTGATGAGACATTTCTAACTAATGTAAAAGAAAAGGACAAATTAGCTTCTACAAACACATGGGATCACATTGTGATCCATACATCTGTGGTGCTAAGGATTGTTGCTGGTAGAAATTGAGAATCAGGAAGAAACCCCCCCCCCCAAACAGAGAAAATTGCAAAGAAGTTTGATTTTGTTTGCATTGCCAACATTGCTGATGTCAAAATTTGCTGGTGGGTGCAAATTATTTGCTAGTTTGGTTGTCATTCTGTAGAGCAGCTATTAATTGTAAAGTACATGGGACTGCATTCACCCTGGAAGCCATTGACTGTCATCTTGATGTGATGGGAACAAAAGCAACATGGTGTTTCCGCATCGTTACACTTCCCGTTGCTTGCAAAGAGCCCCACGTGTTGCTGTGGAATTCACATATGCATTTTTTAACTTGATTGTGTAGAGTAGTAATAAGGTAAGACTAGGAATTGATTCTTAAAAAATAGAAAGAATCGAAGGGCTGAAAATGTTCAAGTAGCCACCAAATAGTTAGCAAAGTGGTGTATACTGTCTCTCCACAGACCTACCTATGTTCTTACCAGCCATAGGTAGCTTCGTAGCCGTATTTTTACAAAATAGGTTTGAAGAGAAAATGGGTGGAACATTTGTGTTGTAACTCCTGGGTTACATTAGAGGGCGTACTGCTACCAAGTTACTAGCTTTGCTGTGCTTAGAATGCAGAAAACTCCTTGACTGATAGTTTTATCAGCAATTCAATGATGGAATTAACCCTGTGAAGACTCAGCTTACCTGCCTTATTTTGAACTTAGTGTCTAATTTTTAACAAAAAATTGCAGTGAATTTGGATCTCTTAATTAGCCATGCTTAACTTTAGGCTCCTACTAAATGAAAGTATTTGCGTCTACGAGCATTGTTTTTGTTTCAAAAGAGAGACCAAGGTAAAGTTAGTCTAGGGTAACATTTCTTGGTTTTATAGGCCGTTTATGTGATACATGAAAAAAAAATGGTCTGTGGTCAAACAAGTTTAGGAAACACTGGGCTGAACAAAGTCATTTAGGTTGCTTTATTATAAGACCTTAAGAAGCTAATATGCTTTGAATGGATGCAAGGAGTACATAGGGTGCAGTACTTCCCAGTGGAACCCTTAGGGAAGTAGCACATTCCAATGCCAGCGGAGCTAGACAGCTAACAAATGAGTGAAGGAGGCCAGGAGGCCTCAATGTGTTGGGGTGGGAATGGTGGGAAAGTGAATTCATGCCCCATCCAAAGGGGACAGCCCTGCTCAGCTGCAAAATAATATCTCCAGTAAGAGAAAGTGAGCAGTTGTTGCTAGAACTTCCAGTGGTTCTGCTGAGCTAGAAAGGGAAGTGGTACCTCCAACGGGTTTGGTTTGGTTTTGGTTTTTGCCAGTTTCCTATCCTTCAAACCGTGGGACTAATGATATGCCTCTGCATTTCCTCCCTGAGTACTTTTATCCTCTTTCTGTCCTGACCACGAGGAGGAGTAAAGTGGGCAGTGAGGTGAACTGAATGGACTGGCGGCCCTGGCAGATAAATGCCTGATGTATATGTGCGGTTCTGAGGCACACCAGCACTCAGATTTGAGTCTGGGTGTCTGCATGAGTCTTCCAGGGCCGGCAGAGCAAAACCGCACGGACTGGGAGGGCTTCAACAACAGAAATGTATGTTCTTACGGTTCTGGAGCCTACAGGTCCAAGATCACGGTGCCACCATTCTCGGTTTCTCCTGCGGCCTCTCTCCTTGACTTGCAGACGGCCACCTTCTCCCTATGTCCTCAGGGTCTTTTCTCCGTGTGCATGCGTCTTTGGTGTCTCTTTGTGTCCAATTTTTTTTTCCTAAAAGGATACCAGATTGGGTTGGGGTCCACCCTGAGGGCCTCAATTTCACTTACTTGTTCTTTAAAGGCTGTATCTCCAAATGCAGGCACATGGCGGGTGGTGGGTCAGGGGATAGGGCTTCAACCTCCGGATGGGTGGGGGACACAGTTGAGCTCATCACAGTGTCTGTCAGTGACTCTCTGCTGTGTCTCCCCCACCCCTCCCTTTCCACTCCGCACAGGGATCCATGCAGTCTTTCACCCCCTCTCCGGTGGAGTATCACTCCCCAGGACTCATCTCCAACTCCCCCGTCCTGTCCGGCAGCTACAGCAGTGGAATTTCGTCCCTCAGCCGGTGTAGCACGTCGGAAACCTCAGGCTTTGAAAATCAGGTGAACGAACAGTCGGTGGCGCCGGGGTCGGGGTCAGGCCACAGCGGGTCTGAAGAGCTGGTGCGCAAGGAGAGCAAGACGCCGCCGCCGTACAGCGTGTACGAGCGGACTCTGCGGCGCCCGGTCCCGCTACCTCACAGCCTGTCCATCCCCGTCACGGCGGAACCGCCCGCCTTGCCCCCCAAGCCTCTGGCGGCGCGATCGGGACACCTGGAGAATGGGACCAGGAGGACGGACCCCGGCCCGCGGCCCAGACCCCTGCCCCGGAAAGTCTCCCAGTTATAAGAAGTCCCTTTTCTATTTCCCTGCCATGAATTCTCTGCCGTTTACAAGAAATAAGAGGTATGGTGAGAAGACATTTAGTGTAGGCACTTTAATAACTTACTCAGATTTGTCCTTAGTTGAATGGAATTAAAACTCACTTGTTAATAGAATGTTGCACAATATTAAAAGTTACTGATCTCAAACGCCAGGTGTTCCAAGTATGGCTGAACTTTCATTACAGCGTTTCTCATTTGGAAGTGATAAATAGTAATAAAGCCTTCTTTTGTATCTTTTTATGTTCACTTTTTTTACATAGTTTAATCTTAAAACCAATACAATATTGTCGAACAATACGAAGCGTGATAATGTTGTATACTTTTTACTGAATACTTGATGCTTCAAGAAAGCTTATTAAGTCGATGTACAGCCTAACAAACACAATAGTCCTTATTTTAGAAGACTTCTGTAATTAAGGTGAGATTTCTGGCTCTTTCTATGAACAGACTGATGAATGCACATCTTCAGAATTAAAAGCTAAAGCAAGCTAGTGAGACAGTAAACTTAAGGGGTTGCAAGGATTGGGACTGGAAGTGGTTTTGTTCTTGAAGCAAAATACTTCTTTAAGGTTGCTTTTGACCTTGGCTGCTGTCTACATTCTTAAAACGCTACTTTACCAATTGGTTGGTAAACCCTTTAGTACCCTGGCACCATGGTATCTACTGTATTTCTTTTCAAGGTGCAATTTACTTCCAGAGTTCCAATCGGGTACATGAAGCAAAAGACCCTAGGAGAAATGTTTACTTGAATCTTGTGCTTCCTCACTTGATAGTTTCCTCTACCAAATTTGTCACTGAAGAAGAACAGATGTTCATGTGTTAAGTAGGCACAAATTAATGTGTCCCATTAACAAGAGTTCAGGAATCAATACAGGACAGCAGTAAATTAATAGAGTAAATGAAGAAAAGAAACAGAGAGAAAATATATTAGCATGATTAAATGGCAAAAGAACTTTCAAAAGGCAAGGGCATTAACTTTCAATCCTGCACAAAATAAGGAATTCCTCACAACTCTCCATTATTACTGGTGGAGCTTGTCTTCTTAGCTAATCCTGTTGTCTTTTAGTTGAAGGAGGATGGCCGTAGACCACTCTAGCTTGAATACTGCAACACAGCATCTTAGATCTAGATAGGGACGCTCATGCCACAGTCATAGGAGTGTGAAAAAAGCACCTTGTATGTGGTAACGTATTTTGTATCTTTGTTTTCTTTACTGACTGTTTATAACACTCAACTGACAATAGATATGAACTGTATTTTAAATCATACTGTTGAATATTTTCCCTCTTTTGTTGGGAAGCTCAATTTAGTCTAACTGTGTTTGTTTTTGTTGATAGCTTACCTGGAAGGCAGTGACAACTTTTTTATATTCCCTTAATGAAACCATTCAGCAGGTATACGCTGTTGAGGCTGGTTATAGAGGTTTTCTATAATAAATGTTCAAGTATTTTTGTACATAACTGGTTAATTTTAATAAGAGATACCATTATGTTTAAAAATAAGTAAAAATAAAAGCAAACTGTTGTGGATGCAGTATGATTGTTATAATTATGCCAAATACTTTATGTACGGAAAAAAATATTTGTACATATGTGCTTCTAACAATAATTCTGCCATATTGACTTTACAATTTTGAATGTCAGAAAATTAATATATGTTAAAATATTTATGTTTAGTGAAATTATTCATAATAGAGAAAAGGAACATGAATTTTAGCTTTGTATCTTGCAAGTTTTTCAGTTGAAAATTTCTTGAACTAGCTTTTGCTTTTGATGATAACACTGTGTTTGTAATCACATCCTTAAGTATATATATATATATATATATATATATATATGTATGTATATATATATATATATGAAGATCCGTATTTCTATTGCTTTAAAGAAGTAAAGACTTCCTACCATTTAAATAAGGTGACATGCATAAGATAACAAAGCTTCTTTGATTTCCTTTTCCTCTGTAATTTAATAGATTCTTTGACTAGTGCTTGGGCACAGTATAAATCAGTGTTATTTGCTCTTGAAGCCATTTAAAAAAAATTTTTTTTTGGCAATGAACAGTTGTGTGTGTATTTCTGAAGCAGCTATATAGCAGAACATTTCAAGAGATTCTGTTAGCCCAGATGTTCATGTTGGTTGCTGCTGAATGGTAAATATTAAATAAAATTACCTGATTAATCTTGATATTTGTCTTTATTCCTGTCATCAGCATATCTTTACCTGGAACAGAAGCTATGTAAATAACTGCCAAGTGTACAAAAGGAATAGTTGAGTGCTACTTTTGCCAGTTGGGCAAACTATCTGCCTGCCTGCTTTCCTCCTGATTTTCATAAAATGATTGATTGATAGGAAATACATTTAACACTGCAAAATCCACTGACTACCAAATTTGTTAATAAACCCTGGCTTTTAATTTTGTGAGATGCGTCGATGCTGTGTTAGATTTACAACATTCATGTCACTCAGGGCTAAGCAAGCCCCTGTCTAAAGCCTCTGTTCCATTAAATACCAAAACCCATTTAAAGGTCATTGTCCATGTCTTCCTGATTATTTCTCGACATTAAGTGATTTTAGAGCATTTTGGGATCATTTTCATTACCACTGGACCCACGAGTCTTTCGATTCTACAAGCCTCAATACAATATGAATAGCTTCTTTTCCTACCTTAGTAGTCTTCTCTTCAGATTGATATTTTCTCTACAAAACACAACAAAGAAAATAACAAGTTACACAGCTTTGCCTTTATTTGATCTTTACACATTAAAAGATGGCTTTATCATCAGAATAAATAAATTCTTAGTTATTGAATGAAATAAACCTTGTCCTCATTACATAAGGATATCGTTAAAAAGACTTGAAAATTTGACAGAATACCAATCCCCCAACATAACTATTATTTTTACATATTCCTTTTGTCTTTTTCTTTATGCATATATGGCATAGTTTTCCTACTTTGTTCAGTGCTGGTTTCCCAAGTATCCCCACACAATCTAATGATAATACAGGGCTGAGATCACTGCCCACTGCCATAAGGGGGAGCACCACCTCAACAGAGCTTTGGCAGTGTCTTAGAGAGGCAAGGGCAAAATCAGATTTTATTGAACTTCTGGAGTTTTGTTTAAGGTAGATCTTTCAATGGGCAGACCTTAAGATTGGGTAAAGATCATGATATAATTGTTGAGGGTTGGTTAGAAACAGCAGGATTGAGGGGTTCTGTTAACTGATACTTTCTATTGACAATTTGATGGGTCTGTTGAGAAATTACGTTATGAAAAATAAACTTACTTACCTGGCAAAGAGACTCCTGGAAGAGTAAAAGTTATGCCAGCAAACATTGGAATAGTGAGGTCATGTTCATGTAGACATAAGCTGTATAGAGTAGATGGTTTCAGTTTTCAACATGTGTATTTTACATAGTGCTAGTCACAGTGTACCTGGATGGACTACTCTTATTTTTTGTTTAATGTTACAGTAAGTATTTCATGTTATTACATGTACATAAAAAGCAAAGTATATATTCCCACCATTTACTTAGCCATTCCCCTATTAATGGACATGATATTGTTTCCAGTTTTTCACTACTACAAATAATACCACTGGGACTCTTCTGACATACAGCTTTTTCCATGTTTTGGGTTATTTCTTTAGCATGGAGTCCTAGACTAAAATTGCAAAGGCAAGGGAAGGATGATTTTTGTAGTTATCTTGCATACTGGCAAATTATTTCCCAAAAGAGTTGTACCAATTTTAGTGCCACCAGCAATATTTTTCCAAGGTTGGATATTGATGGAGTGATTTTTTGCTGTGTGGGAAGAAAATATTGCTGCCTTACCTAAACTTTGAGAAAATGTTACTAAACCAGTTAAGTATTTTACAGAATTGTGTGTAAGGAAGTTGATATCCTACAAAGAAAATGAAAAGGAGAAATGAGACATTAAAGTAACAGGCACTAACAGTATAGCGCCTACTGAAAATACTTCATCTCAGAGAAGAGCTTGCTAGGAAGGCATTTTAGATTCTCTATTTGTATAGAATACTAGAAAATTCCCAACATTCTGAACACAAGTACCATCTCACTTATCCAGTTTACCCCTGTCATTCACAATCAGTGAAGAAGCCAAAAACCTAGAAGTGAGGACACTGACCTGAACAACCATAATAAATGCCACTGTCAGCTGAGTGCAATGTCCCAAAGAAGATGAGACTAATGAAATGCTTGATGTGTTTGAATTTACCAAGAGGAGATTATACTTTTGTAAGATAGTTGAGGGATGGATAACAGAGGTACCTGGAAAGCTATGCAAGTCAAGGGGGAAAAAATGAACTCCAGAAAAAACAAAAAAAAATGTTTAGATAAGTAAGGTATACCATGGGGGTCAGCTATACATAATATTTACATAGTCATGGAAATGCAAAATATATATTGGTCTAACTCCAAATTATATTGGAAGGATGAGGGTAAGGAAGGAATCTGTGTATGTGGAGAATAACAAATTCTCATCTTCCATATAGGGATGTCAATCAGTAATGCCTAAAATTTAAAGACAAGCAAAAAGTAGCAATTTAATATACTTTAATTTAGATATAAGAGCAAAAGTTAAGAAATAACTTGAAAATGATGGCCCCTCTGGAGTGAAAATGGCTGCAGGACAGGAATGTTGCAGGAAACTCCTGTTTTTCACAATGGTTTAAACAACTATATGTGTATTTGACTGTGATATATTTTAAGAGATTTAAAAAAATGATTTCTCCAACATTCATTCAGATACCACCACACTGGTTTCACTTACTTTTTTTCCCTTCAAATCTGAAGCAGATGTGGATTTGGAGCTCTTTGCGAAGCACATACAGAGTTTGCCAGGAGATTTCTACTTCAAAGGCATGGATGTGGCAGATAGTAGGAAGTGAAGGGAAGGAGTTTCTGGTCCTATATGAAACTCCTCTGGGAGAAGTGGTTGGCAGTAATACAAGCAAATTTTAATTCCATTCATGAGTAAAGTCCATCTGTTAAGTCATTTGCAATAGGTTTAAGGGGCTGGCTACTCTTTGTTCTTCAGTAGCAGCACTAAGCAGCCAATAGAAAAATTTTAGACAGGTCTGAAAAGAATTCTGCACATATCCCCAGTCTACAAGTTCTGTTTGAGTCAATAATGTGAATTTTCTCATCCTGAAAAAAGCACACACAGGTCTTAGTGTGACTGACTTGGGAACAAGAGGCAACAGTCCCACATTATTTCCATCCAAGAGGGAGAAAATTAGCTTATTAGAAAATAATTAATTCTTTTTAAAAAGGTAAATACACAGCATTAAAAGAACTTCAAGCCTGTAATGAAACTTGGCAGAGGGTCTCCTGGTACATCCATCATCCCTCCCCTCACTGTACCTCAACCTCTTGCCTCACCACCTATAACTTACCCAAGTCCTTGTTCCAAACCCAGAAAAAGGGGCTCCCCTCATCAGGATTATGTTCTCTACCCATGAGTTGATCCCACCTCACCTCCCTCTGAATCCTTCCATATCTATGAGGAAGTGAGGGGGAATCTGGCTGTGACCTTTGACCTAATTAATGCAACTGATCTGATGGCTGGGCCTGAAGACACGATCAAATATAACTAAATGTTTACCAACTTCAGTTAACTTTTCTTTTCTCCCTTTTTTATTCCTCTTGGTAAGGCAACTGTCTGAGCTTAAGAATTTACAAGTTGGCATGAAATTTCAAAACTTACGTAAGTCAGAGAAAAATATAGCCAAGATAAAAGAGCAAACAGACTAAAAAAATATTTATACCATATATGACAGTTAATATCCTTATGAAGAATTCACCTAAATTGATTTTTAAAAATAATAATTAAGACTGTTAAAAGACATAAGTATTGGAAAGGAAGGGAGAAAATATGCTAGTAGGCAAATAAATAATTTACAAAAGATGAACCATAAACAAACATAGTAAAATAACTAAGTGAACCACTAATCAAAGAAAAACAAATGAAAACAACAATAAAGTAACATTTGTTGCTTATGAAATTAGCTATATGTATAAAATGACAGCACCCGATTCTGGGAAGAGTATGGTGACAAGTTGTCCTCATTGATATAGCTGGTGGCACTAAATTAGGATAACCTTTTTGAAATGCAATTTGGCAGTATGGATCCAGAATCTAAAAAATGGTCATGTCCTTTGAGCTGTAACTCATGACTGAAAATCTATGAGAAGAAAATAATTCAAAATGCAACATGGGTATATGGAGAAACAACAGGCAAAAATTTAAAGTCATAGAAATGTTAGTATGGAGATGGCTACATAAAATATAACATCTAATCTAAAGAATGGGGGGTGGAGTCAAGATGGCATACTAGGAGGATGCGGAATTCACATCTCCTCACTACTAGGGCACCTACCAGGAACTGGTGGGGGACCACGGACACCTAAGGGGATGGGAGGAACCCCCAGTGACTGGGTAGGATGTGGGGCATGGGGAGAGTGAAGAGGGAGGAGAAGTGGAGGCGGGTCGGGACTGGTGACCCTGAGGGGCAGCTGGGGGAGAGGAAGGGATCCCATGCCCAAAAGGGGAAATTGGGGAACCACTGGGAGGGCAGAGGATCAAAAGGCACCATGGCCATGTTTCCCCTGTCCACTTAGACACCCAGGAACCTGTTGAGATCCCAGGCCTGATCCCTCTGCCCACCGAGGCCCCCTCCATCCATGCGGGTCCTGAGGGAGTGGGAGGGAAGGAAGGGGGAGCAAAAGTAAAGGCCGGACCTCTGAGACCAGGACCCCTGAGGGGTGGTTGCGGGGAGGGAAGGAGTTCCTACACCCAGTGGGAACCACCAATGGTTAGGGGTCCAGTGGCGATGGGGGAGACACTGGGGGAGACAGTGGGGGAGGGAATGAAGGAATGGAAGGGAAAGGGGCCAGCGATTTCCTTGTCCACTTAGGCACCAGGAAGCCTGTTGGCTCTTGGGCCTAATCCTCTGCCCTCAGAGCCTCCCTCCTGCCGCACAGAGCCCAAGACCCGCTCTTACACCCCCTCCCAGGACCCTACTTCTACACTCGGAGACACCCTCCAACAAGCTGGGCCTAAACCCCATCTACACACCCTCACTCAGAACCCTACCTCCAAACTCCGGAAACCCACAGTCCAGAGGCCCTCCTTTCAAGGTGCTGCCTCTCCCATTCTGCGCAGGTCCTAAGCAGAGGCCCCTCCCCATGCTCAAAGGTCACCCTCCAACCCACCTAGGTTCCACCCCACCCAAAACCCTGGCCTTGCCTAAGTTCCACCCCCCACATAAACTCTGCCCCCATAGCCAAGGCTTTTCTTCTTTTTTTTTCTTCTCTTTATTCCTCTTTTAGATTGGGGTTCTGTTTTACCTTGTTGATTCATTTTGCTGATTCTTTTATATTTTTCTTTTTCTTAATAATCTTATTTTTCTAATTTTATTTTATTCGTTATACTTTGTTAGTGATCTCTCCTTTTGGCTTGTTCTCCGCCCCCTTTTTTTTCTTTCTTTTTTCTGTTGTGGTTTTATTTTACCTTGTTGCAATTGTTTCAATTATAGTTTTATTTTTCCTAATGTATTTTTTATCTTTCTAATTTTATTTTGTTTTTTATTCTTTGATATTGTACTGCTCCTTTTATCCTTCCTTCCTTTTTTTTTTTTTTTTTTTTTTTTTTTTTTACTGTGCCACAAAGTTTGCAGGATCTTGGTTCCCAAGCTGGAGGTTGGGCCTGAGCTCCTGTGGTAGGAGCTCTGAGTCCAAACTGCTGGACTAACAAAGAACCTCTGAACCCAGGGAATATCAATAGGAGTAAGGCCTACCACAGGTCCTCATCTCAGCACCAGGACTCAGCTCTATCCAACTGCCTGCAAACTCCACTGCTGGATATCTCAGGCCAAACAACCAGTAAGACAGGAATACAGAACCATCCATCAAAAAAAAAAAAAAATGAAACAACAAAAGGTTTGTTACAGAAAAAGGAGCAAGGTAAAAACCTAAAAGACCAAATAAATGAAGATGAAATAAGCAACCTACCTGAAAAGGAATTCAGTGTAATCATAGCAAAGATGATCCAAAATCTCAGAAACAAAATGGAGAAAATACAAGAAACATTTAACAAGGATATAGAAGAATTAAAGAGCAAAAAAACAGGGATGAACAACACAATTACTGAGATTAAAAATACTCTAGAAGGAATCAGTAACAGAATAACTGAGATAGAAGAACGGATAAGTGACCTGGAAGATAAAATGGTGGAAATAGCTGCCAGGGAGCAGAAAAAAGAATGAAAAGAATTGAGGACAGTCTCAGAGACCTCTGTGACAACATTAAATGCACCAACATTCAAATTATAGGGGTCCCAGAAGAAGAAGAGAAAAAGAAAGGGCCTGAGAAAATATTTGAAGAGATTATAGTTGAAAACTTCCCTAATATGTGAAAGGAAGTAGTCAATCAAGTCCAGGAAGCACAGAGAGTACCATAAAGGATAAACCCAAAGAGAAACATGTCAAGACATATTAAACAAATTATCAAAACTTATTAAACAAAGAAAAAATATTGAAAGCAGCAATGAAAAAGCAACAAATAGCATACAAGGGAATCCCCATAAGGTTAACAGCTGATCTTTCAGCAGAAACTCTGCAAGCCAGAAGGGAGTGGCAGGACATATTTAAAGTGATGAAACGGAAAAACCTACAACCAAGATTACTCTACCAGCAAGGATCTCATTCAGATTTGATGGAGAAATTAAAAGCTTTACAGATAAGCAAAAGCTAAGAGAATTCAGCACCACCAAAACAGCTTTAAAACAAATGCTAAAGGAACTTCTCTAGGCAGGAAACACAAGAGAAGGGAAAGACCTACAATAACAAACCCAAAACAATTAAGAAAATGGTAGTAGGAACATACATATCAATAATTACCTTAAATGTAAATGGAATAAATGCTGCAACCAAAAGACATAGACTGGCTGAATGGATACAAAAACAAGACTGGTCTATAGGCTGTCTACAAGAGACCCATTTCAGACCTAGGGACACACACAGACTGAAAGTGAGGGGATGGAAAAAGATATTCCATGCAAATGGAAATCAAAAGAAAGCTGGTGTAGCAATTCTCATATCAGATATAGCAATTCTCATATAGACTTTAAAATTAAGACTATTACAAGAGACAAAGAAGGACACTACATAATGATCAAGGGATCAATCCAAGAAGGTATAACAATTGTAAATATTTATGCACCCAACATAGGAACACCTCAATACATAAGGCAAATGCTACCAGTCATAAAAGGGGAAATTGACAGTAACATTATAATAGTAGGGGACTTTAACATCCCACTTTCGCTAATGGACAGACAATCCAAAATGAAAATAAATAAGGAAACACAAACTTTGAAAGACACATTAAACAAGATGGACTTAATTGATATTTACAGGACACTCCATCCAAAAACAACAGAATACACTTTCTTCTCAAGTGCTCATGGAATATTCTCCAGAATAGACCATATCATGGGTCACATATCAAGCCCTGGTAAGTTTAAGAAAATTGAAGTCATATCAGGTATCTTTTCCAAACACAACCCTATGAGACTAGATATCAATTACAGGAAAAAACTGTAAAAAATACAAACACATGGAGGTTAAACAATATGCTACTAAATAACCAAGAGATCACTGAGGAAATCAAAGAGGAAATCAAAAAATACCTAGAAACAAATAACAATGAAAACACAATAACCTAAAACCTATGGGATGCAGCTAAAGCAGTTCTAAGAGGGAAGTTTATAGCAATAAAATCCTACCTCAAGAAACAAGAAACATCTCAAATAAACAACCTAACCTTACACCTAAAGCAATTAGAGAAAGAAGAAATAAACCCCAAAGTTAGCAGAAGGAAAGAAATCATAAATATCAGATCAGAAACAAATGAAAAAGAAATGAAAGAAACAATAGCAAAGATCAGTAACTCTAAAAGTTGGTTCTTTGAGAGGATAAACAAAATTGATAAACCATTAGCCAGACTCATCAAGAAAATAAGGGAGAAGACTCAACAGGATTAGAAATGAAAAAGGAGAGGTAACAACTGACACTGCAGAAATACAAAGGATCATGAGAGAATACTACAAGAAACTATACGCCAATAAAATGGACAACCTGGAAGAAATGGACAAATTCTTAAAAATGCAGAACCTTCTGAGACCGAGCCAGGAAGAAATAGAAAATATAAAAAGACCAATCACAAGCACTGAAATAGAAACTGTAATTAAAAATCTTCCAAAAAACAAAAGCCCAGGACCAGATGGCTTCACAGACGAATTCTATCAAACATTTAGAGAAGAGCTAACACCTATCCTTCTCAAACTTTTCCAAAACATAGCAGAGGGAGGAACACTCCCAAACTCATTCTACGAGGCCATCATAACACTGATACCAAAACCAGACAAAGATGTCACAAAAAGAAAACTACAGGTCAATATCTCTGATGAACATAGATGCAAAAATCCTCAACAAAATACTAGCAAATAAAATCCAACAGCACATTAAAAGGATCATACACCATGAATAAGTGGGGTTTATCCCCAGAATGCAAGGATTCTTCAATATACACAAATCAATCAATGTGATACACCATATTTTTTTTTTTCGGTATGCGGGCCTCTCACTGTTGTGGCCTCCCCTGTTGCGGAGCACAGGCTCCAGACGCACAGGCTCAACAGCCATGGCTTACGGGCCTAGCCGCTCTGCGGCATGTGGGATCTTCCCGGACCGGGGCACGAACCCGTGTCCCCTGCATCGGCAGGCGGACTCTCAACAACTGCACCACCAGGGAAGCCTGATACACCATATTAACAAATTGAAGGATAAAAACCATATGATCATCTCAGTAGATGCAGAAAAAGCTTTTGACAAAATTCAACACCCATTTATGATAAAAACTCTCCAGAAAGTAGGCATATAGAGACCCTACCTCAACATAATAAAGGCCATATATGACAAACCCACAGCCAACATCATTCTCAATGGTGAAAAACTGAAATCATTTCCTCTAAGATCAGGAACAAGACAAAGTTGCCCACTCTCACCACTGTTATTCAACATAGCTTTGGCAGTTTTAGCCATAGTAATCAGAGAAGAAAAGAAATAAAAGGAATCCAAATCGGAAAAGAAGACGTAAAACTGTCACTGTTTGCAGATGACATGATACTATACATAGAGAATCCTAAAGATGCTACCAAAAAACTACTAGAGCTAATCAATGAATTTGATAAAGTCACAGGATACAAAATTAATGCACAGAAGTCTCTTGCATTCCTATATATTAATGATCAAAATCTGAAAGAGAAATTAAGGAAACACTCCCATTTACAATTGCAACAAAAAGAATAAAATACCTAGGAATAAACCTACCTAAGGAGACAAAAAACCTGTATGAAGAAAACTTTAAGACACTTATGAAAGAAATTAAAGATGATACAAACAGATGGAGAGATACACCATGTTCTTGGATTGGAAGAATCAACATTGTGAAAATAACTATACTACCCAAAGCAATCTACAGATTTAATGCAATCCCTATCACACTACCAATGGCATTTTTCACAGAACTAAAACAAAAGATTGCACACTTTGTATGGAAATACAAAAGACCCCAAATAGCCAAAGCAATCTTGAGAAAGAAAAATGGAGCTGGAGGAATCAGACTCCCGGATTTCAGACTATACTACAAAGCTACAGTAATCAAGACAGTATGGTACTGGCACAAAAACAGAAATATAGATCAATGGAACAGGATAGAAAGCCCAGTGATAAACCCACACACATATGGTCACCTTATCTTTTATAAAGGAGGCAAGAATATACAATGGAGAAAAGAAAGCCTCTTCAATAAGTGGTGCTGGGAAAACTGGACAGCTACATGTAAAAGAATGAACTTAGAACACTCCCTAACACCATACACAATAATAAACTCAAAATGGATTAGCGACCTAAATGTAAGGTCAGACACTATATATAAAATTCTTAGAGAAAAACACACAAAGAACACTCTGACATAAATCACAGCAAGATCCTTTTTGACCCACCTCCTAGAGAAATGGAAATAAAAACAAAAATAAACAAATGGGACCTAATGAAACTTAAAAGCTTTTGCACAACAAAGGAAAACATAAACAAGACTGAAAGACAACCCTCCGAATGGGAGACAATATTTGCAAATGAAGCAACTGACAAAAGATTAATCTCCAAAATATACAAGCAGCTCATGCAGCTCAATATCAAAAAAACAAACAACCCAATCCAAAAATTGACAGAAGACATAAATAGACATTTCTCCAAAGAAGATATACAGATTGCCAACAAACACATGAAAAGATGCTCAACATCACTAATCATCAGAAAAATGAAAATCAAAACTATGATGTGGTATCACCTCACACCAGTCAGAATGGCCATCATCAAAAAATCTACAAACAATAAATTCTGGAGAGGGTGTGGAGAAAAGGGAACCTTGCACTGTTGATGGGAATGTAAATTGGTACAGCCACTATGAAGAACAGTATGGAAATTCCTTAATAAACTAAAAATAGAACTACCATATGACCTAGCAATCCCACTACTGGGCATATACCCTGAGAAAACCATAATTCAAAAAGAGTCATGTACCACAATGTTCACTGCAGCACTATTTACAATAGCCAGGACATGGAAGCAGCCTAAATGTCCATCAACAGATGAATGGATAAAGAAGGTGTGGCACATATATACAATGGAATATTACTCAGCCATAAAAAGAAACGAAACTGAGTTATTTGTAGTGAGATGGATGGACCTAGAATCTGTCATACAGAGTGAAGTAAGTCAGAAAGAGAAAAACAAATACTGTATGCTAACACAGTACATGGAATCTCAAAAAAAAAAAAGGTTCTGTTGAACCTAGGGGTAGGACAGGAGTAAAGACACAGACATAGAGAATGGACTTGAGGACACAGGGAGGGGGAAGGGTAAGCTGGGATGAAGTAAGGGAGTAGCACTAACGTATATAGACTATTAAATGTAAAATAGATAGCTAGTGGGAGGCAGCTGCATGGCACAGGGAGATCAGCTCAGTGCTTTGCGACCATCTAAAGGGGTGGGATAAGGAGGGTTGGAGGGAAATGCAAGAGGGAAGAGATATGGGGATATAGGTATGCATATAGCTGATTCACTTTGTTATACAGCAGAAACTAGCACAACACTGTAAGGCAATTATACTCCAAGAAAGATGTTTTTTAAAAAAAAGGAATGGTATATGCTAATTTGAAAAATGTATTTGAGGACTAGGAACAAGAAGGAAAAACTAATAGTGTTTGAAATGAAAAAACGCAAGATTTAAAATATATGCACACTGGTGGTATAGGAGAAGGAGACACGATGGCAGAGTAGAAGGATGTGAGTTCACCCCTTCTTACAGAAACACCAAAATCACAACTAACTGCTGAACAACCAGTGACAAAATAGTGCTGGAACCTACCAAAAAAGATACCCTACATCCAAAGACAAAGAAGAAGCCACAACAAGATAGTAGGAGAGTCACAATCGCAATAAAATCAAATTTCATATATGCCAGGTGCGCAACCCACAAACTGGAAAACAATTATACAACAGAAGTTGTCCCACAGGAGTGAAAGTGTGTGTGTATAGCACAGGGAACTCTGCTAAATACTCTGTAATAATCTAAATGGGAAAAGAATTTGAAAAAGAATAGATACATATATATGTATAACTGAACCACTCTGCTGTACACAGGAGATTAACACAACATTATTTATATTGGAGTATAATTGATTAACGAAGATATAAATAAATAAATAAATAAAAGTATATGCAAACTATGATTACAGCAGTGTTTTCAAAGATGCATACTTAAAAAATACACCAAAGTGATACTAGTAATAGTTGTTTTAAGGAGTGAAATTATGGGTGACAATAAGTCTTTATTTTGAATTTTGTAAATTTATGAACAAATATTTATATATATTTTTAAGTTTCAATGGAATTAGACAAGAAGGCCAAGGAACAACCAACTTAGAGTATTATCTAGAAATGGGTAAATCCTGGATCAGGAGAAGTGGGAGCAGCCTCAGGCCTGGATCTGGTCAAGTTCATCAATCTCCCAGAAGTGAGTGGGATACACTGATTCCTCCTACTCAGTAATGCTGGGGTCCCCTGGCAATGGGGTGTAATCAGGACATCTGGGATACAACTTAAAGGAGAGGACTGGGGAGAAATAGAGTTAAGAGGCAAGAAAAAGGGGTACTGGCCCACAATAGAATCAGTGCTCCATGGGCTTCAAGAAAAAAGATGTGTAAGCAGAGGAGGAGAAGTACTTGGGGAGGGGAGCGGGAGAGTGGTGGCCCAGAACAATAGACTGGAAACAGAAAGAAAGCACGTTAAGGAGTGTGGTTGGGAAAAGTGGCAAGCATGCCAGCACGGACTAATGGAGCTTCTCAAACGCCAATGTTGCTCCACTATGAAGTTTTCACACATTTTTCGTAAAATGAGAAAAATAAGAACAATATGATATCGATATATTGGCTTAAATTTCCAATTGTCTTAACTTGCGAAGAACTTTTCTTTGTGGGATCTTCTTTATCTAGGGTGTTACAGTATTCTGTTTTTGAACTGTTAGTAGTAGAACTGGTAGTAGATGAGGTTTTTCTCCCGCAATATTTTACTTGCACAGTTAAAAGGTAACAACCTTATCACTGTCCCTCCATTTTTTTTGTTGTTGTTGTACTGCTTCATGAAACCTCAAAGGCTGAGAAGTAGGGTAAGAGGAGTGGAGGTGGAAGCCCAGGTCTCTGAGTGGAGCATTGTTTGGGTGTGGGTAGGTGACTAGGGGCTGGGGCTTCCGTTACTCTTGATGAAATATGATGGGACAGACACAGAAATACCTTTTTTTTTTTCTTCTTGGACGCATGGCATGTGGGATCTTAGCTCCCCGAGCAGGGATCAAACCTGCATCCCCTGCATTGGAAGCTCAGGGTCTTAACACTGGACTGCCAGAGAAGTCCCCAGAAACTACTTTTAATACTCCTAATCCAAGAGTCAAAAGGATGCAACTAGAGATTACCATACTAAGTGAAGTAAGTCAGAAAGAGAAAGACAAATACCATATGATATCACTTATATGTGGAATCTAAAATATGACTCAGAGGAACTTATCTATGAAAGAGAAACAGAATCGCGGACATAGAGAACAGACTGGTGGTTGCTGAGCGGGAGAGGGTTGGAGAGATAGAGTGAGAGATAGAGTGGGAGGTTGGGGTTAGCAGATGTGAGCTTTTATATATAGAATGCATAAACAATGTCATACTGTACAGCACAGAGAACTATATTCAACATCCTATGATAAACCATAATGGAAAAGAATATTAAAAAAGAATGTATCTATCTATATATATAGATAGATATATATACACATGTGTGTAACTGAATCACTTTGCTGTACAGCAGAAATTAACACAACATTGTAAATCAACTATATACTTCAATTAAAAAAATTTAAAAGTAAGTCAAAATTTACAGAAATGAGCTGATTAGTTATCACCTTGACCTCATGTATTTAGTGAGATGTAGCCTCTTAATAGTAATTTTATGTTATTTAGTAAGTTTCAATCTGTTTTACTTCTTCCTCTCTACCTCATCATGCTCAGCTGTGATTTCAAAGACTTTCTAGACTAAGAGCGTGGGGTTCATTTTGAACCTTGAGTGCTTGATTGCTGCAGATTTCAAGTCAAAAGCACTTGAGCAACCTGATGGGGAGTAATGGCTCCCATATTCCTGCTACTGGCTTTTAAAGAACATTCCCATATTCTTTAGATTGGTGGAAGGCTGTGTGTTATTCAGAAAATTTGTTCAAGTCAGATGCTTAAAATATTAGGAACACTAGTGGCACAGTGGTTAAGAATCTGCCTGCCAATGCAGGAGACACGGGTTTGAGCCCTGGTCCAGGAAGATGCCACATGCTGCGGAGCAACGAAGCCCGTGCGCCACATCTACTGAGCCTGTGCTCTAGAGCCCGCGAGCCACAACTACTGAGCCCACGTGCCACAACTACTGAAGGCCATGTGCCTAGAGCCCGTGCTCCACAACAAGAGAAGCCACCACAGTGAGAAGCCCATGCACCACAGTGAAGAGTGTCCCCGCTCAGCACAAGTGGAGAAAGCACATGCGTAGCAATAAAGACCCAACCCAGCCATAAATTTTATATATATATATATATATATATATATATATATATATATATATATATATATATATATATATATTAGGAACATAGCAAAGAAACTAGTGGGCTGAAGGGTGGGGGCTGGGTGACAACAGTAATTATGCATTTATTTTGAGGTGCTGAAATTGTCCTTGACCTCCTATGTGACTCCTAGCAATGCCCACCAGCTGCCTCAGGCAAGACCATCCACTCATTACCACCCGTGAGTGACACTGAGCAGAGAGTCACCTCCAACTATATTTAATGAGTGTGCTGAGAGCTCACTGTGAAAGGCAGTTAATTCTCTTATTTGGCCCTTTATGAGGGGTGAAAACATTAGCAGAATGAGGTCCATGTCCCTCCCCCTAGCAGTTTCATGATCAAGATTAGATTTTGGGGGTAATTAAAAAATATTTATTGAGGGCCTACTGAGGGCACAAACTTACAGACATACAAAGAAATATAATCGTCCCCATTTTCCAGGAATTTATTCTTAATTGAGAAAAAAATGGAGGTATGTATGTTAATTAGTAAAAATAATCACAAGAAGTGCCATGGAGAGCATGAACAAGTGATTAATCACCAAATGAGTGGCAAGGCCCATAGATTCAGAATTTACATGATATACATCCCATTCAAAACATAGGTTCAAATACCCTGTTTATCATACTGTGGGGTTGATTTATTTTCATGAAAACACTGGAACTAAGTTTGTCTAGGGCTAATGATCTTGACCTGTTTTGTGTTTTCTTATTCCTAGAAAAGGGCGATCAGCCAGATGGCATGAATCTGACATGCTTGATGTGAGGCAGTGATACTCCCAAGTGTGGTCCTGGGGACACAGAAAATAACAAGACAATGTTTCCAGCCTGTAGGAGTCTCTACCCTGATGGGAAGGAAGAGAAATAGACCAATCTTTAAACAAAAGATGATTTTCCTATTGGGCAAATAACTACCAACACTCTCTAAAATTCTCCTTGATCCAGAAATTGAACTTCTAAAAATTTATTCTAAGAAAATACCCTTATCAGAAATGTACACAAATATTTATGCATAATCATTGCAATACTGATTATAATAAAAATTTGAAATATTCTAAATGGCTAACTGTAGGGAATAGCTTTAATAAAATATGTATACAGTAATTCTCAGCAGCTATTAAAAATTATGATGTATATGTATATTTTTTTGACATGGTAATATATTTATAACACTGCTAACTCAAAAACTATGATATAAAATTTTTATTTTTAAAGTGTAGTACAGGGACTTCTCTGGTGGTGCAGTGGTTAAGAATCCGCCTGCCAATGCAGGGGACACAGGTTTGATACCTGGTCAGGGAAGATCCCACATGCCATGGAGCAACTAAGCCCATGTGCCACAACTTCTGAGCCTGCACTCTAGAGCCCGCGAGCCACAACTACTGAGCCTGCATGCCACAACTACAGAAGCCCACGCGCCTAGAGCCTGTGCTCCACAACAAGAGAAGCCACTGCAGTGAGAAGCCCATGCACTACAACAAAGAGTAGCCCTGCTCGCCACAACTAGAGAAAGCCCGAGCAGCAATGAAGACCCAACACAGCCATAAATAAATAAATAAATAAATAAATAAATAAATAAATATTTTTTTAAAGTGTAGTATAATATATACAATATAAGCCCATTATCAAATAATTATTTACACATACATACTTGGAAATATATTCTAGAGTATATGCCCAAAAGTTAGTATTGGTTAAATCTGGGTAGAGGAATTTTAGGTTTGGATTTTTCTCTTTTTGCTTATATGTATTTTCAATTTTTCTATGATTGATTTACTTCTGTAAAAAATAACTAGCTAAAACGATGAATAAATGATAAGGCATGATAAGGCCTATAAAAGAATCATGAGGAGGATGCTATGGTGGTTTTGAGGCATTTAACCTAGAGTGAGGGGTACTGGGGTAAAGTGGGACAGAGCAGACATCACAGAGGTGGTAGCTCTTGATCAAAGACTTGAAGAACCACCAGGAATGACATGACAGGGCAAAGACGTTCCAGGAAGAGAAACCTGCACAACAGAGACCTGCACAACAGAGATGTAGTGTTTAGGGGATGCTAAGTGGACTCTGACTGCAGGAGCACCTGGTAGCAAACCAAGAGTAGAGAGATGGAGCTAAAGAGGTGGCAGGGACAGATGATGAAAAGCATGGTTAGTCATGCCAGGGATCTTGGGACATTTTTTCTAGTGGTGATGAGGAGCCTCTAAATGATTTCAAGCAGGAGGAAAGCATGCTCAGACTTAGGTTTTAGAAAGATTGCTGTGCAAGATTCCTCACAGTGGTGAGGAGGATAGACTGGAAGAAGCAAAGAATGGAGGAGGCTGGAAGACCAGCTAGGGGCTCCTATGGGGGTTTGCAGTAAGCGCAGTCTGACTTAAGGCAGAGTTGTGGAGAAGCAGGAAGGACAAATAGAACAGATGTGTCTGCAACAGAAACAATAGGATGCATCTGAGAGAGAAATCTTTGGCCTATAGGGTAGGTGAAGATGTTCCTGAGGATGAGAAGGAATCCAGAGGGTGGATGAAAAGGAGGGACGCCTGTTCATCTCGAACTCTTGATGCTGAATATAGAAAAGTAGAGATGTAGTAGGAGTTTATACAGTTTACTACTAGTGGCCCTCTTTTATCCATGTAGCAGGAAGAGACTTATTTACTGAGAGTAAGGACAGTGAGTTGGTAAAGTAGGCCTGAGGAGAGTTGTGAAGTTTTGGCCAAATTTGTATAAGAATTACCAGCCAGTGGAGGGCCCACTGAGATTAGAGATCCTGATTTTGTGATGGCACCAGTTGGTGCAATTTTGTAACTTTCTCCAAGGGCATTCAGTGGCCAAGGTCTAGCTCCCAGGAAGGCAGATGAAAGTTGCCTTTATCCTGGTTCATCATAGTTGAGGATTAGTAGGGCATGAAAGACCAAAGCCCAAAGACACATGTAAAGCAATGGGTCATTGGGCTAGGCCAGGCAGGGAAGGAAGTAAAAACTTGTGGAGGTCTAACAGACTTGGAGGAATGTGACTGGAGGTTTAGATAAAGCCAAAGAGAGGATGTGGAAGGAGTGAGAACTGGAAGGAGAGGAAGTGGTGGGCCAAGGGTAGAGTATTGGGGGTTATTTCAGAGCAGTTCTGGGGGATCAGCAGTCCATAGGATGCAGTGAAAGGGAGTGTTTGATATTAAGGGGAAGTGAAAGTCAGAAATCAAAACACAGCACAATATATAACCCTAATGTTTGCTCTAATGTAGATTGCTATAATGGCCCTTGATGCAGTCTTTCTTGGAATACTTTATTTTTGATGTTTTATTATTTGAAGACTAATACAATTTCCTACCCAAAATATACTATTGCTCATGTCTTTAGAGAGCTTTTATTTTCCATTGGTCAGAATACTCAATTATTCCTCCTATTCTGTAGAGTCAGAATTTCTGGGAGGCGGGAGTGGCGGGGGGAACGAGGTGGAGTTTCCTGGCTCACTCACTGATACACACTCTAAAGTAGACTTCTTCAGACCTTAACCTACATTTGGGAAGTTTCTTTGTAACACCTTGATAGATTCATCACAGGAAGTTTTGGACTCTGGGACCCTTGTTTGGTATTGCTGAAAAACTCTTCTTCAGTGGAAATGAGCCAAGTTTTCGAACATTTCTATCTCCAAAGAACTGACAGTGAATCAAATGAACTTTTATTGACTCAAGCCCATGGAGATGCAATCTCAGAGGTATCTCTCTTCATGAACTAGTCCTAAGTGAGCCCCTCCACCTATATTTTTAGTCTCTAGATGATAATTTGCTGTTTCTTTGTACCATCTCTTCTATGCATTTCTTCATGCTCCAGTGCTTTCTCACTGACTAGTCATCACTTCAAATATGACCCCCCAAAATGTTGATATTCCACTAAAAACAGCAATAGGAAGATGAAAATGTTTGTTTCCTCTCCCTATTAAAAAAAACAAAAACAAAAACAAGCCCAAAGCAGCTTAGTTTCAGAGCCTTGGGAACCCCATCAGATATAATGATCCCAGAAACATCTGATCAACCAGATACATGCATTAATCCCAGGATGTGGTGCCCATCAGGCCTGAGTGGATTCTGAGTAGAAGAGGTGACCACAAAAGGCCTCAAAGATTGGATTTTACTTTAAGCTTCTTTCCTATTTTCTACCATGAGGTGTCCAGGTCATCTGTGTCACATTTGGAATTACTAGCTTAAATGCTGAGATCATTTTTCCCCCATGGAACTACAGCCATGAATCATGGTGTTAATCAGACAAGACAGCACTGGAAAGAATTACAGACTCCTATTTTCCTTATCAATTACAACCAGACCACACTCCCTGAAGCTGTTCAGAAGACAGACTCCGAAAATAAAGCCCTGTTTTTACTTTGACCTCTGGGTTTCCCTGGTCTTAGTGACTTATTATCCATTCATTCACAATTATTAGGAGCCTAGTATATGTTCATATTAATACAAACAGCAGTTTCAGGATATTTTAATAATTAAAAATGTTAGCTAAAAAGCAATTAATTACCCCCAGTGGCTACTAGAATATAAACTAGTATCAACTGAATGCTTGCAATAACCGAGGCACCGTTCCAAGCATTTTTCATTTCTATCATCCTTATGAGGAAATAAAGCACAAAAAAGTGAAGTCATTTACTCAAAGTCTCAGAGCCAGTACATAACAAAACTTGAATTATCAACCCAGAGTGTTCCCATGCTCTTGACTCTAATGTTTAATTGCTTCTTCCCTCTAAAGAGCAGACAGGAAGAGTTTCCTTGTTCAATAGGACATTCTTCTCTGCACTTTATTGTAACAAGAATTGAGTTAACTGTGGAAAAACTGGTAAACTTTCACACATTAGCTGTTCCCTGATTTGGTGAAGGTTGCTAAACTAGTATCCATTTTTTCCTTCTT
This sequence comes from Mesoplodon bidens, assembly GCF_964165515.1. Lineage (NCBI taxonomy): Eukaryota > Metazoa > Chordata > Mammalia > Artiodactyla > Ziphiidae > Mesoplodon > Mesoplodon bidens. The sequence goes on along the minus strand of NC_138166.1, from coordinate 69,198,956 downwards.
CCTTGAGGACTAGAACTTGTTTATTTTAGCTGGGCTCATGGCAAAGACATTTCTCAGCCTCCTTTTCAGCTAGGAGTAGCCATGTGACTAAATTCAGGACAATGGGATGTGACCATAAGTGATGTAAATTCTGGGGCAAATGCAAATTCTGGGGCAACTCTAATGTAAAGACAAGTTGCTTGCCCTGGACCACAGCCTTTCCTCCTCACTGCCAGTTGGAAATGGGATGAACTATAGCAGTGGCCTTGGGTCTGGAGATGGAAACCACACATTGAGAGCAAAGATTACTAGTATGGAGCAGAGCCATTTACCCATCCTTGAATATTTGGATTATTATGTGGGGAGAAAGGAAAAAAAAAACTATCCAATTTAATCCACAGAACTTAAGCAGCTTAGGCTAAACCCTAACCAACACATGTAGAATTTAAATTAGAGAATTGATGCAAGTGTGTCAGTAAAATTAAACCATGTTTGCCAAGGGCTTCTTGTTGGATTTTTATACTGCAGCAAGCAGCCATAGGTATAATGGGAAAAATCAAAGCAGATGCCTAGCATATTTTTACATATACAGGAAAGATTATTTTCAATGAATCTTCTTTATACGTGGGTGCATGGGTTGAAAATACTTTAACTCCAGGAACATATGATGCCTTAAAAATACTTTTGAAGATTACACTCTCCCCCCACAATCTAGGCTGATCTAATTCGTACCTCGAACCATCTAGACCAAGCCTATAGTTACAAGTGACAGCAAATCAGATATTTATATGTGAATTTGACTTGATATTGAATCTCTGTCACTTAGCCAAGAGAATTTTATCTAAAACATTCTTTTAAAGTAGACACAAAAATTTAACAAATAGTCTATGTAGTGTATTTTTTGTTTGGGGAGGAATAGCAACCCAGAATCCAATTTCCATTCCCAATTGTGGATGACTCCATTGTGGGTAGTATTGGTAGGAGGTAATATTCAGTTTCCCACTATATAAGCCAGGAGTGCTAGACCTTATTTCTCTCTGCTCCCTGGCAGAAAGAGGTCTCTTTAACTGGATGGATCGTCTCAGAATTTTGAGTCTTGGTCTAGTGATGCAAAGACAAAGGATACATTTAGAATTCACTCAGGCTTCCTTTCAAAGTGGCCCAATCTACCAGTCATACCACAGTCCCTTAACCCTTCCCTGTGCCTTCTCTAACTTTCCAACACTGATCAACAGACTGTCTTATGTTTTTAACCTCTTTCCTGAACATTCCCTTGACTCGCTGTCTTAAGTAAAAAGTTGACACCTCAGGACATCTCCCTTGCAAGTTGCAGCCCTGTCAAGTGGAGGCTGTTTTCTCTTATACCCCATGGACTTCTGGACTAGGACTTGGCTTAGGTGTTCTCCTTAGTCCTTCGCAATTTACTCCAGCAGGAGTCCAACCTCAACATTTTATAAACCTTTTTCCAAGGTCACAAATGACTTCCTGTTGCCAAACCTGTGGCTATTTCTCTGTCTTCGCTTTACCTGATCTCTCCCAGCAGGCAAAGCACAGTTGACCATGACACCAAAAGCATGAGCAACCAAATTTAAAACAGTTAAGTTGGACTTCATCAAAATTAAAAACTTTTATGCTTCAAAGTGCATCACTAAGAAAGTGAAAAGACAACCCACAGAATGAGATAAAATATTTGCAAATCATATATCTGGTAAGAGACTGTAAGAATTCTTACAATAATAAAAGACAAATACTCCAATTAAAAATCTGCCAAAGGATTTCTCCAAAGAAGATTTACAAATGGCCAATTAACACATGAAAATATACCCGACATCAGTAATCCTCAGAGAAATGCAAATCAAAGCCACTTCACATAGACTAGGATAGCCATAATCAAAAAGATAGACAATAACAAATGTTGATGAGGTTGTGGAGAAATTGGGGCCCTCGTTCACTGCTGCTGGGGAGAGTAAAATAGTATAAATAATAAAATAGTGAAGCCATTTTGGAAAACAGTCTACCCGTTCCTCAAAGAGTTAAACTACAGCTACTGTATGACCCAACAATTCCACTTCCAAATATACCCAAGAGATCTGAAAACACATATCCACACAAAAACTTATATATTAATGTTCCTAGCAGCATTATTCGTAATAGCCATAAAGTCAAACCACTCAAATGTTCCTCAACTGATTAATAACAGATAAACAAAGTGTGGTATTCTTATGTGATAAAATATTATTTGGCAATAAACAGGAATAAGGTATTGATAATGCTAAAACATGATGAATCTTGAAAACGTACATGAAAGAAGTTAATCATAAAGGACTGCATATTTTATGACTCCCTTGACATGAAATGTCCAGAATAGGCCAATTCACATTTTGGTGGGATAAAAATATTCTGGAATTAGATAGTGATAATGGATGCTCAAGTCTCTGAATTGTATACTTTAAAATGGTAAACTTTGTGGTATGTGAATTATTTCTCAATAAACCTGTTATTTAAAAAACCCCTCAGTTGACCACCCCAGCCCTCCTGAAGCACTCTGGCTCCCAGCATACCACCACCTCCTAATTTTCTCTATGTGGCTGTTCTTTCTCAGTCTCCTTTGCATGTCCTACATTCTCTGCCAGGCCTCTAAAAGGAGATTTCAAGCTCATCCTAAGTTCTCTTCTCTGTCTTTCTTCACTCCCTAGAATATCCTCAACCTGTTCCCATGGTTCCATATAGCACTTTTATACTAACATCAGAATTTCTTTTCCAAGTTCATGATTGCTTGATCAAATAGCCTACTTGAAATCTCTTCTTGAATATCTTAGAAGCGTCTTAGGTTTAGTTTGCCAAAAAACGAACTCTTGAAGCACACAAAATACACAAACTCTACTGGGAGCAAAACTATAGCTTAGGAGAGCTGCTAGGAGTTTGAGTAGGTGACCATCGGGGAGGGAGAAAATAGAGGGATGCGCCATAGAAACGGACAAGATGTACACAGGTGACATTCCAAGGTCAATTTGTGCCCTTGAAATCCTTGACTGAATGCACGAGTGCTTTAGTTGTATCTGATACGGCTTATGCATTGGTAGAGTGTGTGTGAATCCAGATAAGATGTAGCCCTCACCATACTCTATCCATAATGAAGCACATAATAAAGCCACAATCTCTCTTACCCACAGGAAGGAGACAGAAAAATGTGGAGAAAGTCTTACGGCAAACAAACAAAATCAGCCTGGTACAAGTCCAACATTTTCTGCAAGCAAGGCCTTGTGACCTAACTGTATGTCATAGCTTGGGTGTCCAGGAAACAGCCTCTGGGAAAGAGATTTGGGTGCAGGATTTTATTGGGGAACTCAGGAACAATGTTGTAAGGGGTAAGGGAAGCAAGATTAGGCAGAGGGAGAAGTTGAACTGAGATAATCTTGCCAAAGAGCCTGAACTGATCCCATGGGGAGCTCTGTAGCAGAGGTCATGTAACAGAGCCAGGCATTTGCCTTTGACTAAGGGCAGTTCCTGGGGGAGGTAGGAGAACACATCTGTGAGCCATCCCTGCCCAGACTCCCAGCAGCTGGGGAAATGAACAGCTTAGTCCTGAAAAGGACTCAAGTCAGGTATAGCAGCTCCACTACTCTGCCTGTTGTCTCATTGCCTCACTGCCATTATTATACCATGTCACCATAGCTGGCGCCAGTCATCACAGCAAAGCAAGCACTTCAAGCTTCAGAATTCTTTGATGTGCAGTGATTCATTGACTGGATAAAAGAGAAAGGGGCTTAATTTACTTCCTTGGGTTTGGAGCAAGAATGGAATTGTTTAGATCCCCACCAACTGATTTTGGAAAATTGTATTCTGGTTAGGGGGCCATAAATAGGTTGAGACGTAGGCAGCCTCGGATTATACTGATAGATGAACTGTAAGTTCTGTGCAGGGCTGCTTGAAGGGGCCTGCACTAAACAGTGTTAACATTTCATAGAGCATAATATGCTCTATCCAGGAAGAGAAATGACAGCAGATGGTGAGGTCAGCTTGTTAGCTATATTTATCTAATTAAAGGCTTTACACACATTGTCAGGTAAAAATCGCTGTCAAAAAGTCCACCTGGTCATAATAGATCATCATTACTAAGTCTGTTCTAGCCATTGCTGCCAAAATCTTTGTTATGATCACATAACCTCAATTAATTAAGAAAACAACTCAAATAACTGAGCTTGGCATTACTTTCCCCAACAGGAATGAAGTGATGACTGACAGCAAGGAGGGGAACTGGACGGGACGGAGCATGTTTGTCATATGGATATATCTTGATTCTAGAGCCAGGTACCATTACAAATCGGGGAGCTATGGTCAAAGTTCTCTGCTGAGACTGAAATTGATTATGATGTGTATTGTGGGGGCAGCAAAATACTGATGAAAACAAATGATTCTGGAGTTCCCATTTGCTCTCTGAAACCAAATGCAGTTTAGGGCGTGGTCTTGACCTTGACTTTAGGTATCCTCATCTAAAATATCAATTTGCATAAATCCATCGAGTGAAATTAGCCTTGACTTGCCAAGAGAGAAACCTTGATACCTGCTCTCTCTTCAGAGAAGCAAGGAAGACTGATTATGCATTTTCATTTGAAAGGAATTCCAAGTGTCAATGGGATGTATTTCATAAATTCTTTTTTTTTTAAAGTAATTTATTTATTTATTTTTGGCTGCATTGGGTATTCGTTGCTGCACACATGCTTTCTCTAGTTGCGTTGAGCAGGGGTTACTCTTTGTTGTGGCGCATGGGCTTCTCATTGAGGTGGTTTGTCTTGTTGCGGAGTGCAGGCTCTAGGTGCATGGGCTTCAGTAGTTGTGGCGTGTGGGCTCAGTAGTTGTGGCTCACGGGCTCTAGAGAACAGGCTCAGTAGTTGTGGCGCACTGGCTTAGTTGCTCTGCAGCACGTGGGATCTTCCTGGACCAGGGCTCAAACCCATGTCCCCTGCACTGGCAGGTGGATTCTTTTTTTTTTTTTTTTAACATCTTTATTGGAGTATAATTTCTTTACAATGGTGTGTTAGTTTCTGCTGTATAACAAAGTGAATCAGCTATATGTATATATATATATCCCCATATCCCCTCCCTCTTGCATCTCACTACCACCCTCTCTATCCCACCCCTCTAGGTGGTCACAAAGCACAGAGCTGATCTCCCTGTGCTATGCGGCTGCTTCCCATTAGCTATCTATTATACATTTGGTAGTGTATCTATGTCCATATCACTCTCTCATTTCATCCCATGTTACACTTTCCCCTCCCCGAGTCCTCAAGTCCACTCTCTATGTCTGTGTCTTTATTCCTGTCCTGCCCCTAGGTTCTTCATAGACTTTTTTTTTTTTAGATTCCATATATATGTGTTAGCATACAGTATTTGTTTTACTCTTTCTGACTTACTTCACTCTGTATGACAGAATCTAGGTCTATCCACCCCACTACAAATAACTCAGTTTTGTTTCTTTTATGGCTGAGTAATATTCATTGTATATATGTGCCACATCTTTATCTATTCATCTGTCGATGGACGCTTAGCTTGCTTCCATGTCCTGGTTATTGTAAATAGTGCTGCAATGAACATCGTGGTACATGACTCTTTTTGAATTATGGTTTTCTCAGGGTATATGCCCAGTAGTGAGATTGCTGGGTCATATGGTAGTCCTATTTTTAGTTTTTTAAGGAACCTCCATACTGTTTTCCACAGTGGCTGTATCAATTTACATTCCCACCAATAGCGCAAGAGGGTTCCGTTTTCTCCACACCCTCTCCAGAATTTACTGTTTGTAGATTTTTTGATGATGGACATTCTAACCGGTATGGGGTGATAACCTCATTGTAGTTTTGATTTGCATTTCTCTAATGATTAATGATGTCGAGCATTCTTTCATGTGTTTGCTGGCAGTCTGTATATCTTCTTTGGAGAAATGTCTATTTAGGTCTTCTGCCCATTTTTGGATTGGGTTGTTTGTTTTTTTGATACTGAGCTGGCAGGTGGATTCTTAACCACTGTGTCACCAGGGAAGTACCTCATCAATTCTTTATTTTTAATCAGTTGATTTTTTTAAATTAATTAATTAATTAATTTTGGCTGTGTTGGGTATTCGTTGCTACACACCAGCTTTCTTTCGTTGTGGTGAGTGGAGGTTACTCTTCTTGCAGTGCGTGGGCTTCTCATCATGGTGGTTTCTCTTGTTGCTGAGCACAGGCTCTAGGTGCACAGGCTTCAGTAGTTGCAGCATGTGGGCTCAGTAGCTGTGGCACACAGGCTTAGTTGCTCCACAGCATGTGGGATATTCCCTAACCAGGCATCGAACCCGTGTCCACTGCATTGGCAAGAGGATTCTTAACTGCTGTGCCACTAGGGAAGCCCCATCAATTCTTAGAGATATCAAATAATTGGTAAAATTCAACCCTTGGTATAGCTTCTCTACCCTCTTACATGACCAATACCTGCATTTCAAAAGCAATTTACTAGTGCAACAGAGCAAAAACAGAACACATGTATCTTATCTGTGCATTCTGCCAATGCTGTGGACTGTATAGTTGTTTATAAAACACATACCCTAGTATTTTAAATACATGTTGGTATATTTTTAAGTTGTTATATGTATTACAATGTGCAATTTGTCAGGAGTACACCAATAGAATTTTTCTTAAAATCTATGCAGTTGAGGCAAAGAGGAGAGACATTAATGCAAGCTATCATGGGAGTTGTACCTATCCATTAATACACAGTCCACCAGAATTTTCAGACATCAAGGAACTAAAAAGAAGTAAAGAGAAACGGGAGATCACATAAGGGTAATATGCCTAGAAACATGATCCTGTTTCTAAGATGGGCAAAACTCCTTTTGAAGTCAAAAACAATTTTACTTACCTAAGAAGCAAAGGATTTAGTTCCCAAGGAATATTATATGAAATGATGTTAGCTTAAATTAGCTCTCAGTAAGTAGAAAGTAAATACGTCTATAATTGGCTTTGTCATATAAAAAAAATCACACCAACTCAGACCTTAGAGCTCTATAGTTTATATTTTCATGTAAAGCAAATTTCTGAGCCTCTGGGCCTGTTTTAACCCCACTGGGATAGTTTCAATATTTCCAGTGAAAGTTTTACTGAGAAGTGATGGATGATTGTAAGTAAAATATTGAAGTTTACCTAATACTTTCCAAAAATGACTTCAAAGTTGTAACATACTCAACAATTCTTCTTGTTACTTTTAAATTATATTTTTGGTCATTATGTGGGAACAAACTTGAAGTGTTCAAGGAAGTAGCTTAGCTCTATCTTATTTGACCAAAAATCAATGTTACATATTAGGAACTGCCTATTGAACTCTTGGCTTTTTTTCTTTTTTATAAGTTGGATGTGCCTAGGAGAGAATTATATCTCTGACATTACTGAGTTTAAAAATCCAACTTGACTTATTAATAGTGATCTTGGAAGTTTGCGATATTATAAATTGGAACTTTGCTAAGACAATTTTTTAAATTGAAGTATAGTTGATTTACAATGTTGTGTTAATTTCTACTATACAGCAAAGTGATTCAGTTATATATATATATATATATATATATATATATATATATATATATACACACACACATACATACGTTCTTATTTTTTCATTTTTTAAAATTTTATTTTATTTTTATTTTTGGCTGTGTTGGGTCTTTGTTGCTGTGTGTGGGCTTTTCTCTAGTTGTGTTGAGCGGGGGCTACTCTTCGTTGCGGTGTGAGGGCTTCTCATTGCGGTGGCTTTTCTTGTTGTGGAGCATGGGCTCTAGGCATGTGGGCTTGAGTAGTTGTGGCGTGCAGGCTCAGTAGTTGTGGTGCACAGGTTTAGTTGCTGCATGGCATGTGAGATCTTCCCGGACCAGGGCTCGAACCCATGTCCCCTGCATTAGCAGGTGGATTCTTAACCAATGAGCCACCAGGGAAGCCCCATATATTCTTTTTTATATTCTTTTCCATTATGGTTTGTCAGAGGATATTGAATATAGTTCCCTGTACTATACAGTAGGACCTTGATGTTTATCCATCCTATATATACTAGTTTGCATCTGTTAAACCCAAACTCCTAATCCATCCCTCTCCCTCCCCCCTCAACAACCAAGTCTGTTCTCTGTGGCTAAGACACAAATTTGAATTCCATGAACTTCCAGTCACCTAGCTAATATACGAGCCTAGTTCACCCCATGCAGAACCCCTATCTCAGGTCAACAATTTTGTCCTCTGTAATTGTAATTATGTTCTATATAATTGTAATTATACAATTATAATTAATTAACTGTAATTAATCTAAATCTAACATTTATTTAGCAATTACTGTGTATCAAGTACTGTGATAAAACTTTCTATCACCTAGGTATCTGCTCTGTCCATTAACTGCTCTCTTTCTGAGATCTAACTTCTACCTATAGAGACAAAACCCAAGACCACATTTGTACCACACACCACTGACCATCCAGAGCATGTATGCATACCTTATCCAAGCTCAGCCAATCAAAAATCTTTGCAAGAAATTTAGAAATTTGGAAATGGCTTTAAGCTTGCATGTAGACCTGTGAGGCAGCACTGTGTGGAAAAGCCAAGATAGCTCATCTGCTGACATAAGAATGAAGCTAATGGGCTAATTACAGGTATAAAAAGACCATGTGGCCACAGAGTTCAAGATATACAGAGAGACAGACATGGAGAGAAACAGAGTGGCTGCCTGATGGCTCTCCCAGTCTGGATTCCATCATACATGACTGTACTTCCTGCCTTGTATTTCGTGAAATAGCTCTGTTAAAACTTAAGAAAAATTCCACATTTTTCCTATGCTGGTTTGAAGTAAATTTCTTTGATTCACAGACACAAGAGCCCAATTCTCCAAGCAGGAGGTTACATGGCCCCAACTGCAGAGGCCAGAAAGCCCGAGTGTCAGGGCACCATGATATTTATGTACCCAACATAGGAGCACCTCAATACATAAGACAACTCTTAACAGCTATAAAAGAGGGAATTGACAGTAACACAATAACAGTGGGGGACGTTAACACCTCACTTACACCAATGGACAGACCATCCAAAATGAAAATAAATAGGGAAACAGAAGCTTTAAATGACACAATAGACCAGATAGATTTAATTGATATTTATAGGACATTCCATCCAAAAACAGCAGATTAAACTTTCTTCTCAAGTGCACACAGAACATTCTCCAGGATACATCACATCTTGGGTCACAAATCAAGCCTCAGGAAATTTAAGAAAACTGAAATCATATCAAGCATCTTTTCTGACCACAACGCTATGAGATTAGAAATGAATTACAGGGAAAAAAAACGTAAAAAACACAAACACATGGAGGCTAAACAATATGTTACTAAGTAACCAAGAGTTCACTGAAGAAATCAGAAAATACCTAGAGACAAATGACAATGAAAACACGACGATCCAAAACCCATGGGATGCAGCAAAAGCAGTTCTAAGAGGGAAGTTTAGAGCTGTACAAGCCAACCTCAAGAAACAAGAAACATCTCAAGTAAACAATCTAATGTTACACCTAAAGGAACTAGAGAAAGAAAAACAAACAAAACCCAAAGTTAGCAGAAGGAAAGAAATCATAAAGATCAGAGCAGAAATAAATGAAATAGAAACAAAGAAAACAATAGCAAACATCAATAACACTAAAGGCTGGTTCTTTGAGAAGAAAAACAAAATTGATAAAGCATTAGCCAGACTCATCAAGAAAAAGAGGAAGAGCACTCAAATCAACAAAATTAGAAATGAAAAAGGAAAAGTTACAACAGACACCATAGAAATACAAAGCATCCTAAGAGACTACTACAAGCAACTCTATGCCAATAAAATGGACAACCTGGAAGAAATGGACAAATTCTTAGAAAGGTATAACCTTCCAAGACTGAACCAGGAAGAAACAGAAAATACGAACAGACCAATCACAAATAATGAAATTGAAACTGAGATGAAAAATCTTCCAACAGGGCTTCCCTGGTGGCGCAGTGGTTGAGAGTCCGCCTGCCAATGCAGGAGACATGGGTTCGTGCCCCAGTCCGGGAGGATCCCACAGGCCGCGGAGCGGCTGGGCCCATGAGCCATGGCCGCTGAGCCTACGTGTCCAGAGCCTGTGCTCCACAATGGGAGAGGCCACAACAGTGTGAGGCCTGTGTACAGCAAAAAAAAAAAAAAAAAAGTCTTCCAACAAACAAAGTCCAGGACCAGATGGCTTAGCAGGTGAATTCTACCAAACATTTAGAGAAGAGCTAACACCCATCCTTCTCAAACTCTTCCAAAAAATTGCAGAGGAAGGAGCACTCCCAAACTCATTCTATGACGCACCATCACACTGATACCAAAACCAGACAAAGATACTACAAAAAAAGAAAATTACAGACCAATATCACTGATGAATATAGATGCAAAAATCCTCAACAAAATACTGGCAAACAGAATCCAACAACACATTAAAAGGATCATACACCATGATCAAGTGGGATTTATCCCAGTGATGCAAGGATTCTTCAATATACGTAAATCAATCAATGTGATACACCATATTAACAAATTGAAGAATTAAAACCATATGATCATCTCAATAGATGCAGAAAAAGCTTTTGACAAAATTCAACACCCATTTATGATAAAAACTCTCCAGAAAGTAGGCATAGAGGGAACTTACCTCAACATAATAAAGGCCATATATGACAAACCCGTAGCAAACATCATTCTCAATGGTGAAAAACTGAAAGCATTTCCTCTAAGATCAAGAATGAGACAAGGATGTCCTCTCTCACCACTATTATTCAACATAGTTTTGGAAGTCCTAGCTATGGCAATCAAAGAAAAAGAAATAAAAGGAATACAAATTGGTAAAGAAGAAGTAAAACTGTCACTGTTTGCTGATGACATGATACTATACATAGAGAATCCTAAAAATGCCACCAGAAAACTACTAGAGCTAATCAATAAATTTGGTAAACTTGCAGGATACAAAATTAATGCACAGAAATCTCTTGCATTCCTATTCACTAATGATGAAAAATCTGAAAGAGAAATTATGGAAACATTCTCATTTACCATTGCAACAAAAAATAAAATACCTAGGAATAAACCTACCTAGGGAGACAAAAGACCTGTATGCAGAAAACTGTAAGACATTGATGAAAGAAATTAAAGATGATACCAACAGATGGAGAGATATACCATGTTCTTAGATTGGAAGAATCAATATTGTGAAAATGACTATACTACCAAAAGCAATCTACAGATTGAATGCAATCCTTATCAAATTACCAATGGCATTTTTTACGGAACTAGAACAAATCATCTTAAAATTTGTATGGAGATACACAAGACCCCAAATAGCCAAAGCAGTCTTGAGGGAAAAAAACAGACCTGGAGGAATCAGACTCCCTGACTTCAGACTATACTACAAAGCTACAGTAATCAAGACTATATGGTACTGGCACAAATACAGAAACATAGATCAATGGAACAAGATAGACAGCCCAGAGGTAAACCCATGCACCTATTGTCAACTAATCTATGACAAAGGAGGGAAAGATATACAATCGAGAAAAGACAGTCTCTTCAGTAAGTGGTGCTGGGAAAACTGGACAGCTACATGTAAAAGAATGAAATTAGAACACTCCCTAACACCATACACAAAAATAAACTCAAAATGGATTAGAGATGTAAATGTAAGACTGGACACCATAAAACTCTTAGGGGAAAACATAGGAAGAACATTCTTTGACATAAATCACAGCAAGATCTTTTTTGATCCACCTCCTAGAGTAATGGAAATAAAAACAAAAATAAACAAATGGGACCTAATGAAACTTCAAAGCTTTTGCACAGCAAAGGAAACTATAAACAAGACGAAAAGACAACCCTCACAATGGGAGAAAATATTTGCAAACGAATCAACAGACAAAGGATTAATCTCCAAAATATATAAATAGCTCATGCAGCTCAATATCAAAGAAACAAAAAACCCAATCCAAAAATGGGCAGAAGACCTAAATAGACATTTCTCCAAAGAACACATACAGATGGCCAAGAGGCACATGAAAAGCTGCTCAACATCACTAATTATTAGAGAAATGCAAATCAAAACTACAATGAGGTATCACCTCACACCAGTTAGAATGGGCATCATCAGAAAATCTACAAACAACAAATGCTGGAGAGGGTGTGGAGAAAAGGGAACCCTCTTGCACTGTTGGTGGGAATGTAAATTGATACAGCCACTATGGAGAACAGTATGGAGGTTCCTTAAAAAACTAAAAATAGAATTACCTTATGACCCAGCAATCCCACTGCTGGGCATATACCCAGAGAAAACCATAGTTCAAAAAGACACATGCACCCCAATGTTCATGGCAGCACTATTTACAATAGCCAGGTCATGGAAGCAACCTAAATGCCCATCGACATACAAATGAATAAAGAAGAAGTGGTACATATATACAATGGAATATTACTCAGCCATAAAAAGGAACGAAATTGAGTCATTTGTTGAGACGTGGGTGGATCTAGAGACTGTTATACAGAGTGAAGTAAGTAAGAAAGAGAAAAACAAAGATCATACATTAATGCATGTATGTGGAACCTAGAAAAATGGTACAGATGAACCAGTTTTCAGGGCAGAAGTTGAGACACAGATGTAGAGAACAAACGTATGGACAACAAGGGGGGAAAACCGTGGTGGGGTGGGCATGGTGGTGTGCTGAATTGGGTGATTGGGATTGACATGTTTACACTGATGTGTATAAAATTGATGACTAATAAGAACCTGCAGTATAAAAACAAACAAACAAATAAACAACTCTTAAGAAAAATTCCACATTTTTCCTATGCTGGTTTGAAGTAAATTTCTTTGATTCACAGACACTAGAGCCCGATTCTCCAAGCAGGAGGTTACATTTGCCCCAACTGCAGAGGCGAGAAAGCCCGAGTGTCAGGGCACCATGTCAATGCACACAGATGTCTCTAAAGAAGGTTTCAACATTTTTTTTCAAGTTCTGAGTCACAACTAATGTTCATCACAAAGCAGAGAATGAGTAGGGGGAGTCCTTGTTGAACCTTCAGTGCTTAACATAGAATAAGTTGTTAATTTAATTGATAAGTGTTGTCATTGAGTCAATGAGTTTCAGAGCCTGAAGGGACTTTCCTATGATTTCCCTAGCAGATGGCCACCCAGCCGCTACTTGACTCAACTCACCCCCTCATGAGACATTGCATTGTCTCGCTGAGGAGCTTTGGGGCACTTTGACAGAACAAAAGGCTTTCTTGCTGCAACATTAGCCCACTAAAGTCTAGCTCTTTGGCAAACAAGTCTCTCTCTGCCCCAGGACAACTCTTCATGTGTTTGAATACAACTTAGTCGGGTTGGTGCCAGACTATATATTCCTTCAAACATTTTGTGTGCCATGGATCCAGGACCCCTTAGTACTCTGAGACAAGCTCTAACATCATCTCCTCCACAGTGTGCTCAGAACCAAAGTGAGGTTCTGGTGTGCTCTGAGAGGATCTGGAATATCATATACATTTAGGCACATTTTAAGAGAGACCATTATTTGCAATAATCTGAATTCCAGACATATATGCAGCTTTTGAGTGCCTTAACCATTTTTTTTGGATGTACTGATTTTATTTTAGTTATGTGTTTATTTTTATTGTGGTAAAATAAGTAACATGAGATCTACTCCTAACAAAAATTTCAGTGTACAGTACAGTATATTAACTATAAGCTCAATGTTGTACAGCAGACCTCAAGAACTTTTTCATCTTATATGACTGAAACTCTAAACCCATTGAATGGCAACTTCCCATTTCCTCCTTCTCCCAGCCCTTGCAACCACCATTCTATTTTCTGTTTCTCTGAGTTCAACTATTTTAGATACCTTATATAAGTGGAATCATGTGGTATTTATATTAATGGAAATTATATGTAATTACACAAGAAAGGAAATTCTGTCATATGCTACAACATGGATGAAGCTTGAGGATATTACGCTAAGTGAAATAAGCCCATCATAGAAGGACACCCAGGACAAAATTGTTTCATTGGTGACTTCTATCCAACAATTATAGAATAATTAAATATAATCTTTCTCAAACTCCTCAAAAAATAATCAAAGAGGAGGAAACACTCCCAAACTCATTTTATGAGGCTGACATTACCTTGATACCAAAGCCAGATAATGACACTGCAAGAAAAGAAAACTATAGGCCAATATTTCTGATCAATTAGATGCAAAACTTCTCAACAGGATACTAGAAAACCCAATTCAACAGCACATTAAAATTATCATACACTGTGATCAAGTGGGATTCACCCCTGGGATACAAGGAGGGTTCAACATGTGCAACTCAATCAATGTGATGCATCACTTAATAAAATGAAAGATAAAAATCACAATCATCTCAATAGATGCAGAAAAAACATTTAACAAAATTAAATATCCATTCATGATAAAAACTCTCAAATTGGGTATACAAAGATCATACTTCAACATAATAAAGGCTATATATGATAACCCTACATAGTACCAGATGTTCTATGATCTATGGCTAGAACATTATATCCAATAGCGAAAGATTAAAAGCTTTTCCCTTAAGATCAGGAACAAAGCAAGGGTCCCCACTCTCACCACTCCTATTAAGAATAGTGCTGGAAGTTCCAGCCAGAGCAATCAAGCAAGGAAAAAATAAATAAATAAAAGGCATCCAAACAATCAGGAAGAAGTAAAATTTTCTCTATCTACATATGAAATAATCTTATACAGAAAATCCTAATGCCTCCACCAAAAAACTGTGAGAACTAATAAACAAATTTAGCAAAGTTGCAGGTTTCCAAATCGATATATAAAAATCAGTTGTGTTTCTATACATTAGCAATAAATTATCCAAAGAAGAAATAAAAAATCAATCCCACTTACAATAGCATTAAAACAATAAAATACTTAGGGATGAATTTATCCAATGAGGTGAAAGACCTATACACTGAAAACTATGACATTAATGAAAGAAACTGAAGAAGACACAAATAAATGAAAAGATATTTGTGTTCATGGATTGGAAGTCTATGGCACCTCACCTTTTAAAGAGAAAAGTGTCAAAGAATTTGTGGCCAAGTTATTAAACTGCCACAATTGGCCCAGTGGCCATAAGTATTTACATTCCTCCCACATACAAAACATACTCCCTGTCAAGAACTCACAAAAGTCCCATGATTCTACAATATTAAGTTCAGGTTTGAGGTCTAGGATCTTGTTATCTAAATCATGTCCAGATGTGGATGAGACCCCTTGGGGTCCTCAGATATAATTTCTCCTGGTTTAAAAACCTGTGAACTGGGGCTTCCCTGGTGGCGCAGTGGTTAAAAATCCGCCTGCCAATGTAGGGGACATGGATTCAAGGCCCGGTCCAGGAAGATCCCACATGCCACAGAGCAACTAAGTTTGTGTGCCACAACTACTGAGTCTGCGCTCTAGAGCCTGCGAGCCACAACTACTGAAGCTTGCGAGCCTAGAGCCTGTGCTCTGCAACAAAGAGAAGCCACCACAATGAGAAGCCTGTGCACTGCAAGGAACAGTAGCCCCCGCTCGTTGCAACTACAGAAAGCCCATGCATAGCAATGAACACCCAACGCAGCCAAAAATAAATAAATTAAATTAATTAATTTTTAAAAACCCCTGTGAACTAAAGGGACAAGTTATCTGCTCCTATATAGAAAACATACAGAGGCAGGACAGGTCTAGAATTACTGTGATACTCTTGATCAAAAAGAGGGGAACCAAAAAAAAAAAAAAAGAGGGGAACAAATAAACAAGTATATATTGTACAGCACAGGGAAACATAGCCATTATGTTGTAATAACTTTAAATGGAGTATAATTTTTAAAAATATTGAATCACTATGTTGTACTCCTGAAACTAATATAATGTTATAAGTCAACCACACATCAATTAAAAAAAGGGGTAGGGGGGAGAACCAGAGGCACACAGCAGTCACTGGCTCATAGCAATTCTGAAACCAGTCAAGCCCATGTTGCCAGTTCCTTGATCAGGGTCTTCTTGGAAATGGATCATCATGATTCTAGGCTCCACACTCTGGGTTCATGGTTTCACTTTCTGTGTCATCCTTCTCTTCCCAAAATAAATCACCCAATTTTGCATCTGTTAAGTATTCTCAATTTGCTTCCTGCCCATAGAAGTTCCTGGGTTCAAAGCCCTCCTTTCATTTTATATTATTTCTGTCCCTTTTATTCCAAGCACATATAATTTCTTTAAAAATTATGTTTCCTGTTTATCCATTTACATTTCATTAGACATACCTAGAAGTCTCTCCTAGGAAGCCTTTCTCTACTTTGGGCCTCCTCTGAGCCTGCTGTGGAACAATGCCTTTAAGGTTCTTAGGTTTGTCTGTCACTACGTTCAGCTGTTCTTCTTAGAAAGCCTATGTTTAATGGAGAATGTCTGTAAGGCACACCTTTAAGATCCTTAGAATATTTGGGGTTTTTTTTGGGAAAGGGTCTGTGAGGCCCCACCTTAAATTTTTGTGAGTTTTAAACAGAGGTTTATAAATCACACCCTGAGTACTGTCTTTTCCCCATGTTCCCATTTTCCTGACAGCAGCTAGGATCTGATCTTTCTCCTGAGGTCCTTTCTTACTTTGAGAACACTCTACTTACTAGCTGGGAAAACTCACTTGTGTCTCTTTTTCATTTTTTTCCAAACTCTACTCTTTAGTGTATCCTTCTTTTATCACATTTTTTAAACAAGGAGATAGATGAAGCCAGGAGATACCTTTGGTATTCTGCACAGAACTCTCTTCAGCTAGATCACTGAGTTCATTAGGTATATTTTCCATTTTCCATATTACCACAGGTGACAGTGTTACCAAACTTTCCACTAAGAGTAACAAGGATCCTCTTTCTTTCAACTTCCCAAAATATCTCTCAATTTCCTTCAATATTTCCCCTCAGTCCCTCAATGTCCATCAAGCTTCCATCTGCTCCATGGCCCCAAAACCAATGCAACATTTTAAGGTTTTATTACGATAGTCCCCCCTTTTCAGGTACCAAGCTACCTTCCAGTTACTATTACTGAATAACAAACAACCCTAGAACTTAGAGGCATTTTATTGTGCTCATGGATTCTGTTAAGTGATGAATTCATACAGAGCATGGTAAGGATTGATTGTCTCTGTTTCCTGATGTCTGGGACCTCAAGCTGAGGAGATGTAAATAGCTGGAGGTGATTCAAAGGACTGGGGACCAGAATTCTATGGAGACATCTTTACTCATGTCTGGAGGCTTTGTGCAGATGGCAGGAAGGCTGGACTCAACCAGAACTGTCAGCTAGAAAACTTACAGGGAGCTTCTGAAGCATGATGCCCTCCAGGGAGCTGAACTTCTTACATGTGGCTTAGGGCTCCAAGAGCAAGTTTGCCAGCAAACAAGTTTCAGGTTTTCATAGATCATTTAATGTCACTGCTGAACTATATCGTTGAAATCTTCAAAACCTACACAAATTCAGTGGGAGGGGTATATACTTCACCTCTTAATGGGAGGAGATTCAAAGAATGTGAGGCCATATTGTAAAAGCTTTCTAAACAACCACAAGCTTATTTTATGTTATCATGTTTACCATAGTTCAGAAATTGAAGTCTTCTTAAGTTTCTTTACTTGACTAGCACATACTCTTATTTTTAAACACAATTTACTAAAATCGTATCCAACTACATATGAATGGAATAAGATGTCGTGAATTGGAATTTCAGATGAACAATAAGTATCATCATGTAGCTGGAGGAAACAGTTCAAATAACTTTAAGGAGCTGCCGAAATTAGATCTTGACTCAACATTAACCTCAATAAAAATGATATACAACTTGGGAAACAACTGTATTTAACCTTATGAAGTAAGATCAATGCAATTAAAATGAATTTTCTCTTGAGGCTGCTATATGACTGTGCTGTCTCTTATTTCATTTGCCTTTGGTTGGGGTAACAGAAAAGCAAAACTCTCAGAGAAAATACTATAATTTGGAGCAGGTAATTTTAGTTGCCAGGACCAAAATTTTTTTTTTTAACTAAGAATCAGCATGCAAATACAAAGCTTAGAATATTCTAATTATGAATAACTCACAAAGATGAAATAGTTCTTAGAACTTCATCCTCTTAAATTATGAGTAAGATGGTTTTTGTAGGGAAAAAGTTACTATGTTTTCCCTACTCTAGAACACAAGAATTTTAAATTCAACCATAATATGTGTATGTTTTCACTCCCTTTCATATATATTCCATACTTATATCAAAAAATTATATCAGGGAAAAGAATTTTATTTTCTCTGTATGAATATTAGAAAATAAGACGTTCTTAGATACTCATTGGAAATCTATTTCCAAACTGGTTATCTGGGGACTACTTACATTTAAAAGGGAAGAAAAATGGTGATTTGGTGCTTTAAAAACCATAGATAAAATTTCAAAATCACTTTTACTGAATTCCAGTTAACAAATTAAATGGTAAAATTCTTAAATGAC
The DNA here is from genome assembly GCF_964165515.1 of Mesoplodon bidens. Lineage (NCBI taxonomy): Eukaryota > Metazoa > Chordata > Mammalia > Artiodactyla > Ziphiidae > Mesoplodon > Mesoplodon bidens. The sequence goes on along the minus strand of NC_138166.1, from coordinate 69,180,398 downwards.
CAAAGCTGTTTTTAAACCTTTAAACTGGTCTTCAACTTGGAAAAATTTGATCTATGAAATTGGAAATGAATTATGTAATCCATTTAATTTTGGAATTGTGCAGTCAGAGGCAAACAATTTTGGATTAAGGAATCACAAGCACAAAAATTGGCAAAACCTTATTGTGTATTTTGTGAAAGTTATTTTTAACAGATTATAAAATCTCATGGAGGCATACAGTTCTAGTTTCTGTTTCTGTGAAGTATGTAAGGCAGGAAAACTTTCCCTTCTCTTTGTAGGGGAGCAAAATTTGCCACCCCAAAATATGTTTCTTTGGCATATTAATTATTTTAAGCTGGTTATTTTCTAAGAAACAATAGACATGGGAAAAACTGATAACCAAATAGGAGTTACCATTTTGTAAGAAACACTTATAAGAGAAATCTCCATTTGTAAGGGTGTCTCCCTCCCTGTTCCTGGAAGAGGAGGGTAACTGAACCTCCAGGAACTTAACAATGGAGAAGGCCAGGACTTACACCTGAATAACAAACTTACCCTCATTTACTGTGCTTTCCTGGTAACCTCCCTAACTGACTCCCCATTTTCAACATCCTCTTTTGTCTGTAGCTGAGGATGGTATTTAAGGTGAGGGTTTCAGCCATTTTAGTGAGTTACTCAGTTTTCCTGAGTCTCTCCCATGTATACATGTCATTATACTTTAGTTTGGTTTTCTCCTGTTAATCTGTCTCATGTCAATTTAATTCATAGACCAGCCAGAAGAACCTAGAAGTGTAGAGGATAATTTCTCCCTTTCTGACACCTTCTAGGTTCTTTGGCTGGCCTAATAATTAATTTGACATAATACAGATTGAAGGAGAAAAAAACTCTTTGTAAATACTGAAGTCCCATAAAAATATCAGACTCAAAGGCAGTCAGGCAATTGATGCTTATGTGCCATGCTGAGCTACAAAATGGAAGAGGACTCTGGGGCTTCAAAGGGAAAGAAGACAAATCAGAGGCAGGTGACAAGAGCAGATGTTTGGGAAACAAATGTATGCCCAGCCATGCCGATGAGTCTTTTGATATAAAAAGTTATCTTTGGTACTAGCTCTCTCCTGGTACAGGCCCTCTATCTAAATTCTTTTAGGCAGTTAAGAGAGGCAAAGAGGCTTTTCCTGAGTCTGCTTGGTCTTAATTGCCTTTAGTTCAAAAGAGTCCACATGCCAAAGTGGTACATTTTGGAGTGGCATAATTTGCTCCCTCTCAGGTACCTGTATTAGTTTATGCTATATCACCTTAGGTAGGTAGATAATATTGGGTTACGTAAAGAAGAGAAATAATGAGGTTTGCTAGCACCTTCACAAAACTGAATTTAAATTTCATACTTGGGCAGCCCAAGAAGTAATGTGAAACCAAAATGACAACTGCTACATTATAAATAAGGGGAGAAAACTGAAAGCATGTAAAGGCTAACTGGGAAATGACCAAGCACATATGTATTTCCAGAAAAGATTACAGTAAGCGTAGCAAATGCATAGTACTCATGCTGCCACTCCCTGCACCAGAGCCTGTGGGAGACATCTCTAATTAATCATCCTTTCCTGAGAAACCCTGAAACAGTCTCCCAATGCAGAGCCCTAGGTAGTTTCTGCCTGTTGTTTGGCATTGACATTCAGATGAAACCTATCTGTCATCTCTGAATGAAATGGTCATAGTGATCCCAAACTGAAAATGAGTCATGGGCATACTGATTTGATTTTATCACTTGGAATATAGCAAGTAGGAACCTCGAGGCAGGGCTACCATGATCCTCAGCCATGACTTGACTACCAAAAAAACTCCAGCTCATTCTCAGAGGCAGCACTGAGTAGGGGTGAACAAATGGGCCAGTTAAATCCTAGCTCTGTATTGATCAGCTGAATTTTCACATCATCTGTGAAGTAGGGATCATGATACCTATTTCTCAAGTTTGTTATGAGGATTAGTAGAGATAGACCATGTAAATTACCTTAAAATAGGTGCTTGCTAAATGTCAGTTCCAAATTCTAACTGCACAATTTTTAAAGGGACATGGAGAGGGGCCCAGAGCAACACATCTGAAGTGGTTAAAAGGGATGGAAAGTAAAATAGGGAAGATGTTAATCAGAATTGTTTGTGGCACATAAGTGAAAAATATCTGTACTACTCGACACATAATAACAAGGTTTTCAACTCTTTTGATACTGAAAACTCCAGCAATGTCATCCAAAGTATGGTACATGTATCAGCAGTGGTCCATGACACCATTGATGGCAATGAAAAAATTAATCAATGGTCAATCTAAAGAAAAAATGGGGATTTTTATTCGAGTCAAACTGAGGATTATAACCTGGGAGAGTCTCTCAGAGAGTTCTGAGAACTGTTACAAAAGCGTAAAGGGGGAGGTCAGTATATATGTGATTTTGGCAAAGGAGTACATGCAATCTCAGGAGAAGATTGCTGCTGCCACTAGGAACAGATAGCTTAAAGGTCTAGTACCTTCTAAGATGCAAGAATCCAGGTTCATAAAAAGTAGCCCCTGAAAATATCTAACTATCTGAAGCCCTGTTCTGACAGTTTTCCTAGAGCACAGAGTGTTTCATCCTGATCTTTGCCCTGAATTCCTTTCAGGGTGTATTGTAAGTCAACGATTGTAGTGGCTAATGGCTTCATTCTTGTAGAACTGAATGGTGGGCAACATTATTCCACAATCCCCTCCCTTTCTATCTTAATTTCAACCAAATTTGGGAAGCATCTTGTGACCAATTTGTCCCATGGTGCTGGGAATGCTCATCCCCAGGTCAGGCAAGGATTTCATTGATGGGCCACTCAATGTGCTATTACTGGACTAGGTCCTGTTAACAGTAGCCAAAAGCCTCTCAACCACCTGTCTTACTAGTCTTTTATGGTCCAGGAAATGGTTTCCCTCTAGTTGCTTCGTCCTATATCTAAAGTTACACTATTACAATCATTGATCTTATAGAACTATATATTTGGTCAATTGTTTCAAGTCACCTAATCATTAATTTTATCTGAGGCTCAGTCACACATTTGGTAATGTAAGAAACAATCTTGTAAAATAGGCAGAATGCCAGTAATATAGCAACTAATGTGAATAGGTCATAATTAAGTATTTAAGCTAAGAACTTCCATTAGGTGAGGCCCAGTACCTCCCCAGGTCATCTGACCAGTCTGTTCTGCCCCAGTTGCTGTCTTTAAGGACAATGATATATTGGCATTTTACATAAAGTTTACCAAAGATGTCTGCATGTTTAAGGTGAGTGCTGGGCCATTGTAACCCCTTACAGATTTTAGAAAGGAATATTATCATCTAAGGAGTTACATGGCTGGCACCAGAAGGAGAAAAACTGATCTTCATGGTTGAGCAGGTATTTCTGCCATTGAGGAGGTCTGGTTAACACATAATGCAGCTGCACAAGGCACACTAGAGGGGAGGGAGGAGGCCCAAAGAGGCAGAGAAAAATTTTGTTTAAATTTTTCTTGCCTTGCCTTAAAATGGTGACTTGTAAGTACCTGGCTTTAGGTAGGACCTGAATGGTAATTTTTTTTTTTTTTTTTTTTTTTTTTTTCTTTTTGCGGTATGTGGGCCTCTCACTGCTGTGGCCTCTCCCGTTGCAGAGCACAGGCTCCGGACGCGCAGGCCCAGCGGCCATGGCTCACGGGCCCAGCCGCTCCGCGGCATGTGGGATCCTCCCAGACCGGGGCACGAACCCGCGTCCCCTGCATCGGCAGGCGGACTCTCAACCACTGCGCCACCAGGGAGGCCCCTGAATGGTAATTTTAAACACAGCCTTTCCAGCTCATGCAAAACAGAGAATCCTCTAGAGGTAACCAGGATCCTAGGGAGGGGCCCCGTTTGAATTTTTCTGCTCCATCAGGGTGGAGCAGATTTCCTGGCAGGCTAGAAACCTAGGATATGTTATATATTTTGGGGGTGACTTTTGGGTCATGACAAGCAGTACTGGTTACTATTTAAGGTAACAGTAACCAGTTACCAAACGATCAAGTTTACCTTTTGTGTGCATTGAGAAAATGAGAAAATAAGACATGAGCCACATAAAAATATAAATGGGACGTAAAAGTGGCAGAAATTTTTAAAGTATCCTCTGTGGTAATGACTAAAATTTGGCCAAGAGTGAACTAAAATGTGAAAGAGAAAGAAAGAAGAAGGCAAAAGAGAAAAGAATGTAGGGAGGGAGACTCTCATTTAGGTAGCCCAAGGTTTCCTTCTCGGGGCCCTGCTTTTGACATTGCAATGCCTGCCCCCCAGCTCTAATCTGGAGCTGAGGCCGGAAAGAAACTGAGGATGAGTCTAAGAATTCAGCATTGTCACTTTAAACAATTACCAGATCATATAATTCAATTGCTTTCTCCTTTTAATTAAGAGACAATTCATGCTTTGCAATTTAGTCTCTTTTGACATTTAATTAGGGCTTCTCATCTGTAAAGAGTAAGAGCTATCAATCAAATCAGAACAGCAGCAATGCTCATTCCCACATAAACAGCACAAAGGTGGTTATTGCCATAGCCCGTCCACTTTAACCCTATGATCATTAATCAGTCAGATTTTTTTCCAGCAAATATTTATGAAGTACTTTCTCACCACACACCACATACCTTGGAGTCTAATAGTGTTTTATCTCTTTTAAGGTAAGTAAATGGGAGACTTATAACACAATAAATCCAAACTAGTGTGGTAAGTACTCTGATGTAGGTATACAACATGCCATGAGTTGTGGAGGGGATTGAGGAAGGCTTCCAGAGAGGAGGGGATAGCTCTGTTTAGTCTTGAGGGATGATTTGGTACTAGCTGGAAAGATGAAGTGGGCAAGGAGTTCTGCCCAGTTGGTGTAGCTTGTGTAAATGCTGAGAGACCCAGGAGAACGTGGTGCTAACTGTAAGATGTGAGTCGACCATGGGGCTGAGCACAGGGTTGGAAGAGCAGCAGAAGAGGAGCCTGGACTTGGACCATGAAGGGTCTTCTGTGAAATGCTAAAGAGTTTGGACTTGTGAAAGAAAATGCATCCAACAGTTAAGGAAATGATTTTATTCAGGCAATTTCAATAGAGAGAATATTCATTAATGAAGACGGTCTCAAAGAGGGAGAAAACAAGGTTTTATAAAATAGGCAAGTCCCTGAGGAAAGGTGGAAGTGGGTCTTATCTGGGACCATGCAAGGCCAGGCTAGTCCTTCAGTGAGTCTTTTCTCAGAACACAGAAGGATCACAAGGATAGGAGGGTGGTTTCTCTACCACTGCTGCCTTGGGTAGCATGGAACCCAGACAGAGTTCAGGATTGTCAGATTTGACCCTGGTTGGACCACAGAGGATATTCAAGGTACTCAAGGTTTGTAAGCAGGAGTGAGACCTAATCAGGTGAGTGCTGTAGAGCAACAGTACAAGTAACCCAGCTGCCATTACTTGCCCCCTCAGAAAAACTTGCCTTTGGCCCCTGTTCCTTGCTTTTGAAACCGAGTCCCCCTAAAACTGAGCTCCCCTGCAAAGTTTAAGATTAACCTCTCTATCAAGAGAAGTAATGATTATAGTTCAGCAATAAAACAATCCTAGTTCCTCCTCAAGGAATATACCTAACAATCTGACTCATATGTTTGAATGTTCTGAGAAACTAAGATACTGGTCCAGGTGGAAGATGGTGACTACATGCTGACCCCAGACTGGTTAGAACCAGAAGGTTGATTATTAAGATTCCTGAAACATCACTCTGTTACCTCACCACCAACCGATCAGAAGAAAGCCATGGACCCGGCAGCCCTCACTCCTAAGTTTGCCTTTAAAAATCCTTCCTGGAAAGCCATAGTGGATCTCAGGTCTTTTGAACATAAGCTGCCTGTTCTCCTTGCTTGGTGCCTGCAATAATGCTGTATTTTCCTTCACTACAGCCAGGTGTCAATAAATTGGCTTCACAGCGAGGCAGGAGAGCAGAACCAAGTTCAATTCAGCAACACTTTGGTCTTTGACATCATCTCTGGGTTCTCTGGATCCCACTCCAAGCAACATGTCTTAGTTTGATGACCAGGGGTCTCTAGTTCCTACCTCTTGCCCTGAGACTTGCACACACCTGAAACCTCAATGCCTAACAAAATCACCACCATATTTTGACCTGTTCTCTTGGAGAACATTATCTTTTCACTCCCTTCCATCTCACACCTGGCCATAACTTCTAATCCATTCCAGGAATGTCTTGGATCAACAGCCCTTCCTGGGTAAAGAAAGTTATTGGTAAATTCTGCATTGCTGCAGCAACCCAGCTGCTCTCCCAACAGTTGGGGCACTGTCCCACAGCCTGGGCAAGGGCTGGCTCTTGGGATCTAGACTCCAGCTCCTGTAGGTTGGGGTGTAAGCAGAAGTGGCTTTGGACCCAAGAGGAGCACCGTTTAAGTTGGGGTGCTCAACTCCCAGCCATTCAAGCCCTGAGCCACACAGTAACTGGGGTTTGCAAACCTTGGTTTCTATGAATTGGCTTGAGTAATGAGTCTACTTAATCCATTAGCCCTGAAATGAGAATCAACAGATAAGATTAACATTGTACCATAAAATGGTCTGGGGGGTGGGGAAACCACTACAAGTTACATGGTTATGAAGTTGTGTTATCAGACAAACAAATTCAGCTCAGATGTTCTGCTTCAAAAAAAACCTGAAACTAATAAAATGCAAGTCACTTCTGATGTTGCTGAAGTTTCCCAAGAAGTAATCCAACAAACACAATATGCAGCTCTGACAGACATCCAAAAGATATGTGGAGAAAGAAAGACCTCAAAGTAAATCCAATTACGATCTTGGTGGCTGGGGTATGTTTTCTGGTTCAAATTCATAGAAAACTAAAGATCCTTATGCACAAGCACGTTTTTAGGAGACAGATATCATATAAACAGCAGATCTTAATCTCTGTAACAAATGGTTTTAATGTAGGTGGTTAGGTTTGTACTAATACTTGAATTTAAACAAAATTAAACTGAGCCATGAGACAATACTTTGGATTTATAGACCATTATTCTTAAGATAACTCCCTTTATTCCTGGGTGCTTATAACATCAATTCACTTCTGTCTGATATAATTTTCAAAATAAAGCATAAGATTTACCAATTAAATCCTCTTCCTTTCCCAGTAAGATTTACTAACATTTTCCCTCACAGTAATCTTTTGCAATTACATAGTAATATCTATATAAGGTCCTCCAAGTGTTTTGCAAACATTAATCAAGCTTTGCAGTACCCCAGCAGGGAAGAAGACCAGCATCATACCCAGGAGTCCTCCTCCTGCAGAGAGGGTGGTTGGGTGACATTTGTTCCTGTCAGTCAGAATCAGCACATGGATCTCTAAGCTGTGGGAGGAGAGGATGTGCTGATTCTGCCAGAATTACAAATGACACTATGATGCCTCTGCTGGCTCCAACGGGAAGATGGGGTGACTTTTCCTATTAAATCATTTCACTTTTATAAAGATTTATTTTTATCTAGGATTATAACTGATCTGATTTTTCATTAATGTTTTGAAATCAGCTGAAATTCAATGTTCTACCTATACCGTTCTATTCATAGATATGTTTTCAGTAGCACCACTTTAAATTTTATGCAACCAACTATTTGATAATGAAAAATTACACAGAGCATAGTTAGAGAAGTGTCTGCATCTAGATACACATGGATCTCATCCCACCTTTGAAAGTACATATATAACCTTAGCTTAAGAACAACAGGCACTTAAACAACAAGGATCAACTGTATAGCACAGGGAAGTATACTCAATATTTTGTAATAACTTAAATAGGGAAAGAATCTGAAAAAGACAGATTCTATACTTCAATTAAAAAATAAATATAAAAAAGAATAAGCAAAGCAAAGCAACAAACAAACAAACAAAAAAACACCAAAAAAAAAAAACAGGCACATGGAGAAACAAAGAAAAGAAGGTACTAACTGGATAAATCGATGATCCTTCTCTAGCCATGAGATGTGAACTGAAGAGATCAAGATGCTTAAACAACTAGATCCTTAACTTGTTTAGCTAAGTTAAAATTTACATGGGAATTCTTTTTTAGCTTTCTTTCCAATGTTGTTTTACCAATTATTACAGTGGCCACCCCTGGCCCAGGAATCTAGGCTGCCTGTTTCTCAGTAGACAGACAACACAGCTGGCCTAATCAAGCTACCAGCATGGTCTTGGCATCTAACCCTGGAGGAGCCTGCTTCACCTTCCCATCCCCAATCCAGGCTGGGGTCCTTGACTGCTGTTAAAGCCCCAGCAGTGGACACAGTCTGTTAAGTATGATGACTTCTTGGCTGTCAACCTTGACTGTACCTCATAATCTCTTGGGGAGCTCTTTGAAAATACTTCTGTAGCTACTCCCCACCAATTAAAACAGTCTCTAAGAATGAGGCTGGCTGTGGGCATTTTAAATGCCCCCAGGTGATTGATAACTGCAGCCCTGGTTAATGCCACTTGGGGAGCAACTGTGGAGCTTCCCAGGAATCAGGTGAAGCTGCTAAGCTTCTCCTGCAGGATATGACTATGTGACCAATTCTCAGAAATGTCTGCTGTTAAAACCTTTTAAAGTCTTTGTGCTTGTCATGTTGCCTTTTATGATTTCCATCTTTCTCATGTTGCAAGTACTTGTTTGTTGGCTTGAAACATTGGCCAGTGGTAGGGAAGGACTGCCTGGGCTGAATCTGTTCTCACCTTTGAGGCCAATGTGTGTTCTTGCTGATGTGTAATACTTGGGGCATTTCCTAGTGCCCATCTCAGGCTTTGCTGGCCACCCCCATGATGATATTCCAGGCTTGGGTGCCTAGAGCCCTTGTTGAGCCAAAGGAGTATTGCAGAGGGGAATGAACTTAGCTTTGAAGAGCAGAAGGCAGATGCTGTGGTAATATATATAGGTCAATGGGTCAAGGGATACACACTATAAATACAGTTTGCAGAAATATTGCAAAACAGGTCAGTTGGGATGATCCCAAAGATGTTACCTAGATTAGCTTTTAGTGAAGTAAGACATTTTTTACTCCTATCCCCTACATAAATCTTTTGATAAGTCAGATTTTCTACATGAATTTTAATGGAGGAAGATGTACAATATTAGTTGCAAAAAAGAGGGGACATTTTGCTTCACAGCTGTTTGATACTCCTTTTGGTTTTAGGTGGTGTCACTGAAATGGCATTATGTATATGTTGAATTACCATAATTTTTCTATTCTTTTTCAGTTTTCTTAATATTCAAAATTCTTTTAATTCTACCTTCTGATTTCCCAAGGTGGAAGACTCAGTTTGGTGTTACTAAGTCTGTAACATCTTTCTGGTACTGATAATATCTGTTTCTAACAAAAAATTTAGGAAGCAATGGTAACCAGCTGGAATTTAAGAACAGTTTTTATTTGTATTTATCTTTTCCTCATGACAAGCAATAACGTTATCCAGTTTACAGTAGTGATTTAGAGCTTCATAAATTACATTTAAGCAAATGTGAGTTGATTTAAAGAGATAATAATAGAGTTAGCACACATACATAGCAAAAATTGTGTAGGGGATATATAATTTTAGCTGAAAAGTATCTCATCACCACATTTTTTTTTTTAGAGAGGATCATGTTTTTAAAACAAATATCATTGCCAGCTTGATCCTAGGACAAATGTAAAAAGCATCAGGCCTAACTTTTAAAAAGCAATTAATACTTTAAATTTAAATGCACCTTAGATGTATCATGCACACCTATCCCTAACTTTGTTTTCAAGTAGAAGCCCTTAATAGAAGACCATGCAAAAATCCAACAAATATTGGCAAACTGAATTCAACAACAGATTAAAAGGATAATATACCATGATCAAGTGGGATTCCAAAGTTGCAAGGGTGATTCAACATCCACCAATCAATAAATGTGATATATCATGTTAATACTGTACAATGAAGGATAGAAGTAACATGATCCTCTCAATAGAGGCAGAAAAAGCATTTGGCAAAATTCAACATCCACTGATGATAAAAACTCTCAGCAAACTTGGTATTGAGGAAACTTACCACAACATAGTAAAGGCCATATATGATAAGCCCACGGCTAACATCATACTCAATGCTAAAGTGCTGAAAGTTTTTCCTCTAAGATAAGGAACAAAATCAGGGTAACCACTCTCACAGCTTTTATTCGACACACTACTGGCAGTCCTAGCCAGAGCAGTTAGGCAAGAAAAGAAAGTAAAAGGCATTCAAATGGCAAAGGAAAAAGTAAAATGTCTCTATCTGTAGATTACGTGACATTTAATATAGAAAGTTCAAAAGACAATACCCCCCCAAAAAACTGTCAGAACTAATAAATGAATTTAGTAAAGCTGCAGGCTACCAAATCAATATAACATTATTCACATTTCTATATACCACCACCAAACTAACAGAAAGAGAAGCAAATAATTCCATTTACAATACCATCAAAAGCAATACCTACAAATAAATTTAAGCAAGGAGGTAAAATATCTGTGTTCTTAAAACTATAAAACATTCATGAAAGAAATTGAATAAGACACAAATAAATGGCAAGATATTTCTGTGCTGATGGATTGGAATAATTAATACTGCAAAAATGTCCATACTACTCAAAACCATCTACAGATTCAATGAAATCCCTATCAAAATTTCAGTAGTGGGCCTCCCTGGTGGCGCAGTGGTTGAGAGTCCGCCTGCCGATGCAGGGGATATGGGTTCGTGCCCCGGTCTGGGAGGATCCCATATGCCGCGGAGCGGCTGGGCCCGTGAGCCATGGCCTCTGGGCCTGCGCGTCCGGAGCCTGTGCTCCGCAACGGGAGAGGCCACAACAGTGAGAGGCCCGCATACCACAAAAAAAAGAAAAAAAAAAAAAAAAAAAAAAAAAAATTTCAGTAGTATTTTTCACAGAAATAGACAAAACAATCCTAAAATTTGTATGGAACCACAAAAGAACCTGAATTGCTTAAGGGATCATGAGAATGAGGAACTAAAGCTGGAGGTATCACACAGAGAGATAAGAAAACAGAGTAAGCTCCTTGACATCAGCCTTGGCAATGATTTTTTGGATTTGACACCAAAAGCAAAGGCAATAGAAGCAAAATAACCAAGTAGGACTCTATCAGACTTAAAAGCTTCTGCCCAGCAAAGGAAACAATCAACAAAATTAAAAGGCAACCAACAAATGGAAGAAAATATTTCCAAACCACATCTGATAAGCAGTTAACATCCACAATATACAAGGAATACAACTCAATAGCAAAAAAAGATCAAATAAATCAATTTAAAAATGGACAAAGGATCTGACTAGACATTTTTCTAGAGAAAACATACAAATAGTCAATAGGTACATGGAAAGGTGCTTGACATCACTAATCATCAGGGAAATGCAGAATAAAACCACAATGAGCTATCACCTTATACCTGTTAGGATGTCTATTATTTAAAAAAAGATAATAAGGCAAGGATATGGAGAAAGGGGAACACTTGTACGCTGTTGGTGGGAATGTAAACTGGTACACTATGGAAAAGAGTATGGAGTTTCCTGAAGAAATTTTATCTAGAAGTACCATATGATCCAACAATTCCACTTCTGGGTATATATCCCAAAGAAATGAAATCATCTAAGAAAACTATCTGCACCTTCATATTCATAGCAGCATTATTCACAATAGGCAAGGTATGAAAACAACCTAAGTGTCTGGCAACAAATGAATGGATAAAGAAAATATGATATATGAAAAAAAATGTGGTCAAACTCATGGAAATGGTAGAAAAGTGGTTGCCAGGGGCTGGTGGATGGGAGAAATAGGGAGATGTTTGTGAAAAGGTACAAATTTTCAGTTATACAGTTATAAAACAAATAAGGTCTGAGGATCTAATATATCACACGGTGACTATAGTTGATAACACTATATTATATAATTGAACATTTCTAAACAAGTAGAACTTAAATATTCTCACCAGAGAAAAAGTAAACATGTGGAAATTGGTTCAAGATGGCTGAGTAGAAGGACATGCACTCACTCCCTCTTGCGAGAGCACTGGAATCACAATTAACTGCTGAACAATCATCGACAGGAAGACACTGGAACTCACCAAAAAAGATACCCCACATCCAAAGACAAAGGAGAAGCCACAATGAGGTGGTAGGAGGGGCGAAATTACATTAAAATCAAATCCCATTACTGTTGGGTGGGTGAGTCACCAACTGGAGAACAATTATACCACAGAAGTCCACCCACTGGAGTGAAGGTTCTGAGCACCATGTCAGGCTTCCCAACCTGGGGGTCAGCCAATGGGAGGAGGAACTGCCAGAGAATCAGACTTTGAAGGCTAGCAGGATTTGACTGCAGGACTTCTAGAGCACTGAGGGAAAAAGAGACTCCACTCTTGGAGGGCACACACAAAGTAGTGTGCACATGAGGACCCAGGGGGAAGGAGCAGTGATCCCACAGCAGACTGAACCAGACCTACCTGCTAGTGTTGGAGGGTCTACTGCAGAGGCAGGGCGTGGCTGTGGCTTACCATGGGGATAAGGACACTGGCAACAGAAGTTCTGGGAAGGACTACTTGGCTGAGCCCTCCCAGAGTCTGCCATTAGCCCCACCAAAGAGCCTCTAGGCTCCAGTGCTGAGTCTCCTCAGGACAAACAACCAACAGGGAGGGAACACAGCCCCACCCATCAGCAGAGAAGTGGATTAAAGTTTTATTGAGCTCTACCCACCAAAGCAACACCCAGCTCTACCCACCACCAGTCCCTCCCATCAGGAAGCTTGCACAAGCCTCTTAGATAGCCTCATCCACCAGAGGGCAGAGACCAGAAGCAAGAAGAACTACAATCCTGCAGCCTGTGGAACAAAAACCACATTCACAGAAAGACAGACAAAATGAAAATGCAGAGGGCTATGTACCAGATGAAGGAACAAGATAAAACCCCAGAAAAACAATTAAATGAAGTGGAGATAGGCAACCTTCCAGAAAAAGAATTCAGAATAATGATAGTGAAGATGATCCAGGACCTCGGAAAAAGTATAGAGGCAAAGATCGAGAAGATGCAAGAAATGTTTAACAAAGACATAAAAGAATTAAAGATCAAACACGTAGAAGAATTAAAGAACAAACAAACACAGATGAACAATACAATAACTGAAATGTAAAATACATGAGAAGGAACCAATAGGAGAATAACTGAGACAGAAGAATGGGTAAGTGACCTGGAAGACAGAATGGTGGAATTCACTGCTGTGAAACAGAATAAAGAAAAAAGAATGAAAAGAAATGAAGACAGCCTAAGAGACCTCTGGGACATTAAATGCAACAGTATTTGCATTACAGGGGTCCCAGTGGGAGAAGAGAAAGAGAAAGGACCCGAGAAAATATTTGAAGAGATTATAGTCTAAAACTTCCCTAATGTGGGAAAGGAAATAGCCACCCAAGTCTAGGAAGCACAGAGAGTGTCAGACAGGATAAACCCAAGGAGAAACATGCTGAGACACATAGTAATCAAGTTGACAAAAATTAAAGACAAAAACAATTATTAAAAGCAACGAGGGAAAAATGACAAATAACATACAAGGGAACACCCATATGGTTAACAGCTGATTTCTCAGCAGAAACTCTACAGGCCAGAAGGGAGTGGGATGATATATTTAAAGTCATGAAAGGGAAGAATCTACAACCAAAATTATTCTACTTGGCAAGGATCTCATTCAGATTTGATGGAGAAATCAAAAGCTTTACAAACAAGCAAAAGCTAAGAGAATTCAGCACCACCAAATGAGCTCTATAACAAATGCTAAAGGAACTTCTTTAAGTGGGAAACACAAGAGAAGTAGAGGACTTACAAAAGCAAACTGAAAACAATAAAGAAAATGGTAATAGGAATGTACATATCGCTAATTACCTTAAAAGTGAATGGATTAAATGCTCCAACCAAAAGACATAGGCTTGCTGAATGGATACAGAAACAAGACTCATCTATATGCTGTCTACAAGAAACCCCCTTCAGACCTAGGGTCACATAGAGACTGAAAGTGAGGGTATGGAAAAAGATATTCCATGCAAATGGAAATTAAAAGAAAGCTGAAGTAGCATTACTCATATCAGATAAAAGAGGCTTTAAATAAAGAATGTTACAAAAGACAAGGAAGGAAACTACATAATGATCTAGGGAATCAATCCAAGAAGAAGATATAACAATTATAAATATATAAGCATCCAACATAGGAGCACCTCAATGTATTAGGCAACTGCTAACAGCTATAAAAGAGGAAATTGACAGGAACACAATAATAGTGGGGGACTTTAACAGCTCACTTACACCAATGGACAGATCAGCCAGACAGGAAATTAATAAGGAAACACAAGCTTTCAGTGATACAATAGACCAGGTGGATTTAATTGATATTTATAGGACATTCCATCCAAAAATAGCAGATTACACTTTCTTTTCAAGTGCACATGGAACATTCTCCAGGATAGATCACATCTTGGGTCACAAATCAAGCCTCAGTAAATTTAAGAAAAGTGAAATCATATCAAGCATCTTTTCTGACCACAATGCTATGAGATTAGAAAGCAGTTACAGGAGAAAAAAAAACATAAAAAATACAAACACATGGAGGTTAAACAATATGTTACTAAATAACCAAGAGTTCACTGAAAAAATCAAAGAGGAAATCAGAAAATACCTAGAGACAAATGACAACAAAAACACAACGATCCAAAACCTATGGGATGCAACAAAAGCAGTTCTAAGAGAGAAGTTTATAGCTATACAAGCCTACCTCAAGAAACAAGAAAAATCTCAAATAAACAATGTAACCTTACACCTAAAGGAACTAGAGAAAGAAGAACAAAAAAAACCCCCCAAATTTAGTAGAAGGAAAGAAATCATAGAGATCAGAGCAGAAATAAATGAAACAGAAACAAAGAAAACAGCTGCAAACATCAATAAAACCAAAACCTGGTTCTTTGAGAAGATAAACTAAATTGATAAGCCACTAGTCAGACTCATCAAGAAAAAGAGGGAGAGGACTCAAAACAATAAAATTAGAAATGAAAAAGAAGTCACAACAGGCACTGCAGAAATACAAAGCATCCTAAGAGACTACTACAAGCAACTCTGTGCCAATAAAATGGACAACCTGGAAGAAATGGACAAATTCTTAGAAAGGCATAACCTTCCAAGAGTGAACCAGGGAGAAACAGAAAATATGAACAGGCCAATCAGAAGTAATGAAATTGAAACTGAGATTAAAAATCTTCCAACAAACAAAATTCCAGCACCAGATGGCTTCACAGGTGAATTCTAACAAACATTTAGAGAAGAGCTAACATCCACCCTTATCAAACTATTCCAAAAAAATTGCAGAGGAAGGAACACTCCCAAACTCATTCTATGAGGCCACCATCACCCTGATACCAAAACCAGACAAAGATACTACAAAAAAAGAAAACTACAGACCAATATCACTGATGAATATAGATGCAAAGATCCTCAACAAAATACTAGCAAACAAAGGATCATACACCATGATCAAGTGGGATTTATCCCAGGGATGCAAGGATTCTTCAATATATGCCAATCAATCAGTGTGATACACCATATTAACAAATTGAAGAATAAAAACCACATGATCATCACAAAAGATGCAGAGAAAGCTTTTGACAAAATTCAACACCCATGTATGATAAAAAATTCTCCAGAAAGTGGGCATAGAGAGAACCTACCTCAACATAATAAAGGCCATATGTGACAAACCCACAGCAAACATCATTCTCAATGGTGAAAAACTGAAAGCATTTCCTCTAAGATCAGGAACAAGACAAGGATGTCCACGCTCACCACTATTATTCAACATAGTTTTGAAAGTCCTATTCACAACAATCAGAGAAGAAAAAGAAATAAAAGGATTACAAATTGGAAAAGAAGTAAAACTGTCACTGCAGGTGCCATGATACTATACATAAAGAATGCTAAAAATGACAGCAGAAAACTACTAGACCTAATCAATGCATTTGGTAAAGTTGCAGGTTACAAAATTAAGGCACAGAAATCTCTTGCATTCCTATACACTAATGATGAAAAATCTGAAAGAGCAATTAAGGAAACACTCTCATTTACCACTGCAACAAAAAGAATACCTAGGAATAAACCTACCTAGGGAGACAGAAGACACGTAATGCAGAAAACTATAAGACACTGATGAAAGAAATTAAAGATGATACCAACAGATGGAGAGATATACCATGTTCTTGGATTGGAATAATCAATACTGTGAAAATGACTATACTACCCAAAGCAATCTACAGATTCAATGCAATCCCTATCAAATTACCAATGGCTTTTTTTTTTTTTTCAGAACTGGAACAAATAATCTTAAAATCTGTATGGTGACAAAAAAGACCACGAATAGCCAAAGCAGTCTTGAGGGGAAAACACGGAGTTGGAGGAATCAGACTCCCTGATTTCAGACTATAAAGCTACAGTAATCAAGACAGTATGGTACTGGCACAAAAACAGAAATATAGATCAATGGAACAGGATAGAAAGCCCAGAGATAATCCCATGCACCTATGGTCAACTAATCTATGACAAAGGAGGCAAGGATATACAATGGAGAAAAGACAGTCTCTTCAGTAAGTGGTGCTGGGAAAACTGGACAGCGACATGTAAAAGAATGAAATTAGAGCACTTCCTAACACCATACACAAAAATAAACTCAAAATGGATCAAACACCTATATTTAAGGCCAGACACTATAAAAGTCTTAGGGGAAAACATAGGAAGAACACTCTATGACATAAATCATAGCAACACCTTTTTGACCCACCTCCTAGAGTAATGGAAATAAAAACAAAAATAAACAAATGGGACCTAATGAAACTTCAAATCTTTTGCACAGCAAAGGAAACCATAAACAAGACAAAAAGAAAACCCGCACAATGGGAGAAAATATTTGCAAACAAATCAGTAGACAAAAGATTAATCTCCAAAATATATAAACAGCTCATGCAGCTCAATATTAAAAAAAACAAACCACCCAATCAAAAAATTGGCAGACGACCTAAATAGACATTTCTCCAAAGTAGACATACAGATGGCCAAGAGGCACATGAAAATGTGCTCAACATCTCTAATTATTAGGAAAATGCAAATCAAAACTACAATGAGGTATCACCTCACACCAGTTAGAATGGGCATCATCAGAAAATCTACGAACAACAAATGTTGGAGACGGTGTGGAGAAAAGGGAACCCTCTTGCAGTGTTGGTGGGAATGTAAATTGATACAGCCACTGTGGAGAACAGTATGGAGGTTCCTTAGAAAACTAAAAATAGAATTACCTTATGACCCAGCAATCCCACTACTGGGCGTATACCCTGAGAAAACCATAATTCAAAAAGACACATGCACCCCAATATTCACTGCAGCACTATTTACAATAGCCAGGTCATGGAAGCAATCTAAATGCCCATCGACAGACAAATGGATAAAGGAGATGTGGTACATATATACAATGGAATATTACTCAGCCATAAAAAGGAACAAAACTGGGTCATTTGTAGAGATGTGGCTGGACCTAGAGAGTGTCATACAGAGTGAAGTAAGTCAGAGAAAAACAAATATCGTATAGTGATGCCTATATGTGGAATCTAGGAAAATGGTACTGATGAACCTGTTTGCAAGGCAGAAATAGAGACACAGACATAGAGAACAAGTGTATGGACACCAAGGCGGGAAAGCAAGGGTGGGGGTGGGGGTAGGATGAATTGGGAGATTGAGATTGACATATATACACTAATATGTATAAAATAGATAAGTAATAAGAACATGCTGTATAAAGAAAAAATAAAACTCAAAAAATCAAAACAAACAAAAAGTGAATATGTGACTTGATGGATGTATTAATTAACTTGACAGGGGAATTCTTTCACAATGTATATACATTTATCAAATATATCAAATCATCACATTGTATACTTTAAAAACCCTACTATTTTATTTGTGAAATATACCTCAGTAAACCTGGAGAAAAACTTCTGTGTAAAAACAAACTAAGTAATCATATCTTTTTTCAGAAAATGAAGTTTTTTTTAAGTTTTGCATTTTTCTGATATTAGACATTGAATTGAATCAAAGAGTATACTTCACAGCAAGAGCACTCTTGGAATTTATCCCAGAATAATGAAAATTTATGTCCTGCAAAAGCCTGTACATCAGTGTTCACAACAGCATTATTTTTAATAGCCCCAAACTGGAAACAACTCAGATGACCTTCAACAGATAAAGTCAAACAAGATTTATATCCATACAATGGAATACTACTCAGTAATAAAAAGGAATGAGCTACTGCAAAAACCTGGCTGGACCTCAAGGTCATTATGCTGAGTGAAAAAAACCCAATCTTAATAGGTTTACTCAGTGTGATTCCATTTATGTAACAGTCTTGAAATAACAAAACCATAGATATGGAGAACAGATTAATGCTTGTCAGGGGATGGGGAGAGGGATTGGGTGAAAATATACAGCAATAGCAAGAGGGAGTTCTTCCGTGGTGATGAAAATTTCTCTACCTTAATGCTGGTAATGATTACACAAACCTATACATGGGATTAAACTGCATAGACCTACATGCACACGCACACACACGCATGATTTCAAGTTAAAAGAAAGTGAGGGAAAACTCTCTCCTTTCCTCTCCTCTCAACAACACTTCTGACACCCAGTGCTTGGGGGTTTTCCCTACCCTAACCAATTCTCCAACTGTCTGGGTACCAACTAGGTGCCCTACAATTCAATTATGCACAGGGAATTACACAGACCCCACAGGTTAAGGGTTCAGTCTCCTAAAACGTCTCCCTCCTTCAGATGCCAATGCCAAGTACTCAGTTCCCAGGTTGCCTACAAATTGGTGTTTCCCACGACCCCCTCCTCAGGTTCAATAATTTGCTATAATGATTCACAGAACTCAAAGGAAACACTGACTTACAATTACTGGCTTATTATAAAGGATATGATAAAGGATACAGATGAACGGCCAGATACACAGGTACAGAGGGTGACATTTTGTGTCCCTGCTCCGTTTGTCTGCAGGATACTCCTGCATTTTGCCCTGACCGGTGTGCAACAATGTTGGGATAAGAGTGACACATTTCCCCTTTCTCCCTTGAGAAACTGATTACAAACACAAAATAAATAGGCGTCAACCACAGTGAGACTCTGATCCTCCCTCCCGATGGATTTTCTTGTTTTCAGGCCCTTGTTTTCTTGTAATCAGGCCCTCAGCGTGTGGTCACTCAGTGAGATTGGAAACAGGCGTTTTCATGTAGTGACTCTCCCCCCACCCCTTAACTAATTCAAGAATTCTTTTCATCTAAAATCCTGGGACTTCAAACTCAGAAATTGTGTCTGAAGCAAAAATAACAAAGGGAGCTTAATATCAAGACAGATTCTCATCATTTCAGGTGGTTCCACTTGCAAAACAGAGGGAAGAATCTGGAAATGAGCTTGGTTTTGTGGAGTGAATCGTGCTTTGAGTGTTCTGCAGTTGCTAAAACACCAGAATGTGCTTCTTGTGGCAGTTACCTCTCAGTATACTGGAAGGTCTGAGGGCTACATTCACATATACACCAAGAGGAGAAGAATTAAGGTTTCATACCTGGATAACTCAGGTCTTCGCAAACCCTTCTTACTCTTATTACCCCTCAGACACAGGTGGCTTGGGCTTAACTCAGTTTACACTTCCTATGTGGCTCCATAAAACCATTAGAGTCCCTGGTACCTGAGGAGCATTGGCATTGCATTTCCTCCGTGGTGAACACAGATTGATCAGGAACCCCACAGGCATGAGTGTATGCAAACCGCAATGACTTTGGTGCAGAAACCGTGTGCTGTATACTGACGGCCTTGTGATGCACTTGGTGGTTTTTTTTAGAGTTTTGGTTCTTCTATTTACACATGGCCAGGAGTTAGGCTACTAGTTCTGGGACTATTTTTCAAAGGCTACTCTCCCCTGATTGTTTTACTGACACCCAAAACAAAACTTTTTCTAATGATGAGGTAGATATTTAAAAAAACAACAGGGTGAAGCATCAGCCTACTCTCAAGGGACCCTGGTATGCAATTGAAAACAGCTTCTACCCTAGAGTCTGCATAGATCCGATGCTTAAAGATTGATGCTTGGGGCTTATTGAACACCTTGATGTCAGTCATCACACATCCAGAAATGTATATACCGAGAGGCTTGCTTTCTAACCCAAAACAAAAAGATAAAGGGCCTTGTATTACTTTTCTATTTCTGCCCTAACAAACAACTGCAGCAGCGTAAAACAACACAAACTTATTATCTTATAGTTCTGTAGGTTAGAAATCCGATATAATTGTCACTGGGCTAAAATCAAGGTGTTGGGAGGACTGCATTCCTTTCTGGAAGCTCCCGAATAGAATTTGTTACCTTACTTTTCCAGCTTCCAGAGACTTTCCACGTTCCTCAGCTCATGGCCTCCTTCCTCCATTTTCAAAACCAGCAAGAGAGCTTCAACTCATGCGCCCCGCTTTTCAGCACTGAGAGTGGTTCTCTGCTTTTAAAGGCTCATGCGAGTAGATTGCTTCCACCTGTATAATCCAGACTCCTCCCACCTTCTCCAGGTCCTTCACATTAACAATTCCTGCAAAGTCACTGTTTCCATGTAAGAAAAATTCAGAGGTTCCAGGGAGTCAGATGTGGGCATCTTTAGGGGGCATTTATGCTGCCTACCACAGGCCTTTATACAGAAGCATGCCGGGCTCATTGCATACGCCATGTGTCTTCGTTTGCCCGGAATGCTATAACAAAGTGTCATAGACTGAGTAGCTTGTAAACAGCAGAAATCTATTTCTCGCTGTTCTGGAGGCTGGAAGTCTGAGATAGCAGTGCCAGCCTGGTGAGAGTCTAGTGAGAGCCCTCTCCTGGGTTGCAGACTGCCAATTTCTTATATCCTTACATGGTGAAGAGCAGAGAGAGAGAGGAAGCAAGCTCTCTCCTGTCTTTTCATAAGCATACTAATCCCATTCATGAGGACTTCACCCTCATGAACTAATTACCTCCCAAAGGCTCCCCTCTTAATATCATCACACGGGGGGTTAGGATCTCAAAGCATAAATCTGTGGGAACACAAACATTCAGTTTATAGCACCATAACAACCTCCTAGTGTTCCTGTTTTACCAAAACACAGGTAATTGAGAGCTTACAGGATGACTGCAGTCTACTCTCAGCAGCTGTTACTGTTAGAGATTTACATCCCAAATCATGCACAGCCTGATGAAATCCCTGTTGCCTTGGTTACAAAGCTGCGGCCCTTCTCTCAACAGTAAAATTTGGGGATTTTTAGATCATGTGTCGGGAAACACACGATGCACAATCCAAGAGGAAGAGGAGTTTACATTCATTAAGTTTCTACTCTTAAAAAAGTCTCACCTTTATGGACTGTATCTCACAGGTGCCTCTGTCCTCTGCCTTAGGGTTGAGTTTGGACAATGGGATGCACTAGCGGATCAGAGTGTTTGATGAGAGCTCGAGCAATATATTCTGTCAGTCTCCATCCCTTTGGGGCTCAGTTGGGCGGTGTCTGCTTTCCTCTCCCTAAGATGGCAGAGTCTATTGGGAATCCCCTCTCCTGCAGCTGCAGGATCTTTCCAGGTTCCAGTGAGTGCTCCCTGCCCTTGGCCTTGGAGGCCGAGGAGTTGTCATGGCTCCCATTGCTGATCCTGCCTGTCCCTGCCCACATCTACGACAAGCACCTCCTCCATTAAACTCTCCTCCATTATCTTGTTTAGGTGTGCCAACCTTGTCTGGCCAGAGCCCTGTCTGATACACCTGGGGTGCCAGCATCTCATGATCTTGGACAAGTTACTTAACCTTCTCAAACCTCAGTATTTTCATATCTGAAATGGAGATAAAAATAGCTACCTCATGGGGCAGTGATGACGATGGAATTATTTAATTCATATACCTCTTAACACAGTCTTTGGCACATAGTAAACACGTAAATGTATTTTTTTTGCCAAAACAAAGGAAATGGATCCTCTGAGGAACTGCAAGTTCCATTTGGATCCAAATATTCCAAGTTATTTCCTAAAATGCACTTTTTGCTCCAATGAAAAAGTTATTTTGAGCAACTATTAAACTAAGGTCTTTGGATTTACCAATAAACAGTTGCTAGTGATGCTGCTGGAGGTACCCAAACAATCCCCACTTACTAACTGAGGGACGTTCAAATTCAAGCATCTTTACGTTATAACTTGATGCTTCTGAAATTTTCTAGTATGACACTGAGACTCTGCTTTCTAGTTTTCTGGATATAGAATGATTTAAATAATGTAAGCAGAGAACTGTGACGGTAGAATAGGTAATATTTCTAATAAAAGTCAATCTATAAATCAGTTCAGATGCATTAGCTGCTTCTCAGCTTACAAAGAGTTTACATCATGATCTGCTTATAAGTATAGGAGTATAAATGTAGAATTTTTAAAAGCACATTCAATATTTACAAGGTGATGCTTATCATGGAATCAGGAGAAGGATGAAATTGCAAAAAACTACAGGAAGTCTTTAGTATTTTGGTGCATGAAGAAACAAGTTCAGGGCTTCCCTGGTGGCATAGTGGTTAAGAATCTGCCTGCTAATGCAAGGGACAGGGGTTTGAGCCCTGGTTCGGGAAGATCCCACATGCCGTGGAGCAACTAAGCCCGTGTGCCACAACTACTGAGCCTGTGCTCTAGAGCCCGTGAGCCACAACTACTGAGCCCACATGTCACATCTATCAAAGCCTGTGCGCCTAGAGTCTGTGCTCCGCAACAAGAGAAGCCATCGCAATGAGAAGCCCGCGCACCACAACGAAGAGTAGCCCCTGCTCCCTTCAACTAGAGAAAGCCTGTGTGCAGCAACGAAGACCTGACACAGCCAAAAGTAAAAATAAATTAAAAAAAAAAAAAGAAACAAGTTCAGAGACAGAGGTAGATTTGGAATTGGAACTTCTCATGTCACCTTTTCAGATATAGATGGAAAAATTGATTTAACAGCTGGCACAAGACCATTTAGGCAGTGTTGCTATTGTTGGTTTAAGACTACACACTGAAAGATCACCCTCAGAGGGAAGATAAGGCCCTGATGGTGTGATCTATAAGAAGGCTGAACTGCTCTGAATAAGAAATAACAGAAATTTGGTGGTGAGGGAAAGCAGAGAAGGGAAGGAAGCAAAGGTGGGGTTAGGGGATACAAGAGGAAAAAACCATGTTAGATGGCTAGAGCTGGAGAAAGGTAAAGTTGCATGCCTTGCTGCTGTGGTTTAACCACCAATTCTCCAAATCATCGATAAAGACTGCTACACACCCAAATTCCCCACCTGTGAGATTTTCTCAAGAAGGAAATGGGGCAATGGTCCACATCTGGGTCAGCACTCAGCAGAAAAAAGTGGAGTAGGAGTGAGGGTGGGGACCAGACAAAAGTGACACTAAGAAGTCAGCAGAAGTGGGAACTCAGAGCAGATACGTCCATAGAAATGTGAGTTCTAAGATCTTTGTGAAAATATCAGGGAAAGCATTAGACTTCCCACAGGGCAGAACAAAAAGACTTAGACCAATTTTATTTAAATCTGAAAGGGCCGGATGACCTCAGCTGATATCTGAATTACAATTTATCAGGGATCCAAGTGAAAAAAATAGAAATATGAAATTAGAGCTACTGGTGTCTCTGTTGAGAGAGCTGTATTCTTATTGTTAGTATTTTCTGGAACCCATATTTTGGTAGTTCTTGCTGAATCCATACTAAACAGAGAGTAAGAGTTTCAAGTCTGTTAAAAGATCCCTCAAATTTTTTCTTTGATAAGAGACAGCCATTGCTGAAACACTGTACCAACAGTCGGGAAAATGCAGTTCATGGCATTAGATTTACAAACATGAAGGCTTTAAAATGGTTTATTTAATTAGTTGTTTACTGTCAAGCATCTGTTGACTTCCAAATCTATGCTGGCACATTGAATGACTACAAACCATTGCCTTATCCTGTGACAGGTCACCTTTTAGGGGTTAACTACAAAATACCACATGGCATCAGTGTTCACTCTTCAAGAACATTCTTTTCAATAAAATAAAAAGACACATGCCCACCATACACGCAAACATACACACACCCACACACACATCCTCTTATTTTCTGAATCAACATGTTTTACAATGATCTCCAAAGCCATGTAGTTTGCATTGATCATAACGGTTGCTAAGCTTTTGCAGTTTGCAATGATCATAGCCTCTTTGTGGACATTTTGTGTGGCTTTTGACCTGGGCTTATGGCTTCACATTTTCATCCAAGCGAAGAAAAGCTGTATGTAACATTGATGTTCTAGGCCATTGTCAAGAACCTAGACTCTGTTGGGCCACCTGCAGTGGAAGTGTTGATGTTGGAAGACTTTCCATACTCACCTCTTAGCTTGTGAAAGGATATAAATGATCAAATATGACCTTGTTTGGAAAAACAACTGACTGAGCAATTTAGCAAGACTTTCCCCAACATGATGGAGACCCCTCATGGTGAAAGTAAATTTTCGATTGTCATTCACCATGTTTCCTTGACCTCATTATATGAAAGTCACCTCACATCTATCAATCACCTGTTCTCCTGAAAACCAATGTGCCCAGGGAGCTTATAAATAAGTGAAGAGACAAAGCAGGCAAAGCCAATACATATATATATATATATATATATATATATATATATATATATATATATATATATATATATATATATTCAGAATAACCTATCTGTGATGTCTAATTTTATGCGTCAACTTTGCTGGGTCACAGTGACTAGATTTTGGTCAAATGTTATTCCAAACGTTTCTGTGAAGGTGTTTTTTTTGGGGGGTGAGATTAACGTCTAAACCGGTAGACTTCAGGTAAAGAACATTACCCTCCCTAGTGTGGGAGGGCCTCATCCAAAAAGTTGAGTCTTAATAGAACAACAACTGACCTCTCCTGAGCAAGAAGGAATTCTGCCAGCAGACTGCCTTGGGACTCAATCTACACTCTTCCCTGAGTCTCCAGCCTACTGGCCTCCCCCATCAGACGTGCCAAACCTCCACAATCACATCAGCCAATTCCTTGAAATCAATCTCTCTCTCTCTCTCTCTCTCTCTCCCTCTCTCCATACACACACACACACCGCTGGTTCTGTTTCTTTGGATAACCCTAATGAATATACTACCAAAGCCATTTTTATATTTTAGTAGAAGTAACACCCACAACAAAAGTCTTGGCCAAGAATTCACACTTATTTTGAAGAATTATTCTAGAGAAAATTTTGGGTGTTATATATTGGTTTTTAAAGTATTCTAACTAATTCTAGCTTCAGCTCAATCTCCTGAAGCAAAGGTTGCAGCTATGAGCCATTGCACTAGGCAGTACTTATGTGACAAATATTTTTGGAATACCTATTTCATGCAAAGCACTGTTCTAAATGTTGAGGATAAAACAGAGGATAAAGAGATCAAAATCCCTGCTTTCATGGAGTTCATATCCTAATGGAAGGAGATAGAAAGGAAACAAATTTATATTAGTCAGGTGGTGATAAGTACAGAGAATTGAACTAAAATAGTTACCCTGCTTTAGGCTGGAGAGTGATGAGATAAGGTGTGTGTGTAGGATTTTATATGGAGTGTTTGGAGTAAGTGACCTTTTTTTTTTTTTTTTTTTTTGCGGTATGCGGGCCTCTCACTGCTGTGGCCTCTCCTGTTGCGCAGCACAGGCTCTGGACGCGCAGGCTCAGCGGCCATGGCTCACGGGCCCAGCCGCTCTACGGCATGTGGCATCTTCCCGGACCAGTGCACGAACCCGTGTCCCCTGCATTGGCAGGCGGACTCTCAACCA
The DNA here is from genome assembly GCF_964165515.1 of Mesoplodon bidens. NCBI lineage: Eukaryota > Metazoa > Chordata > Mammalia > Artiodactyla > Ziphiidae > Mesoplodon > Mesoplodon bidens. Next base: position 69,154,485 of record NC_138166.1, on the reverse strand, counting down.
CTGCGCCACCAGGGAAGCCCAGTAAGTGACACTTTGGCAGAGATCTAAATGAAGTGAAAGAGAGTCGAGCAGATTGATGAGTGGGAAGAGATCCCAGCACAGAGCACATCAAGGGCAAGCGCTGTGGGCAGAAATGTGTCCAGGGTATTAGAGAAACACAAGGAGGGCAGTGTGTCTGGAGAGGAGTGAGCAAGGGAGCGTGATAGGAGATGAAGCCAGAGAAGTTCCCAGGACTTGATCATGTAGGGCCTTGTGGGTCATGGAGATGACTGAGGATTTTGTTTGGAATTAGATGGAAAACAAAGGGAATGTTTTGAGCAGAAGCTTTACGTAATTGAACTTAAGCTTTAGCAGGCTCCCTTAAGCTATTCTGGAGACCAGAGTATGTGTGTATGTAGAGCATTTGCAAAGGTTAGAGAGAGAAATGGTGGAAGAAGGGGACTAGCTGGAGACGATGGCAATAATCCTACCAGGAAATGATGATAATGGAACAGTAGAGTTGGATATATTTCAAAGGTAGAGCTGACAGAACTGAAAAGAGAGAGGAGTCAAGGATGACTCCATGTTTTTTGACTTGAACAACTAGAAGAATGGAGTTGACTTTATTGAGACCAAAACATCTGGGAGAGGAGCAATGGGGGGTGTGGTGAGTGGAGGCACAGGAGAATGCATTAAGGATCTGGTTTTGGACATGTTGCATTTGAGATGTCAATTAGGCAATGAAGTACAAGTATCAAGAAGATAGTTAGACACATGAGTGCAGGTTCAGGGGTGAGGTCTCAGCCCAAGATATATATTTGGGAATTGTCAGTGTTTAGGTTGTTTATAAAGGCCATGAGATTAGATGAAATCCCCCTGAGGATAAATACAGAAATTGAAAAGTCTGAGGACAAAGTCTTGGGACACTCCAGTGTTTCGAGGTCAGAAGAGGAGCTCCGTCAAGGCAAGGAGACTGAGGAGGAGCAGCCAATGATGTAGAAGAAAACCTCAGAGAAAGTGAGGTCTTGGAGGACAAGTGAAGGAAGTGTTTCAGATAAAGGAAAGTGATCAAAAGACAGGTCAAGTATAATGGGGACAGAGACTTAAACACTGGATTTATCAATGTGGATGTTTATTAGAATCCTGTTAATAGGAATTTGAGTACAGTAGAGGAAAAAAAAGCCTAATCAGAGGCTAATTCAAGAGTGACTTAGAGAAGAAGAGCATAGACAAAAATATAGGCAACGCTTCTCAACCAAGAGTTAAAAGGGAACAGAGAGTGGAGTTCTGGAAATGTTAACTGGAGAGGGATCTAGGGAGGGTTTCTTTAAAAATGTTTTTTGGATTTTTAATTTTTTTAGGTTAGAGACTTAACGACATGCATGTAACCTAATGGGGATGATCAGGGTGGTGGGGGGCCAGGGGGCAACTGATAAGGCAGGGGTGAAAAGGAATAGACTCAGTGCACAAGGTTGGATTAGATAGGGAAAGAGGCAAAGATGCAGAGAGGTTGGTAGATTTGGTGGTGGAAGTGTGGGGAAGCTCTCTTTTAACCGGCCAATTTATTTCAGTGAAATAAAAGTGGTAAGCCAAGAAAGAAGATAAGTGGAGAGATGTTAAATGCCAGAAACTTTCTTTTCTGACAGTGGTTCTCTATTTTCCGTAGTTGAATTTAAGGAATTGGGAGGAGACTTTTTATCTAACCCTTTACAAGCAGAAGGTGTTTACAGTTGAGAACATCTTTGAGTTTACTTTGGAAAGAGATTGACCAAGAACACCTGCCAGCTTTCTCATTGCCTAACCTGCCTTTCACTGTTCCAAGCCCCAGGGTCTCTCCGGTGTCATTACTAATGAGAATACAAACTTGACTTTTTCTATCTCAACCTAGATAAGAATTTATGAGTGGTCCTGTTAGCAGTACCTTTCTGATGAATAATAACTTTTTTGCTCAAGTAAGGGCTGAGCCTTTGAGCATGACTGTCATTTAGTATACATGTTGACCAGAGATGTGCCCACTCTGCTCTGGAAACATACACAGTGTGTCACTGATATGTCTTTATGAAATTCCAGCAGGCTATCATTTTCTAGCAATAAAGATGGAAACATAGAAGCACTATTCACAATAGCCAAGACATGGAAACAACCTAAATGTCCATTGACAGATGAATGGATAAAGAAGATGTGGTATATATATACAATGGAATGCTACTCAGCCATAAAAAAGAATGAAATAATGCCATTTGCAGCAACATGGATGGACCTAGAGATTATCATACTAAGTGAATTAAGTCAAAAAGAGACAAACACCATATGATATCACTTATATGTGGAATCTAAAATATGACACAAATGAACTTCTCTATGAAACAGACTCACAAACATAGAGAACAGACTTGTGGTTGCCAAAGTGGAGGAGGGTTGGGGGAGGGATGGACTGGGAGTTTGGGATTAGCAGATGAAAACTATTATATATAGAATGTATAAACAACAAGGTCCTACTGTATAGCACAGGGAACTAGATTCAATATCCTGGGATAAACCATAATGGAAAAGAATATGAAAAAGTGTGTATATGTATGTGTAACTGACTCACTGTGCTGCATAGTACAAATTAGCACAACACTGTAAATCAACTATACTTGAATAAAATACATTTTAAAATGGAAAGAAAAGAATTTATGAGTAAAACTTGTTATAGGTGCTGCACTGGCTCTTGTTACTTGTTCCTTGTTCTCAAAGGAAAGTCTAATTCCCAAAGGACTTAAGAACACCTGCTTTGGAGTTATTATTAAGCACTCATTTTTAAAAACTCATTTCTCCTGACAACTTACAAAGAAAATAAAACAAGTACCTGTTGAGTACTCACTGTATGCATGGGACTAATTTTTTATAAGATCCGTGAAGTAAAAGAAGCAATAATTCTCTGACTCAGTTGCTGAAGGTAAATTTCTTAAAATTCTTATAACTACTCATATAACTGCTCATCCTTGAAAAACTATTCTACTTGATCATTAAAATATTATTAAGGGGTAACATTTTGATGTGCCAGAGGGTGCTTTAAGGTTCAATACCAGTATTTTTGTTTCTTGGAAGATCCTTTTTTCCTTTTGAATTTCTATATTGAATTCAGGGCTTTCTCTTCCTGGGGCTGGTTCCACTATAACAAGTGTGGGAAAACAGGGAGGAAGAAGGAAACTAACATTTAGCATCCAATATCTGTCAGGCACTTTCCAGGAGTTATTTAAATTTTAAAAGAATATGGTGAGACATGTCTTTGAGTTTCTATTTTGCAAATTAGAAAACTGGTACAATAAAAGTAGCTCTAAACCACTGGCATCATGGAGAGTTGTTAATTAATTACAGTGCCTCAGAAAATTTTCAAAATAAAGCACTGCCGCATTATACTGTAACATGCCATAAGCCCTCCTGAATAGGAAATCTGCCCACTGTGTCTTGGCCTGGCATCCTGGCTTTGAGATTGTTCTATTCTATCAGCCCGACTTAATCAAGGTCATTGAAAACTCTTCACATCTTGCCAGGTGTAAGAGGCTGCTCCAGATTGGTGTTACCAGCAAATTTATTGAACTTATGCTCACTTCCATCACCCTGTGGATGACTCTGGCCCTCAACCAGCCGTTATGGATGGATACCACTTGATAAATGTCCTCAGGATGACAAGAAGTCACTGATAGCTCCTTTTTGATTGCAACTCTTCAGCCACTTGACAGTACAGTGACCTAAGCTATGTATTACCAGCTTGTTGAAAAGAAATGTCATGTGAAATGGTACCAAAAGCCTTACTGAAGTCTGGATATATTATATCTATTACTTCTCCTTTGTCAGTGTGTCAAAGAAAGAAATTAAACTTCCTTGGCTGGTTCCTTCCTAAAGATATGTAGGTGACTACTCAACACCTGTTATTTTGTTAATTTGCCAGTCAATGGATTGTTTGCATGTTGCCACAAGTTGAGGTTTTTGCATGACAACTGCAAGCATCCCTAACGCCATGTTCTAAAAATCTCTGGACACTTTTAGACTGTCTTTTATTAAATTTCTATTCTGATTCTATGAAGCATAGGAATAAGCCCTTAGGATCCAGGGAGTAGTGAAAATATTCCCTCTGTCCATTCACAAGTCCTGTATTTAAGGTCATTTCAAAAAAAATAAGTACTGGCCACTAGAGAAGGGTTGTCCAGTTCTTTTTTTTTTTTTTTTTTTTTTTTTTTTGCGGTACGCGGGCCTCTCACTGCTGTGGCCTCTCCCATTGCGGAGCACAGGCTCCAGACACGCAGGCTCAGCGGCCATGGCTCACGGGCCCAGCCACTCCACAGCATGTGGGATCTTCCCGGACCGGGGCACGAACCCGTGTCCCCTGCATCAGCAGGCGGACTCTCAACCACTGCACCACCAGGGAAGCCTGGGTTGTCCAGTTCTGACTGCAATATCTCAGGACCAAGAAGAGTTCTTATTTGTATGAAATCAGTCAGCTTTGTGAGATGAGGAGGACTGAGCATGTGTGTGTGTGTGTGTGTGCACGTGAAGGATGGTACGGAGGAAAAGGAGCCACCCTTTTTCAAGGAAAGGTGAATTCTTCCTTACCACGATGCCTTGCTTCCTTCTCTTAAATAAACTCAGAAAGATTTTTCCTCCAAATTTTCTATATCACCAATGAGTATAATTCAATCCACAGAATAGAAAACTAAACTTAATGCACTTATATTTGGAATGATAGACTTGGTTTTATGTTTTCTATCATCCCCACTGACAAGTCATCTCTTTTCCCTGACATCACTTCCCCCCTCCTTGTTACCAACTTTTTTGACTTCCTATTCAACATCCTCACATTTCTGGTGGAGATCATTAGGCTCTGGATTTGACACTGAAGCTACTCTTTTCCATCTCATACCTCCCGTCACGCTGTTCTGACTTCTGAGCAGGGCACAGAGCAGGGCTGATCAATATACGACACTCTTCTCTGTGAACATAGCAGACATAAAAAAAAAAAATCAATCTTAGCATTCTTTCCTTCTAAGACTAGCTGAGGCCGCAGCAGTCTTCCCAACATAATATTCTACACCAGGAATCAGCAAACATTTTCTGTAACAAACAAGACAGTAAATATTTTAGGCTTTGCGGACCATACAGTTTTTGTTGCAGCTACTCAACTCTGCCCCTGTAGGGTGAAATCAGCCACAGACAATAAGGAATGAATGAGCCTGGCTGTGTTCCAACAAAACATTATATACAAACAACAGGCTGGCTGGATTTGGCCTATGGGTTATAGTCCTGTGGTTTACTGGCTGTAGTTTGCAGGTGCCTGCTCTAAATACTTACCACCAATCAGAGTTGCCGTCTGAAGATGGGACCTACCTGGTGTTCCTGGGCTGAAGTACATGATGCTACAACATTTAAGTGTTGACTCCTTTCACGTGTTGATTTCCACCTGAGGAGCTGATTTAACTTAGTTTGGGGCCCTCTGCTCTGAGTGTCTTGAAGTTAAAAGTCACTTTGGGACCAAGGAGAGCAAGTTTCAGGCTTTACTCATTCTCTGACTTTGACATTGCTGGGGCTAGCATTGGACTTCTTTACATTCTTTTTTCAAAGATATGAGAAGAAATGACCTGAATACCTCAAAGTCATTGCCTTAGAATAGGTACTATTATATATATAGCAGTTCAATCGCCAAAAGCTTTTCCCCGTAGGTTTACAAACAAGAAAAAAAAAAAAAAAAAACAACAACCCAATGAACCTAAATTACATTATAATGGATAGGATGAAATCGACTGCAGCCTAGCAACCATCCATTTTATCTCAATTATTTATGAGATTTAAAATGTGTGGAAGTAGTTTAACGGTCCTATTCCTGATTTCTGTGGGCTGACTCCTTAGCCAAATGGATGTTTGAAGAGAAGGTAGGTAGATAAGGCTTTGAAAACCTAATGGGATATTTCAGGCAAAAAATAAAAAGAGAGATTAATTTTTCTCAGAAGAATATTGCTTGAATAGAACTTATCTTTTATTGTCTTCTAGCAAGGATAATTAACAAACCTCTTAGAACTGTTAGATATTATTATGTAGCACATCTTTATATTTTAAAAAGAAAACTGTGATTTAAATGATAGAATGTTAACATGGGCCCTCTCTTAGGAAGTTATTTAACAGAATTCATTCTCTTCTCTCAAGCTGGCGCTTATCCCCTACGTGATTTTTACTCTTATCTTGACATCACTGCCAGCAGAGGTCATAAATGTCCGCTTCTTAGATTATTATCCAGAAGAAAAAGTACAGAATACCTCATTTGATCCTTTCAAACCTGACATTAAATGAAAAGACAAGAAATCTATCTTTATATCCACTCATTACCTTCAAACTCTCTTTAATGTAGCTTTATCAGTTTGGACAATAAAATCTCATTAATTTGTACTTCATCACCCTGGAATCTGAGATAATTTGGGCAGGGTTAGCTTAAAGATGATCTGTTCAATATTTATGGGGAAATAAAATTATTCCAGCTGCTGATTAATGCCAATAACTTACCGAAGCAAGCTAAAAGTTCAACTGAGATTATTAAGGTTTAAACTCTTTGGTAGACTCTCAAGGCTCTCTCTGAATTAACCAGAACATACTTCTTCAGCTTCATAAACCAATTCCATGTAGCTTGTGCCACAGCCAAAGCCAAAGATCGTCCTGTATTTTCCTTTTTTATGCCGACTTTGTACGGTTCTCTGTATTGGGAATGCCTTTTTCTTCTTCTTCTAGATCTCCATTTCAAAATTCTATTCTTCTTTTTAAAGCCAAACTGAAATGCCACCAGCATTATGAAGCCCTCTCCAATACTGCAGCCAAGATGAACTCTCCTCTAACATTCTGGAACATGGTGGTGTAGTGGGAAGTGTAGTGGAGTGTGTTGATCTATGTGTGTGGCTGTGTCACTGACAGTGACTTCACAAATAGGTCTAAACCTCTGACTACTTCTTAATGGTTTTACGTAGCCATGCCTGAACATTTGCATATTGATATAGATATTTTGTCTTCAATTACTTTCCTTTAGTTTATACTTCATCTTACTGTTGGGCCATTATGTTAAAAGTTTAAGAATTCTCTATATAAGTAGCTTATATTATCCATACATTTTCAGTGTATGCAGGGGATATTACAAATTTTTTTTTTACTGTAAAACAAGTGTGTTGGGTCTTGATAAACTGAGAACATCTGAAAGAGATTCTGGAAAGATCTGTTCCCCTTTCATTAATTTCTATGTCAAAGAATACCAGACACCTATTTGCCCAGGCCAGAAATTTTGGCAACATCATAAATTCTTCCTTCTGCCTCCTCTCTTCAGATGATTAATTGCTAAGACTTGTTGGTTCTACCCATGAAGAGTCCTGACATCTCCAGCCCTACCACCACAATTGTTGTAGCTCATCACGGTCTCGCTATCTGTGAACTAGATTATTTCAACTCCATCCAATTTCCTGAGGATCTGATTAGGTGATATTCCCATTGGAAATTCTTGGCTGTTCCCTATTGCACATAGTATAAATACTCAGCTTGTGAGCGTGACAAGTAAGACATTTCATGCTATCACCCCATCTCCCTATCTACTGTCATCTATCTAGTCTCATCTCTTGTTCCTACAGTTCTCACCTTGCAGTTTCCACTCCAGCAACATGAATTACACTTTGATTCCTAAACTGCCTGCTCTTATAATCCTCAGTGACTTCACATGTTACTTCCTCTATGCCACCTGGAAACCCCTTTTCTAAAAACAGCTCTGACTTTTTCTAAAAGCAATTTTTTTAAATTGTTTTTTAAAAGCAATTGCCCTGTATTGATCTGTGTATGTATTTTGTATCTGTATCGCCATAGACAGTAAACTCATTGAGGGTAGGACCTATCTATATCTTTCCCTCCATACAGCCTCAAACTCAGCACAGTGCCTAACAATAAATGTTTATTGAATAAATGAATGAATGAACAAATGAATACATTTACCTTTCACTGAAATAAGTTATTATGTATGCTTGAAATGATCACTACTGCTCGAATAGTCTTCCTTTTAATAACTCTGTTACTGAGTTAAGTTTTCCTTTCTGGGTCTCTTTTAATCCTGCCTTCTTACAGTTTTGCCAAGTTTGCTTTTCTTCTTCCATTTTGCCATATTCCAATTTAGTTGATTCTTTCTTTTGCATTTGTGGTCCTGTTAAGTTAATAAATGATAGGATTATGTGCTTCTACAATTAAGTGTAATTAAGTTTAACTCAAATAAAACACTAACTTCTTTAATATGAACCATGCTTACTAAGAATCTTTCTTTTCATTCTAGCAGAAATGAGATTAAAGGAGGAATCTAAATCTTCTAGAAAACATAGAAGTCTCTACCTGGGTAATTTTAATGCCAGATTTACAGTTTGAAAGAGACAGCACAGTCAACATATTATATAAATATAAATATATATCATATATAATATTCAGGGCAATATTGTTTATAATAATAAAAACTGGATAGATAAAAATGTATTAAACTTTAGTGCATATATTTAATGAAATACAGTGTGGCAGTTTAAAAGAATGAGGTAGAGCCCTATATACAGTATAGAGAGTTTGAGTGATACATTAAAAAAATGGAGAACAGTAAACATAGTATGATTCACTTTCTGGGCATAATACAAGGTATATGCATATATATGGTAACATTTTTCTGGGGGATAACAAGAAACTTGTGAGTGGTTATTTGGAGGAGCAGGAGTGTTTACATGTGTGTTGGGGGGATGTTGGTGATGAAGGGTGTGGTACAGAGGGGGATTTTACCTCTAACTTTCTATTTTACTGGAATTATTTAATGCACATTTTAATTTTTATAACAAGAGTAGAATTATGGGCCATTTTTACTTTCTTTTGTGTCTCTATTAAAATATGTATGAAAATTACATTAAAAATGAATATTCTCAAGTGATAAACTTTACTGTGCACCAGAATCACCTGAAGTGCTTATTAAAAAGCAAATTCCAGATTACTACCTCAAACCTCTGAGTTAAAACCTCTGCATGTTGGGAGCCTAAAAAAATGAATTTTTAATGGGGTCTCAAGTGATTCTGGTACAGGCAGTCTGAGCAATATACTTGGAGAAATACTGCAGAGCAACTAATTGATACATCACATTCATACCTCTGCAGGTCTTGGATATCTTCACCAGCAGTAATGATAATATACGTTGCTGTGAGGATAAAATTAGATAATCCATGTAGATCTCTTAGTACAGTGCTTTGCACACAGCAAATGCTAATTGGGGTTGGGAGCTATCTGTCATTTGGTTTGGTTTGGGTTTTTTTTTTTTGCGGTACGCGGGCCTCTTACTGCTGTTGCCTCTCCTGTTGCGCAGCACAGGCTCCGGACGCACAGGCTCAGCGGCCATGGCTCACGGGCCCAGCCGTTCTGCAGCATGTGGCATCTTCCCGGACCAGGGCACGAACCCGTGTCCCCTGCATCGGCAGGCGGACTCTCAACCACTGCGCCACCAGGGAAGCCCTTGTTGTTATTTTTGTTGGCCATTATTAATTTTAGCTTAAAGATTACTGGAAGGAAACCTATTTTTAAAAACTGAGACAAGAAAGCACACTCTGAGAAAAACTGTTCTTCGAGAACCTTTAAAAAATGCTTAGTGGGGGCTTCCCCGGTGGCGCAGTGGTTGAGAGTCCGCCTGCCAATGCGGGGGACGCGGGTCCGTGCCCCAGTCCGGGAAGATCCCACATGACGCGGAGCGGCTGGGCCCGTGAGCCATGGCCGCTGAGCCTGCGCGTCCGGAGTCTGTGCTCCACAACAGGAGAGGCCACAACAGTGAGAGGCCCGCGTACGGCAAAAAAAAAAAAAATGCTTAGTGTTCTTTCCTATTCTTCACTGACAACAACCACTTTTTCATTAGGACAGCAGTTATATTTAAAATCATGTTCATTTAATGCTATTATTTTATTATAAAGTTTTATTTTTCAGTTTAAAATATGAGTCTTTCACAATATTTTTGAAGTTAAGATTTATGCTGTGAGGGAATATATATCTTAGAAAATGAAAAATCAATGGCAGAATATAATTTGATTTATAAGAGTGTGATTTTCTTCAAACTTTTCAAAATGTGTTACAATGTGAAGTGGGATACACAAGACTCTGGGGAGGGCCTGAGTCAATTCTCTGCATTATGATTCATACTGTGTTTGCCATTTCTCTGGCCTGGAGAATGATTGTAAGTCCTGTGGTCAAAAGGAAGACAGAATATATGCTGGCAAACATAGTAATCAGCCTGTCATGCTTCACGTCTGCCAGAAAACTGACTTAGCAAAACACAGCGGACAGCACAAAAAAGAGCCAGGCAGATTTGCAGCGAGTTGTAAATCCTGATCAGCTAGCTCCACTTAATTCCATCTCTGATGACATATTTTGGAGCCCTGGGGACAAGCGGAAAAGTCTGCCACATATAACCCAGTTGATCCTTCAAGGCATTGCTCAAATGTCATAGCTATAAACAAAAAAGGGGCACAAGCCACCCCTTTTTCAGGGCATTCCAACCTTTTTTTTTCCACAGCTGCCTGGGATCCCTTTTAGTGGTGCCTTACCCGAGGCTGCCCTCAACAAAGAGCTCTGCCTGGGAAGAATCTTGGTTTCCTCATCAAATGTTCACTCTACTAGAGATTTGGACCAATCTGATAAACTATATGCATAAAAGTACCAGTAGCTGAATTGCATTGTAACAGGAACCCTTTGTTTCCTTAATCCAAAGATTGAACTAAGATGGAAATTTCAAGCCCTAAAGTCAGTTGGTAGTGTTAAAAAACAAAAATTAAACTGAACAAATTTTAAAGATCTAATTGGATTTATTGAATGATTCATGTATTGGGCAGCACCCCATCTAGTGAACAGAGGGACTCTCCAAATGGCTACGGAAAGGGAGAGATTTTTAAAGGCAAGACAAGGAAGCCATAAACAAAAAAGTTTATTTCAGGCTTAGGTAACCTACCTATGGGGGATGGAAGGGGTGAATGTGGCAGATTACCTCATCATCCTTTGGGGAATGGAGAGGGCCCATGTGACAGATTTCTTCATTGGAGCTGACCAGAAATTTCCACACCAACTGGCCAATTAGGATTACATTCCTGAGGAAGGTTGTAACTGCAGTTAAGTTAGGTATTCAGTCTTGATTTCAGCACAAGTGACTCCATTTGGGGCCTGTTGTTTCTTTGTTAACAATTTCCCCCTTTTGATCAGACTCTCAGCTTAACTGAGAGATGTAATCAAAACTTAAGGCTTGGGCTTCCCTGGTGGCGCAGTGGTTGAGAGTCCGCCTGCCGATGCAGGGGACATGGGTTCGTGCCCCGGTCTGGGAAGATTCCACATGCCGCGGAGCGGCTGGGCCCGTGAGCCATGGCCGCTGAGCCTGCGCGTCTGGAGCCTGTGCTCCGCAACGGGAGAGGCCACAACAGTGAGAAGCCCACGTACCGCAAAAAAAATAAAAAATAAAAAAATAAAAATAAAAACGTAAGGCTTGGGCTTCCCTGGTGGCGCACTGGTTGAGAGTCTGCCTGCCAGTGCAGGGGACACGGGTTCGTGTCCCAGTCCGGGAGGATCCCACATGCCGCGGAGTGGCTGGGCCTGTGAGCCATGGCTGCTGAGCCTGCGCATCTGGAGCCTGTGCTCTGCAACAGGGGAGGCCACAGCAGTGAGAGGCCCACATACCGCAAGGAAAAAAAAAAAAAACTTAAGGCTTTCACACCACTCTCAGCTACTGCTCTGAAGTTCAGCTTTGTTTTCCCTTGTGTGGTATTCACAGGTCATGATGTTTTTGCTTAATCCCTGTGATATTCACAGGCCATGGCTTCAGGTTCAGTCTTTAAGCTGGTCAATTTCTTCATTCCTTTTCTGACATTCCAGTTTTGAAGAGATCATTGCTTGGTAGTTAGTGGCTGTGAACACACATTTAAAGCTGTTGAGAGAATACAATGCAGCAGGGAGATTATTATGATTATAGTAAGCAGGATAATTCCCAATGTTTGCAGTGCACTTTGGAGCCACGGTCCCCAAGAATGAAGCCAATCAAAAAAATCAAATAAGTCCAAGAAAGACCTCATTGAAGGAACCACTTTTTTAAGCCAGTTGCCTTGCTTAGTGACTTTATGTAATTGCATTTCACTTTCCAAGGAGTGTTAATTCAGGTGCAGTAGGTGGTAGTGGCCACAGCACAGACACCTCCTTACTCCACTAGAAGATAATCAAGTGCTATCTTATTATTAATAACAGCTTTCACCAGAGAGTCTAAGGATTTTGGGGGGGCAGTTATCGCTTTAGAAGCAGATTCTGGAATGTTTTCAAGAGTTAACAATAGATTCCTGATCATAGCCTTATTTACATTTACTCCTAACCAAGGAATTAGGGATCTGTCAAAGGAAGCTAATTTTGCGTCATGAATGCCTCCTGATAATTTCTGTTTGAATCTGTGGCTCAGGACTGGAAAGATGACAGCCATGGAGGTAGTTTTATTTGGGTTACTTTTGCCTTGTGTTCCTTTTTTGCCTGGACACCAAGTTCCCCAAGTTTAGGGTGTTAAGCAGAGACAGGGAAACAGAACAGGGGGTCTCTAGCATCATGAACAGATCACAGTTTCTGATGACAAGTCTAGCAGTATGGAAGGTTGCTCCCCTTAGCAATGGCCTGGGAGATATGAACAATGGCATTGTCTTTCCAGGCCGATGCCAGAGTAAAGAAAAGAAAGAGAAGAGAATGTTTCATGTTTGGTTAAAGTATCAAGTCTTGATCTGACGTCTTGGGAGAAAGCAGTCTACCTTGATGTCAGATTCTTCTCTTCCTAGTCCATTTGATTTAGAGGTCTCCAGCATTTATATGTGACCAGATTTCAAGGGGACTCTTCTTTAGCTGTGAACTGTGTACCCAAGGCTCGAATCCCAGAAGTTTGACTGCCATCTGGGTGGTGAGGAGGATATGGTGTAGTCCTTTCCAAGGAGACTCAAGGGCAGTGTTTCTCTTGCCAGTTCAGTTTTATGACCTTAAAATGATCAGACTTGTACTTGTCAAAAAGTCAATTTCTTGTATTTCTCTGAAGATGAAACACCTTTGTAGGAACACTTTTCCAAAGCATCAGAGTAGAATAATAACTCTCTGTAAAGGACAAAAGACCTAAAATACCCATTATTAAAGATCTGATGAAATTGACAAGGAAATTTATTTATTTCTGTGACACACAATGTTTTTAGATAATAACTGGAATTACATCTGGCAACATTATACCAGGACATATCAGATTTCTAGGAATTTCATAGTTTCTGAAATACTTATAATGTATACCTATATAAATACAACATGAAGAAGGATTTGTAGTACTTCTTTTTTTTTTTTTAAAGAAGATGTTGGGGGTAGGAGTTTATTAATTAATTTTATTTATTTTGGCTGTGTTGGGTCTTCGTTTCTGCACGAGTGCTTTCTCCAGTTGTGGCAAGCAGGAGCCACTCTTCATCGTGGTGCGCGGGCCTCTCACTATCGCGGCCTCTCTTGTTGCAGAGCACAGGCTCCAGACACGCAGGCTCAGTAGTTGTGGCTCACGGGCCCAGTTGCTCCGCGTCATGTGGGATCCTCCCAGACCAGGGCTCAAACCCGTGTCCCCTGCATTAGCAGGCAGATTCTCAACCACTGCGCCACCAGGGAAGCCCTGTAGTACTTCTTATTCGGCAATGTTTCCCATGTAATTTAACATATCAAATAAGCTTAATTAGTTTAATATCTCTCTTTTTTATAAAGAGGGAGAACAAATCTTTTAAAATCTTCCAGGGGTCCTCTGGAAAATTTCTAAGTTAATTTAAGGTCAAAAAGATTTCATTTAGAATTTGATTTGTGGGAAGGGTGTCAAAAATGTCAAAAATGTTTTATAACACTTGATCAAATAGGATCATAGTTTACTGTGAAACAATACTTAGTTATCTCTTCAACTAAAATAACAGTTAAAGACTTCATAGCAAATATAAAAGCTTACACAGTACCGAGCAAAACCTAGCTCTTTTAATTTTGAGAGGATTGGGTTAATTCAAGTAATACAAGATCTAATAAAAACAACATAAAACATAAGTGATTATTTTGATTAGACACAAGATCTTTTTTTTTCCTAGGCAGATTACTTAAAGGTAAAGAAAAATCTTCCATAAGATCCTATTATCAAGAGAAGAGTTTAAAAAAGAAAAAAAAAAGAAACTTTGTCATTTTAACAGAGAAAAAAACAAATTCCAATTTTGCATCAGATGACTTTTTTTTTAATTTATTTTTTGGCTGTGTTGGGTCTTCGTTGCTGCACGTGAGATTTCTCTAGTTGTGGCAAGTGGGGGCTACTCTTTGTTGTGGTGCGCAGGCTTCTCATTGTGGTGGCTTCTCTTGTTGCACCGGCTCTAGGTGTGTGGGCTTCAGTAGTTGCAGCACACGGGCTCACTATTCACAGCACGCGGGCCCCAGAGCGTGCAGGTTTCAGTAGTTGTGGCGCACAGGCTCTAGAGCACAGGCTCAGTAATTGTGGTGTACGGGCTTAGATCCTCCATGGCATGTGGGATCTTCCCGGACCAGGGATCAAACCCGTGTGCCCTGAATTGGCAGGCGGATTCTTAACCACTGAGCCACCAGGGAAGTCCCCATCAGATAACTTTTGATATTAAGACCCATTTACTTAATTAAATTTATTCCAATTTTATCCAGTCCTCACCACACATAAAATTTCTTTTCCTTATTATTTCTAGTAATTTTAATTACATATATTAGAATTATTAATCCTTAGAAACCTTTAGTTTCTAGTGAAAACTAAGACGTAATCAATTATGAACTTTTAAATTAGCATTCTTTGGATTGGCAGACTTATACTCTTATAGTTTCTAGAAACATGCTTCTCAGCATGACATTAAACATGTTTGCTAATAGACCAAACTATCTTTAATTCCTCTGTAAAAGGAAGTAAAACATGGATAAACCTATGTTCAGTACTTGATGTTTCAGTATTTTATCTTATTTGGAAGTGATCTAGATATTTAATGACTATCCATCATTTAAGTTAATTTAGCAAAAGTTTAAGGTTTCAGCTTACCAAAAGGATTTAGGAAAACTATTTTCAAAAGTTCACCTAGAAACTTTTGTCTCCCTTACACCCATTTAATTATTCTCAAAAATTATGTTTAGACCACACACAAAACTTCATGAGACATTAGACAAAGTCAGTTATCATTCTAGGTTATTTTTCTGGCAGAAAATTTTGTAAGAGATAATGTGAACTTATTTGACTACTAAATCAGGTAGAAAAAAAAGTTGTATGCCTGCATTATATTCAATGTTGGCAGCTCTAAAAACATATCCCTTTAATTAAACCAACGAAGTTAAACTAGCTTTTTTTTTTTTTACTAAAGTTTATCCCAGATCATGTAAACTTGAAAAGCATTTGGGTTAGTTTTAATACTAAATTTATAAAAGCTCTTAATTTGTTCAACCAATTAAATAGAGCTCTTTTACAAATTTATTTTATCAGTATCATCTGAGGGTAGAAAAATACCACACATCTACAACATGTTTATAGACACAAATGAACATATAGACAAAGGTAAACAGAGATCTTATAGTTTTTGTTTTAATATTTTCCTTGAGTTAGATTTTTGTGCAAGGGTGCTTCTATAGCAGTTCATATTTCATAATAGTCCCCTTTTCCCTTTTTCTTTCCTAGAGCTATATTTCTAGTTACGTAAAGTTTTATAAGATAAGGACAACTGATCTCAGTTCCTCAAAGAACTGGGTTGTAGCCTGGGTGCTAAAGGGCTGACACACCCATCCACCTATGTTGGAATATTTCTCTCTGGTTACATTTAACTAAGAGGAGATGGTCACAAATTTTTTTTTTCTTTCAGCCTCTGAATATCAGTTTTCAATTTGGCCAGAATTCTGATTATAAAGTTATGAAATCCTTTTAAATATCTTGTCAGGTCTCAGCTGGGACAAGCAATGCTTATTTCTGGCAATATTAAACAACTTCTTGGACTCAAGAGGTGTCTCCCAAAAGGGTGCAAAATATATTGTCTTTGCAAGATCTAGAGTCACTCCCAAAGGTAGCCAAAAGAAAGAACTGACAACTTGCATGGCCCAGGCAGGCAGAAAGCCAAGTCCAGGTACTTAGGATGTAAAACAAGACAAGCAAGAAGGCAATAACTATCCCTAGGAGAGAAAGGATCAATAAACGATGGGTTTGGATTTGGAAAGGGAGGGACAGTGTGAAATTTTATTTCCCTCTCACAACTGGGCATTACAGACAGAGATTTGGGAGAGCTTGCTCTGGTAAGAATTCTTACTTTTGCTGGCTTCTGCCAGTTTTCCCAGAGCCTTCTGCACACTCTGGTTTTTCATTAATTTTAATTTATGAGTCCCTTGGCTGTTTAAGGGAATAATGTGGCAGTTTATTAGAAAATTCTTCAGAGTCTCATCAACTCTGGGCAGGGTCCATACAGGGGTCCCCTTTGAAGGTAGATGGGGGGTGTCTAGAAGTTCATTAACTTCACTGTTAGAATGTTACTCAAAGGAACTTTAGTTAAGGAGTTCTACTTTTTTAAATAAAGTAATTTACTATACCAGTTCAAATTGTCCTGGAAAAGAAATCATACCCTTCTCGAAAGAGAGCAATTTACTGGCTTCTTACCGGCAAGCTCGGGCTGAACTCAAATGTCTTTTGAACCTGACAACTCATAAGTGAGTGATTTCTTGATTGATTCTTAGACTTCTAACAATGCTCTTTGGTGTTCCCAATCACTTCCTGAAATGTCACTAACCTTGGTTCTAGGGTACTGGGAAGTCTATTAGAAAAGGTAATCTAGAAAATGGGATTCTTATAGTCTGAAAGAGTTAGTGTAATACTAGAGAGGAAAAACTTAATTGCCTCTCATCTACAGGTGTCTTAGATTCTTAAATGTTCTTCAAATTGTAGCAACTTGTCAATAAATAAAGCAAAAATATCAACAGGCTAAAGAACCTAAATAATGGAGATTTGTTATATTCACAAGCAAGATTTATGTCTGATATACATTGCTAATTAAATATGAAAAGGTTTAAGAAAATATGAAAAATGGTAGATATATCTAAAAGCATTTTGCATTGACATTTTTTAGCCTTATGTATACTTTTGTGTAATACTATATATATATATACACATATATATATATTAGATAACAAAATAAGTGAACAGTTATTATTTGATTGTTTAGAAACAAATGGAAAGAAACTGTGTTTTTTCCTCTTGAATATTCTTTTTTTTTTTTTTTTTTTTTTGCGGTACGCGGGCCTCTCACTGCTGTGGCCTCTCCCGTTGCGGAGCACAGGCTCCAGACGCGCAGACTCAGCGGCCATGGCTCGCAGGCCCAGCCGCTCCGCGGCATGTGGGATCCTCCCGGACCGGGGCACGAACCCGTGTCCCCTGCATCGGCAGGCGGACTCTCAACCACTGCGCCACCAGGGAAGCCCTTGAATATTTTTGACAGAGTGTGAAACAGTCTTTCAGAGAATAATTACTTTTTTCCTAGCATTTCTAGAATGCACAGGTAAACAGAATTTAAAGTTGCTCTCTAATCACTAAAATACTTTGAATGTGTTTTGAACTGTGTTGTTTCCATTAAAATCTGAAACTACACAGCTGCAATAATGTGGAGCAGAAAGCTTAAAAACATCTGCAGCAGAAAGTTAACCAAAAACTCTGTTATGAGCTACCAATGACAGATATGCACCTATTTCTTACAATCAAGCACTTCAAGGTAATCATCTCCCTCTTAAAATCCTTCATACAAGAAGAGATGTGATCACATACTGCTGGGAGCAGAAATATCTGGGCATTCTCCCCCTTTGGCTGACATATTAAATAATAAGAAACCAACATGACATTACAAGTGAGAGCTTCTTTAACTGCTTCCAGGAGTCCAGGCCGACCAGCCTGCCTGATAGTCTGGAATCATTTTGATGCAATTTACAAACACTCCTTCCTGGGAGAAGATCAATTGAGGTTAGCATTGAACAGCCTGAGATAAATGGCAGCAGAGCTGAACACCATGGTGTTTGTAATGTCTTTCTGTTAAAGGTATTTTGTCTGTTCTTTTCCTTTCTTCTTTGGCATTTGGGCAAAACCTGGTGGATGTGTTGGTAAAATATTTTGCAGATTTTAAATGTACCATCGATAACTGTCAACAAGTCCTCCACCGTGTTCTAAACTGAAGTAGGGCTCTTGTCCTTAGCTGCACCTTAGTCTGTGAATATTTTTCACCGGGTAGCCCATTCTTTCCAAGTCCCCACAAACCAGAACAGATTTCATAAGAAGTGCATCTAAGGACAGTATCAGACACCCACAAAGATATAAAGTTTTCTCAAAAGAATAAATTGGAAAAGTTTTAGAGAGGAGGTTGATAAGAAAAGAAAATGGCATTGCAAAAACATAGTAATGAGAAAGAACATAGTAATGAGAAAGAACACGGTAATGAGAAAATGGCTGAGACAGGTTCTCAAACTATTTTTTGAGCCACTGATCCCTTTGGCATGCTGTGAAGGATATGGACTCTCCTTTTTGGGAAAACTTTCAGATGCAGGGAGATACAGATTATTTTCCCAAGTAAATTCACAGAACTGCTCTTCTCCAGGCTGAGACTCTCCTGAGAGTGGATGAACTTGGCCCTGGCTAAAAGTGTAAAGTGGGCTAAATATGTTTTGGGTGCTTGACAGGCCTTCTCCTTCCACATGAACCTCCCCCTCCCAGGTTCCGGTGTCCATCGAGGTCCCTCGTTTCGATGTCCTGTCCAGGCTTAAAGTCTCTGAGCAACACTCCATCTTTATACCCTTTCCCTCTCTTCTCACCTTTCCCACCCCCTCAATTCTTTTTTTAAAAAAGATTTATTTATTATTTATTCATTTAATTTACTTTTGGCTGCGTTGGGTCTTAGGTGTGGCAGGCGGGATTTTTCCTTGTGACGCATGGGCTTCTCTCTAGTTGTGGCATGTGGGTTTTCTCTCTCTAGTTGTTGTGCATGGGTTTAGTTGCCCCACAGCGTGTGGGATCTTAGTTCCCTGACCAGAGATTGAACCCACATCCCCTGCATTGTAAGGTGGATTCTTTACCACTGGACCACCAGGGAAGTCCCTCCCACTTCCTCAGTTTTATATGCTGCTCTCTCAGGTTTTATTCTCATAGATTAGAAATTCTTAAGAGTGGGATTCACTTCTGGCAAGGCATATCAGCTTGGGGGGACAGCAGTTTTTTGAATCACATCCATCACACACACCCCCCAAAAGATGTGTTTCCATGGGCATGCTGGGGGAGGGGTATCCTTGGCTTCTACTGCTGGTCCCCACTGAAAATTAGTGAAGGGAACAAGAGTCGTGATGATTGCCTCATGTGGAGGACTTGTGTAGAGGCAGAAACAAAGCCCTGTGACCTCAAGAAAGTAACTGGGGCCTATTAGTAATCAATGAATTTTTACGAAAGTGTGTCCACAGTGGAATCCATTTTATTTAAAACAGGATTACGTTTTAAAAATAGAACTGATTTGGGCTTCCCTGGTGGCGCAGTGGTTAAGAGTCCGCCTGCCGATGCAGGAGACACGGGTTCGTGTCCCGGTCCGGGAGGATCCCACATGCCGCGGAGCGGCTGGGCCCATGAGCCATGGCTCAGCGGCTGAGCCATGGCTCAGTCCGGAGCCTGTGCTTCGCAACGGGAAAGGCCACAACAGTGAGAGGCCCGCGTACCGCAAAAAAAAAAAAAAAAAAAAAATAGAATTGATTTCAATGCTAGGAATTAGAATAGCACAGGGAGGCCGACATTTCGAGGCACTTTTCCATTTAGTAAGAGGCAAATGCCTACTCCCTCACATCAACCTGAATAGGTGGAGTTAGCCATCAAATATGGACTCACACAATAGACTAGTCTTTCCTAACAAGAGAAAAAAGCCAAAAACAAACAAACAAAACCCCTGCCACAACCCACACAACAATGAGCTCCCGATTATAGCCCTAAGAATAGCTCTTCCTAGAGAGAGTAGAGGTACAATTTGGAGAGTTCCAGCCAATACACTGATATGTACCTAGGAATGGAGTATGACCAGAGAAAAGCAAAGTGTGAGGGAGAGGAGTGGAAGTGAACAGGTACGGATATGTACCTGTTCTGGATGCTATACTGGGCGATCGTGGGATGGGGCAGTAAAGTGATGCAATTTGCTCTTGATGCACTCCTCAAATCCTGAGCAAGGGCAATGGGTGCAAGATGAAAGTAGAAAAATAGTCTGAGTTTCTTAAAATTCTTTATTATTTATCTGTAATATGATGGGAAGCTATCTGAAGGACTTTCAATGACACAGATAATATCGAATTCAAATTTTAGAAAAAATCACTTAGGATATTTAACATTCTGTACTAACTGTTGCATTAAAATACTATTAAAGTTGGGCACTGCCAATTAATATTTTAAATTCTAACTCATTCTTATTAATTTTGTATTTTATTCTTTAATATTTCATTGGTTTCTTATCTATACCAGTAGTTCACAGTGACAGATTTTATCTTACTTTTTGTCTACCTCATTCCAGAACTTCACTGTGATTCCAAATGTCAAAATATTCATATGGCTTTATTTATGTCTTTAATACAGCTGTTAATCAGAAAATGATCACTGCTGGCTGAGCAGTACAAACCAACAAACTGAGGCTACTTCTCTTCCAATGAGCAGTGAATTTGAACTGGAGGAGATGGGTTGGAATTCCAGTGCTCTGTTTAGTTTTGTTTTGCTTCCTTTTGTTTAAATGTTGGTGGGAGGAAACCTAGGAATGGAGTATGACCAGAGAAAAGCAAAGTGTGAGGGAGAGGAGTGGAAGTGAAGCCATGCACCTCAGATTGGGACTTGAACCCACAAGGCTGGGACTTGAACCCAGCCAAAACCCAGATTGGGACTTGAACCCATGCGGCCAGGACTGGAACCCAGCCAAAACCTAGACTGGGGACTTGAATCCACACGGCCGGGACTTAAACCTGGCCAAAACCCACAGTCTTCCGACTGAGATCACACACCTGGTTTCAAGACTTAATTAAACTCAGGTTCTTGATGTCGCATCACAGACAGAATTCAGTGAGAGACATAGTGATGGGTAAGAAGTGGATTTATTTAGAGAGAAACACCCTCCACAGACAGAGTTTGGGCCATCTCAGAAGGTGAGAAACGGCACAAGGGTGTGGGGTTGTCAGTTTTTATAGTGGTGGATAATTTCATAGGCTAAAGAGTGGGAGGAGTAGTCCAGCTATTTTAGGAAGGGGTGGGGATTTCCAGGAATTGGGCCACCACCCACTTTTTGATCCTTATGGAACTGTCATGGAGCCTGTGGGTGCGTCAGATAGGTTGCTGACGTGAGCATATACTGAGGCTCAAGGTCTAGCGGAAGTTGACTTGTCTGCCATCTTGGACCCATTTGATTCTAATTAGTTTATGTCATGTCCTCAGACTATGTCATTCTTTCAGAGGTCGTGCCCTGCCTCCCTCCCTCCTGTTTCATTACCCCTCAGAGATTTTACTCCCATATTCTTATGGGAAGCAGAAGGGTGATGGTCTGTCTTCTGCAACTGCTTCAAGGCTGAGTAGGGGAGTCGACTCTGCCTGTCAGGGAGTCAAAATCTCTGGATGCCTGATCTAGGGCCCCAGGGGCAGGGCAGATCCCTGTTTTAAGTCAGTATGGGCTGGAATCCTCGCATAGCCATCATCTTGTTGTAGAACTGTTGTAATTGTTTCCATTGCCTTTCTATGAATCTCCTTGATGATGAAGCACTTTTTATAACAGTATCAGAGTACAAAAATATCCATAAATGACAAAAGACTTAAAAGGCATGGTTAAACATCTGATTACAGTGTAATCGATAAAGAAACTTGGTTATAATAATCACAATTACGAATGATTACATTGAACATACCAAATAATCCTAGTTAAATATTTATGGCTACCAAAAAAAAAGTAAGTCTTCCTTCTGTCTTTGCAATCAATCTCTTAGCGGATTGTCTGTGATGTGCATCACATTCTGGTCTGATGCTTATTTGATAATAAAACTGTTTTCTTTCTCTTCTCTCTATGGAGAGGTTTTCTGGGTCGGCAGATTTCATTTTAACTATGTTTCCCCAACAGTCTGTAACCTTAGGCAAGTTACTTTTAACTGTAAACCATGCCTCAGTTCCTTTGACTATAGAATAAGCATCCTAATAGTACTATCCCTGGAGTCACTGGGGAGATTCAATGAATTAATACCATAAAGAACTTCAGGCAGAACCTGTGGGGAAGCAGTGGAGGGCTCCCTGTCACAAGTGCAGAGCTCGGCCACTGAGAGCTCCACGTGCCGCTCGGGTCCTAGAGCCGCAGCTCCCAGGGAGGAGCTCACGTGGGGCCTTCCGTGGTCTGCAGCTGCGGTCCCTGCAGGGCACATGGAAATTCCAGGTGGGGCAGAGTTCTCCCAGGCACACCCACACTCTGGGGATGGCCCTGGAGAAGGAAAGGTGAGGGGTGGCCCAGGTGGGCAGAGGAGCAGCTCCAGGCAAGGGTGAAGGGGGCCCAGGGGCCTCCCTCCACCCCTGGACATGGATTCAGACAGAGACAGTGTATATTGAGTGCCTACCCTGTGCTGGGCGCTGTTCAAGGTGAGTCCTTGTCTTAAGGGACAAAAACACGCAAGCAAATAATAAAATTTGATGTACTGGTGAGGGCTGCAAAGAAGACAAAATAGATAATGTGGTAGATGAGCAGCTGGGCTGTTTTAGGTAGTTGGGCAGGGGACTATCTCCTGCTGGTAGCCACTAAGGCACTGTTCAACACTGTGCTGTTGTCCACTTGAAATAAGGCTGGTCAACACTGAGATGTGATGTCACACTCACATTGGATTTCGAAGATATAGTTGGAAAAAAATGTAAAATACATTATTAATAATTTTATATTAATCATATGTTAAACTAATAATATTTTGGATATATTTGGTTAAATAAAATATATTTTTACAATTTCAAAAAAAACCCCACACAAATGCCTGCTATAAATCAAGTACTCAAAAAACGTTGGCTGTTAATATCATACAAAAGTAATCACTATAGCAGCTTCTGGAGTTGATGCTCCAAGACATAGCTACATTTGGAAATACATCCTGGGGCTTCCCTGGTGGCGCAGTGGTTGAGAGTCCGCCTGCCGGTGCAGGGGATGCGGGTTCGTGTCCTGGTCCGGGAGGATCCCACATGCTGCGGAGCGGCTGGGCCTGTGAACCATGGCCGCTGAGCCTGCGCGTCCGGAGCCTGTGCTCCACAACGGGAGAGGCCACAACAGTGAGAGGCCCGCGTACCACCAAAAAAAAAAAAAAAAAAAAACTACAATGAGGTATCATCTCACACAGGTCAGAATGGCCATCATCAAAAAATCTACACACAATACATGCTGGAGAGGGTGTGGAGAAAAGGAAACCCTCTTGCACTGTTGGTGGGAATGTAAACTGGTGCAACCACTATGGAGAACAGTATGGAGGTTCCTTAAAAAACTAAAAATAGAACTACCATACGACCCAGCAATCCCAGTACTGGGCATATACCCTGAGAAAACCATAATTCAAAAAGACTCATGTACCACAATATTCAATGCAGCACTATTTAAAATAGCCAGGACATGGAAGCAACCTAAGTGTCCATCGACAGATGAATGGATAAAGATGTGGCACATATATACAATGGAATATTACTCAGCCATAAAAAGAAATGAAATTGAGTTATTTGTAGTGAGGTGGGTGGACCTAGAGTCTGTCATACAGAGTGAAGTAAGTCAGAAAGAGAAAAACAAATACCGTATGCAAACACATATATATGGAATCTAAAAAAAAAAAAAAAAAGGTTCTGAAGAACCTAAGGGCAGGACAGGAATAAAGATGCAGACATAGAGAATGGACTTGAGCACACAGGGAGGGGGAAGAGTAAGCTGGGATGAAGTGAGAGAGTGGCATGGACATATATACACTACCAAATGTAAAATAGATAGCTAGTGGGAAGCAGCTGCAGCACACGGGGAGATCAACTCGGTGCTTTGTGACCACCTAGAGGGGTGGGATAGGGAGGGTGGGAGGGAGACGTGAGAGGGAGGGGATATGGGGATATATGTATACATATAGCTGATTCACTTTGTTATACAGCAGATATTAACACAACATTGTAAAGCAATTATACTCCAATGAAGATATTAAAAAAAACTTTAAAAAATTAACAAAAACAAAATAAGATTGTTGTTAATGGATTTGGTCTGGTTGTTTATATAGATGCACCAAGAATACTATGCCATATAAGCCTTCTTAAATCGGCTTTGCTGGAGGTTTTCATAAGGAATCTCAGAATGAACTTTTAAAAGCCTCTTGTTATGTGCTATTCTGAGGTTAGGAGACCAAAGTAAGAACTCACCACCAGATTTCTCATGCACTACCTATAAATGTGGGCAAATTCTTTTCTTTTCCAGTTCTCCCAAATATTCTAAGATTCTTGGGCCTACCAGGAAGTAAACTTCCACACTCACCTGGAAGGTTGGGAGCACTGTAAGCCAAGTACCAGTCCAGTTTACCCAAGAGAGCTTTGTAAATATTTGTTTATAAAATCTAAAATGTTACCTGATTAAAATACATGGTCATATTTGACTAAATTAGCATCATTCTCAAATATAACAACTGAATATCCACATACAAAATAATAAAGTTGGATGCTTTTCTTACATTATTCACAAGAGTAATTCAAAATAAACATAGACCTAAATATAAGAGCAAAAACAATAAAACTCTTGGAACAAAATATAAGTGGTAAATCTTTGTGACCTTGGGTTAAGCAAAGGCTTCTTAGATATAACACCAAAAATACAAGTGACCAAAAAAATAAAATAAAATAAAATAAGATGAGTTGGACTTCATCACAATTGTGCTTCAATGGACACCATTAAGAAAATGAAAAGACAACCCACAGAATGGGAGAAAAGGTTAGCAAAACATATATCTGATAAAGAACTTGTATCTAGACTATATAAAGAAGTCTTACAACTCAATAATAAAAACACAAGTATTTCAATTTTTAAATAGGCAGAGGATTTGTATAAAGATTTCTCAAAAAAAGATATGAGTGGCCAATAAACACATGAAAAGATGTACAATATCATTACCTGTCAGGGAAATGTAAATCAAAATTACAGGGTGATACTAATTCACACTTATTAGGATGGCTATAATCAAAAAGACAGAAAATAACAAGTGTTGACAAAGACGTAGAGAAATTGGAATCCTCATACACTCCTGTACACAATGTAAAATGGTATAGCCACCATTTTGGAAAACAGTCTGTCAGGTGACTGTGTGTTTATACAGTCACCATAAAAGCAGTTAAACACAGAGTTATCATATGACCTAGCAAATCTACTTCTAGGTATACACTCAAGAGAAGTGAAAACATATGTCCACACAAAAACTTGTACATGAATGTTTATAGCAGCATTCAAAAAAATTGAAAACAACACCAAATGTCCATCAACTGATGAATGGATAAAGTGTGTTATATTCATACAATGGAATAATATTTGACAATTACAAGGAATGAAATCCTGGTACATACTACAACATGGATGAATTTTGAAATGTTATGCTAAGGGGAAGAAGTCGATTACAAAAGATCACATATTGTATGATTCTATTTATATGAAATGTCTAGAACAGGCAAATCTGGGTTGGTGGGTTTGCAGGGAAATGGGGAATTATTGCTCATGGGTACAGTGTTTAAGGTGATAAAATTTTTCTAAAATGGATATGGTGATGGTTGCATAATATACCAAGAACCATTGAATTATATACTTTAAATTGTATGGTATGTGAATTATACCTCAATAAAGCTGGATAAAAAATAATAACTAAAATTATTACCTATAACATTATACTCTTGTCTGATATTAAGCAAAACAGCAGGACTCTGATAAATGGAAATACATCATGGACAGTGAGGGCATTGACAAATCTCTAGAAATGTTTCATTTAGGTTTTAATTTCTGAAGTGGTTGTATTAACAAGCTTTTACTCATATAAATTTAACCTAGAGTAGGCTAGCCATCTCTTCTGATTTGACAGCTCTTTCTATGTGACTCATCAATAATAACATATCAAATAAACCTGATTTTTTTCTAGCACCTCTCTTTTTATAAGGTGAAAGAACAAATCTTTGTGATTTTCAAGGAGCCCTCTGGAAAATCTCAAAGACAGTTTTAGTTCTCTGAGGTCCTCAAGAAGCTTGATGATCCCAGAGGGGGTTGGAGACCACATATACCTGACTCCTTTAGGACAAAATTACTCTTTTTCTCAAAAAATGGAAGTACATGTGCAGCTGTATTTCTCTAAAGCGATGACTCCTAAGTATAGTCTAAACCATATAGTATTTATAACTTTTACCCCAAGTCGCTAACTTCTATTTCACAGAGGAAGCTGGGGAGTGGATAATTGTCTGCCCCACACCAGCATTCTGTAGCACACTTGCAGAGGCCACGAACACACCTAACACAGTTTTCTAGGCCACACACATCATTTATATCTGCCTCTCAAAGTGGCGAAAATGAGCACATCCATTACGGACTCAAGAGATAGAGTCATAACAATGAGAAGTAGATGGATATTAACTTAAAATTATGATTAGTAATCAGTATTTCAGTACTCTATCTTATTGACTTAAGATACTTACTATCATATGAAAGTCCATTAATTAACTCAACTTAGTGTCAGCCCAAGGTTTTAAGTTACCTAGATATCTTAGAAATTGTCTTTAAACTGACATATGACAAAACAATTATTGTTGACATAAGTTTATCAGAATAATAATTTAATCTGGGTAAACACAAATTTACATTTTTCATAATCTTAAATATTAAGTAGCAGTAATGTTAAGTTTATTCAATCAGCAAATCTATTTAAGATTATGAAGTACATATCCAAGTAAAGTAGAAATCTATACTTATGTATTATGCTTTTTAACACTGACAAATCATAGATGACATAACTTTTTTTTATAAAACCAATAATATTAAACTTGTCTCATTAACTAAATTATGTGAAAGTGAATTCTTAAAACATTTCTGGGCTGAATACTTTTTAAATCTGGCACATTGAAAGTATGAGAAGTTCAATTTCCTTATTTTAGGAATATTCTAATTATATAAGTACTTATTTCTTTAAGATATATTTTATAATTTAATTTATTAGTACTATGTGGAGTAATATGATGAGAGGTAAAAGCCTTTCTAAATTATAGTCACATACAAATACACAAATATACATAGAGAGAGCGAGAAAGCTTATAGATTTCATTCTAAAATTTTAGCCATGGGTCAAGAGTAAACATAGAAATATAAAACTCACCAGTGAACAAGAAATTCTTAATTGATTTGGTCTCAAAATAGGCAAACAGAAAAGACTAACACACCAGATTCTCTGCTGTTTTGCAGCCAGCTGAGTTCTCTATTAACTATTAATCCATTTACAGAGATGGTCAAATGATCAGGTCATAAAACCAAATTTTCAACAATTACTGGGAAATAACTTATTGGCCCCAAACAATCCAAACACAAAACATAAAATTGGTAGAGAGGAAAATTAAAACTAGAAAAGCAGAGAGGAAGCAAAGTTTTATTTCCATTTTGGATTCACATTTGGGAGCCAAGAGAAGGCTGCCGTGGGCATAAGCTGCCCATGGAGTGTACTTCCCTCCTTATGAAGTTTTCCTGGTTCTGGTACGTGAACCTACTGAGCATCTCAATGGAACCTCCAAAACTGTTAAAAGATAATTTTCTGGAAAAGGTAAAATCATGACTCTCATATGGATTTAAAAATGAACATGTGTTGAAGATTTTACTTTACTCATTCAATGAGGGAACCAGGTAGACGGTATAACTGGTTTAAAGGAAAAGTCAAAAGGCACTAATTTCTATGGAGTAAAGGAATGGAGGGAAGTCAGTTGAAACTCTTCCAGACCAGACAGAATGTGAATGTGTATCAACTTACAAAGAGTTGTAAAATAGTGCAAAGATTATGAAAGACTAAAACCTAATAACCCAGAAGGATATGCTGTGTGTAGATAATGTATAGTTTTCCACTGAAACACAAATTTATTTTTTTCTACAGTCTGTTCTTCTGGATGTCTTCATATAGCATCTGTTCATGTCTCCTGCAGACCCCATAAATGTTTAATTGCTCTTCAAATAAAACCTTGTTCTCATATGACTAGCAGTTGAGAAAAGATTCCTATTTATGTGGTAAATGCAAAGCAATTTTATTAATAGTTTTCTCCTTTATATGATATTGAGGTACTGGTTTAACTGATTTTTTAAAAATTTCTCTATTAGTTGTTTGGGCATCCTTTATAGATAATATGCAAAAGAAAAGAGATTGCTCATAGTTGGGAATAATTGAATTTATAGGCCAAAGTGGAAGGGCCCAAAGCTCATTTAATTGATTGATTGATTGAATAATCACTTATGGATTGTTCTTCATGTGCTAGGCACCATGCTTTAAGCTTTCAAGAATTTAATATTTATCAGGGGCAATAGACAAGGAAATAATCATTTCTAGATAGTGGTGAGACTATTATAATGCAGGTATATAAAGGGTGTCTTGAGAGCACAGCCTGGGAATCAAAGTCACCTAAGACACCTAAGCTCAGTCCTCTAGGAGTTATTTAGCAAGGTCAGGGTTGCTTATAAAAGGTTTCAGGCAAAGTGAGTAAACAAGTGCATGGGTTGGAAGGCAAGAAAGCAGGTAGCATTGTGGAAATTGTGATTCCCTCCATGTAGCTGGAGCATAGAATTTGAGAGGAAGGGATGGCAAGAGATGAGGCTGGGAGAGAAGCAGGGTCAGCTGTGGGATGAGCCAACTGTGACAAGCTAAAGAGCTGGCTGTCTGCTGCAGGTAAAGCATTTTAAGCTAGAGAGTTCCAAGAGCAAATCTGCATTTTAGAAAGAGGTCTCAAGCAGCAGGATGGGGAAAGGATTGTTAACGCTAATGTTTTCCAGTGTATATTCTATTAATACTTTAGCACAGATTTTTTAAAACTGATTTTCAGGGTCCCTCCTGCAATCTTTGTTTACAATGGTCTGTAACCAGTTTTTCTGCATTTTGAGTGCAAGGCTGTGATTTTGTGATAGAGGATGAATGAAAAGAAATGAAGGGGAAAAAATGATGCCATGAGGCATGAGTCAGTGAACTAAGGCTTGCAGGCAAAAGTTCGTTGCCTGTTATTGTAAATAACAATTTATTGGAACATAGCCATGCCCGTTCACTTCCGTAGAGCCTATGGCTGCTTTTGAGTCCCAACAGCAAAGTTGAGTAGTTGTGAGAGTGTGTCTGGAATGCAAAGGCTAACATATTTACTATCTGGCCCTTCAGAGAAAAAGTTTGCCAATCCCTGATACGAAGAGTTAAAAATTTGTATGTTAACTTATTTAGTTTATTTGATCAATTATTATTTATTCCCTGATTCAAAAGGATTTATGCAAATGTGTGTGGCCAGTCCCATGAAAAATTTTAAACCTTGAAAGCTGTGCTGGTATTAATACTTATGAAGATGACTATATTAACGCCATGTAAAAGAGCATCTACGTGACATTAATTCTTCTCGACATCTTCCAAGAAGAAGGAGCAGAAAGATCTGGTTTATATGCTATTGAGCTTGATTTATTTTTGTTCAAGGAAAGATACTTGATTACAGATACATTTTAAAATATTCTGAGTAACTTTTAGGACCTTGAATTTGAAAATCTCGAGTTTGAGGGTTGAATATAATGTTACAATTTTTCCTGGATTCCTGGTGTGATGTCTCTGGCCTTAGCACAATGCCTTATTTGTGGGAGAAATACACAGAAGTATTTTGTCATTGACAAATTTTAGTCACCTCTTAGAGTCCCTATTCTAAATGAGGCTACCTTGGACTGCACTGAATAGGCAACTTACAGAGAGTACGGGACTCAAAGAGGTCAGACACAAACATTTCACAGCTAGTGTCCCAGAAGCTGCCTGCTCAGCCATCCTTAGCTAGAACACCTTGAATATTTGAAAATTCAGAAAAGAAGCAAAAACCTGTCTCATGGTTAATTCTTCTGTAGTGTCTCAGTACTCATCCTGGGAGACTGTGACACATGCATCAGTAGCATTTACTAAATAAGAAACTCCTTTAACGAGTTTAAGGCCAGAGAACAGTGATGTTAAAAAAAAAAAAAGTGTATTTCAGTCCTTGATTGAAATTATACAACATTTTGGGAAAAGTCAATTTGCATAACAGTTGGTGTTTCACCTCCTGGTGTTAAACCCATCTTCCCTATGCTGTCTTTGTGGATCTGTTAATCAAGTTTCCTGCCTTCTCTAGACAGCAGCCTAATTGTTTATGTCCTGCAGAAACCCCTCACTGAGAAAGAGATTTAATTTGTAGCTGAATCCAATATTTTTATGCAGTATGGGAAAACACTATCACTTGTTACAGTGTTTTGTCAGTCTCATCATTAGCCTCCTAATAGAATCCCTTCCTTTGATCTTAATCTGACTTCTCTTTTTCTACTACCTCTGTTACAACTTTTGGTTTTGTTCTTTGACCCAGAATATCCTTTCCTGCCAGAGAAAAATCATCATCATCACCATAAGAAGTATTGATTGCTTGCCCACGGGGTGCATTTCATTGTACCTGGTGTTATGGGATTTTACCAGGTTTCATTAGCTTTCTTCCCTGATGTAGCAGAAATAAAATAAAATAAAATAAAGCAACAATAAAACCCAAAACTTCACACACAGACACAGACACAAAACCTTTACTTTGTGTCATTCCTTGTATTTGAAGAAAATGAAAAACAGTATTCCAAAGTGTGAACCAGACATTAATATGGATCTCAGAACTAGGTGATTTAATTAGAAATGTATTCAAGCGTGTAAGTATATTAGAACTGACCTTCCACCCTATCTGGTTTTCTGTTTCTTGCCAGCATGACTTTCTCTTCCATCCACCCTTTTCCTTTTTGCCCCATCTGGCCTTCTGAGAGCCACAGAATGAGTGTTAGCTATGTACTATTATTTGACATCCTTCTTTTTATAAAACTGAATTTCTTTTGATAAATGTCAGAAGGGGACACACTTTCTTCAGTAAAATGAGCTAAGCCTAGAACAGATTTGTCACTGCCACCTCCCCAGTCATCTCTTTTGCTTCTGACAAATACAGTATGTCCTGAGCTTGTCTGTCCTTGGTGACCTTAAAGAAATGGAAAAGTGATCCCATCCTTTCTGATCTCAGCACTGTGAATTGTCACAGATGGCAAGTTAGAAATGATTAAAATGTTTACATATTCTTCCTTCGTTGCTGTCCTCTCTGGACAAATGTATAGAAGGACGTCAGAACAAAGCAATGGGAAAGGCTTTCTGGTAAATAAGACTAGCTTGCATTTTGGTTTGGAAACTTTTAATACTGTAAAGATTCTATTACTTTTTATTTCCCACATCCTTTTCAAGTCCCAAAAGAGGGATTGATTTTAAAAACAGCCAATTCTTCATCATTGAATTCCCCTCTATATGAATCACATTAAAAAAGAGAAAATTAGGGGCTTCCCTGGTGGCGCAGTGGTTGAGAATCTGCCTGCTAATGCTAGGGGACACAGGTTCGAGCCCTGGTGTGGGAGGATCCCACATGCCGCGGAGCAACTAGGCCCGTGAGCCACGACTACTGAGCCTGCGCGTCTGGAGCCTGTGCTCCGCAACAAGAGGCCGCGATAGTGAGAGGCCCGCGCACCGCGATGAAGAGTGGCCCCCGCTTGCCACAGCTAGAGAAAGCCCTCTCACAGAAACGAAGACGCAACACAGCAAAAATAAATCAACAAAAAAAACTCCTACCCCCAACATCTTCTTTAAAAAAAAAAAAAGAAGAAGAGAAAATTCACATAAAATAAACTTTATTCCAGTGGAGGGGAGGAAGAATATCTTTTTCCTCTACCTTTCTAAGTTCTCTGTTGGGACGCCTCTAACAAAAGAAAGATTAACAAGAAAAACGCATAACGATCTATTTAATGTAAGGTTTATGTGACACAGCAGCCTTCATAAGGAAATGAAGACTCAAAGAAATGATTAAACCTGAGTGTTTTCATGCTGGGTTTGATGAAGAGTGGCAAATTTTGCTCCCCTGAACCTGTCCTGAACCCTCTCACATGTGAGTCATCGGTCTTTCTCTAAGAACATAATATTATTACTAGTTGTTTCAATGTCAAAACTGCCCTGAAGAGCAGAAACAGGAGACAAAATGAGTATGTTCCTATAGTGATATAAGATATTATCTTATTTTCAGGTAGTTATTCCTAGAAATGAGAGGAAGTCCTTCTTTCTCAGATCTGCCTGAAGGTCTGTTGTTATGGCACATTGCCTTTCTTTGAACTTCAAACTAGAAGGAGTTTCAGTGTGTGAACTAAAAATGCCACCTGCCATATCACTAAACAAAGGATGTTGCAGCCATCAAGCCATCACATTACATTCACCCTGATGGTGAGCCCTGAGGGAACTCAGGATGGACGCAGGATTTGTACCCCCATCTAGCAGTCAGCCACTGCAGCCATCCCTGATGGTATACCCTGAGGAGACTCAGGATGAGAAGCACAGGATACTGGCCCCAGATAGCTGAGGTGCATATCAAAGGGTTGATTTCAGTGAGCCCAGACTTTTGCATCTTCCCGTACATAGAAAACCACTAAATTCCTTAACTCAAGATATCTGGTTTTCTTTAATTAACAATAATCTTCCAATGTTTCAACTACCTGGTCTTTGTTGCAAAAACTCCTATATGTCCTGGCTTCTCCCCTTGCCTCTTCGGAGCAGTCCCTCAGAGTTATCTGAGATACTGTGTCCCGGGCTTAAGTCCTCAGTTTTGTCCACTTAATAAAACATAATCCTCGGGCTTCCCTGGTGGCGCAGTGGTTGAGAGTCCCCCTGCTGATGCAGGGGACACAGGTTCGTGCCCTGGTCCGGGAAGATCCCACATGCCGCGGAGCGGCTGGGCCCGTGAGTCATGGCCGCTGAGCCTGCGCGTCCAGAGCCTGTGCTCCGCAACGGGAGAGGCCACAACAGTGAGAGGCCCGCATACCGCAAAAAAAACAAAACAAAAAACCCACATAACCCTCAACTTTTAGGTTGTGCTTCTTTTTTTTTCAGTCGACAAAGGTTAGCTATGTGAGAAAGAGTTCAATCAGACTTTACAGATGAGTCATTCAATGATCATTAAATGAAATGGATCATTCATCAATTTATTCCTTCAACAAACTGTTGCTAATCTCTACTGTATGCAGATGAGGGGTTAAGCATGGAATGCGTGGAAAACTAAACAGACAAGGTTTTTGCCCTCATGGGATTTGTCAGTAGACAAGTAAGTGAATCTACAGACTATAATATTGTCATGAAGGAAATAGGAAGATGTAAAAGAAAATACAGAGACCTACTTTGGAGAGCAGTATGGAATGTCAGAAGGCTTTATTCTACTTAATAATTCAATACCATATTTACGGATATTGATCACGTACTGAGCATCTACCATATACTTAGTACTTTTCTAAGTGCTTTAAATGTGCTAATTTATTTACTCATCACAACAATTTTATGAGGATTGTCTTGTTATTCCAGATTATGATGAGGAAACTGAGGCACCAAGAGGTTTAGTAATGTGCCCAAGGTCACAAAGATAATATGTAAGAGCCAAGATTTATCCTAGGTGGCCTAGCTCCAGAGCCTGGCCCTTAACTACTATTGTTATTGCAATTCATGCAACAATTATTACATAATTACTTAAAGTATTGAATATTGCACTAGGCAATTGAGATACAAATATGAATTAAAATGGTGCATTGCTCTCAAGAAACTCACAATTTAGAGTGGGAGACAGAATGAGAATTACAACGCAGTGGGACAAATATAATACTAGAAATATGAACAAATTACATTACGAGCACTGAGGATATAGCAATGCTATGTTTAGTGTTTAGTGTTTTCTTATTAAAACAAAAAACTAATAGAGACAGTAATCCATGGTGAAGTTTAGAAAGGGCTGCTAAATTTGTTACTAGGGCAAATGGGAAGTTAAAGCACTGCTAGTGACTCTTTCCAAACCTGTGGAAATTTGTTGGTCCTTATAAACCAAATTCACTAACCCTCAGTGATGCTAGCTTTCTCTCTACCCCCGACATACAGAAATAGACTTTGGAAATGGGAGGGAAACAACTGTGTTGAAGTGGGCAATTCAGTACTATACTTATGTTCTAAGTTTTAAACTATTGTTTGATGAAATTTACTTTTCTTTCAGCAGCAGTCTCTTTATTCTTCACTCTTCAAGCCTTAATCCATAACCCCAATCCCTGCCTAACATCCCCTCATGAATATTTCCCAGATGTCTCTTAGTCACCATGTTCAACCCATGGTATTAATGTCTTCCCAGGCTCCTATGCTTTGAAGCTTCTCTCCTTCACCCTGTATATTAGTTTCCTAGAGCTGCTGGAAAAAATTGCCACGAACTAGGTGGCTTAAAACAGCAGAAATTGGGCTTCCCTGGTGGTGCAGTGGTTAAGAATCCTCCTGCCAATGCAGGGGACACGGGTTTGAGCCCTGGCCTGGGAAGATCCCACACGACATGGAGCAACTAAGCCCATGTGCCACAACTACTGAGTCTGTGCTCTAGAGAGACTGTGAGCCACAACTACTGAAGCCCACGTGCCCTGGAGCCCACACACCGCAAATGCTGAGGCCCAAGCGCGCCTGGAGCCCGTGCTCCACAACAAGAGAAGCCACCACAGTGAGAAGCCCCCACACTGCAACGAAGAGTGGCCCCCACTCACCACAACTAGAGAAAGCCCGTGCGCAGCAATGAAGACCCAATGCAGCCAAAAATAAATAAATAAAATAAATAAATTTATTTTTTAAAAAACCAGCAGAAATTGACTTTCTAAGAGTTCAAGAGGCCAGAAATTCAAAATCAAAATATCAGCAGAGCCATGCTCCTTCCAAATGTTTTGTGGGAGGATCTTACCTTGCCTCTTGCCTCTTCTGATGGCTCCTGGTGTTCCTTGGTTTGGGCAGCATAACTCTGATCTCTTTCTCCATCTTCACATGGCCCTCTTCACTGTGTCTGTCTCTTACTACAAAAATTCTCTCTTTTACCAAACTCTAGTCAGGCTCCTTTAAGCCCTCTTCTTGACCAGGCCTCTACCAGGGTCTATTAAAACTGTAGGTTCAGGGCTTCCCTGGTGGCGCAGTGGTTGAGAGTCCACCTGCCAATGCAGGGGATGCGGGTTCGTGCCCCAGTCCGGGAGGATCCCACATGCCGCGGAGCAGCTGGGCCCGTGGGCCATGGCTGCTGGGCCTGTGCGTCCGGACCCTGTGCTCCGCGACGGGAGGGGCCACGGCAGTGAGAGGCCCGCGTACCACAAAAAAAAAACACTGCAGGCTCAGCACAAATGATTTTTCCATCCTCCCTTCCCACCTACACACAAAGACTTGAATAAACACTAGTGTAGTTTCTAACAGTTCAAGGTTGAATTCCTAGAATGACCAGTCCAGCCCTCTTAAATTCCTGCCTCAGAAAACTCAAGGCTGCCAAAAGAATTTACTGTTTGTTCCAGCCAACACCTGAAGATAGGGCCTTTTCTCCCAGGCTCTGTGTGAGGGTAGGAGCCTAACTCTGATAAATGCCGGTTAACAAACCCAGATGAATTTCACATGGACCAAATCTCCCTCCCCCTTCACACTTGTTATAAATTTCTGCTTCCTTGACTCTTCTCACCCCCCTACCTTTCTCTTTCCCTACTCCGTCATTCTGCCTGTAGAACACCCAGTCACCTCTGCACAAATTGAATTCAGTTCATGAAGGAGCCTCTTCCCTATTGTGATAGTTTATTACCGATTAAAGTCTGTCCTTAAAACTTTAACTACTGTCTGGCTTTATCTTTGATATTTACAAGGACACTCTCATTGTATACAGGGCACATCCTAATCCAGTAATGTTCTCATCACAATCCGTACCTTATTTACTTCCGCAAAGACCCTTTTTTAAAATAAAGCCTTATTCTCAGGCTCTGGGTGAACAGAAATTTTAGGGGGACACTATTCAATCCACTGCACCCCCTATATCCAATTAGTCACTGTGGCAAACTCTATTAATTGTCCACCTAATATCTAATGCTTATTTATTCCATACTAATTTTTTCTTTTTCCAAAAAGACATTGTGATCAGCTCCTAGTTATGGACCATGGGCAGCCTTAGGCAATCAAGGCCCTCCTGTCCCCCACTTCCCCAGCCTCCAATGCAGGTAGAGGCTGCCATGTGAGCCAGCTCTGGCCAATGACACCTAGAGTTGGCTTTGAAAGAGAGGGTTGTTTTTGCATGAGGCAAAAACCGAGAGAACTGAGAAATGTCCCTGATATTGGTGTATGCTCAGGCCACTCAAGATGGCTGTTCTCTTGCTCTCTGTACATCCCCTGCCCACTCAGTGTCTGCTTCACCTACACCCTACACACGTGACTGACCTTCCTACATACTTGCCCCAGGTTCCAGTTAGTGATTATTCTTATCAAAGGGGCAATGAGGGGCGTGCCCCTCTACTGGTTTCCCTGGTAACTAATGAGCTTACCTGACCCAATTCCCCTATAACTGGAGATCTCCCTTTCCCCCCAGGAGGAAAGCCTACCACCATGTCCTGCCTGCCTTCCATGGTGCAGGATGTGGGTGTCGCTCAAGGACCTTGCTTCAGACGTGTAAGTTCTCCCCCATCCATTAAACTACTGATGTCTCTGTTGCTGACTCCAGGCTCTTTCTTTGGTCTTGAAGCTGGGCAAGCACAGGCCTCCTGAGGCCTGTGGGTTGCAGCCCAACAATTGGCAATTTTCTGCACCAACACCAGCAGCCACCTGCATTTACTTGAGTAAAATAAGTCCCTATGTGTTAAGCCCTAGTCAGCAGAAATTCTGTTTATTGCATCCAAATTCATTTCTAATTGATTTGCTCACCAAACTCAGTTAATTTTCTTTCGAAATGTCTCTCCTATTTATTGCTTCCTTTCCATTCAATCAAATCTTCATCATTTCTCACTAGACAATTATAACATCCTAATTAGGCTCCCAGCCTCCCTGCTTTATTCCAGACTCATCTATTCCCTGTGGGTCCACTAGAGTAATTGTTCTGAAACACAGATCATGTCCTCTGCTCAAAAGTGTTCCTCAGCTCCCAATTACTTAGAGAATAAAGTCTAAAATTGTCAGCATTAATGATCTGACCTCAATCTATTGTTTTCTAGTCTCATTTCACTTCCATATCCTCACTCGCTCTACCCTTTGCGCCACCAAATGACTTTCCCAGACGTACTATGTATTTTCACATCTCAGCCTCTCTCCTCCATCTGGAATAATTTGTGGGAATCCTATTTATCCCTCAGAATCCAGCCCAAATATGTCCTCCTCCATGAAGGCCTCTGTAGTCATCCAGTAGGAATTAATCCTTGAACTCACATAAGATGTTTTTCCTCTGTTTCAGGCAGTTGCCAGCTTTAGAATGCTTTACTTTCAGAAAACTTGCACCTCCATCCACTGTGCATTTACACAGGTAAATACCCTTTCCTATGCTGAGTGTACACTTTCATCCTTCACTGATAAACATTTCACACCATCACAAGGGCCTTCTACCTGACAGCCAAATGTTTAATCTTGGCAGCTTCATCATCCCGTCCCTTTGTAATGCGCATGTAATTATTTGAATATCCTAATGCATTT
Organism: Mesoplodon bidens; assembly: GCF_964165515.1. Classification (NCBI taxonomy): domain Eukaryota; kingdom Metazoa; phylum Chordata; class Mammalia; order Artiodactyla; family Ziphiidae; genus Mesoplodon; species Mesoplodon bidens. The sequence goes on along the minus strand of NC_138166.1, from coordinate 69,116,637 downwards.
AGTCAATATTTTATAAACATGAAAGTGATACTACTAATGAAAATATAATTGGAACCAACAGTAAAATCATGAAATGGGCTCAGATTTGCTGTATCTTTGGCTTTAATCAGATACCCATTTCATTTAAATTGGTCCACCATGTTTAATTGTGAAGAAATGGTACAAAATTAGAGAATATGTAGAAAATGCGGGAGTATATTGTTGAAGGTTATGACTTGAAGTCCAGGTCTAGTAATGGGAGAAATGGAGACAGATTTTAAATGATGGATTAAGAACAAGCTGCAAAATATAGTGCAATTATCCAAAGGCACAGATAATATCACAGGTCCTTATAGCTGTTAATTGAAATACAACTTAGTAGAAATATTGTACTTTTATCAAGAAAAAAATGAGAATTTGTGCTTTATTTTTTGTTAATTAAAAATGTTTAGAAGTTACAGACCACAAAGTCAGCATCACATTTTCTGCAAAATCTCCATTAGCAAGCCCTTCTCCCGAAAATGGAAATAACTTTTTAAAAAGAACATTAAAAGCCATCTAAAGGAGACAGTGAACTCTAAGTTGAGGTAAGAAATTACTTTAGAAAATTACTTTTATTGTCTCTATTTAACATTGAATCTATATTTTTAATTTAAAAAAATGTTAAAAATAATCATGTACACATGCTAGAACACTTAGGGATAAAATAAAATGCACATTCGTATCATAATTACAGCTTGCATAACATATCTAGCCCTGCATAAAGAGAATCCCCCCCCTATAGCTGATACATCTGTAGCTCAGCTTCTGTACACACAGTACAAGGGAGATATTAATTAATTGGGCTCTAAGAGGACAAAGAATTCCTGATCAAATAAGCTTAGGAATGCCCTTTACTAAGTCCCTGTCTTGGAGATTCAAAATACATAATAGCATATTAAAGAAGTCCCACGTTTTAAAAAATCCATTTAACTTTGTTTAATTATTTATTTGTAAAAAGAAAGATTTTTTTTGTCCCCCTCAGCACCCCTATTAACAACACTTTCCCAACAAAAGAACACAAAACTATATTAAAAACTGAACAGCTTTCCTTTCATCTTAATTTAGGAAAACTAAATGATGGATTTCAGGGAAAGAAAGATGCCTCATTTTGAATTTTCTGCTGTGCCTAGCACAGTGTTTAGTACAAAAGCTCTCAATAAATGCTTAACAATTAACTTGAGAGAAAAAAAGGAAGACAGTTTGGAGTGTTTGGAGCTCTGAAAAAACTTTAAAACCTACTCGACTTCCACCCAATGATCTTCTTTGTTGTGTGTGCAGTAAAATATATACAACATAAAATTTACCATTTTAACTTTTTAGAAGTGTACAATTCAGTGGCCTTAAGTATATTCACATCATTGTGCAACCACCACCATTGTTTCTTTCTAGAACTTTCTAGAACTCTGTGCCTATATAGTACGGGAGGAAAAAAAGTTTTCCTCTACCCTCTTAGGGTCCCTGGATAGGTCTGAAAATTAAACTGACAAAGATAGATTAATAGGAGAAGAGCATACAAACTGATTTAATGTAACTAATTTAATGTAATGTAAGCATATGACATGGGAGCCTTCATAAGGAAATGAAGACTCAAAGAAATGGTTAAACCTGAGCGTTTTCATGCCAGAAGTGATGAAAAAGGAAAAGTTGTGGGAAGACGTGATAGGACAAAGGTGAGCCAAGTGTGGTAAACTGGGGGAAACCTAGCAAGGCCAGTTAGTTCAGATTCTTCTCAGTGTCCTTCCTTCTTAGAGATAAGGATGCTGCTCCTTTTCTCCAGATATAGGAACGCTACCTCTCACATGAGAGTTTTAAAACTTTGTCAGGGGTAGGTCAGAAAGTCCTTTTTGCACACGTCATTCTAAGATTCCTTCAGCTTGAAATATTCAATATGCAAAGTTGTCCTATTTTGGAGTAGTGTGTCCTGAACCCCATCACTATTAAACAATAACCACATTCTCCACTCTTCTCAGTCTCTGGAAACCTCTATTCTTTCTGTTTCTATGCATTTGCCAACTCTAGGTACCTCGTATAAGTGGAATCTTACAATACTTCACTTATTTCACTTAGCATAATGTTTTCAAGTTTCATCCACATTATACTATGCATCAGAATTTCATTCCTTTTTAAGGCTGAATCATATTGCATTGTATTGAAGGGATTAGGAACAAGTCTACCTAAAATGTACCACTTTAGCATGTAGATTATTTTGAGCTGAGAATAATCAAAGCCTCTAAAACTCAGGCAGCATTTTTTTTGAAACTTCCCCCCTTAACTACCTAAAAGAATTTAGATAGGGGGCCTAGCTCAGAGAGAGAGCTATCACCAGAGACAAATTTTTTTTTTTTAAGCACTAAGTTTTAGGGTGATTTTAATTTTTAAAATATTTTATTTATTTAATTTGATTTTTAAAAAGATCTTTATTGGAATATAATTGCTTTACAATATTGTGTTAGTTTCTGCTGTATAACAAAGTGAATCAGCTCTATGTATACATATATCCCCATATCCCCTCCCTCTTGCATCTCACTACCACCCTCCCTATCCCACCCCTCTAGGTGGTCACAAAGCACAGAGCTGATCTCCCTGTGCTATGCAGCTGCTTCCCACTAGCTATCTACTTTACATTTAGTAATGTATATATGTCCATGCCACTCTCTCACTTCATCCCAGTTTACCCTTCCCCCTCCCCGTATCCTCAAGATCATTCTCTAGTAGGTCTGCATCTTTATTCCCATCTTGCCCCTATGTTCTTCATGACCTTTTTTTTTTTTTTAGATTCCACATATATATGTGTTAGCATACGGTATTTGTTTTTCTCTTTCTGACTTACTTCACTCTGTATGACAGACTCTAGGTCCATCCACCTCACTACAAATAACTCAATTTCATTTCTTTTCATGGCTGAATAATATTACTTTGTATATATGTGTCACATCTTCTTTATCCATTCATCTGTCAATAGACACTTAGTGTTGCTTCCATGTCCTGGCTATTGTAAATAGTGCTGCAATGAACATCGTGGTATGTGACTCTTTTTGAATTATGGTTCCAGAGACAACTTTTAAACTGAATGACCTACCTATATGGCAGGGCAAACATCTACTCATCAGACATCAGCTCTTCTTATTGTCCTGTGAATCACCTTCCTCCTCTTTGAAGCCCCAGGGCCCTATCCCATTCCTTAGCTCAGGATGGCATGTAAGTCTCTACTGCTTGACTTGCTTTTGGGGTCTCATATTTTTATGGACTCCTGTATGTACAAAATTAAATTGGTTTTCTCCTGTTAATCTGTCTTATGCCAACTTGATTATTAGACCAGCTAAAAAACCCTAGAAGGGTAGAATGAAAAGTGTTTCTCCCTTACAGTATCTATATACTGAAGGGGAGCAGAACATGTCATCCCAACGTATGCCGCTTTGGCATATTAATTATTTTGAGCTGAAAGCACTTGAGAAGAAACAGATGCAGGAAGGGATCTCTCTCTCTCTCTCTCTCTCTCTCTGTCTTTTTTTTTTTTTTGGCTGTGCTGCTTGGCATCTGGTATCTTAATTCCCTGATCAAGGATCGAAACTGTGTCTGCTGCAATGGAACCACAGACCACAACTGGACCACCAGGGAAGTCCCACGAAGGGATCTCTGATCTCCCTCTTTCTACTTAAAAGTGGATCATAAAATTTCCCACAAGAGAGGTACCCTCTCTGTACCAAGAACAGAAGAACATTCTTATCATTGGAGACTGGGAACCTACACCAAAATGGATCTATACAAACAAATCTACTAAAATAAAACAAACCTATTAAAATAACTTCCATTAGTTTCCCTCATATATTTTCAAGTCACTGTTCCACGATTTACTGCCCCTACCCCAAACCCCTTTGTCTTGTCACATCTGCACAATTTCTCATTCTTTGTTTAAAAAGGTATTTAAGTTTTGGAACCTAATGGTTTATTCCAGTCTTCATTTTCCTTTTGAAGATTTCCTGTGTACATGAAAAAATATGAAATAAAATTTGTATGTTTTTCTCCAGTTGATTTGTTTTGTCAGTTTAATTCTTAGGCCCAGCCACAGAGCCTACAAAAGTAAAAGGAAGTTTTCCTACAATACTACATTTTGTTATCCATTCATCTGTTGATGTACACTTGGGTTATTTCTACTTTTTGGCTGTTGTGAATAATGCTGCGTAAAGCGAAGATGTTGCCCACCATCCAGTTCTATAAGGATAAAAGGTTCAAGTCATTAGCCACTGCAGTAGCTGACTGACAGTGCACCCTGAGAGAAATTCAGGATGAAAAACAGGATAAGGCAGTCTGTGTTTGGGAGAAACAGACCCTTTAGATTGTTAGAGATATTGCTGGAAAAATTTTTAATGAACCCAGATTCTTGAATCTCCCCATACATAGAAAAGCACTAAAATCATTAACTGAGATATCTGATTCTTGTGACTAGCAATAACATTTTACTGAGATGTATGCTTGACTGCAAGCACTCCCTAACCAAAATCATATACATATGGTTCCCCTCCTACCTTGTAGGAGCATAACCTTAGAGCTGAGAGGCTATTTCCCAGTCTATAGTCCTCAGAAAGGTCCCTGAATAAAACAGAAACCCACAACTCTGGCATTGTGCCTTTTTCTTTGTCGACAATTTTTATGAACATTGGTGTGCAAGTATCTGTTTGAACTGCTTTCCATTCTTTTGGGTATATTCCTGGAAGTGGAATGGCTGGATCATATGTTTAACTTTATGAGGAATCACTATACTGTTTTCTACAGTGGCTCACCATTCCCTTCGGCAAAGCACAAGGCGTCCAATTTTTGTCATCCTCCTCACAAACACTTGTTATTTTCTCCTTTTTGATAATAGCCTTCTAATGGGTGTGAAATGTTATCTCATTGTGGTTTTGATTTGTATTTCCCTAATAACTAGGGATGCTGAACATCTTTTCATGTGCCTATTGGCCATTTTAATATTTTCTTTGTCCATTTTTGAATTCCAACTAATCATCTTTATTTTTAAACATCTTTATTGGAGTATAATTGCTTTACAATGGTGTGTAAGTTTCTGCTGTATAACAAAGTGAATCAGCTATACATATACATATATCCCTGTATCTCGTCTGTCTTGTGTCTCCCTCCCACCCTCCCTATCCCATCTCTCTAGGTGGTCACAAAGCACTGAGCTGATCTCCCTGTGCTATGCAGCTGCTTCCCACTAGCTATCTATTTTACATTTGGCAGTGTATATATGGCCATGCCACTCTCTCACTTTGTCCCAGCTTACCTTTCTCCCTCCCCGTGACCTCAAATCCATTCTCTACATCTGTGTCATTCCATATTATATGTGTTAGCATATGGTATTTGTTTTTCTCTTTCTGACTTACTTCACTCTGTATGACAGATTCTAGGTCCATACACCTCACTACAAATAACTCAATTTCATTTCTTTTAATGGCTGAGTAATATTCCACTGTATATATATGCCACATCTTTATCCATTCATCTGTCGATGAACACTTTGATTGCTTCCATGTCCTGGCTATTGTAAATAGAGCTGAAATGAACATTGTGGTGCATGACTCTTTTTGAATTATGGTTTTCTCAGGGTATATGCCCAGTAGTGAGATTGCTGGGTTGTACGGTAGCTGTATTTTTAGTTTTTTAAGGAACCTCCATACTGTTCTCCACAGTGGCTGTATCAATTTACATTCCCACCAACAGTGCAAGAGGGTTCGCTTTTCTCCACACCCTCTCCAGCATTTATTGTTTCTAGACTTTTTGATGATGGCCATTCTGACGGGTGTGAGGTGACACCTCACTGTAGTTTTGATTTGCATTTCTCTAATGATTAGTGATGTTGAGCATTCTTCCATGTGTTTATTGGCTATTTGAATATCTTCTTTGGAGAAATGTCTATTTAGGTCTTCTGTCCATTTTTTGATTGGGTTGTTTGTTTTTTTGATATTGAGCTGCATGAGCTGCTTGTAAATTTTGGAGATTAGTCCTTTGTCAGTTGCTTCACTTGCAAATATTTTCTCCCATTCTGAGGGTTGTCTTTTCGTCTTTTTTTTAAGGTTTCCTTTGCTGTGCAAAAGCTTTTAAGTTTCATTAGGTCCCATTTGTTTCTTTTGCTTTTTTTTCCATTTCTCTAGGAGGTGGGTAAAAAAGGATGTTGCTGTGATTTATGTCATAGAGTGTACTACCTATGTTTTCCTCTAAGAGTTTTATACTGTCTGGCCTTACATTTAGGTCTTTAATCCATTTTGAGTTTATTTTTGTGTATGGTATAAGGGAGTGTTCTAATTTCATTCTTTTACATGTAGCTGTCCATTTTTCCCAACACCACTTATTGAAGAGGCTGTCTTTTCTCCATTGTATATTCTTGCCTCCTTTATCAAAAATAAGGTGACCATATGTGCGTGAGTTTATCTCTGGGCTTTCTATCCTATTCCATTGATTTATATTTCTGTGTTTGTGCCAGTATCATACTGTCTTGATTACTGTAGCTTTGTAGTATAGTCTGAAGTCTGGGAGCCTGATTCTTCCAGCTCTGTTTTTCTTTCTCAAGATTGCTTTAACTATTCAGGCTCTTTTGTGCTTCCATACAAATTGTGAAATTTTTTGTTCTAGGTCTGTGAAAAATGCCATTGGTAGTTTAATAGTGATTGCATTGAATCGGTAGATTGTTTTGGGTAGTATAGTCATTTTCACAAGGTTGAGTTTTCCTATCCAAGAACGTGGTATATCTCTCCATCTGTTTGTATCTTGTTTAATTTCTTTCATCAGTGTCTTATTGTTTTCTGCATACAGGTCTTTTGTCTCCTTAGGTAGATTTATTCCTAGGTATTTTATTCTTTTTGTGGCAATGGTAAATGGGAGTGTTTCCTTAATTTCCCCTTCAGATTTTTCATCATTGGTGTATACGACTGCAAGAGAATTCTGTGCATTAATTTTGTATCTTGCTACTTTACCAAATTCATTGATTAGTTTTAGTAGTTTTCTGGTAGCATCTTTAGGATTGTCTATGTATGGTATCATGTCATCTGCAAACAGTGACAGTTTTACTTCTTTTCCAATTTGGATTCCTTTTATTTCTTTTTCTTCTCTGATTGCTGTGGCTAAAACTTCCAAAACTATGTTGAATAATAGTGGTGAGAGTGGGTATCCTTGTCTTGTTCCTGATCTTAGTGGAAATGGTTTCAGTTTTTCACCATTGAGAACGATGTTTTCTGAGGGTTTGTCACATACGGCCTTTATTATGTTGAGGTAAGTTCCCTCTATGCCTACTTTCTGGAGGGTGTTTATCATAAATAGGTGTGGAATTTTGTCAAAAGCTTTTTCTACATCTATTGAGATGATCATATAGTTTTTATCCTTCAGTTTGTTAATATGGTGTATCACATTGATTGATTTGCATATACTGAAGAATCCTTGCATCAACTTGATCATGGTGTATGATCCTTTTAATGTGCTGTTGGATTCTGTTTGCTATTATTTTGTTGAGGATTTTTACATCTATGCTCATCAGTGATATTGGCCTGTAGTTTTCTTTCTTTGTGACATCTTTGTCTGGTTTTGGTATCAGGGTGATGGTGGCCTTATAGAATGAGTTTGGGAGTGATCCTCCCTCTGCTATATTTTGGAAGAGTTTGAGAAGGATACGTGTTAGCTCTTCTCTAAATGTTTGATAGAATTCGCCTGTGGAGCCATCTGGTACTGGGCTTTTGTTTTTTGGAAGATTTTTAATCACAGTCTCAATTTTAGTGCTTCTGATTGGTCATTTTATATTTTCTATTTCTTCCTGGTTCCGTCTCGGAAGGTTGTGTGCTTCCAAGAATTTGTCCATTTCTTTCAGGTTGTCCATTTTATTGGCATATAGTTGCTTGTAGTAATCCCTCATGATCCTCTGTATTTCTGCAGTGTTAGTTTTTACTTCTTTTTCATTTCTAATTCTATTGATTTGAGTGTTCACCCTTTTATTCTTAATGAGTCTGGCTAATGGTGTATCAATTTTTTTTCTCTTCTCAAAGAACCAGCTTATAGTTTTATTGATCTTTGCTATTGTTTCTGTCATTTCTTCTTCATTTATTTCTGATCTGATATCTTTATGGTTTCTTTCCTTCTGCTAATTTTTTGTTTGTTTGTTTTTGTTCCTCTAATTGCTTTAGGTGTATGGTTAGGTTGTTTATTTAAGATGTTTCTTGTTTCTTGAGGTAGGCTTGTATTGCTATAAACTTCCCTGTTAGAACTGCTCTTGCTGCATCCCATAGGTTTTGGGTCGTCGTGTGTTCATTGTCATTTGTTTCTATATATTTTTTTGATATCCTCTTTGATTTTTTCAGTGATCTCTTGGTTATTTAGTAGTATATTGTTTAGCCTCCATGTATTTGTATTTTTTACAGATTTTTTCCTGTAATTGATATCTAGTCTCATAGCGTTGTGGTTGGAAAAAATACTTGCTATGATTTCAGATTTCTTAAATTTACCAAGGCTTGATTTGTGACCCAAGGTATGATCTATCCTGGAGAATGTTCTATGAGCACTTGAGAAGAAAGTGTATTCTGTTGATTTTGGATGGAATGTCCTATAAATATCAATTGAGTCCACCTTGTTTAATGTGTCATTTAAAGCTCGTGTTTCCTTATTTATTTTCATTTCAGATGATCTGTACATTGATGAAAGTGGAGTGTTAAAAGTCCCTTACTATGATTGTTGTACTGTCTATTTCCTCTTTTATAACTTAGCAGTTGCCTAATGTACTGAGGTGCTCCTATGTTGAGTGCATATATTTATAATTGTTATATCTTCTTATTGGATTGATCCGTTGATCCTTATGTAGTGTCCCTCCTTGTCTCTTGTAACATTCTTTATTTAAATTCTATTTTATCTGATATCAGTATTGTTATCCAGATTTCTTTTAATTTCCATTTGCATGGAATATCTTTTTCCATCCCCTCACTTTCAGTCTCCATGTGTCCCTAAGTCTGAAGTGGGTCTCTTGTAGACAGCATGTAGATTGTTCTTGTTTTTGTATCCATTCAGCAAACCGGTGTCTTTTGGTTGGAGCATTTAATCCATTCACATTTAAGGTAGTTATCAATATGTATGTTCCTATTACCATTTTCTTAATTGTTTTGTGTTTGTTATTGAAGGTCTTTTCCTGCTATTGTGTTTCCTGCCCAGAGAAGTTCCTTTAGCATTTGTTGTAAAGCTGGTTTGGTGGTGCTGAATTCTCTTAGCTTTTGCTCATCTGTAAAGGTTTTAATTTCTCCTTTGAATCTGAATGAGATCCTTCCTGGGTAGAGTAATCTTGGTTGTAGGTTTTTCCCTTTCATCACTTTAAATATATCCTGTCACTCCCTTCTGGCTTGCAGAGTTTCTGCTGAAAGATCAGCTGTTAACCTTATGGGGATTCCCTTGTATGTTATTTGTTGTTTTTCCCTTGATGCTTTTAATATTTTTTTGTTGTATTTAATTTTTGATAGTTTGATTAATATGTTTCTTGGCTTGTTTCTCCTTTGATTTATCCTGTATGGGACTCTCTGTGCTTCCTGGACTTGGTTAACTATTTCCTTTCCCATACTAGGGAAGTTTTCAACTATAATCTCTTCAAATATTTTCTCAGTCCCTTTCTTTTTCTCTTCTTCTTCTGGGACCCCTGTAATTTGAATGTTGATGCATTTAATGTTGTCCCAGAGGTCTCTAAGACTGCCCTCAATTCTTTTCATTCTTTTTTCTTTCTTCTGCTCTGCAGTAGTTATTTCCACTATTTTATCTTCCAGGTCACTTCTCCGTTCTTCTGCCTCAGTTATTCTGCTATTGATTCCTTCTAGAGAATTTTTTTTTTTTTTTTTTTTGCGGTATGCGGGCCTCTCACCGTCGTGGCCTCTCCCGTTGCGGAGCACAGGCTCCGGACGCGCAGGCCCAGCGGCCATGGCTCACGGGCCCAGCCGCTCCGCGGCACATGGGATCCTCCCAGACCGGGGCACGAACCTGCATCCCCTGCATCCGCAGGCGGACTCTCAACCACTGCGCCACCAGGGAGGCCCCCTTCTAGAGAATTTTTAAGTTCATTAATTGTGTTGCTCATCATTGTTTGTTTGCTCTTTAGTTCTTCTAGGTCCTTGTTGAACATTTCTTATATTTTCTCCATTCTATTTCCAAGATTTTGGATCATCTTTACTATCATTACTCTGAATTTTTTGTCAGGTAGACTGCCTATTTCCTCTTCATTTGTTTTGTGTGGTGGGTTTTTACCTTGCTCCTTCATCTGCTGTGTGTTTCTCTGTCTTCTCATTTTGCTTAATTTACTGTGTTTGGGGGTCTCCTTTTTGCAGGCTGCATGTTTGTAGTTCCCGTTGTTTTTGGTGTCTGCCCCCAGTGGCTAAGGTTGGTTCAGTTGGTTGTGTAGGCTTCCTCGTGGAGGGGACTGGTGCCTGTGTTCTGGATGATGAGGCTGGATCTTGTCTTTCTGGTGGGCAGGACCGCATCCAGTGGTGTGTTTTGCGCTGTCTGTGACCTTATTATTATTTTAGGCAGCCTCTCTGCTAGTGAGTCGGGCTGTGTTCTTGTCTTGCTAGTTGTTTGGCATGGGGTGTCCAGCAGTGTAGCTTGCTGGTTGTTGAGTGGAGCTGGGCCTTAGTGTTGAGATGGAAGTCTCTGGGAGAGCTTTGGCCATTTGATATTATGTGGAGCTGGGAGAACTGTGGTGGACCAATGTCCTGAACTTGGCTCTGCCACCTCAGAGCCACAGCCCTGACACCCAGCCCAAGCACCAAGACCCTGTTGACCACACAGCTCAGAAGAAAAGGGAGAAAAAGAGAAATAAATAAATAAATAAAATTAAATAAAGTTATTAAAATAAAAAATAAACAATAATTATTAAAAATAAAAAAGAAAGAAGAGAGCAACCAAAGTGAAAAAAAAATCCACCAATGATAACAAGTACTAAAAACCATACTAAAAAAAAGACCCCCTCCCAAAAATAACGGACAGAGAGAACCCTAGTACAAATGGTTAATGCAAAGCTATACAGACAAAATCAGACAAAGAAGCATACACATTCACACTCACAAAAAGAGAAAAGACTTTGCTCCCAAAGTCCACTGCCTCAATTTTAGGATGATTCATCTATTCAGGTATTCCACTGTTGCAGGGTACATCAAGTTGATTATGGAGATTTAATCTGCTGCTCCTGAGGCTGCTGGGAGAGATTTCCCTTTCTCTTCTTTGTTCGCACAGCTCCTGGGGTTCAGCCTTGGATTTGGACCCGCCTCTGCATGTAGGTCGCCTGAGGGCATCTGTTCTTTGCTCGGACAGGACGGGGTTAAAAGAGCAGCTGATTCGGGGTCTCTCGCTCACTCAGGCCGGGGGGAGGGAGGGGCATGCATGCGGGGCGAGCGTGCAGCGGCAGAGGCCGGTGTGACGTTGCTCCAGCCTGAGGCGCACCGTGTGTTCTCCCGGGAAAGTTGTCCCTGGATCACTGGACCCTGTGGCGGCCTGCACAGGCTCCCAGGAGGGGAGGTGTGGATAGTCACCTGTGCTCACACACAGGCTTCTTGGTGGCGGCAGCAGCAGCAGCCTTAGAGTTTCATGCCCGTCTCTGGGGTCCGCGCTTTTAGCCGCGGCTCGCGCCCGTCTCTGGAGCTCCTTTAAGTAGCGCTCTTAATCCCCTCTCGTCGCGCACCAGGAAACAAAGAGGCAAGAAAAAGTCTCTTGCCTCTTCGGCAGCTCCAGACTTTTTCCTGGATTCTCTCCCGGCTAGCTGTGGCGCACTAGCCCCCTTCAGGCTGTGTTCACGCCGCCAGTCCTCTCCCTGGGATCCGACCTCCGAAGCCTGAGCCTCAGCTCCCAGCCCCCACCCACCCCGGCGGCCGAGCAGACAAGCTTCTCGGACTGGTGAGTGCTGGTCGGCACCGATCCTCTGTGCGGGAATCTCTCCGCTTTGCCCTCCGCATCCCTGTTGCTGCGCTCTCCTCCGTGACTCTGAAGCTTCCCCTCTACCACCCCCCGTCTCCGCCAGTGAAGGGGCTTCCTACTGTGTGGAAACTTTTCCTCCTTTACAGCTCCATCCTACTGGTGCAGGTCCCGTCCCTATTCTTTGTCTCTGTTTATTCTTTTTTCTTTTGCCCTACACAGACACGTGGGGAGTTTCTTACCATTGGGAAGTCTGCGGTCTTCTGCCAGCGTTCAGTAGGTGTTCTGTAGGAGTTGTTCCTCATGTAGATGTATTTCGGATGTATTTCGGATGTATTTGTGGGGAGGAAGGTGATTTCCACGTCTCACTCCTCTGCCATCTTTTTTTTTTTTTTTTTCTTTTTTTTTTGTGGTATGCGGGCCTCTCACTGCCGTGGCCTCTCCCGTTGCGGAGCACAGGCTCCGGACGCGCAGGCCCAGCGGCCACGGCTCACGGGCCCAGCCGCTCCGCGGCATATGGGATCCTCCCAGACCGGGGCACGAACCCGTATCCCCTGCATCGGCAGGCGGACTCTCAACCACTGCGCCACCAGGGAGGCCCTCCTCTGCCATCTTGAAGGTCTCCCAACCAATCATCTTTTAACACAAGATCAGGGAACGCTTCAGCTTGTCGTTGATCATATGGACATATAAAATAAGTTATATAACACTACTTTAAATATAATTTTTGGCAGATGATTGAGAAGGTATATGAATAGAATTTATTACTTTTCTTTATCTTTCTCTTTTTTTCCAGTTTCCATCTTACCTTGTGTATAGTGAGTAACCAGGTTTATTTGAAGAATGTGACAAAGAAGAATCTAAGAAAATAATTTTATGATTTTTCTGGATTATTCAATTTCTTATAGATTTTCACATGTTTTTTTAAAAAAATTATAAAATATTTCAGGCATTGTAAATTTTCATTTAACCTAAGACTTCGTCAGTTTTTCTCCTTCATATCCTGTTAGGAAACCCCATCAGGAAGAATTGTGAAAGATTTTGAAATGGGCACCATTACTGGGTGTCCTTTCAATGGACTCTCTGACGTTGCCTGGCTCTCCCTTCAGGTTATCTGATTCTCTTGGGGCCTGTGCTTTGAACTGTCCTTGATTTAGCTATTTTGTAACTCAGAACATTATAGAAAACCAACTGATAGTAAAATGCAAATAATTCTTATTTGTAGACATGTAAATAAATTTTGTCATAGAAACACAACTGATTTCCTCTCTGTAGAAAAGATGATTCTAGCATTATAATTTAGTGCCTATAGGATCTATTTTTTGCATCTATTAGTAAATTTACTTCAGGATTCCTGATTGCCTTACATATGTCTGTTCTGATTCTTTTTCGAACCTGTTGCAATATCTTACTGGTTCCCTTGAGGCAGGAGATAGTTGGGCCTCAGGCTGAGCTGTCGCGGTTTGTCCCCTGTGGACAGATACTCCAAAATAGCAGGAGCAGAGAGAAGCTGCACCCTGCCCAGATAAAAGACAGAGACCACATGTTTCTCATTCTCAAGGTCAAGGAGATCTTCCTGACTATACATGCACAGAGAGGCTCCTTGGAGGTCAAAAAGGGAGTGATGTCAACCTATTCATAGGCCTCTTCGCTAGAATCCTTCTTGGCTAAGAGATGCATGCACACACACAGGGGGACCCTGAGATAAACCAAATATGAATTCAGAACCAGGCAAAGCAAGATGATTGGTCAAAGGAAACCTGGAAGAAATGCCCCGTATAAGTGATTCAAACTACCACGAGGGCGCAACTTTCTCTCTGAGCCCATCCGTTTTTCTAAACACATGTACTCTTTTTCCTCCTAATAAACACTTTACTTATTTTACTACTTTCTGTCTCTTTGTAGGAATTTATTTCCACAAAACTGACAGGCGGGGTCCTTGTCACTGGTCACTGGTCTAGTGGAGGATTTAGCCCTCTCACTGCCATGGCCTGACTTGAATCTCTGAGCAGGGATCTGAAATCCTGCTTCAAGCCACTTCAGGCAGAGGCCACCCGAGATTACCCTCATTAATTAATAAGTTAAATAAAATCTTTAACGTATGTTCACTTAGTATTTTACCATTTTGAAAATCATCCTTTAACAACCTTCTTATTATCAATAGTGATTATGTACTTAGTTCTCTTGTCACTTTAAGTAAATTTTTAATGTAAGCAACACTTTACCTTTGAACAAGTTCAGTCTTTTCCACTTATAAAATAGTCAACATTTATAAAGTCAGTATTGCCTATTTACCTATTAATAAGATAAATGCTTATTAATTTTAAGAAGCTTTATTTAATGTCCTCTCATCTTCTCTCCCTCCCTGCCCCGCCAAAACATTCTAATTGTCTGTTGCTTATCCAATCTAGGAGTCATTTCCCTTTTTGAACTTGTCTACAAGGTCACTCAGCTAGCAGATTAAGGAAATGTTGTAAAACAGTTTATCTGTATAGCTGGAGTTAAATATTATGTTTATTCTTTTCTTATACTTTCTGTATAAATTAGAGAAATTCAAACTGGGTGAGACTACAATTAGTGCTGGCCCTGCCTTAATTAATATTTTATTAATGACTGTTATGCCCATTGCTGGGATGATTTAAATTAATTCTTATTGAACACATGCTGTTTCTTAGGCACTTTTACTGTACCATCTAATTTATGAAATATTATATTTATCTTGTGTTTGTTCAAGGGCCTAATTAAGATCTGTAACTGAAAATTACAGGGAAAATAATTTCACTGAATATAAAAGAGCAACTTTTTAGTAGTTAGAGCTCTCTGAAAACAGAACAATATAGTTAATGAGGCAGAAGATAGCAGAGTGGCTAAGAACATAAAGTTTGATGTCAGGTGGACCTGTGTTTGTGTGTTCCAGGTCCATCATACACTAATTTCATGACCTTAGGAAAGCTTCTTTTTAGTTCCCTAATCTGTAAAATTAAAAAATAATAGTACCTACTTCATAGTGGGTCTTTTTTCCCCCTTTCTTTCCAAGCAGTTAACAATGTCCTCACACCTTTCCTCCTATAGAGTATGCCTTTACCAAGTCTCTGTCCACTCTGTTGAAGTGGATATTCTGGTAGAAAGGAAGGCAATTTGGTACTAGGATTGAGAGTCAACTTACTTAGGTTTTTTATTAATACTTCAGAGATAGGTCGAGAGGCAGCTGGAACTTCCTGGGAATTTTCATCGATGAACATTGGAGGAGACTCCAGGGTCCAGTTTGGGTTAAGCTTTGATGAGTCCACTGGGAGTCTAGTCACAGCTTGAAGCTCCTCCTAGATCTTTGGGTTCCAAAGATCTTTGAGTAGGAGAAATCTTTACAGACTTCTAATAGCCTCCTTCACATCCTCAGGAGTCTAGGAGTTCTCAGTTTAAGATTTTAGTTAATTTTAGTTATTTATGCTCAACGATAGTCTCTGTGCTTCATATCTGGTTTACTTTGAATTTTTAATCTAATCTTAGTCTTGTACAGTAAAATACAAATAGTAACTCTTGTTTATTTGGGACTGATTATTCAAGTCATTATTTCCCTTTTTAATTTTGCTCAATTTCAAAAATTATCTCCCTCACAGAAATCAAATAGGTCATTAAAAAGAGATAAACTTAGACCACACAGTTTTATTTTATATTACATGATGGAACATATTAGAATATTGTAAACATAATTTTCAATTAACTATGTGTTTAATCAGTAATTCATTACTTTGTCCTGTGTTAGCATAGTAGTGTTTAGGATACGCTTACATAGTTGAAAGAAATAGTAAAGTTTGATTAAGTAACAAGTTATTTTGAAAGAACTGAGTTGTTGAATTGAATTCAGCCTTTTTTTCTTCTAAACTGTTTTCTAAGTTTGGTGGAAGAATAGATTATTGAGATTCTGAAATGCTTATATTGGTTTTTCTATTAAAAAACTGTAGTTTTCACCACTAATTATTAATTTACAAGTTAAAATTAATCTTAAGGATAAAAGAATAAAAGAATAAACTCAACATTGATTACTAAGACTTTTTTTTTAGGGTTCTGATATTAATCTCCTCTCTGGTCTTGGACAACTCACTGAATATCTGTGCAAAAAGATGCACTATTTCTGGAGGTACTCTTTTCAGAGTTCTCTGGTTGCTAGAAAATGAGTATACATATAAAATCAAGATTTTCTTCCCTGTAACTCCATCTCATTTATCCTAATTCTATCCTCTTGGGTCTTAAAGAATAAACGCAGTTTCTCTTGTTCAGGACAGCCCTTGAAGTTTATGAAGATAGCTATCAAATTCTCACCTAAGCCTTTTCTTCTAAAGGCTGAATATTCTCATGTTGTTTAAGAATATGTCATGATTTCCCTGCATCAGAGTGCCTACAATGACCAAGTAAGTTTGGATATATGAGTTGGAGAGAGAAAAAATTTTGATTAAGGTCTACATCATTAAAAAAAAAAGACTTTTTAATAACGCAATTAGTCTGTGTATTCACATTTTTACAGTGATTTCAAATTCCCAACAGATACATTCATGATTAAGGAAATAAATAGGGATTCCAGGAATCATAAGTTAATATGTATTTTTTAATGTACTTATGTGTTTTTAGATAATGATGGGTGACCATAATAAGGAGTGTATCATTTTTTGATAATAGGGTTATTCTAAAAGTTTTAGAGGTTTTCTGTAAAAATAAAGAGAACAAATGCATATTACAAGAGTATATATTTGAATAACATATAAAAATGATCTCTACCTGATAATATAAAAAATTGAGATGAGAAAATTAACACCAATAGTAAACACCAAATGAAGCTGACTAAAAATTGAAATTTATTTAAAAGTTATCATTCTTAAAATAAAAAAATTAAAATACAGAAAACATAAATTGCCCTGATAATCTTGATCTTTGTTTTGTAACAAATATTCTAGATGTAGAAAATTTTATTTTGCATTGACACTTGTTGAATTGTTAAGAGTGTCTAAAAGCACCTTGAAGTTGAGTATTATTGCACATATAACGTCATATTAGCACCCTTATATATTTTTATTTTGTCTGCTTGCCTTGCTTTTGGAAATTGATATTGCTTTCGATAATTGAGATTAGATCAGTTTCTAATTTCATGCTGGAATATTTCATAACAATTCATATTTTTGCATTTCTTCTATTAAAGTATTTACAAAGATGACTTCTGGTTCTGGTGAAACTGAAATAGCCTCATTCCACCCAGGTCCTCCTTCTTAGAATGAAAAAGCCTGGCCATAACTCAACAAACAAGCATAGGAAGTCTCTGAAGTCTCAAAAGAAGGTGGACAATTTAGACACCTTGGGACTTGAGGACTGAGATGGCAGTAGGTTCCCTGAGTTTCCTTGCTGCCTCCCTTAGATCCTAGACAAGGCCCTGCAGAAGCTTCCAACCTGGAAGCAGCAACAGACAAATACCAAAAAAGCTCCAAGAAAAGCCTGTTTAGCCAAAATTTTCGGTAATACCCGCCCTACTCCAGTCAAACAACAATGGAAAAACCACACCCCTCTCTCTCTGGAGGTTTCATGGAGGCCAAGCAGAAAGCTGATTTTCCACCACACTCACTGGAAGCAGGCAGCAGCACTCTGCTTCTCACACAGGGTGGTGTTGACTGGTTGAGGGGACAGCTGTTCTCAGTCTGGCAGAAGCAGGTCTTCCTCAATTCCCTGCCAGGATAGTGTCAGCAGGGTCCAGCAATGAGCTGAGCTTACATCCACTCTTGGCAGCAACCAGACTTAATGAGGCAGTAGGATGCGGTTTTGTCACAACTATGTCTCAATTCACATGCCACCCCCAGTGCCATCATCAACAAGACTGAAGAAGAAGGTGTGACTCAAGTCTAGCCACATTCCGCTTTCTCCTCCAGCCCCCCATTCCCCCATGGAAGCTGTGCCTTAGCCCAATGGGTTCTGAGCCTCCACTCCCAGAGGTAGGGCTAGTTGGCCTTCTGTTTACGGCCCTCTCCTTCCCTGGTGTCAGTGAGGCTCAATGAGGAATTGAGAGCTGAGATTCCACTCAATTCTGCATCAACACAATGGTGTCAATAGGGTGTCTGCTTCCCAGCTCCCTGGTGACACCCCCATTAAGAGGTATCTAGATGGTGTAAGTGAGTGCCTTACTTCTATGGTGAAGGTGTCAGACTCAACCATGACATTAGGGCAGTGTGAATGAGTGCTCCACTTTTGCCTGGGTGATGTTGGTGGAGTCCAGTGGGGGACTAAACATACAAAATCCCCTGGCTTCCTGCTATACTTCAACAGGGGGGACTGTTTAAAAAAGAAGAATAAGTGGGATTCAGAGTCCTATAATAGCCACAATATCCAAGATATAATTGAACATTACCCATCATACCAAAAACTAGGAAAATCACAACTTGAATGAGAAAAGAAAATCAACAGATGTAAAACCCAAGATGAATTAGATGTTGGAATGATCTGACACAGATTTTAAAGCAGCCATTATAAAAATGCTTCAATTAACAACTATAAATTATCTTGATACAAATGAAAAAAATCTCAGCAAAGAAATAAATGTTATATAAGAAAAGAACCAAATGAAAATTATAGAACTAAAAAAATAAAAACAAAATAAAAAACTTGTTAGATGGGTTCAACTATAGATTGGAGATGACTATGGATTGAATTGGTGAACTTGAGGACAGATCAATAGAATTTACCCAACCTGAACAACAGAGAGAAAATCAACTGGGGCAAAAAAATGGACAGAGTCTCAGGAACCTATGGGCAATAACAAAAGGGCTAATGTTTGTGTCAGTGGAGTTCCAGAAGGAGAAGAGAAAGAATGTGAGATTTAGAGAATATTTGAAGAAATAATAGCTAATAACTTCCAAAATTTGGCGAAAGGCATAACCCTACCAATTTAAGAGGTTGAACAAACCCTAAGTAGGAAAAAAAAAAAAAAAAAAAGAAAAGAAAAGAAATCCATGCCAAAATATCCCAATGCTTCTGAAACCTAAAGACAAATAAAAAAAAGTCTGGAGAGCAGCCAGAAACAACACACTTATAGAAGAACAACAATTTGAATGAGAGCAGATTTCTCATCTGGCAACAATGGAGGCCAGAAGGAAGTGGCATCACATTTTTCAAATACTGAGAGATAAGAATTGTCAATTCTATATCTGGTGAACATAATCCTTTAGGAATGAGGGGGAAATAAAGATATGCTCAGATGAAGGAAAACAGAATTTGTCAATTATACATTTTAATCATGTGTAGTTTTAGCCATTGCTTCATCATTTTGTACTGATTATTCCTACTAAAATCTACAGTTCAGTGTTTTTAGCTTTCAGAGTTACCAACAAGATATGGATCTTGTTTATTTTCCCTTTTAACAAATTTTTACTGTGTGCAGTTTTATTTTGAATTTTTTCCCCCATAAGTAGTTATTATGGATTTGTGGTTTGTAATTATTATCTGGCTAATTCATGAGAAAATTTAAGCAATTCCTTCAGATATGTCAGAATTGTCAATCAAAAGCAAATTAAAAAACAGCAAAATGTGAGGCAGGCCAGGGTCCTCCAGGTAACTGTTTCCTTCCTTCGTGGATCTAAGTACTTGGTTGTTGGTGATTTCTTTTGCAGTGAAGAAGCTTTTTAGTTTTTTGTAGTCCTATTTGTCTATTTTTGATTTTGTTTCTTGTACTTTAGGAGTGATTTCCAAAATATCATTACCAAGACCTATGTCAAAGAGCATTTGTCCTATGTTTTCTTCTAGGAGTTTCACGGTTTCAGGTCTTACATTTAAGTCTTTAAGCTGTTTCAAGTTAATTTTTGTGAATGGTGTAAGACAGTGGTCAAATTTTATTATTTTACATGTGACTCTCCAATTTTCCAAGCATCATTTATTGAAGAGACTGTCTTTTCTCCATTGAGTATTCTTGGCCCCTTTGTCAAATACTAGTTGATCATGTGTGCTTGGGTTTATTTCTGGGCTCTTGATTCTGTTCGCTGGGTCTATTTGTCTGTTCCATATTGTTTTAATGACTATAATATAGCTTGGAATCAGGAAGTGTGATGTCTCCTGCTTTGGTGTTCTTTCTCAGGATTTCAAAATTTATAGTGTATAGGAACACTGTTGATTTTTGCATGTTAATTTTGTGCCCTGCAGCTTTACTGAATTCGTTGACTAGTTTTAACAGTTTTTTGATTGAATCTTTAGGATTTTCCATATATAAAATCATGTCACCTGCAAATAGAGAAAATTTTACTTCTTCCTTTCCAATTCTGATGCCTATTGTTTCTTTTTCTTCCTGACTTCACTGGCTAGGACTTCCAGTACTATGCTGAGAGTGGGCAATCTTGTCATTCCTGATCTTAGAGGAAAAGCTTCCAGCCTTTCACCATTGGGTATGATGTTAGCTGTGGGCTTGTCATATATGGCCTTTATTATGTTGAAATATATTCCTTCTATGCCTAATCTAAGATTATTTTTTTATCATGAATAGGTGTTGAAGTCTGTCAAATGCTTTTTCTGTTTTTATTGAGATGATCATGATTCTTTTCTTTCATTCTATTAATATGATGTATCATACTAATTGATTTGCATATGTTGAACCATCCCAGGGATGAATCCTACTGGTTCAAATATCTTAAAGCAAATCCCAGATAGTATGTCATTTAACTTCAACACACTTCAGAATGTTTCCCCAAAGAAAATGGACATTTTCCAACATAAACACAATGCCATTATTACACCCAATAAAATATCAATATTTATTTGGCATTGTCTAATACCAGTCCATACTCAAATGTCCATGCGTGTCTTAAAGTTTTTTAACTGTTGTGATGTTTGAATCACAACAGTTGAAACTAAACAAGGTCACACCTTTCATTTTGCTGCTATATCTCTTTAATCCAGAGCTCTTCCTCACCTCTTCTCTCTCCTTTTTGCCCTGTTATTAACTTGCTGCAGAAGTAGTGTCAGTTGTTTTATAGAGTGTGTCACATTCTAGACTTTATCTGTTACCTTCTTTGTCGTGTCATTTAACTTGTTCCTCTAATCCTCATGTTTCCTGTAAGCCTTTAAGTGGGAAGTCAGTTCTAAGGCTTGATTAGACTGTTTTGGTTTTGGTTTGCTTTGTTTTGTTTAGGGAAGAACACTTCATAGGTGTGCTGAGTGCTTCAGATGGCATTAGATCAGGAAGCACACAATGGAGTCCCTTTTGTAGTGATACTTAAGAGTATTAGGCTGAGGTAGTGACACCCTGATCTCCATTGTAAAGTACCTTATTGACCTTCCATTTAATGGTTTAATCCATTGATGATTGTTGCCTGAATCATTTATTTCACAAAGGATTGCTAAATGGCAATTTTCCAATTCTGATATTTCTTTCTATATTATAAAAAACAACTTACCCTCAACAACGATTTGGCTTTCTGAAATACAGTTAAATCAGGAAAGGTAGTGTAAGTTCTAATTCTTTTCTTTCAATTGACAATTTTATTTTATTTTAATTTTTTAAATTAATTTATTTTCTATTTGTTTATTTTTGGCTGCGTTGGGTCTTCATTGCTGCATGCAGGCTTTCTCCAGTTGCGGCGAGCAGGGGCTACTCTTCGTTGCAGTGTGCGGGCTTCTCATTGCAGTGGCTTCTCTTGTGGAGTACGAGCTCTAGGTGCATGGGCTTCAGTAGTTGTGGCACACGGGCTCAGTAGTTGTGGCTCGCGGGCTCTGGAGTGTGGGCTCGTTAGTTGTGGCACACGGGCTTAGTTGCTCCACGGCATGTGGGATCTTCCCGGACCAGGGCTCGAACCTGTGTCCCCTATGTTGGCAGGTGGATTCTTAACCACTGTGTCACCAGGGAAGCCCCACAATTGACAATTTTAGAATAAGGGGTGTGTGCCCTAGTTACTTACAATAGTGTCCAGTGAATTGTTTTGTTTTTGTTGATTTTTGTCTCCCTCCTTTGGAGCATCATTAAGAATTCATGGATTTTTATATATTCAGTATGTTTCAAACAACTGTATTTATTACTTTTTTTGATTGTCCCATCTTTGACCAAAGAGATCCTTTGATTTTGGTTTCTGTTACCTTTTGACACACTTATTTATTGTGAATGGATTCCTTGTTTTGTGTCACAAGATATCCCACACTTGTCTTATATATATCCTGCCCCAGACCTGAAATCAGACATTTCTCTGAGTGGCCCTGGTTTCTTTTAGTTGGAAATTGTATTAAAAAATCCAAAATGCATGACTTAAATTATTTCATTTGTAGTAAAAATGAAAGCTTATACATATAAAGTTTTATTCCAAGGCAATAACTTTAGAACCTAGTATTTATTTAGGTAATAAACAAAAGTGTAATTGCCTGTTTTATTTTTATTTTAAGCTGACTTTTAAATTATTTTATGTAAAAGGAGATGTACATCATTCATTATAAGTAGACCTAAAATTGGTTAATAACCATATACCAATGTTTCATTTTTCCAGATGGCACAATTTACATTCAAAATTTCCCAAAAACATTTGAAATGAGGGATATAAATGAAATCTTAAATGTTTTTATATGTATTCAAAAAGAATATCAATTTAATCAGAGTTGCTATAGTAAAAGCCTTGAAAAAACTTTCAGAAATGTGATGGGTTTGACATGAGCTGTCAAGTTTGAGGTTTAGCTTGGAATAAGTGAAGGGCTATAATTTCAGGTGTTAGCAAACTCTGATGTGGGAATGCATGATATTCAAATAAATGAAATGCAAAATGCTATTTGGCAGCAATTCTCCAAGTGAGGTCTGAGGACCCCTGGGGGTTTCTGAGACCCTTTTAGGGGATTTGCAAGGTCCTCCTTTTTTCAACCATGATTTGAATGAGGGCCAGTTTTCCTCATAATATCTTAGCTATAACAACATATCATAAAAGATTGAATGCAGAAGCAGAATGTGAGCTTCCAACACTCTCTCTTAAGCCAGAGAGTAAAGAGATTTGCAAAAAAATGTGAAAAAGGCCACTTTTCTCACTAATTTTTAAAAAAATGTATTCATTATTCAAAAAAATGTTCTTTATAGTAAACATGAAATGGGTTTATTATTTAAAAATGAGTTAATAAACATACATCTAAAGTTTTTGTTTTAATTTTTAATACAGTAAATATCGACATGGTTACCACACAAACAAAAGCTCTTTAAAGTCCTCAATCATTTTTAAGAATGTAAAGAGATCTTGAGACCAAGAATTTTGAAAACCTTTATTCTATGATATCTTGCACTATTTGCTTACTAATTGTAAGTATATATGAATAGGAATAGATTCAAAATATAAATGTATTCATAGAATTTATAAACTTTATTTCAAGTTAACTTTGTTTAAATATCTCCTTGAGCATTAGCCATGATCTCTAACCACAGTTCAATTTTGTACCTTAGGAATAGATGATTCATTTTCTTCCTGATGGCATAAATGCCAAACAGAATGCTACTCTCATCTAAGGAAACAACTCATTATGTTTCAACTCCACACATAAAGCCAAATATTCAGTTTATAATTTAACTGATGAATTTGAAGAATATGGGATGTTCTGAAGTTTTACCCCAGCTTCTTCTTCTTTAGAAGTCTTTTTTTTTTTTTTTAAAGAGCAGTTTTTGGTTCACAGCAAAATTGAGGAGAAAGTACAGAGACCCCACACTTGCAGAGCCTCCCCAACTATCAACATCCCAGCATCAAAGTGGTACATTTGTTACAACTGATGAACCCACACTGACACATCATTATCACCCAGAGTCTATAGTTTACATCAAGTTTCACTCTTGGTGTTATCCATTCCATGGGGTTTGACAAATGTATGAGGACATGCATCACCCTGACAGTATCATACAGAATATTTTCACTGCCCTAAATATTCTTTGTGCTCTGCTATTCTTCCCTTCTTCCAGCATAACCCTTGTCAACCACAGCTCTTTTTACTGTCTCCATTGTTTTGCCTTTTCCAGAGTGTCAGATAGCTGGAGTCATATAGTGTACTGTACCCTTTTCAGATTACCTCAGCTTCCTAAGTACATTTCATGAATCTTAGAGACAAAGTCTGGTCAGACTTAGCAACTCTTTTTGTATGTTTATTTACAATCCTTTATAATAAAAATCACACATACCTGTCTTTGTTGTTTTTCCACATGCATTCCATTCCACACAGTCAGCTCCTGGTGGCCAGGAACTCCATCTATTTAATTTGGGACCACCTAATTAATTATTAATATTAATTATTAGTGCCAATAGATCCCAGTCCAATTTACAAATCGGTCCCCACTGCTATTCCATGAGGGTGGTCTTCCAAGCTAAGTGTTCTTGGAATTAAGTCCTTAAGAACTAGCAGGGAAGAGCTTACCTTACAGTAATTATTTCAGTGACAAATAAGAAAAACTACAAAACTGCTACACAACCCCTTCACAGGAGAGCAATTTTATTCTCCTCAGGAGATTAATAGTTTTAGTTATCAGGACTGTTTAAGTCTCTGACTAGGTTTTTAAAACTTTAGAATTAGTTTTGAACACAAAGTACCAGAGTGTCTGGTACTTAGATTTGTATTGAATGATTTGCACAGAATAGCTTGTCAGTATCCAGAAGGACGATAAAGACAGACACAATCAAGGATATAATTGACGGAGGGTTAAAAAAAAAAAGTAGTTGTAGGTTTCACTTTCTTCGAAGGTTTTAATAACCCAGTTAAGAGTTTGTGTCATTTGAATGCAAAAGCTTAGGTATGAAATTCCAGTTTCTCCAAAGTAAACCACTTGTTCTGGGTTATTCCTTCTGACTTGTTTAGAAGCAGCAACATCGAATAGTTTTCCCGTACCCACTTTAGTAGAAAAAACGCCGAAAGGACGAGTCCAGAGGGGAGAGCCCCAATAAGGCAGCTTGCCACTGTAGCTGTGCACTCAAAACAACTGCTGGGGTCTCGGTTTCCTCATCTGTAAAACAAGGGGAGAGGATGAAGTCACAGTCTCACAGATTTTCAGCTCTTTGTTGCCCTCCCTCAGCCGTTAGTACAGCGCTGAGCTCAGGGCAAGTGCTCAAGAATTGCCTGCTAAGCGAGGGTTGTTTT
This sequence comes from Mesoplodon bidens, assembly GCF_964165515.1. Lineage (NCBI taxonomy): Eukaryota > Metazoa > Chordata > Mammalia > Artiodactyla > Ziphiidae > Mesoplodon > Mesoplodon bidens. Next base: position 69,091,605 of record NC_138166.1, on the reverse strand, counting down.
TGATCCGTTTGAGATCCAGGCCGGGTTTTGGGCCTAACCCGCGCAGGCGATCGGAAGTGCAGCTTTATCGCTGGGGGCGGAGCTTCGCGAAGCTCCCGCGCTCCGGGGGCGGGGGCGGAGCTTGCCGCCGGCGGAGGGCGGAACCCACGCGGGGACTTCTCTTGGGCAGAGCTGCGCCGCGGGTGCGGAGGGCGGGGGTTTGGGGGTAGGTAGGGGGCTGTGAGGTTGGCTGGGGTGGGCAGGCGGGGTGCCGCTGCCGACCCTTGGTGGCCCCCAGGGCTTGGGCCCCTTACCCCGGAGTTAGCCCCAGAGGGGACGAGCATTGCTGGGAGGCGGAGGGCTGCTTGGCCGTGAGTCCTGCGGTGATTGCGAGCATGTGTGCGTGCGCGTGTTTATCTGAGGCCCCGTGGGGCGGCCAACCCCGGACCCCTCCTCCTTCCGCCAACGCGTGTCGGAAACCGGAGCCGACCCGCTCCTCCCCGCTGGCCAGGCTACCCCAGGTCGCGCCCTCTCTTCGTGCCCCCCACCTGAGGGGACAACTCCGGCCCAAGTCCTGGCCGAGAGGGAGCGCTGTGGAGACGCGCTGCCTTCTGTCTAGACACGTTGGGCGAGTGGTGGGAGTTCTGAGGCTTGAACGTCAGGGTTTTAAAACACGTGTTTGTCTCTGTCATTTTTACTTTTAAGGTTTTGGCCAAATTGGGAGAGGGCACAAAGTAACCACTTACCCCTTCTCACCGAGGAGGAACGGGAGAAAGGGTAAGTAAGGAATGGTTAGGGGTGGAAGGAGCTAGCACTTTATCCTGAAAGAGAGCGAGCCAGAGAGAGAAGGACTAGATCCAGAACTGCCCTTGGATCTTGGGGCCAAATTGTACGTTTTCAGCAGGAACCTAAGGCCCACCTTCAAGGGTCACAGGCTCCAAGTCGAAGAGGTTTTTTTTTCCAGGTGTTTCGGAGTCCGTAAGTTGGCTGGGACTTTGACAGCTGGCATAGGTCCCTTTTAGTCACTTGACCTGGCAGAAAACTATCATTACCCTTTACCTCTCGGTAGTTGTCTGTCTTGTAGTTGTCCTGTAGTTGTCTGTCTCAGGCCCCCATCTCTTAGCTAACTTGGAATAATCTCTGAGACTGAAATTAAAGCATCATGGCTCTTCTTGATAATGAACAGGAACCCCTCCAAGGATCTTTTTTTAAAAAATAAATTTATTTATTTATTTATTTTTGGCTGCATTGGGTCTTTGCTGCTGCGCATGGGCTTTCTCTAGTTGCGGCGAGCGGGGGCTACTCTTTGTTGCGGTGCTCAGGCTTCTCATTGCGGTGGCTCCTCTTGTTGCAGAGCTCGGGCTCTAGGTACATGGGCTTCAGTAGTTGTGGCTCGGAGGCTCAGTAATTTTGGCTTGAGGGCTTGAGTGCAGGCTCAGTAGTTGTGGTGCATGGGCTTAGTTGATCCGCGGCATGTGGCATCTTCGCGGACCAGGGCTCAAACCCGTGCCCCTTGCATTGGCAGGTGGATGCTTAACCACTGCGACACCAGGGAAGTCCCCCCCACCCCAAGGATCTTTACATTTTAAAAGGGGACTCCTGTAAAAATCCTTTAGGACTCCAAAGCATAAAGTTAATAACAGTGTTACAGGTGTTGAAGTTCTTTTGGGATCTTCTCTTAAGCTCATAGAGAAAGGTATTTTGGGAGGGAGAAATGACCAGACTGGGCCTTTTCTTCTTGACTTTCACTTTGATACCTCCTCACCAGCATTCTGTTCACTTCTGAAACGTTGCCAAACAGCATATTGAAGTCTTTGAAGGTTTGCTGTGATTTTTCAGTGTGGGCTCTTTTAACGGTTCTTCTCTGGAACTTTTCCATGATCCCTCTTCCCCTAGCATTAGTGAAATGAGACACAACTGCTCTCAGAAGTTTGGAAACACCTTATGCATCCTCTGTGTCCCATATAAAGAAATGTTTTGAATTAGTTAAAATTCAGGTAAGCCACAGGCAAGGATTTTGTAAATCACATTCTTGGATACTTACACAGGAAAACTAGAATTGCCCTCCATGGCATCTTGACATTGGCTGCCTGTGTCCCGAACCTTTCTTATTTGTGTGTGCTCAACTGGCAGATGGCCACATAACTTACTTTCTGAAAAAAACAGGAAATAGTTGTTTATTGGTGATAGGTTCATTTATTGATTCAGTAGATATTTTTTTTTTACCAGAGTGCTGAGCACTTTGATGTAAGGTGGTGAGAATGAGGGGACTGTTGGAGATGGCCATTTGGGGGCAGGCCTTTTACCGGTTTTCTGTGTTTTTTCTGAATAGTTAAGTGTTAATGTAGAAGACCTTCACTGTACTGCTGATAGTGGTAGCAGTGGTGTGGGAGAACAGTGTTATTTCCTGCCTTACTGATACTTTCAGAAATGAACTTTCAGGGATGACTGACCATGGTGATTTGTGTCCTGTAGTAAAGTTATAGTCATTTTCCAGTGTAATAAATGTCTTGAACCAGCATTATAATTAGATGAGGATAATTTTTTGAATTGTTCCAGAAAAATGACCTAAGATTAGAAAGCATGGGCAATGTTAAGGATGATGCACTTAGGAAAATAAATGCTAAAGTAGGCTGTGCACTTGTGTGGGTTTCTTTACATTTAACCTCACTTTTTTTTGTTTCTTTTAATTTTTAAATTTATTTTTTAATTTAATTTTTATTGGGGTATAGTTGATTTAAAATGTGTTAATTTTTGCTGTACAGCAAAGTGAATCAGTTATACATATACATATATCCACTTTTTTTTTAGATTCTTTTCCCATATAGGTCATTACAGAGTGTTGAGAAGAGTTCCCTGTGCTATACAGTAGGTCCTTATTAGTTATCTGTTTTATATATAGTAGTGTGTATATGTCAATCCCAATTTTTTTTGGACCGTGCCGAGTGGCTTGCGGGGGTCTTAGTTTGCTGACCAGGGATTGAACCCCCAAGCCCCCGGCAGTGGAAGTGCGGAGTCCTAACCACTGAACTGCCAGGGAATTCCCATAACCTCTTTTTTTTTTTTTTTTTAAATTGAAGTGAAACAAGTTGTCTTTTTTTTGGTTACAAAAGTTATATAAGGTAAAAACAAAGTTACTTAAAATTAAATCTTGCAAGGTTATAAGAGGTAGAATGTGAGTCTCATCTGAAATCAGTCTCAGACGACCACTGCTGGGTAAAAATGGTAGGTTTCTGCCTTTTACCTCCATATTCTTGGCTATTTACCACTGCCCTTTGTTCCACTCCAAATCCTGTGTGGAAGTAGCATGGCTTTTATAGTCTTTCAGACATGGATGTGAATCCTGGCTCTTACTATATTAGCTCTGCGACTGTAGGCCAGTTAAAACTTCTTTGCCCCTAACTTCTCATCTATCAAGACAGAACAATGAGTATATTAAAAAGAAAGTGTAAAAACAGTGCCTGGCACACAGATACTATTAACTTCCCTCCCTGTTTCTCTATCGGGTCACCCACTTTCTTTTGATCTGGCTTGTGATTGTGGAAAGCAGTCTAGTACTTGCTTTCCTAAAGGTGCTAAGCTTCCTGGGTATTTGCATTTTCACAGGTGATCACCTGTTCTATCTGATCCTAGAATTTCTGGGACAAGGACTGACACCTGATTCCTTCTATCAGATCATTCCACAGCAGAAAGAGTGTCAGCTTGAAAAGTGAAGGGGAAGGGTTTCCATAATGTGTTTAAAAAGCTCTGACACTGTTCCCACAGTGAGAAAGACATACTACCACATTTAGCTGAGTATTTAAAGTTAGGATTTTTATTTCAGAAATGTCTTTGGTTTATAAGAATTACAATAAAAATTCTGATGCTTCATGTCCAAACTGTCATGATTTTGCCAAGTCGTGGGTTTAATATACAGCTAAGCTGTGTATTTAGTGTAGCTAATACTGCTCTGGAAGCCAAGAAAGACAAGTCCACAGACATGTGATTTCACACCAGACATCTGGTTTCACTTTGCTAAAGACTACATTTTTGTCAGTAGATTACAGGCATATCAGCTGTACTGCTGTAGTTTGTGGCATTTCTATCATAAGCTGTGGTCTGTAGGATTTAGTATGATGTTTTATTCAAATGACAGCACACTGTAAATGAGCACCTGGTCAGATAAGCATATTTTCCACAGGTGTCTTCTAGTGTCATGGTTCTTACAAGTTAACAAGGTGAAATAGTTTCTATCCTTGGTGATTTTTTGTGGAAGAAAATATTCTTAAGGAAAAGCCTCACTTAAGAACTCCTTGTATTCTCCAAATAAATTTTCAAGACCACTTTTGTTTGTCATGTTGAACAAATAAAATAACAAATAGCATTTAGATTTCCAGGCTAGGACCCCAAAGCTTTGCTAACTCATTGTGTGCCTTTTTGTATTAGTGATACTATAGACTGTAACCAACACTTATAATAGTATTTTAGAGAATAATGTATTCTGAGTTGCAACCTAGAATGGCTGGACCACATCTCTCCATTTTGAGGTGGTCAGGGGTGTAGAAATACTCTGGAGAAATATTCCTGGGTTCTTGGGCCAGCTCTGTCATTGCTGTGTGACCTTGGACGCAAATTTCCCATCTGTAAAATGGGGTACTAATTATAAATGATTACTGTGAGATTTAGGGAGTGTTTTTTTTTTTTTTTTGGCCACACCTCAGAAATGCGGGATCTTAGTTCCCTGACCAGGGATAGAACCCACACCCCCTGCTGTGGAAGCATGGAGTCTTAACCACTGGACTGCAGGGAAGTCCCAGTGAGTGTTCTTAAAGTAGCACAATGTCTGGTACAAAATAGGTTCTCAGTAAATAGCAGTTTCATTTTCTTTCCTCTAGGTCCTGGCCACGAGAACAAAGACTTCCCATCTCTTATATCCCAGGCTTGTGGCTCCAGCTGAAGGGAATTACCCACTGAAGCTGGGACTTGGTAGTAGGACTGGGAAAGGGGTATGGAGAATCGTGACAAAAGGGAGGAGTGGTGAACTGAGAGAGGAAGGTGCCAGTGTTTTGCTCAGTCCATGGACTCAGGTTGATGAATTACTTGACTCAGAGAAAGAACCACCTTTGTCTCTGACCTTTCTGCTAATCTTTTGTCAGCTGCTCCCTTGGAGACTCTTAGCTCCTTATTGCCTGCTTAGTCCAATGACAGATTTTCTCTTTGTCACCTTTGTACTATGTTAATAACCATATGTTTCTATTTTTTTTAATGGGTGGGACTTAATAATAGATGTCTGTACTTCTTTAAGATCTAGATTTTTTTTTCTATACTTAAAGTCCAGTTGATCTTTTTTCCTTTCATTGGCCTACAGTTCATACATTAATTCCTTTTTAAAATTTTCTGTATGCTGTGTGCATTGAACTAGTGCTGAGGATAGAAAGTTGAAAAGTCACTTTCCTTGGCCAAGGAGCTTACAGTCTATAGGACAGAGGACATCTTGACCAACAGTTCAAATATTGTGTGCTATTTGCTCTAATGGAGATACCTACACATGCAAAACAAGCCTAGCAGAAGCTCTTGATCCCTGGCAGGAATGCCAGAGAAGGGCTTTAGCCGTGGTTGTGTTTGAGCCGAGTCTTGACAGCTGAGTAGGATTGGGCAGGGTGACAAGCAGCACAGAGCATTTCCAGGTGGAGCTAATAACATGAATAGTCGTGTGGTATTATGAGAGCATAGTGTGTTCTGGGAACTGTAGGTAGGTCATTATATTAGAGTGTGAAGGGCAAAGTCAGGAGTGAGAGGAGATGAAAGTAGAAAGCTAATTCAGGGTGCATTTCCCATCCCATGTGTTGTAGTGAGCCACTGAAGAAATGTGAATGCCCTGAAAGATCACCCTGAAAGCAGTGTGCTGGGTAGATTGGGGTACAGTGGGGGTGAGGATGGGGTAAGATTGGGAGCCGGAGTGGACAGTGCAGTTAGTGTGGATGATAGGAGGTTGAGAGCACAGACAAAGGCACAAGTAGTAGGGGTGCTCAGAAGTGAGAATGTTTAGGAGAATATCTAGCAGGAGGGAGAACTGGCTGGTCTTTGCAACTGTTTGAATGTAAAGGGAATGGGAGAGAGAGGCTGACTAGAATGCCTGCCAGGTTTCTGGGTAGTGGGAGGGAAAAGAGAAGAGGAAGCAGTTCTGAGGGGGAAGGTGATAGTTCAGATTTGGACACGTTGTGTTTAACGTGCTGGTGGGGCATGTCATTGGTGAGTTGGAGACATCTAGGGGGCAGTTGATATGGTCTTGGAGCATCACAAGAGCTGGGGAGGCTGGAGATACAGATTTCTGAGTGCTTGCCACATGGAGAGTGGTTGAAGGCACGGGTAAGGATAAAAGTTCTCAGAGGAACTGCATAGAAAGAGAAGAGAAAAAGGCTGAAAGTAAGTCCTAGAGGATATTGACATTTTAGGGACAAACCAAGAAAAAGATGTAAGGATGCTGAAGGAGAGTGACCAGAGAGGCTGGGAGAAAAGAGAAAGCAAAACTTTGCAGTTTCGGGGCAGAGTGAACTGCCCTGGGTGAAGGGGTAAACAGGAGGGGAGGGAGTGAGGCTAGAGTAGATAGGCCTGGGTTCTTCCTCAGAGCTTCTGGCTTCATTGGTCCTCAGTTCAGAATTTTAAAAGCTCTGTCGAAAATACGAAAATACGGTTGCCTGTAATCAGTGTTCTTTGTCACACCTTGTGAATAAAAATCAAGTTGTCCCTTTGTTTGCCTAATCTCCCTTAAAAAAAAATTCATACCTGATCTTACCTTCGGGTATCTCATTTTACCCCATTTATCCTCTTCTTTCTTGGCCTAGGGTTCCACTGCTGTCTTGCTCTCAACATGTCTGGCCTTTTTGCATACATTATTCTCTAACCTAATCCAGCTGTGGGGGGAGGGGGAGTCCCCTTTCTTTTATGAGAAGTTGAAAAATTTCAGAAGAGTGTCTACTAGGAGGCCAAGGGGGAAATAACCATACCAAACATAGAAAAAAAAACCAAAAACCATGCAATTCAGCAAATACTTTTTAATATCTACTATCTATCTTCAAGGCTCTGGATACAAAGATATATAAGATGGGAAGGATGAATAATATAGGGACCCTACCGTTAAGGAGTCCTCAGGCCAGTAAGAGAAATGGATGTGTAAATAAATGCCTTGTGCAGTATGTGCTATTTAGAGGTAGAGTTCAGGGTAAGATGGATGCCAAAAAATGGGCTTCTTTATTTTGTGTGATCCTGAAGGCTTCATGGAGGAGGTGATGCTTGAGTTAAAGCTTGCAGTGGAGTTAAGGTATGGGGTGATGGGGTTCAGGGAGAGGAATCGGGAATAAAATATTCCTTGGTGGCTCCATGAAAGCAGCAGAATGGGTTTGAGTTTCCCATCTCTTCTTCCTTCTTGTTCTGCTTTGTTTATTGCAAGGTATCTTTGTCTTAGGGGATAAGGATGTTTTAGCTAACATGTAGGGTTATCCACAGTTTCTCCCTTTGTGGCATAAACTTTCTGTGAATTTATCACCACTGGATTATTATATATTAGATGGCTAAAACAGACCAAAGCAATTAAATCAGAATTTCTGGGGGATGATGTCCAGGTATGGGTAATTTTCACAGTGCCCTAGGCATTCAGAGTAGAGAACCACTGGCTAAAACATGGTACAGAAGAAAAGTGTCAGGTTTGGAGCTAAAAAACTGTAGGTTGAATTCTTGCAATTCCTTTTAATAACAGTGTGTCCTTAGTTAAGTTACATTTACATGCAGATGTGATTGTAACAGTGAAATGTTCCATTGACTTTCTCTAGGAGTAGACAGTCTAAGAGCCAGCCACCTTGTCCTGCAAGATAGTAACCATTTTATGGATCGGGACTTAAGATTTCACCATCATGAGCGTTTTGATAATATATTTTACTATGTTTGTGTAATGCTAAAAGTTGAAGACTTAAAGCAAAAAAGCAAATCCTTAAAGAAACAATGAGCAGTGGAATTTTTCTTAGTGTGACATATTAATTCTGTTTAAAATTACACAAATGTTTATTGTGATTAAGATTGTAAAGTATAAATATCCTCAATGTCAATAATGTAATTGTTTAGTATTAACATGCTATAAATATGTTAGGTTTTTATTTTCAAAATCTGTACACTTAAAAAAAAAACCAGAATTCTTTCAGAAGATAGTAAAAACCCCAAAAAGTACCATGAACAGTCACAAATTCTATTATATTGCAGGTCTCATCATGTCTGTTAAGTATGCGGGGACATGTGCTGTATCTCTGTGCTGTGGAAAGCCTGGTGTGTTAGTGCCGGTCGTGTAATCATATAGAAATGATCATTCTTACGGTATTTTACTATTTTACTTGAGAAGTGGTGTCATTTAATGACAAGGAAACTCAATCTAAAGCCTAGAGACTGGGTTCCCGTCGTGGTTTTTTTTTTTTTTTTTTTTTTTTTTTTTTTTTTTTGCAGTACGCGGGCCTCTCACTGTTGTGGTCTCTCCCATTGCGGAGCACAGGCTCCGGACGCGCAGACTCAGCGGCCATGGCTCACGGGCCCAGCCGCTCTGCGGCATGTGGGATCTTCCCAGACCGGGGCACGAACCCGTGTCCCCTGCATTGGCAGACGGACTCTCAACCACTGCGCCACCAGGGAAGCCCCCGACGTGGTTTAAGTGCTCACTCCTATGTGGTAGTAGGTAAGTTAGCCTCTCTGAGCCTTTTATGTAAAATCTGGATGCGTTCGTTCTCTGTTGCTTTGTACCATATCGAAAACTTAGTGGCTGAAAACAACAGTAATCGTTTATTATCTCATGGTTGCTATGGGTCTGCAATTCAGGTGGTTCTGGCTCAGGGTCTCTTGAGGTTGTCAGCAGATACCAGGTGGAGGTGCAGGTAGTGGAAGGTGTGCCTGGGGCTAAAAGATTCACTTCCATAGTGGCTGGCAAGTCGGTGCTGGCAAGTTGGTTCCTCTCCACGAGCTGTCCTCACTCAGGCGTCCCCAGAGTGCCATACCAAGAGACCAAGTTCTCTTCAGTGTCTCCCAGCACCTTTACCCTAGCACTGGGTACTTTGTTGGTGCTTACTTGGTATTTGCTGAACTGAGTTGGATTGCTGGTGAAACTCCAGCCTTTGTGCCTCCCCTGAAACTTTAGATACAGAAGGTTGATTTTTGCTCAGGTGGTGGTGGTGGTGATGGTGATGACTCCTGGCAGAACCATTCTTAAGCCTGTCTTACGGATCCCTGTTTTGCCACTGGAGTCCTTAGCCTCTCCCAAATGATTCAGGTGTTTTGGTCTGCCAGTGCTTAGCCTGGCCTCCTCGTTGTTGAACAGAGCGAACAAGCACCCCCCCACCCCACTGCAGTCATTCTGTGTGACTGTTTCAAGATCTCAGTGAACTCCTGCTCAGTTTGGTAACTCATAGCGTGTTTCTGACGTCTGAGATTAAGAATACCTAGAAGATAAAAATGTACATCTTTCTTCCATGTAATATATCATAAAAATTAAAATTTTGCAATTTTATCCAAAAGTTTATTCTGAGAGCCAGGTCTTTGTAATGGCACTTTGACACACACACTTTTATATATCTTTCTGTTGAAAAATGTTTATAGCATTTATGGTCAACTTTTGAAAAATCATCTTGTGGCTGGAGGACACATTGTAAACACATTATCAAGGTCTAGTTTTGGAATCATGTTCAGCAAAGACATTTTTTAAAGAAGGGAAATGCTTGTAATATCATGTTTTGTATTTTAGGACAATTTAATTTCATATGATTTTCACATTATGTAGACCAGTAAGTTCAGAGCATCTCAGGATTGTTTTCTGTTTTCTGTGCTCTCTTGTGGATTTTTCTGCAGATTTCCCTCTTTCGGAATTCTTTACCTTCTTAGCCACTACCTGCCTTCTCCATCTGTTGTCTATACTTAATTTTCTCCGTGTCTTTGGACTTAGTCTACCAATGTCATGTTAGATGCTGAGCAGGCTACGAGGGGCAGAGCAGGATTGGGAGGAGTGGTGGGTGTGTGAGGCAGAATGTCTCTGAAGGTTAGGGTTGATGGCAAGGGTGTTCTTTCCTAAACAGGTGAAAGTGGACCTCTGAAGCAATGATTGAACAGATTAGAGCTGCCACAGATAATTTACCTTAATTTTTAAAATATACTTTATTTTTTGGAGTAGTTTTAGGTTTACAGCAAAATTGAGTAGAAGGTACAGAGATTTCCCACATGCTCTCCACCCCTACACATGCAGAGCCTCTCCCATTGTCAACATTACTTCCCAGAATGGTACATTTATTACGATTGATAAACCTACACTGACACATCATTATGCCTAATACTCATAGTTTACATTAGGGTTCACTCTTTTTTTTAATAATTTAAATTTATTTATTTATTTATTTATTACATTTTTGGCTGTGTTGGGTCTTCGTTTCTGTGCGAGGGCTTTCTCTATCTAGTTGTGGCAAGTGGGGGCCACTCACTATCGCGGCCTCTCTTGTTGTGGAGCACAGGCTCCAGACGCGCAGACTCAGTAGTTATGGCTCATGGGCCTAGTTGTTCCGCGGCATGTGGGATCCTCCCAGACCAGGGCTTGAACCCGTGTCCCCTGTATTAGCAGGCAGATTCTCAACCACTGTGCCACCAGGGAAGCCCCTAGGGTTCACTCTTGGTGTGTACGTTCTATGGGTTTGGACAAATGTGTAATGTCATGGATTCACCATTATAGTATCACACAGAGTAGTTTCACTGCCCTAGAGATCCATTGTGTTCTACCCATTCATCCCTCTTTCCTAACCCTTGGCTACCACAGATCTTTTTACTGTCTGCATAGTTTTGCCTTTTCCAGAATATCAGGTACTTGGAATACACACACACACACACACACACACACACACACACACACACACACACACACACACACATGTATGCCTGAATTTTTAGTTTGCCTGTGGTAGCAGATTATTTACTAAGCATTTTGGTATTTTTCCAAGAACTTATTTGTTTAATAGTTACTTTAATAAGAGTTTTATTAGTGTCAGATTAAGATACTAAATAACTATTATTTGGTTTGTTAAATATTAACAATTTAGTGTTGTTATTATCTAAGAGTAGTTTGAAGCACTTTATAAAGAATTAGCTTGTGTTTTTAATGGGTATGTTTTACGGGTAAGAGAAGTACTATAATCTGAACAAATGGGTTATGAAAACACATTAGAAGATTAATAGTTTGAGGCATATCTGGTGTATATGGCTCCATGATGTTAGTACTCTAAACATTTTATTAAAACTTTTATTTTGAAATTAAAAATAGGCATTAAATGTAAATTTCTAGACATTAAAGTGGTGATGTATAGTGACAAAAATATGGAATGGGGTTATGAAGACTTTTTATTCAAGTGCTAGCTCTACTGTCAGCTATATGAACATGAACTTTTGATCTCTGAATTTCATTTTCCTTTTAGGAAAATGGAGATTAAAATGTACTTCATTGGTTAATTTTGAGGACTGTGTATTTAAGCTGTTTATTTGAAACCTATGTAAATTTTAACTCATTACAAAGAAATGTGAAAAATTACTTGGTTAATGAGTCGTACTTTGTTACTGTCTCCAACTTAAATTTTTTTTTCTTTTTTTTTTAGTTTTGTGGAAGAGTCCTCAAGGGAAATAATGATTTGGGGTTAAGAAGGTAGTACTGCTGAAAAGATGCTTATTTAGCTGTGCCTGGGGCCGGGGGTGGTGGTGGGGAACTGCATTTTTTTAATCTGAATTTGTCTTACTGATTAAGCCTGCTTGTGTCTTCTTATGAAAGGTGTACATTTTGGGATATTCTGCTTGTGTGCTTGGCTCCTAATCATATTTATTACCTAGCTGTCAGCTTGAAATGTTAGTCCTCCTTCCAAAAGCATGAATTATAGTGTCACATTCTGTATAGAGTCAGAGACACATTATTTCCTGTTTATGGTGAGAAAAACCTGGGTTCTAAATCTCTTATGACCAGCCTCTGTGTGGTTGAAGCCACTAAGGCAGGGTAGAGTTTGGTAGAAAGATCCTGGGGGGAAAGCATAAAAATAGTCCTGTGAAGTTGAAATCCTGAGGCAGTTGGTGTATTGAATATAATCCTAGTTTTCAATCAAAATGTCCTTCTCTTTTATAATACTTAGACCTGTGGTCAGTGACATTCTAATGAATTAAAATTATAGAAAACTTTACACTTCTGAGTTTGAGAATGCTCCAGAGAGCTTAATTAGTACAAGACAAAACTGTAATAGTCATTTCCTGTCAGGACAGTTGACATCTTTATTATATTGTAATCTCAACTTTTTGTGTCTCTACTGATGTACAGTATTTTAAGAGGATTAATCTGACAAGTGTATAGGATCAGTTGGAAGGTAGAGGGAGTAATGAAAAGTAGACCAGCTGGGAAGCTGTAATTTACTTACAAGGTAGTGAGGATTTTCACTATGATAATTGTGGGAATAGAAAGTAAGAAATGCTCAGAAACCATAAAAGAGAAGAATAGTAAAACTTGACTATATAAAATTCTGCACTGCCAAAAACAGATTTAAAAAAAACTATATCAAAAAGCAAAGGCAGGGGCTTCCCTGGTGGCGCAGTGGTTGGGAGTCCGCCTGCCAATGCAGGGGATACGGGTTCGTGCCCCGGTCCGAGAGGATCCCACGTGCCGCGGAGCGGCTGGGCCTGTGAGCCATGGCCACTGAGCCTGTGCGTCCGGAGCCTGTGCTCCGCAACGGGAGAGGCCACAACAGTGACAGGCCCACGTACTGCAAAAAAAAAAAAAAAAAAAAAAGCAAAAGCAGGGCTTCCCTGATGGCGCAGTGGTTGAGAGTCTGCCTGCCAATGCAGGGGACACGGGTTCGAGCCCTGGTCTGGGAAGGTCCCACATGCCGCAGAGCAACTAGACCCGTGAGCCACAACTACTGAGCCTGTGCATCTGGAGCCTGTGCTCCGCAACGGGAGAGGCCGCAACAGTGAGAGGCCCGCACACCGTGATGAAGGGCGGCCCCTGCTTGCCGCAACTAGAGAAAGCCCTCACACAGAAACGAACACCCAACACAGCCATAAATAAATAAATAAATAAATAAATAAATAAGTAAATCAATCAATCAATCAAAGGCAAACTAGGATGATTTGCAATTCATATCATAGGAAAAGGGCTAATTTCATAAATATATTAATTCATATAATTGGAAAATTCATACCGTAGGAAAAGGGCTAATTCATAAATATATTGAAAATACCAACAACTCAGTGGGAAAAAGACTGACAATCAGAAAAATGGACAAAGATATGAAAGGATATGAAAGGCAGTTCATAAAAGAGAAATGCAAAATAAAACCAGTGAATACTCATTTTTTAACCTATCAAATTGGTAAAGAAACAAATTTTGAACACATGAGGTGTTACTGAGGGTATGGGGAAATAGGCAATGTCATTATTGCTAATGGATGTAGGAATTTTTGTAGTTTTCATTGAGACCAATTTAGAAATAGTTATCAAAACTTAAAATACACATATCGTTTGATCCCCCTACCAGAATTTAACCCACAAATCTTTTACTTGTGTGAAATAATGTATATTTGAGGATATTCTTGGCAGCAATTGGAAACAAGTGCTCATCCTTAGGGGACTGGCTAAATAAATTATGGTACATGTAGTGAAATATTTAGTAGTTAAAAAGAATAAAGCAATTTATATACACCGAAATGGAATAATTATTAAGTCAAAAAGGCAAGGTACAGAACAGTGGGTATTAGTAGGTTATTATTTTGGAGGAGACTAAATTAAGATACGTATTTTCTTGTATATGCACAGAGTATCTCTGGAGGGAATTATAAGAAAATGAAAAATGCCTCTGGGGGTTGAAACTTGGTGGCTGGATAACAGGGATGGGAAGGGGTTTCATTTTCCACTGTATACCCCTTTTTGGATATCCTGAATTTTGTATTATACCCCCCGACCCCCTCCAAAAAGAAAACCTAAAAAAGGAAGAAACATCTTCAACTCAGAATATATTTCTGTAATACTTATAGCCAACTCTGAAAAATTAGGGAATAGAAAAGTGAATTAAAAAAGAGCTCTGGGGCTTCCCTGGTGGCGCAGTGGTTGAGAGTCCGCCTGCCAATGCAGGGGACACGGGTTCGTGCCCCGTTCTGGGAAGATCCCACATGCCATGGAGCGGCTAGGCCCATGAGCCATGGCCGCTGAGCCTGCGCGTCCGGAGCCTGTGCTCTGCAACGGGAGAGGTCACAACAGTGAGAGGCCTGCATACCGCAAAAAAAAAAAAAAAAAAAAGAGCTCTGGTTCATATATCTGATGAGGGGTTAATATCCAGAGTACATAAAAATTCTTACAACACAACAACAAGCACAAACAGTCCAATTAAAAATTGAGCAAAGGACCTGAAGAAACGTTTCTTCAAAGAAGATATGTAAATGGCTGATAAGCACATGAGAAGCTCAAAATCACTAATCATTAGGGAAATGCACACTTATTAGGATAGCTATTATTAAAAAACATAGAAATTAACAAGTGTTGGTGAGGATGTGGAGAAATGGAAAAACCTGTGCACTCTTAATGAGAATGTAAAATGCTGCAGGTGCTTTGGAAGGCAGTTCCTCAAAAAAATGAAAATAATGTTTCCATATGATCCAGCAATTCCACTTCTGGGTATATGCCCTAAAGAATTTAAAATAAAGCAAGATCTCGAAGACCCATGTTCATAGCAGCACTATCCATAATAGCCAGAAGGTGGGAGCAACCCAAGTGTCCGTGGGCAGATGAATGGATAAACAAAATGTGGTATATGCACACAATGGAATTTTATTCAGTCTTAAAGAGGCAGGAAATTCTGACACATGCTGCAGATGGATGAACCTTGAGGACATTATGGTAACCAAAATAAGTCAGTCATGAGAAGACAAATACTATATGATTCCATTTATATGAGGTACCTAGAATAGTCAAATTTATAGACACAGGAAGTAGAAAGTTGGGTGCCAGGGGCTGGGGATAGGAGGGAATAGGAGGAGGTGTTGCTTACTGGGTAAAGAGTTTCAGTTTTGCAAGATGAAGAGTTGTGGAGATTGGTTACAGAACAATGTGAATATACTTATCACTTGAACTGTATGTTTAAAAATGGTTAAGACAGTAATTTTATACCATGTGTACTTTACCACAATTTAAAAAAAGATAATATAACTCCACCCCCCCCACCCCCCAGAACCCTGTGGTATGGAGGTAGGGAAGATGAATATGTAAATAAATGGCTGTGATTCAGAATATAATCTGTGTCTAAAATGGGTATAAACAAAGCTCTGGTGTGGCACAGAATGAGATGTAGCTAAGGGAGGTTGCCTACGACTTCGCACAATAGGAGGTGATATCTTGAGCTGGTGTTATAATGCAGTACTTATGCGGTAGAGAGGATGGAAAGAAATTCTAGGCTGAAGGAGTAGCACAAGTAAAGGCAAAAAACAGGGAAGGTGAAGGATACTATCATAGAACAGAACAAGATGATACTGGAAAAGAATCAGGATAGATTCTCAATGTCTTTGAATGGTGGGTCACAGAATTTGGACTTTTTCAATATCTAGTCATGAAAGATTTTGAATTGAGTAGTATCATGGTCTACATTTGAGAAAGGCATATTTTTAGAAAGGATAGAGTGTCATATGGGAGGTAAGGAGATTACTTAGGAGCCTGTTGAGATTCTGTGGACTCCTTAAATGTAGCCATTTTGCAGGATTGTGCCTTTGCTTTACCACAGTGGCCATGAATCCCTCTCTGTCAGACAAAATGGGACAAATTCTGTGGTTGACTCTGGGAAATGAAGATGTGGTCAAAAGAGTTTCCATGGAGTTTGTAGGAAGCCTCTGTGGGCAGAGCTGACCAACCAGGCATAGCTGTTTTCTTCTTGGTTTTCTGTTAATGTTGTAAAATATGTTGTCCCTTTGCTCTGAGAGTATGAGAGAGAGAGAAGGAGAGGGAGGGAGGGAGGGAGGGAGGGAGAGAACCAGAGCACCTGAACTCTAGGTTGAGACTTCTTTGTTGTTGGTGGTGTGTCTTATTCTGTCTCTCTCACAGAGTAAGAGAGGCGGTTGGGGTTTTGTCTTTTTCCTACCTGAGTTTGTCTCACTCTTTTCTTGTTTGGGGGTGTAAACCACTCTCAGGCCTACTTAATCCTCTTGCTGTTTTGTTTCTTGCCAAGGTGATTCCGCCTATTTCATTATTAGTGTTGCCGGTTACATTCCTTTCCCAGTAAAAAGCCAACGTGTATGATTTTTACATAAGTGGCATATAAACCTTTCCTCCCCAGCTGCTTTTCTCCCATCTCGTTTTGCTTCTCTGTTAAAGTATAGCTTGAGTCCTATTTGCCCTCTACCCAGAGGCCATCTTCTTAAAGTTTTCTTCCAGCCAATGGAGCAGAATATGTTTAGTACACAAAAAGCTAAAGACATTATATTTCAAAGTTTTTCCTTAAGTAAGTCTGTGTACAATATAAATTCATTGAGCCTTATTGATTTTCTCTGTGACAGGTGAGGTATCTAATTTAGTTGCTTGGTTGATGTTTCACTGTTTTGTCTCTTCATGCTGTAACCTTCTTTCACTCTTTGCATTAAAGAAATATGAACTGAATTCCTAGAGTTGATAGAAACTGTATTCAATTTTAAAGATAGAATTTGTCCTTTAGCCAGATATTAGATTGCTCAGTTTGTTTCCTTGAACCCTTTTTTTTCCTAATTCTCAGGTGTTAAAGGCAATGGGATATACACATCTACACTGTTTAGTAAATGGGAATGGGGTGGATTCTGAATTCATTTTTCTTGCTAATTTTTCTCTACTGCTAGGAGAGGTGCAGCTGATTTTCTGATCAGCTTCTATTGAAAATACTTAATCAAAGTAGTCAAAAGGGAAAGAGAGGTTCTCAAGGATTGCTACTTGATTATGAAATAAAGAAATTATGAATGGCGATTTATCTGAAGTGTGATTCTCTCTTAGGGAATTTTTGCCAACCTATTAGCATTGATTTGCATATCTTTACTTTTAACAAATGTATGATAGGATCTGAAGATGGAAGACTACATTTGCTCTCATTCGAAATTTAATTTTATGATAATATCGACTACCTAATTATTATCTTTGCTTAAAGTATCTTTGACTGAGGAGTCTGGTTGGTTTGAAAATGTGCTGTTGAGACCAGTGCCTTGGGGATTAATCAAGTGTGGTCTTATTGGCTCGCAGAGAGGGCCCATCTTGTCCTTTTGCCCGATACATAGTTTTGTTCTAAAGCAAACTAATATGGGTAAACTGGGGGAGAATTAGTCATACAACTAGGCCCTACCAGTTGCAGGAGGTGACTGGGGTAGGGTGACAGTGGTTTCATCAGTTTTGTATTTGAAAAGCAGAGTACCCTTATAGGTTATGAATGTTTAAAATATATATAATGTACCTACTACAGAAAAAGTGGTAGTTTAAAATTAATTGCAGTTTTTGTTTTAAAAATGTGGTTGATTTTTAAGTACTTTGTTCTGTATTTGCTTTTATATTTGCTTCAAATATTACACATGAAGATTATGCTTTAAACACTGTAAAATGTTTTTCTAGTATTAACTAAATGATTGTGGGGAATGTGACACTTTAAAGGTCACGTTGATTTTGCAGCATTTCCAATTTTACATTTTACACATACCTTTGAATTGATTTAGCTTCTAGTTGAATGTTTTAAAGATCCGGGTAATAAATATGGAAGGGAAATTGCAGAAGGGTACAATGCTTTGGAATGCACATATCTTCCACCTTTCTTTTGTTTCGGCAGTGAAATGTCAAATTCTAACAGGCAACTCAAAGGGCTGAAAGGACAGCAGGACAATAAGGGTTTTCAATACTTGCTAAGTCCAAAGACAACTCTAATTATATTTTTCTGTTAATTGATATGATATATAGATTTGTACTTTTCTTCCTTTTGTATCCTTTCCCAATTTGAAAATTTATTAGAAATGAATGAGACTTAAGCATTTACCTTTTATATAGTGGATTGAACTAATTGTGTATGCAGATACTTCATATAAATTGCATCTCAATGCTATAATGGCAGTTATGGAATCAATAACTCATCCTGCTCTGTGTTTACCGGGAGTGGTGAATATTTACTGGGAGTGGTAACTAACTGGGAGGCAGTGGAGAATAGTGCCAAAGTGTGCAGGCCACTGGCCAGAAAATCTAGACTTAGCTCTGCTGCTTAATATCTGTGTGACCTTAGGAAGATTACTCAAATACGCTGAGCCTAAGTTTACATCTGTATTTAGGGATTAAAATAGAGTTAGTGTAGGGATTATTTGATGTAATTAAAATAACAGAAATGTTTATTGTAATATCATTGATATAGTGATATACTATTTTAGACAATACAAAATGAATTTTCTTCACTAGACTAAAATTTTTATTTCATTGGTTTCACAAAATTGTTTTTTTACAGTTTTTCTTTCTTTCCAGTTAATGCTTCTTTCAGAGTTTATAGATTTGATAATAATTTGTGGAAGAGTACTTTTGGCTGATTTTATATGAGTGGCCAATCACTCTATCTTTGTTAAAAATGAAGCAAAACCTCATTGTTCTGTTAGTCAAAAATTTTTATGCAACTGTTTAATATTGGTACTAGGGTTAACACCCAAGATGTAGCAAAATGTTGGTCTAATTTTGGCCAAGGAAAAATAACATTTAAATATTTCCTGGAGGATTCAGTTACCTACATCTCACTTCTAAAACTGACCTTTTCATCTGTGATTTTATCATGGCTGTTTTTGCTAGACAAGAAGAAGTGAAATTGCCACCTTCCTTTTTAATTAATTGGATAACAAGTTACTTGGCTAGGGAAAGGTCTTTGTGTGATATGCCTAGTCTTTTTGCAGAACAAAACTACATTAGGTTCTGAAAAACTTCTTCATTATTCAAAACTGATAGATATTAATTTAAATTGCTTTGAATTTCTGTATGGCTCATATGTTCTTATCTAGCTCATATGTTCCCCCAAATCTATGAAAATTGTTACTGGATTTTCTTTCTAAGCCATTTACTGTAACAACCATTGTGACATTCCCTAATATCATTTGATGTTGATTAGACAATAAAAATAAGTTTCTTACAAAATTGGAAAGGTCAGGGAATTATTCTCAGGGCCACTGAGCTGTTGATTAAGTTGAATATAACCTATTTCGTGACCAACATGAAAATAGTTTAATTTTATTTATTATTACTGGTACTTCTTTGTAAATAGGGTCATACTTGTCTTTGCTGCTGAAAGCAGGAATATATTAGAAATTTCCCCAAGTGTGTGTGTTGTCCTGTACTATCCAATTAGCCACGTGAGGTGTATTTGTTAAATGAGCACAGGTATGAAGTAAAGATCAGATGAGAAATTTAAGTGTCATCATTAGAAGCGAACATACTTTCATGAGTATGTTAACCTTGTAGCAGAAGTCAGAAAGGTCTTGGAGCACAGATGCAACAATGATGACGATGGGTGGTATCACGAAAGACAGGTAATTTTAGGACTGGGAGAAACAGGCCATTCCATGGATTTCAGATATGGAAGGAAAAGGCTTGAAGTTAGTCTCATAGAATCATAGATAGTTAGAGCAAAGAACCTTAGAGGCAGTCTACTCCAGTAGATGAAATGAATTGCCCAGTCCTTGGCATAACTAAGACTTGAATCCAAGTTTTCTGATTTCTAATTTGGTACCTAGCATGGGAAGAGGAGGAAAGGTTTAGCTCTAGGAGAGGATGGGTGCTTTGTTCTTTGGGGGTGACACATGCATGGAGGTACTTTCAGATGGATTGGGTGGCTCTCAAAACAGACTGCTCTGGCCACCCAATTTTTCCCTTACGCTCCTGACTGTCATTTAAAGGAATGGAGTGTCTGACACAGCCATACCAAGCTGTCTTTCCATCAACATTGTAAGTGGGTATTAATATAAACCATATCTAAAATGAAACAAGCAGTCAAAAAGTATTTATTTAGCACCTGCAAATGCTCAGTAAAATTCTCATATCTTTAGGGTGTATTGGGAGGAATGAGACATGGTGCTTACCCTTTGGTGGTTTACAATCTAGTTGGAGAGAGTGGACCTTCTACAAAAAGTTAACTGACAATACTGGCTGGCAAATGTGGGTGTGGCCAGTACATGCCAGAGGAGTTTGGGGGTGAAAGATGGCTCTGTAGGTCAGAGTACTCATGTAAGTTTTCCTGGAAGAGGTGAAAATTAGGTTGGTTGTTCTGTTAAATTAAACAAGGAGGCCATTAGACTGAGGTAGCTCTAATGCTATGGGGTGACCTACTTAAGCCGAAATCTAAGCCTGTAGATGCCTCAAGGTTACAAAGTTGAAACCTAAGGACCACCAATCACCAACGGCCAACTAGGCTTTCACCTATAGCCAATCAATTATTTCCTTTCTTTGCTTCCTCCTTTTCCCTGAACTCCTCTTGGTGGAGCACTTCTAACCACTTCCAGTTCGGCACTGCCCTATTTGAATTGATATTTGCTCAGATAAATGCTTAACATTTTAATACGCCTCAATTTATCTTTTAACCCTTCTCAGCTCAGTAGATCTTATAAATAATTACATGTGTTCACCTCTAAAGTTTTCAGATTCACCCAACTTACTGTTACAGAGCTGGGACTTGATTGCAGGTGTTTATCAGGTGTTTTCCAGTGAGTACCATTCCACAATCCCTGTGCTGGTGTGCATAGGAGAGCAGAAGGTTTCTGTCTGAGAGAATCCCATTTCTCCTTCTCATCCATGAGAGTGTTCATCAGCAGATCAAATTCTCCCCACTGGTCTTCTGAATGTTGCATGATGGAGGACCCCCTGGTTTCAGTTACCTTGTTCCCCTTTTGTTTCTTGGTAAAATAGCTAAAGTTGCTAGTTAAATGTGAGTTTGGGGGGGTTTTCCATTTAAGACAGTCTTTTTCCTAAGACAATATTAAAGCAAGATGAGATATTTGTTGACAGTACATGAAAACATAGCAGCAGCTGGCATTTACAGTGGGCTTTTCTGTTTTTCAATTAGATTATTTTGGTGTTCTGTGTTATGAATCGTTAGCTTGAAGATTGGTACATAAATTATGCCATTAAGCATTATAAGATAAATTAATTTAGAAACAGCTGCATCAGAGAATAAATATACTTCTCAAAACTCATGTTGTTTTCTCTCTACCTGGATATTTCTGTATTCAAATGGTATTTCTCATTTTAGAAATAAACCAGCCAATAAACCTGACAGAGATGAATTACAAGAAATAAACAAGAAATATGAAAGACATTAAGGACTTGAATTATAGAGTGTGAGCCTCAATCCACCACTGACTCCTTAAGGTGGTGATTTTTAACCTTTTTCTTTTCTTCTTATTTTAATGTAGTGAACTCTTCTTCAAGGAAAATCTTTTTTGGAATTCTATTATTATAAAAAGCAACAGATAAAAGCAGAGTGGCTCTGATTGAAGCAGGGAGTTGGGGCTCAAAGCTCTGCTCACTTAGTGCCTGCTCCTTTTGGCCCCAAAGCCTCTAGGGAGTCCTCAGGACACCATGGAGCATGGATTGAAAAACACTGCTTTTAAAGGAAAAACAAGCTAAGTACTTTCTAAAAGTAAGCTGTTAATTGAAAAGAAAATTCATAATGCCTTGTAGTTGAATGGGTTGTGAAGTTATTTGATCCTTGTTACCCATCTTTACTGCCTTTAGACATGAGTGCTGTGCTATGATTTATTGAAGAAAAAAGCACCAGAAAAAACCCCAAAAAAACCTCTTGAAGTTACACACACACGCACACAAATTTTTTTTTAGAAAACCACTTTCTCCGTAAATATCTTCAACTACCAAGTAGAACTATCAGGTGAGAGATGGGGATAATCAGATAAACATAGGCACATGCTCACATGTGTGCACACACACACACAGTTTGTTGCGTGGGATTGGATAATGCCTTTTTCTCAACCCATGCATCCCCCACATCCATCACATTCTGAATCTAATGTTTAGATAGTTTACATGGACAGGAAATTTTGAGGTTAGCTTATCAAAATCGTTAATTAAAGAATTATTTTTAGTAATGTTATTGGAAATGTTTTGTTAATTTCATTAATAACACTGTATTGAATATTGAACACTTCAGTGCAAGGCACTGAGGTATGGCAGCGAACAAGAGTCCCTGCCCTCACAGAACTCACGGCCAGTTGGAGGTGAGGAAGGGAAAATCAGGTGTGATAAATACTACACTAGGGGGCGCATAGGCTTTTGTGAGAACACATAGGAGGGGCATCTAATTCAGCTTTGAAGAGTCAGGGTGGACTTCCGGTGGAGTAACATCCAAGCAGACCTGAAAGATGCATAAGAGGTAGCCAAGACAAGAAAGGTAGGGAGAGTGATGAAGACAAAAGGGAGAACATGTATAAGAGCCCAGAGACAAGTAAAAGCATGACACAATCTAGAAATTGTGTGTTGCTGGTTTTGGTTAGAGCGTGACGTGCTAACGAAAGAGTAGAAGTAATGAAACTAGGGACCTAATCATAATTAGCTGTGTATGCTAAATGTAAAGAGCTTGATATTGTGCTATAGGAAGTGGAAAGTTATTGAAGGATTTCAAGCCAGAGAAGTTATGATTTTTATTTTTTCAGGAGAGGGCCCTTTGGTTAACTACCATGTTGACCTTGGGGCAGCTGTTTGGATGATGGAGTCATTCTCTGAGAGTAGATGGGCCGAATATAGAATACTGTGTAGTTTGTCTTTCCATAACATCCCCAATTGCGTCTGTCTCTTATGAAATCCATCTTTATTTTATTTTTATGGCCCTCACAAGGCTAGAGTAATTCAAAAGAACAATGGTTAACGTTCAGTATCTATATAGATGCACAGGTATGTCTTCACTCTTTCAGTATAGAAACTGGTATGATGCCCAGCACACACAGGTACTCAATAAATGTTTATTGACATAAAAGGAGTAAATACTGAAGGAAGAGATGCCAACTCAGTTCTCTTTTGTGGTAATCATCACTCTGGTGCCCTGCCCTGGCCTCATGTTCTTTAGGTTTAGATAATTTTAACATCAGCTGTTTCTTAAACCTGCAAAGGTCCAATCATTGTATACTACTGGTACTAATAATAATTACTAAAACTGTACCTTTTAAATAGTTCAGATTCACAAAATCTCCAATTCACTTGACAGTTGGATGTGCTGATATAGTAATCAAAGAGCAGTGGAAAACTTTATTTAGTCAGGTCAACAATTATACTTTGGAAATTATGTAGAAGGATACTATGAATTGAAAAAAATTTCCCTGCCAGGAAACTGCATTTCTAAACGTATGTCTGAGAATGAGCACAAAGGAAAACACTATTTTGCATTTTATTAAACAACAGTTTATAGAATACTTTCATGGTATTAATTACTTATGTGAAATTAAATTAGCATTACCCAGTTTACTTTTTGAGGCTAAATACTCAGTTCTTTTAATATTGCCCAATTTCAGAAGATAAGCAGATCCACAGGTATTTTTCAGTGGTTTATAATCATTACTGACCTTATTTATTTAGATGGTCACATTTTTTCATATTTAACCCGTAGGAACACCTTCAAGCAGGCCCCTGTGTCCTTTTGATGTGCTTCCATTGTTTTTCTGAGCACTTCACGTAACAAGATGTTCCAGGCTCATTCTATACCTTGCTTGCCCAGCCCTGGAATCAACCCTTTCTTGAAGAGCCCTGGTTTCCTATTGTGAGGAATGGTATTAGAACCTAAGATCCAGGTACTAGATATAGTCGTTGCTACCGGGGTATCTTTGCTCTTATGTCTCCAGACGGTTCTTCCTTGGCTCCCTGCTGTGTATTTATTTATTTATTTATTTTGCAGTAAGTGGGCCTCTCACTGTTGTGGCCTCTCCCGTTGCGGAGCACAGGCTCCGGACGCGCAGGCTCAGTGGCCATGGCTCACGGGCCCAGCCACTCCGCAGCACGTGGGATCTTCCCGGACCGGGGCACGAACCCGTGTCCCCTGCATTGGCAGGCGGACTCTCAACCACTGCGCCACCAGGGAAGCCCCCTGCTGTGTATTTATATCTCCCTTTTTCCATAGAGAGCACCCTGGCTCCCAGCTAACAGGGTTTCCCATTTGCTCAATGCTACAATGTATCTAAAATAGTTTCAGACCTGCTTTCCTCATTGTTTGCATTTCTCTTCCACTTACCTAAATTGAGTATATATAATTAAATACGATGTTCAAAAATTAATGGGATTAAAAGAGCGTGGGAGGAAACTTTTGGAGGTGTCTGGTATGTTTATGGAATATATTGTGGTGATGGTTCCATGAGTGTATACTTATCTCCAAACTCATCAAGTTGGATACATTAAATATGTGCAGCATTTGGTATGTCAGTCATACCTTAATAAAATAGTTAAAAAAAAAAAAGGCAGGTGAATTGCCATGGTGGACAATACAGGGTCAGTTTGAATTGCCCGCCTCCAGAATTTTTTTATATGAGAAAGAAATAAATCTCTTTCCTGTTTGTGCCACTTAAAAAAAAAGTTAATTTGATTAATCCCTCCTTCATCTACCACAATTGATGCCTATTTAATTCTCTGTCTTGCTTAGATTTTAAGTGTCTAGTGGGGGCAAGGACCATTTCTCTTTTCTCTCTCTCTCCTTCCTTCCCTCTGTGTGTGTGTGTGTGTGTATGTATGTATTTATATATATATATATATATATATATATATATATATATATATAAATATATAAATATATAAATAAATAAATATAAATTTGTGGTGTAAGTCAAGATTATTGCGATTGTTTTGTCCTGTGTTTCACATCTTTCATTAGAAACTATTGCTGAAGCAAAATAAAGTTTAATGTTTCTTTTTGTTTTCCTTTTTTACTTATGGAATGTTTCTCTACCTCTTTGCGTTTTTCTCAGAACAGCAGAGGCATTTCTCTCTTTCTGCCATGTTTGCATTTCTGAAAAACCTTTAATTCTGCAAAATCATGTGCTAAAAGTGATAGGGCTTCTAGAGGAAATAGGGTGAGGAACAGATGGTTTGAAATCAGTAGAATTTTGTAAACAGACCCGGCACCAAAAAATGACAATTGTAATAAAAACAACAACGTGGTTATATCTCAACTGGCATTTATACCCAGCATCACAGTCAGTCCTTGGCCTTAAATCCTGGTTTTCCTCTGAATTGTTGGTCCTTAAAGTCACCCACTTCTAACAGAGACCAATTTCATCAAAGTTAAAAATCTGATCCAGGGTGTTGACTTACTTTTATTTTAAACACAAGGGGAAATCTTTTGCATTTCTTCATCTTCACTCTCAGCTTCCTTGGATAGTTTACCATAGGGGAGAGTCTTGAAGACAGGAAATGCGGCTTTCCTGCATGTGAACTAATTTACATTAAAGAAACATCTGTTGTAGCAGGAAAGGCTAATGTTAATTTGCTTTAGTATATAAGGATAATATAGACCCATTATTGAGAATTTAAATAATATGGAAAAGAATAAAGAAGAAAGTAAAAATCTCTTGACTGCCAGTAAATACCACTGTCATCATTTGTGTGCCTATTGTTCCTCGCCCCACCTCTTTTGATGATGATGATGTGTGTGTATAAAATTTCACATAAATGAGTTCATATTATACTTATAGTTTTCCAACTTTTTTTCAAGACAGAATGTCAAACAGTATAGCTGTACAATGTCCTTTTTAATGATTGAAAATTATTTCACTGTATGCGTGTCATAGTTTATTTCTTTTTTTTTTCATGGACATTTAGGCTGTTTTCAGTTTTTCACTGTTGTAAACAGTGGCGTACTGAAAATTCTTGTTCATTATCTTTGTGCCCTAGAAGTGGTGTCTCTGCATCAGAGGTGTGTGTTCATGTAACACTTTGGTACATATTACAATATTACTTTCAAGAAAGGTTGTACCCATTTACACTCCCAGGAGAGCATGATAAATTCTATGCTCCTACACTGGGTAGTTTTAGTTTTCTGAATCTTTGCCAGTCTGATAGGTTAAAAAGGTGATATTTTGTTTTTATTTGTATCTGTTTTATTATTAATGTGGTTGAACATCTTTTTATGTCTTTATATACTATCCATATTTTGCTTTCGGTGAAATGCCTTTCATGTATTTTACCTTTCTCTCAGAACATTTACCTTTTTTCTTCTAAGAACTGTATAATTTTAGAGATATTAAACCTTTGGGATTAATATATATTACAATTTTTAATATCATGCTGATTATCTTATAACCTTATTTATGGGATGTTTTGATTTTTATGAAGTTAAATCCATCAGTCTTTTTTCTTTTATGTTTCCTGGATTTTATAAAATGTTCAAAAATGCCTCTTTCCACTCCTGAAATACTGTCTGCCTTTATTTTCTTTTGTTGCTTTTATGTTTTTATTTTTTACATTTAACCTTTGAATTATCTGGAATTTATCTTTCTATAATTAGTAAAATATCCACCTTTGTTTTTTTTTTCTCCCTCCAAACTGTGGTTAGTTATTTCACATCATGTGTTAATTCAGGCTCCTCCCCATCAGTGTGAACCTCTCTGTCATATACAAGATTTCTCTGTGTCGTTGGATTTATTTCTGGGTTTACTATTGTATTAGTTATTTCTGCAAAACAAATTACCCCCAAACTCAGTGGCTTGAAACGTTTATTCTCTCTCACAGTTTCCACGGGTCAGAAATTTGGGAGCAGCTCAGCTCCACAATTCTAGTTCATGGTCTCTCTTAGTGTCGAAGGAAAGATTTCAACCAGAGCCACAGTCATCTGAGTGCTTAACTGAGGTGGGAGGGTCTTGCACCTTGCAGGTGGCTCACTCATGGCTGGTCAGGGGGTGCTGGCTCTTGCGGGGAGGGAGGCCTCAATTGCTCTCTAATTGGGCTTTTGCCAGGGCTAGCTGTCCTCAGGACATGGTGCTGGCTTGCCTAGAAGTAGTCATCTGGGAGAGAGAGGCAGGAGGAAGCTATCATTTTTTGACTAGCTTCAGTCATATAGCATCACTTCTGCCACATTGTGTTTGCTAGAAGCAAGTCACTAAGTCCAGTCCACTCTTAAGAAGGTGGGAGTTAGGCTCCTCGTTTTGAAGGGAGGGCTGTCAGGGGTTTGCAGGAATATTTTTAAACCACCACAGCCCCCTTGACTGTTCCATTCATGTATTTGACTACTTCTGCACTAATATCACATTAATTCATTTAAAGAGTCTAATATTGAACTGATGGACTGTTCCATAATACTATGCTCGACTGTATGTGAGAGCCATTGACTCTTATTGGTCAAGTATCTAATAACAGATTCACAAAATAATATTGATAATAATGTGGTGGCATTTAAGTTGCTTTATTTCCCCAACTTCTGATACTTCTTTGGAATTATATAGTAGGGATCATTGTATTTCATTGCAGATACCTGCTTACAGTATTAAACAGTTTTTTTTTACACTATTTCATATTTCTGTGAGTAATTTTAAATACTTTGATAGGCAGATACATTGTAACTTGAGGGCATTGCATGTTAATGAAATGTCACAGGTATCTTAAACAGAATCTTCTAATATGCCAGCAAGTAGGCAAAATCAAAATAAGGCATTTATGTGTGAGGAGCAATCTAAATAACCATCTCAGCTCCATATGCTGTAATGTTCACCAGGGGCTCATTGTGATCCCTGGACTTTCTGTGCAGCAGTCACTTGAGTCCAGAGAGTGCTGTGCTCCATCTGCCTTAGTCCCCAGGCTGTACAGAAGGAGCCTCTTTGTACTCTGACCTCTTGGCTGCCTTTTTTTTTTGTTGTTGTTAAAAACATGTTGCCAGCCTGGCCTTTGTTGCCATTTCAACAAGTGCATGTGCCTAAGTGTGGGCTTACACTTGTAAGTTTAAAGGACCACAACCACTCATTCCAAAGACCTTGGTCACTGTTGCTTTCACTTTAAATCGCGTAAATCTTCTCATCTGGCTGAGTCTTTATCCAGTACTGAGCCTGCACTGCCACTATTTGAGCTCCCCGTGGACATGCAGCTGCCATAGATGGGCTGTGGGCAGCCTCCAAAACTTCCAACCATAGTTTGGACAGGCTTTATTTTTGACGGACTAATCAGAGCCTTAATGTGCTTCCCCTGCTGGGGGAGCCTGTGTTTCTAATTTTTAAATTTATCTTTCTTTGAGAGTAGTATCAGTCCCTGGGCTGGCTGTAAGTTTTGCTGGTTACATTCTATTTCCCAGTCTCACTTTTTTGTGACCTTACCTTCCCATCTTTGCCCCTTTGCGGGCTGGTGGGCTTGGCTATTTTGAGAAACCTTCCTATTTCCTCTTCTCAATCCTGATCAAAGGAAAAGCCATGTTTTTATTCCTTATCTCTTGGAATGAATTTGAGTTTGTGTCTGGTTAAAGAAAGCAACACATTTGAGGCATGAGGGATAGGGGTCAGGATAGGATTTTCATGAGACCCTAAAATCATGTATTTAAAAAAAATTGCCTATTCCACTTACTGCCCAACCCATTGGAGACCCTTGTACCATTTAAAAATAAGGCAGAAGCAGAGGTGTTGTGAAAAGTAACTAGGAGAAGCGAGTATGAAGTAGTATTAGACAGTAGGCCAGGATCGGATGTAGCAAGATAGGTTAGGGACAGCTGTGCTCCGGGAACTGTGTGTCACATGGAGTTTTAGGGGACATTTCCCTGGAAACTCATATTATCGCCTGACGCTTACTTCCTATTATTCTTCTTATTGATCTTGTGCCCTTCTTTTTATAGGCTCTCAGTGTTATCATCTTTTCCTTATTTCTTCTGACTTCTATTGCTTAGTTTTGATTTTTGAAGGGTTTTGAGATTTTGTTTTTGGAAAGCATACTTTTTCCGTTTACAGGCTCTCTTAATTTTTTAAAAGCCAATTTCACTCACAGTCTAAATGATAAATAATGCTGTATTTTCTTTTTAGCTGTTCAGCAAGTATTCTGATGCCGGCAATACGTTCTTTAGCTAATTCAAAATATTATTGCTTCAGGAATAAATAGGCTTATGGTGAAATAGTCCAAAGTCCTCTTATAACTTTCTTTGGGGTGTAGATAAGTACCTGGTCTGTTTCATTTACACATATATTTAAGTTGCTACATTGTTAGCTTAATATCCACATTGCCTTTAGCTTCTACTTAATGTCAGCAGTTATGCTTTTCTATTACATTGGGAAAAAAATAGAGTACAGTGTTTAAATCTAAATTTTGTGGTTATTAGAGTTTAAATCTTACCAAGCTTCTCCCTGCTAATGCTCATCATTTAATACAGTTTTCCTCATTTCATAGAAAGCTATTTTCTGTCCTGTTAATTTTTATGGTAAACTACTTTTGTAGAATCTATGGCATCTTAATAACTGAAATTTGAGATTGGGCCTTACTTGTAAATGCAGTCAAATGGTGTCTACATGGACTTAAAGGATAAGGATATAGGATTAGGGTGGCCTGAGCCAGCTCTTAGAGAGGGGAACTGTTGTGATGTGGATTTTGTTTTATATGGTTGCCAAAAACATTGGGATGATGATTTCCATATTGCTAAGAAACAAAACAAAGCAAAATAAAAAATAAGCATTAAATCCAGTCTTATTGCTCACTGCACTTAATATATCTCCTGTTCCCTGGTCTGGCTGGTATTCTTACTATCTGAAATAGGCCATCATGTACCTTTACTCTCATTATCACATTTTCCTCTTGTCTGAGAAATTTACCAAATGTAATTTATCCTTCTTTTATTTTCAACATTTTAATGAAAAATTTTAAACATACAGAAAAATTGTAAGAATTTTAGAGTGAACATTCTTAAACTTACCACCTACATTCTAATTCATTTTTTTCTTTTCAGCTTTTTGCATGAATTTTTTTTTCTTGCAATTCCAGCTCTTATTTTTCCTTTCTTTTTTTCCCAATGTCTATTATATAAATTATTCCTCTGGTCCAATTTTGTTGCTAAGTCATATATTTCTGATATTCTGCTTAAAAATAATTCTCAAAACACCTAAGACAGTGCTGGTGTTGGGACTCCATAATTCTTGTTACTTGGCAAGCATCAGGAAAGATGATCATCCCTAACCCATCAAATCTTAGAACAAGATTAGATTCAAAGTAGAACAAAACTATCGCTCTGGATATTAGGTGTCCCATTATTTAGAAGATAGGCTTTATAGGTTTTATTGTATGTAATGGACATCGTTAAGTCTCTTGCCCTTTTTTGATTTGTTATTGCTAGTCCTTTTCTTTGGACATGGCTAATGCTTTTATCTGAAGAAACATCTTTTATTTGATGATCTAGCCATTGTTCTCTAATACATTACACATAATATGTTCAGATGCTAGTTTTATGGGTTTTTTTTCCTTCATATTAATGCTTGTTTTTTAAAAAAATGCCACACGTCTGAACATTCTGAACTTCCAAAACACCCCACAAGGTTTCTCACATGGAAAAATTGTGGCTCAGGAAGATGAAGTAATTTCTCCAAAGTCACATGATTGAATCATGATTTGTACTGAGGTCTTTTGGATTCTCAGGGAATCCAGGGAAGTCCCACCAGTGTGGACTTTTATTTTTATTATTTATTTATTTATTTATTTTAACATCTTTATTGGAGTATAATTGCTTTACAATGGTGTGTTAGTTTCTGCTGTATAACAAAGTGAATCAGCCATACCTATACACATATCCCCATATCTCCTCCCTCTTGCGTCTCCCTCCCACCCTCCCTATCCCACCCCTCTAGTTAGACACAAAACACTGAGCTGATCTCCCTCTGGTATGCAGCTGCTTCCCACTAGCTATCTATTTTATTACATTTGGTAGTGTATATATGTCAATGCCACTTTCTCACTTCGTCCCAGCTTACCCTTCCCTCTCCCTGTGCCCACAAGTCTATTCTCTACATCTGCGTCTTTATTCCAGTCCTGCCCCTAGGTTCATCAGAACCATTTTTTTCTTTTTAGATTACTTATATATGTGTTAGCATATGATATTTGTTTTTCTCTTCCTGACTTCACTCTGTATGACAGACTGTAGGTCCATCCACCTCACAACAAATAACTCAATATTGTTTCCTTTTATGGCTGAGTAATATTCCATTGTATATATGTGCCACATCTTCTTTATCCATTCATCTGTTGATGGACATTTACGTTGGTTCCATATCCTGGCTATAGTAAATAGTGCTGCAATGAACATTGTGGTACATGACTCCTTTTGAATTATGGTTTCCTCAGGGTATATGCCCAGTAGTGGGATTGCTGGGTCATATGGTAGTTCTACTTTTAGTTTTTTAAGGAACCTCCATACTGTTCTCCATAGTGGTTGCACCAATTTACATTCCCACCAACAGTGCAAGAGGGTTCCCTTTTCTTCACACCCTCTCCAACATTTATTGTGTGTAGATTTTTTTGATGATGGCCATTCTGACCTGTGTGAGGTGATACCTCACTGTAGTTTTTTTTTTTTTTTTTGCGGTACGCGGGCCTCTCACTGTTGTGGCCTCTCCCGTTGCGGAGCACAGGCTCCGGATGCGCAGGCTCAGTGGCCATGGCTCAAGGGCCCAGCCACTCCGCGGCATGTGGGATCTTCCTGGACCGGGGCATGAACCCGTGTCCCCTGCATCGGCAGGCAGACTCTCAACCACTGCACCACCAGGGAAGCCCTCATTGTAGTTTTGATTTGCATTTCTCTAATGATTAGTGATGTTGAGCATCCTTTCATGTGTTTATTGGCAATCTGTATATCTTCTTTGGAGAAATGTTTATTTAGGTCTTCTGCCCATTTTTGGATTGGGTTGTTTGTTTTTTTGATATTAAGCTGCATGCGCTGCTTGTAAATTTTGGAGATTAATCCTTTGTCAGTTGCTTCATTTGCAAATATTTTCTCCCATTCTGAGGGTTGCCTTTTCGTATTATTTATGGTTTCCTTTGCTGCGCAAAAGCTTTTAGGTTGCATTAGGTCCCATTTGTTTCTTTTTCTTTTTCTTTCCATTTCTCTAGGAGGTGGATCGAAAAGGATCTTGCTGTGATTTTGTCATAGAGTGTTCTGCCTATGTTTTCCTCTAAGAGTTTTATAGTGTCGGGCCTTACATTGAGGTCTTTAACCCATTTTGAGTTTATTTTTGTATATGGTGTTAGGGAGTGTTCTAATTTCATTCTTTTACATGTAGCTGTCCAGTTTTCCCAGCACCACTTATTGAAGAGGCTGTCTTTTCTTCATTGTATATTCTTGCCTCCTTTATCAAAAATAAGGTGACCATATGTGCATGGGTTTATCTCTGGGCTTTCTATCCTGTTCCATTAATGTATATTTCTGTTTTTGTGCCAATCACATACTGTCTTGATTACTGTAGCGTTGTAGTATAGTCTGACCTCTGGGAGCCTAATTCCTCCAGCTCCGTTATTCTTTCTTAAGATTGCTTTGGCTCTTCGGGGTCTTTTGTGTTTCCATACAAATGGTGAAATTTTTGTTCTAGTTCTGTGAGAAATGCCATTGGTAGTTTGATAGGGATTGCTTTGAATCTGTAGATTGCTTTGGGTAGTGTAGTCATTTTCACAATGTTGATTCTTCCAATCCAAGTATGTGTTTGTATCATCTGTTTGTATCATCTTTAATCTGTTTGTATCATCTTTAATTTCTTTCATCAGTGTCTTGTAGTTTTCTGCATACAAGTCTTTTTTCTCCTTATGTAGGTTTATTCCTAGGTATTTTATTCTGTTTGTTGCAGTGGTAAATGGGAGTGTTTCCTTAATTTCTCTTTCAAATTTTTCATCATTAGTGTATAGGAATGCAAGAGATTTCTGTGCATTAATTTTGTATCCTGCTACTTTACCAAATTCATTGATTAGCTCTAGTAGTTTTCTGGTAGCATCTTTAGGATTCTCTATGTATGGTATCATGTCATCTGCAAACAGTGACAGTTTTACTTCTTCTTTTCCAGTTTGGATTCCTTTTATTTCTTTTTCTCCTCTGATTTCTGTGGCTGAAACTTCCAAAACTATGTTGAATAAGAGTGGTGAGAGTGGGCAACCTTGTCTTGTTCCTGATCTTAGAGGAAATGGTTTCAGTTTTTCACCATTGAGAACAATGTTGGCTGTGGGTGTGTCATGTATAGCCTTTATTATGTTGAGGTAATTTCCCTCTATGCCTCCTTTCTGGAGGATATTTATCATAAATGGGTGTTGACTTTTCTCAAAAGCTTTTTCTGCATCTATTGAGGTGATCATATGGTTTTTATTCTTCAGTTTGTTAATATGGTTTATCACGTTGATTGATTTGCATATATTGAAGAATCCTTGCATTCCTGGGATAAACCCCACTTGATGATGGTGTATCCTTTTAATGTGCTGTTGGATTCTGTTTGCTAGTATTTTGCTGAGGATTTTTGCATCTGTGTTCATCAGTGATATTGGCCTGTAGTTTTCTTTCTTTATGACCTCTTTGTTTGGTTTTGGTGTCAGGGTGATGGTGCCCTCGTAGAATGAGTTTGGGGGTGGTCCTCCCTCTGCTATATTTTGGAAGAGTTTTAGAAGGATAGGTGTTAGCTCTTCTCTAAATGTTTGATAGAATTCTCCTGTGAAGCCATCTGGTCTTGGGCTTTGTTTTTTGGAAGATTTTTAATCACAGTCTCAATTTCAGTGCTTGTGATTCATCTGTTTATATTTTCTGTTTCTTCCTGGTTCAGTCTTGGAAGGTTGTGCTTTTCTAAGAATTTGTCCATTTCTTTCAGGCTGTCCATTTTACTGGCATATAGTTGCTTGTCATAATCTCTCATGATCCTTGTATTTCTGCAGTGTCAGTTGTTACTTCTCCTTTTTCATTTCTAGTCCTATTGATTTGAGTATTCTCCCTTTTTTTCTTGATGAGTCTGGCTAATGGTTTATCAATTTTGTTTATCTTCTCAAAGAACCAGCTTTTAGTTTTATTGATCTGTGCTGTTGTTTCCTTCATTTGTTTTTCATTTATTTCTGATATGATCTTTATGATTTCTTTGCTTCTGCTAACTTCGGGTTTTTTTTTTTTTTTCTTGTTTCTCTAATTGCTTTATGTGTAAGGTTAGGTTGTTGATTTGAGATGTTTTTTGTTTCTTGAGAAGGATTGTATTGCTATAAACTTCCCTCTTAGAACTGCTTTTCCTACATCCCAAAGGTTTTGGGTCGTTGTGTTTTCATTGTCATTTGTTTCTAGGTGTTTTTTGATTTCTTCTTTTATTTCTTCCGTGACCTCTTGGTTATTTACTAGTGTATTGTTTAGCCTCCATGTGTTTGTTTTATTTACAGGTTTTTTCCTGTAATTGATACCTAGTCTCATACTGTTGTGGTCAGAAAAGATACTTGTTACGATTTCCTTTTCTGAAGTTTACCAAGGCTTGATTTGTGGCCCAAGATATGAACTATCTTGGAGAATGTTCCATGAGCCCTTGAGAAGAAAGTGTATTCTGTTGTTTTTGGATGGAATGTCCTATAAGTATCAATTAAGTCCACCTTGCTTAATGTATCATTTAAAGCTTGTTTTTCCTTATTTATTTTCATTTCAGATGATCTGTCCATTGGTGAAAATGGGGTGTTAAAGTCCCCTACTATGATTGTGTTACTGTTGATTTCCCATTTTACAGCTGTTAGCATTTGCCTTATGTTTTGAGGTGCTCCTATGTTGGGTGCAGAAATATTTATAATTGTTATATCTTCTGGAATGATCCCCTGATCATTATGTAGTGTCCTTCTTTGTGTCTTGTAACATTCTTTATTTTAATGTCTATTTTGTCTGGTATGAGAATTGCTACTCTAGCTTTACTTTGGTTTCCATTTGTATGGAATATCTTTTTCCATCCCGTCACTTTCAGTCTGTATGTGTCCCTAGGTCTGAGTGGGTCTCTTGTAGACAGCCTGTTGACAGGTCTTGTTTTTGTATCCATTCAGCCTGTCTATGTCTTTTGGTTGGAGTATTTAATCCATTTACATTTAAGGCAGTTATCGATATGTATGTTCCTATTACCATTTTCTTAATTGTTTTGGGTTTGTTATGGTAGGTCTTTTCCTTCTCTTGTGTTTCCTGCCTAGAGAAAATCCTTCAGCATTTGTTGTAAAGCTGGTTTGGTGGTGCTGAGTTCTCTTAGCTTTTGCTCATCTGTAAAGGTTTTAATTTCTCTGTTGAATCTGAATGAGATCCTTGCTGTGTAGAGTAATCTTGGCTGTAGGTTTTTCCCTTTCCTCACTTTAAATATGTCCTGCCATACCCTTCTGGCTTACAGAGTTTCTGCTGAGAAATCAGCTGTTAACTTTATGGCAATTCCCTTATATGTTATTTGTTGCTTTTCCCTTGCTGCTTTTAATAGTTTTTCTTTGTATTTAATTAAAAAAAATTTTTTTTTTTGGCTGCACTGGGTCTTCGTTGCTGCGTGGGCTTTTCTCTAGTTGTGGCGAGTGGGGCTACTCTTTGTTTTGGTGCACTGGCTTCTCATTGCAGTGGCTTCTTTTGTTGCAGGGCATGGTCTCTAGGCACACAGGCTTCAGTAGTTGTGGGTCATGGGCTCTATAGTGCAGGCTCAGTAGTTGTGGCGCACAGGCTTAGTTGCTTCGCGGCATGTAGGATCTTCCTGGACCATGGCTCAAAGCCGTGTCCCCTGCACTGGCAGGCGGATTGTTAACCACTATGCCACCAGGGAAGCCCTGTATTTAATTTTTGATAATTTGATTAATATGTGCCTTGGTGTGTTTCTTCTTGCATTTATCCTGTATGGGACTCTCTGCACTTTCCGGACTTGACTATTTCCTTTCCCATATTTGGGAAGTTTTCAGTTTTATAATGTCTTCAAATATTTTCTCAGTCCCTTTCTTTTTCTCTTCTTCTTTTGGGACCCCTATATTTCGAATGTTGGTGTGTTTAATGTTGTCCCACAGGTCTCTGAGACTGTCCTCAATTCTTTTCATTATTTTGTCTTTATTCTGCTTTGTAGTTATTTCCACTATTTTATCTTCCAGGTCACTTATCTGTTCTTCTGTCTCAGTTATTCTGCTATGGATCCCTTCTAGAGAATTTTTAATTGCATTTTTTTGTGTTGTTCATCATTGTTTCTTTGCTCTTTAGTTCTTCTAGGTCCTTGTTAATCGCTTCTTCTGTTTTCTCCATTCTGTTTCCAAGATTTTGGATCATCTTTACTATCATTACGCTGAATTCTTTTTCAGGTAGACTGCCTATTTCCTCCTCATTTTTTTGGTCTAGTGGGTTTTTACCTTGCTCTTTCATGTGCTGTGTATTTCTCTGTCTTATTTTGCTCAGTTTACTGGGTTTGGGGTCTCCTTTTCACAGGCTGCAGGTTCATAATTCCCAGTGTTTTTGCTGCCAGCTCTTAGCGGGTAAGGTTGGTTTAATGGGTTGTGTAGGCTTCTTGCTGGAGGGAACTGGTGCCTGTCTTCTGGTTGATGAATCTGGATCTTGTCTTTCTGGTGGGCAGGACCGCATCCCAAGGTGTGTTTTGGGGTGTCTGTGACCTTATTATGATTTTAGGTAGCCTCTCTGCTAATGGGTGGGTTTGTGTTCCTGTCTTGGTAGTTGTTTGGCATGGGGTGTCCAGCACTGTAGCTTGCTGGCTGTTGAGTGGAGCTGGTTCTTAGTGTTGAGATGGAGGTCTCTGGGAGAGCTTTTGCCGTTTTATATTATGTGGTGCCGGGAGGTCTCTGTTGGACCAGTGTCCTGAACTCGGCTCTCCCTTCTAAGAGGCTCCGTCCTGACACGCGGCCAGAGCACCAAGACCTTGTCAGCCACATGGCTCAGAAGAAAAGGGGGGAAGAAAAAAGAAAGAAAGAAAAAGTAAAATGAAATAAAATAAAGTTATTAAAATAAAAATTAAAATATATTATTAAAAATAAAAAAATAAGGAAGAAAGAAGAGAGCAACGAAACCAATAAACAAATCCACCAATGATAACAAGTGCTAAAAACTATACAAAAAACCCCCCAAAAGACAAAACAGACAGAACCCTAGGACAAATGGTGAAAGCAAAGCTACACAGACAAAATCACTCAAAGAAGCATACACATACACACTCACAAAAAGAGAAAAAGGAAAAAGAAAAAAAAAAAAGGAAGAGAGCAACCAAATCAGTAAACAAATCTACCAATGATAGTAAGCTCTAAATACTAAATGAAGAGAAACATAAAACCAGAAACAAATTAGATGCAGAAAGCAAACTCCAAGTCTACAGTTGCTCCTAAAGTCCACCGCCTCAATTTTGGGATGATTCGTTGTCTATTCAGGTATTCCACAGATGCAGCGTACATCAAGTTGATTGTGGAGATTTAATCTGCTGCTCCTGAGGCTGCTGGGAGAGATTTCCCTTTCTCTTCTTTGTTCACACAGCACCTGGAGTTCAGCTTTGGATTTGGCCCCGCCTCTGCATGTAGGTCACCTGAGGTCATCTGTTCCCTGCACAGACAGGACAGTGTTAAAGTAGCATCTAATTAGGGGACTCTGGGTCGCTCAGGCCTTGGAGAGGGAGGGGTATGGAATGTGGGGCGAGCCTGCGGCGGCAGAAGCCAGCATGATGTTGCATCAGCCTGAGGCACGCCGTATGTTCTCCCAGGAAAGTTGCCCCTATATCATGGGACCCTGGCAGTGGCAGGCTGCACAGTCTCCCCGGAGGGGAGGTGTGGATAATGACCTGTGCTTGCACACAGGCTTCTTGGTGGTGGCAGCAGCAGCCTTAGAATCTCATGCCCGTCTCTGGGGTCTGCGCTGATAGCTGTGGCCCGCGCCCATCTCTGGAGCTCATTTAGTTGGTGCTCTGAATCCCCTCTCCTTCCACACCCCGAAACAGTAGTCTCTTGTCTCTTAGGCAGGTCCAGACTTTTTCCCAGACTCCCAGACTCCCTCCCAGCTAGCTGTGGCACACTAACCCCCTTCAGGCTATGTTCACGCAGCCAACCTCAGTCCTCTCCCAGTGTGGACTTTTAAAATTGGGTTTCTTTTCCAGAACATGATTGACTCTATGTGTAACCCCATTACATTTCTTTCTTTTATTTTTTAAAATAAATTTATTTATTTATTTATGGCTGTGTTGGGTCTTCGTTGCTGCGCACAGTCTGTCTCTAGTTGCAGTGAGCAGGGTCTACTCTTTGTTGCGCTGCTCAAGCTTCTCATTGCGGTGGCTTCTCTTATTGCGGAGCATGGGCTCTCGTTGTGCGGGCTTTGGTAATTGTGCCTCACGGGCTTCAGTAGTTGTGGCTTGTGGGCTCTAGAGCACAGGCTCAGTAGTTGTGGCACACGGGCTTAATTGCCCTGCGGCATGTGTGACCTTCCTGGCACAGGGCTTGAACCCATGTCCCCTGCATTGGCAGGTGGAGTCTTAACCCCTGCACCACCAGGGAAGCCCAGCTTTCTTTCCTTTATTATTTTTGGCTAGTTTTTCTTCATACTTTATTTTTTCTTGCCATTTTGTCCTTTCTACACATTTTTGAGTGAGAACTATTAAGTCACACAAGTTAAAAAATAAATAATTTCATGCTGGAGTTCACATTGTAAACATTACCAATTATCTATTTTTATATTATTTATTTATAATCTGAAAAGAGGAAGGTGGCCCTGAAATTTATTTCAAATTGGTATTCATCAGTTACTTTCCCAGATCTGCTTCCAGTGAAATCAAAATTGTTCTAGTTCATCAGTTATTATTTTTCCCTTGATTCAGTGTAAACGTTTCCTAATGCCTCCTGCCTCCTATTGCACATGCTTATGCTTTGTTTGCAGAGTGAGTTTATTGGTACCAGGAGCTCCTGGAGAGATACATGGAGGAGGGTAGCCTGATCATGTGTGGTCATCTACTCATTTCTTGTGATCTTATCACAGGTCCTTTGGGAAGGAACTATGACTCAGTGTGCCTTTTTACTTTTGGTATCTTAGCATAGTGAGTAGCACAAAGTAGGCACTTAATGTAGAGAGAATGAAAATGTAAGCTCCACGTGGCCAAGGACCAAGCCTGCCTGGTTCTGCATTATGTGCTCAGCCCTTAGCACAGTTACATAGTAGGTGATCAGTAAATATGTATTGACTGACTCAGGAAATGGGTGTCAGATTTGTTTGGGTCCCTGCTCTTTTATTCTCTGATGTTCATAGTTTGAATTTACAAATAAAATCTTGATTTGGCTATCCAAATGTGCAGGCTGATTTCTGTGATGGAAAGGTTACATTTTATATAAGATACTGCTTTGTAATTTATTGTTTTCCTCTTCAAACCTGCCACACAATTTTAAAATAGTTTTATAATTCGGATGACTTGAGTTGTATTTATTCACCTGGTTGCTATGGATGAGTGATTAGTGACTTTGTATAAACTAAAATATATGCAAGTTTAAGAATGATTTTAGATGAATTCATGTGTGATCAAACCATAACAAGTTGTGAGAGGAAAGAGAGGTATTTAGAGTATAAGTCATAATGTGGTTGAGGTCAGTAGCACCAAAAAACCTTTTACTTGCAGGTGTTTTATACCAGGTGGCAAATATGATTTCAGTGAACTCTGAAAGCTTATTTAAAAATATTCTCAGTTTATGTACTTTGGCAATGAACCAGGTGTGCCTACCGCTTAAGCAATAATTTTCTTAAGAGCAGTGTTTTGAACCCAAATGACTTGCGTGGTTACTAGAAGAATTGAGTTCACTAGTTCAGTAGGAATAAAAATTATTCCTTTTTTGCCGGGGATGGTCACATTATTATTGCTTAAAGGAAATTTTGTCAGAGGAAGTGGATGCTAGGTGCTTATTAGTATGGTAGTTTTAAACATTTAAGGTGTGAACAAAAGACCAGATCATCCCAATGGTTCTTTATAGAAAAAGAAATACATTAACTTTAATGAAGTGTGAATGCCATAGCACTTTAAACATTTTATTTGATATGACTTGACATAGAAGTATAATATTCATTTCTTCATTTATGTATAGCTTTAGTATTCTAATGATAGTGAGAAGCTTCTAAAAGTGTTTTATTATGAGGTAGAGGTGTGGTTCACAATTCAGGTAGGACAGGACTGTACTGAGACTTTGCTTTTAAGCCTCTGAAAATAGTGACCCCTTATCTGCAAGGCAGGTTTTATTTTTCCCCTTGGCTTGGGGCAGAATCTGCACACCTTCAGGTTGGCACAGCTCCCACATGCTCTTTGAGAATCTCTCCGTAGAAAGATATTTGTCCTTACCGTTGTGCAGGAGATGGCACCCGTGCCCTGATCAGCAGTGGAGTTGTGAGCGTGAGAAGGGAAAGGGCAGTGGCTTTCAGGTCTTTACCTGTATTTAAAATGGCCTTTCACATAAATTGCACTAGTTCCAACTTCCTCTCTGCTTCCCTTTTTAACTATTTCTTTAATAAAAGCAAAGATTTTTTCCATTTCAACATTAAAAAAAATCTCAAACCTAAAAAGCAACATAACATTTCTTCCTAGTCAATAATAATCTAAGTGCTTTTCTTAATTTTAGTACCTTCTCAACGTCCTGGAGAAACAATCAAAAAATGTATAGGAATATAGAATGTTAGCCCTAGAAAGGATCTTAGAAATTGAATCTAACCCCTTTCTTTTTATTGATGAGGAAACTGAGGAACAAAAGTGAGTTGATCAAAGACATGCAGCTAGTTGTAGACATAGAGAGGACGCCACCTCAGGGGCCCTGACTCTCGTTACCACGCTCCTTCCTGGGTGCCACAGTGACTGAATGGAGTAGCAGTATAGGGGGGAGTTTATATTGGAAAAGAAGTGGAGTTGTAAAATTCTGGGAACCTGAATTTAATGCAACTTATGTTCATGTATTTTTCCCCTTTAATTTACATTTTAATCATGCATGCTACCTTACAACTGGGATAGCTGTGGCGTCATCGTATTTGAAGCTTTCCTAGTTTCTGTCCTGCTACTATCCCTAGTTATTTAGTGAAGGTGAAGGTCCAGGCATGCAGGGCACAGGGAACAGCAAAGAGAACACATTATATTTTCATTCTGTCAATATATTTGCTACTTTTATTCTAAGAGCCACAGATATATAGAAGCATGTTTTTCTATTTGTATTTGTTCTATCCATTTTTTTTTTGAGTCTAAATCCTCTGGTTATCTAAGTCTCTTTGACCTGATTATTAAAATATATTTAAGCAAGCATAGGTTTGTGTGTTTAAAGCCAGTTTATTAATTACTTAAATAGTCAAGTGGTCAGGTTAGTTGTTATATGAATTGTCAGTATTTTTTTCCTGTTTGAACTAAAGTGCTTACTATGGGTGAGTAGAAACGTAAGAATTTCCAAGGCTCTTCAGACTTTCAAGATGTTTTCAAAAGTATGTAATATTCTGTCATAGTCTGAATTGGCTACATACAAGAATTGCAGTCAGTTATAATATATTGATCGGTGAACAAACAGGGAAGAATCTTACATGTTCTACTTGGAGTAGCAGGGACTAGACTGCAAAAGTGTGGTTTGTTTATTGTGATGGGAAAGAGAGCAAGACTAGTTTTACCCCATAGTATCTATATATTAAAGTGACTTCTGAGGACCATCTTTCTTTTTTAAATATTAGAAACCAACTGAAGTTCAAAGAAGCAAATAGTTCATCATCTACTTTCTCAGCATCTAGAATGAACCATTATTAGCATTTTGATAAACCTGCTTTTTTCTGTCTCTATATTTTAATAATTTTTCAAGTGACATATGGGTATTTATTAAATGATTAAAACAATACTGCAAATAACTATTTAAAATGCTTTTATACGCATACATTTATATAGAAAATATATTTAGTGAGAGTTTTTAAATGATATTATACTGTATATGTAGCTGTCTTTATATCCTCTGCACTTAGCATTGGTGTTTAGCAGGCAATACATAAATGTTTATTGAATTAAAAATTGAGAATTAACAAAGTAAAGTT
The DNA here is from genome assembly GCF_964165515.1 of Mesoplodon bidens. Lineage (NCBI taxonomy): Eukaryota > Metazoa > Chordata > Mammalia > Artiodactyla > Ziphiidae > Mesoplodon > Mesoplodon bidens. Next base: position 69,049,658 of record NC_138166.1, on the reverse strand, counting down.
TGTGTATACTCCATCCAAATTGAACTTCTTTTAGTTTCTATAATAACCATATTTTATTTTGCTCTGAAGACTTCATACATGCTGCTCCTTTTGCCCGAAGAGCCCAGGTCTCACCTCAAATGCCATTTCCTTTGAGAGACCTTCCTGAATCATTTTCTGATGGATAGACTTCCTTGCTCCATGTTCCCATGCTCCAGAGACATTGGCCCATTTTAATATTCATTTCCATTGGAAATATTTGTTTAAGGGCAGTCTTCCCTGGCACTTTGTAACTCCTTGAGTGCAAGGACCGTATCTACTTTTCACTCCTGTATCCCTAGCACCCACCTTATGACCTTGCACTTATTAGAAGTTTGAGGAATTGAATTATGAGCATGTTTTTAGTACTTTGGAATGTAATCCAAGGGAATGACAAAATAACAGTGCTTGGATAGGTCACAACTACCCCTTGACAGTTTTCTTGTCTCCTCCTTTCTCCCCAGCCCTTGCCCATCCATTTTCAATCCTGTCAGTTTAACTTCCAAAATAGGTATAAGTTTGCCCATGTTGGTCCCTCTCCACCACCACCACCACCACCATAATCCATCCTACCATCATCTCTTGCCCTGGATTGCTAGAATAATCTGGTCTCCCTGTATCTATCTAGTCCTGTTCAAGAAATAAAACAGAAATTATAATCTATTACACAGTATGAATAAGTATTGTTTTGAGAAACTGGTGAACAAACTGGTCATTTGTCTTTTCCAGCCAGGAAGATTCTTCATTTGTTGGACTGAGTTTGGCTCCATTGGGTCTGCTAGGGTAGCATTTCTTGATCTCTCACTATTTTGTTTTTCATTGCTTGAGACAGTTTAGGAATTGCCTTAGCTAGGCAATCTGAAATCTGAAAATTAATCAAGTTACAGGGCTAAGTGAGGGTTGATAATTTTCTGTATTGAATTCATATGCAGTGATTTTTTTCTTGATTTTTCATAGATTTCATTGTTGTGTTAGTTAGGGTCAGTTTGGCTGCTATAACATAGGCCCTGTAGCATTGGCTTAAACATGATGGAAAATGATTTACCTCTTAATTAACAGCTCGAGTGTAAGCGATGCAGGGCAATGACAGTGCCTGCATGGTGCTGGGGACGTAGGACGCTTCTATTTTGTTGCTTTGCCATCTTTAACTTGAGATGGCTATTCCTGTTCCTACAACCACGTCCTTATCACAGGTATCACAAAATGGGAACAGTGGAGGGCATACTTCTTTTAAGGGCACAGTGTGGAAGTATGTAATTTCTGCTCATATGCCATTCATCAAACATAGTCACATGGTCACACTTAGCTGCAAGGGAGGCTGGGCAGCCATGTGTCCCACTAGAACTTCTATTATTGCAGAAGAGAACAGATATCAGGGCTTTAAGGAGCATCTCCACCATAGTGAGCAACAGGAAAGGATTTACTTTTGGAATGCTTATTTTTTTTCTAACTCATTGCTTTGTGAGCAGAAGTTTTCTATTGAAATTAGTGAGCTACTTGAGCTACTGAAAAGAGTTAACCTAAGTTAATGTATTTGCCTTTGGGATTTTAAGTCAAATTTATTCCAATGGTTATAGGGATGAGTGTGAAACATATTGAAATGAGGTTGCTTTTTCTTAACTCTTATTTTTCTTGGGCTGTTTTTCTTTTTCACCTTATTAAGGCTAATTTCATATTTGTTTTATTTGTGCTTTTAGGTATGGCACTGTCTCAAGGCTGGGTGAAGAGATACTTCAAGGCCTTTTGTAAAGGCTTCTTTGTGGCGGTGCCTGTGGCAGTGACTTTCCTGGATCGGGTTGCCTGTGTGGCAAGAGTGGAAGGAGCATCAATGCAGGTGAGACTAATATGACTTCGTTCCTTAAAGCACATGCTTCACTGTTTCTCAGGCATTAGAAATGATATTTCTGTGTATTATCTCTATGTTGGAACTGAAAGGTTTTAAAAAGGCCTTGAAATGAAGTTTAATGTTGCTAAATTTCTTTATAAGGTCTTTTAATGTAGTCATATTAAAATCAGAGCAGAGGTGAATAAAATTAACTATCAGATAGTTCTCTGTATCTGTGGCTTTTTTTTTTTTGGAATTGTAAATGGAGATTCTAAAGAAATTTTACTACATGATACCATTTTTTGTGGCTGTGGCTTGAGATTTTAAGATTTTTAAGTTATCCATATTTGAATCCATACTTAACTATCCTTTTAGAATCAAATTATCAGTACAGCTGCAAGATGGATTTGGCTCAAATTCAGTTACTCTATTGTTACACACACACACACACACACACACACATACATACATACATACACACACACACTTCTGATAGGTAGAAAAGTTTAGAGCACTGATCTCAGATATTCTAGTGTATTCTTTAAGCCTGTTGCTGATTGAAGATTAAGTGCTATTTACATTGAAAGAAATTTGGAGTGAAGATTTCCAAAAGTTATATGCAAATTGTCTTCTGGAGTAACTTAGAGAAAACTCAATTATTCTAAAGTTGATGTCTGGAACCTAGCTGTTTAAGTAAGTTTATTCAAGTAAGAAGAATTTGCATTTTGTAATATAATTTGTTTTCTTCTGTTATTAGCATGTATTAAGTTCATGCATTGTGCTCAATATGTGTATAAAACATAAATAAAATGAATGTATAAGCTTCTAAAAGCTTAAAATTATACAGAGAATAAATAGCTTACTTTTTTTCTTTTTGTCTTAGAACTAGGTGAGGGCATAGACATCAGCTCTGAAGAGTTAGAATGAATTTGCTTTTTAAAAAAATTTTTGAATTTTGTTTTATTTATTTTTTTATACAGCAGGTTCTTATTAGTCATCAATTTTACACATATCAGTGTATACATGTCAATCCCAATCGCCCAATTCATCCCACCACCACAACCACCCCCGCCGCTTGCCCCCTTGGTGTCCATATGTTTCTTCTCTATATCTGTGTCTCAATTTCTGCCCTGCAAACCGGTTCATCTGTACCATTTTTCTAAGTTCCACATATATATGTTAATATACAATATTTGTTTTCTCTTTCTGAGTTATTTCACTCTGTATGACAGTCTCTAGATCCATCCACATCTCTATAAATGACCCAATTTCGTTCCTTTTCATGGCTGAGTAATACTTGATCGTAGATATGTACCACATATCCTTTATCCATTCATCTGTCGATGGGCATTTAGGTTGCTTCCATGACCTGGCTATTGTAAATAGTGCTGTAATGAATATTGGGGTGCATGTGTCTTTTTGAATTTTGGTTTTCTCTGGGTATATGCCCAGTAGTGGGATTGCTGGGTTGTATGGTAGTTCTATTTCTAGTTTTTTAAGGAACCTCCATACTGTTCTCCATAGTGGCTGTATCAATTTACAATCCCACCAACAGTGTAAGAGGGTTCCCTTTTCTCCACACACTCTCCAGAATTTGTTGTTTGTAGATTTTCTGCTGATGCCCATTCTAACTGGTGTGAGGTGATATCTCATTGTAGTTTTGATGTGCATTTCTCTAATAATTAGTGATGTTGAGCAGCTTTTCATGTGCTTCTTGGCCATTTGTGTGTCCTCTTTGGAGAAATGTCTATTTAGGTTTTCTGCCCATTTTTGGATTGGGTTGTTTGTTTTTTTAATATTGAGCTGCATGAGCTGTTTATATATTTTGGAGATTGATCCTTTGTCCTTTGATTTGTTTGCAAATATTTTCTCCCATTCTGAGGGTTGTCTTTTTTTTTTTTTTTTTTTTTTTTTGCGGTACGCGGGCCTCTCACTGTTGTGGCCTCTCCCGTTGCGGAGCACAGGCTCCGGACGCGCAGGCTCAGCAGCCATGGCTCATGGGCCCAGCTGCTCCGCGGCATGTGGGATCTTCCCAGACCGGGGCACGAACCCATGTCCCCTGCATCGGCAGGTGGACTCTCAACCTCTGTGCCACCAGGGAAGCCCCTGAGGGTTGTCTTTTTCTCTTGTTTATGGTTTCCTTTGCTGTGCAAAATCTTTGAAGTTTCATTAGGTCCATTTGTTTTTTCTTGTTTTTATTTCCATTACTCTAGGAGGTGGATCAAAAAAGATCTTGCTGTGATTTATGTCAAAGAGTGTTCTTCCTATGTTTTCCTCTAAGAGTTTTATAGTGTGAGGTCTTACATTTAGGTCTGTAATCCATTTTGAGTTTATTTTTGTGTATGCTGTTAGGGAGTGTTCTAATTTCATTCTTTTACATGTAGCTGTCCAGTTTTCCCAGCACCACTTATTGAAGAGACTGCCTTTTCGCCATTGTATATCCTTGCCTCTTTTGTCATAGATTAGTTGACCGTAGGTGCGTGGGTATATCTCTGGGCTTTCTATCTTGTCCCATTGATCTATATTTCTGTTTTTGTGACAGTACCATATAGTCTTGATGACTGTAGCTTTGTAGTGTAGTCAGAAGTCAGGGAGTCTCATTCCTCCTGCTCCCTTTTTTTTTTTCCCTGAAGACTGCTTTGGCTATTCAGGGTCTTTTGTGTCTCCATACAAATTTTAAGATTTTTTTGTTCTAGTTCTGTAAAAAATGCCATTGGTAATTTGATAGGAATTGCATTGAATCTGTAGATTGCTTTGTGTAGTATAGTCATTTTCCCAATTTTGATTCTTCCAATCCAAGAACATGGTATATCTCTCCATCTGTTGATATCATCTTTAATTTCTTTCATCAGTGTCTTATAGTTTTCTGCATACAGGTCTTTTGTCTCCCTAGGTAGGTTTATTCCTAGGTATTTTATTCTTTTGGTTGCAGTGGTAAATGGGAGTGTTTCCTTAATTTCTCTGTCAGATTTTTCATCATTAGTGTATAAGAATGCCATAGATTTCTGTGCATTAATTTTGCATCCTGAAACTTTACCAAATTCATTGATTAGCTCTAGTAGTTTTCTGGTAGCATTTTTAGGATTCTCTATGTATTGTATCATGTCATCTGCAAACAGTGACAGTTTTACTTCTTCTTTTCCAACTTGTATTCCTTTTATTTCTTTTTCTTCTCTGATTGCTGTGGCTAGGACTTCCAACACTATGTTGAATAATAGTGGTGAGAGTGCACATCCTTGTCTTGTTGCTGATCTTAGAGGAAATGGTTTCAGTTTTTCACCATTGAGAATGATGTTTGCTGTGGGTTTGTCATATATGGCCTTTATTATGTGGAGGTAGGTTCCCTCTATGCCCTTTCTGGAGATTTTTTATCATAAATGGGTACAGAATTTTGTCAGAAGCTTTTTCTGCATCTGTTGAGATGATCATATGGTTTTTATTCTTCAATTTGTTAATACGGTGTTTCACACTGATTGATTGGCATATATTGAAGAATCCTTGCATCCCTGGGATAAATCCCACTTGTTCATGGTGTATGATCCTTTTAATGTGTTGCTGGATTCTGTTTGCTAGTATTTTGAAAAGGATTTTTGCATCTATATTTATCAGTGATATTGGTCTGTAATTTTCTTTTTTTGTGTTATCTTTGTCTGGTTTTATTATCAGGGTGACAGTGGCCTCATACAGTGAGTTTACGCATGTTCCTTCCTCTGCAGTTTTTTGGAAGACTTTGAGAAGGATAGGTGTTAACTCTTCTCTAAATGTTTGGTAGAATTCACCTGTGAAGCCATCTGGTCCTGGGCTTTTGTTTGTTGGAAGATTTTTAATCACAGTTTCAATTTCTTTAGTTGTGATTGGTCTGTTCATATTTTCTATTTCTTCCTGGTACAGTCTCGGAAGGTTATACCTTTCCAAGAATTTGTCCATTTTTTCCAGGTTGTCCATTTTATTGGCATAGAGTTGCTTGTAGTATTCTCTTAGGATGCTTTGTATTTCTGCAGTGTCTGTTGTAACTTCTCCTTTTCCATATCTAATTTTATTGATTTGAGTCCTCTCCCTCTTCTTCTTGATGAGTCTGGCTAATGGTTTATCAATTTTTTTTATCTTCTCAAAGAACCAGCTTTTAGTTTTATGGATCTATGTTATTGTTTTCTTTGTTTCTATTTCATTTATTTCCGCTCTGATCTTTATGATTTCTTTCCTTCTGCTAACTTTGAGTTTTGTTTGTTCTTCTTTCTCTAGTTCCTTTAGGTGTAAGTTTTGACTGTTTATTTGAGATTTTTCTTGTTTCTTGAGGTAGGCTTGTATTGCTTATAAACTTCCCTCTCAGAACTGCTTTAGCTGCATCCCATAGGTTTCGGATCGTCGTGTTTTCATTGTCATTTGTTTCTAGGTACTTTTTGATTTCCTCTTTGATTTCTTCAGTGATCTCTTGATTTTTTAGTAATGTATTGTTTAGCCTCAGTGTGTTTGTGTTTTTTATGTTTTTTTCCGTGTAATTGATTTCTAATCTCATTGATTTGTGGTCTGAAAAGATGCTTAATATGATTTCAGTTTTCTTAAATTTACTGAGGCTTGATTTGTGACCCAAGAAGTGATCTATCCTGGAAAATGTTCCGTGCGCACTTGAGAAGAAAGTGTAATCTGCTGTTTTTGGATGGAATGTCCTGTAAATATCAATTAAATCTATCTGGTCTATTGTGTCATTTAAAGCTTGTGTTTCCTTATTAATTTTCTGTTTGGATGGTCTGTTTATTGGTGTAAGTGAGGTGTCAAAGGTCCCCCACTATTACTGTGTTACTGTCGATTTCCTCTTTTATAGCTGTTAGCAGTTGCCTTAATATTGAGGTGCTCCTATGTTGGGTGCATATATGTTTATAATTGTTGTATCTTCTTCTTGGTTTGATACCTTGATCATTATGTAGTGTCCTTCCTTTTCTCTTGTAGCATTCTTTATTTAAAGTCTATTTTATCAGATATGAGTATTGCTACTCCAGCTTTCTTTTGATTTCCATTTGCATGGAATATCTTTTTCCATCCCCTCACTTTCAGTCTGTATGTGTCCCTAAGTCTGAAGTGGGTCCCTTGTCGATATCATATATATGGGTCTTGTTTTTGTATCCATTCAGCCAGCCTGTGTCTTTTTGTTGGAGCATTTAATCCCTTCACGTTTAAGGTAATTATCGATATGTATGTTCTTACTACCATTTTCTTAATTGTTTTGGGTTTGTTTTTGTATGTTCTTTTCTTCTCTTGTGTTTCCCACTTAGAGAAGTTCCTTTAGCATTTGTTGTAGAGCTGGCTTGGTGGTGCTGAATTGTCTTAGCTTTTGCTTGCCTGTAATGCTTTTGATTTCTCCATTGAATCTGAGTGAGATCCTTGCTGGGTACAGTTATCTTGGTTGTAGGTTCTCCCCTTTCATCACTTTAAGTATATCATGCTACTCTCTTCTGGCTTGTAGAGTTTCTGCTGAGAAATTAGCTGTTAACCTTATGTGAGTTCCCTTGTATGTCATTTGTCATTTTTCCCTTCCTGCTCTCAGTAATTTTTCTTTGTCTCTAATTGTTGCCAGTTTGATTACTGTGTGTCTGGCGTGTTTCTCCTTGGGTTTATCCTGTACGGGACTCTCTGCACTTCCTGGACTTGGGTGGCTATTTCCTTTCCCATGTTAGGGAAGTTTTTGACTATAATCTCTTCAGATATTTTCTGTGGTCCTTTCTCTGTCTCTTCTCCTTCTGGGACCCCTATAATGTGAATGTTGTTGTGTTTAATGTTGTTCCAGAGATCTCTTAGGCTGTCTTCATTTCTTTTCATTCTTTTTCTTTATTGTGTTCTGCAGCAGTGAATTCCACCAGTTTGTCTTCCAGGTTACTTATCTGTTCCCTGCTTCAGTTAGTTATTCAATCAGTTATTGATTCCTCCTAGTGTAGTTTTCATTTCAGTTATTTTATTGTTCATCTCTGTTTGTTTTTTCTTTAATTCTTCTAAGTCTTTGTTAAACATTTCTTGCATATTCTCGATCTTTACTTCCATTCTTTTTCTGAGGTCCTGGATCATCTTCACTATCATTATTCTGAATTCTTTTTCTGGAGAGTTACCTATCTCCACTTCCTTTAGTTATTTTTCTGGGGTTTTATCTTGTTCCTTCATCTGGTACATAGCCCTCTGCCTTTTCATCTTGGCTATCTTTCTGTGAATATGGTTTTTGTTCCACAGGCTGCAGGATTGTAGTTGTTGCTTCTGCTGTCTGCCCTCTGGTGGATGAGACTATCTTCAGTGATTGTGCAAGTTTCCTGATGAGAGGGACTGGTGGTGAGTAGAGCTGGCTGTTGCCCTTGAGACTCATTTATTTTTCCAGCATCTAGAGGCACCTGCAGTTCTTGGCCTGTGGCCCCTTCATCTGCAGAGTAGGCGTTGGCAGGCCAGGTGTTTCTCCTGCTGCCATCTCTCTGTTTCTCCCGCTTCTGCTGAATTTCCTTTTTAAAATCGTAAGTATTGTACTGAGAATCAGGTCTCTTCCTGAGTTCAGGTGGTCAGTGAGATCCTTAGAGTGTGTGCTCTTTGGGTGAAGCTAAGGTTCTAAAGCAGGGCTGTCTGAATATTTACTTCTGCTTTCATCATTTGAGGGTGATTTAGGGCCTTCTATTGGGCTCAACCCTGTCTCTCAGGTTCCCTCTAGGGTGGGTCACCAGCCCTAAGCAAACTGGTCACTTGCGTTGAATGAAAAAATATTGTATTGCATGGGGTACAGCAGACATAAGAAGAGGGATTTACAGGTGTATGGCTTTATTTCTAAATGCAGTTTAATACTTTGAACACAGATGGGATTTTACATTTCCTGCTTCTTTAATTTTGAATTCCTAGCAGCCTCATCTTAGACCGAATTCTTAGGGAAAGCTAAACTTTCTTCGTTGAGCTTTTGAGTCAGATCCTTCATTTGAGATTAAAACTGCCTTCTCCACTGCCATCCAAATTCCTTTTTGGTCCCTTTCATCCCTTTGAACCCATCCATAGGTATTATCCTTTGGTAACAAATAATCATGTGAATAATGATTATTCTCCAGTTTAGTTAGTACTATCTTGCTACCCAACCCTCACTGTCCTGAGATGGATTTTTCCAGAACACAAAGCCTCCTAACCTGGGATCTCATGACATTCCAGAGGATCATATGGCAATCATAGTATCCCAATCTTCATGTTTGTAGCCCAGTATATACCCACTATGAACATCTATGTTCATGGCTTGTGCTCAGAGGAAAAAAATGCAAGGAACCGACCATTTTATGAAAAGAGAACCTTATCCTCAGTGAAGAAGGCAGTGAAGAAAGTGTTAAATAGTGTCATCCTTAAATGCCAGATCTGTTGACTAAATAGTAAGTTTGTTGCACATACATTAGGGTTTCTTACAGTATTCCTGAACCACTACCCCCAATAAGTCAAATTTGTTAACTTGTAGTTTGTTTGGTAGATTATGTAGAATTTCCTTGGCTACGCGTTACAGAAAAACAGCTTGAATTGACTTAGATCTACAGGGGAATTGATTGGAAGGCTTATGATGTACCTAGGAGAAAGGAAGGAGTGTGGCAATCATCAGAGACAACTGGAACCAGGGACTTGAATGCTGCCAGGGTGCTCAGTCTTTTCTGTTTCAACGTCTGCTTCTGTCTGCATCTTGGCTTAGTTCTCTCAGACCAGCTTTCTTCTCAATGCCGGGCACATGGCAGCTGGCAGCTCTCATGCCTTTAGATGCCAATTTCATCACCGCCTGAGAGAGACTTCTCCTCATGCCTTAATTTCACTTTGAAAAATCTTGAGGAAGGACTGTGATTGATTCATCTTGGGCCATATGCCCTTAACCATACAAATACAGATCAACTTTGGCCAGAAGATTAGGGTGCCATAATTGGCCCAGCTTTGGACAGGTGCATATCCCTAGCCTGTGGCTAGTTGGAGTGAGAAAATGACAGTGTATATTTGAATCACATTGTGGGTTTTCATGGTGAGGTAAGGGTGACACTTCCCAGAAGAAGAGGGAGTGCTATTTTTGGAATAAAAGGGGAAAGGATATTCTGGGAAGAAAGGAAAAAAATATATGTTTATTACGGTTTGACCTATATTTTAGGAATTTTAGACCACTTTTAAATATAATAGATAACTTGTTTATACTTTCATTAGATATCACTAAGTCATACGTAAAAGTATTTAGGAGCCAAAAGTGCAATAATGAAATATGGTGATTAATTAATTCAGCATAGTTGAAGAGATCTTTGCTACTATACAGCTTTGATAACTGAACATGTTTAGACCGTGGAGTTCAGCAGAGTTTTTGACAAAAAATTCGAAAAAATTCTTGTCTTCAAATTTCTCTAATGATTCAAGTACTAAATAGTTGGCAAGGTGTGTGGAGCTCTCTGGAAGCCCCTGAGCTTCCTTCAAGGAACACATCTGCTTTTATTGACTCTGAGGCCTGAAAATTATATCCAGGTTATTGCAGTTGGTTGATTTGTTGTGGAACAGAAGGAGTATTCTGGATCCATGGTGATGTCTTCTTGTACCAAGGCTTAAAAGTATGAAAGGAAGGCAGAAAAAGCAATAGGCAAGAAAGAAGAAAAATGTGAAAGAGAGGAAAGAAAATAAAAGATCAGTTGGGTGATAGAGAAAATTAGACAACTGGGACACTGAGCAGGAGACAGAGTGGCACAGAGGACCAGTGATGAACAGACTCAAGACAGAAAAGTGCTCCAGTGAAGGGGCTCACGGACCCCTTTCTGGAAACTCCCTTGGAATTGTACCCTCGAATGCTGACCCATCTCTGCTACATGTTTGTGTGTAGCACTGTGAGATTCATTATCCAGATATCAGTTCTAAATCTTAGTATTCATTAAAGGAATCTGTGTGCCATTTTGAGGGAATTCCTACTGGCGTAGGTTATCAGTCTTGAGCATCATTCATTGCATAGTACTTTAGTTCCCCTGTGTATTCAGGTAGAAAGATCATATCTAGTCATTTCTGTCATTTCAAATATATGAGTAATTTTGTGACTCGGGGTCATTTTGGGATATGGATAATAATAATAAGCACTGGTAACTGAGAGTTGGAATAGGGAGTCATTTATCAAATGGCTAGTATGTGTAAAACATTTTAAGTGCTATAGGGGTAGGGGTAGGTGAATCAGTTACAGATTCTGTCTTCAAGGTACTCTTGCTTTAGCAAAGGAGGTTTAAGAATTACTAATCCTAGATGATGGATACATCTTCAGATGAGATTTAATATAGAAGATATCAAGCTGTCAGACAAATGTTTGGCTAGTGCCCGGTACATCCAGAAATGAAAAAACTTGATTGGTTTAGCATACTATTTTAGGGAATGGACCTGGAAATTTAAATTTGAGACAGAGTGGTACCAGAAAAATAATACTTTTTATGGTTGGACACTGTATTAAATTTGTTTGTTACTGTGGCAACAAACAACCCCAAGATTTCAGTGATTTACTTAACAGACCTTTATTTCTTACTCATGGGTCTGTAGATTGATTGTAGTCACTCTAGACTAAGGGCTTGGATCAGTCTGCTTCCTGTATCTCTCACTGTGGAGCCTCTGCTGAAGGATTAGTGACAGATTGGGGCGTACTCTTCTCATGGGTGATAGCAGGACACAGGAGGGTGAGTGGAAACACTCAGAATGTCTTAAAGCCTCAGTTCAGAACTTCTACCCTTCTGTCCACATTCCATTGGTTAAAACAAGTCACATGGCAAACCCCAAAGCAATTAGTTGGAAGTTTATTCCACCCACAGGGAAGTCATGACAAAGGTGGGGAGGGAAGGAAGAATTGTGAATAGGTAAGTACATCTACCACAGCCACTAAGATGCCAAAGACACATGATTGATTTCAGAGGTAATCTAAAAAGTTGTATTTACCTTTGAGTCTACCTAGAATGACCCTAGTCTTTGTAGTCCAAGTCCGACAAAATTGGAATAGATTGAAATTCTAAGTCACTGAATTCTGGAATGGATTGATGCAGTTTAGATGCCGTTAGGTTGGAAATAGCCCAGGGCCAATTGGTTCATTACTTTAGTGTGGCTTTTTTAAAATGTCACTCTGCAACTTGTAGACATGTTATTTAAGAAAATCCAAGAAATGAAAGTTAGAATTTCATTTAAAGGACATATAATACCAATCCTTTGGAGTTTATTGAATAAGTGCTGTTATAACAACACTGGAAATTCACTTTGAGTGACAAATTTTGCATTAGGACTCTTTTTATGTCTTTAAAAAAATTCTGTTGGCTTGAGATTTAATAGGACAAGCTCATTTTCAGGATTCCCTCTTAAAAGAAATAATTCTTTACTTTTTAAACACTACTCAGTGGTTCTTTTTTGAGGTTAGGTTTTCCGATATTAATTTACAAATTCATTAGGTATCTGACTAGAAGGATAGAGGTGATCAAACATGGGGAGTCACAGCTAGTTGAAGGTAAGTCATAAATGCAAATAAAGTTAATGATATAATTCAATGAAAAATAGGATTCAGTTTATTAAATATTTGATTTTTTTATCAAGTCATATAGGCATATCCCTTTTATTGGATGAGATGTAACTTTAGCAATGCTCTGCACACAAGGAACACTAGCAGATATTGTTGGTTAATGATTATTCATACTGACCTATTCCCATCTCATGCACATGAATCACTTCTACTGGTTGCTTGAAAGGTTACCATGAAAGTAGATGCACTTTTTTTTTTTTAAAAGAAGCACCATGTTATTCAACATTAATTTAACTCAGGAAACAAAAACTGATATTGCATACAGTTGAAACTACAGAGGGAATTTATATAGGTGAGATGAAATTACTCAGATTAGGAGTTCAATAGCTTACAGAGACTTTTAGAGTAAAAAGGTACCCTAGGAAATGTTTAATGGCCTCACACCAAAGTTTTAGATTTTATTTGAGTGAGAATGCCTGCAGTAGGGTCACTGGTTCTTATAAAAGGTGTATGCCTTCTACATGTAAAATTAAGATTTAAGATATAAAAAAAATAAGTGAAAGAAATAATTGTAAGTGACATTGTCCTGTTTTTGTTGCAGTTGCCACACAATTTTTAGGTAGTATGCCCTTTTCCTTTTTCCATTTTGCATAGCCCGAGGGGAAAATACTTGAAAACATTACACAATACTGTCTCTCTAGCTCAGACTTCAGGGAAGGATTTACGAATAGATTAGAAAATTAGAGAATGTGAGGGAAAATAGAGTCTAATCAGCATTTAGGTCTTTATTCATCAATACCACACATTCATTGGTTCAAAATTGCCTTGACTTTCAGCTACCTGCAAATGATCTTGAAGAAACTGGTTTGTAATAAACCTCTTCGACTTCTACCTGGCTCTTTGCCGTCATTATCTTGTTCCCTGCTGAGTTTAAAATTAAAAGTTCTATCAAAAAAGCAAGCAGGGCTTCCCTGGTGGCACAGTGGTTAAGAATCCGCCTGCCGATGCAGGGGACACGGGTTCGTGCCCCGGTCTGGGAAGATCCCACGTGCCGCGGAGCGGCTGGGTCTGTGAGCCATGGCCGCTGAGCCTGTGGGTCCAGAGCCTGTGCGTCCGGAGCCTGTGCTCCGTCCGCAATGGGAGAGGCCATAACAGTGAGAGGCCCGCGTACGGCAAAAAAAAAAAAAAAAAAAAAAAAAAAGCAAGCAAAGAGGCTGATGCTCTTTCTCTCTTTCTGTCACATTATTTTATTTAAAAAAAATTTAAACCTATAGTGGGCTTAATATACAATGGTTATAGTGGTTGTAACTATTATTTTGACATGCTGAGAAGCTAGATACATATAGACTCTCAAGAAAAGAGATGTATTGTGATTTATATGCCAGAATTTAAGGTGGAGTTAGGGAGTTTTACGTTACCTGCTGAATTTTCGCTTCTAAGATGCTGGGAACCGCTGGGCACACATTTCCTGTGATGCTGACTGCTTTGTGCTCTTACTCCCCTTGGTTGGCTGAGGCTGACTTTGAGGGAAGCCAGGAGTTAATGTTGGAAGGCTTTATTAGCTTACACGTGTGCTTTCTTCCCAAATTACTTTTCGCTCAAAAATCTCACCTGAGGTTTTTACCCCTTAGGATGTTAGCATTTTTATGTAGTTCTGCAGCCTGTCATTAACAGAGAGTTTAAATAGATCAGTTTGTATTTATAGCAACAAACATGTGATACTGAAACAGTGAGTGAGTGATAACTTTATAATATCCCTTCATGGATTTGCCTCATGTCCCATGATAGAATAGCAGTGAGCTTCTGTTCTATATAGCCAGGGTTAGGTCTGTTGTTTAAACAGTGACTTCACAACACTCTCTCTTTTTTGTTGAAGTAATTATAGATTTACAGAAAAGTTTTAAGAGTAGTACAGGTAACCCCCATGTGTTCTCTACTCAGATTCACCAGTTCTCAGTATTTTGCCATGTTGATTTTATTCGCTTCCTCTTTCTCCTTCTTTCCTCTCCTCCCCCCATATGTAACATATAATAGACAACATGTAACATATAATATATGCATCTATGTTTCTATGTATATATACTCACACATATATATGTGTGAGTATATGTACCCACAAACATTGTTATTGAACCAGTTGAGAGTAGGCTGTATACATCATGCCCCTTTAACAGTACTTCTGTATACTCTGCTGATTATACTCATGATGCTTGCTGATTGGTATATTAATGATTTTTACATTAAAAAAATTTAATTAAAAATTTAAATTTAACATTTTATTCAGATTCATATGCCTAGAATTTTTTATACATTAAGAGATATTGATTCAAGTTCTAAACTTTACATTTGAGAAAACTGAGGCCAGACATTTGAGATGATTTACAATAACTTACATAGCCATTAGGTTTTAGAAGTGATTTGAACCAACTCTGATAATGCTTTCCATTTTACTAAATAATAACCAATAAAAGTTGTGCTTTATCACTGTGCTATAATGCCTCCTGATAGTATTCCTGTTCACAGAAATATTTCGTTCCATTTTGTTTTGGTTTATTGAATGATGTAATTAATAAGTTATTTAATTTGGGGATGGTTTCATAGTACATTTGGCATTTAAACAAAGATAGAAATTAAGCTTATGTTATTTTATTTTTTTTGAATTTTATTTTATTTATTTTTTTATACAGCAGGTTCTTATTAGTCATCCATTTTATACACATCAGTGTATACATGTCAATCCCAATCGCCCAATTCATTCCCACCACCACCACCACCCCTGCTTCCCCCCTTGGTGTTCATACTTCTGTTCTCTACATCTTTGTCTCAATTTCTGCCCTGCAAAGCAGTTCTACTGTACCATTTTTCTAGGTTGCACATATATGCATTAATATATGGTATTTGTTTTGTCTTTCTGACTTCACTCTGTATGACAGTCTCTAGATCCATCCACGTCTCTAAAAATGACCCAATTTCATTCCTTTTTATGGTTGAGTAATATTCCACTGTATATATGTACCATCTGTTGATGGGGATTTAGGTTGCTTCCATGACCTGGCTATTGTAAATAGTGCTGCAATGAACATTGGGGTGCCTGTGTCTTTTTGAATTATGGTATTCTCTGGGTATATGCCCAGTAGTGGGATTGCTGGGTTGTATGGTAGTTCCATTTTTAGTTTTTATTATTATTATTATTTTTTGCACTACGTGAGCCTCTCACTGTTGTGGCCTCTCCTGTTGCAGAACACAGGCTCCGGATGCGCAGGCTCAGTGGCCATGGCTCATGGGCCCAGCCGCTCTGCGGCATGTGGGATATTCCCGGACTGGGGCACAAACCCACGTCCCCTGCATCAGCAGGCGGACTCTCAACCACTGCGCCACCAGGGAAGCCCTATTTTTAGTTTTTTAAGGAACCTCCATACTATTCTCCATAGTGGCTGTATCAATTTACAGTCCCACCAACAGGGTAAGAGGGTTCCCTTTTCTCCACACCCTCTCCAGCATTTGTTGTTTGTAGACTTTCTGATGATGCCCATTCTAACTGGTGTGAGGTGATATCTCATTGTAGTTTTGATTTGCATTTCTCTAATAATTAGTGATGTTGAGCAGCTTTTCATGTGCTTCTTGGCCATCTGTTTGTCTTCTTTGGAGAAATGTCTATTTAGGTCTTCTGCCCATTTTTGGATTGGGTTGTTTGTTTTTTTAATGTTGAGCTGCATGAGCTGTTTATGTATTTTGGAGATTAATCCTTTGTCTATTGATTCATTTGCAAATATTTTCTCCTATTCTGAGGGTTGTCTTTTCATTTTGTTTATAGTTTCCTTTGCTGTGCAAAAGCTTTGAAGTTTCATTAGGTCCCATTTGTTAATTTTTGTTTTTATTTCCATTACTCTAGGAGGTGGATCAAAAATTATCTTGTGATTTATGTCACAGTGTTCTTCCTGTGTTTTCCTCTAAGAGTTTTATAGTGTCTGGTCTTACATTTAGGTCTGTAATCCATTTTGAGTTTATTTTTGAGTATGGTGTTAGGGAGTGTTCTAATTTCATTCTTTTACATGCAGCTGTCCAGTTTTCCCAACACCACTTATTGAAGAGTCTGTCTTTTCTCCATTTTATATCCTTGCCTCCTTTGTCATAGATTAGTTGACCATAGGTGCGTGGGTTTATCTCTGGGCTTTCTATCTTGTTCCATTGATCTATATTTCTGTTTTTGGGCCAGTACCATATTGTCTTGATGACTGTAGCTTTGTAGTATAGTCTGAAGTCAGGGAGCCTGATTCCTCCAGCTCTGCTTTTTTTCCTCAAGACTGCATTGGCTATTCAGGGTCTTTTGTGTCTCCATACAAATTTTAAGATTTTTTGTTCTAGTTCCATAAAAGATGCCATTGGTAATTTGATAGGAATTGCATTGAATCTGTAGATTGCTTTTGGTAATACAGTCATTTTCACAATATTGATTCTTCCAATCCAAGAACATTGTATATCTCTCCATCTGTTGGTATGATCTTTAATTTCATCAGTGTCTTATAGTTTTCTGCATACAGATCTTTTGTCTTCCTTGGTAGGTTTATTCCTAGGTACTTTATTCTTTTGGTTGCAGTGGTAAATGGGAGTGTTTCCTTAATTTCTCTGTCAGATTTTTCATCATTAGTGTATAAGAATGCCATAGATTTCTGTGCATTAATTTTGCATCCTGAAACTTTACCAAATTCATTAATTAGCTCTAGTAGTTTTCTGGTAGCATTTTTAGGATTCTCTATGTATCGTATCATGTCATCTGCAAACAGTGACAGTTTTACTTCTTCTTTTCCAACTTGTAATTCCTTTTATTTCTTTTTCTTCTCTGATTGCCCTGGCTAGGACTTCCAACACTGTGTTGAATAATAGTGGTGAGAGTGGACATCCTTGTCTTGTTCCTGATCTTAGAGGAAATGCTTTCAGTTTTTCACCATTGAGAATGATGTTTGCTGTGGGTTTGTCATATAAGGCCTTTATTATGTTGAGGGAGGTTCCCTCTATGTCCACTTTCTGGAGAGTTTTTATCATAAATGGGTGTTGAATTTTGCCAAAAGCTTTTTCTGTATCTCTTGAGATGATCATATGGTTTTTTTCCTTCAATTTGTTAATATGGTGTTTCACACTGATTGATTTGCATATATTGAAGAATCCTTGCATCCCTGGGATAAATCCCACTTGATCATGGTGTATGATCCTTTTAATATGTTGTTGGATTCTGTTTGCTACTTGTTTGTTGAGGATTTTTTCAGTGATATTATATCACATATAATATTTGCAGAAAATTACAGATCATTAGTGATATTGGTCTGTAATTTTCTTTTTTTGTATTATAGTTATCTGTTTTTGGTATCATGGTGATGGTGGCCTCATAGAATGAGTTTGGGAGTGCTCCTTCCTCTGCAGTTTTTGGGAAGACTTTGAGAAGGATGGGTGTTAGCTCTTCTATAAATCTTTGATAGAATTCACCTGTGGAGCCATCTGTTCCTGGACTTTTGTTTGTTGGAAGTTTTTAAATCACAGTTTCAATTTCATTGCTTGTGATTGGTCTGTTCATATTTTCTGTTTCTTCCGGTTCAGTCTTGGAAGGTTATACCTTTCTAAGGATTTGTCCATTTCTTCGAGGTGTTGTCCATTTTATTGGCATAGAGTTGCTTGTAGTAGGCTCTTAGGCTGCTTTTTATTTCTGTCGTGTCTGTTGTAACTTCTCCTTTTTTATTTCTGATTTTATTGATTTGAGTCCTCTCCCTCTTTTTCTTGATGAGTCTGGCTAATGGTTTATCAATTTTTTTTATCTTCTCAAAGAACCAGCTTTTAGTTTTATTTATCTTTGCTATTGTTTTCTTTGTTTCTATTTCATTTATTTCTGCTCAGATTTTTATGGTTTCTTTCCTTCTCCTAACTTTCAGTTTTGTTTATTCTTCTTTCTCTAGTTCCTTTAGGTGTAAGGTTAGATTGTTTATTTGAGATTTTTCTTCTTTCTTGAAGTAAGCTTGTATAGCTCTAAACTTACCTCTTAGAACTGCTTTAGCTGCATCCCATAGGTTTTTGGATCATTGTTTGTTCGTTGTCATTTGTCTCTAGGTATTTTTTGATTTCTTCTTTGATTTCTTTAGTGATCTCTTGGTTATGTAGTAACATATTGTTTAGCCTCCATGTGTCTGTGTTTTTTACGTTTTTTTCCCCTGTAATTGGTTTCTAATCTCATAGTGTTGTGGTCAGAAAAGATGTTTGATATGATTTCAGTTTTCTTTAATTTACTGAGTCTTGATTTGTGACCCAAGATGTGATCTATCCTGGACAAGGTTCCGTGTGCACTTGAGAAGAAAGTTTAATCTGCTGTTTTTGGGTGGAATGTCCTATAAATATCAATTAAATTTATCTGGTCTATTGTGTTATTTAAAGCTTGTGTTTCCTTATTAAATTTCTGTTTGGATGATGTGTTTATTGGTGTAAGTGAGGTGTTAAAGTCCCCCACTGTTATTGTGTTACTGTCGATTTCCTGTTTTATAGCTTTTAGCAGTTGCCTTAATATTGAGGTGCTCCTATGTTGGGTGCATATATGTTTATAATTGTTATATCTTCTTCTTGGGCTGATCCCTTGATCATTATGTAGTGTCTTTCCTTTTCTCTTGTAACATTCTTTATTTTAAAGTCTATTTTATCTGATATGAATATTGGTACTCCAACTTTCTTTTGATTTCCATTTGTATGGGGTATCTTTTTCCATCCCCTCACTTTCAGTCTGTATGTGTCCCTAGGTCTGAAGCGGGTCTCTTTTAGACAGCATATATATGGGTCTTTTTTTTTGTATCCATTCTGCAAGCCTGTGTCTTTTTTTTTTTTTTTTTTTTTTTTGCATTACAGGGGCCTTTCACTGTTGTGGCCTCTCCCATTGAGGAGCACAGGCTCCGGTTGCACAGGCTCAGCGGCCATGGCTCACGGGCCTAGCCGCTCCATGGCATGTGGGATCCTCCCGGACCGGGGCACAAACCTGTGTCCCCTGCATTGGCAGGCAGACTCTCAACCACTGTGCCACCAGGGAATCTCAAGCCTGCGTCTTTTTGTTGGAGCATTTGATCCCTTCACGTTTAAGGTAATTATTGATATGTATGTTCCCACTACCATTTTCTTAATTGTTTTGCATTTGATTTTGTATGTCGTTTTCTTCTCTTGTGTTTCCTACATGGAGAAGTTCCTTTAGCATTTGTTGTAGAGCTGGTTTGGTGGTGCTGAGTTGTCTTAGCTTTTGCTTGCCTGTAAAGCTTTTGATTTCTCCATTGAATCTGAGCGAGATCCTTGCCGGATAGAGTAATCTTGGTTGTAGGTTCTTCCCTTTCATCACTTTAAGTATATCATGCCACTCCTTCTGGCTTGTTGAGTTTCTGCTGAGAAATCAGCTGTTAACCTTATGGGAATTCCCTTGTATGTTATTTGTCATTTTTCCCTCCCTGCTTTCAATATTTTTTCTTTGTCTCTAATTTTTACCAATTTGATTACTGTGTGTCTTGGCATGTTTCTCCTTGGGTTTATCCTGTATGGGACTCTCTGTGCTTCCTGGACTTGGGTGACTACTTCCTTTCACATGTTAGGGAAGTTAGGGAAGAGACTATAATCTCTTCAGATATTTTCTGTGGTCCTTTCTCTCTCTCTTCTCCTTCTGGGACTCCTATAATGTGAATGTTGTTGTGTGTAATGTTGTCCTAGATGTCTCTTATGCTGTCTTCATTTCTTTTCATTCCTTTTTTTCTTTATTCTGTTCCATTGCAGTGAATTCCACCATCTGTCTTCCAGGTCACTTATGCATTCTTCTGCCTCAGTTATTCTGCTATTGATTCCTTCTAGTGTATTTTTCATTTCAGTTATTGTATTGTTCACCTCTGTTTTTTCTTTAATTCTTCTAGGTTTTTGTTAAAAATTTCTTGCACCTTCTCCATCTTTGCCTCCATTCTTTTTCCGAGGTCCTGGATCATCTTCACTATCATTATTCTGAATTCTTTTTCTGGAGAGTTGCCTATCTCCACTTCATTAATTGTTTTTCTGGGGCTTTTATCTTGTTCCTTCATGTGGTATACAGCCCTCTGCCTTTCATCTTGTCTGTCTTTCTTTGAATGTGGTTTTTGTTCCACAGGCTGCAGGATTGTAGTTCTTCTTGCTTCTGCTGTCTGCCCTCTGGTGGATGAGGCTATCTACGAGGCTTGTGCAAGTTTCCTTATGGGAGGGACTGGTGGTGGGTAGAGCTGGCTGTTGCTCTGGTGGTTAGAGCTCAGTCAAGCTTATATTATAAATGGGAGATGAAAGATTTTAAACTTTGAAACTCAGGTCGATGGAAGACACCCTATGTTAAACTGAACATTATAGATTTTCTAAGAAGGAATTAGAATTCAGTTTCTGGAAATACGGCAGAATAGACATCTTGAAAATATTTCCCATGCAGAACTCATTAAAAAGTAAAAATAAAACATTAAAAATCTTTAAAAATGCATAGTGGCCTTGCAGGAAAGTAAGGGAAATGACCAGAGACCACACATAAGGTAGAATACATTTCTAGAGTAGTAAGTACAGATTAAAATAATCATCTGTCTTCTGGCCATTTGTCATTTCCTGGTAACTTAGAGTTTTGGTTTTAATGGCCACATGAGATCAACCCTGGACTGATACAAGGTAGAGAGTTGGGACAGAAATTCTGAATAAATTCAGGATCATGGAAGAGACACATCTTTAGGGAACTGATAAACTAAAACCGGAATCTGTTATGAGAGAAAAATTGTCAAGTCTCTGAGTATAGAGTAAAAGCCCTAATGTGGAATTGAGATTTGAATTCACTTTCACTGTAACTGAAAAACCCTAAACAGAGATAGTAATATATAGTGGACAGTGGTTTAGGGCAGCCTCAGGCACCTGGCAGAAGCTATCACCAGTCCTCCTGGGCACATGCAAAGTTTGATGAACATGATATCACAGTAAAAAATATCATATGAGGAAGTGAGTGCTTTAAGTGAGAGTCAGTAACAACCCGTGGTAGAATCAGACCTTAAAGACTTTAGATATTAGAACTATCAGCTGTTAAATGTAGTATGTTTAAAGAAATAAAAAAGGAAACTGAAAATATGAGAAAGCAACAAAAGATTATTTAAAATGGTCAAGCAAAGTGTACTTTAATATATTTTTTAAGATATAAAAATGATATTGTGGGGCTTCCCTGGTGGCGCAGTGGTTGAGAGTCCACCTGCCAATGCAGGGGACACGGGTTCGTGCCCCGGTCCGGGAAGATCCCACATGCTGCAGAGCGGCTGGGCCCGTGAGCCATGGCCGCTGAGCCTGTGCGTCCGGAGCCTGTGCTCCGCAGTGGGAGAGGCCACAACAGTGAGAGGCCCGTGTACCAAAAAAAAAAAAAAAAAATGATATTGTGATTAGGTTAAAAATCCTTATCTTCTATTCTATGAATCTAATAAAATTTGCAATGAAATATACATAAATACATATACATATATATATATAAAATAGCTGAAATTTATTTTAATATTAGAGGAGGAAAAGTGGAGTGGGGTTACAGGTGAAACAAGATTGGCCATGAGTTCATAATGTTGAATCTAGATGATGGATAACATGGTAGTTCATTATTTTATTCTGGCTGGTTTTTAAAAAACAGGTTTATACCCATTCTGAGTGACTTAATGATTTTTAGTGAATTTGTAGCACTGCACAGTCATCACCTTTTAGAAAGTTTCCAAGATCCCTCATGCCTGTTTGAAGTTAATTCTTGCTTCCGCCTTGCCTTAGGCAACCACTGATCTGCTTTATAGATTTGCCTTTTCTGGACATTTCCTGTGAATAGAACCGAACAATATGTGGTCTTTTTGTCTGGCATCTTTTACTTACCATAATGTGTTTTGAGGTTTATCTATGTTGTACCATATATCAATAGTTGGTATAATTTTATTGCTGAATAGTATTCCATTGTATGGATATATCACATTCTGTTTATCTGTTCACCAGTTGATGAACATTTAGGTTGTTTCTACAGTTTCATTATTGTGAATAATGCTGCTATGGACATTTGTGTACAGGTCTCTGTATAAACATGTTTTCATTTCTCTTGGGCAGATACCTAGGAGTGGAATTGCTAAGTTGTATGGTACATTTATGTTTAATTTTTAAAGAAATTGCCAGACTAACACTGGGGTAGGAGAAAGTGTGCTGATTAGCACTGCCTGCACTCTCATTCTCCCTCTTTGTTGTCCGGTCAGGGGAAGTGAAGGGACCCTGCCCAGTCTCACTGCTGCTGGGTGAGGCTGGAAGTCTAGATCCCTGCTCAGCCCACCGACACGACGGTGTTGGGCCAGTTTTTCCTTTGGTGTTTGGCTGGATTAGGACAGGTATTATAAAAAATGTTTTTTTTTTGTTGCACTTGGCCATCCTTTTCCAGTCTTTTGGGTAAAAAACAGGCTCTTCTTCAGGTTTTTTTGTCCTGACTATTGGTGGTTCCTGGGTGCAGGCTTCTCTAGCGCCTCATCTAGGATGCACGGGAAGCAAAAGGAAAATCCAGGGAACTCGCCACTGTGTCACTCCTCAAGTCCTAAGGTTCCTAGCCTCCAGTATATCTTCTTACATCTTTCAGAGTCTTCCTGTATTTGTTAATTACCTCTGGGATGTTTTAGTTGTGAGAGAGAGCTAGTGATGAATGGAGGTACACCATTTTGGTCCTAGAGCTAGTAATGAATGGAGGTACACCATTTTGGTCCTAGGCTGTATTTTTTACCTTTCCTAGTAGTCAAATGTGACTGAGTTCTGGCCAGTGAAAAAAACTCAGAAAAATGAGGTGCCATTTCCAGGCCTGACCCATAAAAGCCTTCTTTGTAATCCATGCTCTCTCTTCTGTCTGCTGGCTGAATGCAGAGGATCCAGTTGAGGACTTGGAAGCCACAGGAGATGGTGGATCTACAAGATAGAAAGAACCTGGGTTTCCCAATGACTGGGTGTAGTACTGGGTGTATTGTACTACACCCAATAGTGGGTGGAGTAAATCCACTCACTGTTGTATTATAGACTGAGCTTTGGAGATTCTTTTTATAGGCAGTTAGCCTAGTTTGACTATACAACAAGACTTAATACTATACCTTTTCCTGTCTGCTTTTTCTTTATCTTACACTTCCTTTAAGGCTAAACTCAAGTCCTATCTTCTTTACACAACTTTCCCTAATTCCATCATTCACTTATTTGAAATCCTACAGCCCTGTAAATTTAACTTATGATTATAAATTCTTCTGTATTGTCCTCTAATCATCTTAACTATGGGTTAATACTAATTACTTTGTAAGCTTCTAAAAGAAAGGGACCATATTTCTCTCACCTCTCTGTTCAAGGGGATGGTGAATAACTGCATATTAAATTTGTTCTTTGAAACATTGAAGTGCCTGAATAATTAAACCCTACAGCAATATGATAAAATGAAATTATCATCATTAAAATTTTTTTCCTTTAAATTTGAGGGTGTTTCTGCACTTTGCACCTGAAAAACTTTTTAGCTCCTTGATGAATCCATCATATTCTTTATAGCAGAAATTTTCAAACCTTTTTGCCCATGACTCATATTATAGGTTTTCATTGTACACACGGACACACGACTGAAACAAAAGTTTCATGTAACAGTGCTTAAACTGTAATTACCATCATTATGTGCAATGCCCTCTGATGTTTTCTATTCTGGTCACAACCCATTAAATTGATTCTACGACTCACTCACTGGTCATGGCCTGTAATATGAAAAATGCTGCTTTATTGCTGGAGGGAGGATTGAAAGGGTGAAGCTGCTCAAATTGAGCTATAACTAAGGGAGTGGAGCATGTTAGCTCTTCATTCTGAAATTTTAAATGTGGGCTTGTCATAACGGCTTCAAGCAGTAAATGCAACACAAAGCATAAGGAGGCGCAGGGTCTGAGAAAGCCCTTTTGCAGTTAGTGTGGTTCTTGGGCCTTTTTTATTAACACTCTCTGTGTACCCGAGCCCTATTTCAGCTCTATGAAATTAGAATCAGTGCTAAGATCTTGGAATCTGCATTGTGACAAGCTCTGTAAATGCTCAAGTTTGAGAACTGTTTTTTTACAGAGAGCCCCAGCTCTTGGGTATGACAGATTGTTGGGGGATTTGCCAAAATGCAAACAACTTTTGCTTGAAAAGTCCTGATTGCCTTGGTTTGTTAAGCTTTTGAATTCTAACTCTTAGTATTTTTTTAAAAATATATTTTTTATTCCCCATCCTTTTGTCTGTTGAATTATTTACCATATATCTGTGCTAGTTTTAGCTTATTTTCTTGTTTCTAATCTCATACCAATTGTTTTATCAATTTATATTATTTTCATTGTAGATTTTCTTACTAGTTTATGAACTTTGTTTTTATTTCTTCTTCCTAATTTTACTTTTATATTACCTTTCTACTTTATTAAAACTTTAAAATGTGTGTTCTGCACTTTGTAGCTTTAAGAATGTTTTTTAATTTTTTAAGACATTTTAAGAATGTCTGTTAATTTTTTTGCTTTATTTAGTTTACTTATTTTACCAGCTAATTTTCTTCCTCCTTCCCTCCTTTCCTTCCTTCCTTCCTCTCTTTCTTTTTTACAATATAAACCATCTTTTATTTCTGTAGTTTTTAAAATGACCAATAGGAAGCACAGAGTGTCAGCTGAGAGAATGGCACGTTCACTTAGGATGGGAGACTTGTAGATTTTTACAGTAATGGCTTCTCAATGAATCATAACTCCCTCATTGATTTGTATAGTTCCCCCCACATTGACTCTGGCCATGTGACTTGCTTTAACCATGGGGCATCAGCAGATGTTATTCAAGTGGAAACATGGTGAGCACTTGTGAACTGGGAACATGCAAGAAACTCAGGCTGTCCTGCTAGAGGGGACATTGAAGGACAAATGAGACATTCTGGCCAACAATCCCCAGGTAAATGCCTGACATATGACTAGGACCATCTAGGACTTCCAGCCCCATTTGAGCCCCATATGGTTACAACCACATGAGAGACCACAGGAGAAAGCAGCAGAGGATCTGCCCCCACTGAGTGGAGCCCAAATTGCAGCATCATGATCAAATAAATGGTTATTCTTTTAAGGCACAGTTTTGGAATGGTTTGTCATGAAGCAATAGGTAACTGAAACTAAAATTGGTATTATTAGTGAGGTGATGCCATAACAAAATCCTAAAATATGTTGCATTGGTTTTGGGACTGGGTGGCAGTTGAGGTCTAGAAAAATGGTGAAGGGATTGTTGGCAGAGGCTGGAAAAATGACAAACAACTGTTAATGGAATCTGGAGAGGTGGTGAGGAAACTGTTATTGGAGATTGGAATGATGCTGATGCATTTTTATGGTTCTGAAACAATTTTAAAAACTGTCACTTACAGGAACTTAGAATACAGATGTATGTACTGAATTTGTGGATCTGGCTTAAGGATCCAGGCAGAATATTGAAATTGTCAACTGGCTTCTGATAGCTTTGTATAAGGTATGGGAAGAGAGAAATGAACTTAAAGCAGAAATTAGAGGAAATACAGGGTGTCCAGGAATTTCTGTATTGGAAAATAAAACTGTTTCTTTAGTAGTCTCTGGCAGGCAAAAGATTCTTAAAGTAAAAAGTGGCCTGGAGTAAATATCAAGTACTCTTTATTAAGACCTTAGAAAGATTTAAGGTAGATCCTTTTAGCTAGATGAAAGAGATGATAAGGTGATAAGAATCTTAAGGGTTTTGTGCCCTAACAACCTAACACTTCCAAATTAGAGAAAGATTTAGTTTGAAAGAGTTATGGATGTAGTTTTAGGGGGAATAGAATGAACCTCAGTTAGATGCATAGGAAGTCTACAAAGTTTTAAGAGATTAGAATTGGCTTATACTAAAAGGGATGGTCAGTTTAAAAAGAGGCCTCTTGGCCTCAATTTACTATGAATAGGAGCATTTCTGTTTAAAAAGAACCCCAAAGCCCAGAGGGCAGAGCAAAGAGCCATGGAGAATAGATTAGGAAACCATTCCAGATAACAGAAATGGGCCCTAATTAAAAGAACATTCCTGGGTTTCCCTGGTGGCGCAGTGGTTGAGGGTCCGCCTGCTGATGCAGGGGACACGGGTTCGTGCCCTGGTCCGGGAAGATCCCACATGCTGCAGAGTGGCTGGGCCCGTGAGCCATGGTCGCTGAGCCTGCATGTCCGGAGCCTGTGCTCCTCAATGGGAGAGGCCACAACAGTGAGAGGCCTGCGTACCAGAAAAAAAAAAAAAAAAAAAATCTTTAAAAACAGAACATTCCTGTCCCTGTGTTAGGAGGCTCTGACAACATGTGCTGCTGGATTTTAGACCTGTATGGATAAATGACTTCTGTGTTTCTCCTATTCCCTTTTACTATCTATTGTAGTTATCCTGTCCCCTGTCTTTCCATTGCATGTTGGATATTTGGGGGACAGACAATTTTTTCTTTTTGCTTCGTAAACTTCTGATTCAAGATGAGCTGCGTTCAAGTTGTACCCTCATCCATATTTGGAGCTGATGCATATTATGAGGTAATAAAATTTGCTCCATTTGCAAAAGTCAGAGGAGATGTTGGAAATCCTGGGAAGGATTGCATGTGTTTGCATGTGGGAGGGTTATGATTCATTGGGTCCAGAGGGCAGAACTTTGATAGATTGTTACATTAACATCCCCTCCCCTACCCCCAACTCCTATAAGCCATGCCTCTTTGTTCTCAAGCTCTTTTGTAGACTCCTACCCTGACTCTTGGCTTGGCCATATGACTTCCTTTGGCCAGTGGAATTATAACGAACATGTCTACAGAGGTTTGTTAGATGCTTACACAGTGGAGCTTGTCCTCTGGGATCACTGCTATCTCTATGGTTGCAGTTGCCTGAATGATCTCAGGTCACACTAGCTTGCTAACCACCTGGTTAGTCATTTAGCTTAGCCTAAATGCAGAGAATCAAGAGCAAATAGCTGATTACTGTTTTAAGTTTTGGAGTAGTTTGTTTTATAGCAGTAGATGAGTAATATAAGGATTGTATGCTTTTGTCCCTTTTATCTGCCACAATGCTTTTTGATTCCTTTCAATAGACTGTTTTCTACACAGTCGATCCCTTGAATTGTAATAGCTTTGATTTATGTAATTCAGAGGTCCCATGGACCAAAATTTCTATTTATACCCACTTGTACTGCTAGAATGGGGGCTTTTTTTTTTCCATATGATGCAGTATCAGGTTCAGCAATGAAGAGCTGAAGGATTTAAAATCCATGGTCTCATTTTCACAGATTTGTTTATAAATATTGTACATGTGAAGTGAATAGATTGCTGTGCACTGCACCTACTTGGGAGTTTGGCCTCTTTGGAGTTATGTACACCTGGGGAAATCATCCCAGCAGCCTCTTAAAAACCTTTTTTTATTTGTTGAACCAACTTCTTTCTGTTGCTACACATCTTACTATGAACTTCTTTTTAGGTCAGGAGGGCACATCAGAGGGAAATGTGGTTTCTTCTGGGCAATGGAGAAGGACGTAGTAGTGAATAAGAAGGCCTTATTCAGTTTTATGAGGACGTTAAAGGTTCATCAGTATATAGATGTATCTTGGTGTCAGTACATAGATGTATCTATGTAGCTGGCTTAGATTACATATAGTAATCTGTCTTCTTGTTACTATGTAGAAATGTTTATTTCAATTTGATATTTCATTAATTATACATCATCTGTTTCATTTTGTGATTATTAGAACTATTAATTTGAATAGCTGTCTCAATATGTTTTATTAGCAGGGAAACACCATACACATATTTAATGGTAGTGTTTTGTAGTAATTGCATTATTGCATTGAACCAGAAAGTTTGCAGATTGTAACCTTGCAGTCTAGTTACAGTGATGTGAATAAAGGGGATGCTTAAACACTAAAGAACTTAAGAAGAAAGCAAACTTCAAAAATAGTTGTAATAAAAAGATATAAGAATCAGATGCTTGGGGCTTCCCTGGTGGCACAGTGGTTAAGAATCTGCCTGCCAATGCAGGGGACACGGGTTCAGCCCTGGTCCAGGAAGATCCCACATGCTGCGGAGCAACTAAGCCTGTGCACCACAACTACTGAGCCTGTGTGCTACAAGTACTGAAGCCCACGTGCCTAGAGCCCATGCTCCACAACAAGAGAAGCCACCACAATGAAAAGCCCGCGCACCACAACGAAGAGTAGCCCCCGCTTGCTGCAACTAGAGAAAGCCCATGTGCAACAACGAAGACCCAATGCAGCCAAAAATAAATAAATAAAATAAATAAAGAAATAAAATTGTGAAAAAATATAAATAAAATAAAATTAGATACTCCTTTATTTAAAAAAAAATCAGATGTTTTTTTTCCTTTAAAAAGTTAATTGCTTCATTCTTTCTCTAAAGCACTGCATTTTGATTGAAGAAAACTTGGACAATATAGAAAAATACACAAATAAAAATAATCTACATCACCTTCCAGAATTAGTTACTTTACGATGTTATTGTATAATACTAATAGTTAAAAAGTACTGAGTGATCAGTGTGTTCCAGGCATTATAGTGTAGTATTCAGTTTAAATATAATAGTTTGTTTAATATCCCCGGAAATCCTATGATGAAGGTACTATTACTAATCCATTTTACAGATGAAGAAACAGGAGCAGAGAGATTAATCTGTTGAAGATTACACAGATTTAAGCCCAGACTTTTGACTAAAAGTTTGCATTTCTAAACCATTATAAGTTCTTCTCATACCTTTCTGCAGTTTTCCTTCCTCCTTCCCTCCCTCCTTCTCTCCCTGCCTCCCTTCCCTTTCTAAGCTGGATCACACCAATTTGTTTTTTTCCATTTATCACATTTTCACCTAATTTATTTTGCCAAACATATCCAAATATCCTTAAATATTTCTCTGCAGTGTGATTTTTAATGGCTTCTGGTATCCATATATCATATGGTTTAACCATTACTATTTTAATCAGTTTTCTATTATTGGTATTTAGGTTGGCTCAGTTATTCACCTATCATAAATAATATGTGATGAGCATCCTTGTACATATTTTTGATTATTTCCTTAGGATAAGTTTCTAAATATGACATTTCCAGGCCTAAGGATAAGACCACTTTAAAGACTTTAGATACATTTTGGGAAATTACCTTTCAGATAGTTTGTAAAGATTTGTATTTGTACAAGCAATATATGAGAGTGCCTGTAAAACTTGGATATATCCCTATATATATATAGAAAATACAATCTAAAGAATGAAAAATGAGCAACTCACTATTCTTCCAAGTTAAATTAAAATGGTATATGTCCATTTAAAAATTTTATTAATATAGCTTTAAAGGCTTGCTTTTTAAAGAAAAGTTAAGAAATTTAGTATGTACAGAAATATACGTTATTTTTCAGTGAATAAAATTTCATGCAGAAATATCAAAAGGATGAGAAAGTATTCACCTCAATTTAAAGTGAATATTTTTTAAAAGGCTCTTAAATCTCTGACTAAAATGTGATTCGAATCATATTTGGATTTTCAAGGGTGAGGAATCCCATTGTCCAGCACAATGCCTAGCAGAATTGGAAATCAGGAGTTTTTCAGCGATGAAGGAATGAATGAGTAAAAGAAAACGTGAATTAATTTTTATAACTTCACTTCCTTAACAAAGGCATCCTTTGTTGTCTTTTAAGTTGGGCATATAAAAATATATGTCTGTTCCAGCTTACGTGAAACCTGTCCAAAGTGTACACATGTGAGCAGAGAGAGGCTGCCAGGATTATCTGGTCAAGGTGGAGTGACTGGTCTAGGCCAGAGCTCTAAAGCGACTCTGTGAAGCGGCGAGGTTTCTAATGGGGACTTCCTGGTATTGCCAGATGCTCCTGTGGGGGCCTCTGGAAGCTGGAGCAAGTGTGAGGAGCCCATTATTCTAAACTTATTAATAAAGTGTCACATGTAACTAGGACTGAATAAGTATACATTTCCTGAGATGCTTTATGATATGAATTTCTTCCTTTTAGCACTCAAATGTAACTGAGTATGTATGTGTGAGTCTAGGTTTTAATCCACCTTGCCAGGTTAAGGGCCCTGAGGTCAAAAGTTTGAATAAATTTTGAGTTAGATGGATGGTCATTGTAGGGGGTCAAGTATTCAGGGCTATGGGTAATAAGTGCCCTTTACCTGGAAAGAATGCTCCATTTCCAACTTAAAGCTTCATGCAGACTTGGGTACAGTATAGTCCATTTTATTATGCACACCTTGTAAGACAAGTTTGAGAACTCTAGAAGCCATGCAAACAATAAGACACCTGAATAGCAAGAGAAGGAAGATGACATTTTACACAATTTTATGCATGGTTTTTCAAAAGTATGGCATCTAATAATAATAATTGTTCTGTAATCAGAATATACTTATTTTAAGTGTACCTCATTGCTTGCTGGCTAGTGCTACAATGTTAGAAAGTTTACAATGAAGTATTATTTCAGTTTCTTCTCTTACTTTAATAGTCCCGCTCCACTGCACCTCACCCCACCAATCAGTTCTCTAAAATAATGGTTCTTCAAAAGAAGTCTGGGGGCTGCTGTTGGTTCCTGTGGCTGCCACTGGGGACTACCTTATTGAAAAGCACAAAATACTATTTAAACATTTTAGATTGTATATAGTCAGGGCGGGTAGTGCTTGTTATAGGTCTGAAAAGATTGACAGTACTGCTCCCAAAGATGTGAGGTTAAAACCGGGCTTTATTGGTAGACTATAGGTAGTGAAATGTAGCTGTGGACTTCTTTTGTTTTAATTAAAAAGTGAATGAGAGAAAAAATTAATAAGAAATTTATAGAAAAAATCAAAACCATAATATCGTTTATTATTTGGCTGTGGCTAAATCTTACAAGGTGAGAAATCTATCATGTCTCTGTTTAATTCTCTAGGGGAGTTATATTTTCCTAAATCAAGACATATATTTCCCCCAAACTGTCATATGATTTGAACTTAGACACAAGCTGAGAATTTAGGATACCTTGACAATAATATTTGTTTGTAGGAGAAATAAAAATCCGTCAGATTGATCAGAGAGAACGTTAAAGTTCAACTCCTGTGTTATATTTGTTTCAAAAGCAGGTTTGATATCTGCCATTTCAAGGTTTAACATAATTTATTAACATCTGTTGAAATCTGCTGACTTATATTGTCTTTCTTAGAGTGAATGATATAGTACTTAGGTCAGAGCAAAGCATATAACCTCTTTTTAATGTAACTTAAAGTTTTTCCAAAAAAAAAAGAGAAAATTTTAATCTCATCAAATAGAGCTAATTTAAGATTTTTTTTCACTGTATACCTTTATTTATATATGTATGTATGTTTTAAAAATGAAACTTAAAAACATAATGGGGGACTTCCGGGTAAGATGGCGGAAGAGTAAGACGCGGAGATCACCTTCCTCCCCATGGATACACCAGAAATACAGCTACACGTGGAACAACTCCTACAGAACACCTACTGAATGCTGGCAGAAGACCCCAGACCTCCCAAAAGGCAAGAAACTCCCCACATACCTGGGTAGGGCAAAGCGGAGAGATTCCCGCACAGAGAATCGGTGCCGAGCGGCACTCACCAGCCCGAGAGGCTTGTCTGCTCGCTCGCCGGGGCGGGCAGCGCTGGAAGCTGAGGCTCGGGCTTCGGTCAGAGCACAGGGAGAGGACTGGGGCTGGCGGCGAGAACTCAGCCTGAAGGGGGCTAATGTGCCACAGCTAGCCGGCAGGGAGTCCGGGAAAACTCTGGAGCTGCCGAAGAGGCAAGAGACTTTTTCTTCCCTCTTGGTTTCCTGGTGCGCGAGGAGAGGGGATTAAGAGCGCTGCTTAAAGGGGCTCCACAGACGGGCGCGAGTCACGACTGAAAGCACGGAGCCCAGTGACAGGCGTGGGACGCTGGGGCTGCTGCTGCCGCCGCCAAGAAGCCTGTGTGTGAGCACAGGTCACTGTCCACACCGCCCTTCCGGGAGCCTGTGCAGCCCACCACTGCCGGGGTCCCGGGATCCAGGGGCGGCTTCCCTGGGAGAACGCATGGCGCGCCTCGGGCTGGTGCAACGTCACGCCGACCTCTGCCGCTGCAGGCTCGCCCCGCACTCCGTGCCCCTCCCTCCCGCCCGGCCTGAGTGAGCCAGAGTCCCCGAAGAGGCTGCTCCTTTAACCCTGTCCTGTCTGAGCGAAGAACAGACGCCCTCCGGCGACCTACAGCAGAGGCGGGGCCCAATCCAAAGCTGAGACCCAGGAGCTGTGAGAACAAAGAAGAGAAAGGGAAACCTCTCCCAGCAGCCTCAGAAGCAGCAGATTAAAGCTCCACAATCAACTTGATGTACCCTGCATCTGTGGAATACATGAATAGACAAGAAATCATCCCAAATTGAGGAGCCAGGAGTCAGTGCTGTGCCTCTGAGGTGGGAGAGCCAACTTCAGGACACTGGTCCACAAGAGACCTCCCAGCTCCACATAATATCAAACAGGGAAAATCTTCCAGAGATCTCCATCTCAACACCAGCACCCAGCTTCACTCAACGACCAGCAAGCTACAGTGCTGGACACCCTATGCCAAACAACTAGCAAGACAGGAACACAACGCCACCCATTA
This sequence comes from Mesoplodon bidens, assembly GCF_964165515.1. Taxonomy (NCBI): domain Eukaryota; kingdom Metazoa; phylum Chordata; class Mammalia; order Artiodactyla; family Ziphiidae; genus Mesoplodon; species Mesoplodon bidens. The sequence continues at coordinate 69,016,687 of NC_138166.1, read as the reverse complement.
GCAGAGAGGTGGCCTAGAATCATAAAAAGTCCGCAGACACCCCAAAACACACCACCAGACATGGACCTGCCCACCAGAAAGACAAGATCTAGCCTCATCCACCAGAACACAGGCACTAGTCCCCTCCACCAGGAAGCCTACACAACCCACTAAACCAACCTTAGCCACTGGGGACAGACACCAAAAACAACGGGAACTACGAACCTGCAGCCTGCAAAAAGGAGACCCCAAACACAGTAACATAAGCAAAATGAGAAGACAGAAAAACACACAGCAGGAGAAGGAGCAGGATAAAAACCCACCAGACCTAACAAATGAAGAGGTAATAGGCAGTCTACCTGAAAAAGAATTCAGAATAATGATGGTAAAGATGATCCAAGATTCTATCTCCCAGATCCAAAATCTTGGAAATAGAATAGACAAAATGCAAGAAACAGTTAACAAGGACCTAGAAGAACTAAAGATGAATCAAGCATCGATTAAAAACACAATAAATGAAATAAAAAATACTCTAGATGGGATCAATAGCAGAATAACTGCGGCAGAAGAATGGATAAGTGAGGTGGAAGATAAAATAGTGGAAATAACTGCTGCAGAGCAAAATAAAGAAAAAAGAATGAAAAGAACAGAGGACAGTCTCAGAGACCTCTGGGACAACATTAAACGCACCAACATTCGAATTATAGGGGTTCCAGAAGAAGAAGAGAAAAAGAAAGGGACTGAGAAAATATTTGAAGAGATTATAGTTGAAAACTTCCCTAATATGGGAAAGGAAATAGTTAATCAAGTTCAGGAGGCACAGAGAGTCCCATACAGAATAAATCCAAGGAGAAATACGCCAAGACACATATTAATCAAACTGTCAAAAATTAAACACAAAGAAATCATATTAAAAGCAGCAAGCAGAAAACAACAAATAACACGCAAGGAAATCCCCATCAGGATAACAGCTGATCTCTCAGCAGAAACTCTACAAGCCAGAAGGGAGTGGCAGGACATAATTAAAGTGATGAAGGAGAAAAACCTGCAACCAAGATTACTCTACCCAGCAAGGATCTCATTCAGATTTGCTGGAGAAATTAAAACGTTTACAGACAAGCAAAAGCTGAGAGAGTTCAGCACCACCAAACCAGCTTTACAACAAATGCTAAAAGAACTTCTCTAGGCAAGAAACACAACAGAAGGAAAAGACCTACAATAACAAACCCAAAACAATTAAGAAAATAGGAATAGGAACATACATATCAATAATTACCTTAAATGTAAATGGACTAAATGCTCCCACCAAAAGACACAGATTGGCTGAATGGATACAAAAACAAGACCCATATATATACTGTCTACAAGAGACCCACTTCAGACCTAGAGACACATACAGACTGAAAGTAAGGGGATGGAAAAAGATATTCCATGCAAATGGAAACGAAAAGAAAGCTGGAGTAGCAATTCTCATATCAGACAAAATAGACTTTAAAATAAAGACTACTAGAAGAGACAAAGAAGGACACTACATAATGATCAAGGGATCGATCCAAGAAGAAGATATAACAATTGTAAATATTTATGCACCCAACATAGGAGCACCTCAATACATAAGGCAAATACTAACAGCCATAAAAGGAGAAATCGACAGTAACACAATCATAGTAGGGGAAGGACACTACATAATGATCAAGGGATTGATCCAAGAAGAAGATATAACAATTGTAAATATTTATGCACCGAACATAGGAGCACCTCAATACATAAGGCAAATACTAACAGCCATAAAAGGAGAAATCGACAGTAACACAATCATAGTAGGGGACTTTAACACCCCACTTTCACCAATGGACAGATCATCCAAAATGAAAATAAATAAGGAAACACAAGCTTTAAATGATACATTAAAGAAGATGGACTTAGTTGATATTTATAGGACATTCCATCCAAAAACAACAGAATACACATTTTTCTCAAGTGCTCATGGAACATTCTCCAGGATAGATCATATCTTGGGTCACAAATCAAGCCTTGGTAAATTTAAGAAAATTGAAATTGTATCAAGTATCTTTTCCGACCACAATGCTATGAGACTAGATATCAATTACAGGAAAAGAGCTGTAAAAAATACAAACACATGGAGGCTAAACAATACACTACTTAATAACAAAGTGATCACTGAAGAAATCAAAGGGGAAATTAAAAAATACCTAGAAACAAATGACAATGGAGACACGACGACCCAAAACCTATGGGATGCAGCAAAAGCAGTTCTAAGAGGGAAGTTTATAGCAATACAATCCCACCTTAAGAAACAGGAAACATCTCGAATAAACAACCTAACCTTGCACCTAAAGCAATTAGAGAAAGAAGAACAAAAACATCCCAAAGTTAGCAGAAGGAAAGAAATCATAAAAATCAGATCAGAAATAAATGAAAAAGAAATGAAGGAAACGATAGCTAAGATCAATAAAACTAAAAGCTGGTTCTTTGAGAAGATAAACAAAATTGATAAACCATTAGCCAGACTCATCAAGAAAAGAAGGGAGAAGACTCAATAGAATTAGAAATAAAAAGGAGAAGTAACAACTGACACTGCAGAAATACAAAAGATCATGAGAGATTACTACAAGCAACTCTATGCCAATAAAATGGACAACCTGGAAGAAATGGACAAATTCTTAGAAATGCACAACCTGCCAAGACTGAATCAGGAAGAAATAGAAAATATGAACAGACCAATCACAAGCACTGAAATTGAAACTGTGATAAAAAATCTTCCAACAAACAAAAGCCCAGGATCAGATGGCTTCACAGGTGAATTCTATCAAGCATTTAGAGAAGAGCTAACACCTATCCTTCTGAAACTCTTCCAAAATATAGCAGAGGGAGGAACACTCCCAAACTCATTCTACGAGGCCACCATCACCTTGATACCAAAACCAGACAAGGATGTCACAAGGAAAGAAAACTACAGGCCAATATCACTGATGAACATAGATGCAAAAATCCTCAACAAAATACTAGCAAACAGAATCCAACAGCACATTAAAAGGATCATACACCATGATCAAGTGGGGTTTATTCCAGGAATGCAAGGATTCTTCAATATATGCAAATCAATCAACGTGATACACCATATTAACAAATTGAAGGAGAAAAACCATATGATCATCTCAATAGATGCAGAGAAAGCTTTCGACAAAATTCAACACCCATTTATGGTAAAAACCCTGCAGAAAGTAGGCATAGAGGGAACTTTCCTCAACATAATAAAGGCCATATATGACAAACCCACAGCCAGCATCGTCCTCAATGGTGAAAAACTGAAACCATTTCCACTAAGATCAGGAACAAGACAAGGTTGCCCACTCTCACCACTCTTATTCAACCTAGTTTTGGAAGTTTTAGCCACAGCCATCAGAGAGGAAAAGGAAATAAAAGGAATCTAAATCGGAAAAGAAGAAGTAAAGCTGTCACTGTTTGCAGATGACATGATACTATACATAGAGAATCCTAAAGATGCTACCAGAAAACTACTAGAGCTAATCAATGAATTTGGTAAAGTTGCAGGATACAAAATTAATGCACAGAAATCTCTGGCATTCCTATATACTAATGATGAAAAATCTGAAAGTGAAATCAAGGAAACACTCCCATTTACCATTGCAACAAAAAGAATAAAATATCTAGGAATAAACCTACCTAAGGAGACAAAAGATCTGTATGCAGAAAATTATAAGACACTGATGAAAGAAATTAAAGATGATACAGATAGATGGAGAGATATACCATGTTCTTGGATTGGAAGAATCAACATTGTGAAAATGACTCTACTACCCAAAGCAATCTACAGATTCAATGCAATCCCTATCAAACTACCCCTGGCATTTTTCACAGAACTAGAGCAAAAAATTTCACAATTTGTATGGAAACACAAAAGACCCCGAATAGCCAAAGCAATCTTGAGAACGAAAAATGGAGCTGGAGGAATCAGGCTCCCTGACTTCAGACTATACTACAAAGCTACAGTAATCAAGACAGTATGGTACTGGCACAAAAACAGAAAGATAGGTCAATGGAACAGGATAGAAAGCCCAGAGATAAACCCACGGACATATGGTCACCTTATCTTTGATAAAGGAGGCAGGAATGTACAGTGGAGAAAGGACAGTCTCTTCAATAAGTGGTGCTGGGAAAACTGGATAGGGACATGTAAAAGTATGAGATTAGATCACTCCCTAACACCATACACAAAAATAAGCTCAAAATGGATTAAAGACCTAAATGTAAGGCCAGACACTATCAAACTCTTAGAGGAAAACATAGGCAGAACACTCTATGACATAAATCACAGCAAGATCCTTTTGGACCCACCTCCTAGAGAAATGGAAATAAAGACAAAAATAAACACATGGGACCTAATGAAACTTCAAAGCTTTTGCACAGCAAAGGAAACCATAAACAAGACCAAAAGACAACCCTCAGAATGGGAGAAAATATTTGCAAATGAAGCAACTGACAAAGGATTAATCTCCAAAATTTATAAGCAGCTCATGCAGCTCAATAACAAAAAAACAAACAACCCAATCCAAAAATGGGCAGAAGACCTAAATAGACATTTCTCCACAGAAGATATACAGATTGCCAACAAACACATGAAAGGATGCTCAACATCTTTACTCATTAGAGAAATGCAAATCAAAACTACAATGAGATATCATCTCACACCAGTCAGAATGGCCATCATCAAGAAATCTACAAACAATAAATGCTGGAGAGGGTGTGGAAAAAAAGGAACACTCTTGCACTGCTGGTGGGAATGTGAATTGGTACAGCCACTATGGAGAACGGTATGGAGGTTCCTTAAAAAACTACAAATAGAACTACCATATGACCCAGCAATCCCACTACTGGGCATATACCCTGAGAAAACCATAAGTCAAAAAGAGACATGTACCAAAATGTTCATAGCAGCCCTATTTACAATAGCCCGGAGATGGAAACAACCTAAGTGTCCATCATCGGATGAATGGGTAAAGAAGATGTGGCACTTATATACAATGGAATATTACTCAGCCATAAAAAGAAATAAAATTGAGCCATTTGTAATGAGGTGGATGGACCTAGAGTTTGTCATACAGAGTGAAGTAAGTCAGAAAGAGAAAGACAAATACTGTATGCTGACACATATATATGGAATTTAAGGAAAAAAAATGTCCTGAAGAACATAGGGGTAAGACAGGAATACAGACACAGATCTACTAGAGAATGGACTTGAGGATATGGGGGGGGGAAGGGTAAGCTGTGACAAAGTGAAAGAGCGGCATGGACATATATACACTACCAAACGTAAGGTAGATAGCTAGTGGGAAGCAGCCTCATAGCACAGGGAGATCAGCTCGGTGCTTTGTGACTGCCTGGAGGGGTGGGATAGGGAGGGTGGGAGGGAGACGCAAAAGGGAGGGGATATGGGAACATATGTATATGTATAACTGATTAAATTTGTAAAAAAAAAAAACATAATGGGTATAATGTTTTGATTTTTTTTTTAATTTATTTATTTTTCGCTGCGTTGGGTGTTCGTTGCTGCACACAGGCTTTCTCTAGTTGTGGCAAGCAAGGGCTACTCTTCGTTGTGGTGCACGGGCTTCTCGTTGCAGTGGCTTCTCTTGTTGTGGAGCATGGGCTCTAGGCACACGGGCTTCAGTCGTTGTGGCTTGTGGGCTCCAGAGTGTAGGCTCAGTAGTTGTGGCGCACAGGCTTAGTTGCTCCGCGGCCTGTGGGCTCTTCCCAGACCAGGGCTTTAACCCATGTCCCCTGTATTGGCAGGTGTACTCTTAACCACTGCACCACCAGGGAAGCCCAGGCATCATGTTTTTCTAGAAGATATTTTTCAATAGTTATGCACATTGAAATTTTTTCTGGATTACTTCCTAGAGGCAGAACAATTGAAATCCAAAATAGAAGTATGCTTACTTTATTTGCTTAGCTGAAATGAAACAATGCACCAAGAATTTAGTAGTCGGGGGGTAATGGTGGTAAAAATTTCAGCCTGAGGACTTCCAGTTTAGTTCAGGCGTACCTCAGAGGTATTGCAAGTTTGGTTCCAGACCACCACAATAAAGTGAATAGCACAATAAAGCAAGTCACATGGTTTTTTTTTTTGTTGTTCGTTTCCCAGTGCATATAAAAGTTATGTTTACATTATTCTGTAGTCTATTAAGTGCAATAGCATTATGTCTAAAAATAACAATGAACATATCTTAAACAATACTTTATTGCTAAAAATTGCTAACCAGCTTCTGAGCTTTCAGTGAGTCATAATCTTTTTGCTGTTGTAGGGTTGTGCCTCATTGTTGTTGCTGCTGATTTATCAGGGTCGTGGGTGCTGAAAGTTTGGGTGGCTCTAGCAATTTCTTTTTTTTTTCCACAGCATATATGTTTCTATATCAATAGTAGAAATAGTAGACAAAAAAATCAGCAAGGACATAGAAGAACTGCATAACACCATCAACAAACTACATACGATTTAGAGAACACTAAACTCAACAATTGAATAAACATTTTTCCAAGTCTGCATAGAATATTCACCAATATAATACAAATATTACATTTAAAAGAACTGAAATCACACAAAGTATGTTCTCAGACCATTATGGAATTAAACCAGGAGTTAATGATAAAAAGATAACAGGTAAATCTCCAAGCACTTGGAAATTAAACAGATACTTCTTAATAATCCACAGGCCAAAGAGAACTATCAAAAGAAATCAGAAAATATTTTGAATAGAACAAAAATGAAAATATAACATGGCAACATTTGTTGTATATAGGTAACAGAGCACTTAGGAGGAATTTTACAACAATAAATATTCATATTAGAAAATAAAGTTTCCATCTTTTTAAAAATAAATTTATTTTATTTGCTTAGCTGAAATGAAACAATGCACCAAGAATTTTTTTTATAAAAAAATTCTTTTTTTAAAAAAAATTATTTTATTTATTTATTTTTGGCTGCATTGGGTCTTCGTTGCTGCACGTGGGCTTTCTCTGATTGAAGCAAGCGGGGGCTACTCTTGGTTGTGGTGCACGGGCTTCTCATTGCGGTGGTGCACGGGCTTCTCATTGCGATGGCTTCTCTTGTTGCAGAGCACGGGCTCTAGGCACGCGGGCTCTAGAGCACAGGCTCAGTAGATGTGGTACACGGGCTTAGTTGCTCCGTGGCATGTGGGATCTTCCCAGACCAGGGCTTGAACCTGTGTCCCTTGTAGCAGTTTCTTAAAATAAGACAAAAATAAAGTTTGTTGCATCAATTGACTCTTCCTTTCACAAGGAATATTTCTGTCGCCTGCACTGCTATTTGATAGCAGTAGAACTTGTTTCAAAAAATTGGAGTCAGTCCTCTCAAACCCTGCTACTGCTTTATCAGCTAAGTTTATGTAATATTCTGAGTCCTTTGTTGTCATTTCAACCATCTTCACATCATCTTCACCAGGAGTAGATTCCATCTCAAGAAACCACTTTCTTTGCTCAGTAAGAAGGAACTCCTCATCCTTTAGTGTTATCATGAAATTGTGCAATTCAGTTACATCTTCAGTCTCTACTTCTAATTCTAGTTCTCTTGCTGTTTCTACCACATCTGCAATTTCTTCCTCCACTGAGGTCTTACACCCCTCAAAGTCATCTGTGAGGGTTGGAATCAACTTCTCCCAAACTCCTGTTAATGTTGGTATTTTGACCTCTTCCCATGAATTATGAATGTTTTTAATGGCATCTAGAATGGTGCATCCTTTCCAGAAGGTTTTCAATTTACTTTGCCCTGATTCATCAGAGAAATCACTAACTATGGCAGCTATAGCCTTACAACATTTATTTCTTAAATAATAACACTTGAAAGTTGAAATTCCTCCTTGATCCATGGGCTACAGAATGGATGTTGTGTTAGCAGGCGTGAAAAACAACATTAGTCTTGTTGTACATCTGTCAGAGTTCTTCGATGACCAAATGCATTGTCAATAAGCAGTCATATTTTGAAAGGAATATTTTTTTCTGAGCAGTAGGTCTCCACAGACCTTAAAATATTCAGTAAACCATGTTGTAAAGAGATGTGCTGTCATTCAGACTTTGTTGTTCCATTTACAGAGCACAGGCAGAGTAGATTTAGCATAATTCTTAAAGGCCCTGTGATTTTCAGAATGGTAATTGAGCAGTGGCTTCAGCTTAAAGTTACCAGCTGCATTAGCCCCTAACAAGAGACTCACCCTGTCCTTTGAAGTTTTGAAGCCAGGCATGGACTTTTCTCTAGCTATGAAAGTTCTGGATGGCATCTTCTAGTACAAGGCTATTTCATCTACATTGAAAATCTGTTGCTTAGTCTAGCCACCTTCACAAATTATCTTAGCTAGAACTTCTAGATAATTTGGGCAGCTTCTACATCAGCACTTGCTGCTTCACTTTGCACTTTGATGTTATGGAGATGGCTTCCTTCCTTAAACCTCATGAACCAACCTCCACTAGCTTCATACTTTTCTTCTGCAGCTTCTTCACCTCTCTCAGCCTTCACAGAATTGAAGAGAGTTAGAACCTTGCTCTGGATTTGGCTTTGGCTGAAGGGAATGTTGTGGCTGGTTTGATCTTCTCTCTAGACCACTAAAACTTTCTCCATATCAGCAATAAGGCTGTTTCACTTTCTTATCATTTGTGTGTTCACTAGAATAGCACTTTTACTTTCTGTCAATAACTTTTCCTTTGCAGTCACAATTTGGCTAACTGGCCTAAGAGGCCTAGCTTTCAGCTTTTCTTGGCTTTCCACATCCTTTAGTCACTAAGCTTAATCATTTTGAAACAGGAGGGAAGGGGGCAGGGCACAACCTTTAAAAGAATGACATAGCCCGAGGACACGACGTAAACGGATTAGAACCAAATAGGTCCAAGATGGTGGAAGATTTGGCTTCCAGTGGACCTTGAATCTCATTATACACTCATTGTAATACATTAGCATATGCTAAGTGACACACCCACCAGCTCCATAACAGTTCTGAGGCTGACCATCAAAGATCAAAAAGTGTGCAGTGGCCCAATCCTGGAAATCTCTGCCCCTTCCCCAAAATAACTGGAATACTTCTCCCACTCATTAGCCTATGAAATTACCTGCCCCTATGAAAACTGACAACCCCATACCCTGGTGCCTCTCTCGTCTTCTGTGATGGCCCACACTCTGTCTATGGAGTGTGTTTCTCTCTAAATAAATCCACTTTTTACCTACCACTTTGTCTCTCACTGAATTGTTTCTGCCATGAGTCATCAAGAACCTGAGCTTCAGTAAGTCCTGAGACCAGGTGTGTGATCTCAGTTAAAAGAATGTGGGTTTAAGTCCCAGTCTGGGTTTTGGCCAGGTTCAAGTCCTGGTTCCATGGGTTCAAGTCCCAATCTGAGTTTCATGGTCTTAATTTCTAGCTTCTGATTTAAAGTGAGATACCTATAACTCTTCCTTTCACTTGAACACTTATTGTAGGGGTATTGACTGGCCTAATTTCAATATTGTTGTGTCTCAGGGAATGGGAAGGCCAGAGTGGGGGGAATGACCAGGCGGTGGAGCAGTCAGAACACACACAACATTTATCAATTAAATTTGCTGTTTTATATGGACACAGTTTGTGGTGCCCCAAAACAATTATGATAACAACATCAAAGATTACTGACCACAACAAGTATCATAAATGAAAAACTTGAAATATTGCTAGGATTACCAAAATGTGACACGAAGTGAGTATATATTGTTGGAAAAATAGAGCCGATAGACCCTTGATGCAGGGTTGACACAAACCTTCAATTTGTAAAAACAAAATATCTGTGAAGCACAAAGTGAAGAGCAATAAAAAGAGGTATGCCAGTTTTTAAAAGGAAAAACATTCAGGGCAATAAGCAAAGGCTTAATCTTTTTTTTTTTTTTTGCGGTACACGGGCCTCTCACTGTTGTGGCCTCTTCCATTGCAGAGCACAGGCTCTGGACACGGAGGCTCAGCAGCCATGGCTCACAGGCCCAGCCGCTCTGTGGCATGTGGGATCTTCCTGGACTGGGGCACGAACCCATGTCCCCTGCACTGGCAGGCGGACTCCCAACTGCTGTGCCACCAGGGAAGCGCAGCAAAGGCTTAATCTTACTTTGAATCTTATGGAAAGGATATTGTACTTGATTTTGTTTCCCTTTGTCCTATTGTTGCTATAGTCATCATTATCATCTTATTTGTTGACTGGTATCATGCACTATTAAGAATGTTTCCTGGATCCTCTGATTTAATTCTCATATGAGAACCCTATGAGGTGGGTGGTACTGCAATCCCCACTTTATAGATGTGGAAATCAGGTTTGGAAATGTTAGTTTGTTTCAGGTAATCTGGCTAGTAAGCAAGTGGAGTCCAGTTTTGAACATAGTTTTCTGTCTTTAGAGCAAGGGCTATCCAAAAGACTTATCTAAGTTGTTTGATTTTTTTTAATTTTCTTTCTTTTTTTCAGTTATACATATACATGTGTCTATTCTTTTTCAAATTCTTTTCCCATTTAGGTTATTACAGAACATTGAGCAGCATTCCCTGTGCTATATAGTAGGTCCTTGTTGGTTATCTATTTTAAATACAACAGTGTGTACAAGTCCAAAAGACTTATCTAAGTTGTTTGATTTTTAATCCTAGTGCTCCACAGTAGAAGCTAAGGAATTGATTGTGTGAGAATGTAAATGACTGAAGTAAAGAAGGGCAGAGCTGCTTTTGGGTTTATTTTCTTCTTTGTTGGTAATCCCAATGACTAGCAGTGTTTTCCCCCTTGCTGCTGGAAATCTCCTTGACTGCAAGCAGGAACATCTGACACAGTCACACATTTTGAGATACAGGTAGAAACTCCTAGATTGGACAGGTTGTGGAGGAAAGGGAACCCTCCTACCTTGTTGGTGGGAACGTAAATTGGTGCAGCCACCATGGAAAACAGTATGGAGGTTCCTTAAAAAACTAAAAATAGAGTTGCTGTATGATCCAGCACTCCCACTGCTGGGCAAATATTTGGAGAAAACTCTAATTTGAAAAGATACATGCACCCCAATGTTTATAGTAGCACTATTTACAATAGCCAAGACATGGAAGCAACCTAAATGTCCATCAACAGATGAATGGATAAAGAAGATGTGATATATATATATATATATATATATATATATATATATATATATATATATATACACACACACACACACACAGGTGTGCGTGCGCGCACATACACACAAAGAAATATTACTCAGCCATAAAAAAGAAGGAAATAATGTAATTTGCAGCAACATGGATGGACCTAGAGATTATCATACTAAGTGAAGTAAGTCAGAAAGAGAAAGACAAATATCATATAATATCACTTATATGGACTCTAAAATATGATACAAATGAACTTATATACAAAACAGAAACAGACTCACAGACATAGAAAACAAACTTATGGTTACCAAAGGGGAAGGGGCAGGGAGGGATAAATTAGGAGTTTGGGATTAGCAGATACAAACTACTACATGCAAAATAGATAAACAATAAGGTCCTACTGTATAGCACAGGGAACTATATTCAGTAAGAATACATTCAGTTTTATATATATGGAAAATTATCTGAAAAAATATATAACTGACTCACTTTGCCGTATACCAGAAACTAACACAACATTGTAAATCAATTTTACTTCAATTAAAACAAAAAAAGAAACTCCTAGATTAAATATTCTCTGAGGTTTCTTACTTCAAAAAACATTGTTATTTTCAGTTGGTTATAATTTTGATGTAATCTCTGGGAATCTAGGATTTAAAATATTAACAACATGACAAGAAAATATGGACTCTTTGGTTACATTGGGTTCCCAAAGTTTATGACTTTTAATTTAGATTTCATGTGTATACCTTCTTTGGTTTGAAAAGATTGCTTGCTCTGTCTGAAGCAAACTGCCCTTACCACAGGGAAAAACAAGATGTAAAATTTCCAAGAAATAACATGGTTTACTAATTTTTCTAAAATTGCATCATCCAAATGAAGTTTTCTTCATTTCTTATATAAAATTTTCATTTTGAAGTTAGTGCATTATTTTTCTCCTGAAAAGTTGTTTTAGAAAACTCAAGAAGTAAAGTGTACTTATTTTTTAAAAAAATTTTAATTGAAGTACAAACAACTATGGTTTTTATAGTGCTATAGGAACAGTTTCCCAATTACAGAAATTTTCTCTTTATGAAAAGTGTTATTAATATTCATAAGTGTTATTTACATTTATAAATGAATTGTAAAGAAAATTTTACTCTGTTTTGATTAACATTATCTTATTATGGATACTAACAAAGCACTGTCCAACTTTATTCCTAATGCTTAAATTGCCTACTTGATGCAACACAAAAATTTTTTTACTGAACTTACTCATCCAGAGTATATTTTCTTGGAAGACGTATACATTGTTTATTTTTTAAAAAATAATTAATTAATTAATTTTTGGCTGCGTTGGGTCTTTGTTGCTGCACGTGGGCTTTCTCTAGTTGCGGCGAGCAGGGGCTACTCTTCATTGTGGTGTGCGGGCTTCTCATTGCAATGGCTTCTTTTTGTTGCAGAGCACGGACTGTAGAGCACAGGCTCAGTAGTTGTGGCGCACGGGTTTAGTTGCTCTGCGGCATGTGGGATCTTCTCAGACCAGGGCTCGAACCCGTGTCCCCTGCATTGGCAGGCAGATTCTTAACCACTGTGCCACCAGGGAAGTCCAAGAGATGTATACATTGTTTAGATAACGTACATTGCTTGGGAAACATCTTAGTTAAATATACTTTCAAACACCTTTAATCTTTTAAACTTCAAAGTATAGAAATACTATTTTCCAGCCACTGTTCTGGGATTGGGCATACAAAAATGAATAAAGTATGGTTCCTTCAATTGAGAAACTTACAGTGAAAGAGTCATGTGTATAGGCAAATATCTGTAATAAGGTTTTAAGAGCTATCCCTGAAGTTTACGTAAATTGCTAAGGGAGCACAGGTGGGGGAATGATTAATTTAGCCTTGTGGAGGAGAGGAAAGGTAAAAAAGAAAACTATTGTTTCCTTTGTAAAAATCAAACAAGGTCTTCCAGGTGTTGACTAATGATTCTAATATTTTATTGCTTGAAATTAGACGTGCTTCCTTCTGGGTTTTTTTTTTTCTCCTACATAAATCTTTTGTTTACAATGCATTAGCTTTTGGTTCTAACAATTAACATTAGAAAAGTTGGTAGATGATTGATTCTGTAAGGGAAAGATGAATGCAAGTGTCAAGATTTGAGTCAATAGGGATTATTCTGTCCCTAACCATGGAGCACCAGGATGTAATTTCCTAATTTCTGCAAGGGAACTTCAAGTTTTGTTGTGTTTTGTTTTAAGGCTTCACAGAGAAGTCACCATCATCTGAGCTGGACTTTGAAAGATAAACAGAATTTTTCCAAGTAGGGAAAAGGCATTCTGGGAAGAGGGAAATTCTTGGAGAGAGAAGTTGAGAAGGACTCAAGAGTTTTGTAGTATGGGGGATAAGGTGAGTGGTGAAACTGTTAACTAAGGAGGAGAGTATGGAAGTATATTTTGGGGCTAGGATGGAATATGGTCTCTGTTTTGGGCATGTTGATTTGGGGAGTCTTTGGAAATTTCATTAATTGATTTTTAAAAAATTCTTTCCACTAAAATTTATTAACATCCTTACTTGCCCACGTATCAAGAACACAGACATAAGAAATAATCTATTCTCAAAATGCTTATAGACTCTTGGAGAGAGAGACAATCCAATAATTATAATATGTGCTTAAAACTGCTATGATAGCAGCAGTCACAGGTTTTGATGGGGAACTTGGGGGTTTTGATCACCTAATGGAGACTGAAGATGGGAATGGAGAGGAGAGATAACGAGTGATAGGAAAGAATTCCTATGAGATTGCCTCATGGAATTCAAGTTTTTTTTTTTTCTGGATTTTAATCTTTAATATCTAACATTATTGCTTTAGGACATGTTTTCCCTGAACCAGGAACAGAATGCTAATTACATAAAAATATACACATAGAAAAAGTAGTTCTCCATTTTCCCAGGGAAAAAACAGTAACTTCTAGAATACTCAAGTGTTTTGTTGTAATTATAAAGTCTTGGTCATCTCATTTATTAGCTCTGTAACATACATATTTAAATTAAACATTATTAGACAACCGTTACAACTTATAAATGTAAGTTGCCATTACTGAGTAAATAGAGTCTCCTGTGAGTGGTTGTGTCCCTTCTCCCACCCACTAACAAGGCAGTAATATGGTTAGTTTAATTTTATGAGTACATGATCCATCGCTGCAAACACCAATTCTCGTCTCCACCCTGTGCTTATCTGTGCAAGTGTATGAGCTGGTTAGATCGCACAGGCAACCTCTCTAACTTCAACAGCAAGATGAGCTAGCTGGGCTTGGGCTTTCATTGCAGACTAATTGTGTCTGTCTGAATCAAGTGATCTGACCTATCCTCGGTAGCAAGCACTCCTCGAACTGCTTCCTCAAAGGCCGCTGTGACATTCGTGGCATCTTTTGCTCTTGTTTCAAAGTAAGGATGGTCTCTGTTGTCCCTGCACCGGGCTTGAAATTCTTCTGCAGACACCTGCCGCTCGCTGATGTCAACCTTGTTACCCAAAATCACAAAAGGAAAGCTTTCGGCTTTTTCACATCCGCATAATATATGAATTTTTTCTTCCAGTTACTCAAATTCTGGAAGCTTTGAGAATCATCGACACCAAAAGTAAGCAGGCAACAGTCAGAACTTCTGTAAAATGGCGTCCTCAGGCTTCTGAGTCACTCTTGACCGGCCGTGTCCCAAATCTGTATGGTAACAAAATGTCCATCCACCTCCAAATCTTTATTTAAAAACTCCACACCTATTGTATGGAAGAGCTGGGTATCCAACTTATTAGACACATTATCTGTTCATTAGAGAACTCTTCCCAACTCCACCATCTCCAAGGAGAATTACTTTAAAAAGTAATGATTTTCCTGCCATTTTTAATCTCAAAATGTCTGATTTCAGAACCCTTAATTGTTCAGTTCAAATATCATCATTATCTCTAGGGCTGCCGGGAAGATCCACTTGGACACGGACCGCAGGAAAAGCCGTTCACCACTGTGCCAGGCTCAATATAGGAGTGCAGGGAGTTTCTCGTGGCCACACGGAGGAAGCCCGGGAGCTCCGGGCCAGCCCGTCCGGGTGCAGTGAGGAAAGAGAGAGGGTCGAGGACTCGGCGGGCAGGAGGCGTCGGCGGCACTGCCCAGGTCCGACTGCAGTTGCTCCCGTCCAGCACCAAGGGAACAACGTGGCGACAGGGCGGGGCCCTCAAGTGTTGTTTTGAAGTATGAGTTAAACAGATTGTGGGAAGATGGAAAGGGGGGAAAACATTTCAGGCAGGAATTTTGCTTACATGATGCCTTGCGAGTGTGAGGAACTAACCTGTGTGTAGAGAGCACTGCTTGTGGTTTAGTATAACTTGTAGGAACCATGTAAGTGGGGATTGGTAGGGTCCTGCAGATCATATGTCTCTTGATTTTTATTTATTATTTTTTTTGTGGTGCGTGGGCCTCTCACTGTTGTGGCCTCTCCCGTTGCGGAACACAGGCTCCGGACGCACAGGCTCAGCGACCATGGCTCACGGGCCCAGCCGCTCTGCAGCATGTGGAATCTTTCCGGACCGGGGCACGAACCCGTGTCCCCTGCATCGGCAGGTGGACTCTCAAGCACTGCGCCACCAGGAAAGCCCTGTCTCTTCATTTTTATGTTGAAGACAGTCATGTTGGTAGTGTCAGGAAGCTAGTGAAGGGTTTTAAGTAGGGGAACAGCTTGATCAAATTTGATGCCCAGCAACCAATTAGAATTATGTTCTAGAATTTCAGAAATGCAGTTGGGGGGTAGGGTATAAATTTAACTAGGGGTCACAATAATGGATAAAGTGCTTCCCGTTTAGATGTGGAGACAGGTAAATAAAACTGACATCACAGTATGCAAAGTGTTGTAATATGCAGTGCTATGTATTGAGTATAGAGGAGGAAGTGATTTGGGACTTTACTTTTAACAGTCATAGGTATATGGGTGGTATTTGCAACTGAGAATAGTGATGATCTTTTCTAAGGAAATAATATAAAGCAGAGATGAAAGAACTGATGGTAGAATTCCAGAAGAAAGCAGCCTTCATAGGATAATGGTTAAAGAAGAATCATGTAAAGCTATGGTGTTAGCACTGTGGGTTACAATTTATTTGTAGGTTGCAAATCAATAATAGTGGATGGGAAATTAATATGGTTGGCTATAGACAGAATTTTAAAAACATAGATTAAGAGAGAAAGAAAATATCAGGGTGTTTGAAGCAAAGGTAATTATTATTTTGTGGCATTTTGTTCAGATGTGTGTATTCGTGCATGTGTGTATTGGGTAAAGTGTAAAATGCCTTTCTTATTAAGAGTTGTAATCACAAACTTTTGAAAAACAATAAAGGACACTAAGGAAGAGCAGTTGGAAATAATTAAATCACTTTTGTTCTTCACTACTCTGATGGCAAGGAAAAGAAACGGGCCCAGTGCAAGTGCAATGGAAAGGAGATTTTCTCTTTATGTGCAGGTGGTCTACCCCTAGGCCACCTTTGCCACATCAATTATGTAGGAAGAGAAATACAAAGAAATAAGGGGAAAGGACTTGCAAGATACAGAACTCAAAGACAGAGAGGGAGAGGAAGAAATAGAGAATATGAATGAGAAATATGGATGAGAAAGAATAAACCCCTATGGAAGCGTGACTTTTAGCTTAACCCTACTGTGTGATGGCAAAAGCTCCATACCCTAGCACCATGGCCCAACAAAGCCCCTTGGATTTATCCTGCCGTATCAGCTCTGTTCCTTACTAGGGATAGAGCCAGAGGAGGAACCTGGGGAAAGGGTACAAAACTATCTCTAATTAAAGTTTTGATTTAGTAATATCAATAATAGAAGTTATTGAGAGCTTAACTATGGGCTAAGAACTATTCTAAGCACTTTAAATGCATGATCTCACCGAGTAAGTTAATATTTGTAAAGCCCTTAGAACAATGTCTTGCACATGGTAAGTACTCGGCAAGTATTGGCTATTATTATTATTTAATTATTAGTTAGAGAATAGTTACTAAATATCACCATTTTACTAGTAGGGAAATTGGAGTATAATAAAGTTAAGTAACTTAAGATTTTATAGTTATAAAGAAATAGAATAATGCACTTTTGAGTTGGAGATGAGAGACTGACTAGTATAGGTGCATGAAGTTATATGATGACTGGTGCTTGAAATATGTTGGTAGAGAGGAGACAAGATGGGCCATTAGTGAAAAATATTATGAAAAGAAAATCCCTTTAGCTTGGTGACTGGTTGAAAATGAAGTAAAAAGATGAATTAAGATTTTAAGTTGGTTGACTGGGGAAATGGTAAATAGGATGTAAGAAAATAAGGAAGAAAATTGTTTTGGTAGGAAATGATGACAAATTCCATTTAATCATGTTGAATTTTATGTCAGATAGTCAAGTGATGATTAGCAGGGAATTCAAAACTAAAGTTAGATATTTAGGCATTATCGCATAAAGGAGTTGCAGAAGCTGTAGAAGGGTTTGAGACTCCCAAGGATAACCAATAGTTTTTGGCCACAAAAAATCTGGGGAGTCAAAAATAAGATCATGATAATAGCCCCCATGCAGAATTTCCACAGCTTTGCCCACATCTGCTTTGTAGAACCTATAAGTAATACCAGGAATCTTTAAAAAAGAGTATGTCACTACTGCTCCAGGGACGGGCTGTTGTCTGGCATGCACTGTTTTCCTCGCTCCTGCCCTGGTTGCTGTGGCTGTGTCTCCTCTTGCGGCCACCATCTGTGAAGGTGGAGTGCCTCAGCTGTGGTTTGGTACCTTTCCCACCACCGCAGAAATTGCTGTTTCCCCTATGACATTCTCAGAGACCCTGGAGGGTCAATGGTGAAAAAGCTCTCCTACTTTTTCTCATTCTTTTGTCCACCATCAGGTTTCAGACTTGATATCCATTGGCTTTTTCTGCACCCCTGTCCAGGTGACAGGTATGTTGGCTTTATGGCTCCTTAGTCAGTTTTTTATGGCTAGATGATTCCTGACCTTCAGGTGAATTCTTACACGAAATGTTTCTCAGTTTTTGCCCCATCAATCCTTAGGCACATCTAGACTTGTCTGAATCCTAAGGTGAAGGTTACTTATTAGGCTTAAACTGGAGCCAGGACCCTTGTTGCATGCTCCCTGGAGAAAAGAGGGGTCAAATCGGCAAATTCCCATATTTTCCAAGATTATCCTATCACTCGTTTCTTCTGGTCCCTTTACTTCTTCATATGGGTATTTTCCTGGTTGATTTGAGATTATTTCTTCTTTTCTCCAGATGGAACGATAATGTGTACTTACTGTGGAATTAGATCCTATCCGGATATTTTGTTGGGAGGTTTGATTCACTTTTTCCTTTTAATTCTTCTTACAGGTTTCCATGCTCTTTGTTGGAGTTTAGTAAAGATTTGAAAATCTAGCACGTTTTCCTTTCAAATAAGTATTGGTAATGTATTTTTTTTTTTCTGGTTCTCTGTGAAGAATCCCAACGAGCCTTTTTGAAAACTCATCATTTACAGTTATTTTAGAACAGCAATTTGTTGAAAGCTACCATATTAGAAATGTTTTATTGCACTGCACTACAGCTATGAAGTGCAAGGAACCATGAAGAATGAAAAATACAAATGATAGATGTGTCTCTTTCATCTTATTTTTTAGCCTTCTTTAAATCCTGGGGGGAGCCAGTCATCTGATGTGGTGCTTTTGAACCACTGGAAAGTGAGGAATTTTGAAGTACAACGTGGTGACATTGTGTCATTAGTGTAAGTAAATCAGAAACATACTATATTCATATATAAGATTATTTATAATTATCTGATTTAACTAGCAATTCACTGTTTCTACCATATTGTCAATTATGAAATTAATAGGTCCATTTAAAATATTGATATAATGCATTTTTCAAAATCAATTTTGAAATGTAAGTGCTATAAGAAAGGATTTTTCTTTTATACTTAAAATATATTAGTTGACTGACATACCTGGATTTGGCAGAACGTGTTTAATGAAATGTTGATTAGAAATTATTATATTGATGATCTAGAGTACATGAACTTGGTATTTGGGTAATTTTGAAATTCCACATTTTGGAAGCAACTCTTAAGTTATCCTCGTGGTTTATTAGCTTGTGTAGCTACAAAATATTTCTAGACGATGATAATTGTGACATGAAATTCAGTGACATTTATAGATATCGGTAATTTAACTGAAAAAAGGAAGTTTGGAAGACTAGTAGACTGGAGGCTTTTGTTTGGGACCAAAAGGTGGCACTGTTTCTCTGTTAAAGTATTAAGACTGGTCCGGAACAAAAATTTCATTCCAATCATAGTGTAGAAAAGGAATGTCAAAATGTACATAACTGACACAATGATAGTCCTAGTACATGCTTGAGATTTGTTTGTTTTTTTTTAAAAGTAAATTTACATTGAGAAGACTGCAACAGAACTTGTCTAATTTCTGCTGGTTTCAGCTACTTATAAAAATGTTTTAATATGATTCCCTGTTATGCCAGGTAGTGCTTTGGAGTGGCAATTAATGTAGCAGTTACTGTTACTTGTTTTAATGATAGTAAAATCCTGTTTGGTGAAGACTTCCAACTTATAGTTCTGATTCTTGAATTGGAATGATTGTCTTTTGTTGGGTGATAATTTATAATTGGTAAAAGCAAAACGTTATCTACTAGTTCATACTTACCTTTGGCTAGTACTTTGTGGAAATAGATATTTTCTAAATGTGTCTCAGTCAAACCTGTTCTGCCAAGATTTGAAAACATATTAAGTAAATCTGGTCAGTAACTAATGAAATAAATTTGAGTGAAGTTTTGTATGGCAGCCATCCAAGGATGGGAATTAAATGCTTCTCATGTTCTTGAGTGCTTTCTTTAATATTAACCTACTCTTTGGAGTATACTTTTATTTTGTCATTCGTGGAACTGTTTATGCAACCTCCTTAACAACCTTTCCATGCTGGGTTAGCCTGTCGTGCACTCATTATTCTTTTGCCTTTGGTTTGACAAGGTTACATCCTCGCTTAGTGGTGGAGAGGATACCCACCCAAGTGAAAGAGGTCACACTATAAGCAGACAATCGTGCAGTAACTTTTTTCTATGAGAAACATACTATCTCTAACACAGTGAATTTGAATAGGTAGTTGGGAGAAAAAAAAAAGGCTCCTTAAAATTCAGGGTTGCATGGGTCCATAACAGTACCCTAGCATATCATAGACTATGTAAAAAAGAGAACACTATTCATTTATGTAAATATTAAAGTAATTGATATTTATTATATAAATTAATTTCAGAAATAGTGTATTCAAATTGAGGTTGATATACTGAATTGTAGCTACTTCAGTTGAACTGTATTTTTAATGAGTTAATTGTGCTATATCTCTGTCATGTACAAATAACACAAATTTTCTTTCATAATGCTTGTTGCTAGCAGGAGCTATTTACATATAAGAATGCTTAGTGATTGGTATCATGTTATTTAATAACAAATAATCATGAAGCAGTAATTGTTGCTTTCTTTTTATGAACCAAAAGTCTTATACTAAAATCTTCTTTAGCATGATGTAATATAGTAAAAGACACTGTTTAAAGTATCTTTTTAGTTTTATGAACAAAAATGCTTTCTAGACACATGTCCTTACATTAGAGTATCCTATCTATGTAAGAAATGTGTGACTAATACGGAAATGCATGACTAAATTTTGAATTTATGGCTAAATATAAAATATGATAAATATAATATTGGTATTAATAACACATTTTATTGATATATATATAAGTAATCTTTGGAAACAAGGTAGTTTGACAGTTTATATTTTAAATTATCCTCGGATAGCATTTTATGTATTCAGACTATGTGGAAATGCAGCATTTTTACGATAATATTATATATGCATTTCTGGAAAACGTAGTTCGTAAATTCATACTTAAGTTACTAGGGCTTATGCATGTTTGTAACCAGAGCACTAATGAAAATAACACCAATTCCAATAGCACCATTTAAAAGACATATGAACTTTCTAATAAACAAACACTGCAGTAAATGTCGGATTTTACTTAAAACAAAAAAGCTGAAGGTAGCTTGATGGAAGACTATATAAAGAAGGGTTGAGGCTATCTATATTTACAAGGGCCAGGGGCATTATTATCAGAAGTTGCAAGTAGAGGAAAGATTGCAAGCTTTGTATAAAATGTACTGATCCCAGAGATGTATGCTCAGCTCATTGTTTTGTGTTACTTTGTTTTATTTATTTATTTATAACTTTATTCTTTTTTGAAAACAAAGATCCCGGTTAACCTTGCTTTAAGCATTTCTAGGAGAAAGGTTGAATGTATAATACTGATTCCTTCTTAGCTTGCTGCCTTTAGTGTACTTAGCCTTCAGCTGTTATTATTAATGAGGCAAAACATTAATGATCTGGGAAGAAAATTGGATGTGAACCAGTGCAGCTTCTGCTTTACACTGAAAATTCTTTCTCCATTCTTTCTCACCAGTTGCCTATGAGCTAATTCATGTTACAGGAACACAGGATGTAGCAGAGCAGACTTCTATTGTAAGAAATTTCATTCCGTGAGAACATTTACTCTCTTAGCCAAGTTCAGTTATATAATACAGTGTTATTAACTATCATCACCATGTTATACATTAGCTCCTCGGACCTTACTCATCTTATATCCCCCCAATTTTAACATTATGCACAACCACAGGACAATTATGGAGACCAGGAAATTGACATTGATATAATACTATTAACTACTCTACAGACCTTGTTTGAATTTCACTGGTTTTCCCACTAATGTCCTCTTTCTATACCAAGATCCTACCCAGAATCCTATATTTCATTTTTATTTTTCGTGTCTCTCTAGTCTCTTTTAATCTGTGACAGTTCCTTGGTCACTGTTTATCTTTTTTGACCTTGACACTTTTGGAGGGTCTGGCCAGTTATTTTGTAGAATAATCCTTTTCAGTGTTGGAGGGTCAGTCTGTCTCTGGTGAGGAAGCATTGCTGTTGATGGCAGTTGCCGGGGAAGCTGCAGCAGTGGCAACTGCTGGGGAGATGGATGAGACAGGGTCAGAGGAGAAGGAAGTTTTCAGGCACAGGTCTCTTCATTTCTTAGGACCACATACTTAGGTCATGACTAAGAGGTTCCATGGCTTCTAGAAGTCCACACAGTGAAGTTTATAGATACTAGGAAGCCAGGAGGTAGAGCTGTGAAGGTGGGGGAAAAGGCTATAGTTAGTAGTAGGGGTAGAAGGGAAGGAAATAAGGCTAGGGCACAGATTATTCTGTATTGAGCCAGCATTCAGTTTTACAGTAGAAGGTTAGGGTGAGGGAATTCTCACTTAATGAGCACCCCTGTATGTCAGGCCTTGCGTTAAGTTCTTTGTGTATGCCATTTTAATTCTCATAACAGTATCTGGAGATAGTTATTATTTTATTTTTGTGGGTGGTAGACATTTATTTTTTAAGTTATTGTTTATTTAGGTAACTGGTTTATAACATTATATGTTTCATATGTACAACATTATATTGCTACTTCTGTATACAGTAAATCTTGTGGACATAGTTATTTTTAATGTGATGAAACTGAGATTTGGCAGGTAAATGGCAAGTAATTGGCAGAACTAGAATTTGAATCCAGGTCCATTTGACTCTAAATCTCTATTGCCTGATATAGTAGGCATATGTGGCTATTAAGCACTTGAAGTGTGGCTACTGCCGCTTGTTAAAATGTTAATATTTTGGATATGTTCAGTCAAATAAAATATATTATTATAATTAATTTCACCTGTTTCTTGTTCCTTTTTTAATGTGGCTCATAGAAAATTTGAAATTACCTATGTGACATACATTACGTTTCAGTTGGACAAATTCTGTGTCTAAACCTTTTTCCATTGTACACTGCTGCTTTCCTGGAGTGTGTCTAAGGTGAACTAAGATGAGATCCTAAAGTCTGAGGTGGAAAAATACTAATGTATCTCCTATGAAGCAAAGCAGACTCCCAAAGACAGGAAAACACTGTGTTGGTGAGAGTGTTGGGATGATCAAGTCCAAAGGCAAAGGGAAAAAGACATGCAATCTACAAAGAGAAAAAAAAGTAACCACAATATTTTTTTTCTTGTAGTACTGAAGTCCCTTTATTTTTAAAAAATCATTTATTTATTTATTCTTTACTGACATATAGTTGATTTACAATATTGTGTTAGTTTCAGGTGCACAGCACAGTGATTCAGATTATTTTCCACTACAGGTTATTACTGAATATTGTTCCCTGTGCTATATAGTAAATCCTTGTTGCTTACCTATTTTATGTATACAGTTTGTATCTATTAATCCCATACTCCTAATTTATTCCTTTCTACCTCCTTTTCCCCTTTAGTAACCATAAGTTTGTTTTCTATGTCTGTGAATCTGTTTCTGTTTTGCAATATTCGTATTATTTTTTAGATTCCACATGTAAGTGATATCATATAATATTTGTCTTTCTCTGACAACTTCACTCAGTATGATATTTTCTAGGTCCATCCATGTTGCTGCAAATGGCAATATTTCATTCTTTTTATATGGCTGAGTAATATTCCATTGTGTGTATGTGTATGTGTGTGTGTGTGTGTGTGTGTTTGTGTATCTTTCTACTCACATCTTCTTACATATATCTCACCAGTTGTCTCTTGATGGGCATTTGGATTGCTTCCATGTCTTGGCTATTGTAAATAGTGGTGCTATGAACATGGGGGTGCATGTATCTTTTTGAATTAGAGTTTTTGTCTTTTCCAGATATATGCCCAGGAGTGGGATTGCTGAATCATATGGTAGCTCTATTTTTAGTTTTTTAAGGAGCCTCCATATTGTTTTCCATAGTGAGTACACCAATTTACATTCCCACCAACAGTGTAGGAGGGTTCCCTTTTCTCCACACCCTCTCCAGCATTTATTGTTTGTAGACTTTTTGTTGATAGCCATTTTGATTGGTATGAGGTGATACCTCATTGTAGTTTTGATTTGCGTTTCTCTAATAATTAGTGATGTTGAGCATCTTTCCATGTGTTTTTAATATTTATTGACTTTACCATTTTCCAGTCACTGGGCTTAGTTCTACATTCATTTTTATTTAATCCTCACTAAAATAAACCCCAGTAAAGTAGGTACTGTTGTTATTCCTATTTTATAGATGAGAACACTGAGGTACAGAGAGGTTAAGTAACTTGCTTGTGAACATACAGCTGGCTGGTAAATGGAAGAGCAAAGGTTTGAAGGGCTTCCCATCAAATCCAGTGTTCTTTACTGTCAAACTATAAAGCCTTTGTATACTGTGGTGATGGTTTGGTTGAGGATACTTACTCATTCTTAGCAAAGAAGTCATGCAGACCCTTGTATCTCTACATCTATCAGATTATCCCCATTTCTGTAATGAAATTTCTGATACAGTGGTTCCTGAAATGTTGTCTCTTTATTAATAGCAATAATACTTTATTATGAACATACAGGCTGCATACAATTTTGACAGCTGGTTTGCAACATGATAAACTAATTGCCATTTTCTGACTGTGATGGCTACATCTGTAGCAGTAAATATGAGCAAAGAGTTATGAAGAACTGTGCCAGGGAAATAGATGAAATAGAATAGAGCCCTTGGGGTGCAGGTGGGGGGGGAAGGTGTTAGTTCCTTTGTGTCTTGAGTGCTCATAAATCTTTAAAGGTCCCTTGACCCACCAAGGGAAATTAATTGCAGTCTGCTAAAATACGAAATTTCATGTTTTGAAACAAATGCCCAGGGCAATGATAATACTGAATAATGACCTATAATTGTATTAAAAGCCAGTTAATCTGTTGAGCTGGGAGAATATAATTGTGATTACTAGTGTCATACTAGTCTATCTATACTTATTCCTAGTTTTTTTTTGGTTT
Organism: Mesoplodon bidens; assembly: GCF_964165515.1. NCBI lineage: Eukaryota > Metazoa > Chordata > Mammalia > Artiodactyla > Ziphiidae > Mesoplodon > Mesoplodon bidens. The sequence continues at coordinate 68,991,604 of NC_138166.1, read as the reverse complement.
AGAGCCAAATTTTTTTTTTTTGAGTTTGTAGTTAATATCGTACATTTCAGGAACACAAATTTATAAATAACATGACTTTCAAAGAAAGGTTCTATAGGTAGGAAGAAGTGCCTAGGTTTTTGTTTCTTGTCTTTAATTAATTGATAGTAAAAATGCTGGAGAGTGAAATCCTGGGCTGCAATTTGTTTTGATGATAGATTTAGTTTTTGGCACTTTCAATTACACATAATAATTTGCATTCATTACTAAGTATATTTACAAATAATACTTAAAAAATGAGATAGTGTAAGTATTGTTGCTATTGTCTGATATAGATTAAATGATTTTATAAATACTCTTCAGAGGCATACAGAAAGTTGGTGCCCTTAAGGTAGTCCTTAAAAGCAATTTCCTTTCTTGAGTAGGATAAACTGCCTTCACAATTTTTATATATTTAATTATACAATAAAACATTTTCTTAGTTCAGGCTCAAATTATAGCATAGAAACGTTTCAGTGATCATAAACTTCAATTTTGAATTTTTGAGATTTTATGGTAATGTAACTATAGGAGATACCCATAGCTTCTGCTCAACCCATTTTATAAATCTTATATGCTTTGAGAGATGACTAGAAGTTGTCAAAGAACAGTTATACATGCAGCATTCTTTGAAATAGTGGGTACTTACGTAACTTATTGTGAAAAAAATCCAGTCTCTGTGAACACTGTTACCCTATTTAAAAAAAAAAGTGCAAGACAGCATTTACAGTGAAGGTGCTCCCAAATGCTCCCAAATACACCTTATATGTTATACATAAGGAGCCAGCTTGAACTATTAAGGAGAAACATTTTGAATATAAGTTGAAATAATAATTCTAACAGAGAAATAATTGAAAAATTTAAGAAGTAAATGGTTTAGCTTTCAAGCAGAAGATAAAACACAGAAAAATAAACTATCCCATAGGTATGTCAACCTGTCTTTAATACTTTTGGAAGATAAGATATGGATGCATACATAAAGCGAGGCCACTAAGATCAGCAACATCTGATCTCCACTTTCAGGTATGATAGATTAGTTTATTTCAAGCTAAGGCCCATACTGAAAAAATGAAAAAGCTATATTAAAAAGAATATCTACAGGCATTGTAGTACTACCAAAGGGCAAAGATCCCAGAGTGAAGAGAAACACACTGAGGTGAGCCCTGTATTCAGTGCCACTTTTCACCTTGGGTTATTTGTCACTTAATGACAGTACGGGCTATGAGGCTGAGAAGCCAAGCAGTGGCAGCTAAGATGGGAGATGCTGAGCATAATTTTTGGCAGTTTCACATTGCTAAGAGGTCACAAACTAGAATTCAGGGAGGAAGATGCAGGACCCTGGTAAAACACTCTAAACTTTTAATTGGGACCCCTGAAGGGCTACATCCTAGGAGTTACAGAGAACTAGAAATAGACTATTAAGTTACAAAAATTGAAATGCAGCCTCTGATAAACTCAGTTGATTTTAAGGTGATCTGCCTTTCCTTTAACTGTCTGTCATTGCCAGAAACAAGAGACATCATGCAGAGTCTATAAGTTTTAAACACAGTATCTGACATTCTGTAAAAATAAACCATGCCTATCGCAAGCCAGGACCAAGATTAAAAAAATATAAAACAACAATCATTAGAAACATTCTCATAGTGTTCTAGCTTTTGGAATTATCAGACATGGCCTATAAAATAATTATAATCAATGTATTAAAAATTGATGAAAAGATGGATTTCATTAGAGAATCAGAATCTAGAAAAAGAAAGGAATTCTAGAAATGAAAACTAGTATAACTGAAGTGAAGGACTCAGTAGATGAGTTTAACAGCAAATTAGACACAGCTGTGGGGAGGATAGTGAACTGGTTGATAGGTCAGTTAGAAAATATCTAGGCCATGGGTGAGGGGAATAGCCTGAATAAATAAAGGCTAAGAATTTTGTAGAACTCATGAAAGATATCAACCTACAGAATCAAGAAGTACTACAAATCCTATCAGGATAAATACAGTGAAAAACCACAATTAGGGCACAGGGTAGGTAGTCAAACCACTGAAAACCAAAAAAAAGAGAAACCTCGTAAAAGGAAAAAAAAAAAGATATTACCTTCAAAGAAGCAAAAATATTAGCCGACTCTTCAATTGGGGGGATACAGGAGAGAACTGAATGACATCTTTAAAGTGCTAAAGGAAAAAAAAAATCCCAGCCTAGAATTTGTACCTGTTGGAACTATTCTGCAAAAATGAAAGAGAAATATACTCTTTTTCAAACAAACCCTCAGTACATGCTCCATTTTCTATAGGAATTTACTTACAAAACAAAGTGTTAAGAATGTCAAAATAGCACCTGAAGAGTATTAATTAAGCCCCAAGTGTGGGGCTTTTCTGAGTCGAGGCCCATGGGTGATTGCACTGGTTATATCCCTACAAAGCTGGCCCTGTGATTGGACCCAAGCAGGGCCAATCTGAGCCATTCCTGGAAATGGACGTATAAATGTTAGGGGTGAAAATTTACATTTTTGTTAGAGTTGTTAAGTTTGAACAATAGGATCTGTTAAAAAAAAAAAGTAAATCTTTAAGGTTATGTCAATAAAACAGGTGCTAAGTATAGTAGGCAGAATTTTGGTCCTCAAGATTCCATGCCGTAATGCCCAGAACAGTGAATATGATGAGATATTGTGTCCATGAATATGTTAACTCGTACTGGCAAAGAGACTTTGTGGTTGTAATTAAGGTTGACCTTCAGTTGTCAGCAAGGAGGCTAGCCTGGGTTATCCAGGTGGGCCCAATGTAATCTCAGGAGTCCTTAAAAGCAGAGGCAGAGGAGGAAGTTGGGAAGATGCAGTGGAACAAGTCAGAGCGATCCGAAGCGGGAGAAAGATTTCATGTGCTTTTGCTGGCTTTGGAGATTCTGGGCCATGAGCAGAGGAAAGCAAGCTGCCTCTAGAAACTAAGAATGAACTTTTGCCAAAGGCCAGCAAAGAAATGAGGACCTCAGTCCTACACAGAATTGAAGTTTGCCAACAACCTAACGATCCTGGAAATGAACTCTCCCCTAGTCTCTAGATAAGGGCCCAGACCAGCCGGCAGCTTGATTTTGGCCTTCTGAGACGCTAAGCAGAGTACCCAGCCGAACCTGACAGACTTCAGTCCTGAAGAATGGTGAGATTATAAATGGCTGTTGTTTTAATTTTAAACCCCTTTGTTTGTTTTAATTTGTTAGAGTGACAGTAGAAAATTGTGTTAAGCAATGAAAAGATACAAACAGTTATAATACTACTCTTAGAATGTATAAGGAAATGAACTTTTACAGAAGATTCTTATTAAGCATTTGAAAAACACTGTTTTATTAAGTTACTTGCCTAACTAATTAAAAGTTATTATTTTCTTTTACATAAAACAAATTTGTAAGCCTCTACCTGCCAGTTCCTTGGTGCAAGAATATAGGAGTAGGCTTCAGGAAGTCTTATTACTTTCAGCTGTTATCACTTTAACTGGCTGAATGACCTGGGAGGAGTTTTCTTAACTATGCTTAGGGTCAAGTCTTAGCACCTGCAAAGTAAGAGGTATAGACTAGTTGATTTCTAAGGTCTCTTCCATTTAAAAAATTGCATGAAAATAGTTTTAGAATCCAGATGGAATTGTTAGAGAGCTAGACATAAGAATCAGTCCCTCAGAATATTGAAAAAATATTGTTCCATACTTTTGAAGCTGGAGTCAAAATTGATTTGACATTTTTGTAAAGAAGAGAAGTCATGTTGGTACATTAAACAGAAATTTTAGAATAGATAAGGAGACTTTGAACACCAGAGCTTTTTTAGTCAAAGGGATCAGATGAATAGTGCTTATTAAGGTTGAAATTATTCAAGTTATTGAAAATCAAAAAATTAAAAGTTGGCAGGTATTTTATAAGAGGATGAGCACGAAATTCTTTCCTTTCTGTTTAAAATTATTCAAAATAAGAAAGCTATAGAAACCTTATTTCTTTATCTCTTGTCGTTTATTCTGGGAGTTGAGTTTTTGGCTCTAATGGTTAATCTTGTTCTGGTTATCTCCATCTCTTTTGTCAACTTCAGATGCATTTCCCACCAGTCAACACTGTGCACTTGTTCTTAGAAAAGAAATGATCCTAGATCCCATATTCTGTTCCATAGCTTAGGTCCCGGAAATGTGAAAGAAATCTCAAAATGAAACTTAAATATCACCTTATTTGATCTAAGGTCAGTAGCTACCTTCCCACTTTTTTTTTTTTTTCCCTTTTACAAAAAAAAAAAAAGGCACTGTTTTGGAGAGGGGATGGCAGTTGTTGGGAAATGTGTCTGTGGCTGATAAGGAAAGGGCTTAAAGCGATAGCCGCCAAACTTTATCAGTGTTTTGGAGTTAAGGAAAACATTCTTTCCAAGAAGAACAGGAATACTTTTTTTTTTGGTAATTGTTTATTTACATTAATGAGACGCCTCAATGACCCATTATTATGAAAGGTAACTCTTTGCATAATCTAGTGACAGGTTTACTCACATTCGGAGGTCACATTTATATTTACTGAAGGCACAATAAGTATAGGTTTCACTTTCTTAAAAATTGTATAGCTCTTGAAATTGCTGACAGAGAAGCTGACTCAGTTTGATTTGGCTACGGATATGATAATTGTAGTACGGCTCACTGTGGTTTTTAGAGGTCATAAGTTACATTGCAAAGATGTGTGTATTTGGATTGCGGGAAAATTACCGTAGAGTACTAAGACAATACAATAGGAAGTACTTAAGTGTGAGTAGTATGTCTCACATAAATTGTACTGTAGAATTAAATATGAATCATTAAAATATTCCAGGTTTATTAAAAATGTATTATTCTACTAAAGGATCTTTAAAGAGCAGTAAGAATTTGAAGAAATAATAGGAAAGCTTTGCTAACAGTGACAGTGTGTTGAACTGAAAGAAGGTAAAGAATTTATTAACAAAATGCATACAAAAAAGATTTGTAGTAAATCAAGGGCGGAAATCAGTTAATAAAGAGGCCAGGGAGACCTTCAGGATGGCAGAAGGGTAAGACGTGGAGATCACCCTCCTCCCCGCAAATACATTAGAAATACATCTACACGTGGAAAAACTCCTACAGAACACCTACTGAACGCTGGCAGAAGACCTCAGGCCCCCCAAAAGGCAAGAAACTCCCCACGTACCTGGGTAGGGAAAAAGAAAAAGAAAAAACAGACAAAAGAATAGGGACGGGACCTGCACCAGTGGGAGGGAGCCGTGAAGGAGGAAAGGTTTCCACACACTAGAAGCCCCTTCGCGGGCGGAGACTGCGGGTGGCGGAGCGGGGAAGCTTCGGAGCCGCAACACGGGAACGGAGGGCAAAGCGGAGAGATTCCCGCACAGAGGATCGGTGCCGACCAGCACTCACCAGCCCGAGAGGCTTGTCTGCTCGGCCGCCGGGGCGGGCGGGGCTGGGAGCTGAGGCTCGGGTTTTGGGTTTTGGTCGGAGCGCAGGGAGAGGACTGGGGTTGGCTGCGTGAACACAGCCTGAAGGGGGCTAGTGCACCACAGCTAGCCGGGAGGGAGTCCGGGAAAAAGTCTGGACCTGCCGAAGAGGCAAGAGACCATTGTTTCTGGGTGCGCGAGGAGAGGAGATTCAGAGCACCACCTAAACGAGCTCCAGAAATGGGTGCGAGCTGCGGCTATCAGCGTGGACCGCAGAGACGGGCATGAGCCGCTAAGGCTGCCGCTGCCGCCACCAAGAAGCCTGTGTGCAAGCGCAGGTCACTGTCCACACCTCCCCTCCCGGGAGCCTGTGCAGCCCGCCACTGCCAGGGTCCCGCGATCCAGGGACAACTTACCCGGGAGAACGCACGGCGCGCCTCAGGCTGGTGCAACGTCATGCTGGCCTCTGCTGCCGCAGGCTCGCCCCGCATCCGTACCCCTCCCTCCCCCGGCCTGCGTGAGCCAGAGCCCCCGAATCAGCTGCTCCTTTAACCCAGTCCTGTCTGAGCGAAGAACAGACGCCCTTAGGCGACCTACACGCAGAGGCGGGTCCAAATCCAAAACTGAACCCCAGGAGCTGTGCGAACAAAGGAAGAGAAAGGGAAATCTCTCCCAGCAGCCTCAGGACAGCGGATTAAATCCCCACAGTCAACTTGATGTACCCTGCATCTGTGGAATACCTGAAGAGACAATGAATCATCTGAAATTGAGGTGGTGGACTTAGGGAGCAAAGATATCTATATATTTATATAGATATCTATATATATATAATTTCCAGTTTTTCTTTTTGTGAGTGTGTATGTGTATGCTGCTTTGTGTGATTTTGTCTGTATAGCTTTGCTTTTACCAACTTGTCCTAGGGTTCTGTCTGTCTTTTTTTGTATAGTTTTTAGCACTTGTTATAATTGGTGGATTTGTTTTTTGGTTTGGTTGCTCTCTTCTTTCTTTTTTTTAAATTACTTAAATTTTTTTTAAATTTTTAATAACTTAAAAAAATTGTTTTCTTTCTTTGTTATTTTCTCACTTTTCTTCTGAGCTGTGTGGCTGACAGGGTCTTGGTGCTCTGGCCAGGCATCAGGCCTGTGCCTCCGAGGTGGGAGAGCCAAGTTCAGGACACTGGTCCACCAGAGACCTCCCAGCTCCACGTAATATCAAATGGCGAAAATCTCCCAGAGATCTCCATCTCAACGCTAAGACCCAGCTCCACTCAACGGCCAGCAAGCTACAATGCTGGACACCTTATGCCAAACAACTAGCAAGACAGGAGCAGAGCCCCATCCATTAGCAGAGAGGCTGCCTAAAATCATAATAAGGCCAAAGACACCCCAAAACACACCACCAGATGTGGACCTGCCCACCAGAAAGACAAGATCCTGCCTCATCCACCAGAACACAGGCACTAATCCCCTCCACCAGGAAGCCTACACAATCCACTGAACCAACCTTAGCCACTGGAGACAGACACCAAAAACAATGGGAACTATGAACCTGCAGCCTGTGAAAAGGAGACCCCAAACACAGTAAGTTAAGCAAAATGAGAAGACAGAGAATCACACAAGCAGATGAAGGAGCAAGGTAAAAACCCACCAGACCAAACAAATGAAGAGGAAATAGGCAGTCTACCTGAAAAAGAATTCAGAGTAATGATAGTAAAGATGATCTAAAATCTTGGAAATAGAATGGAGAAAATACCAGAAATGTTTAACAAGGACCTAGAAGAACTAAAGAGCAAACAATGATGAACAACACAATAAATGAAATTAAAAATTCTCTAGAAGGAATCAATAGCAGAATAACTGAGGCAGAAGAACAGATAAGTGACCTGGAAGATAAAATAGTGGAAATAACTACAGCAGAGCAGAATAAAGAAAAAGAATGAAAAGAATTGAGGACAATGTCAGAGACACTACATTCAAATAAAGTCCTTTTAAGAAACCTGCTATAAGATGTAGAGAATGGACTTGAGGACACGGGGAGGGGGAGGAGTAAGCTGGGACGAAGTTAGAGAGTGGCATGGACATATATACACTACCAAACTTAAAATAGATAGGTAGGGGGAAGCAGCCGCATAGCACAGGGAGATCAGCTCGGTGCTTTGTGACCACCTAGAAGGGTGGGATAGGGAGGGTGGGAGGGAGACACAAGAGGGAGGGGTTACGGGGATATATGTATATGTATAGCTGATTCACTTTGTTATAAAGCAGAAACTAACACACCATTGTGAAGCAGTTATACTTCAATAAAGATGGTATAAAAAAAAGGAGAGAGGCCAATTATCAGTGAAAGGGGGTGTATTTAATGATTCTGAATGAAAGGTTAAACTGCTTCTGTGAATTTCCGTTTAACAAAAAGGATGAAAAGCAATATGGATAATTATACAGTAATAAGATCATACTGAAAAATATCAGAGAACTGCCTTGGGTGTTAGGGGAATATTGGCTAATGAACTTAACCTCCTGAAGTTATCTTCGAATATTCACTTTGCTCTAGAAACAGAGGGAGTGATGTTCTTAGTCATTTTCAAGGAGTTATGATTCTTTTGCACATTTATTTTTTTGTGGATTTTAAAAATGGTAGCAAATAATGAAATAGAGAGAATTTCTCATGAGAAAAATATCTAACATGTAATTTGTTAAAATATTGTAATTTTCACTATGTGTATATGTTATTGGTCAGTTGTTTACATTTGGATTCTACTTATCTGTTTCATAATAGAAACAACTTTAGAGACTGTCAACCTACTTGACTCATTTATAGAAATTCAGTACAGGATATTATGATTCTTAGAAGAAAAATCTTTCTTTAGACAATATTTGGGATTTTTACTTATGTGTTTTTAATAAGATCTTAATTGAGATACACTTCTAGTTAGCCCAATAAAATATATATGTAACATATGTATACTTGTATGTATAAAATATATAAATAATTGAAATCTTATAAAGATGTTGGTAGATTCTTGGCCATTTTTTAAGCTTCTTATGCTTCTGAATTAAGAGAAGATCTTGGAATCTTTCTAGAATCATTATAAGGACTAATTTTATATGACCTCTGTACTAATGATCAGCTAGAGGGAATAATAACCAAGATAATTGAGTTCATAGATGATTCCAAATTTAAAGATGTTGTGAATATAGAAATTGAGCTAATCTCAGCTCCTATGATGCTTTGCTGAGAAAAAGGTCATTTGATATATAGAGAACTGTACTTTATAATTATAGTCTCTCTTTGTCACTGATATCTTATGATTAGCTTGGCTTTTCTTTTATTAGATAGTATATCAAATGCAGTTCTGCACTGTATATTAATGTTGAAAACCAATGAAAAAATCTGCTTTTCATAATGTTAGCAGCTTCCCAACAGGTTAATAGCTCAAATAGGTAATAACCCAAGGGACAGTTAATGACTATCTAGCCAAAAAAGATTTGGACCAGATACCAAGAGACCTGGGTTCTAGGCTCTCTCTGGCACTGTGAGACTTTATGTCAATTAATTTGTCAATTAACTTCTGTGGATAGGTTTTCCCTTTTAATAAAACGAAGGGATTGCACCTGATAATTTCTAAGATAACTTTTAATTTTACAGTTCTTTTCTCTATGATTTTATTTCCCACATGTGTAAGTTAAATTTATTTTATGATGGGAGGCATATCACAGCTTCTATTGGATACTTATAGTATTTTCTTATATTTAAATTATTGAGAGTTTATTCATTTGGCAAATATTTTCCAAGTGTTTACTCTGGGTACAGAACTATCTACTGTGATACAGTAGTAAAGAAAATAGGCAGGAAAAGCACCTTTCCTCATGGAACTTACTATTCCACTGGATAGATGTGTCTAGAATGAGCCAAATTGAAAAGAGACATTTTTGAAACTCATCAAAAATGTAACAGGTGGGCATATTAGAAGGGAAGCTTGATATTCAGTAAATCAGCAATTGTGCCAAGCATGGTACAGTGCTTTGCACTGCTTCCCAAGAGTCAGTTTGCCTACATGTTCCCATTCCTGCATTCAGCAACTTCATTTTTGTCACTTGAAGTCAGTCATGGTGGGAGTATTTATATCATGAAAACTGGCAAACACTTCACATCCAGGCTTACAGTTAAAAATTTTAAAATTATGCTATTAAAATAGTTTGGTGGTAAATGTTGTCAGGTGGCACAACAGAACTAGCAGACATAATTTCTCTCCATAGTTTCTATCCGCACACCTGGTGTGTGAGTTTATTGAGCCACGTGAACAACTACTGATATGATACTGAAAGTAATGAGTTAGTGAAGGGAGAGGAGCTGAAAGAAAAATAGGTGTGAATTTGTAATCTGATTTTAAAGATGGGGTGGTCCATGCTTGACCAGAGAAGAAGCGAGAGTTTCAGAGATGGCACGTGTAACAGTTCTGAGGCCAGAGTTAATAGTTGTGTGGGAGAAGTGGTTAAGTAGGTTTGTTGATCTTGAACAAGGTGTCAAAGCTTCACCTCGTAGGAGCGTGACAATGTCTGAATCATGTGTTAGCCTGTACCAGCCAAGTCTTAAACATGGCCACGTTTTCGCTAGCAGTGAAAAATGGAAGACCGTTCTTGAATTTTGTGACCTTATCTCTTAGTGATCCTTTGAGAGTTAAGGAAATAAAAAAATCCTTTATAGTAGATTATAGGCTCTATACCAACTGAAGGCCTATAAAATGTTGCCTGTGGTAAAAAAAAATTTGGGTATTGATACTGAATGTACCACAGATATTTATGTGATTTCCTCACCGTGAACTGCAAGTTACTCTTATTATGGAGCAGGTTGACATAAAGAGCACTGTGACTGGGTCTGCAAGCACTGAAGGAGCAGTGACTGTCTGTAACACCATGCTGCATTACGGTAGATGACAGTGGGACACCTAACACCTAGTATGTGTAGTAAGCTGAAAGAGGCCAGTACAAGCAGGGAAAACTGGGAAAATGTTTTAAAAATGTGCTGAAGCTCTGCTTTAAATGAGATACCTGGATCTGTACTTCTGGGAACTAACAGCAGCCAGTGGACAGGCTGCCATATAGGAATCTGGAATGGAATACCTTTAAAATAGATGAGTACACTAGCTCCAGTTATGTGAAGAGCGGTCACAAACAGCAGGCAAAGAAACGAAAACATGTGGTTCAAAATTGAAAACACCTCTTTGTAAAACACAATCGCTGTGCATGCCGGACTCCATTAGCTAGATTGTATCAGCCTTTTATCAGTGTGGTACAATGAGATGGCAGCACATAGTCAAGAAATGGAAGCTGGTATTCTTTGTTTCTCTCAATAATGTCATTTTGGAATACCAATAGTAGTTTTATTAAAATAAATGCAGAGTGTATATATACAGAAAGAAATAAACATGCTGCCTAATCTTTTCATTTTTCAGCACTGTAGTTTGGAGCAGTAACTCTACAATGAAAATAACTATCATAATTTTGGTAGTTAATAGCTTATGAAACTATCTTACAGAATTAAGTACTATGTACAGTTTAAAGCAATAAGTTTATTTTTCAATTTCTCATGGAAAATTAGCTTGAAAAGAAAATGTCATTAAAAACCTAATTGTGCCCTTTTTTACATGTGAAGTTTAAACAGATTTATAGTAGCTTGGAATATTGAAGAAATTACAACCAGAGAGTTTTGGTTGGTTATAATTATTGGAGATCCTGAAACTGTGGCTGACCTGTAACATAGAGGTTGAGTGAGCTTTGAAGATTTCATTGGGCAAAGTCAGACTTTAAATTCTGCAAGAATTTGAAATATATATTAATATATACTGTAGTTATACTTCGAACTTAGCAATTTTTAAAAAATAGAGCTCTTTCTTAAAATAAATTGATTGATTGATTGATTGATTTTGGCCATGTTGGGTCTTCCTTGCTGCACCCAGGCTTTCTCTAGTTGTGGCTAGTGAGGGCTACTCTTCGTTGTGGTGCACGGGCTTCTCATTGCGGTGGCTTCTCTTGTTGTGGAGCATGGGCTCTAGGCACGTGGGCTTCAGTAGTTGTGGCATGCGGGCTCAGTAGTTGTGGCTTGTGGACTCTAGAGCGCAGGCTCAGTAGCTGTGGTGCACGGGCTTAGTTTCTTCACGGCATGTGGGATCTTCTAGGACGAGGGCTCGAACCCACGTCCCCTGCATTGACAGGTGGATTCTTAACCACTTTGCCACAGGGAAGTCCCTGAACTTCGTAATTTTTAACTTCTCATGAGTATAAAAAGCCCTGATATTTTAGTGAGTTACCAATCTTGAATGGCAGACAGCAACACAAGAGTTGAGAAGTGAATTCTTTGAACTTTTTCAAATGTTTTCTTAAAACTATTTTTTAAGAGACATATGCTTGAATGGATGATACTGTCTTTAATGTGGAGTTGTGTCGTTCAGAGTATATATATGTCCAAAACAAAAGCAAAACCTAGCATGGCTACCTTAAAAGATTAGTTACAATATCGGTTGAGCGGTGAACGTAGGACACTCTGTTTATTGATGTCATGATTTTAATATGTTTGGAGGTTGTGTTTTTTGCTACAAGCAAGTGATTTTATTGGACATGGCATAGAATGAGATGGATGTATATAACAGCCCAGCTACTATTACCTTTTTTAAATTCAAACTTTAAAATTTTCACTTATGTTTCAAGAGGTGGAATAATAGAGGTAATACCCATGGGTGAGTTATAGTTTGGGTTTTGCTTCTAACTAGCCAGAGGACCTGAGTAAGCCACCTAATCAGTTAGGACCTTAGTTTCATAAGCTATACCATCATGAAGTTTTCCTGGGTGACCTCTTCATAAACTTTACCCTAATGTGATTCAGAAGGGCTGGTTTCGACAGAACCTTTCTGAATCCTGCTCTTATTCCAATTCCAGTGTTCATTCTCTAGATCAGGGCTGTCCAATAGCAATATAATGTGAGCTCTGTGTAATTTTAAATTGTCTACTTGGCACATTAACAAAGTAAAAAGAAATAGGTGAAGTTAATTTTAATAATATACTTTAGCTCAACATAGTATATCCCAAATATTATTTCCATATGTAATTAATATTAAACTATTAATGAGACATTTTACCATGTTTGAAGTACTAAGTCTTGAACATCTGGTGTGGGTTTCAGAGAACACATCTCAACTTGGACTAGCTACTTCCAGTGCTCAGTAGCCTCATTGAGGCTTATGGCTGCTGTATTGGACTGTGCACCGGAGGTCACTGGATCCTCATAATCACTACCCATCAATCAAATTTAGGAACTTTGGAGTCACCTTTAATTCCTTTTGTTTTCTCCCCTTTTCTATTCAGTAGTGACAGACTTGCACTTCCTAGAATCTGTCAGGATTTAGAGCTGAATCAGCACATTTTCTCTTTATTTTCAAACATCCAGAAAGAGTAACCTGAGCTCTCTTCAATTCCTTAACTTATGAAAGCAGACTTCTGTGTTCAGTAATTGACAGAAACTCCTTGAAAAAATTCCCAAACCTTCTCAGTGCTAAATACAATGGCCACAATATGAATGCTTCCTGATGCCATAGCAAACTCAGGCGCTGTAAATACTTCCTCCTTGAAATTTCCTTGTCCCTCATCATATTACACTCCTTTCTTGGTTCTTCCTTGAGTTCTCTGTTTTGCTGATTCTTTTCTTGGATCTCTTTTCTTTTCCCTTTGCCCTCTGTCCTTGACTTCTTGTCTGAGAATCATGCCTGTACTTTTAGCTATGTATTGGACATATGATGATATTCTGTGGATTCTCCCAACCTAGCCTTTGCTCCATACCAAACTTGTTTTCTTTCTCTGTGTTACTATTTTGGTTCTTGACATTGCCATATTTGGTCACAAGTCAAAGTTAGAGACTTTACCATAATCTTTTAACTTCTTCCAATTTTTTTTTAACCATCTACATGCAATTAGATACACAATCCTTTTGGGTCTGCCTGTGAAATACATTCTGAACATTTTTCTTTCCTCTTTTTTGCAGTGTTTCACTTCATGTTCCCCTCACCCTTGCTAAGATCGCACATGGTGCCTCTTGACTCTGTTTCCTCCAATACATTTTCGACATTGCTACCAGAGTACTTACCAACACAGTTGGATAATACTGTTTTCCTGTTTGAAACTTACAGCGATTCCATTTGTCCTCTTCTTACGTGGCATGTAAATCCTAGGCTACTATTCTATCTTTAACTCTAGACATTCTCTTCAGTATTTTCCTCTCCTCTGAAAACCTCTAAGGCCTAAATTTAAAGATGAAATTTTAGTCTTTTTGACGATCAGTGGAAGAAACTAGTCATCAAGTGTGGATAGTATGTCCTGACAGCATTCATATGCTCATAAGAAATGGGGAAATATATGGTATGTATGCTTATGTGATACTCATAGCTAGGTTAACAAGCAGATTTCTGTATTTCCCTGTAAAAGAAGCCCTGTATAGATATTTCAGTTTCCGAGCAACAAGAATTAATAGCATCCTGGAAACAATGAATGATGTATGTCTTATTTACAGATATACTTTCTGTTCTTGGAAACTAATATAGAGAAATATCTTAGTTAAGGTTCACAGCTTGGCTGAGTTTTACAGGAAAACAATAGATCCCCTGAGGTAATACTAATGTAAGTAGAAAGTAACTCTGGCAGTTAGTACATCTGGTTGGGTTGAGAAAGAATGACTTTAATTGTTACCTATTTTCTAATATTTTTACAGTTGGTTGTCTTCTGGCCTCTTTATTCTCCTAGCATATTTCATTTGAATGAGATGTTAGTTCTTTATAATGCAATGTCTTATTTCATCCAGCCCAGTCCTATTATTATTAACCTCATGTACCTTAACTGGCAATGGGCTTCCCTTAGGCAGCATAGTCATTGATGCTGTGGGAGGAAAAGGATAAATATTAATTGGAAGGTGTTACTTCTGGGAGACCTTAAAGAAGTACTGAATATGCTGAGGAAGTCATTTTTGCTGCTATTTCATGGGAGTTCGTTTAAAATCTAATTGCTTGATTTGAAAGAAAACTAGAGGTCAAACAGCAATGAATAAATTGTCAACAGGAAAATTTTTGCATATAGTAAAACTGTTTTGCCCTTTTCTCAAAAGGAAAACAAGGTAATAGCCAATCATCATATTTAAAATGGTAATTAACCTTCTCATCTCTGTAATTTCAAGCAAGTCTAGACATGAACTCAGGATTCAGCATATTGTTTTAATGTAAAGATGGGTCATCAGTGAAAACTTATTCTCTAAAATCACTAATATTGTGCTAAAGTATGAGCAGTCTGACTCATAAGTAGGAGAAAAAAGCCCCAAACTGTAACTGCAACAAAATATTTCCTTTAAAGTAAAAATGATCTCTTTAAAAAAAAGAAACAAAAAACAGTCACTACCATTTATTTGGCACATACAATCTATTACACACTCTGCTAAATACTTCATAAACATTATCCCTCTTAGTTCTCAAATAATATCATGAAGCAGCTATTGTTATTTTCAGTTTAGAGGTATTTAAGTTGAGGCCTAGAGAAATAATTTGCTTGGTTCCATTTACCTAGTAAGTGACAGAGCTGGGTTTAACTCAAATATGACTCCAAAGTTTAAGCTCTTTGTGCCATTTTGCTGTTAATTTTTAAGGAAAAAAAAAAGCGTTTTTCCCCCCCAGACTGTGTGCCAGGTTTCCTGTGGAGGATTAAGCATGAGGATGTTAAATGAGTAAAATGGTTGACGTTCAGGTAGTCCCTCTCCCATTACTTATGGCTCTATTACTGGGAAATTTAGATCCGCCATGATTTCCTTATCACCACCACGTGCTCTTCCTCATCCAGAGACTAGGGTGTAACAATGAGAATGATTCACTGTACTCATCCTGGGCTTTATATAGTCATTGTTTCATTTGAACATCACAAGAAGCCCTTGAAACTCTATTATTCCTGTTTTACTCATGAGGGCGTTGAGGCTAAGGGAAGTCAACGAACCGGCCCAGATTCTCAGCTAATGATTGGAAGAGCTGTCTGGAATATTATAAAAATGATCTTTTATGGAACTATATAGTTCTGGACTATTTATATACAGTTGGAAGTTGTAGAATTAGAAGTGGTTGAGGGCTTACTTTGTGTCAGGAGTTCTAAGTGCTTTGTATATATTATGTCATTTAATCTTCCCAATGACGTGTGAGGTAAGAACAGTTATTTTACAATAAGGACCTTGTGGCCCATGGAGGTTTTAACTTGCCCAGGGTCATTCAGTAAATGTGGGAGTGAGGATTTGGACCAGGGCCTTCTCACCTCAGGGTTGTGCTCTTGGTCGCTTGGCTCTTCTGCCAACTTCGTAGTCACGTAGTCAGCCAGCCAGTCAATCTGCTTCTATAACAATGAAATCTATAGCTACCACTCAACTCATAGCTAGTACTCTCATTTCTAAGTTGAAGCTTTCTTGGGATGTAGATAAGATATTTTGATGTATTGGTAAATAAGTGCTTATATAAACACACAAATACAGTACATTTAAATGTATTTCAAAGCCATTTAATACAGTAACAGTAAACACTTTTTGAAAATTAGTTATTGAGATGTGAGTTATTAGTTATTGAGTTGAGATGTGTTTGGCTAAGTCAAGTAATGGATTTTTTTCTAAAGTTTTTTGTTTATTTTTAACTTAAAAAGAAGGCTTATAGTTTGTAAAGATCAATGAGGGTTTCTTTTCCCAGGTTCCCTCCCCAATTACTTACCCTTTCCTAAAATGCTGCTGAATTTGATGATTTTTCATGTCCTTTTGGAGTGACATCTTCTCCACAATTAAACAAAACCAAGCATATACATCTTGGGATGAAAATCACTATTAAGGGCTGTCTCTGGCTGAAGGAGGGGTTTGGTAACTGTTTAAAAGGCTGGGTAGAGCTTGGGGTAGTGGGTGGAGTGTGGTGTCTCACCTGTAGCCTGGAGTAGCCCAGGTGGGGGATTGATGAACATCACAGACTTGTCTGACAGCACGTGAAGTCATCAAAAATGAATTGTAAGGCAATAAAAATCCTGACGACTTAAAATGTACTGCCACAGGGGTCAGAGAGCCAGGTATAGCAGGAGGGACAGGTCTTATTGCCCTTTTGAAGGACAGGTAGGTTGGGTAGTAAAAGTTACATGCTTGGCTGTGCTTTTATATATTCCTAACATACCTTTGACTGGGCAGGTGGGGTCCCCATAAAATGATGAGGCTAGATTGACTTAAAGCATAGATCAAGCACAAAACATCAAAGGAAAAGTTAATAATAGTAATAGCAGCTAATACAGAACACTTGTATAAGCCAGGCATTGTTCTAAGCACTTGATCTATATTAACTGATTTAGTTACCATAAAATTAATGCAAGTATCAATAATTTGATGTCTATCTCACGTGGCAACCCTATGACCTGTATACTATTATTTTTATGTCCATTTTATTAACATACAGCAAGTTTAAGTGATTTGCTCAGTTACCACAGTCTAGTAAGTGGTGGAGGCAAGAGTCAAAGTGAAGTAGTCTGCCTCCACAATCCATGCTCTTAACCTCTGTCATACTGCTTCTCTAGAGGAAGATAGAAATGAGAGCCAAAGAGTCACAAATGTGTATATGATACAGAGTGGTACCTTTACTACCAATTATTTTAAGTATCAATTGGAGGCCTCCATGCCTGAGGTTACACTTCTGTTTAGAGTTTTGAAAAACAAATCATGTAGATCATCTGAAGTAAAGAAGTGGCTTATCCCTATATATCAGATGGGGTCTTGGTGAGAAACAGATGGTACATGAATGAGAGTGATGAAGAGAGGTTAATGAAGGGGCTGTTCACAAAGGGGTGGGCAGGATTCAACTGGGAAGAAATACTGAAGCACCCAAGGACTAGTAACAGTGGGAAGTCATGACAGCCTTATGCCAGAGGGTCAAGGAGAGGAAATGGAATTACCTGTACTGGTGAGAGCTGGAAGCATGGGAGAGGGGCCAGTGGACAGGAATCGGGACCTTGAGTGACTGAATGTAGTGACTCCCAAAACAGCGTCCTGGTGGGAGGTCAGGGGTGACAAATTCCCCACCTTCTCTTTTCTATTAGCTTGTGATCTCCTGCAGGTGCCTCCCATTGGCTGAACCCACCTGGAAGCTAGAAGTCAAGGAAGCTTGGGTCATGTAGTTCACAGATGTCAGCCTCTGGGGTAGAAGTCAGAAATGATCAGGAAGTGGATCTGGAGGGCAGCAGATTAACCAGTGTGCTATTTGTTATGGGTTGAATTGTGTCAACCTCCTCCTCACCCCCCAAAAAAACCAAAAAAAGAAAACCAACCAAACATATGTTGAAGTTCTAAACCTCAGTTTCTCAGAATGTGGAACTTATTTGGTAATAGGGTCTTTACAGAGGTAATCAAATTAAACTGAGCTTGTAAGGCTGAGCCCTAATCCAGTATGACTGGTGTCTTTATAAAACGGGGAAATTTGGACACAGACATACGCAGAAGGAGAAGTTGTTGACCCAGGGAGAAGATGGCCATCTATAAGCCAAGGAGTAACTGCAGCTACTAGAAACTATGTGAGACGCCTGGAACGGATCCTTCCCTAGCCTCTTCAGAGGGAATATGGCTGTGCTGACAACTTTATTCACACTTCTGACCTCCAAAACTGTGACACAATACATTTCTGTTGCTCTAAGGCACCCAGTTCTTAGTACTTTGTTACAACTGCTCCAGGAAACTAATATACTGTATATCATGATAAAGTTTCTTATTGACCAACTTTGGTTTTCATTTCTTTTACGTTTATAAAGAATCATAGAGTTCAAAGACTTTAGAAATGAGCTAGTGTAAAACACTGGTTTTGGAGATGAGAGCCTTGCCCAAGGTCACGAAACTTTATTGGCAAGGTCAGAGCTTGGGCCATACAGGTAAAGTGTGTATCTAGACATTGTATCACTGAATTTTTAGGTAAGAAAAGTCTTGTCACTATAAATTTACAGGTTTCAATATCCTAATAATTAATTTTGGGGCATTAATTAATTATGCCTTGTTGGTATGTTCCTAATTCATTTTTGAACCAACATTTTCTTGTTAATATGATGTAAACAACAAACAATATGATAAACATCCCTGTAGGTAAATCATTGTTACCAATTCTTGTTCTGCATAAGATCATGTTTGCATGATAAACAGCAGAGCATCAAAAAAGCAATTGCCTGTGTCCAGAATAAGTGAAAACTCAGTAGCATATCTCAATAGAAAAAAATTTCAGTAGGTTGGAGAGATGTGCCAAAGTCAGTGTATAAACAAAGACTTCAAAGTTAAAGAAGACTTCACAATAAAACCTTAAGCTATATGTTGGGAGTAAAAATGATTACAGCCCTTTAGGGAAGCAGTTTGGCAATGTGCAGAAAGAGCCTTAAACTTTCATCTTTGCTAGTATTATATAATTTTGTATATATATATATAAAATATATTTTTTTCTCCCTCAGGATGCTATCTGCTTTTTGTTTTTGTTTGAACATACTGTTCTGGAAAATTTTAAATATATACAATCTTGTTTCATCTGTAACTCCCATCTACTTTGTTACCCTGTATAATTTTGTTACAAATCCCAGACATCATATTGCCCTTTGATTATTATTTTTGATAAGTAGTTCAGTTTTGAGGAATATAGTCTACTACAGGAATTTGAAATGATTGAAAAACTTTATACCCATTGTGTTCCTTAGAGAATTATTTGTAATGGTGGAAGAAATTGAGAGCAACTCTCTGGCACTAAGGCAAAGTATAAATTGTAAGATGTCCATTTGATGGAATGCTGTATTAAAGTGAAGCCTGTGAACAGTTGTAGGTAACATGAGTAAAAGCTTACGTTTCAATGATGAGAATTGAAAAAGTGGATAGAATAAAATAAGCAAGGAAAAACTTGGCTTGGGGAAATCATGAGAAGGAAATAGACCAAATATGAAATAATGATTTACTTGGCTCACAGTGTTGTGGGTTATTTTCCCTTTTGTCTGCTCTTCAGTATGTTCCATATCTTCTATATTGATTAATTAGTTTTATGATGGGAAAAATACAATAAACTTGAATTGTGATTAAAAACAAGGAACATCATATTCGGCTTTTGATAATCATACTACCTGGCTCTAAGCATTTATGGTAATTGTGGGACCTAATTATAAGAACAGATACAGGATATTAATAGGATTTTTCTGGATTGCAAAATTTGCAATTGACTGCTCTCACTCCCTCCTTTTCTTAACTTTTCTACCTTTACCACTTAAAAAAAAGGAGAGAAGGCAAACATTTATTTAAAAATCTCCCACAAACACCTTTATTTATGAAATACAAACAAAAAATGATAAAATACCCATTCTTCTGTCTAACTTCTGAAATGTTGATTGGCCTTAAACTTGGTTCTCATTTCTGATTGGGCTTCCTCTAATTCCTTGTAGGTCTTGAAATTGCCACTAAAACTTGTCATCTCCAATGTGTTTAGCTGTATTTGTAGAAGAAATATTCCTTATCTAATAGGATTTAGATAGTAGCAGTTAAAATGTCTTTAGAAACTCAGTTTACGTGCCCACATCTTTATATGTTTATTCTGTTTGCTTTATTCATTGCAATTGAAATATATTGAATTACATTTTATATCTGAGGTTCTGGCTGCTTTCTCTCCTTTACCCCCTCTACCCTTATGCTGGGGTGACATTTCAGCCCATACAGCTGAATTGTAACATGAAGCATTTTGCCTGGTTTCTAGCTGCCTTTTTGGAGCCTGTAGCGCTGCAGTAAAGCTATCTTAGAGCCGTGCTATGAAGCATTTTTATTTCACTGAAATCTATCAAAACTTGATTAGAATTCTCTGATTTTCCAAGTCAGCTTGATTTCGACGATGCCTTCTAGGTTTTAGCAATTTCCTTTATTGCTCCACATTTTATCGTAGAGGGGACTGCACACCTGCAATCCTCTTATCACAGGGCCTCCTTGCATTGAGCTCTTTGTAAGGGAGTTCCCTGTGACTTTCTGCTCAATAAAGGGGATATGTTTTAAGGAAGAAAACTACATTTTACCATATGAAATATAATAATGATGATTAATGATAATAATAAGAGTAATAGAAACTTTTGCCTGTCATTTTGGTTGCTGTGACAGAGGGAAAAATATGACAAATGGCTCTTAAAACTTTTGTCTAGAAGTATCACAAGTCACTTTTACTCATATTTTATTGGTCAAAGCAAATGACATGGTCACTTTTAAAGCTGAGTGGAAAAGTATAGTGAGTATATAAAAGAATGTTAAGTATTTGTGAGTACTTTCATAGGTATGATTGGTTGATTAATTTATTTAACTAAACTGAGTCCTTTTTGCTCTTCATTGTTGTATTACCGTGCCTGTAATACGTACAAAACAAACAATATCTCAGCTCTCCTGGAACCAACATTCTTGTGATAGCACTATTCTGGAAATCAGTTTGTCAGTATTAAGCAAGAATCTTAACCATGCTTCTGTCTTTTGGCCCCATAATTCCACTTCTGGATTGCTATGGTAAAGTGATATTCTTAAATACAAAATTATGTGTAATGATAAATATTTTAACTTGATTTGTATATACTGAAAAATTAGAAACAAATGTCCAGTAGGGAAATAGTGAACTATAAAAAATTTACTCATAGAATATTCTGAACTCATCAGTTAGTATTGAAACAGTTGTTAAATTTTAAGTGGCAACTTGGTGACCATTTTAGCATCCTGTGATTAAATAAAGCAGGTAACATAATTGATTCTGGGCTTGGACTGGCAAGATGGTGAGGACTTTAAATTATTAGGATTACATAGAAGGATTAGATGTCCCCAAGTATGAGTTTATGGACAGGGGGGTGAGGATTATGGAGAGAAGCTAGATGTTTTAAATTCTAATAAGATATCGAGTCATTCATGTAGACATATCCTGAAGGCAACTGGAAATCTGGGATCAGAGATTGGTTGGAGATTAGGGCTAAAAATGTTCTTTGGGGATTCATCAGTATAGAAATGTTAATTGAACTTGGGGAGGTAGATGAGCTACCAAGAAGTGAATTAAGAGGAAGAGGAATGCAGGCAGAGAATCAAAGGTAAGTGGTGGTGGGAGAAGGGATGAAGCGGATCCTGAAGAAAGTGATGAAAAGACCAGAGGGACTGGAGAACCAGAAAAACATGCAGCTTTGGGAAATTTTTAAGGAAAGAATTTTTTGGAGGGAAATAGAGCTGAGAGGCAAAGGAGAAAGAGATTGGGGGGGTAATTTTATTGGTCATTTCAAGCAGTTTTTTTTTTGGTAACAGGGTGGTACGGTGGTAGATTACTTATTAGTTAAAATAGAAGCATATCATATTATTGATGGTAATAATACCATTCCATAAAAATTGACCAAAGGTTTTTGTCCATTTTAAAACTACTTTGAGTAAAAGGCTCAAGTGATGAAGCAGAAATAATTTACATCTTAATAGACATTTACTCATGCAAAGAAAAAGTACTCATACAAGCAAAATTCATACAAAGCTTTATGCTAACCAAGTGGTCAAAAATACCAACCTTATTCACATATTGAAAAAATAATTAGTGTCTCCGAGATCAGAGCAGATTCAGTGGTGTGAAAGATGTAAAAGAGAAAAGCAGAAGGTGGGAAATCTTAAAAATCTTTTAGGCAAAAATATCTGGGTAGTAACGGTTCTATTCAGCAACTCAGTAATTTATATGCTATATCTTGAAGCAACTAGAGGACAGGGTGACTATTTTTCATGACACAGTATTTTCTATGTTTGCTTTAAAGGGCAAATTAGTGACATTTGAAGACTTTACAGTAACTTTGTAGGAAGAACTAGGGCATTTGCAATGAGAAAACTGTACAAAAAAGTGCTATAAGCTAGGAAAACGTAACAGCATACTGCATACCCAGAAGGGCTGCTGTAACACTTGTATCTATGTAGACCTCTTTTATCCTCAAAACTTTATGGTTTTAAATGAGTACAGGTTTCTTAGTCGGGTAGTATGGCTGGAATGTATTTAAAGTTTTGTTGATGGATTCTATGTTCTTCTCCCACTATAAAATCTAACCGCTAGGTTTCTATAGTTTCCTCCTTTTCCTTCAACACATTATGAAAGGCTAAATATTAAGAAGTAAAAATTAGCAAGATCTGCTTGGTATCACTGGTAAGGTTTTAGAATATTAGGTTTTTGATTAGGGAAAGACTTGGATCCCCTACATTTTACCTCACTTTTACAAATGAAGAATTTGAGGCACAGGAAAATTAAGTGTTCTAGTCCTACTAGAACCTGGCCTTATCTGTCACTATTAGGTATTTCCAATAGTCTTGGCTGTACCTAATTTTACAATATCAGTGCTAAAATGCTGGTGTAACTAGGTAGAGAATTTCCTCATGGATAATGATGAACTCACTGATGTGGTTTCAGTCAGTCACTGAGCAAGCCATATCCGTAGGGCAAGTACCATTTGTTATCTAAAGGAAGGGGAGAAAGGGAAGGACAGCTCCTAGGTAGGGGACATGGAGTCTGTGATAGTAAGAAACGTTCAGGACTCAGAGTCAGAGGGCCTGGGATTCAGTTTTGATGGTGCCACTTACTAATGGTGTGACTTTGGGCAAAGTCCTAAACTCTGTAAAGTTTCTTCATGTATGGGATGGGAGTCATGATTGTTGCCATACTTACTTCATAGATTAATTGTGAAAATCAAGCTATTATGAGAATCATGGTTAAGTTTACCAATATTCACGACTACTGCTATGTTCCAGGCAGTACTGCAGACCCCAGTAATAAAGGAGACAATTAAAACTTTTGTAACATATTATGAAAGGTCAAAAATTAAGTAAAATTGGCCAGGAAATCTGATCGATATCATTGATAAGTATTTAGAATAATAGGTCCTTTTTCCAAGTTACAAGCCTGACTATTCAAGACAGGACTTTGTCTCCTTTTATCCTCAAGGAGATTACAACTAGTTGTAGCTGTGTGTTGATAGAGATTGTTGTTATAATAAAGCAGTTTTTTTTTTAAAGCAGTTTTACAAACTGTTGATATTAGATTGAAGATGGGAAATGAATGTCAGCAATATATCAAAAAGGAGGAGGAAGATTATTTGCTTAGGAGGGATGGGGGTAATTCTTTTTTTTTTTATTGTTTATTTTAAACCATACCTTTTATGCTGTAACATCTTTCTCGTTCTTCTACTAGAGACCAAAGCACTATTACTACTCTTTGAGTCAGCAAGAGATTGAATAATTGTGCTTCAATCAAGGACCTCATCTTTTATTTTTAACCTCTAAAGGATTATTTGGCTTCACTGAGATTTGGGGGTCTCAATTTTAAGATTCATATACTGCTGGCAATCTTTATGGACTATACTGGCGCTAATATTTAAGCAAATGATGACCATCTAATGTTAGGGTTTCTGATTCTAAGTTGTTTTTCATTTATAATCGTGTTAAATATTTCTACATTTATAAGTTTTTATTCTGGTTTCTGAAATGCACATTTTTGTTCATATTTCAATATATCTGAAATTAGGACACATCTCTAAATTGATAGCTTCTTAAGTTCCTTGTTGGCTGTCTGGTGGTTTTGATGAACTTATCATTGTCTGTGCGTGTGTGAATGTGGTTATAGTGTCAATGGTTTAATTGAGTTTTGTGTATTTTAGGTACCACCATAATTTCCAAATCCTAAGATTTGGCCTTGGAAAGATAAATTGTACATATATAAAGGCATGGAAGCAGAGCAATGGAATATATATGACAGAGTTTTAAAAAACAAACAAGTATTAAATGATAAGAAAGTGTTGTGTCATACTTGGTCGCTTTTTTTCTTTCTTGGTGGTACATAATAAAGGTACGTCATATAATGCTGGTGTTTTGGGTTCACTGAAGCATACTATGTTATTTTAGCTTGAGTAATTTAAATGAGATGACTAATGACCTAGAGGAAATTTTAAGAAGGTGTGTTCATGGAAAGTGAATGTCATTTCAAAAGTTGTATGTTTACTTACAGACTCTGTTAAAGTTTACTTTTAAAAAGAATCATGAGTCCTATTCAAATATAAAATGAATGTGTCAAAGATTTTGTTTAGCTCATTAATGATGAGAGAACCAGTAAGATAATACGACTTGTTCACAGGAGAATTAAAAGATCACACGTACACAGGCAATCAGGGATATTGAAATGAATGTACTGCCAAAGTAATCAGTATCCACAGGACAATGATCCTGTGGATCATGAGCATCAATTATTTTCCCCCCCACTGGACACAATTTATTTACATTTCTATGGAAAAAAGTCATTTTTATTAATATGTATTTTACAACTTAAAGAGTGGTGAAGTAGCCGAAAGACAGTGAAAGGCTTAAAAGCCCTGTTACAATTGGATAACCTAGATGGGTACACTGATAGGATACCCACTAATACTTCTTTTTTCATCTTTTAACCTCTTTCACATTTTCTGACAAATCTTAGTGTTTGGAAGGTTTCCCAACAGGCCTTTTACTGACCTTTAACTTCTTAGGAAGGATTGCGTTCAGAGCATGCTAGAAAGATCAGTACCTTATCTTACGGCTTCTTCTTGCATCACTCACTACTCATCTAGCTGTGTTGAAATGTTACTAATTTTCTTTTTTATTCTTCTTGGCCGTGCTGTATGGCTTGAGTTATCTCAGTTCCCTGACCAGGGATTGAAACTGGGCCACAGTAGTGAAAGGCCAGAATTCTAACTCTAGAATGTTACTAATTCTGAATTTCTCGTATCTTTGGGTCAGTAGATTGAATGTAGCCCAGATTGTATTTTGGGGTAGAGAAAAATTTTTTTAAAAACTTGTAAATGAGGGCTTCCCTGGTGGCGCAGTGGTTGAGAGTCCACCTGCCGATGCAGGGGACACAGGTTCATGCCCCGGTCTGGGAAGATCCCACATGCCGCGAGTGGCTAGGCCTGTGAGCCGTGGCCGCTGAGCCTGCATGTCCAGAGCCTGTGCTCCGCAACGGAAGAGGCCACAACAGTGACAGGCCTGCGTACTGCAAAACAAACAAACAAACAAACAAAACTTGTAAATTAAGAATTGATACATACTTACTGATCACATACCTTGTTAAAGCCCAGCTAATTAAAATCATATTTTGTCCCAAGAATTAATTCTTAATAATAAAACTGTACAAATTAAAAAATTCTAGCAATAGTTTTTAGAAATGTTTCTCAGAAAAGATATAAACAACAGATTCTTTTTTTTTTTTGCGGTACGCGGGCCTCTCACTGCTGTGGCCTCTCCCGTTGCAGAGCACAGGCTCTGGACGCGCAGGCTCAGTGGCCATGGCTCACGGGCCCAGCCGCTCCGCGGCATGTGGGATCTTCCCGGACCGGGGCACGAACCTGTGTCCCCTGCATCAGCAGGCGGACTCTCAACCACTGCGCCACCAGGGAAGCCCCTGAACTTTTTGATCTTAAACAGAAATTATTTTCTCACAGTTCTAGAGGCTAGAAGTTGAGATCCAAGTGTTGGCAATGTTGGTTTCTTTTGAGGCCTCTCTCCTTGCCTTGTAGATGGCTGACTTCTCCTTGTGTCTTTACCTGGTGTCTCCTCTGCGCACAAGAATCCTTCCAAATTTCCTCTTCTTATAAGGAGACCAGTCAAGTTGGATTCGGGTCCACCCTAATGATTTAATTTCATCCTAATTACCTTTTTTGTTTTTTTTTGTTTTTTTTACTAATGGGCTTTTATGGAGATCATTGAGGGACTGTTTTGATCAGGGAAAATTCAGAGGAGTAGATCTATTGTAAAGGTGGGGAGAAGGCATAAAGGAAACAAGCTAAAGGATTAGATGCTTCAAGTTTTTATGGCCATAAAATGAAATCAGCCAAGAACAGAAGTATTGTGCTGATCCGTACAGATATCACTTCCAATTGTTGTAGCAGCAGACTGTTACCCATGATAAAGACAATAGAGTGAGAAAAGTCAAATGCAAATTAAGTAATCAGAATTGGAGCAGCATGTGGTTTAGTAAGTGCTTCCCCAGGTGGGGGATTTGGTACAGATAGAGCCTCAGGCAAGTAATAGTCCCCTCCTTCATTATTTTTGAGTACCTGCTATGTGTCAGGCACTGCTCTAGGTACTTGGGATAGGTCAGTGAACAAAATGATATGGATCCCTGCCCTGTGAATAATACAAGAATGTAGTATCTCCTAGACGTATCTTCATTCCTCAGACCCACTGCCCATTAGTGACTAGAATTGTTTTGTCTGTATGGAAAGACACTATTAGTTTTATATTTCCCGTGACCCTATATATTTTCTCTTCTGCTTAAGCCTTCCTTTTAAAAAAGCATTTACTGATTTCTTATGCTACTAGTGATATGTCCAGAGAAAATGTAGGATTTCTTTCTTGATTAAGTAGCATTCAGGCATTTTGTTTTGGCAATACGGTGTTTCAATCACTAATTAAGCTCTGTTAATTTGTGGCCTTTACGCAGTTGGTCTGTTTGATAGCATTTCTTCCTTTAATACTAAATCAGTTTGCATTTCCTCCTCCTTTCTTTCCTACTTTGTTTTCTTGTTGCTCCTTTTTGTTCAATTAATTCTGTTTTTCAACCTCTACTCTTTCAGCACTCCACAAAAACGATCATCTAATTTGAGCTCTAAAACTTATTTGAAAATGCTCGTGATATCTTAAGCGTGCTTGAACTCCTGTTCTCTATTTGTACTTTAAAGTTTCATTATTCTTAGTCTTCAAATTTTTGCTTTTTATTTGCCATGACCTTGTATGGTGTTGCTCCTCTGAAGCCTAAAGTGCTTTAAACTAGTGTGTGTGTGTGTGTGTGTGTGTGTGTACATACACATGTTTGCCAATGCATTAGCTGAGCTACAATAAAAATGTGTGTGTGTATTAACAGATATATGAATATGCAGGTTATTTTAAAACATAAGAGAAAGGACCTTATAATTAATGGAAAAAAAACAAATTCGAGTCAGATAGTATGGAAACAGAAAATTAAATAACAAACTTAAACTTCTACCAAGTGATGAGGGAACTGGTTTTTTTAATAAAACGGCTGCATTTAAGAATTACTTTCATAGAAATTAAGGCTATACCTTTAATATTTACAAAGAAGTAATTTAAAAGGCTATTTAAACATTTTTTTATCTTTCACACGTTGGATACTGTCAAGATGCACACACAATATTCTTTACACTTAAATTTTCACATCTATAATGCATTTAAAAATTTCCTCCCTTTATAATTAGAGAATCAAATTACTCACCTTCTAACTCCCCCACTTCTTTTCATTATGCCTGTGTAGAAAAAATTGAAAATAAGTTTTAGAATGTTTACAGGGATTCACACATTTAAAAATAGAGGGAAAATGGGTAGTAGCTGAACACATTAAATATAATATTGGGCTGGCCAAAAGGTTCGTTTGGGTTTTTCCATAAGATGGCTCTAGTAGCACTTAGTTGTCTTTAACTCTTTCAAAACAATTTTGTTAGATTCTATTGTGACAGCTGTGCATTTAAAAAAAGACATCAAAATTGGTGAATTTTTATGTAACCATTTTAATATTGAAGATGGAAGGAAAACAACATTTTCGGCATATGCTTTATTATTTCAAGAAAGGTAAAAATGCAACCAAAATACAGAAAAAGATTTGCGCAGTGTATGGAGGAGGTGCTGTGACTGATCGAATGTGTCAAAAGTGGTTTGTGAAGTTTCGTGCTAGAGATTTCTCACTGGATGATGCTCTGTGGTCGGGTAGACCAGTTGAAGTTGATAGCGATCAAATCGAGACATTAATTGAGAACAATCAACGTTTACCACGCTGGAGATAGCCA
This sequence comes from Mesoplodon bidens, assembly GCF_964165515.1. Lineage (NCBI taxonomy): Eukaryota > Metazoa > Chordata > Mammalia > Artiodactyla > Ziphiidae > Mesoplodon > Mesoplodon bidens. The sequence continues at coordinate 68,963,291 of NC_138166.1, read as the reverse complement.
ACATACTCAAAGTACCCAAATCAAGCGTTGAAAATCATTTGCACCAACTTGGTTTTGTGAATCACTTTGATGTTTGCGTTCCACATAAGTTAAGTGACAAAAACCTTCTTGACCATATTTCTGCATGGGATTCTCTACTGAAATGTAATGAAAGCGTTCTGTTTTTAAAACAAATTGTGACATGTGATGAAAAGTGGATACTGTACAATAATGTGGAACGGAAGAGATCATGGGGCAAGGGAAATTAACCACCACCAACCACACCAAAGGCCAGTCTTCATCCAAAGAAGGTGATGTTGTGTATATGGTGGGATTGGAAGGGAGTCCTCTATTATGAGCTCCTTCTGGAAAACCAAACGATTCCGACAAGTACTGCTCCCAGTTAGACCAACTGAAAGCAGCACTTGATGAAAAACGACCAGAATTAATCAACAGAAAACGCATTATCTTCCATCAGGATAACGCAAGACCGTTTCATTAATGGCCAGGCAAAAACCGTTACAGCTTGGCTGGGAAGTTCTGATTCATCTGCCGTATTCACCAGACATTGCACCTTTGTATTTCCATTTATTTTGGTCTTTACAAAATTCTCTTAATGGAAAAATTTTCAATTCCCTGGAAGACTGTAAAAGGCACCTGGAACAGTTCTTTGCTGAAAAAGGTAAAAAGTTTTGGGAAGATGGAATTCTGAAGTTGCCTGGAAAATGGCAGGAGGTAGTGGAACAAAAGGGTGAATACATTGTTCAATAAAGTTCTTGGTGAAAATGAAAAATGTGTCTTTTATTTTTACTTAAAACCCAAAGGCACTTTTTGGCCAGCCCAATAGCTTTTGAGACCTTAATAATTTCAGCCTTTTCAGTGTTGTGTCAGAACATTTGAAAAAGTAGATTGTGAAGTCTCACTTAGATATTTTGAGAATACTGTTATGTGAAACTTGGACTGGGAAGGAATGTAAAACAGTACACTAAGATGTCCTCATACTGAGAATTGTTCAGAGGATACTTGATACGTGTTTGAGCTCTACGTGCTCAGGTTTCCAGGGACTTAAGTTCACACCATTAAGCTCTCCATGATTGTGTCCTCTGCGTCCTTTACCAGCCCACTCAGGTTTCCTCCTCTGGTGACCGTGGTCATAATACTGTTTTGAAGGTAGCCTTGTACTTCGATAGACTCACAAAATAACTTATTCTATTGTATTTGAAAAATGGGCTATGTTATGGGGCATAGGTATAAATAGTTAACAGAGGAAAATTTTTGTTTAATATATTGTGTGGTCTTGTGTGACTCGCACTTTCTAGGTTTCATTTTCTCACTTTTAAAAGGGGATTGAATGAGATCATGTTCAGATCTCCATCTTAAAAAAAAATCTATGCTATTACATGTATACATTTTCACTAACTGATTTAAAAGTTTTGTTGGATGTTCTGGAAAGAAAAGGGAAGTGAAAAACCCTCAGTACTTCCAAAGCATATGTGTAATTGAGACATTCTAGATGGTTGTGTTCCGCTTTGATGCTCTTGTCAACGTAGAGGCTTTTGTTCTGTTGTATTTAAATGGTAATTATAACTAGGACCAAGCCAGCTCAGTTTGGCTTTTCGGTTCAAAGGATTTGCTTGGGTAGCACCGGTTAATTGTATGGGAAAACTTAAGGTTAAAAACACTTTTGCTCCTATGATTTACAAAGGACCTCCTCGCATATAACTTTAGAAAATTTTGTTAGTATTTACATTCAGCATTGCAGTGTTATGTGCTTCATTAGATGCATCCAGTCCTACTTTATTTGTACCAGAGTTTTTTGGTTGGTAGCTGGCAATTTTTTGAGGTAGCTACACATACATTGCAAGGAACACCTGGGCCTTCTACTTAGCACAGGCCACTACTGAAGATTAGAGGTGTACCTTGTAGCCATCCTTAATCTGATGGCTGGTTTCAGGGTTATTTCGTCCAATATCCTGGCATTGATGAAAGTTTATATTGGGAGCAGAGGGCCATTAAAGGGGTAAAATCCAGTATTTGGAAGGTCTAGAAAATCAGTCAACTGCAAATGATGAAGTTCTCAAATGTATGTCTCTAAAGCTACTTCCAGTGATTGAAACCAATTTTGAAAAGGCAAAAACTTGAAATAGTTTCTGATAAAACTTCTGGTAGAAAAAATGCAATAAGACTATCTTGGGACTGATTTGTGGAACATGATAGGTGGCTCCCAGAAGGGAATATGTACTCTGCAGTGAACACTTAACTATATATCGTTAGACGTTCCTGAGATAACTAGCTCAGACGACAGTACCTGCAGAGCTCTTATGCATTTTCACCCTGCCTTGTGTTCTAGGTAGCTGTGTACTTGTCTTTCTCTGACATAATATGCAGACACAGGTTTGCTCTCCACGGGTGGTCAAGTCTGGGAGTGCAGTTTTGAGGAGGTGTGAGAATAGTTGAGTCAGAAAGAGTGCCTGAGATGGGGACCCTAGGGTGATAGAGTGGAGATTGGAAGGGGTGATTGGGAAGAATCACTTTTGAAAACTAGAGATGAGAGGATTAGCTGTGGAGTATGCAGATGCAATAGCTAGGCAAGGAGATAAGCTCCAGGGGGAAGCAGTTCCAGAAGAAGGGTAGATACAGGGGTGCAGGACAGCATGGTTTGAGATGAGTCAGCCCTGGGTCTAGGCATAGCAAGGCTGTTTCTAACTGCTGGACCCCACCTTGATTTGATAATGTGTCCATTGCTTCTTTGTTGCCAAATAATGTCCTCATAAGAGTGCGAAGCTCCTCTGGGGGCAAATAGTGTTTCCTAGTCATATTTTATCCTATTGTTGCCTAGCACATAGTGGACAAATTAAAAAATTGTTGAGTGTAGTTCATATTTTCCAAGTGGGGAGTAAGGGTTGTAATTTCTATTTTATGTGTGTGTGTGTATGTGTGTGTGTGTGTGTGTGTGTGTGTGTGTGGATGAGAAAGTTATTATTCAGTAGCTGATCACCTTACTGGTGAGCATCTGTCTTCTAGGAAGATGAATGACCAAGCCTACACATTCTTTTCACATTGGCCTTTGTATGCTTTTTGTCGACTATAAGCTTCATCCAGATTATAAACAACAACCTAGAAGACAAAGGTTTTATATTCCATTATCATTTCTTCTAGCCACACAGTTTTATGTGACTAGGACAGTCTAGTAAAGGAGAGGTTGTTTACCTTGAATTAGACTTCCCAGGAGATAGTTCTAGCTTTTACTTTTGATTAAAATTTGAGTTTTTGTTTTCTAGAGGATTTCCAGACATTATTATGAAAAGAACCATGTTTGGAAAGAGTGAGTATGGGACTCCTGAATAAAATACTAAACTAAAATGTCTTATTCTAATTAGTTTTATAAGTAGTTGTATAACTTTATTGTTTAAAATCCCTTTCTATGCTTAAAAATTCTAATGGATTAGACTGTGTGTGTGTGTATTTATATATAAACAGTATTCTTTGAAACGACTAGGAAGTCACTTTAAAAATAATGAGACTTACCCAGTACTAAGAAACTGAGTGTTTTTTTGTTTGAGAGATACTTTAAAACATTTAATACTATCATAACTCATTATGATTGGCCTTCAATAGGTAAAGGATTGGTTTACCAATCTTGTGGATTGGTTTCTGCCTCAGGAATATTTTGCTTTTATAAATTCCATGGAATAACAAGGAACAAATTCATACATGCTCATGTGAAATAATGTTAAAGAAAACTTAGGAGTTGAAAACTTTGAGGAGCAGCTTTTTCTGGCATACATGCTGAGAGTGGTGTTGCATCATCAGAGATAATGACATTGTTAAGATCCTGGTGCTTTATCACATGTATATAATTAATCATTCATAAGCAGGTCATATTCAGTTGTGCAGGTTGTGTATTGCATAACTATAGTGATGTATGTAGAGCTTACAAGTCTGTATGAGGCAGCTCTGGGGGTGAACAAGATGGAAAATACTCCCTTACTTCTAAAGTCTACGTCCTAGTGGGCCAGATAGATAATAAAAAAGTAGATAAATAGATATTTCTGTCAAATATATCAGATAAAAATAAGTGCTATACAAATAATAAAAAGTGTGATGTGGTAGTGGCCTAATAACTAGTTTAGATTAGGTGGTCAGAAAGAAATAATAAAATGAAAAGAAACAATTTAAAAATCTTTAATAAGTGGCACAATTAAAATTGTTTTATATACATCTTTCGAGATTGTCATTTTTATACTTCCTATTGCTGAGGATACTGAGTCTGTCACAGTTCTTTGTTTTCACTCTGGATTTTTTCAAACTGTTTTAGCAGTGGGTGTGTTTTTTAAAATATCTATTTTGGCTTTTCATAAATAGAGAATAACTATGTAATTTAATGTCAAATTCTTTGAGTTTAACTCTGTGACAAGATTCCAAGTATAAAACAGGGTTTTGAAAAATTTGAGTAACTTTGTGTTTTTACACAATGAGAACAATTCTTTTTTAAGTATTCAGTGATATGTATACCTAAGCTTGAGAAGAAAAGACTTGGAAGATAATTTAGTCCTGTCTTAGTTAAAAATGCATCTTTATTTAACTTTTCTACTGTCATTATGAAATGTTATGAGCAATTTAGTTTTTGTATTCTTACATTGTTTAAAACTGTTTGTTTTTTTAGGGGGTAATGTATTTCCTTCCAGCCTATTTTCTATCTTTTTTTTTTTTTTCCAAACAAAATGTTTCCATGTTGCTGCTTGGGTTTTACGTCCATCATTTTAAATAGCTTCAAAATAGAAGATCAAATTGGTATGCCATAATTTATGTAATCGTTCTCTTATTTTAATAATTTTTTTCTGGACTTTTGCTGTTATAAGTAATTCTGTGGTAGACATTTTGTAGCTTACAGATATTTTTCTGCATATTGGATATCTTAAGGGAGATTGTCCAAATGTGAATTTCTAAGTACTAATTCCTTTGTTGCCAAAAGAGCATAAACATTTTTTAATAGAAATTAAGGAAGTTTTGATTTTATGATTATTAAAAATTATGATTAGCCATTCTATGAGGGTTTTAACTAGAAAAAAACAAAGCAATATTTCTGAAAGAGAAACTATACTTTGTTCTACAAAGTTTAAAACTAGAGTTTTTGGTATAGTTTTGGTAAAGTCTGATGGCGGCAGCACTTTAGGAGGGTAATCAAAGCTTGGAACCACGTATATTTATCAAAAAACAATTTTAAAGTTTAACTGATATAATTTATCTGCTCATGTCTTAATTTCTGCCTTTGGGATCCTCTAAAACTTTCTAGTAACAAAAAAAAGATAAAAGCAGATAGTTCTTCAGCTAATCCTCAACTGTGCAAGTCATTTCCTTCTCTAATGGTCTTCAATTCATTCTACCACACTTTTATGGACCTCCCACACTCTTATTTCTTCTACTACATTTTATGGACTTACCCACCCAAGGGTCAGACTTAAAAAGTCTTAGACCGAAGATTAAGTAGACTGGAGAGAGCCTTTGTCCTCTTGTAGTTTGAACGTTATTTTTCTGGCCACCTATTCTGCGTGGGTGGGTATTAGGATACTATGGTCTTTTGCCTATAAAGAGTTTATAGGTTAATAAAATTAATAAGTAAAATACTTTACATGAGAACCTGAGATCCAGTAGGCAAAGTGACTTGCTCATGAGGATACAACATTCTCCTTTTCCATTGACCAGTGATATCATGAAAAGGTCTAAAGTGCATTAGTGGTGGATGTTACCAAGCAACGAATTGTGTTTCTTCTCGTGTTTATCTGTATTTTATTATCTAACAAAAGCACTATAAATCCTGGCCTTACACTATGGGAGTGCTGCATGTGTAGTAACTCTTACTGAGATGGAGCATTTTTTGTCCTCAACATAAAATAGGGCACGGTGTAATTAAATTTAATAGTGTCTATTGTTTGTTTACTTCCTGGAGTAAAAGAGAAAACAATAAAAATATTCATGAGCTGGTAAAGGTTCTTATTTTGTGCATCCAGGAAATACTTGGTTACCCTGCTTAGATCCTTTCAAACAAAGTTCAGGGTCTTCTCTGCTGGTCCAGTGGTTCAGACTCTGTGCTTCCATTGTAGGGGGTATGGGTTTGATCCCTGGTCCAGGAACTAAGATTCCACGTGCCATGCCACAGAGGCATGGCAAAAATATCTATATATATCTCTATCTATCTATCTATCTATATATATATAATTTTTTATATATAATGAAGAGTTTAAAATAGAAAGTGGGATAACTAAGTGACTAATATTATTTGGCTTGCTTAAGTAAGGATTTTGGCTTGAGGATGGAGTATCTGGTATTTTAGCAAGTTTTGGTGTAAAGTACAAAAATTTTATCTTCAATTACTTATCTCTTCCATAGGCTGGCAGCAACAGATACTCTCAGAGTTATAGATATGTTATAAACCCAGATTTAAAAAAAAATTGGACCAGGTTAAAAGGCATACTTGATATCTAGCTTTCCCTAAAAATTTATATTTACATGCTTTAAAAACTTTTTTTTCCTACCAGGAAAGAAAGGAAGAATAATATTTTAGTGTGCATTATTTTTAGATAAAATAGCAGTAGTTTTCGGACATATGTCACTTAGCTTATTTAGGAGGCATATTGCAGAAATTGTGAAAATATCAAATACATTTTCTTCATCTTATTATTAGTTTCCAATATCCTGACCTTATTATGTATTTTCTGATTTCACTTGTTTTTTCCCCCAATTAGAATGTTCTAATCAGGACCTCAAACAGGGCTTTGTTATTTATGAGATAAAGCCAGACAGACAGGAAGTAGAGTGACTCGAGTATAATGTGTTACCTTATGTTTGCTTTGTCTACATGTGGTTCTTGTCCAGAAACTCATGTCCATCCACCTAGTTTTAGAGCTAAGACCCTAAGCCTTCTAATGTGATTCTGGTCCAGCATGCTTTCCATGTTTCCCTTCTCCTCTGTGAATTTGATTCTTGAGTCTGCATTTCTCAAAGTGTGAGCTGACCTGTCCATTAAAGAAACTTATGAAATTATATGCCATTATTATAAATGTTTGTGAAAAGCTTGAAAAGATCCCTGGGAAGGTATCATTTCTCTAAAGTTCTGTTGCCATTGAAAGGCAAGATTTAGCTGTTGAAGTCTCAATTTAAAAAAACTGTTTCACCTGGGTTGAAGTTAAATTAGATGTGAATCTTTAAATTCTTAATTCTTCTGGGCTATTGTGAAAGGATGATGCTTAATAAGTATGAAATCAGGGATGTTGTGTTAATTTTTTTTTTTTTTTAAGCTGACTTTCAGTGCTTTTGTTATCTACTAGGTAGATAGTATCCTGCTGCTCTTGATTCAGGTCCCATGCCTAGCACCATCTGTGAGTGCCAAAGCTTCCCTAGTCTGTGCATGGGAACTTGGCTTGTTCAAGCTGCCTAGTCAGCCTCTTCACTCAGGCCTTGCTGCTTTTGGTGACAGGTGAAAGACTCTGATGAAGGAGACTTTTAAAAAAGAGTAGGTTAATTTGTTTCTGTGTGCCTGCATGTTATCTTCAGGCACATTGTGGGAACTCAGGCCATGCTGTGAAGAGTTTTCCCTGCACAAAGTACTGAATGCTGACACTTGAGAACTTTTGTGTCCTAACTTCAGTTTCATTAAAAATAAGTTTTGAGAACATTAAATGTAAGTTTTTTCCCATTTAGGATTTTAATTTCATTTTTAAAAAATGCTTTTCATGTTAAAACAATGCAACTTCTCACCTCTTTAGGGTAGCTAAGAGCTCTGGTTAATGAGAGCCCTGAGTTTGAGTCTGTCTTTAGGTTTGCTTGAAATTCTTAGCATGGCTCCCCAGCTTTGAGAAGACTACCTAGTATTGCTGTACCATTTAATTAACCAAGCAGAACACTTTACAGTAGTGGGTCTTAATCTTCTTCTAGGTCATGATCCCTTTAAGAAGATCTTAATTTACTTCAGAGATATATGCATGAATGGATGTCTACACACACTCACCCCCCCACCCCATTCATGTGTGTACTTGTATCACCATGCATCCCCATCCTTCACAGTTCCTGGAGATTCATAAATCCTCTCCTGAAGTGTGTTGACAACCTCCAGATTAAGGACTTCCACAGGTATTACTTAAGTAAAAGGAGGAAAGCAAGACGGTGTGTGGTTTTTATTGCCCCCCTTGGATGGAAAGCAGCTTATTTATTCATTTACCTGTCCTTCTTGAGCATCTCTTCATCCATCTACCTATGTATGCACCCACCCATCTATCCATGTCTTATTGGATACTTTCTTTTTGTCAAACACTTTGTGTTTTATTTTTCCGCTTTTCCTTTCTTTTCTTTCCTTTTAAATCAGGAACTAGACTGCTTTCTAAGTACTTGTAGAAAGTGAAAGAATGATTCATGGCAACTGTAAAGCTGTTCAAGTAGAGAATACGTACATATTTGTTTGTGATTGTATAATACTATACTTTTTAAAGCATTTACAGATTTGGGAAGGTTATATAGATAGTCATTTTAGCTGTGGCTTGGTTTATCATCAACTCTTTTTTGTACTTTGGAAAGTATTCCTTTGAACTTTTTGTTCTGCTCTAGTTTTAAAATAAAGCACATTGTCAGTAAAGCAGAATAAGATTTTCTTGGGTAAAAATCAAATCACAAGGCACCTGGCCATTTCTTTAGAAAGGTACTTTATCACAGTATTTTTTAAAAAGTTTTTAATGAAGATTTTACTTTTACCAAAAGTTTCTTTTCTTTCTGAAATGGTAGATTTGTTTAGTTCACATATGAATCATTTTGTAAAGATTTTTTTAGGATTGTAGGGATTCACCTAAGTATATATATATATATATATATATTTTTTTTTTTTGTGGTCCGCGGGCCTCTCACTGTTGTGGCCTCTCCCATTGCACGGGTCTTAGCCAATGAGGAGTGTAGCCTGAGTGCGGTTGCTCACAGCCTACACTTATATCAAGAGCATATCATGAAATATGAAAAAGTGCAAATCAGGATTAATAGCATTCAGGTTTTAAGTGAGTATAATTAACATTCCAGCAAAAAAGATTCATACCTATATCTTAAACATGTTTATTGAGAAGAATATGTCAGTGTTATGGGCTTGCCTAATAGAAGTAAGCCTTAGGCTCTGTCTTTGCTCGTAGGGCATTAAGGAAGATTTAACTGTTTTGAAATCTTTATGGTATATTGAGCTAGATTAATAATTGTAAATATAAAAAATACTTTTTCCCTAGTGGAAATAAAGCATGGAGGTTAATAAGCTGATCAATAGTAAAGATCATTTTCTATCTCCAAGTGATAATGTAGTTTTCTATTAAATAGTAACAGTCATTATTACATGTACTGATGGACAAAATCAGCCTTTCTATTTCATTTTTTTTTTGTCCTAGAAATTTGTTTTCCCTAGAATTTCTGAATATTTAGCATCTCCTTTAATAATGCAGTGTTCAAACTTAAGAACTCTCCTAATATTATCTTTCCAACCTGACTTTTTCCCTAAGAGCAAAAAACATCTCATTCAGCCTGGGGATCATTTGACAGTACCTATAGAAAATGGTTTGAAACAAATTACAAAGCATCTTGAGTCTGAACCTCTGGCCCAACTCAGTCACTCAGAATTTTTTTAGAGGATTATTTGAGGTGAAGGTCCAGTGATATTTCTATTCTCAGCCACTAATGGATAAATGATAAAAGAATTTTAAGGTCTTTGCTAGTGAACTCTGTAAAGAGTTCCAGTCTTGGGTGGGCAGTGAAGTAAGGAGTTTGGATCTGAAAGGGAGCAAATGAAAAACTGTCATGACACTGAAGTGATTAGTAATGCAATGAGACTAAGAGCTGGGACTTTGTAACTAAACTGAAATGATAAAATGAATTCTGGCTCACCTGGGCTCATGGCCCAGATTAAAAAAGCATGTCTGTGCAATTGTGTGAATATGCATGTGGATAAACATTTTTATTATTAATTACTATTATTTATTGAACAGTAAGCCCTAACTGCTTTTATTTTTAAATGAAATCTCATTTAATCCTCATATTAAGCATGTGAGTATTTAGTGATACCTACATTTTGTAGATAAGGTACATTGAAGTAAACCCACATGTGCTAGAATTTTGCTGGAGTTGGTTAGAGAGGCAAACTGCTCATTAAAGGAAATGGGACCATCCACATGCCTTAAAAAGGAAGATACAAAATATTTAAAATATCTAAGTAGATTATAGACAATTGAGACAGTACTTTGGATATTTGTCCTTTGTGCATTTTATAGTGGGCTAAGTTGCTATGTGAGACACTTGCATTTTTTATTTGCTGTCTGGTCTAGGAAACCTTTCTAATCCCAGGGTATTCACTCTTGGGATTTTAACACTTTAGAGCAGTGTTTCATGTAGTGAGTTCGAGGTAAAATTTGTTATGGAAAAAAATCCCAAAGAAGTAATAAAGTCAGCTGTGGTCATACTTTCAATTACTTAAAATACTTGCAGCTTGGTTTGAATAGTAAACAAGAGACACCTAGATTATACTGGTAACTGAAAAGATTGCAGAATCTTTCAAAAGCAGTATATTAGATCGTAAAAGGAGGATCTAATATATATACATTTATTTTAAATATCTTGATATATTCAAGAAGCAGCTACCATAAATATGTTGCTTTTTGCTGTAAAGTAAATTTTTTGTATTATATGCTTATGTACACAATTTTCTACAGTCCAGAATGAACTTCCTCCATCTGGAAAAATTTCACTTATCCTTCATGGTCCAGAAGATGCCCTTTCAGATACATTTAATTAATTTAAAAAGATTTTTAACCAGTTTTAACTGTTTGGATCAATTTATATAAATATCTGAAATGTTCAAGCAAACAAGCAACTAAGATCATAGTTCAGAGTCTTTGGGAACATTTGCTGATTCCTCTTTCTTTACTGGGTAAATTTTAAAGTAAAAAGGATTATGAATAATGATCTTCTAAATTTTAAAACATTTTATTATGGAAATTTTCAAACATAGAGAAGTTGGAAAAATTTTACAGTGAATACCAGTTTACCTACCACTTATTTTAGCAAACATTTTTCAATTATGTATCTGTTCATCTCTCTATTCATCCATCAATCAATCTTATGATGCATTTCAAAGTACATTGCAGGCATTTCCTCCTAAATACTTCAGCATGCATATCATCTAGAATTCAGTAATAGTCTCCATTATTTTTTCTTCTTGAGGTGAATTGAAATACAATGGACATGCATAAATCTTAAGTGAACGTTTGCTGAGTTTTGACAGATATGTATACCTGTTAACCCAAACCTCTATCAAGATAATGTTACCATCTCCCCAGAAAGTTCCCTCTTGTCTATTACCAGTCAGCCTTTACCCTCACATGCCATAGGCAACAATGTGATTTTTTTCCCTCTCCTGATTAGTTTTGCCAAAACATGAAATCTTGAAGGAATCAAAATATTTGTACTGTTGACGTAATTGTTTTCTTTTCACAACTGAAACGCTGGACTTGATTTATTATTGACACCTGCCCTGCCCCATCAACTCTTTATGCTCAATGTAGTCATCAGTACATTTAGCTATCTTTTACTTTAAAAAAGATTCACTTGTGCCTTTACTTGTACGAATAGTTTTTTATATGTTTTAAAAGAACTATTCTTGGTCAGAGTTAGGAATTTCTTATGTGATCTCTCAATTTGCATAGTGTTAGAGAACAGAGTTCATGGAGCCAGAAGTCAGGAAACCGATTTTCTCCATCTTATTAGCTATGACTTGGGACAACTTAAGAGCTTAGTTGCTATTATTAATAATGAAGTACTTTCCAATTCAGGCTGAATCTCAGAAAAGAAAAAAAATGTGTATATAAAAATATAAGTATAACTACTTTAGCATGATTAAAACTTTTTTTATTGTGGTAAAATATACATAAAATGTATTATGTTAACCATTTTCAGTGTTATTAAACATATTCTCCTTGTTGCACAACTGTCACTCCCATCCATCTCCAGAATTTTTCAAACTTCCAAACTGAAAGTCTGTACCCATTAAACAGTAACTCAGTGACTTCTCATTCCTCCCTCCCTGCAGCTTCTGGAAACCACTGTTCCATCTTTTGTCTTTAGGAATATAGAACAAATGTTTTGATTAAGAATGCTAAGTTTTCTCTTTCCATTCCACTTGGTTAAGAAGTGTTTTTCTTTTTCGTAACTGTATCTATCAGGGTTAACTACTAGAATACCTACATTCCAAGTCTAAATTCAGTTCTTTAATTTTTTAACATAACCTATAATTTTTTTTACAGCTGTGGAAGGCATAACAAAAACACTTTGAAATAAGTGTGCCTAGGCAATTGTACAAATGCAATCCATTTAAAACTTTAGCCATTTATATGATATTAGGCATTTCATTTGATTTCCACCTGTGGTATGGCTTTGAGAAGTTTGCTTTACAATTTATTTGATGTAATTTCAGGCTGAGAATATCTTTGCAATACAATAATTAGAAATCAGATTATTTGAAGTATGGCTTAATGAAGTGTGAAGGGTATGAAATGAAACATAAATAAAATGTAACCTAGGGAATATTTGTATAAAAGGTCTTTAGCTATTGGACATTTTTATATTTATACTGTAAGTGTATTTTCATAATACATGAAGGTAATTTTACTAATGTTGGTATCATTTAGAACATTTTGTCAAGGTAATTAGATGATTGAAATTTTTGTTTTTCATTTTCTTAAATGAATTGGTATTTTCAGGCCAGCATTTGGTTCAATATATTGTGTACTAAAAGAAAAGTCTTAGTCATTTGAATACTCGTAACTGTAATTATATTAAGAATTTCACTGGTATTAGCAGTACAAAGCTCAAAGGCACTCATTGTAACCTAATTACCAGGAATGACATTTGTTTAGTGCTAGTGAGATGTGAGGATTTTTTGGTTGTTTGTTTGTTTTTTTTTGGAACTGAAGGTTGAAGAGATATCAGGTAAGGCCCAGAGTGGGGGGAACACATGTGTTTCAAATTAACCTTTTTAAATCCTGGGATTCAATGACAGTGATGTAACTGGGTTATAAAATGTAACTCATGGAGTGAAGAAACAAAAAATGTAGAGATTGCTAATTGGTAAATACTTATTTTGATCAGGACATAATTTCCTAGCATCAGGGGCATTAAGGTTTTGTTGGGGACCTGAAATTTACTCTTTTTATGAGGGCAAGTCCTCTTTAAGAAAGAAAGTACAAAATTACGAATTGATGTACATAAGTTAAAACTTAGAATGAAAAAAGAAAACAGATGACAGATTTTTTAAAAGGTGGCCAATGACATAATCATAATATTTAGAAAAGTGGACATTTTAGAACTAATAACACTTTAAAAATACTTCTTAAAAATTTACATCTGTAGGATGTATAGTCTTTGATTGCCTCTCCCTGTGACAAGGCTATTACAATATGATTACCTGGAAAGAGATTAGAAAGATAAGTTAGTCTTTCCTGTAGCCTGGCTAACAAAATTTTTTTTTATTACTGATAGTTGAAGCGTATAAAACATGCAGCTTCACTCAAAGACATACTCAGTTGCTTGTAGAACTGCTACAGGTTTGTGCTCTACAAAGAGTTTGAGAAGTTCTATTTCATAGGAGTCCCATAAAAAGAAAAAAGAACTGTATGATGCATTTATAATTATATAAGCCTTATCAACTATACTCCAATAAAAGAGAATTTCTGATTTGACTAGGCACTGACTAAAAACTGAATTCTCTGCTTATACTATTTCATATATCATGAATGGAAGAATTTACCATAGACTAGCTTCTAGCTGTGTACATTTCAGACTTTTTCTCCTCCACTTATCACATACCTGTAGTTCTGTTTTCCATGAGACACATATATGTCTCCATAGACCTCAGGCTCTGTACTTCCATTTAATGACTCCAGGTGAATTGGAGCAGTGCGTAAAAAGGTGTATTCCTTGAAGCCATTCCTACAGTGGATCAGATGGCAATAATTAAGTACACATGGAAATAAGTGAGAACCACATACATATATTTCACTAAACCCAAATTGAATGTACCACCAATTTACCTTCCTCTTTGCTGCACCCCCAAGGTGCATACTGTGACTCATACCACTTGACACAAGAGAAAAGAACCCTGAAGCCTAAGCTTCATGCAGCAAATTTATGGTAAATCCACCTCTGTGGATTCTGTAGTGCTATTTCTACAGTGATGGAAAATCTGCTGTCCAATATGGTAGCCACTAGACACATGTGGCTATTGCACACTTGAAATGTGATTCATGCCACTGAGGAAATGAATCTTTAATTTTTTTTTTTTCAATTTTCTGAAGCCTTCCCTTGTGGCTTCTATTTTTTTTTAATTTTATTTATTTATTTATTTTTATACAGCAGCTTATCTATTTCATACATATTAGTGTATATATTGTCAATCCAAATCTCCCAGTTAGTCCCCCTGTGCCCCCCACCCCCATTTCCCCCTTGGTGTCCATACGTTTGTTCTCTACATCTGTGTTTCTACTTCTGCCTTGCAAACCAGTTCATCTGTACCATTTTTCTAGATTCCACGTATATGCGTTAATATACAATACTTGTTTTCCTCTTTCTGACTTACTTTACTCTGTATGACAGACTCTAGGTCAATCCACATCTCTACAAGTGACCCAATTTCATTCCATTTTATGGCTGAGTAATATTCCATTGCATATATGTACCACATCTTCTTTATCCATTCATCTGTCGATGGGCATTTAGGTTGCTTCCATGACCTGGCTATTGTAAATAGTGCTGCAATGAACATTGGGGTGTATATGTCTTTTTGAACTATGGTTTTCTCTGGGTATATGCCCAGGAGTGGGATTGTCGGGTCATATAATAATTCTATTTTTAGTTTTTTAAGGAACCTCCATACTATTCTCCATAGTGGCTGTATCAATTTACATTCCCACCAACAGTGCAAGAGGGTTCCCTTTTCTCCACACGCCCCCAGCATTTGTTGTTTGTAGATTTTCTGATGTTGGCCATTCTGACTGGTGTGAGGTGATGATACCTCATTGTAGTTTTGATTTGCATTTCTCTAATAATTAGGGATGTTGACAGCTTTTCATGTGCTTCTTGGCCATCTGTATATCTTCTTTGGAGAAATGTCTATTTAGGTCTTCTGCCCATTTTTGGATTGGGCTGTTTGTTTTTTTAATATTGAACTGCATGAGCTGTTTATATATTTTGGAGATTAATCCTTTGTCCATTGATTTGTTTACAAATATTTTCTCCCATTCTGAGGGTTGTCTTTCAATTTGGTTAAGGTTTCCTTTGCTGTGCAAAAGCTTTGAAGTTTCATTAGGTCCCATTTGTTTATTTTTGTTTTTATTTCTATAACTCTAGGAGGTGGATCAAAAAAGATCTTGCTGTGATTTATGTCAAAGAATGTTCTTCCTATGTTTTCCTCTAAGAGTTTGATAGTGTCTGGCCTTACATTTAGGTCTTTAATCCATTTTGAGTTTATTTTTGTGTATGGTGTTAGGGAGTGTTCTAATTTCATACTTTTACATGTAGCTGTCCAGTTTTCCCAGCAACATTTATTGAAGAGGCTGTCTTTTCTCCATTGTATATCCTTGCCTCCTTTGTCATAGATTAGTTGACCATAGGTGTGTGGGTTTATCTCAGGGTTTTCTATCTTGTTCCATTGATCTATATTTCTGTATTTGTGCCAGTACCATATAGTCTTGATTACTGTAGCTTTGTAGTATAGTCTGAAGTCAGGGAGTCTGATTCCTCCAGCTCCGTTTTGTTCCTTCAAGACTGCTTTGGCTATTCGGGATCTTTTGTGTCTCCACACAAATTTTAAGATTTTTTGTTCTAGTTCCATAAAAAATGCCATTGGTAATTTGATAGGGATTGCATTGAATCTGTAGATTGCTTTGGGTAGTATAGTCATTTTCACAATATTGATTCTTCCAGTCCAAGAACATGGTATATCTCTCCATCTGTTGATATTATCTTTAATTTCTTTCATCAGTATCTTATAGTTTTCTGAATACAGGTCTTTTGTCTCCCTAGGTCGGTTTATTCCTAGGTATTTTATTCTTTTTGTTGCAGTGGTAAATGGGAGTGTTTCCTTAATTTCTCTTTCAGATATTTCATCATTAGTGTATGGGAATGCAAGAGACTTCTGTGCATTAATTTTGTATTCTGCAAGTTTACCAAATTCATTAATTAGCTCTAGTAGTTTTCTGGTGGCATCTTTAGGATTCTCTATGTATAGTATCATGTCATCTGCAAACAGTGAAAGTTTTACTTCTTCTTTTCCAATCTGTATTCCTTTTATTTCTTTTTCTCCTCTGATTGCCATGGCTAGGACTTCCAAAACTATGTTGAATAATAGTGGTGAGGGTGGACATCCTTCTCTTGTTCCTGATCTTAGAGGAAATGCTTTCAGTTTTTCACCATTGATAATGATGTTTGCTGTGGGTTTGTTGTATATGGCCTTTATTATGTTGAGGTAGGTTCCCTCTATGTCCACTTTCTGGAGAGTTTGTATCATAAATGGGAGTTGAATTTTGTCAGAAGCATTTTTTGCATCTATTGAGATGATCATATGGTGTTTACTCTTCAATTTGCGAATATGGTGTATCACATTGATTTGCATATATTGAAGAATCCTTGCATCTGTGGGATAAATCCCTCCTGATCATGGTGTATGATCCTTTTAACGTGCTGTTGGATTTTGTTTGCTAGTATTTTGTTGAGGATTTTTGCATCTGTATTCATCAGTGATATTGGTCTGTAAATTTTTTTTTTTTTTTTTTTGTCGTATCTGTGTCTGGTTTTGGTAGCAGCATGATTGTGGCCACGTAGAATGAATTTGGGAGTGTTCCTTCCTCTGCAGTTTTTTGAAAGAGTTTGAGAAGGATGGGTGTTAGCTCTTCTCTAAATGTTTGATAGAATTCACCTGTGAAGCCATCCGATCCTGGACTTTTGTTTGTTGGAAGATTTTTAATTACAGCTTCAATTTCATTACTTGTGATTGGTCTGTTCATATTTCCTGTTTCTTTCTGGTTCAGTCTTGGAAGATGTTATCCGTTTCTAAGACTTTGTCCATTTCTTCCAGGTTGTCCATTTTATTGCCATAGAGTTGCTTGTAGTATTCTCTTAGGATGCTTTGTATTTCTGCAGTGTCTGCGGTGTCTTCTCCTTTTTCCTTTCTAATTTTATTGATTTGAGTCCTCTCCCTCTTTTTCTTGATGAGTCTGGCTAAAGGTTTATCAATTTTGTTTATCTTCTCAAAGAACCAGCTTTTAGTTTTATTGATCTTTGGTATTGTTTTCTTTCTTTCTGTTTCATTTATTTCCTCTCTGATCTTGATGATTTCTTTCCGTCCACTAACTTTGGGTTTTGTTTGTTCTTCTTTCTCTAGTTCCTTTAGGTGTAAGGTTAGATTGTTTGAGATTTTTGTTTCTTGAGGTAGGATTGCTTAGAACTGCTTTTGCTGCTTCCCTCTTGGAACTGCTTTTGCTGCATCCCATATGTTTTGGATCATTGTGTTTTTATTTTCATTTGTCTCTAGGTATGTTTGATTTCCCCTTTGATTTCTTCAGCGATCTCTTGGTTAGTGAGTAATGTGTTGTTTAGCCTCCATGTGTGTGTGTATTTTGCGTTTTTTCCCCTGCAGTTGATTTCTAATCTCATAACGTTGTGTTGGGAAACGATGCTTGATATGATGTTAGTTTTCTTAAATTTACTGAGGCTTGATTTGTGATCCAAGATGTGATCTTTCTTGGAGAATGTTCCATTTGCATTTGAGAAGAAAGTGTAATCTGCTGTTTTTTGGATGGAATGTCCTATAAATATCAATTAAATTTACCTGGTCTGTTGTGTCATTTAAAGCTTGTATTTCCTCATTAATTTTCTGTATGGATGATCTGTCCAATGGTGTAAGTGAGGTGTTAAAGTCCCCCACTATTATTGTGTTACCGTTGATTTTCTCTTTTATAGGTGTTAGCATTTGCTTACGTACTGAGGTGCTCCTATGTTGGGTGCATATGTATTTACAATTGTTTTATCTTCTTCTTGGATTGATCCCCTGATCATTATTTAGTGTCCTTCCTTTTCTCTTGTAACAATCTTTATTTTAAAGTCTATTTTATCTGATACGAGTGTTGCTACTCCAACTTTCTTTTGATTTCCATTTGCATGGAATATCTTTTTCCATCCCCTCACTTTCAATCTGTGTGTGTCCCTAGGTCTGAATTCAGTCTCTTGTAGATAGCATATATATATGGGTCTTGTTTTTCTATCCATTCAGCAAGCCTGTGTCTTTTGGTTGGAGCATTTAATCCATTCTTGCTTATGGTAATTATTGATATGTGTGTTCCTATTACCATTTTCTTAATTGTTACGGGTTTGTTTTTGTAGCTGTTTTTCTTCTCTTGTGTTTCCCATATAGAGAAGTTCCTTTAGCATTTGTGGTAGAGCTGGTTTGGTGGTGCTGAATTCTCTTAGCTTTTGCTTGTCGTAAATCTTTTGATTTTCTGTCAAATCTGAATGAGATCCTTGCTGGGTAGAGTAATCTTGGTTGTAGGTTCTTCCCTTTCATCACTTTAAGTGTATTGTGCTACTCCCTTCTGGCTTGTAGAGTTTCTGCTGAGAAATCAGCGATTAACCTTATGGGAGTTCCCTTGTATGTTATTAGTCGTTTTTCCCTTGCTGCTTTCAATAATTTTTCTTTGTCTTTAATTTTTTTCAATTTGATTACCATGTTTCTTGGCGTGTTTCTCCTTGGGTTTATCCTGTATGGGACTCTCTGTGCTTCCTGGACTTGGGTCGCTATTTCCTTTCCCTTGTTAGGGAAGTTTTTGACTATAATCTCTTCAGATATTTTCTTCGGTCCTTTCTCTCTTTTCTTTCTGGGACCCCTATAATGTGAATATTGTTGCATTTAATGTTGTCCCAAAGGTCTCTTAGGCTGTCTTCATTTCTTTTAATTCTTTTTTTCTTTATTCTGTTCCGCAGCAGTGAATTCCACCGTTCTGTCTTCTAGGTCACTTATCCATTCCTCTGCCTCAGTTATTCTGCTACTGATTCCTTCTAATGTAGTTTTCTTTTCAGTTATTATATTGTTCATCTCTGTTTGTTTGGTCTTTAATTCTTCTAGGTCTTTGTTAAACATTTCTTGCACCTTCTCAATCTTTGCCTCCATTCTTTTTCCGAGGTCCTGGATCATCTTCACTATCATTATTCTGAATTCTTTTTCTGGAAGGTTGCCTATCTCCACTTTATTTCGTTGTTTTTCTGGGGTTTTATCTTTTTCCTTCATCTGGTACATAATTCTCTGCCTTTTCATTTTGTCACTCCTTCTGTGAATGTTTTTTTTCCCACAGGCTGCAGGATTGTAGTTCTTGCTTCTACTGTCTGCCCTCTGGTGGATGAGGCTATCTAAGTAGCTTGTGCAAGCTTCCTGATGGGAGGGACTGGTGGTGGGTAGAGCTGGGTGTTGCTCTGGTGGGCAGAGCTCAGTAAATCTTTAAGCTGCTTGTCTGCTTATAGGTGGGGCTGGGTTTGCTCCCTGTTGGTTGTCTGGCCTGAGGCGACACAGCACTGGAGCGTACCCTGCTCTTTGGTGGGGCTAGTGGCAGACTGTGGGAGGGCTCACGCCAAGGAGTACTTGCCAGAACTTCTGTTGCCAGTGTCCTTGTTCCTGTGGTGAGCCACAACCACCTCCTACCTCTGTGGGAGACCCTGCAACACTAGCTAGGAGGTAGGTCTGGTTCAGTCTCCTATAGGGTCACTGATCCTTCCCCTGGATTCTGATGTGCACACTACTTTGTGTGTGCCCTTCAAGAGTGGAGTCTCTTTTTCTCTCAGTGCTCTAGACGTACTGCAGTCAAATCCCACTAGCCTTCAAAGTCTGATTCTCTGGGAGTTCCTCCTCCCGTTGCCAGACCACCAGGTTGGGAAGCCTGACTTTGGACTCAGAACCTTCACTGCAATGGGTGGCCTTCTGTGGTATAAGTGTTCTCCAGTTTGTGAGTCACCCACCCAGCAGTTATGGGATTTGATTTTATTGTGATTGCACCCCTTCTACCATCTCACTGTGCCTTTTTCTTTGTCTTTGGATGTGGGGTATCTTTTTTGGTGACTTACAGTGTCTTCCTGTCAGTGATTGTTCAGCAGTTATTTGTGGTTCCGGTGGTCTCGCAAGAGGGAGTGAGTGCATGTCCTTCTACTCCGCCATCTTGAACCAATTTTGAATCTTTAATTTTATGTAATTTTAATTACTTTAAAGTTGAATAGGTATTTGTGATTAATGGCTACTATATTGGACAGTATAGGTCTAGCATCTTCTTTTTTATTATTTTATGTAAAATTAGTGCTTATGTAATTCCCTTGAAGATACTATGTATTGTATCATATTCTGCTTTACTTAGTTTATTTACGTATAAACCTCCATTGTAACCTAAATTCTTTATTACATATGATATTGCCTACTGAGCAAAGCAGGCAATTCTCAAAATTATAGAGAAGTTTTATATTTGAAGATCGATTTAAATTAAACTGAAAAACAACTTTAAAGTGTTTTTTATGGTGGGGATATTTTGAGTCTTGCTGGAAAATTATCTTGAACCAGTCATATTAAAATATTAAATTATGTGTTAAAATGTGTGTTTTCAAAGCAGGGGTTAAAACCTTTTGTATGAAGCATTGTCTTTTATTTTTCTCTTTGGAAATCTAATGGAGCATTTCCAAAGGCAAAGTGGAATGTTTGGTTGACATGCTTAATATTACATTTGACTGATTAGTTTGCTAATCCATGTGCCCCAAACCAGATTCCAAGATTTGGGCTAGATCTTGTCTTGCTGTGATTTGGCATTTGACAGTAATTCATGAATATTTAAATTGGTAGAAAAAAGAGAAAACATGAATATTGTTCAGTAGAATTATGTGAACTACTTCTATGGTGTATCATTACCTATAAGTTTCTGAGATTTTGCAAATTTTATTCATTATATGACTAGCACAGGATGGAGCATTTTTGTAATTGTTGCTGCAGTGTACAGGTGACCTTTCAAAATTTGTGTATAAAGTTTCAATGTGTACTGAAGTGGTATATTTAATGATTTTCTGTTAATGTGCTAGTGACTTTAATTTGAACAGCTGAGGGTTGATAGAAATTGGGATTAGATATTTTCTGTACATTTATATGTAATAATTGTAATTAATATTTAGATTTACTAGATTGACTTTTTTAGTTGAGGTAAAATTCACATAATATAAGTTAACTATTTTAAATTATAAAATTCATTGGCATTCACAATGTTGTGTCACCTCTGTTAAGTTCCAAAGCATTTTCATCATCCCCAAAGGAGTCTCCCATATCCAGAATGGATATAACCATTGCAAATATTTCATATAAATGAAATAAAATACAACACAGGGACCTTTGTTTCTTGGCTTCTTTCATATTTTAGCATGATGTTTTCAAGACTCATCCGTATTGTAGCAAGTATTAGTATTTTATTCCTTTTTAAGGTTGAATAATATTCTATTTTGTAGATGTTCCACATTTTGTTTTTCCATTCATCCATTAGAATGACTTTAAATAAATTAAAATAAATTTCAAGTTGAAGTATAGTTGATTAACACTGATGTGTAGAATAACTTAAATACAATTGAAACTAAGTCCTTAAGTAATTTTTCTTAATCAGTTCTAAACCTTGATTGACCATAAAAACTCTTGTTTATAATTAGTTATTCAATACTCTTCAGGTTGAAATGAAATATGGCCAGTATTTCAATTTTTACCCTCAGTCCCATTCCATTCATTAATTTTTTACACACTGTTTTGTGCTAAACAAACCTCCTTTGAAATTATTTTTTAATGTTAATAAGATAGTCTAATACAAATGCTCTGAATTTAGTCTGATGAATCATAGAATGATAAAGCTGGAAGAAAGATAAAACTTGATCTATGAAACTGATAATCTTTTAAACTATAATTTGATAAGAAAGTAAACAATAAAATCAAACATCCTTCTTATCCACCAATCATAAAAGAAAAGTCATAAAAATCTCCAGATATTAAATTTTTAATATTCTCTTTCATATCAGTGAATATAGACTTTTTTAAAAAATGGTGAGCTTCACCAGAATTTTAAATTCTGTGATATAAGATGTGTTGCATCATCTTGTAAGGGCTCATTGTTTTTAATCTTTTGTTCCACTATTCTGGGCCTCACTTTTCTATTCTAGAGATTGGTACATAGAAAGACATGAACATTGACTTTGCTTATGGTAAATTTCTATTCAGAAATCATGACATCCTTTTACCTCATGACATGTTTTATTTGCAGAGTTTTAAAACTTTTCTCTTGGCATTTTTTTTGGGTCAGAACCTGTCTGTTTGTTTTTAAAAAATTATCACTTGGTAACCATTTGCAAAGTTCTCAGTAGCATCTTAAAAAGTTGCTTCCTGATGGATTTGTTCTTGCATATTTTCTTGGTTGTGGGTTTTTTTTTTTAACAGGCTGTGGTTGTGTCATATATGCTAGTTATAATTTGGCTTTTCAAAATGTCAAATGCCAGCTATATGCAAAGTAAAGTAATTTACATTTTTATGACTGTAAAATTCAGTTCATTTTTCAGAGTAAGCAAAAGCCTCAAATGACTTCTTTTAGTCTAATTTGTTGACTTTGGTGTTTTGTCAGTGTGTGAGTAACAGGCTGTATCAGTTTTCCATCCCTAAATAACAAGTTCCCACAAACATAGTGGCTTAAAAAACATAAATGACGGATGTCAGTTTCCATGGGTCAAGAGTATGGGTCCAGTATAGCTGGATTCTGTGCTCAGGATCTCACAGGCTGAATCAAGATCTTACCTGGGCTGAGGTCTCATGGGGTCTTCTTGCATATTTGTGTTGTTGTTGTCATAATTCAATTTCTTGGGGTTGTCTGATTGAGGTCCTAATTTTTTTGCTAGCTGTTGACTGGAGACTGCTCTCAGTCTTTAGAGGTCCTCTTAGGGCCTTGCTGCATGACCCCCTCATGAGGCCCTTTCCTTTCAGGCCAACAGGAGAGCCTCTTTGAGGCTCTTCCTTCAGTAAAGTCCTAGTCCCTTCTGAGAACTCAACTGATTAGCCCAGAATAATCTCCTTTTGACAGACTTAAAGTCAACTACTTTGTAACTTTAATTACATCTGTAAAATCCTTTTACCTCTGTCATAAAATGTCATCTAATACAGGGAGTGAACATGTTTACAGTCCTGCCCACACTCAGGGGATAGACTGTGTACACCAGGGAGCAGGAATCCTCTAAGATGGAGGCCATCTTAGAATACTGCCAACCACACAGAAGTTAGGTGACAATTTTAAAGTGTATCTGTTTTGAAAATTAATAGACTATATATATATATTTTTTTCTTACTTTTTTTTTTGTGGTATGCGGGCCTCTCACTGTTGTGGCCTCTCCCATTGCGGAGCACAGGCTCTGGACGCGCAGGCTCAGCGGCCATGGCTCACGGGCCTAGCCACTCCGCGGCATGTGGGATCTTCCCGAACCGGGGCACAAACCCGTGTCCTCTGCATCGGCAGGCAGACTCTCAACCACTGCGCCACCAGGGAAGCCCAATAGACTATATTTTTAAGAGCAGCTTTAGGTTTACAGAAGAATGGACCATAAAGTACAGAGTTCCCATATACCCCCTCTCCCTCTACACAGTTTCCCTTATTATTCTTATTTTGCATTAGTGTAGTATATTTATTAAAATTGAACCAATACTCAAGTCCATAGTTTTCATTAGGGTTTACTCCTCATATTGTCCTATGGGTTTTGACAGATGCATAATATCATGTATCTACCATTACAGTATCAAACAGAATAGTTTCACCTCCCTGAGAATCCCCTCTGCTCTACCTGTTCATCATTCCCTTCTCCCTCCCCTGAAGCTCTGGCAATCTCTGGTTTTTTTTGCTATCTCTAATAGTATTGCTTTTCCAGAATGTCATATAGGTAGGATCACAAAATAAATATCCTTTTCAGACTGGCTTCTTTAACTTAATAGGCTTTTAATGTCACTCCATGTCTTTCTGTGGCTTGATAGCTTATATCTTTTTATTATTGAATAATACTCCATTGTATGGACGTACCACCATTTGCTTAATCCAGTAAGCCACCCTCTAGGTCCTATTGAGATTGCTGGGAATTAGCCTGTAGAGGTGTCACTAAAGCTCCCTGGGAGGCCTCCTTGGGTTAGGAGGAAGGGGCTTCTCTTTCTGGTTTCAGTGTGCTTTATTCTCTTGCTCCTGTGATGTGTGTGGAGGTAAGCCAATCCCTGAGGAGTGGACAGTATCCACTGGGAAGATGCTCATGGGGTGCTACTGAAACTCTCTGGGAGATTGCTGTTTGGGGACATCTGTGAGACTTGCTGGGGAAACTACCTTGGGTGCTGGTGGAACTTGCTGCAGTGGGCTTATGGGGGTGTGGCTGAAAGCTGCTGGGGAGTGAGTGCCACTGGGTGCCCCCATGCTAGTGGCTGCCACATGAGCAAGAAGAAAATAAAGCATACTGGAACCAGCAAGAGAAGTCCTTTACTCGAGCAATGTTCCTCTAGCACCCTCTACCAATAAAGCTTAATGTTATGGCTACTGGCAAAGATGAAAAGATACAGTGTCCAGCTTCAGTATCACAAAGCAAGGCAGTGAAGGGTAGAAGGACAGTTTGGAGCTGACGGGCAAGAAGTTGATAACTGACACAGTTTCTGTTTCTACTTTGCTGAGAGTTTGTTTTTGTTTGTTTAAATCAAGAGTGAGTATTGAATGTTGTCACATGCTTTTCTACAATATCAAGATAGTCATAAGGTTTTGTCTTTTAATCTGTTAATATGGTGAGTTACATTAATTAGATTTTTAAATGTTAAAGGAATCTTGCTTTCCTGCATAAGCCATACTTGATGTAATAACATTAAAATTTTTTTTTATTAGAGTATAGTTGCTTTACAATACTGTGTTAGTTTCTACTGTACAGCAAAGTGAATCAGCTATATGTATACATATATCCCCTCTTTTTTGGATTTCCTTCTCATTTAGGTCACCACAGAGCATTGAGTAGAGTTCCCTGTGCTATACGGTAGGTTCTCGTTAGTTATCTATTTTATACATAATATCAATAGCGTATATATATCAATCCCAATCTCCCAATTCATCCCACTCCCCCTTTCCCCCTTGATATCCATACTTTTGTTCTCTACATCAGTCTCTATTTCTGCTTTGTAAATAAGATCGTCTATACCAATTTTTTCAGATTCCACATATATGCGTTAATATTCCTTTTATATATAGTTGACCCTTAAACAATGCAGGAGTTAAGGACACTGATCCCCTGAGTAGTTGAAAATCCAAATATAATTTATAGTTGGCCCTCTGTCTCCCTGGTTCCTCTGTATCCCCAGTTCTGCACCCTTAGATTCAATAACTCGGATCTTACAGTAGTGTAATATTTACTCTTGAAAAAGAAGTCTGTGTTTAAGTGGACCTGGGCAGTTCAAACCTATGTTGTTCAAGAATCAACTATATTGCTAGATTTGATTTGGTAATATTTTGTTAAATATCTTTGTCTGTATCCATAAGATATATTGGTCTATCATTTTCTTCTTCTGTAATGTCCATTTGGTTTTGGAGGTTTGGTGGCTTCATAAAGTAAGTTGGGAAGTATTCCTTCTTCCTCTTTTTGAACAAGTTTGTATGGGATTTGTCTCAATTCTTCCTTAAATTTTTGATAGAATTTGCCAGTGAAGCCATCTGGTCCTGGAATCTTCTTTCTGAGAAGACATTTAGTTATAAATTCAATTTTTGAGATTGATGATGGGCTTCTTTTTGAATCAGTTTTGTACTTTGCATATGTCAAGCAATTTATCCATTTAATCTGTTATCAAGGATATCGGATTAAAATTATTCTTAATATTCCCTTATTGTTTTAATGTCTGAAGCATCTGTAGAATGAATCCTTTTTTATTTCTGGTATTCATAATTTGTGTCTTCCTTCTTTTATTCCCTGAGTCATTCTAGCTAGTGGTTTATCACTTAAATTTTTTTTCTTTTAAAAAGCATCTTTGGTTTGTCTGTTTTCAATGTCTTTGATTATTTACTCTTGTAAAAACAATTTCCTCTTTTCTGTGTACTTTGTTTTTAAGTTGCTTTGCTTTCTCTAATTTCTTAAGGTAGAAATTTGTCTTTTACAGCTACAAATTTTCCTCTAAACTAGTGACTCTGAAGTTTTGTTGTAAATGAAAATGATCTAAGAGTCTTTAAAGTATAATAATGGCTTTTTCCCAACCCCAGACACTGTGATTTAATTGTTGAAATAGATATGGAGTACAATGGGATATTTAAAAACTCTCTAGTTGATTCTAATGTGTAGCACATTCTGTGAAGCACTGCTCTGAGCACTACTTTAGCTTCTCCCACAAATTTTGATAGGTTGTGTTTTCATTTTCATTCACTTCAGGATATTTAAAAATTTCCCTTGTGATTTTCTTCTTTTCTCCATTGGTTATTTAGAAGCATACTGTTTGGTTTCCAAATATTTCAGGGCTTCTCTTTTTCTTTATTTTTTCTTGATTTCTAGTTTAATTCCACTGTGATCAAAGAAAGTATTGAGTGATTTCAACATTTTAAAATTTACTGGACCTTTTCTATTTGGGCCTGTCATGTGATGTCTCCTGGTTAACTTTTCACATGCACTGGAAAATTATGTGTCTTCTGCCATCACTGGATGGAGTGTTCTACAAATGTAAATTAGGTCAAGTGTGTTGATGGTGTTAATCAAGTATCCTATATACCTACTGATTTTTTTGGTCTTTTTGTTCTGTGAATTACTGTGAAAAGTGTGTTAATATCCAAGTATTACTGTAAATTTGTTTATTTCACATTCAGTTCTGTTAGTTGTTGCTTCATGTGTCCTGATACTCTGTTATTAGCTGCATATACATTAAGGATTGTTAAGTATTCTTGTTGAATTAACTCTTTTGTCATAATAAAATACCCATCTTTATCCTTGGTAATATCACTTGTTCTCAAATCTACTTTGATCTTTATGTAGCTACTTAAGCTTTCTTATGGTTAGTGTTTGCATGATAAATCTTAAAAAAATCATTTTTTAACGTCTGTTTTTATAATTAATTTGGGTTTAACTTAGCATATATTTGGGCTCATTTTATTTAACTTAGCATATATTTGGTTTTGTTTTATTTACAATCTGACAATCTGTGCCTTTAAATTGAATACATACTAGCCTCACTCAGCTAGACTTCTGCAGGAGGAATAAGCCTACAGAAAATGGTTTGAATGGATATTTTCCCAATTTTCCTGGGTGTGGGAGAAAGCAAGTCCCACTGTAGGTGCAGAGAGGAGAAGTTAATTTCCTGCATACAATAAATTACTTAGGACATTAGAGCTTAATTCTTTTGGGGAGCCCTGCTAGAGAGGCTGGTTTAGGTTTCTGTATAAGGTAACTGCTTAAATCTGCCATCTTGCTGTTTGTTTTTTTCTCTTTGTCTATGTTTTTGATGTTTGTAATTTTGTCTTTTCTTGCAGCCTTTTGAGACAATTGAGTACATTTTATTTGCCATTTTATCTCCACTACTGCTATATATTGTTACTTTTTTAGTGGTTACTTTGAAGTTTACAGCATGGATTAATATATATTAGTACATCAATACCTTATGTATGGTATGTATTAGTAACACTTTATAGTATACTTTCAAATAATTTTATGCCTTTTCACTTATAATTATCTTATATTAGTATACTTCCAGTAGTCCCTTCCATCTTTTGTGCTATTGTGGTCATACATTTTACTTCTACTTGTGTATAAACTCCACAATACATTATTTTTGCTACATACAGTCAATTATCTTTTAAAAAGATTAAAAATTAGGAAAAAGTCTTAGGTTTACCACACTTATATTCTTTCCACTGTTCTTTATGCCTTTATGTAGATGCAAGTTTCTATCTTGGTATTATTTTTCTTTTACTTGAAGAACTTCTTTCAGTGTTTCCTAAAAATATAGGTATGCTGACGACAACATATCTGCCTTTATTTTTTGTTTATTTTTGAGAGACATTTGGGCTAGATATAGAATTTTAGTTTCATTTTTTTTTGAGCATTTTAAAAATGGCATTCCATTTCCTCTGGCTTGCATAGTTCCTGACATGATGTCTGTGATATTTTAATCTTTGTTCCTGTGTACATAATGTATCTTTATATTTTCCTGACTGCTTTTAAGGTGTTCTATTACTGGCTTTTAGAAATTTGGTTATAACATATCTTGTGGGGTTTTTTGGTTTTTGTTTTCCTTTATAATTATTCTGCCTGGGCTTTGAACTTCTTGGATTTGTAGGTAGATGGTTTTTATTAAATTTAGAACAATTTTGGACATGGTTTCTTTAAATTTTTTTTAACCCTCTTTTCCTTCTCCTTTTAGGACTCTAATTACACAAACGTTAGCTAATTGATACTGTGTCACATTTTATGGAGGCTATATTCACTTCTTTGCCTTTTTTTCCCTTCATATTTGGTTAAGACAATTTATATTGCTATGTCTTCAGTTCTCTGATAATTTTTTTCTTCAGTGCTTAATTGCTGTTAATCCAATCCTGTGAAATGTTTATGTCAAATACTATATTTTTTATCTTTAGAGATTTAATCTGGTTTGTGTTGGTATCTTCCCTCTTATTATTTTCCTTTAAGTCTTTAATCTTATCAAGCCTATTTTAATAGCTATTTTAAATTCCTTTTATGTTAACTTTATCTGTGTTAATTCTGGATCTATCTTTATTGACCGATGTTTCTCCTGGTTATAGGTAACGTTTTCCTGCCTTTTGCCTGTTTCTTTTTTTTTAGATAGGTAATGAGCATTAGGATTTATATTTTTTAGCTGAATTGTATGGTTTCCTTTAAATAAGGTTTAACCTTTATTTACAGATCAGTTTAATCATTTTGAGGCTCATTTCCATGCTTTTTATATTTCCATGATCTATGGTACTATTTACTCTAGAGCTAGTTTAGCCTCACTACTAAGAGTAGTAGACCTTTCTAGAGTCTTTACAGAATGCTCTGGGTATAAACAAGGTCTCTATATTCTGGAAATTGTTAAGTTTACAGCTCCCCTGAAATTGCTCTCTCCTTTCTTGTTGTTCTTCACTTGGCCTCTTGGAGTTTCACCCTGTTCAGCACAGATGGGTACTCAAAGCCTGTCAGGATTAATGCCAATTACTGCAGCTTTTTTTTTTTTTTTTTTTTTTGCAAAGCTCCCCCCACCTTTTTTTTTTTTTTTTTTTTACCAGGCCCACAGATTCTGGCTATCTCAGCCTCCCCAAAGAGTAACTTTTGTTTCTTAACTTAAGCAGTCTCTGAGTTCTTTTTGGGTTCCCCATCCTTATACCACAGATTGGACTTTGCCTTTAGGATAAAATATGGGCAGTCTTAGCACCTGATTTGTTTCCTTTCTCTAATTTCACAGGCCTGTATTGCCTTTTGTTCAATATCTGAAATAGCTTTATGTATTTGTGCTCACTTTTCTAGTTATATACAGAATTGGGAGAGCAATCTTGTAGCAGTCCAGCATAATTACTTTTCCCACTTAAATTCATTGTGGTAAATGTAGTTGCTCTAAACCTGAGTATTGAATCTGGTTACTTTCAGAAGCAAGCTTTTGTGGTATATTATTTTCAGAGATTTTGAAGAATTTTTATAGATAACAGAAGATTATTTAATGAAAGTTATACCAGTATCTTAAAATAATACCAACAGAGGTTTTATAGAGGTTAAGATACACTTTAGGTCATTCCTGCCCCCCACCCCCAACCCTTTTAGTGCACATTGGTTGTTTAATTCATTACATTGACAGCATCTACAGGTTCTTATAAAATTGGATTGGGACTCAAAATGAACACATGCTGTTGTAATGTTTCTTACCATAGTGTGTGTTGAATTATGAGAGTTACTTATGGTTATATGTTACCCAGGAGGACTACTTAATGTGCTTGGTTATATAGATCTGCAAATTTTTAGCTATGGGCTGATATCCATATTGAATGATAAATTTATTATTGATGCATAGCTTTCTAGGCAAAGATGTTACACTCTAAGAGAATTAAAGATAGGAATTACATTTCTCTTATGGGATGGTTTCTTCAACTTTAAATGAATGCTTTATATATTCACATTACTAATTTGTATAGCCAATACACAAAAAGAGTTGTTTAATTATTAGTTAGGAACATTAATTACAAATTTTTCTATTAAAAATACTAGAGAAAACATTTTGGGAAAAATATTTCCATGTAAAAGCAATTTAACTGACTGAAGCTTGTCAGCGCTTAGAAACATTTATTCTCAGTTATAAATGGCACATTTTTAAGCACCATTTTTATTCTAGCTTTCATGAATATATCAATATATCATTTAGACAGAAAGCTGACGTGGATTTTTGTCTTAGCTTGGAAAGGTATTGAAGGTGAATTTGGTTTTAGTTACACATCCTGTTTCCTCCACATTCTGAGGATTGTGTGGCTGGAAAATTGTCAAATACGTGGGCTTGGTGATCATTTATATGAGGTGCTTTAATTTAAAAAAATACTAACTACATACAAGGTAGTTCATTTATCAGCTTTCTTATCTAGAGCTATCTCTAAATTTGAGAATGTTTTACTGGAAGATGCACGAGAAGTTATTGTCCCCAAGTTTTCCATTCAAATTTACTGCATTGTGAAATTTATAACTAAACTTTCATATGAAAAAGATAAAACACACTGTCATCTCATCTTGTCTCTTACTTTTCAGTTATAGGAGCAATGATATGCCTTCAGTTTTGTGACACGTTGCACTAGAATTTTTATTATAGAGTGTATGTGATCCAGTGTGTGTTTGTTTATGCCTGACTCTTAGAGAATAAAGTTGTATTTACATGAACTATAGTGATATTTCTGTATCTGTATGAACATATTGATTCAGTAGACAAGATCATAGGTGTTCTTTGTATTTGTTTACAATAATTCTCTCACTGAATATGCACCAGTTACTGACCAAACAGTCCTATAATGACATATTCATGACTGGTTTCAATGGCTAGTGGAGATAATTAGAAGTGTTGCAACATGGTCACTTATTGGACCATCTTAAATGTGCTGTTTATGGTAAACTTACCGTGTTTATACACATTTTGTACATATTGTTCTGTTTTCTGGTTTTGCTGGTAAGTTAGCTAAAGGCTGTTACTTAGCATTGTAAGGTAGAATGATTTATTTTTATGAGTATGAGTCAATTAATATATTTTCTTCTGTGGTATGAGCATGTTACTTAAATTTCCCTGAGCCTCAGTTACCTCATCTCTGAAATGAGGGTGAAATAGGTCCTGTTTAATGGGATTTTAGTAAAAATTAAATGAGTTAACACAACTGAAGTTCGTAGAACAATTTTTGACCCCTAGCAAACTCAGTGAGTATTAGCTATTACCATCCTTACACTATTACTTTAGTTAATTTAAGAGTTACTTAGTCAACAATCTTTTTTGTCCTCTTCCTTTACATCCCATAAAATTCATGCATGGTAAGTGTGGAAAACAATGATATTTCATGAATTCTGAGAGTTGTGTAGCCATTACCACAATCCAGTTTTAGAACATTTCCATGAATGCCAAAATATTCCTCATGCCTATTTGCAGTCACTCCTTTTTCCTATCCCCAGCTCCAGGCAAACAACAATCTGCTTTCTGCCCTTAATGGACATTTCATTTAAATGGAATCGTAAATTGTCTTTTGTGTCTGGCTTCTTTTACTGAACATAATGTTCTTGGGGCTCATCCATATTGTAGCAGATACCAGTATTTCATTTCTTTTTATTGCTGAATAGTATTCCTTGTATGGATGTAGTCCATGTTTAAAATTTATTCGCCATTTGATGGACCTTTGGTTTATTTGCAGTTTTTAGGTATTACAAAATGCTGCTATAAATATTCTTTACCAGTCTTTTCATAAACGTATATTTTTGTTTGTTTTAGTAGATTCCTAGATGTGTGATTGCTGGATTGTGTGATAAGTTTATGTTGAACTTTTAAAGAAACTATTAAACTGTTTTCCAGTGCAGCTGTAGTACCATTTTACATTTCTACCAGGAATTTATGAGGGTTCTAGTTTCTCCACATCCTTGTCAACACTTGTTATTTTCTGTCTTTTTAATTATAGGTGTTCTGTCACTGTGTAATGTAGTATTACATTCCCTAATTTCCCTAAAGCATGTTCTCATGTGTCTTACACAAGATTATTCCCTCTCTCTGGAAGTACCCTGCATCTCATAATGCACCAATATGTGGACTCAAAGACCTCTCAGGTTCTTGCCTCAGTTGGGAAATTCTGAAGTGCCATTCCCACTCAAGGTTCCAGTGGCTTTGACCAAAGCCTCCATTACAACTGCACTGTAGTTCAACTTCTCTGTCTACCTGTCCTAATTTCTTCACTCCCATCCAGATGTTGTTCCTGAAAGTGTTCCCCTAATTGCATGCAAATCTCACAGTCTTGGAGTCTGTTTCCCAAGGCATCTAACTACAGGGATATAGAGTTGACAGGAGTCACTAATTCAGAGAGAGTGATTGAGGAAGGTGGTCTCTAGCTTAAAGTAATATTTGAGCAGAGACCTGAATAAAATGCAGAAGCATGCCAACTTAGTATCTGGAGGGAAGAATTTTTCAGAGAGAACAGTAAGTGCAAAGAAACTGTGCAGGACCATGCTTGACAGTAAGGAGGCCCATGTGGAGAAACCAAAGGAGCCAGATCCTGAAGGGCTTTGATGGTTATACCCTGTGTAGCCTTTAAAGTATTTTCAGCAGTGGGATTCCATGATCACTCCAGATGCTTTGTGAAAATACAATGTAAGGGGCTGAGAGCAGCAACAGGGAGCCAGTCAGGAGCTATTGTAATGGTCCAGGTGAGAAATGGTTGTGGCTTGAGTTAGAGTGGTAGCATTGGAGTGGGCAAGAAGTGGCCAGATTCTGAGTATATTTTGAGAGTATAATTTTTTTGGTGGTTGTGATAAGGATGTGAGAGAAATGTGAGAGAAAGAGAGGAATCAAAGATGATTCTGAAGACTTTGGCCCGAGCAATTGGATGAATGCTGATGAGTGTGTTGAGACCTGAAAGGCATAGGAGCAGGTGGGGGTGAGTAGAAATCAAATTTCCAGTTTTAGACATATTAAATTTGCATGCCTATTAGAAATATGAGAGTAGATTGGCCTGAAAAGTTGGAATGCACGTCTGGGTCCAGACTGAAGATAGAGTTTGAGGAGCTCTCAGGATACACATACAAACTCGTGGATCTGAGTGAGTTCCTCCTGACAGGGGTTCAGATGCACCATGTTGTCTTTGTTGAAATCATTAAACTCTGCCCTGGTATTGGTAAGTACTGTGACAATAGTTAAACAAATGGGTGTGGCTATGTTCTAATAAATCTTTGTTTATAAAAACTGGTGGTAGGTTGGATTTGGCCTGCAGGAAGTAGTTTGCTGACCTCTGAGTCAGATAGTGAATAGAGAAAGAGAAGAGATCTTAGCTTTTCCCTTAGCTGGGCCCTGGGGTAGTATAACATGTAGAGCCAGGGAGATTGGAAGGAGACACTGATATAGAAGGAAAATTCAAAGAATGTGTTTAGGTTACAATTTATGTTTACCTTAATTTAACTTACATTTGTAATTGGATAAATAACTAATGTAAAAATATAAATATGAAATATTCTAATCTCTTTTGGTCTGAGACATACTATTTCTTTAATATTGTACTTCATTAATCATTCTCTAGAATTTATGGAGTAGTATCATGTAAAATGTTCAGAATTCTTTAGACATTTGAGTGTGAAGCTCTAATCAAAATTTTTAGTGCATTGTTCCAAATACATTTTTTTTTTTTTTGGTATACTCTGATATGTGGTGTTATTTGTTAAGATGATATGGTTGGAGTTTCCTGTTCCTGAATTTTCAGCCAGTCTTTTTGTTTGGGGCACCTACATATTCAGAAATAGTGAAAGTAGAGGAAGAGAGTTTGAAAATAACAGATAAATCCTTTAAATTTGAGCATTTTCCATTTTTAAGGACCTTTGCAGTCTTAAAGAATACTGTTGCACACTTCCTATTAAGTAACTAAAGAACGAACTGTGTAAGCACATGCGAACTCACTAAACTATAGTTGGTATAAGGAATTTCACAGACTTGTAGTGTCTTAGCTTAGAAACATGACTGATAAGATATTACAAGAAATCTTGGTTAAACTTGCATTTAATTTGTGGAATTGGAGTTCTTGCAAGCTATACCTGGTATAATTTTTTTTTTTTTTTTTTTTTTTTTTTTTGCGGTACGTGGGCCTCTCACTGTCGTGGCCTCTCCCGTTGCGGAGCACAGCCTCCGGACGCGCAGGCTCAGTGGCCATGGCTCACGGGCCCAGCCGCTCCGCGGCATGTGGGATCTTCCCGGACTGGGGCACGAACCCGCGTCCCCTGCATCGGCAGGCAGACTCTCAACCACTGTACCACCAGGGAAGCCCATTGGTATAATTTTAATTTTTCTGATACTGCAATAAGCAGCAGATACAAGGTGAAGTAGGAATTAAGGAACTACTTAGACATATCTCTTTGGAGCTTCGGCACCAGAAGTGATTCTGAAATTTTTGCATTGCCTACTGATAGACATTAAGTATAAAGAACTCACATTATTATAGGTTACTGAATTAATTTAAGAAATAGCAATTGACATGACTCCTTCCGGGAATCGTGGGCTGCTATTTGATATTATTGTCTTTGTCAAATACGAAAGTGTAGAATGAATTTTATTTCTAGTGTGTAGGGACTTTTAAGAATGAATTGATTTTTTTCTCTCCAAATTTAAATTCTTTCAAATGGATCAGAAGTGAAGTTTATAGACTTTCTTTCTACCTCTCTTCACTGAGATAGTTAAGTGTTTGAGTTTTCCATGAACTGTTGTATGTACTGGATTATTCCTAAATGGAAAAAGAGTTCCAAAAAGCATTAAAAATGGAGTTGTGCTCAAAAGTCATTTTTTATTTGTGGGCGAGGGCGGTCATAATTGGTATTCCTTATGTGCCTATTATATTTGATAGCATTTATATGCTGTCAAATATAATGTGTTCCAGATGAGATCATTAAGAAATAAAATTTTTCATTGTCATTACAATAGCAGTTGGGCAAGCCCTCTATTGCTAAAAGGCTCTCAGTAACTCCTAATACTCCTAAGGCTCTCTGTAATTTCTAACACTCCTAATGTTTCAGCTCTTTGTGGTAAGCAATTTTAATTGTATCACATTGAACCTGATTTTTTGTGTACTGGTTATCTTCTCAGATGAATTTATGTCCTTTATTCCAAAATATTTTAGAAAACAGATTGACTAGTGTGAATTTATGTGGCCTTTTATTTTCTAGTTAAGTAGATAGAGTACTGTGAGATAGAGCAAAACATGATGGGTATGTCATGCCTCCATGGTAAAACTCCTTCTATGTCACACTGTCATTTGATATTAATTAGTATATGTGTTTGGAGTTGTTGCAGGTATGGCCCTTACAATAATATGCTGGTTAAAAAAACCAAAACATAAACCATTCAGAAGGCTTCAAAACAGCTAATTTTGCCCAAATATTACCTTACATTTAACTATGATGGTCATTTCACATTTTGAATTCAAGCTACTTTAAATCATAGGATCCAAACTTTTAACAGTAGTACATGAAAAATAAGGGATCTTTCCTTGTACCCTTTTAGGGACTGTCTGCAGGATTCTTGGTAACCTGAATACAGAATTCTAGCTTTCGGACTTGGCTCTCAAACTCTTTGTGATTTGCAATAGCTATTTAACTTTTTGTCCTGTTTTTTTTTTGTCCTGTTTTTCATGTGTAAAGAAATTTGTTAGACCAGATGATTTTATTGATGAATTTTAAACAGCACATACATTTTGAATACTTACTATCCAACAACTGGTATACTAAATATCCTAGGAAGTACAAAATAAATAAACGATAAACCATCTGACTTTAAAAATTCTAACCTAGTTGGTATGAAAACAGCAGATAGTAATTTGAAACATAAGATTCATTACCAAAATGAATGATACACAATAAGGAAGAAAGTAGTATGGATTTGGATGATCCAGGAGGACTTTCTGGAAGGAATGGTGATCCAGTTGAGCTGGAAGAAGTTTGGGTAGGAGGGAAAGGATTTGTTGTGTTAAGATGACTGTAGAAAAACAGGTGGCAATAGATGTAAATGAAGATAATGTGCTTGTAGTACCAGGAGGGCATTGAGGTTGGAACAGAAAATTCCTGTTGGGAAGGTAATAGGAAACAAATTGGATGTTTAGAGAGATGGAGGGTTTTGAATACCACCTTGTGAAGTTTCAATTTGATTTCGTAGTATATGGAAGTTTTAAAGCTTTTGACCAAAAAAGTGATAAAAGAAACATTAAGGAAAAGGGTGATTGCATTTCATTATGTGAATAATCTATAGATATGAAAAAGCACTTGATATTAGGGACCGGGAATACCAGCTGAGGTGTTTTATAAAGGTCGTTTCAGAGCAGAAGGCTTTTGCTTTGTTTTGTTTTGAATACATGGGACATTTACAGGATGAATGAGTGAAGGATTGCTCTCTGAATTCATTATTATTATTTTTAGACCATGAATATATAACATGGGAGACAGTCTCCCAGAGTACATGTTTCCTGGATTTTATTCACTGATCTAGTGTTTTGCACAAAGGCTCTAAATAAAAGTTGGTTTAATAACAAAACTGTAATTTTCGTAATTCTATTGCTTAATAGCATTCCAAGTTGTTCCTTCCACCTGACCTTGTATGTTAGCTATCTAGTCCATGTTTTACCAATTGAATTGCTCTGTATGACCATGCCTCGCCTGGTGTTTTTCCATTTTAGTCTTCACAGTTACTTGAGGAATCTCCTCAACAGCAAGCAGTGATCCACTGCTAGTCAGGGCTCATTTGTACAGAAGTGCTACAGGAAGTATAATCTCCAGTGTACCTTTGAAAGGACATGGTTGGGTAGTTTTTCCCTTATTTATTGCTCAAAGAAGTACCTTAAAATTTGAAAGGGTATTGGAGCTACAGTTTTAATCCTCTCTATTTATCTGTATATCCTTTAATGCTAAAACTTTTGTGCCGCTACAGAATTCATTTATTTTTCTTTAAAGAACCATTTTATTCTACCTTGTGTTATTGTTAGGTGAGCACAGGTCTCTCTATTTTACCAGCATGTACACTTGTTGGGACAGAAAACTGGTTTTAACTGCTTTTGCTCCCCTATAACTCTCAGCACAGGTAGGCAATCAGAAAATATTTAAGATCCTATCCTTAATAATTATACATATTCACTAGAAAATTGGAATTTTATTTTACTGACTTCATTTTAAATCATGTTATATCTTGGTGGATTACATTTGGAACATAAGCTAAATTTTATTGCATCTCAGTGAGATAATC
This sequence comes from Mesoplodon bidens, assembly GCF_964165515.1. Taxonomy (NCBI): domain Eukaryota; kingdom Metazoa; phylum Chordata; class Mammalia; order Artiodactyla; family Ziphiidae; genus Mesoplodon; species Mesoplodon bidens. The sequence continues at coordinate 68,925,745 of NC_138166.1, read as the reverse complement.
TCAACACATGTCATCAAATCCTTAGAAAATAAAAGCAAATCTGTTCAGTCCAAAATGAAGTTATTACATAAATTTATGTAAATATTTGAGAAAAACTAGACTAGTGCAAGGAAAGCAGAAAATACAAAAATAAAAACAGAACCGTTTTTTTTTTTCTTTTTTTGACATTTTGGACAATGTGGATGGACCTTGAGGTCATTATGCTAAGTGAAATAAATTGGACAGAGGAAGACAAATAGTGTATGATCTCACTTATATGTGAAATCTCCAAAAAACAAAACACAAAAAATACTGAACTCATTAATACAGAGAACAGATAGGTGGTTGCCAGAGGCCGGGGGTAGGGTGTTGGTGAAGTGGGTGAAGGTAGTCAAAAGGTACAAACTTAGACTTATAAAATGAGTAAGTCCTGGGGATGTAATGTATACCATGATGACTATAGTTAATAGTACTGTATTGTATTTTGAAAGTTGCTAGGAGAGATCTTAAAAGTTCTCATCCCATGAAAAAATATTTTAACTACGGGTGGTGATGAATGTTAATGAGAATTATTATGGTAATTATTTCACAATAGATACAAATATTGAATTATCATACTGTATATGTGAAACTAATAAAATGTGTGTCAATTATATCACAATTAAAAAAAAAAACTCCACCCCCAAACAACATAAACCTTTCCTCATCAGAATATATTTGAGAAGGACTTAACAGTATAACTTTTTTTTTTTTTGGGGGGGTGTGACTCTAAAATGTCTGTGTTATTTCTACTGGTGATCATTATGGAAATGAGAGTTGTAAAATTATAAAATGATATTAATAATCTTTACTACAGACATATTATTTCAGAGTAGAAATGCAGTCATGCCTCATGCCATATGCTTTCCAAAGATGTAAGCAGATAGGCTGAGAGCTCTTCCCCAAGCCTCCATGCCTGAATGTTCCACGTCACTAATATCTCTCCGTTGAACCATGCAAGGTACCTGAATGTAAATTTAGCACAAAGAAGGTACATTAAAAGTTACTGTCATTTAGATTACATATATAGATGGTTGATCACATAGAAAAGCCTGAAAGAGAACAGGATAGGAACATTTTAAATGGACAGTGGGGTAAGGTGGAGAAGGTCAAGGGTGGAAGGTGGGAGCAAGGGAATACCACCAAGGTGGAGGTGCAGCAGCAGGGAGTGTAAAACTGGATTCTGGAAATAGAGGTCATGTCATCGTTGAATCTTTAAGTTGAACAGACTTAATAGATAATCTTGTTAAGAAATTACCCATTTCTGAATTGGACACCATGGCCTATAAAGGTTAAATGACTTGTTTACTATTGTAATTACAGTTGACCCTTGAACAACACAGGTTTGAACTGGTGGGCCCACTTACATGCAGATTTTTTTCAATAATACTACAGTACTACGCACTCCTATGTTTTTGAATACTCTTCAGGGAAATTTGCTGCTGTTAAATTGTGAAATTAAAAAAAAAGCAAGCTACATAATGTTACCATAATCCCAATGATTGAAAAATAAGGTATATATGTGTAGAAAAAGACTGCAGGAATATATATAATATGTAGACATTGTGGATATGTCTATTAAATGTGGTTTGTAATTTGAAAAAATTTTTTTTTTCTGTAGGCTTAAACATAACGACTGGCATTATATATTGAGTTATATTTTATTTATACAAATAATTTGCTAACCAATATTTCTCTGTTCTTAAAGCTACATGATACATCAACATTAAATAGTTAGAATTATGGTTTATGTAAATTTGTTGAATAACATTGTTCAGGCTTGGGTCCAGATTGAATCAATATTTAATAGTTTTCACTTAGGAATGTTACAGAATAATGTTACCACAGTTGGTTGTGTATTTTTGATATACCAGAGGTGAAATTATATCATGCTTTCAATTAAGTTATTTTAAATAGGGGAAAGGTTAAAATGAACAGCAAAATAAAGGAACAATTTCATCTATAAAATACCATAAAACTGTACTGTCTGTATTACTTTCTTTTAGAAATATTGTAGCTGTACTGTATTTTTCATTAAAATGTGGATATTATTAAACATTTTTATTGAAGTATAGTTGATTTACAATATTTTGTTAGTTTCAGGTGTACAGCAAAGTGATTCAGTTATATATATATATAATATATATTTCCAGATTATTTTTCCATTATAGGTTATTACATGATATTGAATATAGCTCCCTGTGCTATACAGCAAATTCTTGTTGCTTACCTATTTTATGTATAGTAGTTTATATCTCTTAATCCCATACTCCTTCTTTACCCCTTTCTACCTCCTTTTCCTCTATGGTAACCATATGTTTTTTTCCTGTATCTGTGACTCTGTTTCTGTTCTGTATATAGATTAATTTGCATTATTTTTTAGATTCTATATGTAAGTGATATCACGTAATATTTGTCTTTGTCTGACTTCACTTACTATGATATTCTCTAGGTCCATCCATGTTGCTGCAAATGGCATTATTTCATTCCTTTTTTATGGCTGAATAATATTCCATTGTGTATATATATCACATCTTCTTAAGCCAATCATCTATTGATGGACATTTGGGATGTTTCTATGTCTTGGCTATTGCAAATAGTGCTGCTATGAACACTGGGGTGCATGTAACTTTTCGAGTTAGAGTTTTTGTCTTTTTGAGGTATATGCCCAGGAGTGGGATTGCTGGGTCATATGGTAGCTCTATTTTTAGGTTTCTAAGGAATTTCCACACTGTTTTCCATAGTGGCTTCACCAATTTACATTCCCAGCAACAGTGTAGGAGGGTTCCCTTTTCTCCACACCCTCTCCAGCATTTATCATTTGTAGACTTTTTGATGATAGCCATTCTGACTGGTGTGAGGTGATACCTCGTGGTTTTCATTTGCATTTCTCTAATAATTACCGATGCTGAGCTTCTTTTAAAATGTGGATATTTCTTATACTAGCACATTCATTAACAAGAAGTAAAATGATTTTGCTGAAATGACTGTATGATACAGTATAAAGTAAAAATGAGTACAAGTAATGTGTGATCAGGCAAACAAAATTGGGCTACAATTTTTTAATTTAATTGACTGCTCTCTGATTTAAGTAGAAATACATTTCAGGTTACTGTGTATGGAGACAGAGAGAAAAAAATGTCAAAGTGTAGGAGAGTGTGGAAGAAAAATAACTTATATCATTTGAAATTATGACTTGGTACTTTTAGTTTAAAAAAAGTTTGAGCCATTTTCAAAGACTCCTAACTGTGGAATTGTCTTATAGTCTGTTATCTAGTGAGATTTTCTTATAGTCTGTTATCCAAATAGTCTTTTGATTTGGTAGCTAGTGAAAGGATCTTACAAGATCTCAAAGGATATTAAAGTCCTTTGATATGAAAAGATCCTAATCTGTCAGGCTTGGATACTCTGAGCCAGATCATTTAGCACAACCTTTAGCAATTGCATCAGATTTTTTTTTCCAGTGGTCTCGCACATGGAGACGAATGCAAAGTATAGAAAATTAGGACAGAAACAAATAAACAAAAGGCACTCAGAAAAAGTTGAATAAGGAGAATGCATCAGAACTCTAACTTAATCTATGTTTATTTTTAAATTTTCTGTTATTTGTTTAGAAACATGATGATGAGCACAGCAAATATATTGAATACTTCCTGTATGCCATATCCAATGCTAAGTGCTTTACATGGGTTATCTCTGGCGGTCAGCCAGAGGCTGCTGGGAGAGGAACTTATTATCAAATCTAAGATACATCCTTATTTTTATATACCACTAAGAAAGAAAAAGGCACTGTTACTTAAACTATGCTGTGATTGACTAAAATAAATCCTGATTCCAGAGATGACAGAATATTTTAAAAATTGTATCCTAGTAAATGAAATACGTTGGTTGGTGGATGGGAGAGTGGACTAGCAAACTGATCAATTGCTGTTCCCTATCTTGAAGGTCAGTTTTTAACAAGGTTATTATCACTGAAAGGAGAAAATTTTGAAAATGTGAGAACAAGGCAATAAAAGACATTGGTGATTCAATTCAGAATGAAGTTTAATTGTCTACCCTGCATCTCTTGGCTATCTTTGGGTGTCTTCTTTTTAGGAAAAGGTTACATATATAGAACCTATTTATGTGAACAGAGAATCAGAGCAAAAGGATTCTGAGGGGACTGTGTATCTTCAGGTAGGGATACTTTTTTATGTAGGTAGAGGCTAAGCTTTAATTTTCACTAGTTGTAGACATTAGACTGTGAAGTTGTACCCTTGGCAGTCAGGAATGGTGATGGGAGGATTTTACGAGTAAAACAGTCAATGAACATTGAGCAACAGATATGTTCTTCCCAGAGGAATGGTCTTTCTAGAGACACTGAACCTGTAAGCAATTCTTTGCTACATAAAATGTCAGGAGCAAAATTAAATAGCTACTTCTAGCATGCAGAGTTTACACACAGCAGATAGTCTGAGCAGAGCAGACAACAGAGTAAGTCTAATTGAAAATGTGTAATGATCTAAATCTTGCCTGTTACCTGGTACAAACTTGGGAAAGGTAGAGGGAAGGGAAGGAGAAGTGGGAGAAGTTTCTTATAAGAAGTAGTGTGAGAGGAGCTGTTAAAGGGACTAGGTCACAGTAGAGAGCTATTACTTACAAGGTAGTTTGTGGAAAAATGGAAAAAGGAAGAAAGAGTTAATGTATTATGGTACTAGAGAGAGAGAGATTTGGTCTTTGTCTCCACTTTCTGGCACAGAGCTCCTAAAACGCTTGGAATTTTCTGAGTGGTAAGAGTGATAAGAACATCTTTTGTTCTAATAACTCTTGATGGGCCCCTATCTAGCTTTTGCATAGGGCTGGTCAAAGGACAGCAACCCTTGACTGGAAACTTAGAACTCTGAGCCCCACCCAACAACCTCTGGCTAGTGGAGAGAGAGACTGGAGATTGAGTAGATCACCAATGGCCGGCGATTTAATCAATCTTGCTTGTGTAATGAAACCTCCCTAAAATCCCCTAAATGACAGGGTTCAGAGAGCTTTGCACTTGGTGAACACACCCACATGCTAGGGGGGTGGCACCCCATCTCCAAGGGGATGTAAATCCTCGTGCTTGGGACCCTTTCGGACCTCACCCTATGTACCTCTTCATCTGGCTCTTCGTTTGTATCCATTATAATAAGCTGGCAATAGTATGTAAAGTGTTTTCCAGAGCTTAATGAGCTGTTCTGGTGAATTGTTGACTCTTGCAGTAAGAGTCAATTGTGGGAACCCCCTGACTTTGTAGCCAAGTTGGACAGAAATGTGGGTAACCCGGGGAATTGATACTTGTGACTGGCATTTGAAGTGAGAACATTTTGTGGGGAACCTGACGTTAACCCCAGGAACTTAGTGTCAGAATTGACTAGAATTGTAGGACACCCAGTAAGTGTTACAACTGGTTGGTGTCAGGAGGAAAAATACCTCTCATTTGATGTCACAAGCAGTGTGAGCAAAACCTGTTCAAGAATAATAAGGGAAGCACCAAGTTACAGGCCAAAAAGTTCAAGGAGGGAGGTAAGGATATCATAGGTTGGTAGGAAATGAGGTGAGTGGTGGCTAAGGAATGTAAGACAATAGGCTAGAATAAGAAAAAAATAGATTAGATGCTTTAGGAGCTAAAGCTACAAATACTGGGCCCATAACAGAAAACTCAGTTTATGGTAGCTCTTGTACATTTCCAGTGGGCAGGGAACTTTGACCATTAAAATGTGGCTAGAAGATAAAGAGGCTTCAGTGGTCCGGGTACCCTTTTTCCTAGTTAGCCAATATATGCATTGGCAAGGGTGCTTAAAGCACTGGAAATGTGTCTAATCAAGTAATTGCCCACGTGGCTGTGGAGTCAAGAATAAATTCTTGTCTGAATTGCATCTTGGGGAGCAGATGTCCAAAGGGAAAATGCAGTTTGCAGGTGGGATATGCTGGACACAAGTGAAATCTAGTTGCTAATGAAGAATCCATATATACAAAGCAAGGCAAGGACTGTGAAGCAAGCAGGCGAAGAACACTTGCTGAGCCTTCACTGCAAACCAGGAAGAATTAGCCTGAGATGGAAGCAATGCCTATCGCAGGTCAGGGATGAGGGAGCAGTGCTCCATGTCATCCTTAAGAACAGAGGGCGGGAATCCCACCTAGAGAGTGGAGGCAAATGAAAGAGAGGTGTGGTTGATTGCTTAATGTTAAAGAATCCGATCCAGGCTTCCTTGAACTCCTACGCTTATCTCACTATTTATGTGTTTTCCAGTTTCTGTTGTAAGGCTGAAGCGCTTTCCTTTAAAAAGTCTGGAGGTTTGCATAATCGTTCTTGTATAAGGCACAGACACAATGGGTTATCTACAGTACCTTAGTTTGGTTGATTAACAAGAAGAGAAATTTAAGACACAAAGCATTCTGAGTGTAGAATCCTTTTAGATTTGAATAACTTTTTTCTAATTGTCCAGTCTAGCCTTGTTCATACCCAATATGTTTATATTTTTAGTAATTCATCTTTATTAAATCTTTGTGATGCATAGTACTTGTTTTTCTTAGATGCAATAATTCTTGTCTTTTTGCTCTTTGATTTCATCAGCTTGTGAACAATTTAATTAAATTACACAGCAACAGGAACAACTGATAATAAGTGTGGGACCAAAACAACCACCTTTGAGTGTACACCTCAGGGGGTTGGGGGGTGGGGAGAAAAGCGGTGTATGGTAGAGAGAGTGGCTGCCCAAGGGCGTCAGCCTGCATGTTTCACAGGGCTTCTGAACAGAAAGGGCCAGCTAACTGGGTATGAGGCAAGAGATCTGCTATCGTATTTGTGATGCTCACAAACCCTGCAGTTCCTCTATTCCTGTGCTTTCTAAAGATTCTGTAGTCTTTTGAGAATCTTTCACTTACATATTAGCCATAAACCATACTTGTTTTTTTTTTTTCTGTGGTACGCGGGCCTCTCACTGTTGTGGCCTCTCCCGTTGCGTAGCACAGGCTCCGGACGCGCAGGCTCAGCGGCCATGGCTCACGGGCCCAGCCCCTCCGCTGCATGTGGGATCTTCCCGGACCGGGGCACAAACCCGTGTCCCCTGCATCGGCAGGCGGACTCTCAACCACTGCGCCACCAGGGAAGCCCCATACTTGTTTTTATTAGTAAAAATGAACATAATGGGAGACATTAGTAACTGGAACTGAAATTATAGTAGATAATAGAGTTTCAAGTAAAAGTTGTAAAAAGGTCTCAAATTTCTAAGTAAAACTTTTTTGTGATAGTTGAATGTATTTTGGTAGTAATGGTAGGGAGTGATAATATAAACTGATGATTGAGGTATAGTTTTTAAACTTATCCTATAATTAGAGTTTCACTTTTCCTAGTTCTGTGTGTATGAATTTGTCTGTTTTCTTTGTTTCAAAATGTGATACTAAAAATACACACATGGAAATTAAAAACTTAGTCCCACTACAGTCCCGTAATCTCCTCTTATTTTCTTCTGTTGCTAAGTCAGAATTCACATTTACTAGATTATTCTCTATTGCCATGGAAATCATTTTGTTATATTTCAATTCCACTACAAGAACAAGCCGCAGGAGCTAATGGACCGTAAGAGGGAAATTTGCTGCTTAAACAATCATTATCTTTTATATTTGGCTAACATGAAAAGGGGAAAGTACAGTTTTTCTGTCACACAGCATGAGAAGGTAAATGGATGGGAGTTAGAGGCAGAATTCACCTTAAGAAAATTCACACCTCTCTTATGAGTCAGAAATAATGTTACTCCCTCACAAGACAAAATTATAAAATGTGTCCATTTCAAGCTATGTTTTAACAAATAGCAAAGGAGGGCCTGGTTGTAGGTTGGGTTCCCCAGAAGTAATCACTGAGATGGAATAGGGGTGCAAGATGTATGTCAGTGATCAACTGCTGTGAAAGGAAGGGGAAGCTACAGGATTGGGTAGAGACAGAAGCCAAACTTCCACGCAAGCCTGACAAAGCCCCAGCCAGGCCAGTGGCAGGGGAGGGGTTTGAGGTGGTATTTCCCTCAGCATTGTCTCAGGTCACCCCTGCTCTGTGGAAGGATGTGGAATGCCCAGGGCAGGGCTCTCTGCAGCTGAGACACATGTTCAAGTCGGCTGACCTGGAGACCCTCTACTGACCACAATTCCCCCAAGTTCATCCTTGAAGCAGGATCTGGGTGACACATTTCTTTGTCTGCGTGGGTCATCTTATTTCATGAATAGCAGGGATTTTCTGCAATTTTATCCTTAAAATATTTGTAATGCCCATAAAATATGTCACCTTTAATCAGCCAAGTGTTGCATAAGAATTACAATTTTTTTTTTTTTTTGGCCACGCTGTGCAGCATGTGGGATCTTAGCTCCCTGACCAGGGGTCAAACCTGTTCCCCCTGCATTGAGAGTGCAGAATCTTAACCACTGGACTGCCAGGGAAGTCCCATACAGTTCACATTTTTTAGACTTATTGATGATAAAAGCCCTTTTAATGTCCTTATTTTGTTTGAGTGCTTTTAGAATTATGTAGGCCACCTTTTGTCTGTAGCCACAGCATACCTTTTTTTATTTTACTTTTAAAATTTACAGCAGATTGTGGCCCTTCATAGAAAGTTAAGGTTTTTCTTAATAGTATATGAACATTTATGACCAAACATTTCTTTCTCTTTTAAACTTTTAATTTTACAATGATTTCAAACTTATAGAAACATTCTAAGAATAGGACAAAGAACTCTCATATGTCCTTCACTCGTATTCCCCTAGTATTAACATTTTATTACGATTGTCTTATCATATTCCCTGTCTTCTCTCTCTCTATTCCTTAACTCTCACAGATGATTTTGAAGATTTTGTTTTTCTTTTTTTTTGGCTTGAGAGTAAAAGTTGCAGCCATGATGCTCTAGTAATCTCTTAGTAATTCAGTGTTTCCTAAAAACAAGGACATTCTCCCACATAACCGTAATATAACCATCAAAATAGGAAATGCATATTGATATAATATTACCCTCTAACCCACAGATCCCATTCATAATTCACTAGTCACCCCAGTGATGTTATTTATAGGTCCAGCATCCAGTATCATGCCTTGTATCTATTATCCTGCCCTTTGGTCTCCTTCAACTGGACTGTTCCTTAGTCTTGCCTTGTCTTTCATGATCTGAACGTTTTTGAAGAATACAGCCAAATTATGCTTCTCTATTTGGGTTTATCTGATGTTTACTCATGAATAGCTTCAGATGATGTTTTCAGACAGAATTACCACAGAACTGGTGCTGTGTTCTCAATTCATCATGTTAAAAGGTGGTCCAGGTGTATCTTATACTTTTTCTGCCTCAGCCTTGGAATTTTAGGCTTTCTGGTTCCTTTGAGTGGAAATGACATTTAGAAACCAAGGGGTTTCTAGAGGGTTCTAGAGGTGTCATTGCTATTAGGATATCTTTGCTTCTAGATCTTCTTAGTAAATAAACTTAGGAAATAGAGGTTTGTATGTATGTGTGTGTATGTATATATGTATGCATGTATGTGTGTATGTATATATATGCCATATACACGTATATATCTCTATGTATGTATATATCTATAGATCTATGTAAAAAAAATAGGTTTACACTGATATCTCCAACTCCAACCCCGAACAGCAGGATTTATTCTTCCTTTCCCATTTTTATACTTGCAGATTCCTTCTGCAGTGCTGAAAACCTTGGCTCCCATTATCCTCAGTATGTTTACCTACTTGCTCAATTCCCCCTGTATGTAACCAATCTCTTATTGATTGGTCACCTCTTTTGGCTTGGCCCTACCATCTCCAACCAGCACTGTTGAATATTTGGTCTTGGCCTTGGTGACCATGCCAGTTAATTCTTCTGCCTCAAACAAGGGGAAGAGGCCCTGATGCTTCTTATGTTTCCCCGCCCTGTTATTAACTTTCCTTTGGATATAAAGTGCTATACGGTCTCTAAAATTGATTCTACTCAGGGTAGCATTTGTTATGGGTTATATCAAAAAAGAAATTACTAGGTTAAAAATGGAATTCTCTAGTATTTTAATTTTTTAAAAATTGAAGTATAATTTACAATGTTTTGTTTCAAGTGTACAGCAAAGTGATACAGTTATACCTATACATATATATACTTTTTTCAGATTCTTTTACATTATAGATTATTACAAGATATTGAGTATAGTTCCCTGTGCTATACAGTATGTCCTTGTTGTTAGTTTTTTTTTTTTTAATCATTATTCTAAGGTATGAATGACAAGGCTTTAGTGCTTAGTTTACGATTCTATTGTGGGTGATAATGATAGCAGTGGGATATGTGCTAGCGGTTTCTGATATTAAAGATAGCTTCTGAATAAGAAACCGTCTATATTGTAAAGGCAGATCTTTCTTTGGTTTCTTTTGTATTTATTTCTTGGCAGCTCAATAAGCAACAGCTATTGGCAAGAACAGTTTCTGTTGAGCCTTGTTTATTGGTTTGCCATAATGAGCACAGTTATTGAGTCACAATAATTTTGTGCTTTTATTTTCAAACAACAAAGTGTTCTTATTTTGTGATGATACCAAGGAAAGACAGTTTAAAAGCTAGTTTTAAAGGATCTGTAGCTTTGAGAGGTTATAATGTAGAATGGAGGCATGGTGGTCAGAGGAAATGAGCCAAAGTTAAAAGCCTTTTCTGTGCCATTGCATCTGTAACCATCCTCAAAGTACTCTGCACTTTATGTCACAAAAAAGCCTCAAATCCTGTGTGTAAATGTTATCTGCAGGAACCTCATCATTTCTAAAAACAGTTCCTTTATTCTTACAGTGTTTGAACAAGAAATACAACTAATAGTGTTTTCTTTTTGCAGGACAACATATGGATATAGGGATTCTTCTCCTATTTTTGAATAAGTGCCTTGTGATGTAAAGAAAAATCAAATTTAAAATTAATGGATGGCATGACAGAAACTGAAGGTGTTATCTTGGTTAAATCTTGTTTTTTTTTTGCCTCTTTTGTGGAGCAAGGTTATTAGTTCTTATTTTTCTTGGGATTGTTTTATGCCTAATTTTCTTTTGAAGGATAAAATATAATTACTTGTCAGCCAAAAGTTAATGGGAGAGATGTTTTTGCAAGTAGCTGTAAAGGTAGATCTTGATTATATTTAACCTGTAAGGAACACAGGGAGCATACAGGATATGGGCAAAGCAGTTGATGCGCAGTGAGTATGATTGTACAGGGAAGACAAGTGAGTGAAGTCACTTCATTCTTTTTCTTTTTATATTTATTTATTTTATTTATTTTTGGCTGCATTGGGTCTTCATTGCTGCACGCGGGCTTTCTCTAGTTGCAGCAAAGGGGGGCTACTCTTTGTTGCCGTGCGCGGGCTTCTCATTGCAGTGGCTTCTCTTGCTGCGGAGCACGGGCTCTAGGGCTCAGTAGTTGTGGCACGCGGGCTCTAGAGCACAGGCTCAGTAGTTGTGGCACATGGGTTCTAGAGCACAGGCTCAGTAGTTGTGGCACGCTGGCTCTAGAGCACAGGCTCAGTAGTTGTGGCGCCCAGGCCTAGTTGCTCCGTGACATGTGGGATCTTCCTGGACCAGGGCTCAAACCTGTGTCCCCTGCATTGGCAGGCGGATTCTTAACCACTGCGCCACCAGGGAAGCCCTCATTCTTTTTCTTTAAATACATTTGTGTTTTCTCATGAGCCTTAGGATTTCTCCTGTCCTCGTCTAATGTAACTTTAGTTGTTGCTTTGTTTCTGCCTCTCTCTCTGATACAGACTCACTCACACGTATATACACATACATTTGCACTTGAATCTACATAGTTGACATGTATAGAAATATTCCCAAATGGAGCTCACACAGGACCTATGTATATAATTGGTGTGTGCTTTTGTGTATGTGTGTGTGTACACATGCACATACTGTTTTCAAGTAGTTAACCACTCAAAGTACTTGGCTTATTGTAGGTATTCAGCTCAGTTCATTAAGTGAATATATATGAGCTCCAAACCAGAAGTGATTTTAAGAACAGGTGCAGATTGGGCAAAGGAAAAGGGCAAAGTCTCATGGAGACATCATTCATGCAGTGAATATTTATTTATTTGTTGTAGAGGTGGTTACTTTAGGTCACTTAGTAATTGTATGCAACAACTGTTAGGTTGTCTGCTCCTTTACCTCACCTTTCTGAATGGTACTTTACTTGTGATTGGTGGGGGGTGATTAACTGAGCTGGACAAAAATTTCACTGGGAAAGGTAAATCATGCCTTGGGTGAAGACATGATACGGGACCAGAATTTGTACTTTTCCCTCCTCTGAATAAGCTCTTTTTATTGCAGCCCATTTTCTGTCTTGTGACAGCCAAGTAACTCAGAATGCAGTCAAACGACTTTTGTATTATAGGAACCATAACAAAGCACTTAGGACATTAGCCTTTAAAAACAGCAATAAAAAGATCAGACATTCTCTAGTTACAACTTTAACATTTTGCTATTTGCAGTGGTGCTGCTACTCCTGTCAATGACAGTTACCCCTTGGCATCTTTTTGGAGTATCCAGCTCTGTGGTTGGGGACCCTTGTAGGCATGGGATAGTGTGCTCTGTGCCTTGTTCAGGATTTTTTTTTTTTTTTTCTGATCTACTTTCCTAATGTGCCTGAAATGCTAAGAACAGGGCTCTGTTTCTCCTGCTACTTGCCTGAATGTCAACATCTTCTTCTCATAGAGGCAAATTGCTGTATTTTGAAAGAGCATAAGCAGTGGGAATCCAAGATTTGGGTTACAGTTCAGACTGGGACACCACCCACTTAAGTTCTTTTCCTCCCCATTCTGGTCTCTGCTCAAATGCATCTTGTCATTGAGGACTTCCTGGGCCATCAAAACCCCTACCTTCTGCCTAGCCTGCCTTATTTTCCCATTAGCACCATTTGACATATTTTATATTTTACTTCTTTTATTATGTCTCCCCCATAAGAAAAAGCTCCACAAGGGCGGTCTGCTTCAGTCCCAGTGCATTGCATATGGGAGGAATTTATTGAATATTTGTTGATGAATGAGGCCTTACAGAACTCACCCAATTTATCTAAGACTTCACTTCCTCAGGTGTAAAATGGAAGTATTTAGAATTACTTCATGTGCTTTCTAAGGTGTGCTTTCTAAGGTGCTTTGCCATTATTAATAATCAAAGTTAGAAACTCAGTATTTAGTAAGCACAATCTGTATACTTCCTAACTTACTTAGCCAGGTTGAAAGTGCATGTTGAGCACTCTTTGTGAAATGCAAAGGGACATCCTCGACTGCTGGCTGTCTTTTTGGCCTCAGTCCCCATTGACTCATGACTGATTTCTACTGTCTGTGGGCCCTCTTTTGAGCCTGATGATTTAAGAATTTCCATAGCTCCAGGCCAAATGGAGCACTGACTGGCTGATGAGTCAAAAGATTGCTCCTTTAGTTCTTCCTGTCTGGGCAGTCAGATTAATTCAGATTGTTTATCCATGATACAGAATCCTTCTGGATCTTTCTTTCTTGCAAAAAAAAGAGGGATAGTGGTGATTGTACTCTACTGGGCCCAGTAGCAGCCCCACAAATTGTTGTGGAAGTTCAGAGGAAGGAGAGATGAGGTGTGACTTAGAGCAGAGACCAACCTTTACAATGTGCTCAAGGTTGGAGATACACAGCTGAATTTAGCGATCTCTATCTGATTTACTAGGGAAGATACATTTAAATAACTTATTATAACAAAGTGCTTAATAGATATATAAATAAGGCCTATGAGAGGATAAGTGAGGTGGTGATACTTAAATCTAACTGGACAGGTCGGGAAGACTTCCTTGAGAAGATGACATACATAATTCATGGATTTGAACATGTGGTAGTAGAAGGGGAGAGGACTTCAGGAGGGTCAGCCTGAGGAAAAGAAAACTGAAAAATAGGCAGAAAAACTTAGTGCAAATTTTAGTTTGTCTGTTGCTGAGGGCTTTTGGATGAGGGAGTTTCAAGGTGGTATTTTGATATTTTCATCTTCCACTTTCACCCTTCCTGTGTTCTGGGGTTCTGGACTGAAGACTGATTTATTCCCCCACCAGCAGGGAAATAAAGTGCTGCTTCATAGCTGGATGGATGCTTGGTAACCCTCCATGTCTGGCTTTTCCAGGGAGGGATTTGGATGTTAAACTGTGTTTCCTACTCCAAGGAGCCTCAGTCCCATTTATCTCCCCAGTTGTAGGTTGAGAATTGGAGCAGAGGGGAGATGAGGAAGGCCAGATCTGATTTTTTAAAATCACACAAAATGATCATGACCATTCTGCCTGGAGGTCCAGATTCTGCCTGGGCATGCATGCTCACCTTTCCAATGCCAGAAATGGGAAGAGTGGAGGTAGAGGGAATCTGGGTTCCTGTCTTGAAGGCACAATAACTCCACCCACAAGGTTTAAACTGTGGCTCAGTGACAGATGTGACTCTTCCTTGGGAAGGAGCTAGTGAGGGGTTAGGCAGAGAGGATAGACACTCTCCCACACCTTCCACTCCACATGTACATAGGTGGAAACCCTAGAGGGATAGAAAGGTTCCCTGTCCCCCCACTCCTCTTTGAGACTGACAGTCATTTCTGAGAGGTTAGCTAATAGGTACTAGAACCTATTAAGTCAGTGGTCATGGAGTAGACTGAAGTTGACTTGCCCTGTGATAACTCTGTGTCCTTGGCTTTAGAACGTTTGCTATACATAAGTATTACTCAGATACTTGGAACTGTGGAGCCACATTTGCAGTTACCATTAATGAGAGGAGCCCAGTGATTCCTCTATAACATGAGTAATATTTTAATATAGAAACTAGAGTCCTTATTTGCATCAGAATTGATCGTTGTCTCTTAAGCCATCTTCTCTTCCATCTTTAGGGGAAGAGATGTTCTGTCTCCTCGTCAAAGTTACCTGTCCATCTGTGTCCTAGGTTTTCTCCTCGCCCAGCTCCTAAGGCCTTTGATCCATTAGTTACTCCATTTCTTGCCTTTTTAACCACCCTCTCTGCACTAACTACTTTTCTGAGCTTTTGAACATGTTCAAGTCTCTCTCATATCAAAAAACAAAGATGAAAGCACCCCAAACCCTCCCTCAAATCTGTGCTCACTACTTTATTGTTCTTTGAGGGTTTTAGAAACAGCTGTCTCTGCCTGGCCTCTCTACTTCCTGGCCTCCCCTGTGCTCTTCAGCCTTCTGTAGTCTTGCTCGTTTCCCCCACTCTGCTGGAATCACCTTCATAAAAGTCATCAGTGATCTCCGACTTAGCAAATTTTGTACTCTTTCCAGTGCTTCTCTGAAATTATTCTTCCAGTTTGATTTTATGGAATGTTACTTACTTAAAAACATTCTTCTCTTTTGGCATCTGTGACTCTACCCTTTATGGCGTTTTCTCCTTCATGTCTGGCCACTCCCTGTTAGTGGACTTGCTCTCTTTTTCTGCATCCTTGGTATTGTTGTTTTCCCTTGGACCTTGTGGCCCTTATCCCTCTCCAGCCTTTCTCTGAGCAATCTTAACCCCGCCTAAGAATCTGCTGCCAAACTCTGTAGCTTCAGCTTAGACCTTTCTCTTCACTTCAGACCCTGCAATCCAAATGCTTTCCCAGGTACTTCCATTTAAATATCCTTTAGGCATCTCATTCTTTTTTTTTTTTCCGGCACGCTGGCCTTTCACTGTTGTGGCCTCTCCCGTTGCGGAGCACAGGCTCCGGACATGCAGGCTCAGCGGCCATGGCTCACGGGCACAGCCGCTCCGCAGCATGTGGGATCTTCCTGGACTGGGGCACAAACCCGCGTCCCCTACATCGGCAGGCGGACTCTCAACCACTGCGCCACCAGGGAAGCCCGGCATCTCATTCTTGATGTATTTGATAACAGAAAATTTCCTCCTCCTTCATTTGCTATTTCAGTGGATGGTAACAACCTCCACTCCATTTCCCACTCCAGAATGTTGATAAGCATTTTTGATGCTTTTGATAAGCATTGTGCTAGTTCCCCGTTGCACAACCAGCATGGGACCCAGCATATCTTAGGCATGCAGTGGTATGTTTGGATGAATGAATGAATACATGACTTCATCTCCCTCATCTCTTTTTTTTTAATATTTATTTTTTATTATTTATTTATTATTTATTTGGTTGAACTGGGCGTTAGTTGCAGCAGCTCATCTCTTATAACCAGTCAGTCACCAAGTCCTGTCTCTTCTACTTTCTTTTATCCTCTTAACTTTTCTCTCCTATTCCTTTGCATTCCTACTGTTGTGGATCAGGCTGTCGTCTTCTCTCACCTTGGCTATTTCAATAGCCTAACTTTGACCTAATCACTGTTAGTGTGTTTTCCTTTCTCCAGTTCATCATCTACCACATTACTGTCCATTAAAATTTGTTATGCAAGCCGTATATATAGTTTTACATATTCTAGTAGCCACATTAAAAAATAAGGAAGAAGTGATGTTGATTTTGCTAATATATTGTATTTGACCCAGTATATCCAAAATAATATTTCAACATGTGGCCCTAGTCATATTTCAGTGTGCTCAATCTGTACAGACTCTATTCTTGTCTGGAAGCCTCCTATCCTTCTACTGAACAAACTTTTTCATGTAGTATTAACCTGAATGCTTGATGAAGCCTACCTTGACTTATTCAGGCAAATTTCATCTACTTGTGACTTTCAAAGATTTTTGACCATACCTAGGAAGAGTATTTTACATGGTGACCCAGATAAATGTATGTACACACACATATAGAGATAAATATATACTTCTATATTTTTGTCTATAGCTATACTGAAATCTGTCTCTATGTTTACATCTAAATCTGTATCAATGTAAATCTGGAACAAAAGTTTAAAACAGTGTTTTCTTTCATGAGGTACATTTTAGTGTTTTGTATCCTATGCTATTATATTTTAAAAAAAAGATTGTGACTATGTTGATTCCATGGCTCACAAAATAAGTCATAATCCATAGTTTGCTGCTAGTGTAGACCCATGTTTTTCAAACTTATACATAAGTTTATTACTTCATTTACCAGGCTACACTAAATTTTATTTAATTTTTTGCATATATCTCCTCACCAGACTCTAAATCTTAAAAAAACATTTATGTTTCTGTTGACAAATCCAATGCCTGGTGCAACATGCCTTCTCAATATAAATACTGGATGACTCAAGTCCAGAAGTGTTGTTCACATGCATTCAAAGGCAATATTTTAACCATCCAAGTTAACTAGCTACAACAGTTTGTACAGTGTTGTCTCAGCACTGGCTGACTGAAACACAAGCACCTGGGTGAAAACATGGTTCCCTTTATTCCCAGATCCACTTGTATCTGAACAAGGAGCTCAGATCTGTTCTCTCCTTCTGGCACTATGGAAAGTGGATAGCAGTGAGAACAATTGATGTTTTTCACTTAAAATCAACTCAGATACTTAAAAGAAACAGTTGGATTTTTTTGTTTTGTTTTGTTTTTTACTTTTTGTGAAGGGAGCTGAACTTAAGTTTGTACTCTGAGGTTAGCAATTTATGCCTGGTATTCTAAAAAATTTCTGGCGACATAATACAATCCCAGGGTATATCATAGATATGCCAGATGACTTGTTTCTAGACTAGTTTTACTGCTAATTAAAGGGATAACTTTCCTCTTATATACTCAAGAGTGTGAATGTATTTATTGTCAAAATATTCAATAGCTGGACAAGCTAATTGGTCTAGGAAAACCTAATTGGGTATTTTCCATCTTGCATAACTCTGGTGCTTTTATTTAAGAGAGCCTGGGGAATAGCTGTTAGTAAAGGTATTGATTATAAGTCTGCTCCTTTTTAATAGCTGTGTATTAACTTCAGTTAAATTTCAAGGGACTAAAATTTTAAAGAAGAATAAAAATCTAAGCAGTTCGAACTAGTCCTGTCACTACCATTAGGTGAATAATTTTGCTTTGATTACATTCTGAGCATTGCCGTCAGTCTGTGTGAAGAGGACCACATGAGTGGGTTGGTCTTATTTTGACAAAAGATCATTATCTGGCTGGAACATGTCCTAGGAGCCAATGAATAAATAACAGGCTATTAGAGATTCTTTGAAGATATTAAGCATAATCTCATTTTGACTGTAGACGGTGTTTCTTAGTAAATGTTTAAAAACTTTCTTGGGAGGACCTTAATATGACAACTAATAAATATATCATTGGATAAATAACAGAAAAACGTGTTACAGTGAAGTACCTTCAAATTATCTACGTGCAATAATAAAGTATCATTTTTTTTCTTGATAAATAAATTAGTCATGAGTGACTTTCATGTTAATTTATGTTGAGAAATACAGAAGTTTTTGCTGGGGTTATTTTTACTATCTTCTGGTAATTCACTTTTGATTTTTATTCAGGGAATTTATAATGCTAAATTCTCTTGAAGAGAACAGTTGCCACTTGCAATACATATGATTTTTATTTTTTGCTTAAACTTACCATGTATTTGTGAATCTTGTTATTAATGTTAGGAAAAAATGTAACCAAGATCCTGGCTTGGAAAGTTGCTTATGAATGCTCTTTCATCTAAAAATTCGACTTGAACCGACTTGCTACTTTTTTTAATCTTAAAATGAGTTCCTGTTTATTTGATGAGCAGAGAGTTTGCAATTAAATGTTAAGTAATTTTGTTATTTAGAGTTTGATATGTGCCATTTTGATATCTCTGGAGTTTTCTGTTCTTGAAGCTGAAAGCCTTCAGATATATATTATTGTTATGAATATTACCATTATTATTCAAGAAAGTGACTGGCATTTTACTTGCCTTTCAGCATGGTGTCTTTCTACTATATTCACATGATTAGGGAACTACTTTTTGGCTCAGTGAAATATAAAGAGTGTTTTTGTGAGATGCAGTAATCTAACGTGAGATTGTCTTAAGGTGCAACATTATGAAATTTTATTTCATCATGTAAGCATTATGCCTTATCTTTTTTTTTTTAAATAAATTTATTTATTTATTTTTGGCCACGTTGGGTCTTCGTTGCTGCGCGTGGGCTTTCTCTAGTTGAGGCGAGCGGGGACTACTCTTGGTTGCGGTGCATGGGCTTCTCACGTCAGTGGCTTCTCTTGTTGCAGAGCACAGGTCCTAGGCACGCGGGCTTCAGTAGTTGTGGCACACAGTCTCAGTAGTTGTGGCGCACAGGGCTTAGTGGCTCCGTGGCATGTGGGATCTTCCCGGACCAGGAATCGAACCCATGTCCCCTGCACTGGCAGGTGGATTCTTTTTTTTTTTTTTTTTTAATTTATTTATTTATGGCTGTGTTGGGTCTTCGTTTCTGTGCGAGGGCTTTCTCTAGTTGTGGCAAGTGGGGGCCACTCCTCATCGCGGTGCACGGGCCTCTCACTATTGCGGCCTCTCTTGTTGCAGAGCATAGGCTCCAGACACGCAGGCTCAGTAATTGTGGCTCACGGGGCCAGCTGCTCCGTGGCATGTGGGATCTTCCCAGACCAGGGCTCGAACCCGTGTGTCCTGCATTGGCAGGCGGACTCTCAACCACTGCGCCACCAGGGAAGCCCTGCAGGTGCATTCTTAACCACTGTGCCACCAGGGAAGTCCCCATTATGGCCTATCTTGCAATTTTAAAAAGACGTGTATTTAAATACTTATAACAACTATAATCCTGAAAAATGGATATATAATTTACATAGTCTCATTATATCTAATTTATATATGCTCATTATGTAAGTTCTTTGACTAGAATATAAATTTGCCTTTACCTATCAGTTTAAGTGGGAAGCTGACATTGTACATGGTCTTTCTTATCTGTGATATGACTTCTTTACTGTAAGGTTTATGAGAAGCTTTCAGTGATACTTTATTTTTAATTTCAGTCTTCTCTGACTTTGTACAGATGTCACATACCTTGTTCTTCAGTTAATAAACAGCTTGTATTCTACTGTCTCATTAGCCTTTCAGTAAACGGGTTTCAAAATGGTCTCATTAGCCTTTTGATAAATATCATTTTAATTAAATATGCATAAATATGGAAAGATTTACTGTTTAACAATGCAGTAATTACGATCCGTTCTATATTATTTTGTATTCTCATGGAATTGTGTACCTGTTTCTCATGCAGAATAATTATTTCATTAAGAGTCTAGACTAACCTGTTTTCTGTGTTTGTAAAAAAATCACAAGTCTATGAAGTAGGTAGCTTGAATTAATATTTCACCTTTATCAGAATGCTGAAGAAATTGATATTGTAACTTTTCATGTGCCAAGAAGTAAAGAACTCAGGTTTAATAACTGTGCTGATTCAGAAAAGTAATTTGTTGCTTGCAAGATTTTTGTAAATAAAGACGTTTTGATGTAATATTATAAAAACTCTTCAGTTCAATTCTTTAGCTAGTCATTAAAATCATTGTTAAGATATTACAAAGGTATTGGTTAAGAAAGGAACTTTTGAGATAGAAAGACCTGACTTTGAATCTGAGATTTGCCAGTTAAAACTATCATAATGCCCTTGGGTGATTATAATAACAGTACCTGCCTCCTAGGATTGATTGCAGACATAAATGAGATAATAAGACTTAGTAAGTACTAAAAGATGTAGATGATTATTATAATCACAATAATCAAAACCCTAAACTTTTGTCCTAAATATATTTAATTTTGCTGGAAATTTTGTTTATCAACCTTTGTATATGTGACAATTACAAAATGTTGACTAGTGGATGAGTATACCAAGCTGTAAACTATTTTTTGGATGCCCTGAAGGACAATATAATCAGCACATTGAAAAATATTACATAGTTGACATTTAATAAAATTGAATTGAATTTGCATGGCTTCAGCTGGTATAAGATGATTGTCTTACAATTTTGCTTATTTCCTGATGTGTAATTGTTTTGTAATTGTTATATATTCTCTGTCAAACTAAATTGTAAACAAAAATTGATTAGAAATTATTTTTCAGCTTCCTCTCATCTAAAAGTATGTAAAAAGTTTTTTTTCCAACCACCAAGTATATTCAGTAAATGTTTGTTGGATTTTAAGCTGATACATTTTTAATGGATTCTCCCTACTCCCCTTGATATTAAAAGAAAATGGATAAATAAGACAATTAACTATTCATGGAAGAATGACAAAATTGATTACAGTGTAATCATACTATGCATAGTATGCTGTTAAGACATACATTTATATATGTGGACAAGTAACTGTATATGCATAGAAAAAATTGTTAGGATTTATAGCCCATTGTTTATGTAATTACTTCTAGAGAAGAGATTGGAGAAGTGTAAAGTATATACTAAATAGGGTGTTGTGATTACAAGCAACCTAAAATGAGAGATTAAGCAAAGAAGGGGGGGTTTATTTGATAAAGTGCGGGTACATCACAGAATGGAAAGCAGAGTTGAATAAGTAGGTTTCAGGAAGTAGAGAAATAGAAACCACTCCAGAGTTAAGTGGCAGAAAATTGTGAGCAGTTACTGTGGCAAGAGTGGGGTTTGAGGACTTCTTGTAATTGACAGCCCACTAGAATTACAGAGAATGGGGGTAGTGGCAGTTCATCAAAGGAAACGCTGCTGGGCATAAAGGGATGTTTTCCTTCTTATTTTAGATAAATCTTTTTAAAAAATAGCTTGAGATTTAATTCATATACCATATGACTCACCCACTTGAAGTTTATAATTGAGTGGCTTAGTATATTCAGAGTTTTGCGTGTATCAGCACAATCAATTTTAGAATATTTGTATTACCCACAAAAGAAACCCTACTACCCCCTTAGCCATCATCTCCACACCACCCCACCTCTGCCCCTGGAAACCACTAGTATGCTGTCTATCTCTATAGATTTTCCTATTCTGAACATTTTATATCAATGGAATTAAACAATATGTGGTTCTTTGTGACTGACTTCTTTCACTTATCACAATATTTTCAAGGTTTATCATGTTGCAGCATGTATCAGTACTCGGTTTCTATTTATGGCTGAATAATATGCCATGATATGGATAATACCCCATTTTATTTATCCACTCATCAGTTGATAGACGTTTGGATTGTTTCCACTTTTTGATTCTTATGAAAAATACTGCTGTAAACATTTGTGTGCAAGTTTTTGTTCGAATACTTGTTTTCAATTCTCTTAGGTATATAGCTAGGAGAGAAATTTCTGGATCATATGGTAACTCATATTTAAGCATTTGAGGAACTGCCAAGCTGTTTTTCAAAAGTTGTTGTACCATTTTACATTCTCACCAGCAGGGTAGGATGGTTTAAATTTCTCCAAATTCTCATCAACATGTTAAATGTCTTTTTGATGTTAACTATCCTTAGTGGGTGTGAAGTGGCATCTCACTGTGATTTTGATTTGCATTTATCTGATGACTAGCAATGTTTACTATCTTTTTATATGCTTATTGGCTATATATATATATCTTAAAGTAATGAGATAATGAATTTTTTTACTTTCATAATTTTTAACTAAAAATGTATCAGATTTGTCCATTTTTTCTTACCTTTACTTTTCATTCTTCATCATTTTTTGTGAGTGTTTAACACAAAGTTAGTTACTCCTCATAATTTCTCTGAGCTGAGTATTATACCCATAAAAAAATTGAGACTTAGAAAAAGTATGTAATTTGCCCAAGGCCACAAAGCTAGTAAGTGGTATAGGATTTGAAAGCAGGCTTATTTTAAATCCAAAGCTGATGTCTTAAACATGACATGATAGTGCATCTCAAGTTATATATACTCTCAATTTACTGTATTGTTGTTATTTTGTTTTACTTGCCTTCATAATCTCATAGAAACAAAGACAAATATCAAAGGGACCTCGTAGTTCATCAAATGCTGTTTTTGACCAAATGCATAAATCTGTCCACAGGTTTGCTAAGGCCTGGTTGTTTAGCTAGCATTGTATATCTTCTACCTACATCAGAATCAACTAGGTTGTTTGTTAGAATTGCATATTTCCAGGCCCCCCCCTTCCCCCACCAATTCATGAACAAGCCAGTTCATGGTGCTCCACGTGCTGCCACTTGTAAAGCTCTACTGAGACAGAGATCTTCACTTGTCCATTTTTCTTGACAACTTTGGTTATAAGCTTTGCTGATGCTTATAAGTTCCTACAGGAGACAAATTGGTTAGTGAAGATTATGAACTAAAGGAAAACGCCTTCAAGGATGAGGTGGTGAGGGTAGAATGAATTCTTACACCAAGAAAAAAAAAAGGCTAAGATTTGGTTCTACATATTTTGTGCCAAATTAATTTCTCCTCTGCTGAGTACAGTACCTCATAAATCACCTACCTCCTAAGCATGAATGGAGAACCTGGGGAAATACATCAGATTGAAATGAACCCACTTTTAAGGTAAGGAATTCACATATCACAAGAATGGCTTACACTTTGGAAAACACTGTTTTGAATCAATTCAAAGTTACAAAATGCTTTTTCATCCCCTGCTTTTTTAATTATGAAGGAAAAAATGCAAATACTTCTTCCTAATTCTAGGTTTGCTTCGACTCTTCCTACTTTAGTCATCAGTAAAGACCT
The DNA here is from genome assembly GCF_964165515.1 of Mesoplodon bidens. Taxonomy (NCBI): domain Eukaryota; kingdom Metazoa; phylum Chordata; class Mammalia; order Artiodactyla; family Ziphiidae; genus Mesoplodon; species Mesoplodon bidens. Next base: position 68,902,206 of record NC_138166.1, on the reverse strand, counting down.
CATTCCTAAAAAAAACCAAACCTTCATCATCATCGTTACTTCAAATTATTTAATGGGAGCTGCTTTGTACTAAGCACAAAACAGGTCTTTAAAAATTGCTCACAGGCTAGAGTTTGACATCATCATAAGTGCCTATAAACAATATCAAATAATGTAAATTGGTCACCTATTGACAACTCATCTGCATAAATCAAGTGAATAGTCATGTAATAAATTCACATCTGACCTTTTTAACCTTTTCCAGTATTGATCATTCTGTAGCTGATAAGATCCTAAACTTGGCTAATGACAATTAAAAAAAAAAAAAAACTGGAAAGGAAAGAAATGCATCCTAGGGGAATGACTAAGAAAAAGCTTTAGAACTTGGTAATAAAAAGCCAGTTCCCAGGAGGAAAAAAAAAATCCAACATTAGAAATAAGTGACAGGACTTAACAATTGTACAAGATGAGCTTTACCAAGTCCATGCTATCCCCACATTATTATTGTCCTTTATCTGACAATCACAACTTATCAGGCTCCTTGCATTTTTCACAGCGTTAGAGGCAAGAATGACATCCATACAGTTCTTATCAAGTTAAAACCAAAGGACAGTCAACTCCTGAGAGTCAAACAAGTAAGGATGTAAGTGAAATGGCTTTGGTCATAAATCAAAAGCTAATAGGGCCCGAACACATGAGTCTGACCCTTTAATAATATTCTCTCCTAGCTTGACAATTCAAGTGAGAAAACAAAATGCAGGCGATATCACTTGTACAAAGACACTGGATGCTGCACCTGATATTAGCTGTAGCTATCACACTGTTCAGAAAATTTCTTACACGAAATCAGGTAGAACTGTTATCACTAAGACTAGACTTTTGTTATCGAAGAAATCAAGAAACTTTCACATCAGATATATTCAAACATGATCTATTGAGAAGATTTGAGTATTTTTGGTTAAAGTTTAAAATTCCTACCAGAGTTTTGCCTCTTTCATAGCAGAGGTGGTGCTGTCACCCATCTATTCAGAAGGTGCTGAGCAAGAGATTCTTAACTCAATAATTAACTCAGCAGAACTTCCTGGATCAAACTGCAGACTAAACGTCCTGTCTTTCTGCATGCCAGAGCCATGCTTACCAAGCATCAAAGGGGAATAGGCTTGTTGAGTGTTGCTACAAAGAGTAGAGACAGATCAAAGGATAAAAGCTACCAGGAAACGGGTGAAAAAGCATCCAACAGAATACTGACCTTGTGAGATAGATGTCTACCACCTAAGTAGTAGTTCTCAATCTACTTGCTTAAAATTTTGTTTCCTAGGCCTGGTACTCAACTGGCTTGTTCATGAATTGGTGGGGGAAGAGGGGGGCCTGGAAATATGCAATTCTAACAAACAACCTAGTTGATTCTGATGTAGGTAGAAGATATACAATGCTAGCTAAAGGAACTAGACACTGGGGAGGACTGGTCCTGTCTGTAGCTGCTGGGCTCTCCCGTTGATTTGTGCCTCTGGAGGCCAAGGAGTCAAGGGAGGTGATGTCTTATCCAAAGTACGAAAGCCCCAAGGATCTTTTTTGACAAACGTAAGTGAGAAGATGGGAGCTGGGGCAAGTGTGTGTGAGGCTTGATCAGTGCCTTGATCGGGTCACCAAAGTCCCATTTCCATAGTTCTTCACTACCTTCCTCGGTATCTGCTTCCTTCTGAGGCAATGGATATCACCTTACAGATGGGCTTTTTCCTGCCCACCATCAGAAAGAGAACCATAGATGGGTGTCCTTGTCTTTTCTAAGCCTCCATTATTTTATTGAAGTAATCTTTATAAACAAATTGTAACCCATAGTTTTTTTCATTGTTTTGTTTTGTAGTTGCTTGCAGTTTTTAAACACGAGGCTAGGACAGGACCCTCAGGCTAGCAGTCTTGCAATGCTGGCTGCCCCTTGCTGGTAAAAGTGGAGTGCTGAAGCTGGGGAAAAGACAGGCTGATGGCTCTCTCACCCAGAGTGGTAGCCATTTGTTAATGTACTCTGAGCTGCACACCTTGGAGACTTATGTTTGAGTAGTCAAAATCTAAGACGTGCCACTCTGCAGTGCAAATTTGATGCCGACAGGCTCATCTTTAAAATTAGTGATTTTAGTTTGTTTTGAGTGTATGTATGTATGTTTCTTTTGTTTTGCTTTAAAGAATAGTTTCCCAGGCTGAGCTTTTTTATTCTGAAACACATACCCACCTCTTTACACTTTTTAAAAAAATTTTAAATTCCAAGTATATGCCATATATATTTGCTTCCTGTGTCTTTAAAGAAGTGGCCTTACCTCGTGGACATGACTTGTGAATTCAGTCTCTGTACATATAGTCTCTGTGGTGAGACTATCTTTACTTAATGAACAGTCCATTGCAGGTGACTGGCAGTTATGGTGTATCTTTCTTAGAAACCTCATGTTACCTACTGTGCCATAATCCTCTTTTGAAGCGTGCCTTATGCATATAGTACCAAGTTGTCTGTCTTATCATGTCACCCCATTATCTTGACAACCGACTATAGGAAGACAGGCAAAGGCGCATAATCATGGAAGGGGCTGGACGTAAGAACTCTGTTCCACGGGGTGCTCTCTACAGGAAAGTGAGCACAACCCCTGTAAGATCATTTCCCCTAAGGAGAGGGATGCCGTTAATAGAATGATGTAGAAGTGTGCAGATCTTCTGAGAGAGGTAGGCAGCAGAATCCAGGAGGCTATAGCAGCCATAAAGAAGACATTGCCATGAGATAATGGGAAGAGGCATACTGAGAAATTAGTAGATTAGTGAAGAAGAGAAGCAGACCCAGAAGAGGAGTCCAAATTGACTTGCCATGTGACTCCTCAAGTCACTGTGTATTCTGAGGGCAGGTCAATTCTGCTCTTACCTCATCTTGTATCCTTTCAACAATCCACATCCTCCCCCGCAACTCACCCCCCAAATTCCCTGTCTTCTGAGTTTCTGGAGCTGCCTGAAACCCCTGATGTCTTAAAATTGCTTACTTAAGAAAAAATCAATTTTTGAAAAGTGATAATCTGATTCTTAAATAAAGACCTTACGTAATGACATAGATGGTCTAAAACAAGGCCCAAAATACCAGATACAGAAGTGAAATATCTGAAAAAGGAGTGATATTATAGGTTTTTGTGTTTATTTCTTACCATGTACAGGTTTTATTTATCTGTAAGTAAAACTTACATAGTTTCTTGAGAGCTATGATATAACCAGGTAATAGTTTAAATGAGGAAGAAAAGATGGCTATATACTAAATTGGTTTAAGAGGTCTCATTAACATACTGCCTTTTTTGTCAGCTTGCTAAGGCTCACTGATTGTGAATTTAGAGAAACTATCATCTTGATGGCAGTGTTACCAACTATACTTCATCTTCATTTAAATTTCTCTTTGTGTGTTAATGTTTGGTTATTTGTTTCCCAGTGGTAACTATTTCAAATACACATGTCAACCTTCCAGGGAAATGATGTATGAACAAGGAGACAACCAAGCATTTATAAGTTTTTCAGTAGATATTTTCTGTGTAATTTCCATGTGATTTTGGACTATTATGTTCACTGACATCTCCCACCATGTGCCTAGAATGGTGCCTGATATGTTGTGGGTAGTACTTGATAAATTGTTGCTAAATGAAGATATCCAACAGAGATAGGAATTTCTATAATGTAAAATATAGACTCATGTTAGAATCAGAGGGGAAATTAAAGACCTTAAAGCATGACTCCATGAATCCCTTCATAGATTAGGAAATTGAAGCCTAGAGAGGTGAAGTGAATTGCCTAAGATCACAACTAGTGTCAGAATGAAGGCTACTTTCTATGTTTCCAAACAACTTGATCAGTTTCACGTGGCCAACAGGAGGGTGGAGCTGGGGTTTAAACTCAGGTGTGAATGACTGTGAAGTCCAGTATCTACATAAGAGGTTACTGTTCACATTTCTGATATTTTTCTAAAGGCTTAATATGTTACCTTCTCTGTAGCTCTTTCTGTGCCCCCAAATAGAATTAATTGCTTCCTTGACAGATAGCACTAAATACCATCTCTTTTCTAGTATGTATGACATTATATTGAGTCGGTTTTCATGGCTATGTGTGCCTTAAAGCCAGCAACCGATTCTTATTCCTCTTTGTTACCCTAGAATTTAGTGTAATGACTTACATGGAAGATGGAGTTCTCGTGTGTTGAATTGTGTTGAGAGTTAGTAACAAATAGTATCCCCAAGGTTAGGTTTAGAGAGAGAAAACTTTGATGAGAGGAATAGAATCTCATAGCCTTTCAAATACAGTGAATGCTTGATAAATGATAATATTAAATAATCATGGTTCTGTAGACATAATGATAGTCTCTTCAGTTTGAATGGCTTTTTTAGGAAGACTTTGTAATTTTTAAAGAATTCATAATAGTACTTTGCTATGGATGTCTTGGTTTCAATACTAACACTTGTGACCTGATGGTATGTCCTCCCATTGTTTCAGATTCTCATCAATCTGTGATTAATACAGTTTAAAACATTTCAGCTGACATTGACTCTAGTAATTTTAGACCTCTTTGGAAAATTGAATCTCTAGTATTGTTATGGATATATTCCTTAGTAAGTGCACCAGTGAATTTTATACACATTTAACAGAACATGTCTATCAAATCATCAACGAATTTTGAAAGGAATTATTTATTCTTTTGAACTTGAAACTTTTAGGTAAGGTTGGTGTTTATACAACATTTGAAAACTTGAAGGAAAGCACATTTCAGGAGAATATTTTGATATTAGAAAATGTAAAAATCTGTAAAAGTTGCATTGTTTTGCCTGTGGATATTAAAAATATAATAGTATTTACTGTGTAATAATATTTCAAACCTATTTATTTTTTATAGCTATATCTTCTGAGACATGTGATGTTATTCCCTTAGGGAAATAGTCTGAAAGTATTTGATTCCTAGTCTTTTTATTAGAAACCACTATAAATCTTATTTATATAAAAAATATTTTAAAAAGAATGGGTAATACTAAAGTCAACAATTAACCATGTGCTAAATTCTTTAAAGAAGGTCTATATTTTTGGTGTTGTCATTAAGAATCTGATCTTCTTCACAAAACATGATATTTTATGAATGAAAGAAAACTTGCAGTTCAAACCACCTGCATTCACAGATGAGAAAAAAAATTAAGAATGAGTGCATTCACACTTGAAGTGTTATAGCCTGCTAAAATGAAAGCCTGGACTAGATTCTAAATCTTCATATTCTTTGGCTAGCATATTTTCCAACATACCAAACTAATGGAAAATAGTAGAAGTCATCCAAAGAAATACTAAATAAGATTATATGATTTCATCCCCTTATGGCTTTATATTCTATATGTTTGTTTTTTTGTCATCCTTGCCAGCAAAAGACACAGACTATGATTTAAAGTTAAAAAAGGAATTTACTAGAAGAACTAGAAGTTCTTAGAATGAGGGAAGCTCTCTCAGAATTGAAGGGAGACTGCATAATTAGGCTTGGAACAGGGAGGAATCAGGCAGATCCAAAGGTCTTGGTAGCAGGAGCACTCAACAAAAATACCTAGGCTCTGTTGCTGACATGAATCAACCCTAACCACATCTTTGGTATGTGCATAGACTCTGTTTAATAAGCCAAGTCCCAAGAGATTGTGTTTTATTGACTAACCCTGGGTTTTGTGCTAACCAACCTGTACCAGGAATTGTGCAAAAGTCTTCCCGAAGCAGCCTCCGTGGGACACCCCTGGTTTCCATAATTGGAGAGCATGTGTTTAGATTTATGTTTCCATCAGGACGATATAGTGGAGGAGAAAATTCCCCAAAAGGGAGATGAAGTGATGTCAGGAAAGGGGCTGGATGCTGGGTTGCCACAAAATGACATATGTTCACTTCATCCATCTGTCAGTGATCACGTTATGCTGGAAAGCTTGTTCTGTGTCCGATAAGATCTGCCTTTTCTGAATAGAATACTAAGTATTTTTAAAATGTGGTTATCTAGTGTATACAGATTGAGACTATTTTAAAACCTTTTCTCTATTGCTTTGTCTCTGGTAGCATTTTAATTACTCAACAATACATTTTTTTCCCCCCATGAGTGGTCAGAGGAAGAAATGGGAATTCAAATCTAAGATAGTGTTGGTTTTTAAATTTTATATAGAGCATTTGCTACCCACAGTGAATAGAAATAATAGTTATAATTTATTTTTTACCTACTGGTTTATAAAGTACTGGATTTCAAGTACTTGATGGTCATTTTACCTATATATTCAGCACAAGAACAATTTGAGATCAGAAACTTAGGTTCAGGAAGGTAATAAAAACACAGTGGAGCATGGTGTTTAAGTATGAGGTCTAGAGTGAGATTCCCTGGCTTCAAATTCTGACTCTGACACTTACTAGGTGTGTGACCTTGCACGAGTTACCTAATCTTTCTGTCGCTGGCTTTTCTCTGTGTGAAGAGGGGTGGAAATAATAGGATCTATGTCATAAGAGTGACTGTGATAGTTAAAAGATATGATCTATAGTAAGCACTTAGGGGCATAGTAGCATTAATAGCCTGGTGCTTAGTAAGCAATAAATGTTAGCTATAATGATTTGCAATTAAACCTTGTTAACTGTACTATTTGTTACACTACACACACACACACACACACTCACACACTTTTTGTTGAAGGGAAGAAGACCATCTAAATTGAGGAAGAAGGAAGAAACTAAAGAACTGGGCTTAAAAACAGTGCTGTGCTCTTAGTGGACTTAAAACAAATTGATGATTATTACCCCCAAAATACTTATTAGTCTGTGCTGTGCTGCATTGTGGGGGCTTTTCATATTCTTTAAATTTTTAAAAATCGAGGTGTAACCGACATATAACATTATTAGTCTTAGGTGTACAACATAATAATGCAATATTTGTATACAGTACAAAATGATCATCACAATAAATCTAGTTAATATCCATCACCATGCAGAGTTACATTTTTCCCCTTGTGATTAGAATTTAATCCATTTTGAGTTAATTTTTGTGAATGGTTTAAGATATAATCAAGTTTTGTTCTTTTGCATATGGCTGTTCAGTTTCCTCAACACCATTTATTGAAGAGATTCTTTCCCCATTGTATATTCTTGCCTCCTTTGTCATAAATTAGTTGGCTATATATGCATGGGTTTATTTCTGGGCTCTCTGTTCCATTGATCTATGTGTCTGCTTTATGTTTATGCTGTACTGTTTTGATTACTATAGCTTTGTAATGTAGTTTGAAATCAGGGCGTGTGATGCCTCCAGCTTCTTCTTTCCCAAGGTTGCTTTGGCTATTTGGGGTCTTTTGTGATTTTATACAAAATTTAGGATTGTTTGTTCTATTTCTGTGAAACATACCACTGGAACTTTGAAAGGGATTGCATTGAATCTGTTGATTACTTTGCATAGTATGGTCATTTTAGCAATGTTAATTCTTACAATCCGTGAACACAAAATATCTTTTCATTTATTTGTGTCTTCAGTTTCTTTCATTAATGTCTTATAGTTTTTACTGTACAGGTCTTTAACTTCCTTGGTTAAATTTATTCCTAGGTATTTTATTCTTTTTGATGTAATTCTAAATGTGACTGTTTTCTGAATTTCTCTTTCTGATAGCTTATTATTAGTGTATAGAAACACAGCAGATCTTTGTAAATTGATTTTGTACCCTGAAACTTTAATTTGTTAATTCTCACAGTTTTTTTGTGGTGTCTTTAGGATTTTGTATATTTGAAATAGTGTCATCTGCAAGTAGTGATAGTTTTACCTCTTTCTTTCCAGTTTGGTTGCCTGTTTCTTTTTCTTGCCTAATTGCTCTGGCTAGGACTTCTAATACTATGTGGAATAAAAGTGATGACATTGGACATCGTTTTCTTCTTCCTGATTTTAGAGGAAAAGCTTTCAGTTTTTCACTGTTGAGTTTGTTGTTAGCTATGGGCTTGTCATATATGGCCTTTATTACGTTGACATATGTGCCCTTTTTGCCCACTTTGTTGAGAGTTTTTGTCATATATGTATGTTGAATTTTGTGAATTGCTTTTTCTGCATCTCCTGAGAAAACCATATGATTTTTATTCTTCATTTTGTTAATGTGGTTTATCACATTGATGGATTTGCTTATGTTGAACCATCCTTGTATCCCTGGAATAAATCTCACTTGATCATAATGTACAACTCTTGCAATGTTGTTGAATTCAGTTTGCTAATATTTTGTTGATGATTTTTGTATCTATGTTAATCTGTGATATTGGCCTTTAGTTTTCTTTTTTACTGGTGTCCTTGTCTAGTTTTTGTAATGCTGGCCTCCTAAAATGAGCTTGGAAATGTTCCCTCCTCTTAAATTTTTTGGACCAAATTTAGAGAGAAGGATAGTTATTAACTCTTCTTTGACTGTTTGGTGGAAATCATCAATGAAGCTGTCTGGTCCTGTTTTTTTTTTTTTTTCTTGCAGTGGGAAGGGGAGAGGCTTTTGATTACTTTTTTTATCTCCATACTAGTAATTGGTCTATTCAGATTTGCTATTTCTTCATGATTCATTCTGGGAAGATGGTATGTTCCTAGGAATTTATCCACTTTTTCTAGGTTGTTCAACTTTTGGGGCATATAATTTATAGCAGCTTCTTAAGCTCCTTTGTATTTTTGGGGTATCAGTTGTAACTTCTCTTTCATTTCTTTTTTTTTTTTTTTTAATTTTTTTTTTTTAAACCCACATTTGTTTATTTTTATTTATTTTTGGCTGTGTTGGTTCTTCACTTCTGCGTGAGGGCTTTCTCTAGTTGTGGCAAGCGGGGGGTCACTCTTCATCGCGGTGCGCGGGCCTCTCACTATCGAGGCCTCTCTTGTTGCTGGAGCACAGGCTCCAGACGCGCAGGCTCAGTAGCTGTGGCCCACGGGCCCAGCTGCTCCGCGGCATGTGGGATCCTCCCAGACCAGGGCTCGAACCCGTGTCCCCCGCATTAGCAGGCAGACTCTCAACCACTGTGCCACCAGGGAAGCCCCCCTCTTTCATTTCTGATTCTATTTATTTGAGCCCCCTCTCTTTTTTTCTTGGTGAGTCTAGTTAAAGGTATGTCAATTTTGTTTATCCTTTCAAAGAACCAACTCTTAGTTTCATTGATCTTTTCTCTTGTCTTTTTTTTTTTTTTTTTGGTGGTACGTGGGCCTCTCACTGTTGTGGCCTCTCCCGTTGCGGAGCGCAGGCTCAGTGGCCATGGCTCATGGCCCTAGCCGCTCTGCAGCATGTGGGATCTTCCCGGACCGGGGCACGAACCCATGTCCCCTGCATCGGCAGGCAGACTCTCAACCACTGCGCCACCAGGGAAGCCCTTCTCTTGTCTTTGTAGTCTCCATTTCAGTTACTTCCTTCTACTAACTTTGGGCTTTGTTTGTTCTTCATATTCTTAGAGTAGTTTTGAATGAATTATTAAAATAATTTACAGAGCATTATATCTTTATTCTCCTTCATAATATGCTACTCTATACATGTGAGCTTAAGTAACATATATGTAGTTATAAAGCATAGTAAAAAGAGGAACAGTCATACATCTGTCATGGAAAATATTATACCTCACATCCATCTGCCTGATTCCCCTGTCTGATTTCTCTGCCTCTCTCACATTAGTTGGAGTTTGTGTTTATCATTCTTCCTGCTTGAAAAAAGATTTTTTTTTATTTGGAAATAATTTTAAATTACACAAAAGTTGCAAGGGTAATACAGAGAATACCTGTATGTATGTATTTAATTACACTTATGTATACACTGCACACACACATATGTAGAGTGATGATTTACATTCATCCTTTTCTCAGAATCTTTTGAGAGTAAGTTGATGATATCATTTCCTTCCTTTACTGTTAAATATTTCAATGTGATTTCCTAAGAATAAGGTATGTTTTTATGACCATAGTAACTTAATATTGATTAATTTTATCTAACTTACGATCCATATTAGAATTTGTCAGTGAACCTTATGATGTACTTTATACATCTTTGTTTTTCTCTCTTGTACAGGATCCAGTAGAGGGCTGCATACTGCATTTGTTTGTCATGTCTCTTTAGTCTCTTTATAATCTGAAACAATTCTTAAGCTTTTTTTGGTCTTTTTATAACATTGACATATTTGAAGAATACAGGGTTCTCCCTCTATTTTTTTTAATAGAATGATCCTCATTTAAGTCTCATGTTTTGTCACAATTTAGTTGCAGATTTCACACTCCCAGACAGAATACTATAAAAGTGATGTTTCCTTTCCAGATATTATATCTGGAAGCACTCAGTGTCCACCTGGTCAAAGTGTTGTCCCATTTCTCCCTTTTATAGTTACAAATTTTCCCCTTGTTGCTGGTGAGCAGGCAATGGGGAGACATTCTGAGACCATGTGTGCGTGTGTGTGTGTGTGTGTGTATGTATGTGTGTGTGTGTGTGTGTGTGTGTGTGTGTGTGTGTATATATATATATATATATATATATATGTCCTGTTCCTAGTAAAAATTTCTCCTCTTGATTTAGCATCTGTTGATAATTCTTGCCTGAACCCAGTGTTATTGTTGTGGTTGGAAAATGATGCTAGCAGCAAGTCTACTTTTACCCGTCAGCTCTCAGCATTCTATTCTATCAACCTTTCTTTCTTCCCCATTTCTATCTTTATTTATTATTTTCCTGTTTCCCCCCCAGCAATTTATAATTTTGAGTCCTTGTGACATGTCTTCTCATTCTTTGAGCATTTCCTTAATTTCTAGTGTAACAAGATGCTCCAGACTCATCGTGTACCTTCTCTGCTCAGCTCTGGAATCAGCCCTTTCTCCAAGAAGCTACGATTCTTTAGTGAGGAATGGCATTAAAAAGCAGCATCTGGGTGCTAGGTTTACTGTCTTTGTAAGTTGATTAAACTGTGGTTTTAAACCAGTTGGCAGTTTTTCTTTTCAGCCTTAAGCCAACTGGTTATTTATTGAGTTTCTTTGACTTAAGATACATCCTTCAAAATCTATGACATTTTAATTTTCCTTGCCTTTTTCATAGTCCTTTACGTATTTGTGATAGTATTCCTCATGACTGACAGGATTAGCCACCATGTTGTAGGACATCCAATAGCTGCCCTAGTGTGGCGTGAAATGAACAGCTGTGTGGGATTAGTAATGATACCTGTCTCAGGCAGGTGAAATAAAGCAATAATGATGTGGGGTTGTTGAAAAGGATGAGCATGAAAGTTTTCAACAAATGAAATGTTCATGATAGCAGATTGTGTTTCAGAAGCTGAATAGTTTCACATAATCACTTATTTTTCTATACCCTTCTTGAAGTACAGGAAACTAAGGAAATAAAGAATTGTGCAAAGGCCACTCCAGGATATTAATACTATACTGAATTAAATTTTTAAAGTTCAGCAGTACAAAGGTTTAGGACCTTCTCATTTAAAGTTTATCTTGGAACTTCCCTGGTGGTCCAGTGGTAAAGAATCCGCCTTACGATGCAGGGGATGCAGGTTTGATCCCTGCCAGGGATCAAACATGCTGTGGGGCAGCTAAGCCCGCATGTCACAGCTACTGAGCTTGTGCGCCTCAACTAGAGTCCTTGTGCCACAACTAGAGAGAAGCCTAGGCACCACAATAAAAGATCCTGCGCCACAATGAAGATTCCCCCATGCCACAACTAAGACCTGACACAGCCAATAAAACAAATAAATAATAAACTTTTAAAAAAAGTTTTATTTATTTCTTAAGGAATTTCCTGTTGATTTAACAGTGTAACCCATAGAATTTATGATATTGAATATGATTTAAATAAAAATACTATGTATATAATGTGTATAGTTTATATAAAACATTTCATCCTAATTTTCAACCCTGATTTGATACTTCCTACCTAATATGATCTTGCAGTTGCTATTTAATCAATATAAAGAAACTGTCAGGAATTCCCTGGTGGTCCAGTGGTTAGGACTCAGCATTTTCACTGCCAGGGCCGGATTCAATCCCTTGTCAGGGAGCTAGGATCCTACAAGCCATGCAGCATGGCCACAAAAAAGAAAAAAAGAAAAAAACAAGAAACTGAGACAGATTATGTAATTTTGCCAAAGTCACATAGCCATGTTCTGTATATGTAGTCAGGCCCTGCCGAGTTGAAAAAAAGGAATTGAGGTAGATTATTTAAAAAAATAGTTTTTATATCTTGGTTTTACTGTATCATATGACATAAAAACACTAAAGCGTAAGAGCAGGGAAGAAGCAAATATACCAATTGCAAGAGCTATTACAGGGCTGTGATTAAGAATTAAATTTCAATTTATTCATTTTGACTCAGTCTTCATCACCTGTTTCATGCCGTTAATTTTGTTAGTCCCTGGAGGAGGTTATTGTCTATTTAGGGAGACAGATTATTTGAATATAAAATAAGTGATGTGAGAGTACAAAGCAAATAAACTTTACCCATTGTGTGTGTGTGTGTGTGTGTGTGTGTGTTTGTTTCAGCACACAGGAAAGCTTCTTGGAGGAGAAGATGGCTAAGTGGGGCCTCGAAGGACAGGTAGGAATTAGCCAGAGAATAAATAGGGCAAGGGTATTCTTGCAAGGGATAGCATGATGGACAGTTACCACGTGGTGTGTGCAGGGAGCTAAAATAATTACAGTAGGCAGTGGAAGGTGGTTGCATGATGAGGCTGGAGAGGTAGATAGGAGCCAGATTATCAGGTCCTCGTGTACTTGTAATATTTCATTTTGGGTTGGAGACACTTGAAGGGTTTTTAAGCAGGGGAGTGCCATGGTCAGATTTGTTAAATAGATTCTACTCTTGCAGCTGTGGAGGGGATAGGTTGAAGGGAGGAAGGACACTTCCAAAGTCGAGGAAAATGAGGAAGAAATGTGTTTCCAGTATATTTAGTTTGAGGTTTATGGTCTTATAAACTGGTTAGTTTATACAAGAAACACAAGGGTATCTAGTTCTTAAGATCAGAAAGGGGGAAACATTATCTCTTCAAAAGAAAAATAGTTTTCTACATATTAAACTTTCAAAAAGTATTTCTCCCCTTCTTACATCAGTGTTTATATGCTTATCTGCATGTAAATCATGTGGGGATTTTGTTAAATTCTGATTTAGTAGTTGTCAGATGGGGCCCCCAAATTTGCATTTCTAACAAGATCACAGATGATACTTGTGCTGTGTTCTGAGGACCATACTTTGAGTAGCAGGGATTTAGATCATATTTAGTGTTCAGATGATTGTGCCACCAGCAGTAGTTTTATAATAAATACAGAGGTGATCTTCATATGATTACTTTCTATGAATGGGCTTTGAATTCTGTGTGTGAGAGAGAGGTTGGGAGGAAGGGGAGAGAGGTGAGGGAGAAGCTGGGAAAGGGGGATTAGTTTAAGATTCTAAGATGAGTGAAAGGATAGTGTGCCCCTTGGACCTGAGGTCTTCAAATTGGTACATGATTACTTTGCAAGGGACACAGTTGATTTTGAAGAAATCCCTTTCTAAGTCCTAAATTTCCATAGTCTTGCCTAAAACTGGTTCACCTGAGAAAGCATCTCTCTAGCAGGTTCTCCTTTACTAACTGCCTTCTCACAGTTACTCTTTCATGTTGTAAGAAGAAATGCAGACAGGCCTCTCACCCATTCCTTTTCTTACTATGGTGCATTTTTCCAGGGTGGAAAATGCCCCTTGCATCAAGCAGAGGATCAGTTAGAAATATTGGTATTGGTATTGAGAAAGTGAATGACTTAAAAACACTAGGCAACAAATTCTTTTGCAACTCATGTGGTTTCCAATTTCTTTGTTTCTCAACTTGTAAGAAGATGTAATTGAGTTATCAGCTGATTATTAAAAATCTATGTATGATTCATTATGTGATTTTGAGGAATTAACATTGCTATAACAAAATGCTGTCCCTTTTCATCTATTATTTAAATAAACAGGATTTTTTCAGTCCTTTCATAAAAAGAGAAAAGAATAGAACAAAAATTGATGCGTAACCTTGTCTCATACTAGTAATAAGTAATGTTCATTCAGAGGCCTATGAACAATTAAAAAAAAAAACTAGCCCCATCCATTTCATCAAGAAATGCATTTCCAATATATATTTCTAGTTTGAACTTTACAGTTTTAGGAAATAAAATTAACAGTTTAGATGTAAGATTTTAAGGAATATTTTTATTGTAGGAAAGTATGATAGAGTGATCAATAAAAACTTTCAGAAATAAAGAAATGTATTACATAAGGGTAAAATTCAGTGGGGATGTAAGTATAAATGAGTTCAAGCAAAAATGTGAACCCTGTAAAATTTCTTACTATTAAATATTGTATTTTAATAATGGATGATGGTGTGTATCAAACGGCTGTGACATTTAGGTTCCTTTGGTACTCTTAAAAGAGTGATGTGATGGTTGTGTTTAAAAATGAGAATATTTGCAACATACTCGAAATTACATTCTTTGCAACTGTTCAAACTTGTGAAAAATTTTGAATGTCAACTGAGAAAGCGTACTGCAAAATTTTAGAGAATTCTTTTGGGAACATGGGGGGGAAAATGGCGTCTCCCGCTTTGGAGCTTGTTTCTCAGACCCTAACTTTCCTTAATAAGGCTTTTCATAAAATTTAGATGATAAAAGAATTGATCATACTCATTGAGAGCATATTAAATTGTTAGTAATAGAGAGCAGATTTCTAGGCTTTGGATGCCTGATGAAGAGGTTGTGATAAAGTTGATCTGCTGCTGTCAAAGATGAGGGTCCTAGACAACTCTCTCAGATGAACGCTTCTTCACTGAAAGGTAGGAGTATCCCTAGGCAACACCAAATTTTCCTGAGAAAGAAATCTTTGGATCCATGCAGACGTTTGAACAACTAAGCATTTTGTTGAGACTCCATAAAACCAGATAGGTATTTTAGGAAAAATTTTGTGATGGCTTCAGCTATACTTCATGATGCTGCAACTGCTACTACAGAATGTATAACTCTTAACAGTGAGTTAGCTGTGAAATACACTCTCAGATAATTGAATTAATGTATATAATTATATAGAAATCACTATATAATCCTAATTCAATGTTCAGGAATGCTTGCAAAACGCAATAATTTTAGTTTTGATATGCTTACTGTTGAGTTTGTCATATTGGTATAATTGAGAATGATAGGGACCAGATGTCCACATAGCTAATAAGTTGTGAAACTGGTATTTAAACCCATGTATACGATACCATGTTTTTTCTACTACAGCAATTAGAAAAGCTTCCTAGTATTTTATACATACAGCAAGCTGGTTAAATTTAATACAGTTTGTTTATTAGAAGAAATTCTGGCAGTGTTACAGGATTTTGCTAATTAGTTTATAGTTAAAAAAAAATCTTACAAATTGAGGGCCCCAAAGAGCTTTTGTTTACGTGGATTAGATTTGTCAGTATTTAGCATATTAGAATTTAAAATTGGGAAAATTAAAAACTCATAAAAATAGTAAACCTATTATATATTAATATAAATAACTCTTTCCTAAAACAAAAACACTTCGTGAGAAGAGTGGGACTTTTTTACATTTTTGTAAATCTCTTTAATGTGTAGCTTAATAGACACAGCTGGGTTCCCGGATCTGCTCTTGCATTCAATCCGACATATGTTGTTTTGTTTGAAGTACATGAAGAAAATCTACCCTTACACAGATACGTACTTGGAAAACGGAGACCTTGTGAAACCCCTGACAGGTTCTTGGGGATCACCAGAGTTCTTTGGACCACACTATGAGAAGTGCTGCTTTAAAATATTGTCATAAGCATTATATTACACCTTCATAATTTGTATGCGCATGATAAAATAGTACAGTTTGTTCATATGTGTTATTTTGATGTCTGCATTCGATTTTAGCTCCATGTATTATGGAAGACTTTTAACTTGTAGGTGTGTAATTAAGTTTATGACAAAATTGTAATCCTAACCTGAAAACATTTAACTGAAATTATGGGGTATATTAGAATATAAATTTCTATAAGAAGGGAATTTTGAACAAGTGTTTATCTCAATCAGAAAAATCAATAGAAAAGAAATTAAATATATTATTATTAACTAACGCAGTTGTAATGATACCAAAGAATTCTAAACTTCAGGAAAGTGTTTATCCCATAAATCCTTTAATCTAGATCTCTATCCATCTGTCCATCTTTTTCAGTTCTTTCCAGCTTTCCCTCCTGAGTCTTCTCTCTTTCATTTCCATCTTCCTCTGCAAAATTCATTCAATAAATATTTGTTGGAATCTTTAGAGGTTAGGGTAAGCACTAGCTTGTATAACAAAGAGAAGAAAACGGGCAGTGGTTCAGAAGTTTATTTGTTGCTTCATTTAATGAGCGTGTTTCTGTTTGGAGAGGGGCTGCTCATTGAGAGAGGTGGCCGGTCAGCTGGGGAACTGCATTTTGCGCAGTTGAGGAACAGTCTCACAACTGCTGGCTCTAGGACCACATCATCTCTGCCATGATTCACACTGGTTAAGTGGATAGCTGGCCCTGGCTCTCGACACTCCTGAAAGTGGAAATTGGACATTAGGATCTATGCTGCAGAAAAATCAAACTTCTCTCTGACTGATTCTGCAAGTAAAAATAGCAGAAGCCACAGCAGCCAGCCTGGCCTCTGCCTCACTGTGTTTTAACTCTGACTTAAAGTCCTGTCTGTACGTCTGCTGGGCAAGAGCTGGATTATGTGCCAAAGTCTAGCTGTCAGGGAGTTCAGGAAGTGAACTCTAGCCTTCTAGCTTAGCTTTCTAGATTGGCATGCATTAAAGAATGCAACTGGAATGGAGTTGAGGGAACCAATCTGTATACATAGAAAAAAAATCCTAAAATGAAATGTTTTAAAATGTTGACAGCGAATATTTCTGGCTTATTAAATCAGAGCACCTACTCCTTCCTCTACTGTCTTGATTTCTGTCCTCATCCATGTCAATCTTCACTTTAAAAGAACTTTCACCTTTCTCCCCTGGTTGTACAGTATCTCCCCTCTTTGCTGTAAGACCATAAGACTAACAGAATTGGTCATTTCCAGCAGCTGCAGGAAGACTACTTCTAGTCTGAGAACTTTTCATAGTTCTCATGGGGATGGGGGTCACACAGTGAACTGGCTAAAGGAGCCTTTCAGTGCAACTACTGTACGTGTTGAAATGAGTCTAGATCATTCTCATTTTGCTGCCAGCTGTGGATGCTTTGGCTTTCTAACGCCTAACTGAGCTTGGGCATTATGGTATATCATGTCATGGAGGAAATCAAGGTGATTTTATGCTTTGTAGTTTTTTCTTGAGCAGGTCACAATTTCTTTTATCTCTTACGTTCTGCTGCCTGTTGAAGACTCTGTATGGCATATAATGGGAAAAGATACTTTCATTAATGCTTGGGGGTTGCCCTAAGTAACTGGTGGAGTAAATAATTTGTCCTCAACTCTGGGTGGCATCCTGGTCTTTGAGTGACAAGGGAATAGAGGGTAATAAGATAATGTCCTTATTGTGTAGGTGAGGAAAGGTGAAACAGTTGTTCAGGAAGGAAGCCAAATCCAGACATGCTGGGTCTTCAAATCAAATGGTTCTAGAGAGTGAGGCACCCAGGGAGTGTAGCAGAAACAGGCCAAATGGTTTTGTACTGTGAATAAAAAAGTAAGTGGTTGACAGGCCAGTAGAGAAAGGGTATCCAGAGCTGAGGTAGGGTGTCCAAAGGGTCTGGATTGCCTTACGGTAAAAAGCTTAGGGATTTTATGGACCACAGAGATCAGTGAGTGTGGGAGGGGTGGGCATGTGTAGGAGTGGTACAGCAGTGATTCTAACACTGGCTAGTGCCTTTGCTTATCTTCAGTTTCCTAGTTCATGAGAAGATGAGTATGTCCCATATGGTTAAAGGTACAGATAGAAATGGACAACAGCATTTATGTATATCTTTTCTGTACATTCTTCATGATGACTCATGCTGTAGAAGGGTAAGAGACTTTTTTTTTTTAACACATGGCTTACCTCATGACAATCAGCTTGATGGATTTAATTACATTAATTTGTTTAATAAAAATATTTTGACATAATAGCTAGGGCTGGTGAATGTTACCAGTAATATAAATTTAAAAACCAAGTGCAACATTCAGACAAAACAAGTTAACTTAGTTGACACAATTCTGAGTTGTAAAAGCACAGACCAGCATCTGAAGGGATTTTAGGATTTTAGGATGCATTTAGGATGTTTAATGTGGCAATTAAACATGGTTAGGGGGCTGTGTAAATTAGCATGTTTTTAACTGCAGTTATGGTCATCTTAATCTGATATGGTTGACTTAATTTCATAGTCATTTGAGGATAGTTAATTCTGCTTTATAGTTGCTTACCAGGATAATGTCTCATGCTGTGTGGTGAGGCTTTGTAAATGAATCTAAAGAAAATTAAAAAATTCTTTTTTTAAGCACCATCTAACATGCGGCCTCTAAGGGATTGTTGCTGCATGGTATTTAAAAAAAGATTTTAAATGTGTTTTATATCTTGTCAGTTTTTGAACAGAAGAACACAGAGGTGTGTGTTTAGCAAAAAACTTAAATACCACTTTGGGGCCAGTCTGTGTCCAAATCTTTCTCAAGTGTTGGTGATTAATCCCATGGCATAGGTGAGTTTACAGTTTATGAAGTACTGTACCATTTAATAATAATCTTGTGGTTTGTACATACATGCTTTAAAAAAGATTTGACATTTTAACAGATATTTTATCTTTTAAAGTCAAGATTCTCTTAATCCCAGCTAATACAGAATGTTAATTAATTTACTCATAAATAGCGTCGTTACCAAAAGCTTGGCCTCTCTGTACACCGGTGCTGAATCAAATCCCAGAGACAGAGTTCTGGGTGAAGTAGAAAAGGATAGCTTTATTGCTTTGCTAGGCAAGGGAGACACACTGGGCTTCTGCCTTGAAAAACTATGTATCTCCACCCCAGAGGATTTGATGAGGGGTTTATAACAGTGGTTCAACTTGTCAGGGAGTCCTGACAAGATTAGGGTGTGAGCAGGGCTTGTGCTCCTTTAATCTCATCTCAGGTGGTCATCTCTGTTTTTTTTTTTTTTTTTTGCGGTACGCGGGCCTCTCACTGTTGTGGCCTCTCCCGTTGCGGAGCACAGGCTCCAGACGTTCAGGCTCAGCGGCTATGGCTCACGAGCCCAGCCGCTCCGCGGCATGTGGGATCTTCCCGGACCGGGCACGAACCCATGTCCCCTGCATCGGCAGGTGGACTCTCAACCACTGTACCACCAGGGAAGCCCCTGTTTTTTTTTTTTAAATTAAATTAATTTATTTATTTATGTATGTATGTATGTATGTATGTCTGCGTTGGGTCTTCCTTGCTGTGCACAGGCTTTCTCTAGTTGTGGCGGGCGGGGGCTACTCCTCCTTGCGGTGCGCAGGCTTCTCATTGTCGTGGCTTCTCTTGTTGCGGAGCACAGGCTCTGGGCACAAGGTCTTCAGTAGTAGTGGCTTGTGGGCTCTAGAGTGCAGGCTCAGTAGTTGTGGCGCATGGGCTTAGTTCCTCCGTGGCATGTCGGATCCTCCCGGGCCAGGGTTCGAAATTGCGTCCCCTGCATTGGCAGGTGGACTCTTAACCACTGTGCCACCAGGGAAGCCCTCAGGTGGTCATCTCTTAATCTTGATGAGTTTCTCTGGTCCCTTTAATCTTTCATCAGGTGATTTTTTTGGCTGCTCCTCCCATGACTAGCAACTGTTCAAATCTGCCCTTTGGAACTTGGGGAAGGTCATGGAGGCTGGAGTCTTGCCTATGAGAAATGGTGGACAAAAGGAGGACTCGGTGCCCAGGCCCCATTCGGTTTCAGTGCCTGGGAGCCCCACAGGGCCCCACTCAGTTTCAGTATTACTTATATGAGAGAAGTCTGCAAATTTTCAATTCTGTGTTAGAAAGCAAACATTCTGGATTTGATATCAAATAAGGCATTATTTAGAGATGTTGAATGAATCAATTAATTAGTGTAAAAAGGAATCTGGGTCTATTTATTCTATAACTGATTAAATTTTATTTAAAATATAGCTTTGGGCTTCCCTGGTGGCGCAGTGGTTGAGAATCCGCCTGCCGATGCAGGGGACATGGGTTCGTGCCCTGGTCTGGGAAGATCCCACATGCTGCGGAGCGGCTAGGCCCGTGAGCCATGGCCGCTGAGCCTGCGCGTCCAGAGCCTGTGCTCCGCAACGGGAGAGGCCACAACAGTGAGAGGCCCGCGTACTGCAAAAAAATAAATAAATAAAAATAAATAAATAAATAAAATATAGCTTTGTGTATGTGTGTAGTATGTGTGTCTGATTTCCCGAATTCTGTGTTAAATCCCATGTGGCTTAATTATTGTCCTTTGGAGTTTGTTTTTCAGATAATCATTGTTAAAAATACTCATGGAAACAAGTATTTTAAGAGTTGTAAGATTTTCTAACAGAATTAAATATATTCAGATGATTAAAGACCTATTGATAGAAAAATAACTTGAAAAGTACTATTAATAAACACAAATCTTTGAAATATAAAGCAAAATTAAAATAGATTACACTGCATGTATGTTCTCCTTAA